>NC_072799.1:93624216-94824216 GCF_028583425.1 Eublepharis macularius | reverse complement strand
ACATTATCTCCAACTCTAGAATATTAACATGTGCTCAGCTTGTTGTTTGCATGGGGGGGGGGTCCTTATGTAATGTATGATGTGAGCAGAAATATTCACAAGTTATTGAATGGTGTTTAATTAAACATTTCCTGGCTTGATTGAAAGCAAAATGAACAGTGTTTTTTTTTCCTAGTGTACCAGTGATAGATCTTTAACAAGAAGTTTTTTCCTTGCTTAATTCTCACACTTATCTTTATAGCAGTTTAACATACAAATTATGAAATGAAACAATAAAACAAATATTTTAATCACATGATATTTTTTCTCTTATTTTGTGTGTGTGATACATATATACATCAATTTCCGTATAAATATGTAGATTCTTCTCTATGCATTTTTGTGGTAATATTTTATTTTTTCTCTCTGCCAGGTGTTTATGAGGGTTTTTTGTTTCATGTTAGTAAATGTTATTTTAAATTTAAGAAAATAAGTTTTTGCTTGTTTTACTTTTCTGTGTGACCTAGGGCTAAGAGTAGTACAAACTATGTAACCCCTATGCTAATATTTGTCCTGTCTAGCCACTCCATGTTTATAGCTGTAAGCAAAATCTAGGAGTCTTCGTTGGCGTGTGTTGGAGTCCATGAGTTTAATGCCGGAAGCTCTCCATACGTCATGCGGCCCAGCATTTTCACATGCACAGTGCAATTAATTGCATGTATGTTGGTTCCCAGTTTTCATGATTTGGTTGAGCATTAGGTGCTTTATTTATAATATCTTCTCTTAGATGTTCTAATAAAAATGTTTAAACGTTTGGCTATAGGATGTTACTGTGAAACACATTGTCTAGGGTCAGAATATAGCCAACCATATGCCGCAGTGTACTCTGCTGCTGACACCTTTAATGGTAACCCTTTTGTTGTTCTAAATACGTTAAATGTGAGTGTGTGTGTGTGTGTGTGTGTGTGTGTGTGTGAGTGAAAGAAAGAGAGACGGATAGACAGACAGACACAGACAGACAAACAAGAGTAAGTTTTTCACACGAGAACGGTGGCCAGAATACAAAATAGCTATCTTTGTATCCAGGTTGGCGCTCTCTAAAACAAAATAATTCTGCAAAAGGGGGGAAAGTAGTGGGCAAATTGAACAGGGCTGATGCAGCTTAATTAACATTTCTGTGCACTTGTATTAATATAAATCACTTTGCTCCATCGTTCTCTTGCTTGAGTTGCCAAGATCATTTGGAACTTGAGCTCGTCTTGCGGGAAGCAAGCCCCTCCCTCCCCTCCCCTCCCCTCCCCGTCTTGTGGAGCCTGAGCGTGTGGGGCCTGCTTGCAGAAAAGCAAAAAATAGAACCAGACCAGCACAGTCCAAGAGACAGCAGAAAGTTCTCAAGTGCATTTCTTTTCCTATTTATGTCCTTGGTGTTTCCCGCTCTGTAAAAGACACTTTTCATGCATCTGACATGTGGAGCCAGCGGCTTTGCTTTCTATATATCCTACGGGCAGCTTGTGGAAGGCAGCCAGGCCCCCCCCACCTCCCTATGGGCTCGTGCCTCCCAAAATTACAAGGTCTAATAATAAAACACAAGCCTGCTTGCTTAAATTGCTGTATGTGAGATGATCATGGCTTAAGAGTGAGACAGAGCACCAGTTTGTTAAAAGTTTTCCTACTGGTAAGCTGGAAAACCCCTCTTAGTTGGCACAAATGAAGAGGCAACCAATAGTGACAAAATCTATGGAATGCAAACTTTGTGTAATTTTCAACCTTCATCTGCATAAAAATTCTGGAGGATATCTAAAAGAGAGGATTTTTCGTGGCAAGGCTAACAGTAATGTGATGGCACCCCACTCCTCAGAGGGGGAGACGGAGGGGCAGGGGCTTAATTTCCCCCTCATTCATTGTTTTTCCCAGGGGACAGCAAAACCCCGTGCCCGTAACATCTTCCAGTAAACAAATATGCTTTTCAGAGCTCTTATCAGTCATGAGACTGATCTTGTTTGTAAGAGATGCAGGCGCATTGCCTCCTGGTGGCTTTTTGCTTTTTCTGAGGGAGGACCAGGGGCTAAAATCTATTTAGTTGATGGAGGCTGTAACTGGGCCAATTCAGGGCCAAAAAAGTACTGGCTTAACGTGTGGGAATAGGATCTTTCACATGGCACACTTCAACCTTTTGCCTACATAACCTGGGCCAGGTATATAAAACTGGGGCTGAGGAGCTTAATGCAAAGTAAATGTTGCGCCACTGCCACGACGTGAAGAAACTGCCGCAGAGCACATGTGCACTGTCTTTAGGGAGGAGACAGCAGTCACTTCATCTGGGGAAGGGAGAAGCAGGATTTTTCAGGGCATGGCAGAACAATTCCTACATGCCTGTGGCCTGTGTTACACAACTCTGAGTGCATACAGAGTGCTGTTGGACTCTGCAACCAATCATTTTAACTCCCATTATATTGACTACAAAATTGGAGCAATGCCTCACAGCATGTATAGAGGCCTTAATGCAGATGACTTAATCAGCCTGAATATTAACTACAAAAGTGGAGTATGGGAGCATCCTATTTGCTGATGGCAGGGGACACATTACTCAGCTGCTACATTAGGAAACTGCCTTAGAGCATGCGTAGAATTGTCTTTTGACGGAGACAGCAAGCCTTTCATCAGGCTGGGTTTTAACTCCCAAAACGGAGTGGAGAGCGACCAGGATCGGTCACAGAATGGCACGCTAAATCTGTCAGCACAGCACCTGGGGAATACAATGCTGACATACAAATGTCTATTTTTGCTCTACCCAGCTGGCATTTCTGTCTGCTTTAACAAATTTAGAGCAGACCTCATTTTCTGATGTCAAGTGGAACAACAGCTGGAAAAAATGGATATTGGAAAATGGCACGAGCTGCCAGACCTGACAGGGCACTGCTTCTGATGGTCAGTGCCGCAAAAACAGCGGCTCATCGGAAATGCAACCACTGTGGAAAACTGGTGGGAGACGGTTTCTGGTGGGCAGCTCAGCGGGAACCACCTTGCCGTCAGAATCACACGGTGTTATAGATCTGTCACTCTGGAGCAGAGCCTCTACCTGTCATCTACATGTATATTTTCCCAATAAATCAAATACCACAAAGATGTCACAAGCCCCCAGTACTCTCTCCTTCAGGGAAACCAGTCAGGTGCATGCTGGCCCCTGGAATTTCTGTGTATTTGGAGAACTGGGATGGGTGTAACAATGTGCATTGTCATCTGCCATCGGGATCTAATGTTGCCAGTAGAGTTTTAAATAGTAGAACAAGTGTGAGTTCACCATGACTAACTCATTATGACATCCTGAGAATCACTGCTGAGGTAGCAAGATTCTGCACCCTGATTAGTTTAATTAGATAGACTACCACAACTCCCTTAAGAAATTTTAACCAATATTTAACAATTTTATGTATTTAAATATATTGCTCCGTTTCCTAGATCTGCTTAGACATGTAATCAATGTATTTGTTATATATTATTGTATATGCTGACTCAGATTCTGATCCTAGAGCCTAATAACAATAATAAACTAGATGACATCCTGAGGCTCCGGGGTAGTAAACTTGTGAAGTCAGCAAAATCCCTGTGTGTGATATTTGTATGCGGCCTAAGAAAAGTGGAGTAGGTTGCTTTTACCCGTTCAGATTGGAGTGAAAGTCCATCAGTGAAAGTCCTTGCAACAGTTGGACTTCCCCAGCAAGAAAGATAAAATGCAACTAGGTTGAAAATTGGTTTTGTAGTGGGCAGGGCTTTTTTTCAGGGGGAACGCGGGGGAACGGAGTTCCGGAACCTCTTGAAAATGGTCACATGGCTGGTGGCCCCGCCCCCTGATCTCCAGACAGAGGGGAGTTGAGATTGCCCAGCGCGGAGGGCAATCTGAACTCCCCTCTGTCTGGAGATCAGGGGGCGGGGCCACCAGCCATGTGACCATTTTCTCCGAGGGCATCCCACTGAGTTCCACCACCTCTTTCCCCAGAAAAAAAGCCCTGGTAGTGGGAAATTCATTTAGAAGTAATATTCAGCCACTTTAGGGATGATCATTAATTTATTGACCTCCAGGTGACTCCACTGAGTGAGATGCGAGTCCCGCAGGGCCTCAAAGACCAACAAGGTTTCCAGGATCTAAGCTCTTGAGAGCCAGAGCTCCGTTTGGCAGAATTCATCAGGTTTCTCCACAGGGTTGTCTGATCCCTGACACGTGTCCAGCTGTGTGGGTTTCCACTTCTTTTACTTCACCATCTCCAAAATGATCATTTGATACATATTTATTGATGTGGTTTCAACTCTCCAGATTCAGTGCCAGAATTTCATGCTCCATTGTTTCATGCTCCACATTTCTTACCACAACCTATTGCAAGCTCTGCCTATACATTTTTATTGCGCTTTTCCTCCACAGAGCTCAGGGTGGATTAATAGTCCTCACAACTGTGTGCGATGAAGGGCGCTTGGGCTGATTTGGTGTTTACATGTTTGTGTCTTCCTCCTTTTTATTTCACTCCTTTTTGTTTTCCTCCTTTTTGTTTCACTGAAATCAAACTATCGTCTTCGTCCTTCTGTGCAGCCCCACATTGGGACTGCGCAGGCGCAGGCCAGCCGCGGAAAAGATTTTTCTAGCTCTAAGAGATGTGAGGGGGACGTTCGGATCCACCGCGCATGCGCGCCGGTGTTCCCGCCAATTTTGAATGCATATATATCCGAACGTCCCCGGCATTCCCTCAGTTCCTTTTTCGCCGCCGTCGAAAAGGTTCTTATTGTCTAGCGTTCGTTTCAAGCGTCTCTTCGGAGTTTTGGATCGTTTCTTCTGCTGGTCGGTATTTTCCCCTTGTCATCTGTCGGGAGATACCGTTCACTATGTCGCAGACATCTTTGTTTAAAAAGTGTCATAAATGCGGCACTAAGATGACCCATTCGGACGGCCATGAGCTCTGCCTCATCTGCCTGGGCGAGGGGCATGTTGTCGAGCGCTGCTCCATTTGTATGTCCTTCACTCCGAAGGCAAGGAGTGATCGGAAGGCCAGGCTCCGTGCCTTCTTGTGGGATGCCAACCTTCTCCCCCCCAAGCCGTCAGGCTCTTCGGGAGATAGGCCGCGCTCCGCCGCTCCGTCACCGGCGCCGTCTCGTAAGTCGCCAGAGCCGCTCCCCTCGGAACCGACGGGGCAACCCGTTCCGGAGGCCCGTCCTGATTCCGGTTCCGGGGATCGTCCTTCGAGCCGGAAGGCCAAGAAGCGTTCCGCGCCCAAGCCGAAGTCCTCCTCCAAGCCTTCGGTTCCGGAGGCTGTTTCGGAGCCCCCGTCCAAGAAGGCCAAGGCGAAGTCGAGGGCCAAGGACCGTGCATTGTCCCCAGCTCCGACTGTGCTGCCTGGTTCTCCGGCCGAACCAGTCCTGATACCCGACGATGTGGTGAGTCTCCACACCCCGTCGCCTCCTTGCACGCCTCCTCCGTCGGTTCCCGAGGAATTTGTGCCGTTTCCGCCTTTCCCGGATCCGTTCCAATCTTTTGAGCGCTCCCTGCCGTCCGCCCCGGCGCCTTCAGAGGCCTCCGTTCCACTGCCGTCTACCTCGTCGGTTCCGATGCCTCTTCGCTGGCCTGCCCCGGTGCCTGCTCCTCTGCCCCCTTGCCAGCCGGTCGCGGGGGTTGGGAACATGACCTCCTGGCAGGATTTTGTGGCGTGGTTCCAGCAGTCGCTGCCCTTCCTGCAACATCCGTCGGTTCCGATGGTCTCCGTTCCGGCTCAGCCAGTCGGGCTCCCAGCACCCGCTCCTCCACCTCCGGGCTTACCTCTGCGACCACCGGTTCCTGCAACTTATCCGTCGGCCCCGACCGCTCACCGGTCTTCGGTTCCGACGCAAACCTCGCCGGAGTTTTCAGATTCCGAGGATGAGGAAGGTCTGGCGTCACCGTCGGAGTGCTCTTCAGACGCGGCCTCGGATCCTTCCCCGGATGACACCGTGGGTGGGCCCCGCTCATCGTCCCCAAATGACGATTACAGGCTATTCTCCGAACAGATGGTGCGGATGGCCGCCGCGCTGGAGATAGACGTCTCCTCCACGACCTCCAAGCCCAAGAGTAAGCTGCTGGAGGCGCTGTATTCCGGGTCCCCCGCGTCGGTGGCGTTTCCCCCTGTGGAGGATTTTGTTGATAACGCTCTCGCGCTCTGGCAGGCGCCGGCGTCCCTGTCCGCGACGGCAAAGAAGGTGGAACGGTACTACCGTTTAAAGCAAGATGATTGCCCGTACCTCTTCAATCACCCGAAACCCTCGTCGATCGTGGCTGAGGAGGGTCAGGCTCGGTTCCGTTCCGGTTCCTCGTCGGCCCCGGCGGACCGGGAAGGCAGGAAGCTGGATGGCGTGGGCAGGAAACTCTACTCATCCGCGTCTCTGGGATTCCGTATTGCCAACTTCCAGGCCATAATGGGATCCTATAATCTATTCCTGTGGAAGAGGCTGTCTTCTTACCTCTCCGACCTCCCGGAGGATCGCCGCCACCTGGTTAAGGCCCTCCAAGCCGAGGCCGTGAAGCTGTCAAAACAGCAAATGACAGCAGGCAAGGACGCCGCCGACTCTGCAGCGCGAGCGATGGCAACTTCGGTGGTCCTGCGTCGGCACGCCTGGCTCCGGTCCACGGCCCTGCCTCCAGAGAAGAAGGCGAAGGTGGAGGACTTCCCGTTCGAGGGGCCCCAGCTCTTCTCGGAGAAGACGGATGAGTCCCTCTCCCTGATGAAGAAGAATCAGCAGACGGCCAAGTCCCTCGGGGTCGCCCCCTCAGCCCAGTCGTCGGGTCCGAGGTATCGCTATGGTCGGTTCCGATCCTACCAGACCCCTTACCAGCCTTACCAGCAGCGTCAAGGGCGCTTCTTCTCGGGCCAGTCCTACGGTCACCGATCCTACTCTGCCCAGCAGCGTCACCCTTCCAGGCGCTCCGGCCGGTCCAAGGGCAGGCAACAGCCCTCTTCGCCCAAGCCTTCGACCTCGGCGCAGAAGCCCTCGGTCTTCTGACTGCGCCTGAACGCTCCCCCGTTGGCCTCCGAGGGTGCTTCCTCTGCTGCCCAGTTTCTGGACAGGCTTCGACCTTTTTTGCCCTGTTGGCAACGTGTTACTTCTGACGCTTGGGTCCTGTCCATTGTGGCCCATGGTTACAAGTTAATGTTTACGGATGCACCCCCTCTCTCTCTCCCTCCCCGTTGTTCTCCATGTTGTGATGTTGTGTTACACAATAATGTTATGGAGTTGGTTACCAAAGGTGCTGTCCGGGTGGTCAATGTCTCTACTTCCCCATGGGGATTTTACTCCAGATACTTCCTTGTGGATAAAAAAGGTGGAGGTTCCCGGCCCATCTTAGACCTTCGAGGCCTCAATGGTTATTTGAAGGCTGAGAAGTTTCGCATGCTGACCCTGGCGCGAGTCATGGAACTCCTGGAAGTGGGCGTCTGGCTGGCCATTCTAGACCTGAAGGATGCCTACTTCCACATTTCTATATTTGAGGGCCACAGGAAATACCTGCGGTTTGTGTATGGGGATTCTGTGTATGAATATACAGTGTTGCCCTTCGGGCTAGCCTCTGCACCCAGAGTCTTCACAAAGTGCATGGCCACCGTAGTGGCATACCTGCGGTCCCAGGGTTGCTTTATCTACCCGTACTTGGATGACTGGCTCCTGGTGGGACCCTCGCCTGACTCTCTCCAGGCCCATATTGCCCTCACTTTGTCCGTGCTGGCTAGGCTGGGCTTGGTGGTTAATGGGGATAAGTCTATCCTGACCCCAGGCATGGCCATTAGGTTTATTGGGGTCCATTTCAATTCCCTGCTGGGTAGAGCCTACCTGCCCCCTGACCGGTTGGCCAGGCTTTCCGCTTTGGCCCGGCATTTTATGCATTGCCGGTATCAGACTGCCCTTTTGGTTCAGACTCTGTTGGGCCTTATGGCCTCCACCACAGGGGTGGTTTTCTTTGCGCGCCTGCGTATGAGGCCTCTGCAAAACTGGTTTGTCCGGAGGTACAACCCCCTCACCATGGGTCAGCACCAGAGGTTTTCCATCCCCAGGGTGGTGCTGCGCTCTCTGGCCTGGTGGACTGTCCCTGGGAACCTGTCTGAAGGTTGTCCTTTCGGCCCCTTCCTAGCCGAGGTCACGGTTTATACCGATGCCTCCAACTTGGGATGGGGGGGGCGCTGTGGACAGCTTTCGGCTCAGGGCATCTGGTCCCCATCTGAGGCATCCATGCATATCAACCTTCTTGAGCTTAGGGCGATCCGTTACTCCCTCGCTTCTTTTGCAGATGCCATTCGGAACAGGAGGGTTCAGGTCCTGTCGGACAATACCACGGCCTGCTACTACCTCAACAAGCAGGGAGGGACGGTCTCGCTCAAGCTCTGCAAGGAGGCAACGACTCTATGGAATTGGGCCATGGTCAACAACGTCCTTCCCAGAGCCGTGCACATTGCCGGGGATCTCAACACCTCGGCGGATGCGCTGAGCAGGGTGTTTCTGCCTCAGCACGAGTGGTCCCTAAACAGGGTTTACCTCGACCAGGTTTTCCGCACATGGGGCGCGCCGTTGGTCGACCTCTTCGCCACTGCCCGCAACAAACAGGCCCCGCTGTTCTGCTCCCGGGCCGGCATTGGCCGCCACTCCCTAGGGGATGCCTTCCAAATACCTTGGTCCCCAGGGCTCTTTTATGCCTTCCCGCCCTTCCCGCTCCTGTACAAGGTTCTTTCCAGGGTCAGGGCCTACCGAACCCGCTGTATCCTCGTTGCCCCTCGGTGGCCTCGCCAGGATTGGTTCCCCCTTTTGCTCTCCCTGTCCCAGGGGCGATGCCTCCCCCTGCCTCACGCCCCGGACCTCTTAACCAGGGACGGGGTGTGGCATCACGATGTGGCTGTACTGAATCTGGCTGCCTGGCTTCTGGGCAACCGGGAATGAACCTCTCTTCTGGGGTGCTTGGGGTGATCTTGAATGCCCGGAAACCGTCCACCAGGTTGTCCTACCAGAGGAAGTGGTCACGTTTTTCCCGGTGGTTGGCCCCAAAGGGGGTTTCTCCCTTTAGTTGCCCGCTCCCTGTCATCCTGGACTACCTCCTGGATCTCTGCTCCCAGGGCCTTGCGTTTTCCAGTATTAAGGTCCACATGGCTGCAATCTCTGCCTTCCATGAGCAGATTGATGGGAAGACAGTTTTTACTCACTGGCTTTCCAAGCAGTTCCTGAAGGGCCTGTTCAAGACCTTCCCTCCTAGGGCCCATCCCATTCCACAATGGAGTCTCTCCCTGGTTCTCTCCCAGCTAATGCTCCAGCCCTTTGAGCCTCTATCTTCTTGTCCCCTGCCTTTGCTCACTCAGAAGGTGGCTTTCCTGGTGGCAATCACGTCCTCTAGGCGTGTTGGGGAGCTGTCTGCCCTGCGGTGTGACCCTCCCTTCCTGCAGTTTTTCCCTGGTACTGTCATGCTCCACACTAGCATGGAGTTTCTGCCCAAGGTAGTCTCAAGGTTTCACCTACAGCAAAAGGTGTTCCTCCCTTCCTTTTTTCCAACACCTTCATCCCCAGGGGAACGAGCACTACACACGTTGGATGTAAAGCGTGCTTTATTGTTTTATTTGCACCGCACCAAATGTTTCAGGAAGTCTCCTGCCCTGTTTGTGTGTTACTCTGGCCCTCGCAAGGGCTCACCTGCTTCTGCCCAGTCCATCTCTCGCTGGATTGTGTCTACGATTAAACTTTGCTATCAGCATGCTGGAGTCCAGTGTCCCTTGTTGGTTACCGCTCATTCCACTCGAGCGCAAGCTGCTTCTGCTGCCTTCCTACGAGGAGTGCCGCTCCGGGACGTCTGCCAAGCTGCGACATGGTCCACTGCTGACACTTTCATCAAGCACTATTCTGTGGATGTGCATGCACGACGTGACTCGGCTGTGGGCACAGCTGTCCTGCAGTCCTTGTTCAAGTAGACACTCACACCCGCCCCCATTGGTGAGATGCTAGTTACTCTCCCAATGTGGGGCTGCACAGAAGGACGAAGACGATAAACAGGGTTTCTCACCTGTAACTGTTGATCGTCGAGTCTCTTCTGTGCAGACACACATTCCCTCCCGCCTGCCCCGCTGTGAGTGCTTGGTTTCTTCCATTGTTTCTCCGGCGGCTCAGGTGAACTGAGGGAATGCCGGGGACGTTCGGATATATATGCATTCAAAATTGGCGGGAACACCGGCGCGCATGCGCGGTGGATCCGAACGTCCCCCTCACATCTCTTAGAGCTAGAAAAATCTTTTCCGCGGCTGGCCTGCGCCTGCGCAGTCCCAATGTGTGTCTGCACAGAAGAGACTCGACGATCAACAGTTACAGGTGAGAAACCCTGTTTTTCCCAGCTCTTTCTCTGCTGTAGAGATCTGAAGGTCATAAAATCCAGCACCCTTCATAGGACTGGTGTTCAGAGCATGTTATCGTGCCCAACTATGCCACCTACTGAATTTCCTGCATGTGGTGCAAAGACTTAACAGCTGTTTTAGGAAGCCTCTGCATGAGAGAAGGCCGTGCAAGGGCTGGATCCTCTTCCTTCCCTCTCCATGCAGGCATCTTTTCATCCGTTGTGGAGATGGTCCGGTGCTTCTGAGGGCTCTTTTTTCTGGCAGTCGGCAAAAGTGCAAGACCAGTGTCCTTTGAGGAGCCCCGAAGTGCCTAGTGTGAGAGTGTGATGTGCTGCTCAGGGGAGGGCTGCCTCTGCAATTCCCGAAGAGAGGCACCCACGGAACTAAGGTTTCATATTTGAAGCATGAGATCATTGGAAGCCACAGTCGTCGGAGGGGAAAAATCTTGTTTGCATGACCAAACATTCCTCCATGCCCTGATCCAGCACGATAACTTCTCTTCCTTTCAAATAATTACTTTGAAATGATCGGTTGAGTTATGAGGCACCACAGACATATCTGCTAGATGGAGGGAGGATGTTTTCCTTCTAGGAAACAGGCTAAATGAACTGTGGCAGATGGATGTTGTTGTTAGGCGTTCCTGTTTTATTGCTAGGCAGACTCTCCAGAGATGCATGTTCGGGGGGGGGGGGGAATATATATATATGCATGCACATTAAAAGCTATGGTTCCTGCACTTCTTTTGAGTGGAACTTTGAACTAATTTCTAAATGTAACAATAACCTGAAAGGTGAAATGGTGATCACCAGGGCTTTTTTTCTGGGAAAAGAGGTGGTGGAACTTAGTGGGTTGCCCTCGGTGAAAATGGTCACATGGCTGGTGGCCCCGCCCCCTGATCTCCAGACAGAGGGGAGGTTAGATCGCCCTCCACACTGTGGCGTGGAGGGCAATCTCAATTCCCCTCTGTCTGGAGATCGGGGCGGGGCCAACGGCCATGTGACCATTTTCAAGAGGTTCTGGAACTCCGTTCCCCCGCGTTCCTGCTGAAAAAAAGCCCTGGTGATTACTGAAACAGAGCCCCACTATTCTGGAAGCAGCTGGGAAAGATGCTGGCTTCCGGGTAGCTCTAACGCGCTGCCTCTTTCAACCCAGATTTAAAGGAATCCTTACTTACAGTTACAACCAGTGAACGACACATGGTTCAATCAGCAAGATACATCTTTATTGGTCCAGATTTATTTGTAGACTAGCGGTGAATTCATGATAGCTGTTGCATCCTTGCTTGAGGGGGTAAGATCTGAACAAAGGGAGGAAGAGGACCATCAGCTTTTAACACCTTCACACGAAGCCTACAATAAACTTCTATATTGGAGGGGGGGACTACAATTCCCATGAGTACCAATTGTTAAAGGGACAGCACATAGTTCTGACTACCCAGATACTGAGGCTTTCTAAGCTGCGGTTACAGTACACCCACTGTAGTGCTCTCTTTCTCTCTTTCTTCCCTCTAAAGCTTCAGTGAGATGCAGAATTTTTTTCACTCAAGGAACGCTCGCATTGATTGTATTTCCTGTGAGCCATAGCACAATCAGTTCTTCTGTTTGAATTGTATTGTTTTGCATGTCCTGTTTCGTGCATCCCATTGTTTCTTTGTCACTTCTTTGACTGCTTTTTAAAGGAAATCAGGTAAGAACGCGTGTGCCTGAGAGTGGTTTGGATTCTCCAGATAAATTTGATTTGGAAAATTGTCCTGTGCCCTAAATAAAGTATAACCTGGTTTAGTATGTTTAGTCTGACTTTTAATTAGTAAATTTTTAAAAGTACCTCTTGTTAATTTTATACTTGAACTTGAGGTAGGAAAAATGCAAATCAAGTGTGGTTTAAATGTTAAATTCAAAGCTTTATGACAAAACTTTTATTGGAATAATAGCTGTAAATGTAAAATGTATTATTATTATTATCAGGGCTTTATTTCCAGCTAGAATGTGGTGGAACCGAGTTCCGGCACCTCTTGAAAATGGTCACATGGCCGGTGGCCCCGCCCCCTGATTTCCAGACATCATCTAAATTAAACAAATTCATAACTCAAATTTTACATTTTGATTCTTTTATGTATTTGTAACTTTATCCTCCTTCCCCACCATTTTGAAATCACTGAAACACTCACGTGCTCTCTCACATAATTCTTAGGGACAGTGACCTGAACAACACTAACTACAACTTTGAAACATGCCAAATATATTGCAATGGCAGTAGCATCCATTGCTTTTAATTTTGTGAGACAAGATATCTGTAGAAATGGTAAAAGAAGGCACTAGAAAAAATTTCTGGCCTACAGCTCTGATTCTGGATAATGTGAATCCTTTCGACCTATTCCTTTTTGGAAAAGACTTTTTCTATTCCCAGCCCCTCCATTATCTGAGCCAGTGAGTGACCACTGCAGTGAAGGACAGTGTTTCTGCACTGACTCCCCCATTTATTCTTTTTAATAATTATTTTTGCCATGTTCTTTGCACAAACTGCCACTACGTTAAAGTCCTGGATCACATTATTTTTTAACCTGGGTCCTTACATGCCTTTCTATAAGTACTGAGGAATCAAGGACAGGTTGGCGCAAAGTGATTGTGTAAGTCCTGCAAAGCAGAGTTACTCCAGTCCAAACTCACCAGTTGATTGGGTTTCAACTGGATTAACTGCATAGTATTGCAGTAAAGGTCCTAGAGTTGTAAGAGGTCTTACAGACCATCTAGTCCAACCCTTTGTCACTGCAGCCATGGCTGTCTCTAACTTTTACAGTGTCAATATGTACTGCGCCTAAGCTTTGCTTACCTCCTCCTTTTGCCCATGCAATGCTGGGAACTATAACTTTCTGAGGGGAATTAGAGATTGCTAATGGAGAACTGTCAGCATAGGGCTAAACTACGAGCAGAACCACAAGTGACAAAAGGCACAGATTGGACACTTGTCAGCTTCCCTCAAGTTTTGATGGGAAATGTAGGCGTCCTGGTCTTGCAGCTTGGCTCTCCGACTGCTGTCCAGTGGACTTTTCAACTGTCGCTTGTCCAACATTCCGCCAAGCTGCCCACATTTCCCATCAAAACTTGAGGGAAGCTGGCAAGTGTCCAACCTGTGCCTTTTGCCACTTGTGGTTCTGCTCTACATTTCCAAGGATTCTTTGGGTAAAGCGCTGACAAACTGATGTAAAACCAAGGTACATGATATGACGTAAAACACATTCTACTTTGATAGTGTAGATTCCAAAATGTGTACAAACTTGAGTCTTGAGCTTTCAAGCATATCTATCATTTTTAAAAAACATTTTTTTTCAGGCCTTGATTATAATGGACAATGTTTAGGATCTGACCAATATGCTTTCATGGAAAATGGAAGAAATGAATCTAGAATTTGAAAAAGAGAAAAGAAGGGAGCAAGTAGAAAAAGAGGCATGTGATTGTTTCACTCATAATCATTTTGTAGGACTGTGAGTGCGTTTGTATACTGTGCACATCCTTCAGGGATTTTTCTAGCTGAATTTGAAAGGTTTTTGTTCAGTGTGATTGCCTGGACTTAAACAGGAAGTGCCCACAACATCTCAGCAGATTTTTCTTCATGAATTCAATATAATTTTCAACTACAGAGTCCTTTCTCATTCCCAGAAAGTGTGCCATTTCTTTCTTTCTTGAGTCTCTGCTCTTCTCAACTATCAGTAAAGTATATTTCTAACCCATTTTCCTCACATCATTACCCCACTGCTCAAGCCAACACCTGTAATGATTTTGTTTTGTTTTGTTTTTATAACCTGTCTTTGCCTTTGTATCTTTTATTGGGCTCTTCCTTATGTTACTTTAAATTTTTACCTCAGGAGGGCTGTGGTCACAACCAGCACTACTTTTCCCCCCACCCAAACAGAACTTCAGGTGTTCTTTGCTTTATCCAGGTGTTTACCTTGAGATCACCTTCCCTTGCGTGTGTCTGTGACCTAGATATTGCTGCCTCCCCAAAGGTTTTCACAGCCAGCAAAGGCTTTCACCTTAGAACTCCCCTGTTTAACAGGTATTATAGGAAGGCTTGTCATAGGTGGCAATATGACAGAAAGTCAGTGCTTGGGGTGGTTGTGAGGTTAAAAAAAAGAGATTATTTTTTGCTTAAACAAGTAGAATTTGTATTGTTGGAGGCTTTCACGGCCGGAGAACGATGGTTGTGGATTTTCCAGGCTGTATTGCCATGGTCTTGGCATTGTAGTTCCTGACGTTTCGCCAGCAACTGTGACTGGCATCTTCAGAGGTGTAGCACCAAAAGACAGAGATCTCTCAGTGTCACAGTGAGAAGTAGAAGTAGAATTTATTTATAAGAACATAGGTATGATGGTTGCAGAGTATAGTTGAGCATATTTGTTTCAGAATAGTTCTTAAGCTTGGTGGTTTCAAAAACAACTATATATTCACATTCTCTGTCACAAAAGGTTCCAGGAAAAAAGCCCACTGGAAAAAACCCACGGTCATAAATGCTCACAAGAAAAAAACCCACATGGAAAATGGCCACATGGAAATAAGCCCACACGGAAAAAAGCCCATACAGAAAAATACCCACACAGAAAAAAGCCCACACGGAAGGACGCCCACATGGAACGATACAATTTTTCTTTCATTACAAATACCATTTTTTTATTAATTACAGCTATGTTTATTGATTTCTCCCTTCCAAATACTTCCAGAGTCAGCCCTGCTTAGCTTCGTAGATCGACGAGGCCTTAACTACGTCTTCTACTATTCAAGAAAGACATATATTGAGGGTGCCGCAGGTAGAGAAGACCCTCAGTTTCCTATTAGAATGTGGAATCATCCTGATGCAGCCCTGGAACTGTCGCCAAAATTTACAAACTCTTGTGAGGGATTTCACAATGCTCGTAATTCCCTGTTCCACTGCAGTCACCCCAGTGTGTGGTCTCTATTTGATGGACTTGCCACAAACTAACACTGGCTAATGCCTAGGCAGGTCACTTAGAGGTGAAAAAGCGGAAATAGGAGGCACTACGTGACACGGTTGCCACTTCTGTGCAGCAATATGAGCAAATGGAAGATAAACTTAATTACTTAAAGAGAGTGACTAATTTGCAATGATAAACTATATTTGAGTTATTATTATTGCTGTTATTGTTGTTGTTAAATAGTTGTTGCTTTTATTATTAGGGTTAGGTAGTCTTTTGTCGTGGTCTCTGGGTGCACCAAAATGTATTTGTTAAAATGCAGAGTAAAGGGAAATCGAGATAGGAAATTGACTTATTTTAATGTTACCTTATGGTTTTGTTATGGTTTTAATTTTTACTAACAAAGTAAGTAAATAATATTAATTATTTGAAGATTTTAAAGCCATATAGTTCTTAAAAAGCTGTGTATACTAGTCAGTCTATACATAATTTAATTTAACATCTTTCTGTCTTTACTTTAGAAATTACGTCATACCAACATTAAAAAGGCTGGCAAATTGTAAATTAATAAATTTAAAGCATTTATTTTTATTTAAAAATATTTCTACGTAGAGTTTAATTTCTGTTATTATTGTTTTTCCTTCTTAAGAAAGTTCATTGATAACAAAAATGGTCACTTATATTTTGTTTCATGTGAATATGACATATTTTAATCCTAAAATAACAATTTAAAATATAGGTAATACCTGTTCATTCTCATAAATGGAAATGAATGGTTATCCACAAATATAAATATCTATGGTGCTTTGCGTGAAAATTACAATATGTGAGCATTTTTCCATGTGTGCAAATTAAACTGTTTGTTGAGGCACCCAACAGCATATATCCCAAAAGCTCCGGAATTCAATTGAAAAAGGTGTCATTAAAGAAAAATGGTATCGTTCCATGTGGGCTTTTTTCTTGTGAGCATTTACGACCATGGGGGTGTTTTTGTGGGCTTTTTTCCTGTGGGCTTTTTTCTGGTCACCGTCACAAAGACTTGTTTTCTACGCAGATCTTCGCCAACAGAACAATCACGCCTCCACACAGACATAAATTCACTTAGGCTTTTCCACACAGCTTGGCCTAGATAGAATAAATGCTTTCTCTAGATACACACAGACAGCTCAGGCTCCACACGGATTGCCTGACTTAACCAGAGTCTCTTGGCTGGTTAACTCCCTCCGAAACACACAGACACAGACTCTCTCTCAGGCTCCACACAGTTTGATTTGACTAGAACGAACATTTTCTCACAGCGCGCTGATTAAAAACTGCAGTTCACTCCACCCCCTAGGATACACTGCCATCCAGTCAGATCACACTCCGCTCGTCCGTCCAGCTCCCTGGCTTCTCAGAGGCCCACATTTAAACTCACAGCAGCAACCCCCCCCCCCACAGTAACCAGCAAAAGATAAAAAAACCCACGTAATTACATGCAAAACGTTACGATGTGCGTGACTCTGCTTGTTTCATCCATAAAATATAAACTGCAGGCTCAGGCAGCCTCCATGGCTGCTTTGGTGCCGTGCGTGGAAGTGAGAGGGAGGGAGAGGAGGTTAATCCTTCAACTTCCATACAAGCTTGCTATGTTAAAAGTGAAAAATGAAAAAATACTCGGTTTAATAATAATGCTTTCGTACACATGGCATTTCAAAGAAAGATTTGAGCCTGGCTGGTGCAAGCTTAGCGTCTGGACTCTAGTTAAGTATTTTCTGTTATGATCTGTTTTAGCAAATGGTTCCTTTGGGCTGCTTTCCATAGTGTTTCAGTACTTAATATAAAACAATTTGAAGTGTTAGTTTCTGATCCACCACCACAGTTTATATGATCATTAAAAGTGAAAATTTAAATGGGCTCTTCTCAATAGGCTGAAGTTTTGGTTTTCAGAATAACAGGGGCTTAGAGTGCAATGAAAGCAGGCATGACTTAAATCTTCCCATTGCTTTGTTTCTTGTGAAATTGGGTTTCTTGTTTGAGTTTACTGAAAACAGTAATAAATTCTGAGTTTTGTTTAATAACTTCACTTATACTTGTATAATTTCTGTGTTTAAGTGTTCAAAGTTCAGCTTTCAAAGTCAACTCTTTAAAGTGTAGAGTTAAATATGGTAAATGATGAAGTATGTTTAGCCTGTCAAATCCAAGTAGTTGAGTTTTTCCAGTGTGGACCTCAAAATGAAATAGTTAATGTTCCTACCTGGGTTAAACTCCCAAATATCCCTTGTAATTTGGTCCAGGGAGGGATTGAAGTACAGTCATTACCCCAGTGCGACTACTTCTGGATAATCATAGCTTTCCTGGCCCTTTGCCAGGAATTCCACTCAAATGCTTCTTTCCAGCATTCATGAGATGTTGCGAGTTTTCTGGCCCAGGATGGATGACCACAAAGCAGTGGCACAAAGATCAACGACTGGATGAAGGTCGATAGTTTTGGCTTCAACCTCAGCCCACAGCTGGCCCATCCTGTTCGAAATGCAAAGCCAGTGGCTATGGATGCCCTCACGGATGCCAGCTCCCCTTTCAAATCAATTAATGGTAGCTTTTAACTCTTGTCTTGAGCTGTCACAGTCTGGCTTGTTTGAGCAGATCCATCCCATGTCACTCATCCAAATCATAGAATCATAGGGTTGGAAGATACCTCTGGGGTCATCTAGTCCAACCCTCTGCACAATGCAGGAACTTCACAACTACCCCCCCCCCCTGACTGCCCCAGTGATCCCTGCTCCATGCCCAGAAGATGGCAAAACACCTCCAGGATCCCTAGCCAAACTGGCCTGTGGAAAATTGCTACCTGGTCTCAAGGGAGTAAGAGAATTAGTGGGGGAATGAGCAAGCAAGGAAGACAGCTATGCGAGAGACTGGTAACTACTGGATCTTGTGTGCCAATGTCTACGAGGATCCCTTCCTCTAGGGAACTCTTTCAATAAGCAGGCAGATATTCACTCAAAAAGGGGTTGTTATTTGAAATATTATGGATCAGTTGCACACATAACACACACACACAGCTAACTAGAAAAACAGAGAGGAAAGTTGGAGAGAGTTGCAGAGTTGGTTTTATAGTTACCAGGTCCAGAAGATTGGGGGTGTCCAACGGAGAGGAGCTTCAGTGGCTCGTACTTCATGGCAAGAGGGAGGAGGGCTCAGACATGCCGTCGGAGGGCGTGCGGAAGGTCCAGAACACACACGCACACTGAACACATGGCAGGACAGTCGTATATACTGTGAAACATGCCCTGAGGCAGGACTGAGAGTCTGTGGTTTTTGTTTCTGTACTTACCTGCAACTTAATATTTCCTAGCATATGTTACACTCCCTGCGGGTCTTTAGTGTACGCTTCTCCAGTTACAGGCTTTGAATTTTTGTCTCCTCCACAAGATTTAGTTTAAAGCCTTCATCAGGTTTGCAAGGCTCTTACCAAACATATTTTTTCCTACGCTTGAGAGGTGCAAACCACCTCTAGAAGAGCTTCATATTGAAAGAATAAGCCATGGTCCAAGAAACCAAACCACTCCTGATGCCACCATCTACGTAGCCAGTCATTTATTTGCAGCATTCTTCTTTCCCTTCTTAAACCGCAGCCTATGACAGGAAGAAGTGACGAAAACACAACCTGTGTTCCCAAGTCCTTATCCTTTTTACACAGAGCCACATAGACTCTTTTAATGTGTTCTGGACTGTGCCGGGCAATGTCATTTGTTCCTACATGCATCAGGAGGAAAGGATAATAATCGGTGGGTTTGATAAGTCTTCCTACCCTTTCTGTCACACCTGGTAGAGAGCATACCTCTCGAGACAATAAGTCTGGTTGGCACACTTTACCTTCTACCCTTCTCAGTAAGGAGTCTCCAATTACTAGCACATGGCTTCTCCTATACTGAGGAATGAAAGCTCGAGTCTTCTCATCTTCAGGGACCTGAGAAATTCCTTTCAAGGTTCGAGGAGTCTCAGGGAGTAGCTCTTGATCCAGTGGTCCAGAATCAGCATCTTTGGGGAGATCCTGGAACCGACTGCTTAGCATCAGAGGCTCAGAATGTCTCCTGACTATCCTGCTCCTGTGGGTCACTTCCTTCTTCCAGGTGCCCACCTCTTGCACTGGGTGCTCCTCCAAATCCTGAGGTACCTTTCCCTCCTCCTCCTCATGTTGCCCTCTGAAAAGTGCTTCACGCATTCTGTCCATGTACTCTTCACCTTCCCTTATTAAATTGAGTGGGGACAAGCGTGTCTTAAGTCCCTGTATCTTCTCCTCCAGTAGGGCTACCAGCTTACACTTACTGCAAGTGTAGTTGCTGTTACACTCAGGTAAGAATACAAACGTGCCACAGACTGTACATGTCGCTGTCTCAGCTCTCTCACCAGCCATGCTGCTGCGATCCATTTCGGAAGTAGTTCAGGTTTCATGGTACTTCCGTGATAATTCCCCTGCCCACTGCTGGCAGCACTTTGCAGCAGGCTCTATGCACTCCCCAAACGCTGTCCTACACAGTAACCTCAGTTAATTCCCCCCAGTAGTGAAGGAAGGCAACAGAAAAAGACTCAGCACTCCAGCAGCTCCCTTCCCTGCCCCCTTTCAGAGCCCAGACGGAGACCATCCCAGGGCTTCCTCGGGAGGTGGTGGGCTCTGCTTCTTTGGAGGTTTTTAAGCAGAGGCCAGATGGCCATCTGACAGCAGTGCCGATTCTGTGAACCTGGGCAGATCACGAGAGGGAGGGCAGGAAGGGTTACATCAGTGCTTAGTTCTTGTGGCCCCTTCTTACATGCTTTGGGTAATGCCCATCACCACCTTGGAGTCAAGTAGCAATTTTCCACGAGCTAGTTGGCTAGGGATCCTGGAGGTGTTTTGCCATCTTCTGGGCATGGAGTGGGGGTCAGTGGGGCAGTCGGGGTGGGGGGAGGTAGTTTGAATTTCCTGCATTGTGCAGGGGGTTGGACTAGATGACCCAAGAGTTCCCTTCCAACCCTGTGATTCTATGATTCTAGCCGACTGTTTCACAGAATTGTCAACATTTATATATATAATATGTTTATTGCTTTTCCGGCCGAAGCTATAAGCCATACAAACACCAACAAAATATGAACTGTACACTTGAACATACCCAATTCACACAGACATAACTCGTCATTATCACTTTAAACTATCTAAACTCATGAAGATTTTGTTTCTTTATCACCGTGGCTAAAAAGGAAGCCACTATAGCAGAGGTTTGATTGTCAGGAAAGTTATCAGACAATAACACTGAGATTGCCCAAGGAAGGAAGGGACGCTTTTCTTTTAACATAATAGGAATAATAAATCTCTCTCTTTCCTTACTCCACTTAGGGCAAAAAACTATTATATGATCCAAGGTCTCTAACTTTCCTTGTCCACAGTCACAAACTCGTTCAGAATAAGGGAGTCCAGAGAAACGACCAGAAAGCACTTTAGAGGGAAAGGAGTTAAGTCTAGCCAATGTGAAGGCTCTGCGTTGAGCTGGAATCTTTAAAGAATAGCAATAAGATGGAATAGCCTCTGGGGGTGAAAGTCCCAGGGATAAGCCCGAACATGTACGTCTGGCTCTCTGGAGAGTACTGCTGTAATCGAGATCCTTTATTTTTAATTTTATAACTCTTAGGGCCTCATTTGTCTGTAAAGATGTTATATCAATATCCAGAATTTTTAGTTTCTGGTTAATTAAATTAGTTCGGCTACTCTTATAGGTATCCTGCAAGATCAAATGTGCAAAACCTACTTTCCCTGAATTGTCCTCAACATTTATTAATTGATGTTGTAATGGCAAGGGTGACATTATTTGCATTGATGTTTTAAGTAATGTGCATGCTGGTCCTGAATGTTAGTCAGGTCTAGATTTACTACATCTGGGGTTTGTGTAGGGTTTTTTCCTGATTCTATAACCACCTTTCTTGTCTTTTCCCAGTGCATATTAAATGTAGTAAATTCTCCCTGTTCAATATAACACACACAAATTCCTGCCGTATTAAGTCAGCGCTAAAAGATTTTTTTGACTTTGGAACAGTCTTTGAAGGGATGATTTCCCTCTCCCTCTCAATTTATGGTTTCTGTTAAGGTTTTTCCCCCCGAAAGCAGAGAAAATACAGTGATATAGCCAAAAATGTGTTTCCTGAGAGCTAACCACAGAATTCTGTAGAGATATTCTGTGCTAACTAACATTCTGCCATGTTTAACTGTGATTTGGAATGTTTGTTTTTTCCGTGGGAAGATCATGAGAGGCAGGGCAGGAAGGGTCACATCAGCGGTTAGTTCTCGTGGCCCCTTATTACTTGTACAGGGTAATGCCGATTGCCACTTGGGTCCGGAAGCAATTTTCCCCAGGCCAGTTTGGCTGGGGATCCTGACGGTGTTTTGCCATCTTGTAGGCATGAAGCAGGGGTCACTGGTGGTGTGTGTGTGTAGAGGGGGGGGGAGGTAGTTGTGAATTTCCTGCATTGTGCAGGGGGTTGGACTAGATGACCTTGGAGGTCCCTTCCACCCCTATGATTCTATGATTTTAAGTCAACAGGAGAGCCTGTTGTTGCTTTGGCTGCAGGTGTTAATGCTGAATTTGGATTTCAAGGGGATGAAAAAGTATGCAGGCTTTTGAGGAACTGAGATCAGGCATTTCCCCGTTTAAATAACAATCCTTGTGATACAGATGGTTTAATTTTTTTCATTTTGTTCCAAGTTTTTCTTCTTTATGGAAATCCAATATTGTGAGCCTCCAAAATTATGAGATGTTTGTGTGTTTTGTATGAAGATGTGCTATGTGCGTAAATATGCTTCATTCACATTTTAATTGGTAAAATCAATCTTTTTTGCGGGGGTGGTGTGGTGTACATATTTGCAATAGGGACATTGCCAAAAGAAATCCACTTGAGTAAATAATTTCTGTAGACAATATGTGTGGATAATTTAAATAACAATGTTACATGTACCCTGCTTCTGCAAATGGGGTAATATTTTCTTTGGTTGGTTCCCTTTGGAGCACAGAGCACTGAAGATGTGAGGCATTTTTTGTAACATTTGTTGCATTTGCAAAGACAAGATGTTTTCACACTGCTTACCGGCCCCGGAACATCGCACTGAGCTCCCAGAACGACTCCCTGATCTCCAGACAGAGGGGAGCTTAGATGGCCCTCCATGCCATGGCGCGGAAGGCAATCTCAACTCCCCTCTTCTGGCGATCAGGGGGTGGGGCCACCGGCCATGTGACCATTTTCAAGAGGTTCTGGAACTCCATTCCACCGCTTTCCCGCTGAAAAAAAGCCCTGCCTTTAAAAAAACGTAAAATAAAAATTTCACTTGTGTACCAGCATCTCACATGCTGTTGGACTTAGTCAAACATGCCTGTTTCGCTCCTCTTTTGGAAAGGAACAAGAAGAAAGAGAGGGGAGATACTAGGGAGTTTTTATCCTGCCATAGAGGCTGATGCTCCTGGTACAAGTTTCCCTAGGGAAGTTTATGGAGCTCTAACTCCTTCCCTCTTTGCAAAGTGCTAATGGGCTGCTGGGTCGAGTTCACAAACTTGATCTAGCAATTGTAAATAATTATAAAATGGCCCAAAGTATAAACTTTGCCATCTGGTGCCTGTAATAACTTTAAAAATGGCTCTGAGTGCTTTGAGGGGAACATCTGGAAGGCAGTGTATAGCAAGGGGCGGCATGTCTCACATCTGTGGATTCACTATGATTGTGTAACATCCGTTTCAACTTTGTCAGATGTGCCAGTTAATTTTCCCTGACATGAGACCGAAGCAAGCAGCATGAACTGAATGAACACTGGGGAGCTGGAACAAAAATATTTAAAATTGCCATTCACTTCATACTGGAGTTTTACTTTTGGCCACAGTTTCTAAAGCCCTCTTGGTCCATTGATGAGTGTCGTTTCAAAGTATGAACTGTCAGCTCCAGGTGGGGGGCTGGAACGTGGACCTCATAGCCTCTCCTAACTGTGATTCCTCATTTGATTGCTCAGCAGCAGCTGACGGGTGGCTGAGAGGCACGGAATCCGGCTGTTCTTCGTCAGAAGAGCCAGAGCTGTTTCCAACTCTGTTTCAGACAGCTACTGCCTGAGCAGAGGGTGTTGGATCTGAGGGCACCGCGGTCAGGTGGGCTGAGGAAGTCGACTCCAAAGGATAGGCCAGATCTAGAGAGGGGTCACCTATCGGTTCTGAGATAAATATATTCGGATCTGATACAGCCGGATTCCATGCCTATATTCGGATCTGTCACAGCTGGATTCCATGCCTATCAGCCACCAGTCAGCTGCTGCTGAGCGATCAAACGAAGAATCACAGTTAGGAGGCTGTGAGGTCCACGTTCCATCCCCTCACCTGGAGCTGACAGTTCCAGGCAGCCAGCTGCCCCATCTCCTCCAGGATCCCCAAGAGCAAGAGCTGTTGGGAAAAAGGGTTAAAAAATACCTTAAAATCAGAGGTGCAATGGATCTTGAATCAATAGAGAGTCAGCACACGAGTTTAGCTTTTAAAATCATTTACTTCTAAAGGGAAAAGGGTCACAGGATTGCTACAAAATAACAAATGCCTGGAGCTACATTCTCACTGCTGTTTACAACAAAGAGCTGGGATAACAGAATGGAGAATCTTCTTCCTCCTCTTCCTCCTTGACCCTAGAAAGAAAGTCACCTGACCTGTTGACCAATAACAGTTTACAAACACTCTCAAGTTTCCCGGGCTTGCAGATTATTGGCTTTGAGCCAGGTTCCCTTTCCAGGTCAATCTAAACAATAGCCTGGTCGGTAAACACATTAACCCCATAATGACTGAATGTCAGACCTTGCAACACACACACATATTCCAACAAGAGCAACGTCGGTGCAGGTGTAGAGTGGCGTTACAGTCCTGGAGCATAGATGTGGAGCATTGTCAGATATGAGACCAAAGATTTTAAGACTGCCTTACTCGGATGCACAGTCCATAGTTGCATCCCCAATTTTGGAGGGGTTGTCAGAAACAATTAAGGCTGCATGGGGAAAGCCTGCCTCTGTACCCCCTAGACCAAAGAAGATTGACTCCATGTACAGAGTGAAGCAGGAGGATTATTCTTCCCTGATGAACATCCATTGCTGCCATCACTCATAACCAAAAAAGTTCAAGTGAGATACAGAGCTGGGTCTCAGACGGCACCTGCCGATAGAGAGGGAAGGAAAATAGATGCATTAGGGGAGAAAGCAGGACTCTGCGTCTGCCTGAGCATTAAGGATTGTGAACTGCCAGACCATAAAGGGAGTATGTCAGCTCTTTTTATGAGAAATGTTGACATCTTATACGGAAACCTTATTGGAAGAGCCTGGTGCAGTTGCTTCAGACTAAAGCAGTTAAGCTATCAAAACAACAAATGAATACCAGGAGGCACGCAATGGATTTGGTAGCAAGAACAATGGCTACTGGGATAGTCACCAGAAGACATTCCTGGTTGAGATCTACTGGTTTACCACCAGAAATTAGAAACAAGGTTGAAGACCTTCCATTTGATGGGATATCGTTATTCCCTTCAAAGGCTGACAAGCTCATTGCACAAAAGAAACACAACAGAATAACGGTGAGATCCTTGGACCTCTCAACTAGTGACCAACTGATGTAGAAACCTAAGTTTTTTCTGAGGCATCAACAATATCAACGTCAGCAGCCTCAGAGATATTATCAGCCCTGTTCTTATAGTGGTGGACAGAAAGCATTTGCATCAGTTTCTCAGCCTCAACAACCGAATAAACGGAGCACTAACCATAGACAGAGATCTGGACATCATCAAATCTCATTAAAGGACTTGCAAGGACTGCAGAAGCAATTTTTTTCTGTGATTTTTTTATTTTATTGATAGAATTAAAAGCCCAATAAAAGGGTAAAGCAATAAAAGAAAGAAATTGTGAAAAGAGCATACAAAAAAGAAATTATAAGTAAGAGAAAACCATAATACATATTTCATTTTCCATTTTTCTCTACAACACTTATCTTAACAAACATCATACTTTAAATTTTAATCTCTCCAAAAATTCCTTTTCCATTACAGCCCCCCTTCTATTTATTTTTCCCCAGATTTATCCTCTTAAAAATCAGAACCACAAATCATTAAATAATTTTTCCTTGTTTCATGCAGAAAGTCAATAAGGGATTTCCAGTTAGCCATACAAATAGACAGTGTTTTATCTCTGATCAGAGATGTAAGTTTATCCATCTCCACTAACTCCGTAGTTTTCATAATCCAGTCCTCGATTGAAGGCAATTCTGTCATTTTCCATTTTTGCGCATACAAAAGCCTCGCTGCTGTAGTCATACACAAAAATAAAATACCATGCTGATTTTCCCACTGTTTGCCCATTAATCCCAACAGAAAGGCTTCTGGTTTACACTGTATAGTAGTCTTCAACATTTGTTGTATTATCATGTGAATTTGAGACCAATTTTTTTATTAAGTCCACCAAAGATGATAAAATATTCCTTCTTGCTAATTTATCCGGAGACATATACCACCAATACATCATTTTATAAAAATTTTCTTTAAGTCTGGAACTCAAAGTAAATTTGAGCCCCTTTATCCACATATTTTCCCACTGATCCATCAGCATGTTATACCCAAAATTTTTAGCCCATTTTACCATACAATCTTTCACAGATTCTTCCATTTCAAATTTCAGTAACAGCTTATACATTTTGGAAATAATATGTTCATCATTTCAACAAAGCTCTTTTTCAAACTCAGTCTTTTCATAAGCAATAGTTTTTTATCCAAGTTTTTTATCTAATTTGAACCTTTCTAGAAGTTGAGCATTGAAAAACCATTGACTTTTATAACCTTTAGCTATTAAATCCTCCCTTGTCTTCAGTTTGCAGTCTCCTTGTGAGAATTCTAATAACTCCGTAAGTCAACCATCCCTGTTTGAAAATCATCTCCCTTCTGTAAAACGCTTCAATTTCTTTGAAGAGATATCCTGTCTTCTCTACAAATTTGAATAATACTTGAAAAGAGTCTTTTGGATGTCCCTGTTATCTGTTAGCACAGTATTCTCATCTTGCAATTTTAAAATCATTTTCTTCTCTCCCTCTTTTCTCAGTTTATAAGCCAACCAACTTCCCAGTTTGTTGGTGAATTCAGTTTCTCTGCTTAGCATAGTTCAGTTTTTTCTCTAAATCTCTTACTCTTAACATTGATAACTGTTGTTGCAAACACTTTATCTCTTGTTGCACCTTAACATTCCCTGGCACAGCTTTTAATTCTTCCTCCTTTTAAAATTTTTTTTGCAAAATACCTTGCATTTTTCCTGCTTTTTTCTCTTTAATTCCAAATTATGGTGTATAAAGTGGCCTCTTATAAATGCTTTGCTTGCATCGCAAACCATTCTCAAATCTGTACCCTTGTTCAGATTCTTTCAGCCTTTTTTTTACAATCATCAACAATTGTCTCTTTGTGTAGTAAAGATTCATTTAGTTGCCACCTGGATGTATTAGATTGGTCTGAAAAAGACTTCTGTAATATCTCCACTTCAGCTATTTTGGTCACCAAATGTTGACAGTGGATCTGAAGTCTCAGAAGAGAGAGCAGTAGTGAAATTCTTGGATAGGCTAGAGGCCTTTATACAGATGTGGAAGCAAATCCATATAAAGTTTTGTCTATAGTCCAGCAGGGCTATAAGTTAGAGCTTATATTACGCCAGTTGGCAGAACAGGCAATAGATAATACCATGCCTGGGTTAGAGAACGAGGACAGGGATGAGTTACAAACCCTAGTTAATGAGGGGGCTGTTCAGGAAGTTTCTAGTTTTGAATCTAGTTAGAATCTAGTTTTGAATCTAGTTACAGACTTTATTCAAGATTCTTTTTAACGGTTAAAATAAATGGTGAAGGGGTGCAAAAGTACCAGAAGTCTGTAATAAATATATATTAAAAAGATTACAAAGGTTCATAAAATACAAAATCACAAATAGGAAAAATATTTATTTGAAATTAAACAGTTGCAAAAGACATCATAAAAATGTCATAGTGCAATTAAACATATGCTGTGGAGAAATGACAAGCTACCACAACAACAAGGACAGGATGCCAGCTACATTCCCGTTTTGCTGTGTAAATCTTCATCAGTTGTGAGCGGCCCTGAGCACATAATTGAGAAGACAAGGATTCAGAAGCTAATGGGTGGTATGCAATACAAGGTAAATTCAAAGAATAAATGTCATGGCTTCAATCCTCATTGGTCACGAACAGCCTTGCACTTGTAAATTTAGAAGCCAGAGACTGAAAAGCAATTCATAATGTGTAGTCTGAGAAAAACAGTGTAGTACATGTCCCAAAGGCAACTTTAGTAAATATTGCATACAAATATATACTTTTCCTATTTGTGATTTTATATTTTTCTTTACACACACACACACACACACAGAGAGAGAGAGAGAGAGAGAGAGAGAGAGAGAGAGAGAGAGAGAGAGAGAGAGAGCGCTCTGGTACTTTTGTACCTGTTAAAAAAAGATGGTGGTCTGAGTTTTAGATCTTAGAGGGTTAAGTAGTTTCTTCAAAAGTTCAAAATAGTTTTGTTGCAGTCAGTTTTGATGTTAACAATAAATGAATGGTTCGCAGTCTTGGCCCTTAATGATGCTTATTTTCATGTGTCCATATATAAAAGCGATAAACAATAAGTTAAAGGGTAAAGTGTATCAGTACAGCATTCTACCTTTCGGGTTGTCCACAGCACCAAGAATATTGACAAAGTGTTTGGACCAGCGATAGCCTTCTTGAGGGAAAAAGGTTGCTGTGCCTTTCCGTATTTGGATGATTGGCAGGTGACAGCTTCTTCCTCTGAAGATCTTTGGGATCAAGTGGGTCTGGTTCTCAGCCTCTGTGGGAAATTAAGCTTGGTTGTTAACTTTAAGAAATCCAAGTTAGAACCAACCAGAATCACACAGTATATTGGGGTAGTGTTGGAT
The DNA here is from genome assembly GCF_028583425.1 of Eublepharis macularius. NCBI lineage: Eukaryota > Metazoa > Chordata > Lepidosauria > Squamata > Eublepharidae > Eublepharis > Eublepharis macularius. The sequence continues at coordinate 94,795,976 of NC_072799.1, read as the reverse complement.
GCACCAGAGGGTAGAGTTATACTGCCCCATGGCTGCTTCGTGGCAATTAAGAATTTAGTAGCCAAATTTTATAAATGCCATTTTCAGTCAGTGGGAAACAGTCAGTTTTGTTGGGACTGATGCCTTCTACAACATCAGTGGTTCAGGTGGCAAGGCTACACGTGGGGGCCGTACAAAATTGGTTTGTAAGGAGGGTTAAGGACCCTCCTTCTCAGGACCACAAATTATCTGTGCCTAGAAAGGTCGTTACATGGGAGGAGCACATTTTACAGAGTGTTAAATTTGGAGTACTACACCATGACATTGTGGTTACTGCTGTTGCCACTGTGGAAGGATTGGGGGGGGAGGGGTGCAGTGCATATAGTGGAAAATGTTCTGCATGGAGTTGCTGGAAAGAGGTGGAAAATGATTTCATATTAATATTTTAGAACTCAGAACTGTAAGATATGTGCTTATATCTTTTTTCAGTTCTGCTCCATGAGAAAGTTATTCTGCTTCAGATGGACAATTCTGCTGCTATGTGCTGTATCAACAGATGGGGGGGGGGCTGGCATCACCGGCACCACGTGCGGAGCCAACAGAGATATGGAACGGGGTACTTCAACACGGGCCTGCAATGGCAGCTATCCGTATTACAGGACTGGACAGTGCAAAGGCCGATATACCGAGCAGGGTTTACTAGACCAATCATGAATGGTCAATGAAAGGGACATACATTCAGGAAGCGTTTCAGCATCGGGGCTTCCAGAAGTGGGCGTGTTTGAGACAGCACAGAATGCCACAGCCCCTGTATTCTGTTCCATGGCAGGCAGTGATCCTGTTCCAGTAGGCCGTGCCTTTCAAATGAAGTGGCAAGGAGCACCATTTCACACTTTCCCACCTGTTTCCTTAGTGGGGAGAGAGTTGTGTAAAATGGTAGAGGACTGGTCAGATTGCATTCTCCTTGCAGCCTTTTGGAGGAGACAGATACGGTTTCCTAAGTAGCTGCACCTTTTGAAAGGGGAATATCTCCGTCTGCTGGATACCCCAGACTTGGTGCACTATGGGGAGGTTCTTCACTACAGCATAGAATCTCTGCATCTGACAGCATGAAAAGTCAGGCCAGGGAGAAACGGCTGTTCAAGGAGGTTCAGCGTGTGTTACTGAATTCGCAGAAACCTCCCACTTGGAGTTGATATGAATCCAAGTAGAAGAAGTTTTCCATTTGGGCAAAAGCGAGTGGGGCAGAGCTCGAGGATGGTTTGGTGTAGCGGTTAAGAGCACGGGACTCTAACCTGGAGAGCCGGGTTGGATTCCCCGCTCCTCCACTTGAAGCCAGCTGGGTGACCTTGGGTTGGTCACGGCTCTTTGGAGCTCTCTCAGTCCCACCCACCTCACAGAGTGATTGTTGTTGTGGGGATAATAATAACAAACTTTGTAAACTGCTCTGAGCGGGTGTTAAGTCATCCTGAAGGGCGGTATATAAATCGAATGTTATTATTATGATTGTTATCTGTTAAGAGTTAAAAATGTTAGGGTTGGCCACTTCATCTTTAAAGGTCTATTTGGCAACGATTTCTGCCTCACATACCTACAACACTTTATCTTGAGTGTTGTCCAGATTAATGTTGCCACCTTTTGAACTATTGGCAACTTGTGATTTGGCTTTATTAGCTGTTAAAGGTTAGATTTTGGTTGCTGTTACTTCAGCTAGGAGGGTAAGTGAATTAGCAGGGCTTAGAGCAGATGCACCTTTCATTAAGTTCCATCAGGAAAATGTGGTTCTGCGGCCTAGCCTTGGGTTTCTGTCAAAAGTCGTATCTCGGTTTCATGTAATTGAAGATGTAGCACTTCTGGGTGTCTTCCTTTGAACCAGAAAAAAGAGCAGAAAAGGCATTAGACACGGTGGATGTAAGAAGAGCATTAGCATTTTATTTGGATAGGACCAGGAGTTCTGCATGGGGCTCCATGTTTTTATCAGTTACTGTGGGTCAAACAAAGGAAAGAAAGTGTCATCGTCATCACAGTTGCTTGTTAGATGGATTGTTATGGCAATCAAACTGGAGGATGAGAACAGTGCTGGATCTAGGGGGCGCAGGCGCCCAGTGCAAACCTTGCCTGGGCGCTCCTGGCGCTGTGTGATTTGGCTTTATTAGCTGTTAAAGGTTAGTTAACACCTAATAAATCATGCAGGGCAGGAGGCCTGCCCGCCTGTGCGGCAAGCCGGCTGCCCCAGCGCCCGGTGAGCTGTAGAGCTGGCGGCGGCGCGGGCGTGCGCTGGGTGGCCGGCTGGCTTGCCGCATGCACAGGACCTCCCAGCCCTGCACTCAGCCACCTGCACAGCAAGCCAGCTGCCCCATCAACGCCCTCGTCGCCGCCAGCTCCACGGCTCACTGTGCGCTGGAGCAGCTGGCTGAGTGCAGGGCTAGGAGGCCCTCCGCGCGGTTCGCATGTCCCGCTGCCCTGTGCTGCCCATGCGGCAAGCTGGCTGCCCCAGCGCACAGTGAGCCACGGAGCTGGCGGCGGCAGCAGTGAGGGCGTGCGCTGGGGCAGCTGGCTTGCCGCACTGGTGGCTGAGCGCAGGGCTGGGAGGTCCTGTGGGCATGGCTAGCCAGCCGCCACATTGGCGGGGCTGGCGAGGGTCTCCCAACCCTGCTCTCAGCCTCGTGGTAAGCCGCGGCGTGCTCCCAGGCAGCTGGCAGCCACGCCGGGCACCCCCTCTTTGCCGGTGCCAGGGGCAGGCTACCCCCCCCCCCCGCCCCCTCAATCCAGCCCTGTATGAGAAAGAGAATGTAGCATGTCCTGCTCAGGTAAGGGCTCCTTCTCCTAGGAGTCAGGCTTCTTCTGTAGCTGTAGATACTGGAGTGAATGGATAAGAACACATAGATAAATTATGGTTAAACTGGAATATTACAACGGATCAGAGCAGGTGTCAACAGCCAACTATATTTCTGCTGCCTCCTTTAGCAGCTTCCAAAATCTTGTCTCTCTGTAACTGCTTTCCAATGGACTTCCAATTGTCAGTCCCCAGCATTTGGTCAGCTCTCATTGGCTGTTACCCAGGAGAGGTGGAGCTGAAATTATGTATGTCTGCCACAAATATAAACAAGCTGTAATTGTTTCAGGTGGGTAGCCAGCTTGGTCTGAAATAGAAGAGAAAAATTCGGGTGCAATAGCACCTTTAGGACCTGAAGCTGTAATTGGAAACTGAGGATACTGAGGTAGGGACAGGAAATGTCTCTGTTCCCATTCCAGTAGTGACTCTGAGGGCACCAGTTTCCTTTATGTTTGGCTGCCAAGTTTGAGAGCCAGTTTGATGTAGCGGTTAAGAGCAATGGGACTCTAACCTGGAGAACCGAGTTTGATTCCCCACTCCTTCAGTTGTAGCCATCTGAGTGACCTTGCGTCAGTCACAGCTTCTAGGAGCTCGCTCAGCCCCACCCACCTCACAGGGTGATTGCTGTGGGGAAAATAATAACATACTTTGTAAACCGCTCTGAGTGGGTGTTACATTGTTCTGAAAGGTGGTATATAAATCAATTATTATTATTATTAAGTATCTTATAATAAGGATACACATTTCAGTCCCAGAGGAGTTAGCCGTGGTCCTCTGTAGTTGCAAAATAGTAAAGAGTCCAGTAGCACCTTTAAGACTAACCAAGTTTATTGTAGCATAAGCTTTTGAGAACCACAGCTCTCTTTGTCAGACGCATCTTACAAAGAGAACTGTGGTTCTCGAAAGCTTATGCTACAATAAAGTTAGTTAGTCTTAAAGTTGCTACTGGACTCTTTACTACATTTCAGTACCTGAGCATTTAATACCATGATTGCACATATATGTTTTAAAAGATACCAAGTGGCAAGTAATATATATTTTTTATTGACAAGAAAAACATTGAGGGTGTTTGCTAATTAATTCTATGTGTGAAACATGTATTATCTATGTGTTATCCTAGATCTAAGATGTGTTTTGAAGCTGCCAGTCACTGCACAGTGGTTTTTCGCTCCCTCTAGACAGGACTTTCTATTTTTTTTTAAAGAATTTTTATTGGATGGGTTTACAAACATAAACATAGAAATCATTATCATTATTCAGCCCATTGCATTTTCCCCATCCTCCCCCCCCCCTTTTCTGGTGACTCCCCGCAGTTTTCCATACCCAACTTAATCTAAAAAGTATATCATATAAATTCTTAAAATCTATAATATTAATGTAGTATATATCTATATTATACCTACTATCTACTCTAACTATATTACTTGTCTTAGTTAAAAATATAAAAATTACATAAGTAATAATAAGTACATATGCTAACTGAGGGCAAAGCTACAAGTGACGAATGACACTTGAACAGCAAGTGTATTTCTCCTTGTTCACTTGCGCTCCACTCAATCCACTTGCTGTTCAAGTGCCATTCGTCACTTGTAGCTTGGCCCTAAGTAAAACAAAATTACATGCATACCCCTGTAAATATACTATACTAATGCCATAACATATAGTAAAATATACCCCTTTTTAAGCTTCAGTAAGTTTCTATCTCCCCTACTTCTCCAAAGACCACAATTTCCCCTTCATGTCCCACTTTTTTTCCACATATTTCTTAAATTTTTCCCAACTTGATGTATAGTCCAATTCTTCTTGTTCTTTCAATTTCCTTGTTAATTTGTCCATTTTAGACAGGACTTTTAAATAAAAAAGACAATGAAAGAAAACAATTGTTAAATGGAATCTCTTCTTGTTGCCATCTCAATTTTTTAAAGTTAATTTTGGCGTGAAAGATTGCCAAGGTAAAAATGAAGGCGTCAGTGAAGGAATGAAGCAATTCCAGCATAAGTTTTGATGAGTCTGAACTCACTTCATCACATCAGGTGTCCATCCATTAGGTCGATTTAAATATACATGTCTATCTATATATGCAGCAACTAAAAGGTCGGATGGCTGGGCTGGTAAGATGCAAGTACGAGAGCGAAGGCAGTCCCGGAACGGAATACAAGCAAATTGTCTCTTGTGGGCAAAGTCTTCAATCTGCCAAGCATAAATGCAGGGCGGTTGCTAGGAATAGTAAGGTGAGCTAGGAATAGTAAGGTTGCTAGGAATAGTAACATGAGCATACTCAGGGCACTTGAAACTCAGTACTTATTGTTAAGTTTAATTACTCTCTCTTTGATCTCCGTCAGTGCTTCATATTTTGAATCATAGTGAGCGAAAAACCAAGGCACTTGAGTTTGCTATCCACAAGTTTCACCCCAAAACTTTTATAAATGTCTTCCCTCAAAAGATACTGAAGACCTCAATGCGAGTTTGATACTGGAAAAAGGGACTTTAATCTCAAGTTAAAGGCACAAAGCCAAGCCGTAAATTCCAGTGAATGTTGTGCAAACTCCATTCCATTCCTAATACACTTCCTTTAACAGAAGATAGTACTCCCGCAATTTGGTGAAGATACAGTACGAGTGGATAATCAATAGTTTTAGAAACACCATTTGTCCAAAAACCCGCACTATATAAAATTTGTGGAAGTATCTTTGCATTAAAGGCCTCAATGGCTGCAGGTACATATTGTCCACCTATATGTCATTTGTAAGAGGTATGCAAGTTAATAGCACCTATAGGAATCCAAGGTCTTTATAGGGTAAGATATTGCTTTGCCAATGATGCAACTTCACATTCTAAAAAGTGGTAAAAGTGTATGGAAACTTCAGTCAAAAGGCTTGTTTCATTTTTGCATGAAAAGGAGAGAAAATAAGAGAAGAGGAATAAAGACTGTCACGCTCCACCATCCATAACTGCTCTCTGGTCCATCCTTCCTCTCTCCAACTCTTCTCCCCCCACATCAATTTTTTGGGCATCCTTCCAAGTGGTGGGTGAGATCTCATACTGCTATATCACGAGACCTCATATTTTCCTGTAAATTGCAACATTTGTGCAAGTGCGGACATCGTTTAGCAGTTTGGAGGATTTTCAAATGCCAATCTCTCTTTTGTTCTCTGATTTCTCTGCAAATCTGGGGGTTCCACCAGGTTTGTAGAAAAAAATCCCGTATTCCTGAGTAGTCCTCAATTGCAGATTTTTTACTTCATACAGAGGAGCTGTTGTATTTATTTTATTTTATTTATTTCAAATTTGTATTCCGCCCTCCCTGCGAGCGGGCTCAGGGCAGATAACGACATATTAAAAATACAATTAAAAATTTATCTTCATCAAAAACAACACATTTAAAACAGGATGGTGGACAGCCTTCACAGGGAGAGTTAAGATTTATACAACCTTTTTTCCAGGCCAGCGGAGGCCCAGCCCCAGCCATATGCCTGGCGGAACAACTATGTCTTGCAGGCCCGGTGGAAGAATAGTAGGTCCTGCCGGGCCCTGATCTCAGCAGACAGAGCATTCCACCAGATGGGAGCCAGGACCGAAAAGGCCCTAGCGCTAGTCGAGGCTAGGCGGGCCTCCTTGGGGCCAGGGACCACCAACAGCTGTTTGTCCCCCGATCGGAGTGTCCTCTAGGGAATATATGGGGAGAGACGGTCCTGTAGATACGCTGGTCCCAGTCCGCACAGGGCCTTATAGGTGTTCGAATGAGATATATAAAATCATTATTGAGCAGTAAAAACTGTTGGTAAGATGGTCTCCTCCTTGGGGACTCAGTTGAAGCTGAGCAATATTTGGGGAAAGGGCTAGACAGTTTCTTCTTTGGGGTGCCATTCTGCAGCCATCTTTGTTACAGATTGTTTTGGGATGCGTTTTTAAAATGGTTCAAGCTGTAATCAGCGGCATTTATTTTATCTGTACAAAGCACACATACTTGCATGTTACAGAAATCTTGAGAATTTGACATGCTAGGCTATTGCATAGAATGATTTCCATTGATACAGGGTTGGGTGACCAAAAAGGTTGGGACCAAAGACAAAATTATTGCTCAAAACATAGTACAAATAAATAAAGGACCAGTGCAAAAATTTAATCAAATAGTAGATAATACAAAAATGCAGTTAAAAGCAATCACAATGTCGTTACACAATATTAATACAATACTATTGTATATTGAAATAGATGGTTTCCAAATATGCAGGAATTACAATACATTTTTCACCATATGTGAAGGATCAGATTCATTTCAGCCTCAGTGGTGTAGTCTCATACAATCCACACCATAAATATAACAATTTAATGTAGACTACCTGACCATGCACAAAGTGGACCTAAAAAGTGAGGGGAAATACTGTATGGTGAGTGTGTATATAGTATATCATGGGGAGCAAGAATAATTTTGAGTATAATTTTTTTTCAGTTTAGTTACTCACATAATTCAAATTTAAAAATCAACCAATTTGGAAAATACAACTAATTGAAAAGAATTCTGAAATATTTACCTCCTTAAGTTAGACCAGGAACATAGAAATCAAACATGCAATGCATAGCTACAGCAAAAAATGCACAAGCATCTTGCTTGCCCTCCTCTATATATACTGTGAAGGGAAGGGGGGAGAACGCAATGGAGAGAACTAAGAGAGGTGATCAGCAACACTTCAATTGTTTCAGCCTGTGGAAATGTCCCATCTCTCCGTGATAGCAATACATACCAAAGAATGAAGTACTATTTCAAAATAGGCGAGAGAGTCAACCAACAGTAGAACTCAGAAATCCTTACTATCGCACACACACAACCAATCAGCCGAAGGCCCCTGGGCCAAATCTGGTCCTTGAGGAGCTCTGTCTGGTCATTACCACCCCAGAAGCAAGAGTGGTGCATGACGAGGGCATCATCTGTGGCAACATGAGTTGCCCGCAAACTACCAGAGGTGATAGGAATTGGTTCTTGGTTCTCCTACCCTGATTTCGTTTACAAATCAACTTTGGATTGCTAACTACTGGAGCTACTCTCTACATGGCTAGCATAATATTTATGATCTGCATCATAGATAATTCTTTAATGTATTTTCCATTTCTCCCTTCTCTTTGGTATTGTTGGAGTCAGATCAGATTAAATCAGTAACATTTCCTAAATCCAGCATTTCCTAAATCCACAGAAATTAGTCCACTGAATTTATTTCTAGCCTATCTCTCTACATATATTAATGCCAAACTTTTGCGTAGTTCACTGACCCAAAAGTGAAAGAACCAGTTTTCTTACAATTTATGAGAACTTGGTTACCTTGAAGAAATTTTTGCACCACAACTGACCATACAAGCAGTTATTTGCTCACTTTAATAATACATTATATCCTACAGATAACAAACTAAAAGCAGTTCTGGGTTTCTTTCACCTCTTGCTTCCTGCAGAGATTTCCTCTGGAAAGCTGATCCTCAAAGTCAGCATCAAGGAAGATCCACAGGGCATGAGGAGGGGGGATTGGGCAATCTCACCTTCACCTCTTCTTGTATCAACAGAAGAATAAAGGGAAGATGTTTTTCCATTTTCTTCATTCGCAGCCCCCCCCCACCCCCGCAAGTGCCTCATTTGCATTTTTTCTCAAGGCTCCCACGATTTTGACTTCCCAGAACCAGCTTTTTGGAAGTTGCTGATGGAACGGAAAAATACAGAAGATGCCCTTGCACTCACAATTTATGGGGCCCAACCCAATAGGTTTAGTGTGCTTTTAAAATGAGTATATCCCAAACTTCTAAAAATGAAAGGTTTGATTGTAGGTAGCTGTCAGGTCGTGCCAGATAAGTCCCCAAGCACTTCACTCCAGACACTCGTGTGCAAAAGTTAAAGTTGCTTTATTAGAGAGGTATCAGTATCAAGGTACTCAGACAGGGTCATTGGTAGAAGTGACGCCAGGTGGGTGAGCAGTGTTAATTACAGGGGGACGTTCCCACCCCTGGGAATGGGAGACCGTTAGAGTTTTGCCGCGAAGGGTCCAGGCCTGGGGGAGAAGGGAACGGGAGGAATGAGTTCACCAGAGTTCTCAGGACTGGCTCCGGCTGGTGCTCCAAGGCCACGTTCTCAAGCTGGCTGGGAAATCGAAAGTAAAACACCTGCAAGATAAGCAGCTAACAGCCAAGTAGCAATTAAGTATCCTTCGCACATTCTCAGAGGATCAAAGTATTACACATAGAACCAACCACACGGCAGATATACTGGGGTGTATCCGAGAGTAGCTCTTTCTGCTTTGGCATAGCATTTATTTCCTTAATATTTTGGGATTCTCTCTGGGCTCCGCACTGAACACAGCCAAATTTTTAGTAAACTGATTTTGGCAGACCCTTCCTGGTATCTCTCCCTTTTTAGAAAATGCAATGCTGCTGTGCTTAGTTATTGTCCTCCTTTCTCTCCCAATCTTTGTCATCCTGGTACTGAGTACAAGTTGTTGTAGAAAAACAAACAGGAGTGACATAAACAGGAATTATGGAAGAACAGATCACGTTTCTAAAAGCAACGTGAGAAATTGCCCTTTTTTGTTTCTTTGCTTTGACGTGGTTTCAGAATTGTGGCTTGTGGTGTCATCACCACTGACTTGTTGCATAATGGATGCGTCTGTGCTGACAGAGGCGGCAGGTGTTGGAACAATAAGAAAGAGCTGGTGATTGTGTCCGCCGGCATCTCCCCACCTCCCCCCACCCGCCGCGCCAATAAAACCTTGCTCTGTCTGGAGCAGCCGGGAGAAACAAGCCGTCACAGTCACTGCCACCGCACAGCATCGCAAGCAGTCTTCGCTGGCTGTGCTGGGAAATAAATTGGTTTGTTTTTCCATCTCTGGCTATGCAGGGAATCAGTGAGTGATGCTGTGTAATCTAGGGCTGTGTTGCTAGTCTAGAGATAACTGCCGTAGGCGTCCCTAATGAAAAATTGCGCCCTATTATTACCTTCATTGTGAAATGGTACATACTAGGGGAATGCCTACTAAAAGGGTAATTGCATTAATGTTTATTTTTCTGAATATGATGAAAATCTGGTCTATTTTTCAGTGTGCAGAGAAAGCAAAAAGCATGGAAAGTGTTGCCATCAGGCATGGAACAAGAAACAAGAAACAGTTAATAATAATAGCATTCGATTTATATACTGCCCTTCAGGACAACTTAACGCCCACTCAGAGTGGTTTACAAAGTATGTCATTATTATCCCCACAACAACAAACATCCTGTAAGGTAGGTGGAGCTGAGAGAGCTCTGAGAGAGCTGTGACTGCCCCAAGGTCACCCAGCTGGCTTCAAGTGGAGGGGTGGGGAATCCAACCCGGTTCTCCAGATTAGAGTCCCTCTGCTCTTAACCACTACGCCAAACTGGCTGCAGTGGGTGCTGTGGGAGGATCTCTTGCCTGTGGCTCTTGCTCTATATGCAAATACTTCCATTCTCTCTCTCAAGTACATTTTGATCCTGCCCTTCTTCCAAGAAGCCCAGGGTTAATCCTCACAACAGCTCTGTGAGGTAGGGAGAGTGTGACTGGTACCATGTACGAAACGTAGCATATGGCTCAGTTGGTGGAGCATCTCCTTCGTACGCAAAGACGCCTGGTTCAACCCCTGGCGCCTTCCGTTAAAGGATCTTTAAGACCTCCGCATGAGACCTCGGAAAGCCACTGCCCGTCTGAGCAGAAAACACAGACTGTCTGACTCATATCAGACCACGTTCCTGTGTGGGTTTGAATCTGGCTCTCCTGGATCCTAATTCACTGTTGTATTTATCTGGACACTTACGCATTTATTTCCCGCATTTTGCCCCAGCAGAGCCCCAAAATAGGCTTATGACACCCCCTCTGCTTTAGAGCATTTTACCCGTGCCACAGAACCTTGTTCGATAGGTCAGTCCGAGGGGGGCCCTGCTGGGATCTCCTCGGGGGTCTCCCAGATGGCAGGCATCACGATGGCTGTGAACACACATCTGCAGAGGGACCCATTTAAAATAAATGCCCACAGCCAGATTTTAAATTTATGTAAAAGATTTATATCCCAGTTTTTTATTATGCTGATGTATAACCAGTTTATGCAACATTTAAAAGCTCGTAGAAAACCGAAAATCAGACTAAGATATCAGCAATCCCGTATCAGGCTGTCAGGGCCCGTGTAGGTCATGCCGCTGCTCCCTTGCTTTCCATCCACCCCCTCCTCTATCTGCCGCGGTTTCCTGGGGCCCTCTGAGGCCTCAGTCGAAGGGAGAGGGGCCCCCCACCCTTCTCGCCCTCCTCCTTTACCCGACTCCCATCTGTGCTGCCGAATGTTGCTTCATTGGCCTCTGCCAGGAGCCATTTGTAGGGTGAGGAGGTCACTCATGCCCAGTGGCAGCTCCCAGCTTCCTGTATAGCTGGAGTTTTCCCGGGAGGTCAAGTTCTTTCCTGCAGGATTTCCCTGCTACCCGGCAGAAATGTCTCACGCCAAGGTAGATACGTCCCCATCCCTGATAGCAGATAAAGATAAAACAATCTATAAACTAAAACTTTGCTCATGAAAGAGGTATCACTTGAAACCTTAAAGATGTTAAAGAATGAGCATTTGAGGTGGCATTCTGCAAGTGGCTAGTCTCTGTGGTAGCTGCTCCTAACTTCTTAAAGATGGTGGCTCTTGGAGCATCGCCTCTGTTTGTAATCTTAACATGTGACTAGGTTGATCGAGGACTAGACGGTCCAAGGCAGCGTAGGGCTTTGTAGGCAAAAACTTGAAACTCACATTGTGCCCAGAAGCAAACTGAACGCCAGTGAAACTGTTTCAGTGCCTGCAAGATATGATCAATGCCAGTTCAATGCGTTCTGAAGTCTCTCAGTGCCTTTTGTAGTCTGTCTTATATTATACCATCCATTGTCTTCAATCTTTTTTAACCCCAGGCAGCAGCATGGGAACAACTCAGCTACAAGCACATGGCAGGAAATTGTATGACATCACATTCATGTGACAGGAAGAGGGAGAGCCTGGCCTGTGCTAAAAAGGAATCTGCCCTGATAGCAAGTGACCTTGACACACCCTCTTGCTGTTCCTTTCAGCATATGCATGAACAGGGGCAGGAGCCATGGAGCAGCGCCTTCTTCCCAAAAACAGTGCAAGAATTGGAGCTGCCAGTTGGAGAGCCAGTTTGGTGTAGTGGTTAAGAGCGCCGGACTCTAATCTGGAGAACCGGGTTTGATTCCCCACTCCTCCGCTTGGAGCCAGCTTGGGTGACTTTGGGCTAGTCACAGCTGTCTCAGAACTCTCTCAGACCCACCCACCTCACAGGGTGATTGTCATGAGGATAATAGTAACAACATACTTTGTAAACCGCTCTGAGTGGGTGTTAAGTCATCCTGAAGGGCGGTATATAAATCAAATGTTATTGTTGTTGTTACTATTAATTCTATACATGCTTGCAACTCAGCATGTGCATTCCTCCACCTTCCTGAGGGCTCCAATGCATGGGCTGAAGACCACAGGCATAATTTAATCTAGATGGTCCCAGGCATAGGTAGAACTCTGGCATCCGTAACTGCATGGCAGGAGAGAGATGTGCCGATTTCACTTTGAAAAGTATGGACAGTGGGGGTTGGGGGGGGAGAGATTTAATGCCCTGGGGATTTACAGGACAGATGTTCCCCGCCAACATATTGGTTCATATTGTTTAAAATTAGTGAAAAAACCAAGTTTCACTCATCTGACTGATCAGCTTTGACCTTCAGGGCAGTGATTGGGAAGCTTATTTGCCTATCTAGTGAATCACCATTAATGGGTATTAATGAATTTGTCATTATTGCACACTGTATAATACACATGTTATGCTGATATTCCATGTATTTAAAACAGCTGTCAGGGCTTGGAGGGGGGTGCTGTCGGAAGAAGGTCTTGTTTTGGTTTATTGTATCAGGAAGAAGAAACTTCACAGAGCTTCAGTTCTCTACAGCCCAGACTTGTTCACAAGTTACAGTGAACTCACATACGTCCATGTACAGATTGCAATTGATTGTTCTTTGTATGGGCATTGAGTAATTCTTGTTTCAGTGCATGTACAACTGAATATCTAATTTAAACCCCACATTTATCCAGGTGCCAGCGAGCCAGTTTGGTGTAGTGGTTAAGAGCGTGGGACTCTAATCTGGAGAGCCGGGTTTGATTCCCCACTCCTCCACTTGAAGCCAGCTGGGTGACCTTGGGCTAGTCACGGCTCTCTGGAGCTCTCTCAGCCCCACCCACCTCACAGGGTGTTTTGTTGTTGTGGGGATAATAATGACATACTTTGTAAACTGCTCTGAGTGGGCGTGAAGTTGTCCTGAAGGGCGGTATATAAATTGAATGTTGTTGTTATCCATTTCGTTCGTAAAGCGAACACCCATGTTGGCTCTTTCTCACAAACAGATGTATGCACCTACAGGCAGGATGCTTATATGTTCACTGTTAGGGCTTGAACAGGCCTCCTGCTTATGCATGATTGGAAATAACTAAGGGTGCAAAAAGCCATCCTAACAAAAGAAGCATCTTGCCCGAAGACTGTGTTTTGCCCTGGGGTCATTGTGTGTAGCTCTGATGGGCAACAAGAAGTAGTTTACGTGCCCACTCTGTTGTCTTATCTGGCTACCGGTTCTGTGGTGTTGAGCTGCTGCAAGTTTAAATAAAAGAAATAAAAATAGTGCAAGGAAAGAAGCATCTGCTCTGTTTGAGAAACTGATCCCATGTGGTTTCTAAGATATTTTGCGACAACGATTTATAATCATAATGATAACGTTGAACCCTAATCTTTTTATTTAGATTACCCCGTTCTAGCCAGTAAATGTGTGATACAGTCAGGGCTTTTTTTTTCTGGGGAAAGAGGTGGTGCAACTCAGTGGGTTGCCCTCGGAGAAAATGGTCACATGGCCGGTGGCCCCGCCCCCTGATCTCCAGACAGAGGAGGGTTTAGGTCGCCCTCCGTGCCGCTGTCTGGAGATCAGGGGGCGGGGCCACTGGCCATGTGACCATTTTCAAGAGGTTCCGGAACTCCGTTCCACCGCGTTCCCCCTGAAAAAAAGCCCTGGATACAGTGATAATGGGTCCTGGAAGGATTCCATGGTAATATGAAATAGCAGTGTACCTACACTATTTGCAGGATACTGAATTGTCAAATGGGCTCCTAGAAAAGATGGAGGAGGAGTAGAAACAGAGCATCTGAATTTGTGACAGCTTACTGTTTTGCAAATGCTTATAGTCAGTTTTAGTTTCTTACGTATGGGCTGAGGGAGGGAAGGTGGCGTGGGATAGCCTGATCTTGTCAGTACTTGGACTCAGGACCACCAAGGAAGACGCCACAGAGGAAGGCAGAGGCAGACCACCTCTGCTTCTCAGTTGCCTTGAAAACCCCTTGCTGGGTCACCATAAGTTGGTTGCGACTTGCGGGCACATTATGCACACACATGTATGGGCTGACTTGTGTGGCAGACAGCCTGATGCTCACAGTCAACAGGTTACATTGCTGTTCATTAGCCATGTCTCTAGGGTAGTTACACTGAAGTAAGCAGGACAGTCGTGGGACAGGTAATGTTCCTGGAGAAAGCCCTTGCCTGTTTTCAGTGTCCGAGACTTTAGGTCAATCTCTGTAGCTCTTTTGGGTCACTGTACCATTCTCTACCTGAAGAGAATCTTTGCTCGAGGACAAAATGAACGTTGGACTCTTCCTCTAAACTCAGAGAATTTAGCACAAACGGCCACTTTATCGAGTGTAATTCCCTGTATCCTTTCTGAGACAAACGATCTCTTCACGGCTGTGTTTCGTGCAGCCAAGGGAAATACATTGCTGGAAGTAAATACCTTTCCTTGCTTGTTATCCGTCTTACTTAGAAACCGTATAATTGTGCCAAGTAACAAACCAAGGGTCTCATTAAGGTTTGGCATTGCTGAGTCAGTTGACTTCCAATATCTTGTGGTTTAGGAAATATTTCACCTGGGGACAGCATCTGTTTCGTTATTTGTAACCTTTTGCTTCTCTTCCTCCCCCCTTTACCTTAAGCTGCTGTGACACCTGGGGCTTGTTAGCTTAATGCAGTGGATCACTCAAGCCTCCGTAATATGAACTGATCCGTACTGAAAGCAATTGTGTAATACGGCTCTGTTTTAGCAGTCAGGCAACAGCTGTGTTTGGTGCTCCTCATTTAGCAATCTCTCTCTCCTTCCAGTATAAAATGTTATATTTTATATTGGTTTTATGTGTTCCGTTTGTTGTTTGTTGCAAGCTGCTTCGAGAGCCTCAGCAAGGCTAGTTCTAACTATAAGAACTGTGCCTAGTTGGCAGTTTGGTCTGGGGGGGGGGCGGTCACTTTGTGGAGAAGACGGAGAGGGCAAGGCTCTCTTGCCACCTGCTAGCATGGCTTGAGGCTAGGTTTGCTCTGCTATCGTGGGAAGCCTTCCTGTTGGTAAGCTTTGTTGCCAGGGGGAGAGGGGGAGAGGAGTGGCATCCTCAACATTGTTCTGCTACTTCTGGGTAAAACCCAGAAGAGACAACGGGTAGCGGTTGAGAACTCACCTGAACCAGACTCAAGAGCAGGTTCCTCAGATCATGACTAGGAGGAGCCAGAACTCACTCTGAGGTATGACCAGGAGGCCCGGGCCACACCCCACGCCCCTGGATGCTCTCCAGACCCAAGTCCCCTGGATCCCGAGGCCTCCGTCAAAGGACTTACCCCTGAAGGCTCAGCTCCAAGCAATCCTGCCAACATGCCAGAATCCAGGCGGCCAGATCTGGACTATTAGCGCCCCAGGTTGTCCCCATAATAATGTTCTATTAGGACTATTTCATGAGCCCCGTGGTGCAGAGTGGTAAGCTGCAGTACTGCAGCCCAAGCTCTGCTTATGACCTGAGCTCGATCCTGGCGGAAGCCTGGTTCAGGTAGCCGGCTCAAGGTTGACTCAGCCCTTCCATCCTTCCGAGGTCGGTAAAATAAGTACCCAGTTTTCTGGGGGTAAAGTGTAGATGACTGGGGAAGGCAATGGCAAACCACCTCGTAAAAAGTTTGCCAAGAAAACGTCGTGGTACGACGTCCCCCCATGGGTCAGTAACGATTCGGTGCTTGCACAGGGGACTACCTTTACCTTTACCTAGGACTATTTCAGTTTGTGAAAACAGGATGATTAGAAGGTTAAAGCCCTTTTCACCTGTGCATCACTTCCAATACGAATTAGATCCTTGTGCACTTTCGTTTTGCGTGGCATTCCCTCAACAATTCTTCCTTTGTGTCCAATTTTTAAATTATTGTTTTTATGTATTTATTGTTTTTATGTATTTGTATGTATTTTAGCTCTGGTTTTAACTATTTTAATGATGTGTGGCTTTTATTTGGTATTAATGATTTTAAAATATAATTTTATGTATGTGCAGGGCTTTTTTTCTGGGAAAAGAGGTGGTAGAACTCAATGGGGGAACTCTGGACTGCACAATGATGTCACTTTGGGTCAGCTGGAACATGGGGGGAGTTTTTTAAAGTTTAAATTGCCCTCGGTGGAAATGGTCACATGGCCAGTGAACCCGCCTCCTGATCTCCAGACAGAGGGGAGTTGAGATTGCCTCTGTCTGGAGATTAGGGGGCAGGGCCGTGTGACCATTTTCAAGAGGTGCCGGAACTCCGTTCCACTGCATTCCAGCTGAAAAAAAACCCTGTGTATGTGTGTTTTTATTTGTTAGCCACCTTGTTGGCTGTTGTGAAAATAGAAAGATAGGATATTAATTCTGTAAAACAAAAATCAATAAATAAAAATTTAGGAAAAAAAGCAGGGCATAAATGTCCAAATAAAATAACATGGATTTTAGACCGTAGACTCATTATACCATACTGTCATTAATTACTGTATCAAACATTCTTTTTATAAAATCTGTACCTTGTTATACCAGATACAGGTAGCCTTCCTAAAGTCCCTTGCAGACTCAGCACCAGAGGGTCTGATGAAACTTGCATACTAGTAATTTTTTGGGAGAGATAAGTTCTTACAACCTCAGGGGCAGCTGAATCCTAACCCCCAAGACAGCGTCATCGCTCATGCACCAGCGTAAACGGGGTGCCGCTCCACGCCTCCCTGTGGACTTTTGCAGGAGATTCCCGCCAGCCCCCGAGCGCGAGAAGGCGAGGTGTGGCCGCTGCCAGGAGCGCCCGCCCGCCGTTCCCTTGACAACCCTGCTCACACCAGCCAATGGCCACACTCCTCCCCAGACATGCAGGCGAGGGGCAAGCAGCGGTGCAGCCAGTGGGGAGGCCGCGATCCCCGCTGCTGCCAATAGCCCCCCCCCGTCAGAGAGCAGGCATCCCTGCCAGGGAGGGGGGCAGAGGTGACAGTGAAGGTCCAGATCGAACACCCACCCTCTTGCCCATCCAGCCCCCATTGCCGATGAGGGCCAGGCTGGTGGCTGCAGCTTGGTGCGCCTGCAAATCCCTGCTGCCGCTGCCACCACCACAAGAAACAGGTTCCCCCTCCCTGAAAAGTAGGGCCAGACAGTAGGGAGCTGATCTCTGTTGCCTGGAGATCAGTTGTAGTTCTGGGAGATGTCCAGCTACCACCTGGAGATTGGCAACCCTAATTAGTCCCCAGATTCCGGAGAAGCAGGTGGGGGGAGGCGGGGCCTTCAATGAGTGACAGGAACGCCCATTGGGAACCACATCGGAGGCCGGGAGGCCGTTTGGAAGCGAGGGGAATGAAAAGCACGCACAAATTTGCTGCGGCACCACTTGAACACATCACTGCACCTCTACGATGCGAGAACGCTGGTTGGACCTCAGCAGCCATGCCCCAGTCCCAAGGTGGACTGACAGGCCCTCCCCACGCTGGATTGCCCAAGTCCATCCCTGCTTCCGCAAACACATCCCCCAGCCCCTGGCAGCAACTTCCCACATGCAGCGACCCTCTTCCTGGCTTACCAGATGCCAGCAGCTCAGACTATCAGAGAATGAAAGTCCTCAGTGCCCCCCCCCACAGACATTCATGGGCCACAGTTCAATTCCCACCCCACTGCCTGAAGTTACATTGAGGGGAGGAAGGGGGCAGGGAGGCTGGTCGGGGCGCCACTTGAGACATTTGCGGGGATGAGTGAGAGGACGTTCCGACAGGGCGTTGAGGGGGCGACTACTGGCAGTGTCAGGCAGGCATGCAAACACAGCAGTTTGTTGTTTTTCAACACGTTTGCTTAAACTGGAAAAAGTGCCAATGTCCCTCGGCTGGAAAGGGAGCCAAGGCAGTTTGCGCAGCCCTCGTTCTGCGCTCCCAGGGGCGAGGCTGAGGTGCGGACTGCCTTGGGATGTTGCTCCCTGGCCCGGATCTGAATGGTGCTCATGGAGGATTCCGGGGGGGGGGGGCGCGGTGCTGAAGCAGACATGCTCTGTCGTCTCCCGGACGAGTCACGACATGCCTGCAAGGGAAAGAGACACACGTGCTGCAAGCGACCCAGCACGGTCCATGGCCGAGGCCGAGCCCACACTCCAACTTCTGGGAAGATGCACACAGTAGAGAGCAGCAGCGGCAGCCCCACAGGTGCAGCCAGCGACCAGCTGATGCAAGACCCTCTGGCGAGGAAGCCCTCTGCCTTGGGGTGATTTTACCTTTAAGGGAGAAAGTCAACAGGTAGTTAGTTACCTGGGCAGCTGCCTCTGGGGCAGGCAGGGGCTCCTGCCACCATCCCCTCTCCTGCTGAGCCTCACCTGAAGAGGCGAGTTCAGGAGATGGAGCAGCCAGCACAAATCAGTGAGCCCGGTTTGCCACCGCCCCATCTCCTTCTTACCTGTAAGTGCTCCCTCGCTTCTTACTGAGCTGGAACTTCAGAGTCAGATAACCTGCAAGGTGACTTGAGTAGTTATTGTTAGTTAGCCAAACATTCTGGACTTTGCCCTTCTTCCCTTGAGCGAGTGCAAAGTTCTCCCAGTTTTCCCACTACGTCCCCTCCAGTGCACCCTCCCGCCTTGTGCACAAAGTCCGCACGGCAGACAGCTGATGGGCCGAGCCTTCGGCTGTGTGCTCACCTACCTGAAGTAATGAGCAGCGCAGCCAGACGTTTTGTAGGGTGCGAGAGCAGGTGATTGGGTACGGGGGGGCTCACTCATCCCAGAAGCTCACACAGATTGGCCCCTGTGGTAGTTCCCATCCTATGCTCCTTCAGGCAGCAGGGGCGGGGCTAGGCACTGGGAGAGGGGCTCGAGTTTTCCCATTCAATGGACGCCTATGGGCTACGCTTCCTTTTTTGCTGGTGTAATTTTCCACCACTGCAGGGGTGTTTCCAGGGCTGGAGAGGTTTTGGAAGTGGACTAACTCATGCCCTGCCCCCTGCCCCGCCCCCCTCCCACGCCAGCATGGGGACTTGTGCCAGACTTGTGCCTCCGCCTAGCCACCAAGCGTGCCCACTAGCGGCAATGTGCCTCGGGTGGGCGCTGGTGGAGAGGGGTGTATGTCGACGTAAGTGCACTTTACCCCCGTGCAAGGCTTAGTTCTCTCCCTATGCAGTTTCCACCCTGCTGCTTAGAATTGCACTGTTGGTGTGTCTCATAGAATTGGTTATGGTTCATAGAATTACCATAAATTATATGCCAGAAGTGAATTTAGCAGATGATGAAGCTACAAAAGATGATGACATTTTCAGTCTTCAGCCCTCTGACATCAGTAACCTATTGATTCAAACAGGGTTCATATTCATATTTATAAAATATTAAGTCAGTAGAAGAACTCTTGATGTTTCCTGTTGATCTGGGGCAGAGCTGGAGGGGGGGGCAAGGATATTGTTCCAGAATTATCCACTAAATTGGTATAATTTTTAAAGAAAAGTTGTGTTTTCATACAATCTTGGATCTCCACAATTCCCCCTTTTTTTTCTTTTGCAGCAAGCTACAGGAAGAAACTTTGGAGACAAAGATTTTCGATCTGGACTAGAAAATGGTGTTCTGTTGTGTGAGTAAGTACTATTAGACACTGAACTATTAAACTTGTTATGAAGTCAGCATAATATCACTATTTTAAAAAAACAAGAAGCCTTCTTGTGATTCAGTTAGCTTCTTGACCTCGCCTTGTAAGTGTGTCCCCTGCTGTCAAAGATTGCGCTTCAACATGTTCTGGAAAAACACTGTTAAAAGCAGGTTGCGCTACGACTGTCAAAGCAAGCAAGCTGTTTTCCCAGGCACTCTTGTACAAACCTGAGGGTTCATCCAGCCTCCAGCCAAAGAAGCCTCTTGTGTGAAGGTCTCCAGCTTAATACAAGTTTAGCCAAAGCAAACAACCAAAGCTCATCATCAGATGTGTTGCCTATTTAGGAATTAGATGCTTATGGTGTGCTGGCAAAGCAGCCCGAAAGTACCTATGCACATCTGGAGGGAACTGAGCTATTTTTGAGATGATGTCTGTTTTGGCAGGAGTCAACTGAGAAGACTTGCAAATCTCCTTTAACGTTATTAAATACACAAGCTTCTCCCGTTGCCTGTTTCTCCATGGACGCATTTTTCACCACTTATGGAACCGGCTTAGGACGAGCAGCCTTCCCCCAGAATGGTTTTCCTTCCTGTGTTGACTTGTGATGGTAGAAACAGTTCCTGGGGCTTTTGTCACACCAAGGAACAGAACTTCTGCAGCCAGGAGCTGACTCAGATCCTCAGCGCTCCCTCCTGCTGAGTCTGTGGAGGTGGCCTGGGACACGTTTGAGGGAGCCAAAAGCTGCCCAGCATAAGAACGGCTGGCTGTCTCTCACGGGCACGGGATGGAATGAAGCATTTTGTTCCGGGGGTCCGAGTTGTAATGGAGGGAGAGAGTGGTGAGGCCGCCACCAAGAGCATGCATGTTTGTGCCCAGAGCACCATCTGTTCTAAAATTGTATTTATTTAACTCCATTTATATCTTGCCTTTCTTCCCTCATAAGTACCCCCAAGGTGGCTAACAGATTAAAACATACATACTAAATTCACATGATAAATCAATGCTCATGTATTAAAACAGAAGAAGAATGATGTGCCGTTCAGAAGATTGCGTGCTTTGTTACAAACACGTATTAATTCACTCAACAAAATATATATCTCCACCCATGACTAGGATGGAAATGAGTCTTGTACTTGTGGATAAAGCCAGTAATTGTACATTTACTTGCTACAAAACCAGGGCCGTTTCCAGACAGCTTACCTGCCTCCGGAACGTTGCGCCATCTTGCAGGGAAAACGCGAAATATCGCGTTTTCTCGCGCGTGTTTTGCGCGACGTCATGTGACGTCGCGCAAAACTCGCACGAGAAAACGCGATATTTTGCATTTTCCCCGCAAGATGGCGCAACGTTCCGGAGGCAGGTAAGCCGTCTGGAAACGGCCCAGGGCTTTTTTTCAGCTGGAATGCAGGGGAACGGAGTTCCAGAACCTCTTGAAAATGGTCACATGGCTTGTGGCCCTGCCCCCTGATCCCCAGACAGAGGGGAGTTTAGATTGCCCTCTGCACTGCTTGGCATGCCATGGCACATGCCATGGAAAATGAAAATACAGATTCTCCAGTCAGTTACAAGAGTGATTTGGGAATGCAAGAGGGCCAAGCTACACGTTATGGTTTTCCATGTGCCTTGGTTTTCCAACTTGACTTTTGGTCAGGACATCACACATCAGCTACAGGCTTCCTGCTGGGAACTCTGTTTCCAAGCACATGGGACCCAATTCGAATTAGGACTGCCGTGCACTGGCAGGTTTCTGCCACCACCACCCCCATCATTTTCCAGATTCAGTATGACCTGGGGGTGCTTTTTGCCCTGTACATGCGTCGAGATGTTATCCTGAATCGTACTGTAGCCCATCAGAATAATTTCCATAGGAAGAGCTGCATTTCCAATCAGGACTGGTTAGGCAAATGCTTTTTTAGGCAGGGAGAGATTTTTTTTCTTTGTTCCAAGGTCCACAAAGTAGTCAGAGTGAAATTAATTGAACAGTAGGAGCTGAGCAGTAATTTAATTCCCTGTTAACGAAGCACTTTTTTTTCAAATACACAATTAGCCAAGGGCCAAATGTTCAGCCATTCAAAGATGTGGGTTTCAAACATCAATTTATCACATACCAGAGTTAGGAATCTGAAAGAATAATAAGACAAGGAAAGAATAAGGGAGCATAGAGAAGTGTGCCATTTAAGTGGCACACTCAGAAGTGTTCAAGTTCAGGGGAAACCAGTTGTGCCAGTTTTCAGCACAAGTGTGCAATATTTAAAAATGTCTGTAGCGGTCCTCTGACGTGTTACTTTTTTTTTTTTAGAAAAGAAAAGAAAAACAGCTGCAGTAGAGGGATTGGGTGGAGCATTCAATCCTTTCTCTGCTGTCTCTTCCCTAACTCTAAGAGCCAAACTAAACAAGACGAATTACATGCGTATGACACGTGAATGCACTTATACGTGTTTCCCAGTTGCTTTCCTGATCACTTGCACAATGCGGCTACACTGCACTCGATCCCGTGCTTGGATTTCAATGTGTTTCTTCCCCATTCCTCCCAGACGAGAGACGATATCCCATGATGCACCTTCTCTTCGTGCATGCTCAGACATTCCTCTGCAGCTTTTCTGAGAGGGAGATTTGTTTACTCAATTGGATGTATCAGGAAAAAAACCCTGCAGGGTTTCCTGGCCGGGGGCGGGGGGGGGGGTCTTGAAAACAGGGGTTCCACACCTCTGCTGAGATCTTGCAGCTCAGCCTGACAGGAAGCGGGGGCATCTATGCAAAGGGGGGGTGGGGTGGGCAGTCCCCACGATGGAAGCCACTGCAGCGTTTCT
The DNA here is from genome assembly GCF_028583425.1 of Eublepharis macularius. NCBI lineage: Eukaryota > Metazoa > Chordata > Lepidosauria > Squamata > Eublepharidae > Eublepharis > Eublepharis macularius. Next base: position 94,773,387 of record NC_072799.1, on the reverse strand, counting down.
TGCTGTCTTCCAGAATCAGCTCTTTCCTGCCTGTTTGTCCCCAGCTACTGCTGATCTCCATTATTATCTCTGGGGAGAACTATGGGGGCTATCCAGGGGGATGGGGGTGGCATTTTGCAAAATAAATCTATGAAATTTTCAGGGGACCAACTGCTAACTGTCCTCTAAGGACCCCCAATTTCAAGGGAGATTGGACCTTGGGGAGCCATTTTATGCCCCCCCCTCAAGAAAGTGTCATCAGCCACCCCACTTTTTACTATTGTGAAGAGAAAATGACAGGAACTGGGGAAACCCATTGGTCATGCCTTTCCCCAGGTCAATACTCCCTGAAACTTGGGGGGGGGGGCGCACGTGTCTTTAGAGGACAGTGAAGGGTAGGTCTCCTGCAAATTTGGTGGATTGCAGTCCTTGGGGATGTCATTTTGGAGCCCTCAAAATAGGTGCCATCAGCCACCCTGTTTTTTACTATTGTAAAGAGAAAATGACAGGAACAGAGGAAACCCATTGGTCATGCCTTTCTTGGGGTCAATACTTCCTGAAACTTAGGGGGTCTTTAGAGGGCAGATAGGACTAGCTCCCCTGCAAATTTGGTGGATTTTGGACCTTGGGAAGGTCATTTTAGAGCCCCCCCCAAAAGATGCCATTAGCCACCAAATTATTTCCTACTGTGAAGAATCACTGAAAGGAACTGGGGAAACCCGTGGATCATGCCTTTCCCAGGGTTGATTCTCCCTGAAACTTGGGAGGTCTTTAGGGGACAGATAGGACTAGCCCCCCTGCAAATTTGGTGGATTTTGCTTGCAAAATGCCACCCCTGTCCCCCTAGATAGCTTACCTAGTTTTCCCCACAGGGAATAATTGAGATTGAAGGTGGCTGGGGGCACCTTCTTCCAGGGCTCATAAAATGACCCCCTGAAGTCCAATCTTCATGAAACTTGGGGAGTCTTTAGAGAACAGCTAGAAGTAGGTTCCAAGGAAATTTGGTAAAATTCAGGCCTAAAATGCCCGCCAGACCCCCCGGAAAACCCAAAATCTCATTTCCCATTGGAAACAGTGGCCAAATTTTACCAAATTTGCTCTGTATTGCTGAGCCGACCTGGAGAATGAGTACCCCCCACCTCTTCCTTTTTCAGGTTCATGTATCAGGCATTTTTCTGAAGTTTTGCTCAGATGCTTAATTGTGTTTCCGCGATCTTTCTTCCCACCTCCTCCTTATCCTGACCAAAGACGTTACATGAAGAGGAGGAGGAGGGAGTTAAGAGGGAAGGAGGGTGCAGGAAGGAGGAGTAGGGAGGCGGCGGCATCAACTAGAAAATGGGAGAATTTAAAAATTTGCCAGATTAAAAGCAAAACAGTTTGAGTGTAAGCCGGATCTAAGGGCAAAAAGAGGGGAGAAGTAAGCAGAGCCGCTCAAAATTGACGCTTTGTAATGGCGACTCACTGATTATGACTATGGACACTCGCAACTGCGACTACACCAGTTACCCGACATGTGCATGGACTGGGGCTACAGGACACGTGTTCATCAGGAGTAAAATGGACACTGGCAGGAAGGAACAGACATGAATCTGGACACTTGCATGGCCTCGTGTAATTCGTCTCGTCTAGTTTGGCTCTAAATGTATGTATATATTTATTTATGTTATTTATAGTCTGCCTTCCTTACTGAGTCTCAAGGTGGTTTACACAGTGTAATTTGATACAGTCAACAGCTGGGGCATACAATAGCGTATAGACTGCAGACATTTAAAAAGAAGCAGAACTCTGATATAGAGCTGAAACAATGTTGAAAAAACTTAAGCAATTTGACATGACATAATAAATGGCAGTCACAGGCAATCGCCCACTACCAAAAGTTAAAGTTTTTTGGATGCTACTGACTGAGAAGATGGTACTTTATATATGCCAAGCTGAGTGATTAAACTTCACCTGATGTAAGGATCTGCCAAGCAACTCTCAAAAAGATTTCACTGCAGGCAGTGAAAAGCTGCTAGTAGCATAAGCCTACTCCATCCTTGCCAGGAATAATGTTCACATGCAAGCATCAAACATATATAGGCTTCCAAAGTACAGGCAAATTCTAACACACACACACACACACCCCAGTCTGTCAGCTGAACTCAGCAGGAAAGCATCTAAGTGGGAAAACAGCAGGACTGATGGATGGGATTTTCAGGGTTGTGGTGTCTGTGCAGGCCCCTCTTCCCAGACTACAAAGAGAGGGCCCTGGTGCAGTTCAGAGGAGCATTCAGGTAACAGCAAGAACAAACTCCTCCCTTGCATAGTTTCACATCGTGGGTCCAGAAGACAAGACGAGTAACATTTGCAGTCCAGTCAAAGAATAGGTGTGTGTAAAAAGCATGGAAAGATTTTCTTGTAGTTCAACTAGGCAGATTAGTGGGTGGGTGGCACATTCTGATAACGTGTGTGCAGCTGGAAGCACAAAAATGAGTCACAAGGGGGAAGTGGGCTGTAAATATTTAAATAAATCAATAAATATCCTAGTTTGTGGGTGATTGTGGGAACAATTAAATTCTGTTGCTGAAGAAGTTAATCTTAATATTCTTGCAGTATATTCAAACTTCAACTTTCACATATAAAGGAAGATAAATGGATTGTCACATTTTGATGCAGATATTATAGAGCAGGAGTTCCCGAGGTGGTGCTCGTGGGCGCAATTGTGCCCACTGATACCTTTCCTAGTGCCCACTAAATGTCTTTAGAAAGTGGGTGGAGCTTTTGCCCAGCAGGTCTTCTTATTGGCCACTGGAGATTTGATTGGCTGTGCAGATTTTTAAAACTATTACTTTGCCAGAAGCCACTTCCAGAGCACAAGGATTTTCACTGTGTGGCTGAAGGTGAGCTGTAGCAGCTGTTTCGTGACTGGCTCCATCTTCTGCAGCCATTTTGTGCCAGCCATTTTGTTACTGTGCACGCAGGGCTTTTTTTCAGCAGGAACACAGTGGAACGGAGTTCCGGGACCTCTTGAAAATGGTCACATGGCTGGTGGCCCCACCCCCTGATCTCCAGACAGAGGGGAGTTGAGATTGCCCTCCATGCTGCTCAGCATGGAGGGCAATCTCAACTCCCCTCTGTCTGGAGATCAGGGGGTGGGGCCACCAGCCATGTGACCGTTTTCTCCGAGGGCAACCCACTGGGTTCCACCACCTCTTTTCCCAGAAAAAAAGCCCTGTGTGCACACCACACTGGGGCAGAGTTTCAAATGTGCTCGCAGGCAAAAAAAAAAGGTTGGAATCTCCTGTTCCAGAGCACCATGATTCCTCATCAAGTGCAAAGGAAATATTTATTTATTTAGGGTATTTTTATACCAGCTCTCCCAGACAACCAGTCCTATTTAAACATTCCCTTAAAGTATTTGAAAACAGTAGGTTTTGTGGGGTTGCTCTGGGGACTCACATGGGAAAGAGGATCTGTGGGCCTTGCCATGTTGTGCGGATTCTGCTCCGTTTTGCTGTTGTTTGGTTCCAAGCCAGGGAATGGGAAAGGATTGTGCATTCTAGCAATACAATCTATCTGTGAGTGCAGAAATCTTTGGGAGGCTCTTCTTCCTCTTTTTGAGTTTAACGAGAATGTACTTCAGTTTTTCGTAACACGACCAGTTCCAATGGTTAACACAGCTGTGCTTAGCAGCAGTCCTTTTAGCTTTTTACGGAATGATTTCATGGCTTCTGGCACGGTGATTGGGATTGACTATTACTGCTTTTGCGAGAGCGAGAGCGAGAGGCAATTCCCCTAGTTTTGCTTTGAGTTCATGTTACTGTAAACGAGAGCGGAGTCACTCCGACTCTTTCTGGTTTCCTTTCCGAGTTACAATTTCGCCAGCTTTTTTGCCAGTGGTGGGATGTAACTGCTCCAGGATGTGCATCTAACGCAGTAGCAGCAGGTAGTAAATCTGGTTGCCACCTTTTCAGTATTTTCCCTCTTCTGAGGGCCACTGACTTGTACCTTGGCAGTCAGCTCAGCAAAGTCGGAAACCTTCCTCCGCCTCAGCGTTCGACCGCTTCTGTCAGAGGAAGGCTCCTTAGGCTGGGGAAAGGCTTCAAACTTGGTTGAGCCAAGTGGCAGGAGACAAATCACGGTGTGTGAAGCTACAGAGTGTTGGTTGTTGTGGGTTTTCCGGGCTGTATTGCCGTGGTCTTGGGCAATACAGAGTGTTGCTTACCTGCATCGGGGCTTTCCTTGCACTTGGTCGATATCATGATTGAAGCGTGAAAAGCTGCACAGTGTCACATCACAACATGGGGTAAGTGGAGCTGTGCAGCCCAGAGACGAGGTCTTTACTGGTGAGTGCCGGTTTGGCTGGTGGCCTCAGGGTTCCTGTATCATGTAGCTCTGCCCTTTACTGCACTGGATACAGTGCTGCATTTTTCAAAACATGGAAGGGCCACATTCAAATCCTCATTAAGAGAGGAGGCTGACTTCATAAAAGCCTTTAGCAAGAAGCTGTTTCTGTTCCTGGGGAGCATGTTGGGAGCTTAGAAAACAGAGTCCGCAGTCTCTGTCCCTTGCCAAAGCATCTTTCTGAACCATTTCCTTACAGTACCTTGTGGAAAAGCCCCCCCGAGTATTTCAGTTTTGCATAGATTGCAGAAAGCCAGGAAAATAGGAGCCCTCCTAACTAGGGGGTGTGATTCGGCTCCGGGAACTGATGATTTATGCCAATTTGGCACAATCCGGCTTTATTGGTCCCCCAGGTCAGATCCCTAGATCCACTTTGGCGGCTGAACCCTGCCGGGCGAGATTATCCAGCCACAGCAGGGAACTGCAGGCAGGTGCGGCACGCGGGGGGCAGTGACACGGAGCTGAGCTAAGGCAAGGAGAAAGCAGTGGGCAGACTGGATTTCCATCCCATTTTGCCCCTCCCCCACCTGTGCTCCAAGAGAGTCTCTTCAAGCCCGGCTGCTGCTGCCACCTTTTAAACTCCATGGTTTGGCAAGTCTCACCCCACCCCCCTTGCTTCAGAGATTTTCAGTGGGATCATCTGGGTCTATACTGGGATGCTCTGGTTTGACAGTGGGATTCTCTAAGCTTCCAAGGTGGTACTGTTGAACCAGAGAATCCCAAGCAAGGAAGTGGAGGCTAGCCACAGACTTTAAAAGCCACTCTCCATGGGAAATAATGGAGATTGGCTGGGGGCAGCTTGTTCAGGGGTCCAATACTCCTGAAATTTGGAGGGTCTTTAGGGGGCAGTCAGGAGTAGGTTCCCTCCAAATTTGATGGAGTTAGCTTGAAATATGCCCCTCAAGCTCCTGGACATTATTCCTCATAGGGAATACTGGTGAGTTAAATCCAAGAATCTGACCTGGATTTCAGGAATTCTGGATTTTTAAAAAAGAAACCCAGATCCAGATCACCCTCCCTTTTTTTCTGGTGCACATTTAACTTAATCAGACAGGCCGTTCCATAAATTGAGGGCCACCACAGAGAAGCCTTGTATACAAACAGTTGTGGATTTTGCCCCTCTTCAAGGCGGCACTTGCAAAAGGGCCTGCTCAGGTGAGCAAAGCTATCATGATGGAGCATAGCGAGAAGGGCAGTCCTGCAGATATGATAGACCAAGGCCGTAGAGAACTTTGTATGTGACAGTCAATAATAATGGCAAGATAATGGTTGCATGCTCTTTTCCATGGGGCTGCGTCTGGACTAGAAGGGACAAAACTGACCAGTCCCCACCCTATTGGTCAGATGGCTCTGCTGCTATTGAGACTGCTCTCTCTAGAGGTCACTGTCATCCTGGGGGATATTTCTACCTTGGGTGAAGGTGCTGAGCAACTTGGAAAACAAATGTCAGCAGACACAAGGGCAGAGCTTCTCAGCTGGATCATGGTTTAGCCTCGAAATCTCCGCACCACAAAATATACGTAAGCTCTCAGGAACGTCAGCAGACTCGCTCTCTCCTTCTCACCTCTCCCTTTAACTGGCTTTTGGCATTCGATTTCTTTTTTTTTTAATAATAAATTTTTTATTAATAAAAACATAATTTACAAATTACACGATAGCTTAGCTTAACAAATAGGTAATACACAATCAAGAACCAAATAACAGTACTGTATACAAATTTAAGGTAACAGAGATGAGAATTAAACTTCTAAAAATTATGTTATAACCAGTCGAGAACAGATTTATGATATTTTGACATAGCCCAGATATTATTGTTTTCCAGATATTCAAAGAATGGAAACCATTTTTCTTGAAAATTAGTGCTTTTAGGGAAGTGCTCGGCTTGGTATATTTTATCACTTAATTTTTCCGTAATAAAATGATCCCAAATCTTATTATGCCAATCCAGTATCGTTGGAACACTCTCACTTTGCCAAAAAGTTGCAATAACACTCTTTGCAGCTGTTAGCAGACTTGTTATGAAATCCTTTCTTATTTTAGGAATGAGTAGGTTGTCCCCTAGATCGATTTCTTTCAACACTTGATGCCTTCTACTGCATATTCAGTCCTTATCATTTTTTCCCCACCTTTCCCTTTGAGTTCCTGTGGAAAGTCTCGTTTTTCTGGTTTCCTGCTGAGTACCCCAAAGTAGATAAAAACATCCTGACTGCAGCTGGCCCTGTTTATTCTCTCATTTATCTCATCAATGCCCAGCCCAAACCCCTGGACGTAGAAACATGAAATTTGGGGAGAACATTCCTTTAATGATGTAAACACCCATTTAGAAGGTATTTTAAGACATTCTCCCCCTAAGGGGGTAAAAAGAAGTAAAATGTGTTTTCCCAAAGGGATACAGCTTCCCTGTGTGGCTGGCAGGCTGCTGCCTGATTGCATCCCCACCCACTGCCAACTCAGCCACTCTTACCTGATTGGGCCAGCCTTTCAAGATCATTTACATATGCTGGCTGATTGGGGCTTACAACATTCCACACCTCATTCTCCCCCTCCCGATACAGTTGGAACACAGAGGTTATTTGCGTATGCGGCCTGATTGGTCCTCACCCTCCACATTCTAAACAGTATGCAGTTGCTATTGGGAGTCATTGAATGTGTCCTGAGGTAAAATGCACCTCCTAGTCTTCCCCTAAAAGTAATTAAATACCGTAGCAAAGCACGGGCATCAGGCTAGTTTAGAATATTTATATCTCACTTTCCTCCATGAAGGGACCAAAGTTGCTTATGACAATGGAAAAAATTATGCCAAATAGAAAAGTAAGCCAGATAGAGTAAAACAACAATATATCTCTCAGGTGCGTACACAGTTTGCCTATCTTAGACAGAGTAAGTTCTGAATTCCACACAGACACTAACTCTCTCAGAAACACAGTTTCATTCATCTTAATAATATAATAACATTCAATTTATATACCGCCCTTCAGGACAACGTCCACTCAGAGCAGTTTACAAAGTATGTAATTATTATCCCCACAACAAAACACCCTGTGAGGTGGGTGGGGCTGAGAGAGCTCTGAGAGAGCTGTGACTGCCCCAAGGTCACCCAGCTGGCTTCAAGTGGAGGAGTGGGGAATCAAACCCAGTTCTCCAGATTAGAGTCCCATGCTCTTAACCACTACACCAAACTGGCTTTCAGATACATTTGTCAGATACATTTCTCTCAGGAACACACAGATACTCACAGCTTGCCTGTTTTGATCAGAATCATACAAACAGTTCAGACTTCCCACAGATCGCCTGACTGAACAAGAACAAACTTCATTTTAGGCTTCTACAGGTTGCTTGCTTTGCCCAGAATGAATATTTTCTCTCTCACACCCAGACACTCTCAGGCAGCGCACAGCTCGCCTGCCTAGACCAGTCTCAACACTTTCTCTCAGCACACGCTCTCAAAAGTCCTGCTCATTCCACCCCCTCAGGTACGGTTACCGTGCGGTCGGGTTTCACTCCATTCACCCATCCAGCCCTGCTCTTTCCTCAGAGGCCTAGTTTTAAACTAACCGCAGCATCTTTAAAAACGCCACATTAGCAAGTAAAAATCAAATCTAAACTATTCAAATGCAAATCATTACATGTATATTTAAAACGTATAGCTCAGTTAAACACTTCTTTTATAAGGTGAATGTGATGGGAAATATGTGCTGCTAGTATCAGGTTGTGATGAGGGAGGCTTAGATCTCACGTCAGACACAAGCTCTTTCAGCCTCAATAGACTGTTGTCAGCTTGAGATAATAATTGGCTATTTTGCATGGCTTTTGTACGGAGTGCTGTGAGCTCTTTGAACATTGAAAGCTGTTTATGTGAAATTCGAGTTGCCAGGTCCCCTGGAGCCCAACCTGGGGACCGTGTGTGTGTGTGTAGTGGGAGAACGGGGGAAACTTACCTTGCTCCAGAGCTCTTCCTTGTCGCACTGGGAATGACATCTCTCCTGAGCCCATTCCCCATGCTTCCCCCCCTGCTGGCCAGGTGAGTGGTGGGAGGGGGCAGAGGCTGGGAGTGGGGTATCCCTTGCTCCCACCAGGGAACTGGTGATGTGAAATACTTATATTTTGTGCACCTCTGTCACAAGTGCTGGCTGAGGTGGTTCCTAGCAGTGTAATTCTTTTAAAACAGCTCATACAATGGTACAGTCTAAAACAGAGATACAAAAAACAACCTCACCAGCTAGAAAAGGTAAACACAGTTAAATAGCAGCAGCTAAAACAGGTTCTCTTCCACTAATGGTGCAACCTTTTCCCAATGAAAGAGGCCCATTCCACCAGTGAAAGGCTCCTTTGTAAGCAGTCATCCCCGGCCTTCGCCATATTTAGTAGCTATTTAAAAACTGCCTGTGATATCAAAATCACACACCCCCTGGATTAATCAGCCTGAACTGCAGCAGGGGGAATTCCAGCCAGAGTTGCTGACTTCTGCCTGGGAGATTAAGGCATGAAAGGAATGTTCATGTGAAATGCAGAGGACTGAGGTGATTTGATTTATGGTCCTACCAGCTGCGGGCGTGAGCTGTGATAAGAAAGGGTCTCGCTGCGTCACCCCTCTTAGCACATTCCGATACCCTCCTTCTGTGATGAAATTCCCACCCTAAGATCGAGGAACAATCAATCAGCACTGATAAGTTTGTAATTTGTCTCTGGGAACATGCATTTTCATACCTAAATTCATCAACCCAGCTCCAGAGAGATTCATGAGCAAACTGCCTCTTTGTGAGATAGCAGGAGAGATTTTGCATTTCTTTTTACACACCCCAGCAGCAAATAATCAAAGTAATTAAACTTTTATCATTCCCTGGATATGACCTTTACAGTCTTTGTCCCAATGGCTGAGGGGGCTCCCTAGCCTCAGGACACATTTTGCCCTGTAAGAACCAGGGCTCTTGCCCCATTCAAACTGTGCATGCTTCCTGAATCCAAGCACTGCTCCCTTGGGGTCACTTTCCCTAGGACTCTCTCTCTTGGCCGCGAACGCAGAACGGTTGAAGCTCTTCCTCCGTGGACTACTCTACTCTTCGGATAGGTAATTATCGCCCTGAAATCTCTCAAATCTATTCCACTTTCTCCACTGCTTTTCCTAGGCATCTTGTGTGTTTGCAAACAATCTCGTGTGTGTGTGTGTGTGTGTGTGAGAGAGAGAGAGAGAGAGAGAGAGAGTTTTTCCCCTTCAGTAAAGATATTATTCAAGACTAGAGTGTCAGTTTCTGTTCCATGGATCTTCCCAAAAATATCCGCACTGATCAGATTAGGCAGAGACAGATTCAGTAAATGGATTTTTTTAATTCAGAAATTCCAGTACAACCAACTAACATAAGGCAGTTGCCAAGAATGACTGTTTAACTGTCACAATGCTGACTATATACTCCTTGCCCCTCCCTTTCCCTGTGGAACAGAACTCTTGGCTTTGACAGCCTTTCAGTGCTAGAAAACTAAACTGCAGCTATGTAACTTCCCTACTATAACTGACAGGCGAACTCCTGTCAGACATTAAACTGCAACTTCTGCCTTCTATGCCAGACAGGTTAACCCCTGTCTGACATTCTGCTCCCCTTATTTTCAACTTCCCCTCAGTTTATCTGGATATCATTTGTGAAACTCCTTAACTAATTTTGAAGTGTTAACACCTTCCGCTGTGACCCACTCTTGGTGACTTTGATTAAAATGTTTCCACCGAATAAGGTATAATAGTTTCCCTTGTTTGTGTTTTGAATCCAGAATAGATTCTTCTTCATGATGCGGTTGGCCATTCACCATCATGGGGTGTGTGTGTGTGTGAGTCCCCGGTTCTGGGTGCGACTGGTCTAGACCTGGTGCCCTTTTTAGGAAACTACAATGGAAAACAGGGTGGACACTCTTTAAATTCTTTGGCAGTTTTAATTTTACTGTTACTCGATTAATTACTTCTATTATTTCAAATAGGCCTACAAACTTCCAACCTAATTTTATACTAGTCTGTTCTCCCCGTAAGTTCTTTGCAGATAAATACCCGTCCTCCTACTTTTAAATCCCATTGAGGCGAGCGCTTCTTGTCTGCTTGGGCCTTGTAATCCTCTTTTGCTTTTCTCAGGGTCTGTGAAATTAGATCCCACTGTTCTACAGTTCCCCTCCACCAATTGTGGAGTTCAGTTTTCTCCTCTCCTCCTATCTCTGGATGAGTGTCTCTAATAAACGGCATCACCTTGCCCTCAAACCTTGGATGATCTTGAAAGGTGACGCTCCGGTAGAGCTGTGAATGCTGTTGTTATAACAGTATTCAGCAAAAGCTAAATATTCTGTCCAATCATCCTGCTGATAGTTTACATGACACCTTAGAAATTGTTCTAACACCTGATTGACCCTTTCCGTCTGCCCATCCATTTCTGGATGGTATCCCGATGACATCCCTTGGGTGATGCCGGTCACTTCCATTAACTGTTTCCAAAATTTATAAATAAACTGTGGGCCTCTATCCGAAATTACTTTATCAGGGAAAGAGTGAAGCCTCACTACGTGCAACATGAACAGACTGGCTAGCTTCTTGGCTGTGGGTAGCTTGGCATAAGGAACAAAATGAGCCTGTTTAGAGAACAGGTCCACCACCACCCAAATCACTGTCTTTCCTTTACTTGGAGGAAGATCCGTGACAACATCCATTGATACTACAGACCAAGGTTGAGGGGGGTTCTCCATTGGTTGTAACCATCCTGGTGGTATTCCCCCTCATGATTTTGCAATTAAGCATACTTGACAGGTGGCCACATATTGGGACACCTCCTCATTTTGGGCCACCAGAACTGCCTTTGGGTTAGATTCAATGTTTTGAGGTAGCCAAAATGGCCTGCTAGCTTACTATCATGGCAATTTTTTAATACTTCTCCCCTCAGTCCCGGTGGAATATACATCCTCCCATTTTTTTTTTTTTTTTATATATTTTTTTATTTTTCATAACTACAAAACACTACACCAGACTATCACAAGGAAAGGGAAGAGGGAAGGGACAAAGGGGAGTGGAAAAAGAAAAAGGGGGGGGAATGAACTACAAACACTAAACACTACACTTCAATGTTTCCCTTCATACTGTCATAATACAAAAATAGCTCCATAGAATAATGATGGAGTGGTTAATCATACAGAGAATAAACATTTCAAATTCTGATTAAACTTTCCTCCCCCTTCTGGGTCCCGGACGCAATTCTCTCTGTGCAACTGCTGTTGCAATGCTCTCCTCCTCCCCCCCCCCCTCCGGCTCCTCCTTTTCTTCGTTCTTGGTGCAGCAGAGTTCTGGGTTTTTATTCTCAAAATCCTTTAGTTGATCTTCTGATAATATCTTATAGGCCTGATCTTTATATCTGAACCATATTCCTTCCGGGAATAACCATTTGTACTTTATTCCATGGTCCCTCAGAAGAGCTGCAAACTTTTTATATTTAAAACGCCGTTTCCGGACTAGAAATGGAACGTCCTTCAAAATCTTGACTTTCAAACCCATAAAGTCCAAATCCGCATTGTATGAGTTATATAGGATGGTGTCCCGAATCTTTTTAGTTGAAAAGTCAATAATGATCTCACGAGGCAACTGTCGCTTTGTTGCATATTTTGAAGAAGCCCGACGGACCTCCAAAATGGCGCTTTTAACCTCTTCTTTAGTCGTCCTCGCGGGTGTCGCCAGTAGTTCCGAGACCAAATCCCACAGATCCTCATTTTCCTCCTCTTTCACGTTTTGGAGACGCAAAATTGTCTGCGTTCGTTCCACTTGTAGCCCGATCAGTTGGTTCTCCACCAACTTCAGCTCCTTTTTTGTAGCCTTCACAAGTGACGCACTTTCCAGAGCAGACTTTTCTGCCCCCCCCGCTGCTGCCTTAATGGTTTTCACCTCGCTTTCAATTAAGCCCACCCTTTGATCAGTTTCGTTCAGCTTGTCAACAAAGGGTTTTATGGCTTCCACCACCGCCCTGCGCACCAATTCTTCGAGCGACTCCCCTTTCTGCAAGGTGGCCGAGATTGACTTACCGAGAGCGGGACTTTGCTTCTTTGCTGCCATTTGGGGGGGGGGGGGGCGCCAACAAAATTCTGGAACTCCACGAAGGGGAAGAGCGAGTCTTCTTCAGATCAACCTCTCCTTCACAAACGCTTGTAGAACAGAAGGGATTCGCTTGTTTACAGGCTTCCGCCTGTTTCTTTTACTTGCCGTTTCTCGTTGCCCGGCGGCACTCGAGGCGCCGCGCACATCTGCCGGCCTCCATAGGGACAAACGGGCAATTCCCTCCCCGCATTGATTTCGGGGAGTTCTTCCCGCCGCGTCCCGGACCCTGGCTCCCTCCCTGGGAGTCCTGGGGGCTAATCCTTGCAGATCAGCCGCCCGGTCAGGGTGCCCGGTCGTTTCCTCCCGGACCAGCCGAGAGGAGCGTCCGGCATGGCTGAGAAAACGAAACCGAATCTACATCCTCCCATTTTGATACCAACATCCATTTATCCTCTTTTCCAATTGCTCTGGTAATGCCTCCCCTGGTTCTTTTTCTAGTTCTCTCTTCACCCTCTCTTCCCAATCCATGGAAAGGAAGGCAGCAGGGAAGTCCCCTTTCTAGTTTGGTTCCTAGTAATTACTGCTCCCCCCAATTGGGTGGGGGAAAACATTGTGTCTACCACCTCCTCTCTCTGGCTGACATGCTGTGGGAGGTGAGACAGGGCATCTGCCAAAAAATTCGACTTCCCCGGGAAGTGTTTAAGGGTGAAATTAAATCAGGAGAAAAACTCTGCCCATCTTAGCTGCTTTGCTACCAGTCTGTGCGGTTTTCTCAAAGCTTCCAAGTTCCTGTGGTCTGTTCACACCTCGAAAGGTACCCTGACCCCTTCCAACTAATGCCGCCATGTGCTTAAAGCCAGTTTAACAGCGGCTGCTTCCTTATCCCAGCATCTGAAATGTCTTTTGATATGTAAGCACAGGAATGCATCTTCCCATCTTCCCCTTCTTATAATAGAACTCCTCCCATAGCCACATCACTTACATCTACCCGTATTACGAACTTATGAGCTTCATTTGGGTGGTGCAAAACCAGCTCAGAGGTAAACCTAGATTTTAATTCCGTAAATGCTCTCTGGCATTCCCCAGACCATACTAACTTTGCGTTTGGTTTAGTTCCATTCAGACTTCTTCCTTTGGTTTTTAGTAAATCAGTGAGCGGTAATGCAACTTGGGCAAAATTCCAAACAAAGGGTCTATAAAAATTCGCGAATCCCAAAAAAGATTGCAATTGTCTCCTAGTTTGGGAGGCTTCCCACCCTAACACTGCTTCAATTTTTGTTGGGTCCATTCCCAAACCTTTGTGGGACACCCAGTAGCCTAGGAAGTCCAATTTTTTCCTGTGGAACTCGCATTTAGAAAGCTTGGCAAATAATCGATGCTGAAGCAGGGTTCTTAACACTTCTCTTACCAACTTCACATGGGAAGCGAGGTCCTGTGTGTACACCAGTACATAATCTAAATAGACCACCACCCCTTTGTACAAATACTTATGCAGAGCATTGTTAATTGGGTTCATGAACACTCCTGGGACCCCTTGTAGACCAAATGGCATTACTCAGTACTCGAATTGGCTCAGTGGGGTGTTAAATGCCATTTTCCATTCATCACCCTTTTTTATTCATACCCTGAAATACGCATCACGTAAGTCTAGTTTTGTGAATATCTTTTCTTGAGCTACTACCCCCAAGATATCCCTAATAAGCAGGAGGGGGTAAGCATTGGACAAGGAGACCACATTAATTCCCCGATAATCGATACATAACCTCAACCCCCCATCTTTCTTTTTCCTGAATAGCACTGGTGCGGCATGGGGAGATTTTGCTGGGCGGATAAAACTCCTAGCTAGGTTTTTATCTCTGAACCTGCGTAATTCCTCCCTCTCCCCTAAGCTCATTGAATACAGTTTCCCTTTTGGTAGCTTTCCCCCAGGTATTAGTCTGATCACACAATCAGTTGACCGATGAGGGGGCAGTTCGTCCGCCTCTCCTTCTTTGAACACTTTGCTCAGGTCCTGATATTCCGGAGGAATCTTATCCCTCTCTTCCACGGTTAAACATACAGCATTGGTGATAGGAGGGATTTGGTACCCTCACTGGTCGCTCCATGTGTTTATGACAATGTTTCAAGGGAAAATCCAACTTGCCTGCTTTCCACTTAACATATGGATCATGATCATACAGCCAACTCACCCCTAGCACCAGTGGGAACTTGGTGGCTGGGCTGACCATGAAAGTCCTGACCTCCCATTGGTGCCCTATCCCCATCGGAATCGGTTTGGTTTCAGATCCGGGGGGTGGTGGTGGTGGTGGTGGTGGTTCCCTTCATGACCGTACCATCCATTTGTTCAAACACTAATGGTTCCTGCGGTTGGTGTACATTTAGTCCCAGTTCAGTCACTAGAGAGGGAGCAATCAAATCTCTAGTACACCCCAAGTCAATCAATGCCCTAACTTGGAGATTGGTCCCCCGCCTCGGATTCAGCAAGGTGACACAGAAGAATAGAGCTCCCTTCATTGGCACCTGCTCCTCAGTGACCTGCCAACCAATGCCCTTTACAGCAGGTCTCCGTCGTTTCCTGCAAGTGGTTTGGTGTCTCCTTCATCAGTTGAGGATGACCCCCCACTATATACCTCAGTGTTCCTGTGTACTCAGTCCGCTGCCCCTGCCATCTCCTTCTTGTTGTGATGAGGTCTGGGTCTAGGCGGCCTCTCCTGAGTCCTTTTCAGCTTCCGTCTTTGTTCTGGGTACACTCTTTTTCAGGGTTTTTTTTCTGGTAAATAGGTGGTGGAACTCTCAAGAGGGAAATGAGGAAAAAACACACAGGATTCTTTGAAATCATATTATTTTCAAGCACTGTTGCCGAGTATTTTCAAGAGGTGCAGGATTTTCAAGAGGTTTTCGGATCATCCTGTACGAGGGCCTTAGACACCAAATCTGAACTTAAGCCAGCTCAGAAAAATTCAATTTTCACTCCCTCTGTCAAATCCCTCAGTTTAGCCATGTGCTCTCTAAATTCGGCTGCATACTCACATACATGGTGATTGCCCTGCCTCAGGTGCTTCAGGTGGGTTCTCGCTCTCTCTTCCTCCAAAGGGTCTTCATATTGCTCTTTAAGAGCTTGCACAAACGCGTTTACGTTTTGTAGCTCGGGGGCTTGTGCTGCAAAGTTACGTACCATTTGGCTGCTGACCCTCCCTAAACGGGACCCAATATAGCTCACCTGGCTGAGGTTACTGGGGAAGGTATGGGCCCAATCGTGTAAAAGCGCCCCCACTTGTACCAGGTCTTCAGGGGCCCCCTTAAAATGTGCTTCTAACTTCTGCCAACTCAGGGGGGCTTGACCCTGGATCAAGGACCTCACTGGTTGACGTGCTAAGATGGTGTGTGGATTCCCCTTTGAAAGGGTGGTAAGGGAGAAGGGTCCCTGGCTAAATTGGAACATCTCTGTGGCAAATCAGCTGGGGCTCTCAATACTTGGGTGCTTTGCAGGAGTTCCCTCATTCCTCCCAGTATCTCCGTCATTGCCACTTTAAGCTCTTCTACTTCCCCATGAAGAGCTCGTACTTCCCGGGTTCCACGAGTCCTCCCGCTCTGTTTCCTCTTCGCTCTCTTTCCTCTCATCACTCAGGACAGCTTCCTTCTCCCCGCACTTGGCATGAAGAGCTTAGATCTCCACCTGTCTGTAAGCTGTCTCTCCGCAGTGGCGTGGGAGCAAAGAGCTCAGCTTCGAGGAGTCGCTGCTGGCCAGGGCAGGAAGTCCAGGTCTGTCAGCGGTATTATCCCGGGCCCCCTCACCGCCTCCGCCTTTAGCTTGGATTCCTCCCACTGAGTTCCTTGGTCTCCTTCGGATTTCACCAGAATGCTCTTTCTTGGCTCAACTGCCATTTCACAGGGGCCAATGGTGTGTCCTCTGGAGTCCATAGGAGGAAAAGATGATTTTCGGCAAAATGTCAGTTTCTGTTCCATGGATCTTCCCAAAAATATCCGCATCAATCAGATCAGGCCGAGACAGATTCAGCAAACGGATTTTTTAAATTCAGGAATCACAGTACAACCAACTAACATAAGACAATTGCTGAGAATGAGTGTTTAACTGTAACAATGATGACTATATATTCCTTGCCCCTCCCTTTCCCTGTGGAACGGAACTCGTGGCTTTGACAGCCTTTCAATGCTAGAAAACTAAACTGCAACTATGTAACTTCCCTACCTTGTATAACTGACAGGCTAACTCCTTTCAGACATTAAACTGCAACTATGTAACTTCTGCCTCCTGTGCCAGACAGGCTAACCCCTGTCTGACCCAGAGCCTCGTTTGCTGCCTTGGAGAGGGACCATGTAAATATTGGTGGAGTTATCCCGCAGTTACATCTCTCGCATAGCCGTCTTCCTTGCTGCTTATTCCACCTAATTGCAAGGAGACCAATCCAGGTAACACCTTACACCAGAGGAAGACTCTGTACCCATGAGTGGAACAGAACCATTTGGATCCAATCCCATATTTCAAATGAAAAGCACCAGGCTAAAGGTTTGATTTGTTAACTGTAATGAATTGCTTGGATGTATATGCTAAAGGGGGCAACCAAACTATTATTGCAAAAGAAAAAAAAAATAGCTGCTACAAAGGTAGCTCTTATTTGGCAGTGAAAATCTGTACCTATCTATAATTATGGAATGGCTAAAAAGGGTAATGGATGTCTCCAGAGCAGATAAGCCAATAGATGAACTGTGCAAAAGTAACAGACTTTCATTTTAGGTTATTTAAAAGGGAAGCACACACCATTTGTTCCCTACTGGAACTCTGTCAGTGTCGACATACAGAGAAGGCTGAAAAGATTTGTTGATAAACACAAAATGCTTTCGGCAAGCAGGAAGGAAGGAGTCTGGCTGAAATCTGATTACAACATGAAGTTGGTGTTGCCATTTGACAGGAAGGCAGAGGGGTCAACGGGAAAGGCAGAGCGTCCGTCTCCAGCTCAGGCTTGCTTAGCCCGGAAAGTTTGATCCAGTGGATGTTTGACAGGTCAAGATTGGGTACATGGAGGGGGTGGCTGTGTGTCCCAGAAAGATGCATTCTCTATCACATGGGTTTATTTCTGTCTCTCTCCTGGTCATCTAAAAGCAGCCTGTGGTCAGCAGAGTAAAAATGTAGACGATGGTGCAGAGAATTGCACAGACCAGTTCATGAAGAAGATCTCTTCATAGGAATGCAGTCTAATTGCTTTTATAAATTTTGCCGGGCAGCCATTTACATCTAGCTTAACCCTGGCCTACTGGCAAATGTTTGGACAGCTGTTTTTCATTTTACCAGTTTGTTTAAAAGTGGTAATTCATTGTTAATACCAAGTAGTCACTTTAAAAAGCATTTAATAAGTGATCAAAACAGTGCTTTTAATCGGCATTTAAAATTGAACATTGACAGAGATTACAGTTAACAGAAACAAAATCTCTAGTGTGGTCTCTAAAATCAGTAGGGAAAGCTCGCCTCTCCACCGCGGTAACTTGTGAACTGTGTTCTCTTTTCCGTATTTCTAAGGAGAAGCTGTTTAAAGATACCTTGGGCTTGATCATGAAACAAGTCTGAGGTATATTTTCTTTGCAGTATATAAAGATTTCACTTGAATTTTTAAAACCATTCACTGTCCATTTTTTTGAGGAATAATGTGACACTGAAAATAACAAGGGATTTTTCCCCCTGATTGATTAATCAATATTTTTTTATGAATTTGTGAATTATAGAGTAATAATCTGTAGACTATATTATTTATACATTAACTTACATGTGCATTGTGAGTTGTTTTGTCTTTTAATAAGCACAACGTACGTATACAAAGCCAGTTTCGTTTTACTTGTGGGAAACACAGGAAAGAGAAGAAAAATGGGTGTCTGGATCAGAGGCAGAATTCAGTGTGGAACGTCGGCTGCCGAGTTATGCTGATGGTATATATGGGATGCTGTCGAGTTACGCTATATGGGATGCTAATCGCTTGGATGTAAAAAATGTTGTCTCCACAATTTAATACCAACTTTGGAAGATTTTTCGGCCCCGTTCATGAGGCTTTAATTGTCAACCATTATCCTCTTTACAGTCTGTAATTAAGTGTATCTGGTCCTTAATTGGTTAATTTGCCACTGTAAATTAACGGTAGTTCTGCAAAATTGCCACACGGCTCCCGAAAAGGGAGATTCTTGGTTTTGCCGGTACTTAAGCTTTACTGTGCTGCTGCCACATAATGACATTGTGCGAGTGTGCCAAAAGCGGGAGTCTTTGTAGAATAAGTATGAGCGACCTGTGCCGTAAAGAGCAAGTGGCCAGCAATTTCCTGAGATTCCGTAGGCTGTGCATTCAGATAACCAAATCATTATTGGTTTCATAGCTTTGGCTCGTCTGTGACCTGGAGGGAACTGTTGAGTCTCATTAGGGATGGAGACCGAAGTTCAGGTGGGGACACTGGAAGTGATTCTGTGCGCATGTGTGTTGGGCTGCCTTGTAACCGGCTGTGTTTTGTTATCTGAGAAACAGTAAGAAGCTAATATAGTGTTGGATATGGTCTGCAAAAGGAAGGCTGTGCATCAAGGGAAAACTATGTCAAGTCCCAACCAGAATGACCATTCGGTGTAACAAGTTGGGAGACGTATAGCTGAAGGGCAGAAACAGAGGTATAAATCCCCTTTTCCTATGAAAGCCAGTATACAAAGAGCTCATTCGAGCCCAGCCAAAAGCTTGGGGCTTACCTAGAAATTGGAATTGTTGACTTTGTTGCGTTCAGCTCCATGGAACTTCTCCCTCCCCCTTTTATAAGGTTTTTAAAATGACAAGCCAATAAAACCCCAAGAGGTAAGCATGTCTCTCCCAAACCACATGTTACTTATCCATCCTTCTGGAACCTGAATCGGTCACTGTCCAGATCTAATGAATGGAAGAGGAGCAGAAGGAAGAGGGAAGGAAGGGGTGTGTGCGTCGGGCAGCGTTAAGGTGGCATTCTTTCTGTCGTCATGGGATGCCAGCCTTTCCTCCATACAGTTCATTTGGCTCAGACTGCGCAGGGTGTCCATCTGAGCAACCGTGAAAAGCAAGTCCAAAAAAATCATTGGCATTATTAATCTACTTGGCCACATAAATCCATGCCAGTCATTTTGGGCACATTGATCTGAAAAGGGGAACAAATGCCCTAGTCCTCTTCTTGTTAAAAATATTTGCCTGATTGGAAATGATTGTTTCAAGCTATCAGTCAAGTGGCTGTATACAGGCCTGGTGTTGGAAAGAGGGAGGTGGTATAGAAAGCAGAAACCCATATGCAGGGCTTTTTTTCAGGGGGAATGCGGTGGAACGGAGTTCCGGCACCTCTTGAAAATGGTCACATGGCCGGTGGCCCCGCCCCCTGATCTCCAGATAGAGGGGAGTTTAGATTGTCCTCCGCTCCGCTGAGCAGCACGGAGGGCAATCTAAGCTCCCCTCTGTCTGGAGATCAGGAGGCGGGGCCACCAGCCCATGTGACCATTTTCTCCGAGGGCAACCCACTGAGTTCCACCCCCTCTTTTCCCAGAAAAAAAGCCCTGCCCATATGTACGTTCTTTTTTAAAAGCTGGTCTGATTGAATGCTGTTTTTACTTTGCTTTAATCTTCCTCCTTCCTTACAGCCGTTTCCTTAAGAACAGACGGATGCCCTGCAGTGCAGACGTTTACTTCCAAGGAAACTTCTCTTGCTCCTAATGGTTTAAGCCACAAGGCAACTTTTGGGAGAGGTTCCTTGGAGAAGTAGGAAATGGGTGACCCAGCATCAAAAGCAGTCCTTGAGATGTGTAGACTACACAACTTGGGCTTGGCCTCATTTGGGTTCCTCCCATCTAGCAGAAAGGCCAAGGAGGGAGGGGGGCTCAGAATATACACATTGTGGGAACTGAACTAAGCTGAGCATCAGTCTGTGTATGTTTCCTATGGAATGATATGCCCCGCTAGGTTTTCACTAAAGTATTCAAATTGAACTCTCAATATGTATGTCTTTGTGTTTGTAAGAGTTCAAAACAAACACGTATATTTTTCTTGGGGGTAATGCTGCATAGGATTGCATTGTTAATTTCCCAGGTGTGGGGATATCATGACGTCAAATTCTGTCAGAAAGCTCTAGTGTAGCCATTCCCTTCTCCCCATTGTGAGGGAGCTTGGGAACCCTGAGCCTTTGGGAACTTGATTTCTCTTTGCGGAAGCAGCAAATCTTGGGGGGGATCCGAATGATATTTCAAGGCGTTCCAACAAGGATTAATTAATCCTTCCCTTTGTCCAGGATGGTATGTGTGGCTGGACCTTCCTCTGCTCCTTGTAATGTTCTCCTCTGGGCAGTTGTGTGACGTGGCTTAGAATGAGAGGTCGTACCTGGTACCTGCCAGCTGTTGAGCTTCATGGATGAGTGAGGATGTGAACTTGGGTTTCTCCAATCCAGAGCTCTCGTTACTTTGCCGCACTGGCTTTCACACTCTCCTTTGAGCTGGGGGAGCTCCTCTCCTGTACAGCTCCTCTTCCAGAAGAGAGATCCAGGAGTGATCCTGATTTTCGGCACACCGTTCATTCAGATCCTGCCATTGTGCTTCATGCAGTGGTTGCGTTATTATATTTTCTGTTGGACTTAAAAGCAAAGGACAGATTTGTATCTGAATATGAGTCCTGCTCACTTTCATTCCACTTCATTTATGTGTCAGAAGAGACTTTTAAAAACATTTAGTTTATTATTTTCAGTGACTATCAACTCTCTTAAAACAGTCAGTTTCCATTGAAAGTAAAATCCCAAAGAGGAGGAGAAATGCCAAGGCTACTTTTTTGTTTAGAACAACGTTGTTGTCTCTCGGTAGTCGTCTTCCTCCTCCTGCCTCCCCCTAAGCCTGCCTCCGCAGTTGTCCAACTCCATTATTTCATTTCCTCCCGTTGCAAGCCTGCCCCCCCCTTTCTTTTCCTCTTCACCTCTTACTTAACCTGCAGTGAGGCCAACCCAAGCATTTTTAAAAGATTTATTTTGAGCAACTTCTGACATTCAGCATTTTCGTTAAGGCCTCCGTGATCGCACTGTGCTGCTGCTGCTGCTGTTTGTGCATGATAACGGGGGGAAATCCTGCGCTTAAGTTTCATAGTTTATGCATCCTTAAAGATATCTGCAAATTCTGATCTTTATATCCATTTCAGCAATTTTTTTTGCTGTGGCAAATTAAGGCAGTAGGTTAAAGGGCTGGAAATTCTTTGTCAAGTTTTGGTTGATGGTGTAGCCATTTTCCTGGTTAGGAAAAATAAAAAGGGCTGACTTGCATATATGTTCATTGAACAGGCTGTACAGCTGGCAGAACGAAGCTGGAATGAATTATGCAAATACCAGTCAGTACCAGTCAGTACCAGTCAGTCCCACAATTCATAAACAACCAACCCCCCCCCCCAATTGCTTCTGAATGCTGCACACTGGATTTACTCTCATGTTGTTTTTTAAAATCAAGATTTTAGCCCTTTGGGTTGCAAATACATATTTGAAAGTATGCAGCCCGTATTGCAGACATCTCAGAAGCTGAAGAAATGACAGGTTTCCAGGGATTAGGGGCAGGGGTTTAGTCCAGAGCAATTTAATAGCCCATGGCTATTAAACCCGGAATGAATTATGCAAATACGCTCATGCAGGCTGCAGAATTTGACATTAATGGGCTGAGGATTTTAATAGTTATTGCGCAGAAAACACCCAGGAGAGGCTGAGGAACATTAGGGAGCTGATCGCAGGTATCACTTCTGAACCTGGGAAGTTGCTGTCCTGGTCACCACAAGCCTTCGTCCTTGGCTTACCCTCCGCCTGCTTTTCAACAATGGGAGCAAATGTGGAAACCTGGAAAAAATGTTTAAAGCTCTGAAACTAGAATGTCTGTCCAATTTGGCTAAATGTCTGTATGTAGAGTAGGCCCAGCTCCAGGCTGGGAAATTCCTGGAGATTTGGGGGGTGGAGCCTGGGAAAGGCGGGGTTAGGGGAGAGGAGGGGCCTCGGCAGGGTTTAATGCCGTGGTCCACCTCGCAAGGCAATCATTTTCTCCAGGTGAACTGATCTCTGTCAGCTGGAGATCGCTTCTAATACTGGGAGAGCTCCAGCCACCACCTGGAGGTTGGCAACCCCAGCGTAGAAACTGTACATCGTAGAGGAGCGGGATTGTGTTTGGCACTCCACTCCATGCACTGCCCGGGTTGGTCCTGTCTATGGGCCCACTTGATCCATCATGTTTGGGACAGAACGTTTTCACAGAACCTGTGCAGGCAAACCAACACGATCTTTAGTCTATGCAAGTTTGAAAAATGACCATACTTTTCAGGCTTACGAATGAATGCTGGACTTCACTTGCATAGGTTTTATGGAACTGTTCAACAGACGAACATCTGGCAAAGCCATAACAACAACGACAGCAACGTTCGATTTATATACTGCCTTTCAGGACAACTTGACACCCACTCAGTGCGGTTTACAAAGTGTCTTATTATTATCCTCACAACAATGATCACCCTGTGAGGTGGGTGGGGCTGAGAGAGCTCTGAGAGAGCTGTGCCCGACCCAAGGTCATCCAGTTGGCTTCAAGCAGAGGATGGAGAATCAAACCCGCTTCTCCAGATTGGAGTCCTGCCGCACGTAACAACTGGACCAAACTGGTGTAGACCAATGCGCCTCTTATGTGGAGCAGGTGATGGCTTAATTTTGCTTGCTTTCCATATACAAGTGCATACAAGTCATTCTGTTCCTCATGGTAGATTACAGTACCAGGAGCCATTTATGGGAGCAGATAAAGTGGCAGAAAGCTTTCCTTCTGCCTGGAACCACATGTTGAGTTTTTCATATGCCCTTCCTACGTTTGGCCCTAACGTCTTTTGGTCAAACATCAACTGTTAAGTTCCCTGCTGGGAATTCTGTTCCCAAGCCTTCGTGGTCCCCAGAGGACGTCTGATTGCAAGTCAAGAGAGGGGAATCCATGCACAAGCTCTGTAAAAACATAACAAGAAGTCAGGCCCTCAGGCTTTCCCTGGAACTATACAGGGGAGGGCAGTGGTTGAAATGCTGGTGTCTTGCCACAAAAGCCATCCATGTTGCACGGATAGCTAGCAGGCACACATGACTTCCTTTTGAAACCATTCCAGATGCTGTGGTATACCTTTTAGGGTGGTGCAGCAATCGGGAAACCAGCCGCATCATGTTGCCTCGGCTAAATCGTCACTGAACGATTGCTTCCCCTAGTATTTAAATTGTTTCCAAATTGCTTCTGTTTGTTGTCGTTGTAAGCACAGCTGATAGGGGTCACTTGCCAGGGAGGGTGGCAGTAGCCTACTCAGCACCTCTTGGGTGGTGCCTGTGATGTCACATGGATGCACTTCTCAGGTCCTTTCCGTTGCCATTTCAACACACCATCGATTTAAAACTCTGTTATTTTGGAGGCTGTGTAATCATCGCTTGCCAACATTCTGCTATTCTAAATGGAATTTCTACATCTCTCCTCTTGCTGTAGCACTTTAGAGCATACAGACGTTCATAGCATACAGAAAATCCCCTGGTTTGGACGGATTCACTGCAGAATATTATGAAGAAATGGCAGAGTTACTGTTACCAGAAATGCAAAGATTATTTAACTATATATTAAAAGAAGGTAAAATGCCAGATTCATGGAAGAAAGCTGAGATCCTTCCAATTCTAAAACCCCAGAGAGACCCTTTAGATACAAATTCTTATAGGCCAATTAGTTTATTGAATCAAGATTACAAAATATTCGTGAAAGTTCTAGCTAATAGATTGGAAAAACACTTACCAAAATTAGTTAAGGAAGATCAGTATGGTTTTGTCAAGAATAGATTTATAGCCCATCCATTGAGAAATATACTAAATGTTTTGTCTGATAAAGAAAAGAAAACCCTAGCTCTACTAAAATTAGACGTTTATAAGGCGTTTGACACCTTAAATCATAATTATTTAATGCAGGTATTGGAGAAATTTGGTTTTACTGGATCTCTCCTCTTGCTGTAGCACTTTAGAGCATACAGACGTTCACTATGATATAACTTGTATCGCTGTCTGTCTGGGTTGGAATTATGACAAGAGGTTGGGAAGATAAAAAATAAACTGGGTAATCCCACAGTTTCAAAAGTAAGTATAATCATTTTCAAAATCTTCAAAGATAATATAGCTCTGATTTACTTTCCTGGCCACTGCCCCATTCCACCATCTGCGACTATCCTACTATATAAAAGGCTAAGCATGTTCGAGATGACTCACTTCCTACCCTGGTGCGCCTCCAGAGGGCGCTGCTGTGAAGGGAAGCCCAGAATAAGCAGCCCATCCCTTCGCGAGTGCGCCATGGCGGGAAGCCCAGGCTGGGATCAGGCACAGAGCAGGCGGCAATGCCTGGGGGGGTACCTTCACCCAGCTGGGATCAGGAGCAGAGCAGGTGGCAATGTCCACCCCAAGCCCTTGCCCCCTGGGATCAGGAGTGGAGCACGTGGTAATGCCTGCCCCCCTTCACGTGGCCGGAATCAGGTGCAGAGTAGGAGGCAATGTCTGCCCCCCCACCTTCACCCATCCAGGATCAGTTGTGGAGGAGGAGGCAATGCCCGCCTGCCCGCCCTCCCCTTTCTAGAGCCCGTTGTATTTTTCCCACAACGGGCTTTGTTACTAGTTCTTTATATTGTACCTAAAAGTTTTGTTAAGGGAGTTGGACTCCTTGTGTTAAAGATAAAGGAAACAATGCTGGGAGTGGTCGAGCATCTGTCCCCACCCCGTGCTCAATGAGCAGAATGACCTTCTTATTTTTTGTCTACACCTTCCATGGCAATTTATTGTTCTCACAATTTTTAACAACATTTCCATTCCCTAATATTTTTCACATGTTCCTTATAATAGCAGTTGCCTGGTCCACACATGCTCTTGAACGCATGGAGCAATCTGGAAGGATTCTCCGTTCAGTAATTTCTTCATGCCGGATGTGTATCCTATAGGATCAGTGGTCATGCGATTCTTCTTGTGGCATTGAGTGCTTACGCCCCAAGGCCACCATTTATGCTACGCGCTGTGATGTGTGAGTTTGATAAGGGTTTAATTATAACTATGGTTAGTTTGTGAAACTAGGATTCTGTTTACCCTGTTGTACCTCAAAGTGTTGTTTTTAATACAGGTGTCACTGAAGTCAGGGAATGGATGAGGGCAGTCACAAAGAACAAGCTTGTCCCTATTTGTATGTCACGTAAAAGTGTGAGTAAGACTAACTGAATTTTAATAAGCCAACCTCATACCATGGTTGCAGATCCTGATTGGTCAGGCTCTAACAACCATGGTTGTAGAGTGGCTGCATTTGAATTATCACACTGACCATAAACCATAGTTGTGTGCTATGTCTGAACAGAGCTGTAGACTGTTCCTTCGTTCCTGAAGTTTCCTCTTATCACTCTATTTCTATTGAACCAGCAAACTTCCAGTTCCGTTTAAAGTAAATTGCTAACTTCTGCAAGAGAAACATAGAAATTATCAAAACTAAAGGATGGCATTAGGAAAAGAGGAATACTTAAAATGAGATAGCTTGACACAATAAAAGAAGCCACGTCTTCAAATTTGTAGGATCTAAGCAAATCCAATTATGATAGGACATTTTGGAAGTCTTTTGTTGCCATAGTTTGGAGGCGACTTGATGGCACATAACACACACAAAGGATGTTTGTGGCCAAGAAAAATCAAAAAGAGTATCTGTGGCCAAGAAAGAGCAGCAAGAGCAAAAATAGAAGAGAGTAGCACCTTTAAGACTAACCAACTTTACTGTAGCGTAAGCTTTCGAGAATCATGGTTCTCTTCTTCAGCAAGAGCAAAATCTCCTTGTAGCTCCGATCAGCGCGTCTTTATGAGGGGGCAATAGGCTTCTTAGAATCAATATGCTTTCTTGCCATTACGGCTGGTCTGTCTGTCGTTCCTTTCTTTGGCCAGAACTTGGAGGGTGATGCATAGGTTCTGTACAACCTTTAACTCCACCCAGGCTGCTGTTTCAAGGTTCACTGTAAACTTGCGTCTTTGCAAAGTTGAAGAAACTGATCTGATCGTAGACTGTAACTGACATGTGTAATTTTTGTCCCTAGTTAATTGTCTTCAGGTTTCAAGGTAGTAGTGGCCTGTTGTATTATGCCTTTGCACACTGAAGAAAAAAAAAACAATGTAAAATTCAAGTCTTGTGACAAATCAAACTCTTTTCTTGCGACAGGTTACTGAACACTATAAAACCAGGAGTGGTCAAAAAGATCAATAGATTGTCAACTCCCATTGCAGGTCTGGTGAGTATCTGTACCTGAGATGCGTCTGTTGTCTTGCTTACATCCAAATGTTGTACTAGTCGTTTCCCTGGTATTTGTTCCAAGGTAATAGGAGTACATCTATCTTCAACCTGGGCAGCATCATTGAAGATTAGTGTTGGTGCCGCTTCTCTTGGGAGAAATTCCAATCAGGGCTGTTACCTGGCCAGTTTTAGACTGGCTTGACCTTTTTTGCATCATCCAGGCTGGATTTTCTGAGGGTTTTTGTGGGGGGGGGGGGGTTAACATCTGCATGTTAAACTAATAAAGATGTTGATGTATGTGCTTAAAATTTAGGTAAATGTGCAGTATATGTTTTTCCTCCACTCGAGAGGTACACCAGCTCTAATTCCACTCTTACTTTCTCTGTTCTCATGAAAGCACATCAGAATATTGAATATTTCTCTGCTTAATGTGGAATAGGTTCTGAAATAGATTTTGTGGTCTGTAATTCTGCCCCCCACTCCTGCCATCATATGCTCCTTTAATACGCGGAACACATTTCAAAATTCTAGTTCTTATGCATTATTTCTCTTAACGTTTCAGAAGGAATAATTTCAGATCCCTTGTTTTTAATGTTCTGTAACTTTCCAAAGTAAAGCTATTCATTCATGATTTATGAATTTAATATTTGGTTACCACAAAATGATAAAAATGACATCATGCAGAAGAATTAATAGCCCAGAAAAAGTATGGCCGCATAGACAAAATATGTAATGCCTGTCTGTTCTTTTATTAGCTGCTCTGTACCTGTAACTCCTCACTCTTCAATGTAAGAGCCAGCGTAAAAGACTGGATATCGGCCTCAAGCCAAGGCCACGACTCAGTCTGGGCATGCTCCGTATGTCCACATAGTGAACGAGTGGTTAGGTGGCTGCGTCTTGCAGCCAGATTAAGATTCAGCACGTGAAGACAGGAGGAGTTCAAATTTTCAAGTGCATATAACTGTGTTTCCTGATACTCCCCTTTTATAGCCCTCTTCCTGCCATTCCTCTCCATTGTCTTTTAAATTTTGGGGTAAAGGACCGGTCCCCCCCGCCCCCGCCCTTTATGCAGCCAAGTGCCATTTTTATTGATGTCACTATCAGTAATGGATAAATTGTAACAATCGTATAGAAAATGGGCATCTTTGTCATGTAGCTGATGGAAGTGCTCTGAACTCCCCATGTGGAGCACCTAACGGCACAATACATCTTTACTGCATATGCCTCTGGGTCAGGTGAGCAGATATGTTCAAGAATTTCAGCACTTCCCAAGCACATCCAAGCCCAATTCAGGTCAGGTCAAGAGTGGGGATTTAAGCCATCTCCCCCCCCCCCATCCCATCCTGTGTGCCATTTTCCTGGCCTGAAGGCCCCAGTGACTAACTATTGCCACTGTTGGGGAGATTTAACCTATACAGATTGGCTTCACAGTAAATTTCCCCATTGGGCCAAAGGGTAGGGTTGCCGGCCTCCAGGTAGTGGCTGGAGATCTCCCGGAATTACAATTTATCTCCAGCCAACAGAGAGCTGTTCCCCTGAAGAAAACGGCTGCTTTGGAAGGTGGACTATGGCATTATACCCTGCTGAGGCCCACCCCCTTCCCAAACCCCGCCCTCTTCAGGTTCCACCCTAAAATCTTCAGGAATTTCCCAACCTGGTGCTTGTAGCCCTACCAAAGGGTGGCACCTGGGGTGAGGCTTGGGAGATCGACTTAGGATTGTTTCTGGTGGATGGCTGGGTGGGTCTGCAGTAGAAGGGCAAGATTTGAGTCCAGATACCTGACTAAAGGAGCTTGGCTCTTGAAAGCTGATACCCGGGAAAATCTTGTTGGTCTTTTCAGCTGCTACTGGACTAAAATCTTGCTCCTCTTATGGTTACGCCCGAAGTGACCATGGCATTACCCAAGTCTGCAAATGCTGGTGGATCTCTCTAAAGTGGAGGGGCAGTAGGCAGGCAAAGAGGTGCTGACTCCTGCCCCGACTTGCTGTGCTTGCCCTTGAAAATCACACACACACACACACACCCCGTTAAGTTCTCCTTACTTTTGGTCTTTGAGGCTGGCTGGAAAAATGTGACTGGATTACAGAAGGGCAAAGGTAATGAGCAGGGGGGAAGTGCTTCCTTCCCCGTACCTTTGCTTTGCTGATGTGGGGATACAAAGGACTGCCTTGCAGTGGCTTGTCTCTTTTCTCCACAGTCGGGGAACGGGGGTGGCGCTTTGGGCGGGGGGGGGGGGGAGCTTATCAGCACCTGGAAATTGCAGCGGGTTCAGAATGCTGCTGCGCGTGTCCTGACAGGCACTCCATACAGGGCACACGTAACTCCAACCTTGCAGCAGTTATTCTGGCTCCTCGTGGAGTTCCGGATCAGGCTCACGGTTTGGGTTTTAACCTACAAAGCACTAAATGGTCTGGGACTAGCATACCTGAGGGACCACCTCTTCCTGTATGCACCCCGGAGGGTGCTGAGATCAGCAGGTAAACATCTACGGGTGGTCCCTGGCCTGAGGGAGGCTCAACTGGCCTCGACCAGGGCTAGGGGATATTTGGTCCTGGCCCCAACCTGGTGGAACTCTTTGTTGGAGGACTCTTGGGCCCGCCAGGATCTTGCATCCTTTCGGCGGGTCTGCAAGACAGAGATGTTCCACCAGTTGTTTTCCGCTGCCCCAGAATGTCAGACCATAACCAGTGGCTTGAAATTAAATCAAAAGAGTTTTCGGCTAAACATTAGGAAGAACTTCCTGACAGAGCAGTCCCTCAGTGGAACAACCTTGTTCGGGAGGTGGTGGGCTCTCCTTCTTTGGAGGTTTTTAACCAGAGGTTAGATGGCCCTCTGACAGCAATGCTGCTTCTGTGAACCTTGGCAGATCATGAGGGGAGGGCAGGAAGGGTTACATCAGTGCTTAGTTCTTGTGGCCCCTTCTTACAGCCCCAGGATAAGGCCGATCGCTACCTTGGAGTATGGTAGCAATTTTCCCCAGGGCAATTTGGCTAGAGATCCTGGAGGTGTTTTGCCATCTTCTGGGCATGGTTTAAGGGCCTCTGTGTGTGTGTGTGTGTGTGAGCCCATTTCTGTCGAAGAATGGACATTAATTAATTAATTAATTCATTCATTCATTCATTCATTCAGGATTTTTATTCCACCCTCCCCACAAGTGGGCTCAGGGTGGATTCCATCATTTAAAACACAAAAATTTCATATTCCATAAAAACCAATTAAAAAATTTAAAATTCAGTCAGCATTTTCTTTACTGCAATTTTTTTTTCATTGTCTCACCTTGACAGTGAAAACAACGTAGTTTTGTGTAGTCACGGGCTCTTGCATATAATTTGGCCTCTTTTTTTATTAGAATTAGTTACATTTCATTTGGGAGCAAAGTGGTAGTAGACTTACTTAGAAGCATTTCCCCAACGTGCAGCGAATGAAATAGCAATGCTATAAAGAAGTAATTCCCCCAATGCAACAAAGTTGAAATGTTTGTTTATTGTAATTCTTGGGTTTTTAACAATTTGCCAAGAGTGGATTTGATGTCTTTTATGGCTTAGTTTTAATCCCTTTCTTGTTTGTACAGTACGGTTTTATCATTTATTGTATTAAAAAAAAAAGCAATGCTATAACTATTTCCTGACTTTTACAAAAATAAATGAGAGTGGAACAAGCACAAAAAGTACGTTTCCCCCCCAGGATTCGGCCACCAAGGCCCTTTTCACACTACATACCTGCTTCCAGAACATCGCGAAACACAGTGCAAACAACGCGGAAGATAGCGTCTTCTCACGAGAGTTTTGTGCGATGTCTCACAAAACTCATGCGACGTCACGGAAAACTCTCGCGAGAAGACACTATCTTCCGTGCTTTTTGCACTGCGTTTCGCAATGTTCTGGAAGCAGGTATGTAGTGTGAAAAGGGCCCAATTGCCTCTCCAGTGGGCACAAGACAGCCCAATCAGCAAATATAAGAATAGAGGGGGGGGGAATGGGTTCCAACATTGCAACATTACAACACATGTACAATTTTTTTTTAAAGTGACTTTGGCTCTAGGGGTGTGCACCCCAAAAATATTCGGGTTTCGAGCAGGAAAAACATTTAGAAATACCCAAAACCCGAAGTGGGAAGCCACTTCGGATTCGGGTATTTGAATCGCTTCGGAATGCTCTATGAAGATTCAGAGCACTCCAAAGTGATTCAGGGAGCTGGGATTTCTCTCAGCACCCACACCCACATCGACCCCCTCATGCCCCCATTTAGCCCCCCCTTCCTCTCCAACCCACTTACCTGGCCAGGCGGGGAAGGCCAAAGCCGCCTCCTCCTCTGCTGCCACCACTGCTGCTGCCACCATGCTGCCTCCTCTGTGCTCGCAGTAGCCCACAGAGTTGCCGGAAAGGCCAGGTCTGGCTGCACATAGCACTGCAGGGCAGTGGGGAAGGCCTTTTTGGCCTCCGCTGCATGAGCCCACAGGGTGGCAGAGAAGGCTGGAGTTGCCTCCTCTGGTCTTTCCTGCCCCTCAAATGGCTGCCACGGCAGCCATTTGAGGGGTAGGAAGGGCCTTTTCGGTCTCCTCTGCTGCTACGTGGGCCCACAGGGCAGTGGAGAAGGCTGGAGCCGTCTCCTCCGGCCCTTCCTGCCCCTCAAACGGCCCCCGCTATCAGCTGATAGTTTAAAGGGACCTGCCACTTGCAAGCAACAGGAAAAGGACCCTTTAAACTATCAGCTGTCAGGCAGCAGGGGGGATCCGAATCAGGGCCACCATGCTGGCCCTGATTCGGGAATCCCAAATCTTTACAAATAGGGTCTGATTCAGGTATTTTATCTGAATTGGAAATCCGAAGCACAAACCCCTATTCGGCTCCAGCCCCCGTGAATGGCGTTTTCAAACAGACACATCTCAACTTGTTAGCAGACAGCAAATCACCTTGAGGTCATGCAGTGCAGAATGCCATCGGCCAAGCCGATTCAGTGCTGATTGGTGTGAATACGCAGAGGCACCGACTTAAAGTGTGCTATGCAGAAGGGGCCACAGAGACAGTGGAGTTAGGAGGTGTTCCCACCTTAGACAGAGAGAAACAGCTTACTATCAAGAGAGTTCCACATACACACAGAGAGACATGCCGCGCCCCCCAGTGTCCTAAGGCATGTTGAGTCAACTAATCCATCACCCTTAAAGGTAACATGCTTTTTGTATGATTACTTTCTGCGCAATCCTATGGCCGGCCCCAACGCCGGTGTGCCTGCACAGACGGAGCAGTGGCGCCGCCAGGCCGTATCCTGTGCCAGCAAAGTGCAGCGGCGCCAGCCCTGGCAGCAGCGCAGAGATGCAAATTGGGAGAACCAGAAAGCGTTGTGGGCGGGCCTGATGCGCGGCCACCGCCGGGCGCAGCCAAAGGGCGCTGTTTCCCACAAGCAGCAGGGGGAGGGGCCAGGATAGGCGCAGCCAATGGGCAGCACGCGATCCCGGCCAGGCCCCAGAGCAGCAGGCAAATCGCGCCCATGCCGGCAGACCACCCCGGCTCGTGCATTGGGCGGGGCTCGCAGTCGGGAAGGAGAGGGGTGGGCGTGGTCTGAGGAGCCTCTCCCTCGTTTGCCCAATGCAGCGCCAAGTCCGTGGCGGCCGCGTCCAGAGAGGTTGGCATGGGACTGCCAGGTGCCCTGCCATGAGGAATCCAGGGCAGCAGCCAGTCCCGGCAGTAGGGAACAGCCACCAAGTCGCGCCGAAGGGGAGGGTTGGCCTGAGGCCGCCACCAAGAGGCAGACACAGTGGGCCCGCCCCCGTCCCCATCCCAAGGCAAAGACCACAGACACCTGTTGCACAGAAATCAGCCTTTATTATTATACCATCCCACCTCCCCCAGCAGACGTGAGGAAGGGGAGGTGTGTAGGAGAGGGTGGGTGTCGAGGGACCATGGGGAGGCAGGGCTGGGCAGAGCCCATTTGGAAGGACAGGCAGCCAGGGGCCCGTCAACGGCCCGGGCGCTGCCTCGCCAGCCCCCCCCCCGCTCGCCCCCTGCGCCGTCCGGCGCCTGTGCAAGTGCATCGTCAGAAGCAGCTGCCCCTCCACCCAGCCTTCCTGGCTGCGGCGACCAGGTCACGCGGCCAAGCCCCGCTTCGCTGCCCCCGCCCCCCCAGGACCCTTCCCCCTTGTCTCCAGCAGCTGTATTACACCCTGGGCTGCAGCCCTGCCTGTCCAGCAGAACACCCCACCCCCCAGAAGGTGGCAGCGGGGCTCACCGGCGAGGCCGGCGGCCGGACCCCCTTGGCCGTCCACGCAACTGGTCCCGAGGGATGGGTGCCTCTGGGGCGGGTGGAGCTGCTGCAGCGGGTGGGGCCGACGGGTCGAGGATGGCGACGAGCCGCCCGAGCAGGGCTTCGGCATGGGCTTGAGAGGCATAGATCCCCTCTCCCACCTCCAGTACCGTGGCCATGAACTCCCGGCCACGGTTGTTCGCCTCCTCCCATGCGGCGTGCACCTCTAGCGATTGCCGCCCACATTGTGGCCAGTGTCGGGGGAAGCCGCTGGGCAGGGCGGAGCCACGCGCAGCCTCGGACACACCCCACCCCTCCCAACAACCACGCCATGTTGGCGCGGGAGCCTCGCAACTGCCCCACAGGATGGATGCGAGGTGGGACGCCGCGGGGTGGAGGGTGTTGGAATGACCAATGGGGCTGCTGCAGACACCTGAGGGGCTGGACCTACACTGGGAGGCGGCCGCTCATGGGACTTTGTTGCTGTGGCTGCGGCTGCAATGGGAGCGACCCTCCCCAGGCGTGCGAGACCTCCTGCCCGGGATACGGCATCCGCCTGCCGCTACCCTAGTTTCTTCACTGATGGGGCTAGGGTTCCAGTGAGCGGACTGTTTCCCCTGCCATCTCCCACCCCCTTGCAGCAGCACCCCGGCCACCCTCTCCCTGGCTTATCGGGTGCCAGCTGCTCGCCCTACCAGGGATCGAGCGCCCTCGGTGGCTCCCCCCTCCCCGCTGACATGCCCTGCCCCAACCCTCTATCTGACGTTACTGTGAGGGGAGGGGGGTGGGGAGGCAGAACGGGGTCTGTCAGATACATTTGTGGCGATGTGCAGGTGGAGATATGTGACGGGAGTGTTGGGGGAGGGGCAGAGGACGAAGTCAGGCTCGCAGACACAGAAGGTAGTTGTTTTACAACTCGTTTTATTGCACTGGAACAAATGGGCTTGTTTTTAGGCTAGCAAGGGAGCCGGGGAATTCTTCACAGCCCTCCTTCCCGCTCAGTGGGGCGGGGCTGAGATGCAGGCCATGGCGCAAAAGTGCTTCCTGGGCTGCAGCCAACCCTCCGTCAGAGATGTTTGGGGAGGGCGGGACGCGGGGGAGCAGCCGTGCCCTGGACGTGCCTGTGGGGGTAAAAGACACATGTGGGCTTTGCCTCGTTCCACTGGCGAGGCAAGCCCCACACTCCGCCATCCGGGAGGATGCACATAGTCGAGGGCAGCAGCGACCAGCTGATGCATGACGGTCTTGCGAGGATGCACTCGGCCTTGGCAAGCCTTTACCTTTACGGGAGGGAATGAGCTGGTCATAACAAACACCTGGTCGCATGTGGTTTTCGGGGCGCCTGCCTCTGAGGCAGCCAGGAGCGGCCATGGTCACCCCCCACCCCTGCTGGGCCTCACCCGAAGCGGCAAGTGAGCGGGTGGGGTCAGGTGAATGGGCGGTTTGCACTAATCTGCGGAACGGGTCCCCCCTCCCCTACCTCCTCCTCACCTGTCAGTGCTCCGTCAGTCATCACCAGGCGGGAATACCGGAGTCAGGGTACCTGCAAGGAAACGGGAGAGGCTGCTGTAAGTTCGCCAAGTATCACTCCCTTCTCTCACGGAAGGGTTAATTTGTTTGTGCTTAGTTAGAAGCAACTAGCTTGCATGAGTCCAGTTAGATGTTGAGTTGTTCTTCCTGTCAGGGTAAAAAGGGGGTTAGCCAGACATTTGCACTTCTTCCCTTTTACGGGAAGTGCCCCCACTTTTTCACAAAGTCCCCCGAGTGCATTCTGTGCCTGCCACCGTGAATGCCCTCACCCCCGTTCGGTGTTCAAAGGGGCAACGCCACGCAGCACACGGACAGAGCCTCCAGCAACGTGCTCTCTTACCTGAGGGTTTTGGCCGGCGCTGGCCAGATGTTTTGTAGGGCGCGGTCGCAGGTGATTGGGTGCAGAGAGGGGGGCTCGTCCACGCCGGGCGCGCACGCTGATTGATCCCCAGGATAGTTCTCATCCTATGCTCCTTCGGGCCATGGAGGCGGGGCTGGGCGCTCGGAGAGGGGGCCGGTTTTTCGCCGTTCCATGGGCGCCTATGGGCTACGCCTTCTTTTTCCATGGCGTAGCTTTTTTGCGCCGCTGTGGGCGTTCCCGCTTCTGGAGGGGCTTAGGGAGCAGACTAACTCTGGCCCCACCCTCCCCCCACACACCCCCACGCCGGCGCGGGGCTCTACGCTGCTCCTCCGCCGCCGCCCGGGCACCTGAGGCTTGCGCCGGTGCCGGCCTGCCGGCAGGCCAGCACCACGTCCCAGCGCGGGCGGAGGGCGACTTACGTGGGCGTAAAGCCCAGATACGCCGTCGCAAGCCTTAGTTCGGTTCCTATTCACTTTCCCCGCCCCTCTTAGGATTGGGCTGCAAGTCTTACCCCTGTTGATCTCTAACGGATAGTAAAGTTTTCCCACCCTTCGATTTCTTCCAAGCAGAAACACTGAGGGGGAAAAAAATCTTAATTTTTAGAAAAAATATGATGAGGCGAGTTCCTAAAATGAGCATGTTTGCTTTGGTTTAAGTATAGTGTTTTTTAAAGTGTATTCTCAGGCTCTGTATGAATGATTATTACAAGTTGATTTTTTGTTGCTGAGTTGATACAATTCTTGTTGTATAAAGAAACAAAATATTGAGGGGCTGACAACTATCCACTGTATATTGCACTTTTAGGAGAAACTCGGCATCTAAAGAAAAAAAATCTGGGAAATACATTTCAGATAGTGAAAGGGAAAACATCCACCTTTTAAAATTTGATACTAGGCTGTCGTTACAGGGTGTATTGGTAAGTTCATTGGGTTGCAGAGCCGACCTTTCTTGAAGACAGACGATCGAGTTGAATGACAGTACTCTCCCCTGTGGCCTACCCACCGGGTGGGATGTTGGGGAATTCCACAGAAGCATTTCCACGGCATGCAGAAGTTTTCCAAGACAGTGTTTTGCACTTAGTCTACATAGTGTTTTGAATCAGTGCCAGTATATCAAGAGGGAATATTCCCGTAGAAAAGGAATGTAAAGCAGCCTTAGAATAAATCAAGCGATTAGTCCATGAATGCCGTTTGCTCTGAGTGGTGGGTCTTCAAGGTCTCAAGCAGAGACCTTTACCAACCATGGTTTATCTGGAGATACCATGAACTGAACTACAAACCTCACCACCAACTACTACTGCTACTCACAGATAGGGTTGCCAGCCTCCAGGTAGTGGCTGGAGATCTCCCAGAATTACGCAGACTGGGACCGACGTATCTGAGGGACCGTCTCTCACCATATGAGCCCCGGAGGACTCTCCGCTCTGGCGGAAAACATCTTTTAAGTGTCCCCGGCCCTAGGGAGGCCCGCCTGGCGTCGACCAGGGCCAGGGCCTTTTCAGTCCTGGCCCCGACCTGGTGGAATGCTCTGTCTTGCGAGACAAGGGCCCGGCGAGATTTGCTTGCATTTCGCCGGGCCTGTAAGACAGAGCTATTCCGCCAGGCATATGGCTAATGCCAGGCAGTGCCCCCCCCGTGAAGGGGGGGTTAAACCATCACCCCTATGCAAACACAGAAGCATGTATGAACCACTATGCAGCATGAATTGTTATATTTAATGTTTTTAAATATTTTTAAATGTATTATTTAATGTTTTTAAATGTTTTTAAACATGTTTGTATTTGTTATCCGCCCTGAGCCTGCGAAAGCGGGGAGGGCGGAATATAAATATAATATAATAAATTAAATTAAATTAAATTAAATTAAATTACAACTGATCCCCTGGAGAAAATAGCTGCTTTGGAGGGTAGACTGTATGGCATTATACCCCACTGAGTCCCCTCCCCAAAACTTGCCCCCTCCAGATTCTGCTCCCCTAATCTCCAGGAATTTCCCAACCTGGACCTGGCAACCCTACTCACAGATGAGAATTGTGACAGGAAAAGCTACGTTTCCTCTCAGCCTTTTCTTATCCATCTGAGGCGAACAAGCAGCTTTGTGTTAAGCGCTGCCTAAACTGCTCAACTCTCCCAGGCATGAGAATATTGTATTGAAAGAGAAGGCCGCCTTCCTGAGTTGCTCCCGGGCAATGGCTCCTGCTAGCAGTGTTCCAGCCCTTGGCCGAACCACAGACATGGAGAATGCACTTGCTCAGGGCTCTGGCTGATTCCGCACACGTTGGATAATGCACTTTCAATGCAATTGTCGAAGGCTTTCACGGCCGGAGAACGATGGTTGCTGTGGGTTTTCCGGGCTGTATTGCCGTGGTCTTGGCATTGTAGTTCCTGACGTTTCGCCAGCAGCTGTGGCTGGCATCTTCAGAGGTGTAGCACCAAAAGACAGAGATCTCTCAGTGTCACAGTGTGGAAAAGATGTCATTTGTACAAATGACCTACATCTTTTCCACACTGTGACACTGAGAGATCTCTGTCTTTTGGTGCTACACCTCTGAAGA
The DNA here is from genome assembly GCF_028583425.1 of Eublepharis macularius. Classification (NCBI taxonomy): domain Eukaryota; kingdom Metazoa; phylum Chordata; class Lepidosauria; order Squamata; family Eublepharidae; genus Eublepharis; species Eublepharis macularius. Next base: position 94,735,987 of record NC_072799.1, on the reverse strand, counting down.
TGCCAGCCACAGCTGCTGGCGAAACGTCAGGAACTACAATGCCAAGACCACGGCAATACAGCCCGGAAAACCCACAGCAACCATCACTTTCAATGCACTTTATCAGTCATTTGAAGTGGATTACTGTAACTCACTCTACGCTGGGCTACCCCTGGGCCTGATCCGGAAACTACAACTGGTCCAGAATGCGGCGGCATGGGTCCTGACTGGTATACCTTACCAGTCACACATCACACCTGTCCTGCGCCAGCTGCACTGGCTTCCGGTTGAATTCCGAATCAGGTTCAAAGTGTTGGTTCTTACCTTTAAAGCCCTGAGTGGGTTGGGACCGGCATATCTTCGGGACCGCCTCTCCCTGTATGCTCCCCGGAGATCGCTTCGATCAGCGAATAAATATTTACTTGTGGTCCCCGGCCCTAAGGAAGCCCGCCTCGCTTCAACCAGGGCCAGGGCCTTTTCAGTCCTGGCCCCAGCCTGGTGGAACGCTCTGTCAATGGAAACCCGGGCCCAGCGGGACATATTATCATTCCGCCGGGCCTGTAAGACAGAGCTGTTCCGCCAGGTGTTTGGTGATTGAAGGGGGCGGTGCCATGTCGGCCTCCCACCTTTGGGGTGGGGGAGGGTTCTCCCTACCACTGCACTTCATTAATTTGTTTCATTGTTTGTATATTGATTTTAGTTCTTGTTTTTATCGATTTTACCTGTTCACCACCCAGAGCCCCTGGGGATGGGCGGTATATAAATTGAATAAATAAAATAAATAAAAAAATTATTTGTTCCGCACACACAAAAATCCATTCCAAATGATCTATAAAGAGGATTGCAAGTGCATTATCCAACATGTGCGGAATCACTCTCTGTTCTTCCTTCAGTAGACTGAAGGGCTCAGCGGAAACTCCCTTTTCTGCCGGCCTCCAGAAGGGACGCACAGACACTGGAGGCAAAGCAGGCAACTTTTTAATGCGGGGACTCTGGTGTTCCCTTTTCTTCTGTGCTGTGTCCATGAATAATACCCTACCATCAGGGCTTTTTTTCAGCGGGAACGCAGTGGAACGGAGTTCTGGAACCTCTTGAAAATGGTCACATGGCTGGTGGCCCCGCCCCCTGATCTCCAGACTGAGGGGAGTTGAGATTGCCCTACGCGTCGCCAAGTAGCACGGAGGGCAATCTCAACTCCCCTCTGTCTGGAGCTCAGGGGGCGGGGCCACCAGCCCATGTGACCATTTTCTCCGAGGGCAACCCACTGAGTTCCACCACCTCTTTCCCCAGAAAAAAAGCCCTGCCTACCATTATCACCATCACACAGAGCCTGGGGGTAGGAGCCCTTCCCAACAGCATTTAACCTGCTGCACATAACCCATGTGGGTAATGGCCAGAGTTAGCTTGTATGGCATCCGTGGTGTGGGGTTTCAGTTGATGCTTCGTTTTTGAATCCATCCTGTAGAGAGACACCACACACCTTTGCATGTCATTCTGAGTAAATGTGAACTCTGTGAAATTACAAGAGAGCATTTCTATATGAAGGTTTTCTCTTTTGTCCTCAAGTTTTCTTCCTGGCTTTGAATAGTGACATTCTGTGAGAAAATGAATTTCTTGTTTCGGCCTTATCTTTCGTGTGACGGGGTTGAGTGGCATTTGTGGCATGACTTCAGTTCCTTACTCTACTCCTGTGGGAATTCAGACATTTACTTCAGAGGGTGTGTGAAAATGGACTCCAAAATAATAGTAGGAAATGGCAGAGGCAAAGTTGAGCGGCTGAACTATTGCTGCTCTCCAGCTCATGGCTCTCGGTTTTCATCTGTAATGAGGAAAGCTTTGTAGACCACATTATTGGCTCGTAAAAACGCCTTTGCAATATTTGTTGTGCATAGAAACAGGGAACAAAAGTTTTTTGGGAAAATACCTGAGTGTTTTGTAAATGATGGTACCTTCAACGGAAGAGAACTGTGGTGGAATGGATAATAAAGAACAGCCCCAGAGAACGGGATACTTGCGAGATTATTTTCTTAGGAAGCTGATTTTGGCACAAGAATCTGTGGGAACTTGGTTAGGAGGAGTGAAGGCTTGTTATGAGAGAGATTTGCCTATCTGTTGGGGGGTTTGTTCTAAAATCCAAAGTACAGCAAATAATTTTTCATTTCTTTTGCTTTACATGCTGAGCCAAAGATATTTGAAGACTGTGTGTGTTTCTGTGTCAGGTGTTACATAAATGCAGTAAATTGGTTAAATCTCATTCCAAAATAAGTGGAATTTGTGAAAAAAAGCAGGTGATAAATGTATTTTATAATGAACTATATTTAAATGCAGACCAAAGCCCTGAAATGTAAAGAATTTGAATGAGTGTGTAGATGCTGGCAAATGATCGGACCTTTTAATTTGTTTTGAAAAGAAAGTGGTGCTGGCTCACTTATTTTAGCCACAATGGGAACGCCCCTTGTTTTTGCTAATAAATAATGATTTATTGGGATTTTCTTCAACAATTAAAGATCTGCCAAGTGGATTCCTTTTCAGTTTTTGTGTTAAAGGTTTGTACTTTTTATTTTACAGTTTCTTCCATTATTATTAGGAATAATGATTGTGACTTTCCATGAATGTGGTTTTAGATACTTGCAGAGAATGAGTTGGATCCAGACTAAATTTTATGTTAACAGAAAGAGAGTTGTGATTTCTACCAGTTCTTCCTTCCTATTGCAGACTCCCAGTTTACCCATTATGCCATTCACGAGGCCCCCCTGTCCCCCACAAACAGCGTTTTGTTGAGATCAGTGGGCTATATTTGGGGCTGGGGGAGCGGCAGGAAAGGTCTGTTCTGCGGGCAGAAGTGCCCTTCCATTAGCGGAAAAAATTAATGTGCATTTAACCCAACCATTGCAGCTGGTGCTGAACTCACCATTTTACAGGGCGATGATTTTTCTCTTCAGCGCTAAACTCCAGCCATTTTCAGAAATGACAGTTTTACATTTCCAAGTGCCTGCCAAAGACTGGCTGTCTTCTCATGTTTCACCTTCTCTTTCCGCCAATTGCCGGCCGATCAGCAGGAAGAGGCAGGCTAGGAGAGAAGCTGGCAAAGGGGTATGCACAGGCCCATGGCCCCTGTCAATGACATCACTTCTGGTGCACCCTGGAAGCAACGGCATCATTCAAAGGCCAGTTCTTTAAACATTTGTCTCCACATCCCCACCTCTCATGGGTTGACATGTACACTTGATTTTTGTGTGTGTCTGTAAGTGTGTTGAGTAATTCTTCTTTTATAGTCATTTATACAAGTCCTGGTTCCTGGTCGCATTCATAAAGTGAACAGGCGTTAGCAGATGTGCACACAGGCAAGATGTGCTTGTGTTCACTGTAAACATATGAACAGGGCTTCTGTGTTAGGGGGAGGATTTTTTTTTTAGATTCAAAGCAGTCTGCACAGACGATAAGTTTGTTTCCTCTCTAGCTGTTTTCCCACCCCCAAATCTCCTGACCCAGTGGAAGGAAAAGCAGCGGGGACTTGCAATCTGCCCAGGCTGCTTCAGGTTTTCACTTACAAAGGAAGGAATTGTGTAATTCTGCACATTGTGTGTTTTAGTCTAGCGGCATAATCTTACACAAATGTACTAAGAATAATTCCTGTTTTATTTCCATGAAATTTACTACTTGTTAACTATGCTTAGGAGTGTAGTGTTATTCTCTGTAACTCTTGGCACTTAGCATCCCAACTCTGTGGGTGAGAGAACAGAAGATGGAATGGTAAACCCATTCCAAAGTTGGCCCTGGATTTAGTGATGTGGACTTGGTTATTGCTAACCAGACATTTCCTGCGGTTGACCCCAGTGCTTGCCTCTGAAAGGTCAGTTTAAAACCAAACCTGTAGTCTGGAGCTGTAAAAGAGGTTTTGGCTGTTCAAGCTGCTACCGATCCAGACTACGGATTTTAAGGAAATAACCGTGGAGTTAAAGCAGCGTAGCCTCCCAGCGAGTTCTGTGCCATATGCATGCCGGCTCGTTTTACATCCTCTTCCTCCAGACTCGTCTTGCAGGCTTATTTTCCATTCCTTCTCTTCTCCCCATTTCTATTTGATTTATGACTCTTGAAGGGATAAAGTATATACTTAATCTTTTCCTTTTCTTTCGTCCAGTCATATGTGGAATTCATACTCATACCTATTGCATGAAAAGGGCAAAAATGGTTAGAAAAATCCTTATGAATTGGAAAGAGAAACATACTCAGAGAGAGGTGGAATGCCGTGGCTGTTAAGTCTCATTAGCCGGAGACCAAAAAATAGCAGTTGATTTCATAAGTTAGTAGATACTTTCACATCTATGAACAGGGAGGAACGCAGGGAAATGAGGTTGTTTCTGATTTCTATACTTGCTTCGGATTTCTGTCATCTAGTCCTACTACATTGCTTATTAGATGTTTTGTCCTATTAATCACATCAATTTACACGATGTTAATCCACCTTGAATCTTAGTGAGAAAGGCAAGCATAGGCCCATTCTGCACAGCACATTTTAAGCCGGCGATGCTGAGCATTCGTGCCGATCGGTGCTGAAACGGCTTGGGGCCCCGTCGTTCTGCACTGCATGACCTCGAGGTGATTTGGTCTCTGCTGACGAGTTGAGATGTGCCTGTTTGGAGCCACATTTTGTGGGGGCTGGAGCTGACACCATTTTTAAAAAATATTTTTTTGCATGCATAGTAATGTTGCAATGTTGAAACCCATCCCTCCCCTATATTTGCTGATTGGGCTGTCCTGTACCTACTGGAGAGGCAATTGGGGCGAAGTTCTGGGGGGAAACATGTACTTTTGGTGCTTGTTCCACTCTCATTTATTTTTTTAAAGCTAAGCCAGGAAAGGGTTAAAACACTGCTGCTTCATTTCCTCCTGGCAGCTTCCCTGCCACCAGGAGGGAGGGGAAAGCAGCCATTTAACCCTTTCCTGGCTTTTAAAGCCAGGAAGAATGAGCAGTAACAACTCATTCCTAGCTTTGGGGAGGTGGGGGGAAGAGTGTACTCATATCACCAAGGGAAGAAGGAAAAAGCAGCCATTTAACCCTTTCCTGGCTTTTAAAGCCAGCAGGGAATAAGCAGCAATGTTAGGACTCATTCCTGGCTTTGAAAAAAAGAAAAGAAAGAGCGCATGCATACCTTGGAGGAAGGAAGCGAATGGAGAAGCAGCCTTATGACCTTTACCTTGCTTTACTATGTTTAGTTTGGAGAAGAGGAGGTTGGGGTGGGGGGACATGATTGCTCTCTTTAAATATTTGAAAGGCTGTCATTTGGAGGAGGGCAGGTAGCTGTTCCTGTTGGCAGCAGAGGGTAGGACGCGAAGCAATGGGCTTAAATTAAATGCACAAAGGTACTGGCTGGATATTAGGAAAAACTTTTTCATGGTCAGAGTAGTTCAAAGGTGGAATCAGCTGCCTAGGGAGGTGCTGAGCTCCCCTTCACTGGCAGTTTTCAAGAAGAGGCTGGAGGAATCTTTGTCAGAGATGCTTTAGGCTGATCCTGCACTGGGCAGGGGGTTGGTCTAGATGGTCTGTATGGCCCCTTCCAACTCTGTGATTCTGTGACCACTAGTATTAACTATTATTTAGACTGATCAAGGTTTCCCTAAACCAGGATCTGAAACCATTGTGTCATCCCAGTATGGGGTGGGGTGGAGCGCAGGTACTCAAGACTGGCTCCTGATTTGCTAACTCCACCGAGCTGCTGTCCTTGCTGGCTGAGTCTGACGCAGCGTCCTCTTTCTTCTTCGCTCTTTACAAATCAACTACAGCAGGAAGGATTTGTGTAAACCTTTCTGCCTGTTTTTGTTGCTCCAAGCCCTTTTTTTCCCTTTCCATTCTCTCCCTGCCTCCACCCATGCCTCAATCTTTGCCAAGCAATTATATTATTGTGAATAAGGCGAATAAATAGAAAAGAAATAATCTTGGAAAGTGAATAAATACAATATAAGTTCATATTTGCTAATATGTGTACATTGCATAATTCTGTCGGTAGAAATTAGGTTTTCTTGATGCAGAGATCCTTTGAAGCCTGGAGTACTTGCTCTCAATCCTCACGGAGATAATAAAATGACTGTCCTCTAGCATATGACTTGCATGCTGAAATCCCACTGATGTAGCTAACCAAGGGCTGGATTACGGCCAGTGTCTTTTGCTTAGAACTGAGTCTATAGAAACAAGTGAGAAAAGAGGGACGGCTGAGTCATCTAACAGCCACTGTTCTGAAAAATAAAGGCATTTCCATTAGAATAACTCCTGAAAGCAAAGATTTGGGGGGCTTGAAGATGCTTTTAATGGATAATAGTCCAGAAAAACCCCTTACAAATTTATACTGCCCAGAAATGCCAGAGCTTCCTGTAGGGTTTCTAAAAAATTGAGCAGACACCAGGGAAATACTTGATTTAACACAGGCTGTCAATGTGTGGCTCTGTTCCTAAGTTTTGGTTAATGTTGACGTCGGGCTTCATTGAAGTTTTTTGATGCGACTAAATGGATGGTTTGTGAAAAACACTGCCTGGGTATGCACAAAAGATGAATAAGAAAAGTAAAATAAGGAAAGGTGACTATACAACAATACAAGGTTTAAATGTTCAACATTTCTAGTTTTTCTGGCTCTCTACCTTCTCCCCCTGAACTGTGTTGTTAGTTCAGGTGAAAGAGGTACCACGAAGAAAGGAATCTTCTCAGTCTGGTCTGCCTCTTGCCTGCCGTGTTTGAGAATTCTCCCATCAGGGATTACAGAAGGAAACACAGGCCACACAGTAGTGCCGCTTGTATATAGCAGCTTTCATGCTTCTGGTATATGGTTGCTGATGTCCTAATGTATTTTTCTCTTCTCATACTTATTTGCATTATCAACATTCCCAGCACTAATGGTCAAGTAGCTCATGAAGTAAACAACTTGCTACAGACAAAGCTTTTCACATAGTGCACTCCTTTGCCTGCTCTCAGGATACAGCAGTAGCATAAACAAATGGTAACAGGAATTAATGCTAATCTGTATGCTGAATGGTTAGAATCATAGAATCATAGGGTTGGAAGGTACCTCTGGGGTCATCTAGTCCAACCCCCTGCACAATGCAGGACATTTACAACACACCCCTCCCCCAACTGCCCCAGTGCCCCCTGCTCCATGCCCAGAAGACGGCAAATCACCTTCAGGATCCCTAGCCAAACTGGCCTGCAGAAAATTGCTACCTGACCCCAAGGTGGTGATGGACATTACCCTAGACACAGGGAGTTTTGTCGTGGGGATAATAATGACGTACTTTGTAAACTGCTCTGAGAGGGCATTAACGGTGGAGAGGGGAGGTCGTTGTGAATGTCCTGCATTGTGCAGGGAATTGGACTGGATGACCCTAGAAATCCCTTCCAACCCTATGATTCTCTTATTCTGATTTGTCCTGAAGGGTGGTAATACAAATTGAATGTTGTTGTTGTTGCTGTATGGATTGTTGACTGTACATGCTGAGATATAACAAATGCAGACGTGATGACTCCCAGGAACATCATGTGGAGATATAGAGGTCTCTTGATTTAATGCCAGTCCCCTTGTGTTAGCAGCAACTAGGGAAGGTGCCCGTGTCTTGGGCCAGAGTCCAGAAGAGAAAGGCATGCTCTTGTCTTAAGCCTGTTATTGGAGATTCTCTTGTGCTCCACTAGTGCAGCTGGCTAGAAAGAGACGCGGAAGCTCAACCTTCCTAAATCATTCGTCTCTTGGGTGACACACACAACCAGTTGTCTTTTGCCCTGCCATATCGAACCATTAGAAACCGTCCCACTGTGTCAGCTAGTCTCCACAATAAGGCTCCACGGTGGCTCCACTGGCTAACTCCGTTCCTACCGGTTTGCCAGCCTTGCTTCACTCAGTGGATTGTCTATTCAGGTGTCATGGCTTGATCGTGCTGAAAGGTTCTTTGTAAGGAACATACTACGTGCCTTGGCTGTAAGTACTGATCAGTGCCTTCAAAATGGCCACATGGCACGGTGCTGTGCTTATTGCACAAAGAGAACCAGAACATTTCGGAAAGGAAAGGCTAAGCTAGAAATAGGACTTCCGGTTTGGGAGGACTTCCGGTTTGGGATTTATGGAGGTCTGACGCAGCTCCACTTGCGGAGCTGACCGGACTGCCGATTTAAGCGGCCGGCGGGGGCAATTCAGCCCGCGGCCGACTGCTCTCAGGCGGAGAGCAGGCAAAGAACGCTCAAGACCTCAGGGCGCGTCGATCTCGGGCGAGGGGGGGTTCTGCGCAACGGACCCTCTCCCGACCCTTGAGGTCCCACCCTGTGACAGGTCGGCTACGATCTCTGCGGCAGTTTCGGGGCCAATGCGGTTGGCATAAGACCTACGTACCCAAGCTTCAATAGGGGAAAGAAGAGTAGAGGAGAAACTAAGATTGAAACAGTGATTACAACCCAAGGAAAGCGAATGAGAAGGTAAAGATCACTATCTTCTGATACGGGACAGATTGTTAAAAGTAAAGAAGAATAAAAGTAGATTTTCAAACTGCAACAGGCTAATTACAAGGAGGGGAAGACTCGGCAAGAGTTGTATTAGAAAAAAGACTAAGTTTAAAGAAGTTATTAAAGAAATTGGACTATTGTTTTGAATACTTGCGGTTATGGAGCTGTGAGAAAATTTTACCATCGCGAGAGCTACTGTGGGAAATCGGGAAACAGGAAGTACGTAATAACAATAGAGTTGCTGGAGAGAAGCGGCCCCTGCCGGAGGGCAGGAAGAAGGGAATCGCCATCTTTGAAAGGGGAAGAGTCGCGGCTTCAGCGGAAGAGGAAGTAAGCCATTTTGGATTACAAAAATCATAGAAGAACCATAGAGAAAAGACGCCCGACATTTTGGACTTTTTAAAAGTTTTTTTTGCAAGAAGACCGGGACATTTAAATTAAAAAGACATTAAATTTTATGCCACGGAGTTAAGGAAGAGAGCGGACTCGTGGGAGCGAGTCAAAGCAAGCCCCACGATGTCGAAAAAAGAGTGGCAATCGGCAATAGAAAATCTAGACAAAAAACTTTTAGAAGTGATTAAAGAACTTAAGGACATGAAACCGGAGCTGATCAAAGAGGTTAAACAGACAGTGAAAAGTGAGCTGTTAGAAGTGAAGAAAGGTATGGAAACAATGCAAAATGAATTGCAAGGAACACAGCAGAGCGTCAAAGTAGTGGAAGGCGCGGTGGAGAATCTAGCTGATACGCAACAAACAGAGATGAGACTGATGAGGGGAAGAATGGCGGTTGCGGAAAGTAAACATATGGAGAAGCAGCTGAGATTTCGCGGCTTGCCGGAAGTGGAAGGAAAGACAGCGCAAGAACAGATTACTGAGGTGTTAGCTGAATACCTGGGAAAGGAGGAGGAGGAAGTTGTGGCTATCCTGGACGTGGTATATCGTGTAAATTCAAGAATTGCGACCCAGAGGAAGTTACCAAGAGACGTGATTGTGCAGTTCACGACTCGAAATATGAAAGAGAAGATTGTGACTAAACAGTTTCAAGATCCATTGGAGATTGATGGCAAGACGATTATCATTATGAAGGAATTACCCAGATCAGTGTTACTAGATTGGAAAAAATACAAAGCGCTAATTCAGATTCTGAAGGACATGAAAATCAGGTATAGATCGGAATTACCAGAAGGAGTGTCCTTTGAATTTGGAGGGGCCAAAAAGCGTATCAGATCTGAATGAGAGATGGAGAGATTTTTAAGGGACAATGAAAAGGACTTACCAGCAACAAGATTATGATTATGGAGTGTAAAGTCTTATCTTGGAATGTAAATGGACTTAATTCACCGAATAAGAGAAAAAGCATTTTCCACTGGCTAATAAAACAAAAATGTGATATTGTATGTTTGCAAGAGACCCATATTCGAAAACAGGACGTAAAATATTTAAAATCGAAAAAATTGGGCAATGATTTTGCAGCGGCCTCTAATAAGAAAAAAAGAGGAGTGGTGCTGTATATAAATGAGAAGCTGCAGCCAAAGTTTGTAATGAAAGATGTGGAAGGCAGATTCATAGCAGTGGAATGTATATGGAATTTAAAGAGAGTGCTGGTAGTCGGAATTTATGCACCTAATGGAGCAAAAGAAAGCTTCTTTGAGGATTTGAGGAAGCAACTAGATGAACTTTCATATGACCAGATAATTCTTGCTGGAGATTTCAATGGAGTGACAAATTTGGAACTAGATAAAAAATCACCAACTGCACAAAAGAAAAGAGGACTGTTGCCAAAGCTCTTTTTTGAATTGATACAACAGGAAACCTTAGAAGATGTATGGAGAAGACAAAACCCTAAAAGTAGACAATTCACGTTCTTCTCCGCAAGACATTCTACACTATCGAGAATTGACATGATCTGGGCCTCAAAAGACTTAGCGTTATGGACTAAGGAGGTGGAAATAATGCCGATGGTAGGCTCGGATCACAATCCAATTATGTGGAAATTGGGGAGAAGGAGTAAAAGGAAAGGATGGAGAATAAATGAGGACTTGTTACAAGAGGGAGAGAACATGGAGATGCTGAGAAGAGAGACAAAGTTCTTCATACAATACAACATGAATAAAGAAGTACCAACCAACAAGGTTTGGGACACCTACAAGGCGGTAATTAGGGGCATACTAATGGACTTAAATGGTAGAGCCAGAAAAAAGAAAGAGGAGAAGAGACAGGAGATTATGGAGAAAATAAAAGCCAAAGAAATACAGTTAAAGAAGAGACCAGGGAAAAAGAAAATTTATCAGGACATTAAAATACTTCAAGAACAGCTGACAGCAATGAATAACAAAGAATTGGAGTGGAATCTTAAAAGATTGAACCAAAAAGCGTTTGAAGGAGCAAACAAACCTGGGAAATATTTGGCATGGCAACTGAAAAAGAGAAAGGAAAAGAAAACAATAAATAAAATTTGTGAAGATAACAAAACGTATTTGGAACATTAGTAGAGCCTTCTATAAATTCTATGCTAAATTGTATAATAAGAAAGAGGTGAACAAAGAATCAATAGCGACATACTTGGAGAAAATGAAGCTCCCAGTAATTTCGGAAGCTTGGAGAGATAGATTGAATAACGAAGTAACGGATGAGGAAATAAGAAAGGCAATACAGTCAACAAATCTGGGAAAGGCGCCAGGGCCAGATGGACTTACAGCTAAATTTTATAAGGTAATGGCCAACGAACTGGCACCATTCCTAAAAGAGGTGATCAATGGAGTCTTAAAGGATCAACGGATTCCAGACACCTGGAATGAAGCTAACATATCATTGATCCCCAAAGAGGGCCAAGATCTGACCAATGTGAAAAATTACAGACCTATATCGTTACTTAATAATGACTATAAAATCTTTGCGAAGATACTGGCGGAGAGAGTGAAGGGATGGCTTTCGGAAGTTATTGAGGAGGAACAAGCAGGCTTCTTGCCAGATAGACAAATCAGAGATAACCTAAGGACAGTGATCAATGCTATTGAATATTATGATAAGCGTTGTGATAAAGAGGTTGGTTTCTTCTTTGTTGATGCTGAAAAAGCGTTTGACAATTTGAACTGGGACTTTATGTTTGCCACTATGGAAAAGCTACAAATGGGAGAAAGATTCATAAGAGCAATTAAAGAAATCTATAGAGACCAGAATGCAGCAATTGTGGTGAATGACGAGGCTACTAAGAAACTGACCATAAGTAAAGGAACAAGACAAGGTTGCCCATTGTCTCCGCTGTTATTTATTTTGGTATTGGAGATTCTGATGATACAAATACGACAAGATGAAGAAATTCGTGGAATAAAAATAAAGGACTTTTCTTATAAAGTCAGAGCATTTGCGGACGATATAATGTTAATTGTGGAAGACCCAACGGAGAACATGCCAAAAGTGATAGAGAAGATCAAGGAGTTTGGAGATTTGGCAGGGTTTTATATTAACAAAAAGAAGTCAAAGATATTATGTAAAAATATGACTAAGCAAAAACAACAATTGTTAATGGAAATAACAGACTGTGAAGTAACAAGTAAGGTGAAATACTTGGGAATTGAACTGACTGCAAAGAACATAGATCTATTCAAAAATAATTATGAAAAATTATGGACTCAGATAGAGCAAGATCTGATTAAATGGAATAGACTGAATTTGTCATGGTTGGGAAGGATTGCAGCAGTTAAGATGAATGTGTTACCAAGAGTAATGTTTTTGCTACAGACAATACCAATCATCAGAGACTCTAAGCAGTTTGAAAAATGGCAGAGGAAAATATCAGATTTTGTTTGGGCAGGCAAGAAGCCTCGAGTGAAAATGAAAGTTTTACAAGATGCAAAGGAAAGAGGCGGAATGCAACTGCCCAATCTAAGACTTTACTACGATGCAATCTGCCTAGTGTGGTTGAAAGACTGGATGATGTTGAAGAATAAGAAATTATTGGCCCTAGAGGGATATAAAAAAATATTTGGATGGCATGCATACCTATGGTATGATAAAGTAAAAGCGAACTCTATGTTCTTACATCATTACATACGGAGAAGCCTATATGCAACTTGGAAGAAGTACAGAGACTATTTACAAGAAGGAACCCCCCTATGGGTGGTTCCATATGAGGTAATAGATCTGAGAGCTGTCGATACTGAGCAACAGTGTTTAACGTATAAGGAGATAACCCGAATAGAATCTTCTAAACTTAAAATAAAGACACAGGACGAGTTATCACCAAACTATGATTGGTTTCAGTTACAGACAGATCAGAGATCTCTACAATTCGGACTGTGCAAAGGGAGGTATAAGAACAGAGAATTCGGAACTAGAGCAGACACTTTTAAAAGAGGACAAGAAGGAAATTTCCAAGGTATACCAAGTACTGCTGAAATGGTATACTGAAGATGAAATAGTTAAAGTACAAATGGTGAAGTGGGCCATAAATTTCAGCAAAGAAATAACAATAGAGGCATGGGAATACTTGTGGAAGAATACAATGAAGACTACGACGTGTACTAATATTAAAGAGAACATTTATAAAATGATTTATCGTTGGTACATGACACCAAAGAAGATTGCGCTAGGGAATTTGAATACTTCTAACAAATGCTGGAAATGTAAAAAACATGAGGGTTCCCTGTATCATATGTGGTGGACGTGTGAGGTAGCTAGGCAGTACTGGGGGGAAATAATAAGAGTAATAAGTGAGATTTTACAATTTCAAATTAATAAGAACCCAGAACTCCTGCTACTGAACTTGGGAATGGAGGACATTCCAGCTCAACACAGGACATTGTTATTTTACATGACAGCAGCGGCTAGACTTTTGTATGCGCAAAAATGGAAAGTACAAGAAGTGCCAACTATTGAGGATTGGATTTACAAATTGCTGTATATGGCGGAAATGGACAAAATGACAAGAAAATTGAGAAACCTTGACCCAGGACAGTTCAACACAGACTGGGAGAAGCTGAAACAATATCTGGTAAAGAAATGGGAGGTGGGAGGAGAACTGTGGCAGTTCGAGAACTATTGAAACATAATAAAATGCAGAGGGGGGTGACTTTACCGGGGGGTGGAGAGGCAAACGAGAATTTCTAAGCAGTGACTTTGTTAGATTATTATATATAGAATAATATACAGAATATTGATAGAAAATAACTAATTATAAGGACTGACTAACTAATACTACTTTTGGTAAAAATTGTATAATGTACTAAATTGAATAAGTCTACCTGAAGATATATATGGGTTAAATTGAGTGATAACTTTTGATGATAGTTATATAGATGTATAATCAAAGTAGAATAAAAATAATAATATAATTAAATATAACTAAAGCAGAATGAAGATAAGATATGCAGAAAAAGTAACATATAGAGTATAAGTTAAATTGGTTGACTTATATGAATGTATGGTTTATATGGTTTATGGTTTATAGAAATATTTGAAATTATGAAAAATGGGACAAATTGTTTGTCTAATATGGAAGAAGGGACTTAAAGATAGGGTACAGAGTATTAAAAATAGTTAAAGAATTATTGCTTAGAATAAAGGGAAAGTATATGTTTGTTAGATAGATGAATTTAAAATGAGTAAGGGAAAAGGGACAAAGGGTTGGAAAACTGTTGGAAGTCTACAAAAAGGGGGGGAAAGGGAGGGGGTTAGAAATTGAGAAATGGGGGAATTGATTGTAATGTGAAATTAAATGATTCTAATCCAATAAAAATTTTATTAAAAAGGGACTTCCTGTTTGGGATCCATGGAGGTCTAACACAGCTCTGGGAGCAGAGCTGACCGGGCTGCCGTTTTCAGTGACCGGCGGGGGCAAACAAGCCCGCGGTCCCCTGTTCTCAGGCGGAGAACAGGCTTTGAACGCTCAAGTACCTCAGGGCGCGTCGATCTCGGGCGAGGGGGGGTTCTGCGCAATGGACTCTCCCCCGTCCCTTGAGGTCCCACCCTAAGACAGGTCGGCTTATATCTCTGCGGCAGTTCTGGGGCCAGTGATGGCTGGCATAAGATCTACATGCCCAAGCATCAACAGGAGGAAAGAAGGTGAAAGAGAAACCTGAGTTTGAAGCAGTGATTACAACCCAGAAAGACGTTTGAAAAGGTAAAGATCACTATCTCTTGAAACGGGACGAATTACTTAAAGCAAAGAAGCATTAAAGGGGACTTTTAAACTGCAACAGTTTGATTAAAAGTAGAGGAAGACTCGGCAAGAAACAGATTAGTAAAAGGACTAAGCTAAAAGAAGTAATTAGAGAAATCGGAGGATTGTTGTTCATACCTGTGGTTGTGAGGAGATAACAGACTGGGAGAAAGCTTCTACCATCGCGAGAGCTACTGTGAGGAGACGGGAAACAGGAAGTACGTAATTGTGATAGAGCTGCTGGAGATAGACGGCCCTAAGGCAGACAGGAAGAGGGCAATCGCCATCTTTGAAGAGGGAAGGGCACGGGCTTCAGCAGAAGAGGAAGTATGCCATATTGGATTACAAAAATATAGAAAAACCATAGAGAAAAGACGCCCGGCATTTTGGATCTTGTAAGTGCTTCTTTTTTTTCCTTTTGAAACCGGGACATTTGAATTAAATTAAATTAAAGGGACACTTAGCCAAGCGCCACGGAGTTAAGGAAACGAGCAGATTCGTGGGAGCGAGGCAAGTCAAGCCCCATGATGTCGAAAAAAGAGTGGCAGACGGCTATGGAAAATTTAGACAAAAGATTTTCGGAAATTTTAAAGGTCCAGCAGGAGCTGGTGAAAGAGATCAAAGAAGTTAAAGAGACAGTTAAAAGTGAATTGGCAGAAATGAAAAAGGGAATGGAAGTAACACAGCAAAAAGTTAACGTGGTGGAGAAGGCGATGGAGAATCTCTCAGACACGCAACGGACAGATATGAAGACGATGAGGGGCAGAATGGCTATTGCGGAGAGCAAGTATATGGAAAAGCAGCTAAGGTTTTGCGGTTTGCCGGAGATGGAGGGAAAGACAGCTCAAGAGCAAGTTGCTGAAGTGTTAGCTGGATACCTGGGGAAGGAAGAAGAAGAAATCGTGGCTATCCTAGACGTGGTGTATCGTATAAACTCAAGATTTGTGACCCAGAGGAAGTTACCAAGAGACGTGATTGTGCAATTTACAACCAGAAATATGAAAGAAATGATTGTGATCAAGCAATTCCAAGACCCATTGGAGGTTGATGGCAAGACGGTGATTATTATGAAGGAGTTACCCAGATCGGTGTTGCTTGATCGGAAAAAATATAAAGCCTTAGTCCAAATTTTGAAGGACATGAAAATAAGGTATAGATGGGAATTACCGGAAGGACTGGCATTTGAGTTTGGAGGAGTGAAAAAGCGCATCAGATCTGAATTTGAAATGGAAAAGTTTATGAGGGACAATGAAAAGGACTTACCAGCAACAAGGCTATGAATATGGAATGTAAGGTTATATCTTGGAATGTAAATGGACTTAATTCACCCAATAAGAGAAAAAGTACTTTTCACTGGCTATTAAAACAGAAATGTGATATTGTTTGTTTACAAGAGACTCATATTAGAAAACAGGATGTAAAATATCTAAAACTGAGCAAATTGGGCACTCATTTTGCAGCAGCCACAAAAAAGAAAAAAAGGGGAGTGGTCCTGTATATTAGAGAGGAGCTGCAGCCAAAGTTAGTGTTTAAGGACCCAGAAGCCAGATTTTTAGCGGTGGAATGTACATGGAATTCAAAGAAAGTGCTGGTGATTGGAATCTATACACCTAATGGAGCAAAAGAAAGCTTCTTTGAGGATTTGAGGAAGCAATTAGATGAACTTTCTTACGACCAGATAATTCTTGCAGGAGACTTCAATGGAGTTACAAATTTGGAGCAGTATAAGAAATCAGCAACTGCACAAAAGAAAAGAGGACTACTACCAAAAACTTTTTTTGCATTAATGCAGCAGGAAACTTTGGAAGATGTATGGAGAATACAGAATCCCAAGAGCAGACAATTCACATTTTTCTCCGCAAGACACTCTACTTTATCACGAATTGACATGATCTGGGCCTCAAAGGACTTAGTGTTATGGACTAAAGAGGTGGAAATAATGCCTATGGTAGGCTCAGATCACAATCCAATTATGTGGAAGTTTGGGAAAAGAACTAAGAGGAAAGGATGGAGAATAAATGAGGACTTGTTGCAAGAGGGAGAAAACTTGGAGACGTTGAGAAGGGAAACTAAGTTCTTCATACAATACAACATGAATCGAGAAGTACCAACCAACAAGGTATGGGATACCTATAAGGCAGTAATTAGAGGCATACTAATGGACTTAAACGGAAGAGCCAGGAAAAAACAAGAGGAGAAGAGACAGGAGATTACAGAGAAAATAAAAGCCAAAGAAATACTATTAAAGAAAAGACCAGGGAAGAAGAAAATTTACCAAGACATTAAAATTTTACAAGAACAGTTGACAGCAATGAATAATAAAGAACTGGAATGGAATCTGAAGAGAATGAATCAAAAGTCGTTTGAAGGAGCAAATAAACCTGGGAAATATTTGGCATGGCAATTGAAGAAGAGAAAGGAGAAGAAGACAATAAATAAAATATGTGAGGATAATAAAGTATATCTGGAACAGACTGCTATTAGTAGAGCCTTTTACAAATTTTACGCTAAATTGTATAATAAAAAAGAGGTGAATAAAGATTCAATAGCGACATATCTGGGGAAAATGAGGCTCCCAGTGATCTCGGAAGATTGGAGAAATAAATTGAATAGTGAAGTGACAGAGGAAGAGATAAGGAAGGCAATAC
This sequence comes from Eublepharis macularius, assembly GCF_028583425.1. Taxonomy (NCBI): domain Eukaryota; kingdom Metazoa; phylum Chordata; class Lepidosauria; order Squamata; family Eublepharidae; genus Eublepharis; species Eublepharis macularius. The sequence continues at coordinate 94,718,724 of NC_072799.1, read as the reverse complement.
AGTCAACAAATCTGGGTAAGGTGCCAGGGCCTGATGGACTCACAGCTAAATTTTACAAGGTAATGGTTAATGAACTGGTGTCATTCCTAAAAGAAGTGATCAATGGTGTTATGAGAGACCAAAGAATTCCAGATACTTGGAGTGAAGCTAACATATCATTGATCCCTAAAGAAGGACAGGACTTGACTAACGTCAAAAATTACAGACCTATTTCCTTACTTAACAATGACTATAAGATCTTTGCGAAGATCTTAGCGGAAAGAGTAAAGGGATGGCTATCCGAAGTTATTGGGGAAGAACAAGCTGGTTTTTTACCAAATAGACAAATTAGAGACAATTTAAGGACAGTTATAAATGCTATTGAATATTATGATAGGCGTTGTGATAAGGAGGTTGGGTTCTTCTTTGTGGACGCTGAAAAAGCTTTTGACAATTTGAACTGGGATTTTATGTTCGCCACTATGGAACAGCTACAGTTGGGAGAAAGATTTATCAGAGCAGTAAAAGAAATCTACAGAGACCAGAGTGCAGTAATTGTGGTGAATGACGAGGTGACTAAGAAATTGACTATAGGTAAAGGTACAAGACAAGGTTGCCCGTTGTCTCCACTGTTGTTTATAATGGTTTTGGAAATTTTGATGATACAGATCCGAGAAGATAATGCAATCCGTGGAATAAAGATAAAAGACTTTTCCTATAAGGTCAGAGCATTTGCAGATGATATAATGTTAATTGTGGAAGATCCAATTGAAAACATGCCAAGGGTAATAGAAAAAATCACAGAATTTGGAGATTTGGCAGGTTTTTTTGTAAATAAAAAGAAGTCAAAGATACTGTGTAAAAATATGATTAAACAAAAACAACAGCAACTTATGGAAATAACAGACTGTGAAGTAATAAATAAGGTGAAATACTTGGGAATTGAACTGACTGCAAAGAATATAGATCTATTCAAGAATAACTATGAGAAATTGTGGACTCAAATAGAGCGAGACTTGATTAAATGGAATAGATTGAATTTGTCATGGTTGGGAAGAATTGCAGCAGTCAAGATGAAGGTGCTGCCAAGAGTGATGTTTTTGTTACAGACAATACCAGTTATTCGGGACTCCAAGCAGTTTGAGAAATGGCAGAGAAAGATATCGGACTTTGTTTGGGCAGGCAAAAAGCCTCGAGTGAAAATGAAAGTGTTACAGGATGCGAAAGAGAGAGGCGGAATGCAACTGCCCAACCTAAGACTTTACTATGAGGCAATCTGCTTGGTTTGGCTGAAGGACTGGATGATGCTTAAAAAGGGAGGGATAAGAATGGAGAACTCGGACTTGGAGGAAGTAATTTTACAAGAAGACAAAAAGGAAATTTCAAAGGTCTATAAAGTGTTGTTAAAATGGTATACTGAAGAAGAGGTAGTTAAGGTGCAAATGGTGAAGTGGGCTATAAATTTTAATAAAGAAATAACAATGGAGGCGTGGGAATACTTGTGGAAAAATACTTTGAAGATTACGACATGCACTAACATTAAAGAGAATGTCTATAAAATGATCTATCATTGGTACCTGACACCAAAGAAAATTGCGCTAGGGAAGGTGAACACGTCTAATAAATGCTGGAAATGTAAAAAGCATGAAGGATCTTTGTACCATATGTGGTGGACTTGTGAGGTAGCCAGGCAGTACTGGGGGGAAATAATAAGAGTAATAAGTGAGATTTTACAGTTTCAAGTTAATAAGAACCCAGAACTCCTGCTACTGAACTTGGGAATGGAAGATATTCCAGCACAACATAGGACATTGCTTTTTTACATGACAGCAGCGGCTAGACTTTTGTATGCGCAAAAGTGGAAAGTACAAGAAGTGCCAACTATCGAGGACTGGATTCACAAATTGCTGTACATGGCGGAGATGGATAAACTGACAAGAAAACTAAGAGACCTTGATCCAGGACAGTTTAACACAGATTGGGAGAAGCTGAAACAATATTTGGTGAAAAAATGGGAGGTGGGAGGAGAACTGTGGCAGTTTGAAAATTATTGAAGAAAAACAAAAGAAGAGAGAAGTGACTATACCGGGGGGAGGAGAGTTAAAGAAGAATTACTAAGCAATTATTCTATTTGATTATTCTATACAGTACTGAGTAATAGTTATTATGTGATATATAAGAATAGAAATTAATTAATTAATTATGTTGCTGGCAGATAGGGGTGTAATTGAGAATTAACAGAATTAAAATTCATGAATACAAGAAGGGAGGGAATGAGAAGTAGCATATAGAATATAGGTTAAATTGATTGACTTATGCTGAAGGTATTTTTGGTTATAGCGATATTTAGAAATGTGCAGAACATGGGTCAAATTGATTGACTTATGTTGAATGTATATTGTGTTTATAGTTATATTTAGAAATGTGTAGAATACGAGTCAAATTGATTGACTTTATGTTATAAAGATAAGAGATATAAGAGGAAGTAAAGAGTAACATATAGAGTATAAGTTAAATTGGTTGACTTATAAATGTATTCATCACTTATGAGTACTCAAGTTATGTATAGGGAGGGATAAATTTGCGAAGATTTAAAGACAGCAGATATCCAAGGCAGAGTTGTCCCATATTGATGACATTAGAATGAATAAGTTAGAGTACAGGATATTGAGAATATTACCAGTATTATTACTATTGAATAATATGCCAGGAATATATTAGTTAGTTGATAAGTGAAGGGAAACTGACTTAGCACTGTGTTATAATAGATTAGCTTAGAAGAGTGTGAAAGTATATGTTTAATTGACAAAATAAGTTGAAATGAGTAGGGGAAGAATAGACAAAGGGTTGGAAAACTGTTGGAAGTCAACAAACGGGGGGGGGGAAGGGAGGGGGTTAGAACTGGAATATTAGAGTATTTTGATTGTTATAAATGACCAAATATTTCTAATTCCAATAAAAAATTTTATAAAAAAAAAATTATTAAAAAAAAAAGGAAAGGAAAGGCTAAGCTAGAAATGAAGTGCAGGTTTTTGTTTTTGTTTAATATGCGAGGCATTGAAACATGACCCCCGCCCCCCCCCCCCCCCACAGTATTCTGAAACTATACATTCTCCACATCGTTCATTGCACAGTGATTTAGCAGTGAATGTGGTTGGGTTGTTTTTCTGGGACTGTATAGTGTCTTGTTGGTTTTCCTACCCTGACCCTTCCTGCACACTTGTACCATGAGAAGGAGATTTTGCTTTTGGTTTTCGCACTGATTATCTGTGCTTGATGGAGTCCAGCCTGTGATGCTCAAAAGCACACGTTTATACTTTTGACAAAACCTCTATCAAGCTTCAGCTGTTAAATGATCTCTGATTATTATTTTTTTTTTTGCAATGTTTTGTTAGTGTTGTGGTTACATCTAAACCCCGTTCATACTGTAGCTGGCATTTCCTTGTTACCTTCTTGTTTTCAGTTGAGTGTACTTTCTGCTCTCTGCTGCTAGCAAGACTGCATTGGACTGAGTTGGTAATTTTGTTCTGGTTGGCCTCAAATGCTCTTTTGTCCACAGTTTTTTTTAAAAATCTTACACAAATTCAGCACTTAATTTTTCACAAATGCCGTTACACAATCTCTTTAACCTTAGCATATGAACTGATTTGAAGAACTAAAATCCTGTCAGATCTTAGTTTTGACGTGGCTTTTAAAAGTGGGAATCTACAAGAACTTGCGGGGGGCGTCTCATTTCCCCCGCTCCCCACCATGTCCTCTTTCCCTTACCTGCCCCCCCAGCCTCTCCCCCTTTTCCTCCTTCATTCTGTCCTTCCCACCCACCTTTTTCTTTCCTCCTGTCTTTACTTCCCCGCCCCCTGGCGGCCTCTCCCTTGTGGCCCAGATGCATGGTGGGGAACCTGCAAGGATTTGTGGTGGGGGTCACACTTTCCACTGTGTCCTCTTGTATCCCCGCACTATTCCCTCTTCCCCTCCTCCTGGCAGTCCCCTTATGTTTCCCCACGTCTTTTTCTCCTTCAAACCCACTCAACAACTTACCTTTATTTTGCCCTCCTTCTTCTCTTCTGTTTCTTAATTTACTTGGTTTATGTATTGCCTTTCTCCACAGTGCGGACCCAAAGTAGCTCACGCCGTTCTCCTGGCCCCCATATTCTCTTCACAACAGTCTTGCTGCCTATTAATAGGCATGACCAGGAAGCAGCAGCCGGCCAGGCTAGACTGGGGGGAGGGTGCTGGCCGGGCCTTTGAGACCTTGTGGACCCCCTTGGTGTGGGATCCTGTTCTCTGGATTCCCGACCTGGATGTTCCCTTCGTACTCCAGATGGAAGACTCTGGGATGGGCCTGGGAGCTGTGTTGTCGGGAAAGCATCCCATTTTGTCTCTCAGCCTAGGCATGGTGGCATGCCATAACTGAGCGGGAAGCCCTAGCTATGTGTTGGGCAAGAGAGTAGGGTTACCAGCCTCCAGGTAGTGGCTGGAGATCTCCCAGAATTACAACAGGTCTCCAGGCGATAGAGTTCACCTGGAGAAAATGGCTACTTTTGGGGGAGGACTCTGTGGAATCATGCCAAGATCCTTTCCCTCCCCAAACCCCACTTTCTCCAGGTTTCTCCAGGTTTTATGCCCTAGATCTCCAGGAATTTCCCAACTTGGAGCTGGCAACCCTACAAGAGAGAAGCGCCAGCACTATCTGTGGGGCAGCCCTTTCCCACTAGTTACGAACATGCCCTGCTTCAGTAGCAGCAGCGGCCCTAGATGAGGAAGGCAAGTCCTCACTTGACCGGCGGTTCCTGGCCCTGCAGCCCTACTCTTTGGAAGTGGTCCACTGGGCTGGAGGGGCCCACTAGAAGGCTGACCTTTTTTCCTTTTGACAGGAGGGGGAGACCGGGACGCTCACCCAGTGGCAGTTGGCCAGCTGCCTCAGGGGCCTCACTGACCGGGAAGGTCATTCCCTTCAGCTGGAGGCACCCAGCTAGCCAGGAGGCAGGGAGGGGGCGAGGCCCATGGCTGGGGTGGGCTTTCAAGGGGGTACTGCACCAGAGTTGAGGGTGTGGCTGAGTGGGAGGAGGGGGGTTAGGCCATTTGGGTAGGTCAGTGAAGTTAACTGATTCCTGTTTGGTGTTGCAGAATAAACGTTGAAGTGGCTTGCACTCTTGGCCTCCAAGGAGTTCTGACCAGCATGGTCTTGTAGCAGTCGGCCCCCTCCCCAGCTTAGCACTGGCTCCAACTCTACCAGCCCCTGACCTGCTCCGGCCCCAGCCGGTGGCACAACAGCAGCTGTGCTTTGCATGAGCAAAGTCCCAGGCTCAGTCCCAGGCATTTCCCATTAAAGGATCTTAATTAGCAGGGGCTCGGAAACACCTTTCACTTCCAGCAACCCAAGCGAGCAGTTGCCAGCTGAGCTGGGTGGGTCAATTGCCTGACTTGGTGTTCGGCGACTTTATGTGTTCCTCTTATGTCTTCAGTCCAAGCAGAAGAAAGTGAGTGAGAAAGAAGAGGCTCCCTCAATGACAAAAGAAACTATCAAGGCATTTTGACCACTTTGATTGGTGCCTGCTGTGAAAGACTCGCAGGAGAACAGATTTGCATTCCGCCCCCCAGTCCTCCTTTACTATCCTTTTTACTCCACTTTCCTTCCTTCCTGGCTGAATTCCCCCACATACTCTTTGCCCCGATCCTCTTCCCTGCCTGCTGCTTCTCTACCCCCACTGACCATCTTTGACCACTAAAATCCTGCAAGATCACCACCTCTCAAGATCTCAAGAGCAATTTTAGATTTGTCGAAAAATTGATCGGTCCATGGCTCAGACTGAATCTCCAATTCCGAGAGAGAGGCCTAGGGCTGCCGAGGAACATAGTTTGTATAGATTTCGTAGGCAAGCACAGACATCAGAGAGGTGATTGCCTAACTAGTCCAAAATGGCTGCTGAGAACTCACGAGATGATCTTGCAGGTTTCTCTGTTGTTTTATGTTTATTCTCTCCCTCCCTTTAGGTAGGTGTTTCCTGCAAACTTGAGGATTCCCCCAGATTCCTCCAGTTTTGCAGAAATATCTTCCCTTTCTGTACTTGACCACATTGTGCAATGTAGTCATCACGTTTATTCATACTGACCATAATCTACTTTCTTTGCTATGAAATTGAAATTGGATAGAAGTAGTAGTAGCGCATCTTCCTTCCAAACACATTTTTAAAATGTTGTTGGAAAAGAACTGATGTTGTTCATTGAAATGCATTCATTAGATTTTCTTTTATATAACACCAGGGCTCATTTTGACAGGGAATGCACAGGAACGCAGTTCCGGCAGTTCTCCAAAGAAGTCACATGTCAGGTGGCCCTGCCCACCTGATTTTTGGCCATTTTGGGCCCGTTTTGGCCTGGATCGGGGCTAAAACAGCCCAATTCAGGCCCAAAATGGCCAGGATCAGGCCCAAAACAGCCAGGATTGGTCCCGAAATGGCCAGGATCAGGCCTCTGACGGGTGGTGGATCACTCTCCTGCTCAGCAGTGGCCCAATCCTGACCATTTTGGACCCCCTTTCAGCCATTTTCAGCCCCTTTTTGCCATTTTGGGGCCAATTTCAGCCCTGAATAGCCAGGATTGGGTCCAAAACAGCCTGGATAGGTGATGTCAGGGGGTGTGGTATATGCAAATCAGTTATGTCAATGACACACTTCCAGTGATGGCAAGGGCGTGGCATATGCAAATGAGTTATGCTAATGAGTTCCTGCCGCTCTTTTTCTATGAAATGACCCCTGTATAACACTGGCATGAGGATAGCAAAGCTGTAAATGAAAAAAGTATTTGACGCATGGCTGTCCCACTGCAGCATAATTTTGGTTTTGTTTAGTCAGAAATCAGACCGCTAGAGATTACTGAAACGTGTTCTTTGGCACACAAGGAGGAGATATTTAATTTTAAAAGAGGAAAGGAATCTGTTGCTGTTCCCTTTAGGAGGTCATGAACTTGAGCAGGAATTAACTTTTTTTTGTGTGTGGTAACTGTAGTTAGTTTGTAGCTTGTCTTTTGGGAATAGAGATTTCGTCTGGGCGTCCTAGCTACCGCCAGGCCTTTTGCCCTCACAGACCAGGCCTTGTTGCTTTCGAGGTCCAGCGATACCAGGCGTAACAGATACTGTTGGAGGTCAGCTGCTCCTGCCATCCGCCTTTATAGCTTGACAGCCCTCCTCACGTTGCTGTTTGTTCTCATTGCTGGAGAGAATATTGATATTGGCCAGTGGTTCCTGTTTATTAGCTTTAAATGAAAGATAATGTTACTTAATTTGACACATACAAAAAGTACAAATCAAGGAAGAAAAATGGGTGGATATAGTCGCATTAATCGCAGCCCCATGTTTACAAAGGCTTCGTAGGACTTGCCAGCTGGTGACACCCTGCAGTTTCAAGCATTTCACGTGGTATTCATTTTCATCTTGAAATACCTCTTTCTTTTTTGCGACTTAACGTCTACAAAATTAAAGATGTTGAAGGGAATTCAAGATAGCTTTTTTGTTTTGCCTTTGTCCATGAGGGCCTAAGGTTTGGGGCTGTTTCCTAGAGTACTCCCACAACCAGGGCTTTTTTTCAGCTGGAACGCGGTAGAACGGGGTTCCGGAACCTCTTGAAAATGGTCACATGGCTGGTGGCCCCGCCCCCTGATCTCCAGACAGAGGGGAGTTGAGATTGTCCTCCACGCTGCTCAGCGGCGCGTTGGGCAATCTCAACTCCCCTCTGCCTGGAGATCAGGGGCCGGGGCCACCAGCCATGTGACCATTTTCTCTGAGGGCAACCCACTGAGTTCCACCACCTCTTTTCCCAGAAAAAAAGCCCTGCCCACAACACTGTGAGTATCACTTCTGTCTGCCATATTCTCATGCCACTGTGGTAATTTTGGCAGCTAGGGTTGCCAGCTCACCTGACCATTGAACTGGAGGTTGTGAGGTGGGTGGCGGGCCCCAGTCTGGGCCTCTTGCTTGAACATGGTCCAGAGGCCTCCAATGACGTCACTTTCAGTTGAAAGTTTTGACTGTATTTGGGGCTGATTTGACCACACTGAAACCCCACAGCTTCCAATTTTCAACTGGAAGTGACGTTATTGGAGGCCTCGGAGCACACATGTGCACCATTTTGCCCTGTGCTTTGAACTTCTGGCCTGCTTCTGGCAGCCCTCATGAGAGTTTCTCATCTAGCTGTTATCTGCTATAAAGGATAACAGTTGACTAGTTGCTTGATAGCACCCACCCAAGTTATTCTGGGTTCCAAATATTATTACACATTTTGCAACCCCACATAAAAGCAAAAAAGCACTCTGTACATGGAACCGAGGCCTCGCTTTCTCCTTGTTGATGAATGTGATGTTTACAGTAAATAAACCCACATCTAATTTTTTTTAAAGTGATTCATACAGACACGTATCTCAACCAGACCTATGTAACAGGGGCTCTAGCAGAGACAGCATTGCATGCGCACAGACTGGAACTTCATCTTGGAGAAGGTCCTTAGCCGTCTCTTGCAAAGGGAAATCTGTGCTTGGAACTGAGTTGAATCTAGTCCTGCTGTTGCAGTGGAGAGACGGGTGGGGATGCATCACTTTGCTGCTTCAAAAGGGGGAAACGCCAGCATTACTGCAGGGAGGCAGGCGGGCGGGCGGACGGACGGACGGACATGTTGTGATATATTAGAAAAAGGATGAGCAGCGAATCTGATCAATGAAATTGTAACCCCTCCCCCCCCCCTTCAGTTCAGGTTAGTACAGCAGTGATATCCATCCACAAAGCCTCATAGAAAGAAAATCTGCACCATCCCTGCAGTGTCCTGAACGAGCTTCGTGAGCTTCCTCTGCAGAAGAAGGAATCTTTGCTCTTCGCTTTTGTCTTCATCTCTGGCTTTTGGACTGTGGGTTGATTTCAGTTAAACATGAAACTCTGTAGAGCTTCCTGCTGAGGTTTTTGCAATGTAGCTGGTAGTAGCTACACACTTTCTGTGTGTGTACACATTGATGCTTGGCATGCCAAATGCCATAGCAATCAGTGAACTGTTCACTGCACACTGAAATAATAAAGAGCGCAACTCTTGCAAAACTGTGAAATTGCAAAACAAACAGTGAGGTTGGAAAGGAATGGCTGAGGTTGAACAGAGGGACCGATGTAACTTGGTGTTTCATAGAAAAGTAGATGGAACCAAGGAAGAGTTGACATTTGTCTGTCTTCAGATCCCTTTCTGTTCAGTATGTTGGGTGGGATTAAAAAGAAGATACAAAATCATTTGGTATCATCCCATAGTCAAACCAGATTTTATTTGTACTAGCTAAAAGTTATGATAAAATAATAGTCTCAAAATAAAACTTTGCATCAAATGTAAATATGATTAATTGTTTAGGCTTAAATTCTCATTAATACTCTAGCTGTAACTTTGCAAGCACATAAACAAAACATATAGCAAATTACCTAATAACACAGTTTTAGTTGTAATTGACTATACATATCACATATGTAATGTAATTCTACTTCAGCCATGTAAATATCAATTTTCCTGGTTGCTTGTGGTAAGTATTAATTGCCCCCAGGCAACCAGGCAGAGAAGATTTGCACAAGTTGTTTCTTTCCTACTTTGAGGTCCTAGATGACTGGTATGACAGCTTAGCCCATATCTCATTTATTTTTATGCAGAGTCACCATTTTTGAGAATCTAGGTGAAAAAAGGTTATCTGTTTAGGATAACAGGATGTGAAACACATTTTAACCCGATACCATAAAGCTGTCTCAACCCTTCCTGCCCAATTTTTAAATTGTTTTAAATGTCCCCGTTTTTTTTATCTTTGTATTTTTTAAAGCTCTGGTTTGAATTTCTTTAATGATCTGTTGTTTGTTTGATTGTCTTTAATGGTTTTAAAATGTGATTTTATTTGGTATGTTTTAATTTGTTCACTGCCTTGGTGGCCCTTATGAGGGCAGAAAGGCAGGATATAAATTTTGTAAAATAAAAACAAATAAGATTAAAAGCAAACAATATTGCTCGCTGGACTCCGTGGATCCCTGGGTTGACCATCACCCCCACAATTTTGCCTCCATATTACTCCCCTCTCTCAGTGACCCTGTTTGTGGATTATGGTTGTCTCCTCAGTTTGGGGAGAAACTTAGAACAATAGAATCTGTGCACGTCCTTGATAGAAAACTGGGAGGTGAAAAGAGAGGCTTGAGTATACTGAGAAAAATTGGGAAGGGTGTTTGGTGTTTTGGGTGCATAGAGGGGAGGTTGAATTCTGTTTTTTAAAGAAGGAAGAATCCATTGTGGAGGAATTGTTAAAGTATTGAATGCCTATGCAATAGAATGGGTAAAAACGCAGATAAAGTCACTCATTTGGAATTCTGATAGAATATTCATGATGTAACTCTATCACGATACCTACAAAGATGAAACAAAAAGGATTCTATTGAAATTAAAGTGTGATTATAGTTGGCTTCAGGCACAAGATCCCCCCCCCCCCCCATCATTAGATGACTTCTATAACAAGGTGACAGCAGAAATCTGTTAAGAGGCACGGCAAGCCACGCATTCTTTTAAGTTGCGTTCTTTTGACAAACTTCTAAAGCCTCAGTCTGCTGAAGTGTGGTGGGCAGCCAAAGAACCCTCCAGTGCTCCGTAGATCTTTTCAGATGATCCAATTCTGCATCACTAGTTGATGACAGAAGTTGCTGGATGATGGGGAGAAATGAATGGCCGTGGCCATGCTAAATATGTCAGGTATTGCTTTTTACAGCAGCTTCTTTAGCACAAAGATTGTGTGTGTGTGTGTGCCTGTGCATGCATATGCACATGTGCGTATATGCTATTTTTTGGGGGGTGGGTGGGTGGGTGTTTTTGGTATCCAGGGATCTCCACAATTACAGCTGCTAGTTCAGTGCTTGGGAAAGTGAAGATGGGGGGATACATTTACAAGCAGCACTGCCCTGATCTATGTTACAAAGACTATGCAAGATGGACCAAAGAATCCGTGGCCTCACTTGACTGCAGAAATAATGAAATTAAGTTGCACAGCGAGGCCATCCTATGGCTGATCTTGCAACCACTTGGAAATTACTTGTGGTACAACAACCTAAGCTACAACCTTTAATGCTTATGGGTCCACCCGATGTCTTCCTACTGTTTGTTTCTTTTCCACTGTCCTCCCAAGACTTGAAAAGGGCACCTTCAGTCTTCTTTCTGCAAAAAAAAAGGAGAGGAAAGATTGGCCTGGGGCCTGGGTCTCTGCATCGGTCCCCGTGGTACTTTCCCCTGTTTGTATTTTTACATTGTAGATGGGGAAGCAACTAAAGACGTGCATCTTTGCAGTGAGTGCAGACAGTCAGATGCTAATTAGACATGTTCTTTTGAATCAGATTTGGAGAGATTTGCCAGGGCGGGGGGAGGAATAGCAAGTGTATGATTACCCCTTTCCATTGAAATTGATAAGGAAGCTGTTCTGCTTCCATTTTGGGCCACACATTCTATCCTTTGGTTCATGATCAGACCATGTGTCCTGCTGTCTTAGAATAATCTTGCTCACCCCTTGTCCAAAGCATTGTCTGCTCAAATAATTAGGTGAGCCTCAGTCCAAGGGTAAAATAGAAAAGAGTCCAGTGGCACCTTTAAGACTAACCAACTTTACTGTAGCATAAGCTTTCGAGAATCACAGCTCTCTTCATCAGATGCATGCCAGTCCAAGGGTGTGTGCACACGAGAGACAGACAAAGGAGGTTAGAATGGCGAGGAGCAGGCAGAAACAGACTACATTTGCATGACTGAATTTCAGTCAAGGAAAAGTGCAGCCCGAGCCCAGAATGACAAGCCAGAGAGGTGACGCCATCAGTAATGTTCAGCTCATAATTAATGTTGTAGGATGTTTTCCCATCAAAATACCGTGCTTTGGTTGCCAGCTATCAATCTAGCCTAACAGAAAGGACTGCCAGAGATTGCCATAATGAAAGGAGGGTATGGCAGTACTGCCCTAACACTCCCAGGTTCTAGACTTCTGCTTCAAGCCCTGCTTTGGAACACACCTCCTCAGTACCTGAGGGCTTTCCCCTTTCTGCCTTAACATCCAATCCAGAGTCTTGTTTTTCATTCAGGAGTGTCCCCCCCCCCGCCTCTCTCCAGCTGCGTGGAAGTCAGAACTGACTCCTGTAACAACGGCTGCCTTCATCACTCCTACCCATGCTTGGCTTTGGTCTTGTGCCTGTATACTCCGGGTCTTGAGTCTTGGCTCATCTGCGATTCCCATTCGAATTCCTTGTGCTCAATCCTGTGGACCATTCTTGCATGTATTGCTTGAAACGGGCTCAGGTTCCTGCTTGGCACCATTACCAAGTGATCCTCCTGGAACTCAGGTTAGGGTAGGTCCAAGATCCTCATGGTTCTTCGGATCCCTAGGATGCTGTAAGCCACCCCATATGATATCCCAGTGAAGAAAAGAATAGACAGTGTCTTCTTCTACTCCCATTGCTATCCCTTCTCCCTTCTGCCCTTCTTTAATCCTCAGTTACATAGATAAACGTTGCGCCGTGGTGATAAACATCGTTGTGACACTGGGGACAAGTGTCTGGGCTCTTTAGTGTTGCAGCGTATTGCCTGATTCTTGCATATTACTTGCATATTTCATGGTTATATCTTGGTTTGTCTCAATGAATGTTCACTGATTCTCCTGCTCGACCCCCTCACCATCTTCATTCCAGCCTTGCCCTGGAGCCCTGTGGCTTGATCAAAAGAGCCCTTCAGATACAAAGTGGTGGTTGAAGTCCAGATTTGGGGGTTTGTCCCTTCCTAGCCACGTGTTAAATCCAAGGCCAGCAGCTCCTGCCAGGACAGGAAGTGAGAGAAGGCCGGGGGGGGGGGGGGAGATTTCTCTCTCACATTTGTCAATGTTGTGTTATTCCGTTTGAGAGCTGGGCCCTCTCTCACAAGTTGCATGTATGAACCACCAACATTGACAGGTTTTTGGACAGACGTTCCCTCCTTCTCTTCCCCTCTTCTTTGTCCGTAAACAGCAGGAATGGCACCAGAGGCATATTTAAAATTCAAAAGTAATTAACTATTTTATTTATATTAGAGGGGGAAAGTCAAGGGAAATTAGGAGTTGAAAATTTCGGAGGTAATTCAATAGAAATCTCTTGATTACATGCACAGACTTTAGTTCTTATGCTCTTCTCAGATACTTAAGTTCTTCTGTTTTGAGGCTTTGGTTCCCTTGTTTCCCCCCAAGCACTCTATATACTTTCTTTTAGTATTTTTTTTCTCTTCTGGAGATAGGAGTGTTGGTACCCACTTTCTAATACTCCACCCCGCTTCTCTTCAAACACCAGTGCTTTGCTTCAGTGTTTGACTGAATCTTCAGGTCTGCAGTTTCCAACCACACCTGAACAGGGATCTCTTCACTCTCCGGAATGACCTCCTTGTTTGACTAGGTAGGGAAAATCTCCTCTCTTTAGAAGATCCATCCCCTTTTCTTTGGCCCAGACGGGAGTCTGTGCCTACTTCCCAAAGTTCCTTGTCAACTTTTCCCCAGTTCTCCTATCGGTGTTAAACTGCTCTCCATTAGGACTCCGTCTTCCAACTGTTCACACTCTATTCCTCTCAGCTACAGCTGAAAAAAAACCCCTTCTGTTTCCAGCTGATGCTTCCCAATCAGATCCCTTGGAGTGGCCTGTCACTCAAAGCTCTCTGTGTCTGTGAGGGATTAACCCTTTACAATCCTTCAGCTGTTTGTACAGCACTTCCGGGCTTTTAAAAAGTGCAGTCCATCACACCATGCTACCTACAAAGCCTTGTGTGCACGTTAGGATTTGTAGTTGTGTTCCTAAACAGTGCACACCACATAGGTCCTCATGTGGAACTAAACCCCATCAAAATCAGTTTAGACAACTTTTAAACAGGACTGAGGTATTTAAAGAAATACTTCACAGAAGTGTGACTTGAAAATCCTGTGTGGTTACAATTGGCAAGTTGGGAGTGTTCAGTTCCTTGAAGCATCTTTCCTTTCCTTTCCTTTCCTTTCCTTTCCTTTCCTTTCCTTTCCTTTCCTTTCCTTTCCTTTCCTTTATTTGTTGGCTCGTTTGACCAAAGGTCTCAAGCTCAGAACTTATAATACACTTATTGCATCTTTTCTTAAAAAGTGGTATAAGAAGGGATGTATTGTGACTGTTTCCTTGTCATTGACTTGCATTTAATCTGGTTAAGCTCATTTGTAAAAGGTAATTATTATGTAAAGGCTGAATGGAGTTCATTGCTTGGTTGTTGATGACTAGAATCTTGACCTTTGTTTCTTCTCCTTTGCCACAATCTAGTTCTGGGAGGGTATGTCACAGTTCATGGGTGTTCAAATAATCTTGTCAAGGAGATGTCTGCGATTTGTTTGTTTATCTTACTTAAAGGAACTGCCAAACCTCATGCAACTACAAATCAAAATGATGCGTAAAGATTTGTATCTTCAGTCTTTCAAATTTTGATTTATGACATAACCAAGTTACATGTTGGTTCCAGATTTGGGAGATTAGAAAACTGGAAATGCTCCCAGTCATTTAGGTTGGCTCAGAACAGAGATGGGTGAATGGAGATAATAATTTTTCATAATCAGCAGGTATTGTATTTGTGCCCCTCTTTTCAGGACAACATTGCTTTGTTCTTACGAGGCTGCAAGGAACTGGGCCTTAAAGGATCTCAGCTTTTTGACCCGGGAGATCTGCAGGACACATCAAGCAAAGCAACAACTAAGTAAGTCAAAAACCTCTTGCATTCCTGGCATTAGACCTGTATAGTGCTTAGTTTGCAATCCTTGTTTTGCTATGTGATAAGGATTCTAGTATTACAAGGATGGTGGCATTCTTTGCTGTAGTTTATTGGCTCTGAAACAGTTCCAGTGGTGGATCGTCGCACAGCCTTAAGGTGGATTGAACGGCAGCACTACAACCCCCCCCCCCTTTTGTTTAATGCCTTTACGAGTGAAGGAGAAAGGATAAAGATAAATCGGAGAAGGTGCAGAGAATGGAGTGTATATGGTGACTTCAGTGTTTTCTTCAGAATGTAGGTCAGGACCCAAAAACGAGTTAGGATCCTCTCTGCAGGTGGCTTGCGAGACCAGGAGGGAGGAGGAAGAACAGAGTGAACTAGAAGAGGAGGATCTGGGAAGCTGGATGGCAAAATTGGTTTGCCTCTTTATAATGTGCAAAATGGCCATTAAAATACTGCCTGTTGGTCACTAGTAGTACATAGTTATAAATGCTAAACATGAAAAATAAAATACAGACTTCTTCAGTGTTTGTTGATGTGAGATAACTGTGTTTTCCCTTGGGGAGGGAGAACGTATTGTGGAGTTACTTTGCAAATAAGTCCTAAAACTACAGTAAATATAGAAGATAGTCTCCCTTGTAAACATTTGAGTACTGCTGGGAGAGATTGAGGTTAAAGACGACCCTTTCCCACCCACCTGCAGTCCCTGGTGCAAGAACTGTGCACTTTCAGTGGTCACCATTTGCAGCAATAAACACTGAGTTGAATTGGAAAAAAAACCAGTACTCTTGCTATACAAGCACAAAAAGCCATTCTGAACTTTTGCTATGCAGCTGTCCTTGGAAGACGTGCAGTTTTTCCTTAGGTACTTAAAAGGAATGAGCAAAGAAAAACGATGCTATTGCAAGGCGGGTGGGACAAATGAGGGACTACAGGAAGGGACAGTTGAGAAGCCGGGTGGATTCTGGAGCCAGCATTGGGTTGGATCTTTGGGTGGAAGAAATATCACTAGAAAGTTCTGTGGTAGGGGGATATACGTACGGAGGAGGCCCTTTCTACACAGTGCATCAGAAGTCAGTGCTGCCAGCTCTAGGAGCTTCGGGAGTTTGTGCAAAATATTTACTATTGTTGTAACATTTTGCCTGGGAAACTGAAAGGTTTCAGTCCCAGCCCCAATTAAAATATAACCAGATGCTTTATAAACAAATGCTATGATAAAATTGAGATGAAAGCATTTTGTTCAAAAAGAAGTTTAAATTTATGGCACGTAATTTGTATTTACGCTACTAGTGTTTCTAAAAAGGCAGAGAAATTAAGTACCTTGTTATTACAGATTAAAGGGACTTGAGATGCTTTATTGTACTCATTAAAGGATCCTCAAAAGCTGATGGCCCTATGATTAAACAAACCATCAGTCTGTTTAACTTCTGATCAAAACAGCGGGCCGTGTGTCTGTGTATCCATGAGAGACAGAATGAATTCGGACAAAATAATCTTCCCTCCCTACCCACACGCAGCAACAAACATTGCAAACCCAAAACCCTGGCAGTAAATAAATGTTATTATTTGTTACATTTATAACTCCTGTTTCTCACAGGAGGTCGGGGATAATATAGACAGCAATCATAAATAATGGATTCCGATGTGTCTGCACTAATGCTCGGAGAATGGGGACGAACAGGAGGAACTTGAAGGCTCAATACAGGAAGGGAACTAGGACCGAATAGGCATTATTGAAACTTGGTGGGATGAGACTCACAACTGAAATATTAAGACTGAGGGGTGCAACCTATTTAAGGGGAATAGAGCAATAAGGAAGGAAGAGGCAGCAGCATTATATGTCAAGGATGCTGTGGCGATCCTGGTGCCTTGGCCAGCTCCGCGAGCTGCTGATGGCTTCTTCCAGCTCCTGACAGCCCATCCAGAGGCCTGTACGGGTGAGCTGGGAGGAGCGTGAGGGTGCTGATAGTAGGCCTGGCCAAGGCCAGGCAGCGGGAGATTTAAAAGGCTAGTGGAGGCTGGAGAGGAGGAGGAGGAGGGGCACAGAGGGAAGCAGCTGGAGGAAGGCTGTATGTGGGCAGGGACAGAGGGAATGAGGGCTTGCAGTGAGAACAGCAGCAGCGGCAGCCGCACCTGTGGATGAAGGGAAACCTGAGCCAAGGATGCCCCAAGCCACACTGCCAGCCCAAGGGCTCCCAAGGGAGAGGAGCTCAGGCCACCAACTGCAGTGGGGAACAGGGAGGAAGGAGCCTGTAGGAGGCAGTAGCTGGGCACTGATGGAGAGAGGCCAGAAGCAGAGGAGGACTGAGGGGCTTATGTTGGGGGTGAGCACAGTGCCACTGGTGGTGGTGGACAGGAGGCCAGCGAGGAGGCAAGGGCCCCCACTGCCGAGTGAAGGGCAGGGGGCCTAGTCTGAGGCCTTGGCGATCCCTTGACAGATGTATATACTTGCAAGGAAATACAAGACTCTGAGCATGGAAGGTCAGTTGAGACCCTCTGGGTAAAAATAAAGGGAGTAGGAAATAAGAGTGATCTTATGGTGGGGGTCTGCTATAGACCTCCAAGCCGGGCAGAAGACTTGGATGATATATGCCTAGATCAGATTACAAAATTTTCAGAGATGGGAGATTTCAGTAAACCTGATATCTGTCGGAAGTCAAACTCTGCCAAAAATGTGAGGTCTAATACATTTCTTACTTGCCCTAGTTGGCAACTTCATCTTGCAGAAGGTGGAGAAGGAAACAAGAGGGTCTTGTATCTTGACCAAACAGGAAGGACTGGCTGGTGAGGTGAAAGCCGTGGGCACCCTGAGTGACCATGTATTTCTGGAGTTTAAGGTCTTGGGTAAGGAAGAATCTGAATGTAGTCAGACATATAGGCAGCATTTTAGAAAACTGATTTTAACAAACTCAGAGCTATGCTGGGTGGAATCCCATAGTCAGAAATACTCAAGGACAAGGGAGCTCAAGAGGGGTGGGAGTTTCTTAAAAGCGAGATGTTGAAGGCACAATCTCAAACAATTCCAATAGGAAGGAAAAATGGACGGAACACAAGGAAGCCAGGGGTGGCTCCTTAAACAGCTCCTTAAAGGTCTGGGAATTTAAAAAGACCCATTTAAGGAATTAAAAGAGGGCCATATAACCAAAGATGTATAAAAACAAATTGCCAGTACTTGTAGAGAGTGTGTTAGAAATACTAAAATTGTGTGTGAGCTTAGGCTAGCGTAAACACAACAGAAAAGGGTTCTTTGGTTATGTTCAGAGCAAGAAAAAGAACCTGGAAGTGGGAAAAGGAAAGTAGAATTCCTTTCCACTGTGGGGAAAGTAGAATTTTAACAGGTGATAAAGAGAGGACAGAACTGCTCGATTCCTACTTGGCCTTAGTCTGCTCCTGCGAGGGAAACTTTGCTCAGCCTAGCTAAAAGAGGAGGAAGGAATTGCAGCCTAAGGTAGACACAGGAGTG
The DNA here is from genome assembly GCF_028583425.1 of Eublepharis macularius. Lineage (NCBI taxonomy): Eukaryota > Metazoa > Chordata > Lepidosauria > Squamata > Eublepharidae > Eublepharis > Eublepharis macularius. The sequence continues at coordinate 94,700,523 of NC_072799.1, read as the reverse complement.
GTACGTAAACTCCTGGCTTCTTTAAATGAAATCAAGTCTTCAGGCTCTGATGCATTGCATCCTAGGGTGCTATAGGAATTTGCTGAGGCAATTGCAGAGCGTCTGTGTATCATTTTTGAGAATTCTTGGAGAATAGGCGAGGTGCCAGAAGGACGGAGGTGGGCAGATGTCCCCATTTTCCAGAAGGGGGGAAAGGAAGATCTAAGTAACTACCAACCTGTCAGTTTGATGTCCGTACTTGAAAAAGTTTTAGAAGAAACCATCAATCAGTCAGTCTTTGAGCATTTAGAAAATACAGCTGTGATTACTAAGCATCTGCTTATGTTCCCCCAGAACAAGTCATGTCAGACTAATCGTATCTCCTTTTCTGAGAGAGTTACTGCTTTGTGGACGTCTTGATTTCTTAATTGCAGTAAGGCTTTTTATAAGGTTCCACGTGGTATTCTTGTTGACAGTTTGTAAAACGTGGTTTGGATCCTACTACTGCTAGGTGCGTTTGTAACTGGTTCACCTATTGCACCCAGAGATTGTGTGTAAATGGTTCCTCATCCTCTTGGAGAGGAGTGACGAATGGAGTGTTTCAGCTATTAGTCCTGGGTCCTGTGTTATTCAACATCTTTATAAATGACTTGGAGAAAGGAATAGAGAGGGTGCCAATTAAATTTGCAGATGATACTAAATTGGGAGGGGTTGCCAGCACAGTAGAAGACGGGATACAGGATGATCTTGACAGGCTGGAAAACTAGGCTAAATCTAACAAAAATAATGTCAGTAGAGATCAGTGTAAAGTTCTACATTTAGGTAGGAATAATTAAAGGCATAATTATAGGATGGGTGAGATATGTCTTGTCAGAAAAAGATCCCGGGGTCTTAGTAGATCATACACTGAACATGAGTCAGCAGTGTGATGTAGTAGCTAAAAAGGCAGATGCAGTTTTGGACTGTGTAGTGTCCGGATCCCACAAAGGGATGGTATCACTTTGCTCTGCTCAGATTAGACCTCACCTAAGTATTGTGTTCGGTTTTGGGCGCCACAATTTAAGAAGAACGTTGACAAGCTGGGACGTGTCAAAGGAGGGCAACAAAGTCAGTGAGGGGTCTGGAGACCACGTCTTATGAGGAAAGGCTGAAGGAGCTTGGAATGTTTAGCCTGGAGAGGAGACGACTGAGAGGTGACGTGGTAGCCCTGTTCAGGTATTTGAGGGGCCGTCACATAGAAGACGGAGTGGATTTGTTTTCTGTTGCCTCAGAGGGTTGGGCGAGAAACGATGCGTTAAAATTAAAGCAAGGGATTTTTAAGCTAAACATTAGGAAGAACTTCCTAACAGAGCAGTTCCTCAGTGGAACAGGCTTCCTTGGGAGGTGGTCAGCACTCCTTCTTTGGAGGTTTGTAGGAAGATCTCTGACAGCAATCCTGATTCTGTAGCTCAGTAGGAATTTAGGCAGATTGGGAGAAAGAGGGCAGGGAGAGATGAGCTGGTGCTTGGTTCTCGTGGCCCTTTCTTATATGCCCAGGGTAATGCCGATCGCCACCTTGAGGCCAGGGGGGAATTTTCCTCCAGGCCAGATTGGCCAGGGATCCTGGAGGTTTTTTGCCTTCCTGTGGGCATAGAGTGGCAGTCCCTGGGAGATGGGGTGGGGGGTGGGGAGGTAGCTGTGAATATTCTGCATTGTGCTGAGCATTGGACTAGATGATCCTTGGGGTTCCTTCTTGGTCTGTGCTTCTGTGTTTAAGCAGTTTTGCTCAGAATCCCACTGATCCGTTCGATGGGGCTTACCCCTAGGAAAGTGTTCTTGGGATTTATAGGTCCTTTAGTTTAATCCTCTGCTCAGTGCAGGGTGTCCAAAGTTGGAGTATTCCTGACATGATGGCCAATCAGCCTCTGTGTGACGACCTCCAGTGATGGAGAGCCCACCTCTTGATACCTGGCTCTGTTGTCAAACTGTTCCAACCATTAGGAAATTACTCCTAATGTTCAGCTGAAAACCCGATTTGGTCCCCTGTGGAGCACAGGAGCGCTCCCAGGGCAGCATGTGACCTGCACGATGACATCACTTCCCAGAAGTGACATCATTGCACAGACTGGGAGTGTGCGAGCACGAGGGAAGACCAAAAGTAGGCCTCCAGCCTCTACCCTCCCGCCCAGGGGGTAGGGGGACCTGGTGGTAACCCTACTTGGGATGCATTTTGGCAGTTGCCCACAGCCATCTCCAAATCCTTGCAGAAGAACCTGTGTGAGCTGCCTGGGTTTTCTTTTCCACGGTCCCCTCCGCATCTTGTAGACAGCAGCGCATGTGGCAGCAGAGCCTGTGGCCGTTCCCCGTCCCCTCCCTTTCTCTTCCTTATGGGTCTCTCTACGTTCCAAGGCTCAGAGCTTTAAGATGGTGTTTGTTGCTGTGCTGCCCTAGCAACTGCACTTCATTTGCTCATTGCAACATTGAGAAACCTGTCCCTGCCCATCATTTCAGCCTCTGCATATCAACAATGTAAAGGTTGTTATCTTTAGGGGTCATGTGCTGTATTGTTTATCTAGACTGAGCTCACAGCCTTCCGAAGGGTCACGTGTAAGCCGACAGAAAGAAAATTGGCTGCTAGAGAAAAGTGCATTGACATCCTCCGTAATACGAGGTTCCTCGTGACTTGCTGCGATTTCCCCCCAAACCTCATCCCTGCTTTTGGCCCCCTGATGAGCTGTCAAAGAACAGTAAAGTTCTGTGTCTCCTGCACTCGTTCCTGACATAGGGCCTGCGCACAGGAACTTTGGTGCTCCTTTGGCTGAGTTGGATGCTGCTGGTCAAGAAGGACGAGGCTTTTAAGAGATCAGATTTGTTTTTTGATGGAACACAGTTGGCCGTTGCAGACCAAATTAAGAACTGGGGGCGGGGGGGGGCGGTACTGATGGATCCAGCCCTCCTGTCTGAAGTGCCTCTTCCAACTAACTCTCTCCAACTCTGTCAATCTGGCCACTCTCACTTGAGCTTCTGCAGCCTCATGGATGGATTACTGTGACAAGCTCTGTGTTGAGGTGCAATGAATCCAACCTGGGAGCCGTAGCCACTTCAGAGTGGGGCAGCCTGACTATTGCCAGGGGGCTAGCCAATGGGAACGTCTCTCGCCTATCTCGAAACAGCTACGTTGGCTGCCACATCCAGTTTGTTTCCACCTCCAGTTGAAGGGGTTGGTTATGACCTTTAAAACCCTTCATGGCCACATATTTTCCAAACCATCTCTCCTTATATGACTCCACGTGCCAGCTATGATCCTCAGGTTGCTGCCTTGTGGCTGTCCCCCCACCTCAGGGTTGAACACCTGGCACGCACAAGTGCCCATTTCTTTTCAGTGGTTGCTTTCACTTGGTGGAATGGGCTCACTAAGTTGGTGAGGGTGAGCAATCGCCATCCTTGGAAGCTTTTAGGAATCACTGAAAGGGACGGGTTTAAACCGGGTTTCAGCGGCAGGCATTGTCCTGGAATGGGTAATGGGAATGTGTTGCATTACAGATGGTTTTAACTTAGAATTGTAAACCGTCTTGAGCCACAAGGGAAAGATGGGGTATAAATATCATATAAATAAAATTAACGTCTGCATGTGCAATTGAGCATTGCACTAGGTTTAGGGCACAGTTATGACTGCAATATTAAAACAGGCATGGAGGAAGTGCCCTAAAATATAGATTAAAAAAGAGAGAAGGATCTTAGAATGTAAAAATAGAATGAATATGTTTATAGAATAACAATAATACTAGAATGTATATATTGCTTTTAAAGCCTTCCATGCCCTTTAGAGGCAGTCTGCATATAAAAAGAGCCAGTGTGGTATAGGCTAGGATCTGGGAGACCCCAGCTCAAATCCCCACTCTTCCACGCAAGCTTGATGGGTGACCTTGGGCCAGTAGCCAGCCTAACCTACCTCACAGGATTGTTGTGTGTGGGGGGGGGAATGGAGATGTGCATGATTAGATGATTAGTTGTGTGGTGTATTTTAAGTCTGTTGTGATCTGCCCTGAGCCCACTTGTGTGGGGAGGGCGGACTATAAATTGAATAAATAAATAAATAAATAAATGATGTGAGCTGCTTTAGGTCCCCATTGGCAAAAAGGATGGGGTATAAATAAAATAAATCTCACTTATCTGTGCAATAGTTCCAGAGGGTAGGTTAGCCTTATTCCCATATTGCAGTTTGGGACTGAGGCTGTTTGATGGGGCTCCAAACCTCCCAAATGGCACATGGAACCTCCGAAAGGTACATGGAAAAATCAATAACAGAAATTGATCCCATGCATTTTGAGGCAGTGTGCTCTTTGTCAAGAGTAGTTTTCCACTATTTGCACAACCAAACTTGTCTCTTAATTCAAGTAGTGGAAAAATACCTTTGTCAAAGAGCACAGCCTCAAAATGCATGGGGTTGGATTTCTATTATTGATTTTTCTGTGTATATTTGGGGAGGTTCTCCTTCTCCTCCGTCCTTCCTCAGTGGATTATTGCACATCTTTTTAGTTTTGCATTGTTCAGGCAGCCACTGAACTCTCTCTCAATGTGTAGGATGTTCATGTGAGATGCTTACTTTTTTTGGAGGTGAGAGAATTCCTCTGAATCACAATTAAGGCCTGGTAAAATCTGTGTCGAACCTGCAAGTGAGCTTCAGTTCATCACCTTTGTACTCTGTGTTTAATGGCATAGCATTATAAATTTTGTCCTTCATGCAAAAATAAATTATGGATATTGGTAAAAGTTAATAACATCAGCAAGCTACACAGTGGCTGGAGGGTTAGGGTCTTTGTCACTGTTCTTTCTCAAGGTCATATTTCCACTGAAGAACAGCTGTTTGCCTCCTTTAATTGTTTTTTCCAGTCCAGTTTTGGTTGTGTTGACTACAGCGACACTGGGAGCTTCATTTTGTTTGTTTGTTTGTTTGTTTACTTATTTAGATTTTTATTCTGCCCTCCCCGCTTTTCAGCTGGCTCAGGGTGGATTACATTCAATAAAAACATTACAATAAAACTTACATTTTAACAGTTTAAAACAGCAGTGACAAGACCAGTGTGTAATACAAATTCGTTCTACCTGATGGATGGATGGGTGCTTTCCACCTTCCCAGTATATTTTTCATGTGTTTCTAACCAGCAGACAGGCTCCTGCAGGCTTTTGTTCGAGGAAACATGTGACCGACTGCTTAACACAAGCTGTTGGAAAGAGTTTCTGCTTTCTGATATTCCTCTCTCCTTTCTTTTTTGTGTGCACACATCCAGGAATCTTGATGGTAGCAGGAAGCTGAAAAATGTAAGTATGGAGACGTGCAGCATCTCCCGGGGAGTTGTGTTGTTAACAAAGATTGTGACTCTTGTAGGCAAATGCTGTCGTGTGTGTCTGAAAAAGTGCTTTTTTGTATCTTGGCATGTACCTGATCTCTCCTCAGTTCTGTGGTGCTGTTGTGGAAACCTCTCTTTGCTCCCTCTTCAATTAGGAAATAACATAACTCCCTGAGGCACCAGATAAATTTTAAAGCTTGTTTCCAGGAAAAGAACATTTTGTAAAACTATATTTATGTCTTTCCCAATGTTTTGTGTGTTGCAAAAAAGGAGCATGGTTTTATTTGGTTTGTTTGGTTGACACGGAAATACCATCGATGTATAATCCTAAATTATCTTGCAGGACTGTCATTTTTCATTGTGACTGCAAGATTTTCTTTGCTTCTGCACATTGCATGGGTGTGTGTGTGTGTGTGTGTTTTCAAAGCAGCCCTTTCTGTTCAGCCTTCTTGTTGATTCCAGCCGGTGGCAGCCCAGAAAAAAATGATTTGGATTGTATGACGAGAAGTGCATTTTTAAAACTGTGTTGATCACAGTTAGATGAACAATCAGAAGTCAGACTAAACTTCTGGTTTTATTGTTACTTGTGAACTACCAAATACAGTTTTCGGTTTGTCTTTTGCTGACCCCTGAATATTTGGGGAAAAATATTCAGGACCGCTCTGTAATAACTTTTCAAGCTCACATAACTACAGGTAAAAAGGGCGATATTTCTATATCCTTTCCCTGGCATCTGTATTACAAATATAGAAGGGAAGCTTTTGGAAAAGCTACTTTGAAGCTTGCTTGTTTCCAAACATCATAAAAGACTGCTTGTCTGCATTGGCTTTGTTTTTCAAAGTAGTAGAGAAGTTAATTTTCTGAAAACTGCTGATCCTCTGTCCCATCAAAAAGAGTGGTTCAAAGAACGATAGTTTCAGCTAAATGCCAAGGGCAAACCAAATCCAGAAGCAGTGGCAGAGAGAGTCACCCACTCGGGAGTTTAGGGTAGAAGAAAAGCGCCTGTTTTCTAAAACTTTGGAATGATGTTGCCCAGCTTGGGAAGCATTTTCCAAATTATGGCTCTTGGATTGCAATTCTGTGGCTTCAAGTGATTTCCTAATTTTTTAATTTACCTTTATATTAACAAAATCGTACATGGGTTATTTCTTGATTATGTACTTGGAAGAACATCTCACTGAATTCAATAGGACTTATTCCAAATGTGTGTGCGCATGGTAGTATAGACTTCCAGCAGAGTCCTTTTTACTCAGAAATAAGTTTTGTTGATTAAGTAGTATGATTGCAATGCAAACCTATGTATGCTTGCTTGGGATTTGTCTTGAATTCAGTGGGACTTCTAAATAAGTGGCAAGAAGTCAATCTCCTCTGGGAATGGATTTTAGAGTATAGCTTTGGAAGCATAGCTCAGCAAACAGGAAAAGTTCGAATGGGGGGAACCCGAATTGTCCGTCTTTACAGAACAGCAGCAGCACCAGAATCAGACCCACAGGCCAACTGTGTGCACTCTGACGGCATCTTCTGCATGCCGTCACCTGCCAAAAGACAAACGGATTTTATGCAGCTTTAGAGATTTCAGGTTTTGTGTCACACAGCTAAGCATTAAAGGAAGGGGGATTCAGAATATGGTGCACTCGTTGCCTGGATGCTGACTGAAGCGAATTCCCACCAAATTGCGCTATTATAGAAGCAGACTGTTTTATGAAAACTTGGTCTTCCTTAACAGTTGAGTAATGGAAACATTTTTTTTCATTTCCCATGGCTGTGTATATGTGTATACTCCCCTCCTCTGCTACTCCAAAATGAATTTGTTTCTATGTGTGGAAATTTCCTTTCAGTGATCTGATTGTTATCTAGAATGATCCCAAACACAGCATCTGGGTTTCCATAAACAGGAAAAACACTGCCATTAATAAATGCCGGAGAGACAAAGGGGCTGTAAAAATTAATGGATACCTATTCTTTTTTTTTTTTTTTTTAAGTAAGTGCTCATTAAAGGTGCTGGATTAAAACCCTTATCCAATTGAAAGTCATCCAAACTAGAATTTTTACATCCCATTTTATTTGACTTTTTTTGAACAATTAAAAAACAATTCATACAAGCTGCTTTCTTCGAAAACTGCAGGCTTGAGTGTTTACTCCCCCCCCCAAAGCAATACTGAATAGGCACCATTTGTCCCCTCTGCCTCACATGTCCCAGAAGACCTAGAGTAGGAAAGGGAGGGGAGGCACCTTGAAATGGACTGTAGATCTAACCCCTCTCAATGTACGCCAGGGCAGATGGCCTAATTTTTCTAAACTGCGGTTGAGAGATTTGGAACAAACAATAGGCTCATTCACTTTCTTTTCATTTGAATGTGCATTCCCCCCCCCACCCAGTTAAAACTGCTGGCTTAACAGTGCTTGCATCAGCTGTGATGTAACATTTAACCAGAGTTCCCAGACACTTGATTTTTTCCACCCCAAGAGTTTCCTTCCGAAATCGTCACTCATTCTGGAATTAGGTGCAAGGACACTTTAAACAGAAATTGGTGTCATCCGTGTGCATGTATTTCTCCCCAGCTTCCCTTGGAAGTTCCTCTTCCATCTGCTGCCCAAACTAATTTCCAGTGTGGTGCAGTGGTTAAAGTATCCTCAGACTAGAATCTGGAAGATCCAGGACCGAATTTCTGCTGGTTGTCTTTGGGCCGGTCACTTGCTCTCAGCCTAGCCTGCTTCACAGGTGGTTGGAGTGAAGATAAAATGGAGGGGGGGGGGGGAACAATGTTGCAGGCTGTTTTGGTTCTCCCTTGGAGATGAACACGGGATCATCTAAATAAGCAGATTAGCCAAGGTTTGAAACTGGGCCTTTCCCACTCTAGAACACCCATGTATTCTAGAGGCAGTGCTGGAAATGGAACTGTAATTCAGTTCTGCTTAAAGTAGCTCTGTATACTCTGTTATAGTTGCACCAAACGTAGTAACTTTATCAAATACCTTTCCACATTTTCTGTTATAAATTCTTTTTTTGCTATGTCTTAGCGCCCTTGCTCTGCCCCTCTCTGCAGTCCAGCAAGAGATCAGGGGCAGCCTCTTTGTCTCTTGGGCGTCTTTCCCAGGCATTGGGTTTCCATCCCTCCTGTAGACGAGCTGCCCGCTGTGGTCCTCCTCCCTCCTGGCGCCAGCTGTGTGGTGCTGCTGCTGCACCCTAAACCATCTCCTTGGCATCTTCCTGCCTTCCCTGTCCCCGAGCAGGACTTGAAATTCCCAGCAGAGATTTTTCCTCTAGGAGGCAAACGCTAAAGGGGGAGAAGGTGGCAGCAGCAGCAGCATTGCTAGACGGGGAAGAGCTCAGACGTTGGCTACAAAGCTACAGCTTGCAGAGGCAGCAGGAAAGGGGAAGAGGGAGTATCTGCCTTTGCTGTTTGTTGCTAGAGGGAAGGGGAAGGTTTATCGCCTCTCTGTGCCACCAATGATTTTGTGTCCAATAAAACAGTTTTGACAAGATGGGGGGGGGGAGAGATTAAGGAAACGGGGGCTTCACCAGCCATGTGACTAAGAGCTTCTGGGATCCTCTCCTCTACCATCTGAGTCAGCAGCACTTTCCAGTCCACCGTGGACAGGCAGGTGCTGAAAAGGTCCGAACAGCTGCCCCAAAGCCAGTCTTAGAAAAGGCAGGAAACGGCTGGGATGCCGCTCTTTGGCAGCGGCAGCATCTGGAGTCTCTGTTATCGTTGAGTGAACAGCTTGTATCATTTGCAGAGGGAAAGGACTAGCTTGGAAGCAGCCCAGGGCCGTTTCCAGGCGGCTTACCTGCCTCCGGAACGTCGTGTCATGTTGCGGGGAAAACGCGAAATATCGCGTTTTCTCGCGCGAGTTTTGTGCGACGTCGCGCAAAACTCACGCAAGAAAACGCGATATTTCGCGTTTTCCCCGCAACATGACACGACGTTCCGGAGCCGCCTGGAAACGGCCAAGGTCAACAAAACAGGGCATGGTTAAAAGGGAATCTCCCTGGTTAAAACTAATCATGGATAAAGAGCATGTGAGTGAAGGAGCTAAAATCTGAGTTAAAATCTCTCCTCTGGCCCCAACAGCACCGTGCGCTAGACATTTATTTGTTTATTTAAAACATTTCTCTACCACTACCAAATAGGGTCCTCAAGGCAGCAAACATCAAAACATTTCAACATTAAAACAGCATTCAAAATATAGTATATATAAAAGAAACAATCGGATAAAGATATATAAACACACAAACAACATATAATAACACAACCAGGGAGGAGAACCAATAACAATTATTGGGGGTATTTGCACTAATAAAAAAATTATTAGGAGTATGCCAAGCAAAACAAAAAATGGAAGACAGTAATAGAGGTTGTCTGGAGTGCTCAGCATTTTTTAAAAACTCCCCAAGTTAATAGGGGCCTGATCCAAACCGGGACTGTGCCACAAAGGTAGGAGGGGGCTTTGCAGTCTTGTCCCCTGTGACGGCCTGCCTCCTCAATCCGAAGCTTTCTGGGAACAAAGTGTCCTCCCGATTCCAATGCCGGGAACCTTGAGGAGCCTCTCTCTAAACCTGGCAAAGCCACCAGAAAAGCTTTCCTGGGTTCCAAGGCGGTCTCGCTCACACATGAGCATTACTGTTGTAAAAATATAGATATCTTTATGAACTAACAAATAGAATAAAATTGTTTAAAAGCCAGTACAGTCTCAGCAGATCATATAATATTAAAATAACAAAGCTAGCTGACTAGATAATACATTCAGTACCTGGAGCTTAGATGGTAGTTCACCCCTGAGCATACAGCAGGCACTTGAGTTGTAGCATAGGCACACAGGCCAGTGCTGTGAGAGGTAGCAACTGGAAAGCTTGGTAGAGAGGCAGGTGGTTAAAGGGTCTCATAGGTAGAGGTGTAGAGGGTAGACTGACGCATGCCCAAGTATAGGATTTGGCCAGCCCTACCAGATGACCAATAATGACCAATAGAATCTCCTTCTTTTGGGAACTTTCCTGAAATATCACATCATTACTCCTCTCCCCCCCCCCATCCCAGCTTTTAAATCAATTAAGACTCTTCTCCTGGATGTATGAGCTTGAGGGAGATAACAAGGGAGCTAGAGTGCCCAGGCCAGGTCCATTTCATAGAGGAAGCTAAGCAACTAATATTCACATCAACCCTTTTGGCGGAATAGAGGCTGTCTTGCATCACCCCCACACTGTATTCACAATAAAAAATGGCCCAGGTGAAACATTGATGTGAAAATGCACATGCCCCTAATGTCAGTATACATATATTTTCACAACGGGAGAAATAGCAGTTCCCTGGGAAAATGGCACGGTGGTGGGGGGAGGCTTACAAAGGCTCCCAATCAGCTGCAGGCCTACTTAGGCCCACATTTTTAAAAAAAATTCTGGGTGCTCTAGGGTTACCAGGTCCAGGATGGGAAATTCCGGGAGGTTTTGTGGGCGGAGCCTGGAGAGGGTAGGGTTTGGGGAGGGCAGGGGCTCCAGTGAGGCATAATTCCATAGAGTTCACCCTCCAGAGCAGCCATTTTCTCCAGGGAAACTGGTCTCTCTTCCCTGGAGATCAGTTGTAATTCCAGGAGATCTCCAGCCACCACCTGGAGGCTGGCAACCCTATGTACAGTAGGTGGTCAGTCACAAATTTAGAACAAAACCTGAGGCAAACCATGTAACCATCTAATCTTTCATAACAATTCACTATACATGCGTTATGTCAAGAACCTCAGTGGCTGACAAAATGTACATATGCTACATTCTTATGGAACAGTATTTGATAATGTGATTTCTTGTCAGCATGCAGAGACACCCTGTCTGGAAATTTGTTTCCGCCACATTGAATAAATAATGATGATCCTGAGCAAGTTGGGATCCCAAGCTGAGAGCCCCACCCCTGTGGGTCACTGACCCATTTACGTGGGTCCGTGAAGGCTCCTGGGCAGGTGGCAGGGACCCCACCGCCAGCCGGAGCAAGTCCCCAGGGGAAGCCCCAACTGGAAATGGGTGAGGAAGAAGTGGGTGGGTGCAGCACAGAGAGGAGGAGGGGCTCCTTCACTGAGTTGTGCCTGCAGGCAGTCCCACACAGGCGTCCAACACCCTCGCCACCCCTCTCAGGCTAGCGTAGGCCAGAGAGGAGACCCTCTAAGGTAACAGAGGAGGGAGGACTACAGGAAGGGAAGGCCAGGAATCGAACCGCCTCTGTTACTCACACCCAGCAGGGCCACACACCCTCTCATGTTCTTTCTTTCTTTCTTTCTTTCTTTCTTTCTTTCTTTCTTTCTTTCTTTCTTTCTTTCTTTCTTTCTTTCTTTCTTTCTTTCTTTCTTTCTTTCTTTCCAAAATTTTCACCCCACCTTTCGGCCCCCATAGGACCACCAAGGCAGCTAACAAATTAAAACATACAAATTAAAATCAGTACACAAATACATCATTAAAACAGTTTAAAACCAGAAGTTAAGTACAAAAGGAATAAAAACAACAGTTAAAACATTGGAGAGGGCGGAGGGACCGCTGAGGGAACGGCAAGCAAAACAAATCGCTTTCACCCACTGGTGGGATATGGCAACAGAAAGGGACAGGCAAATCTCTCTGGGGAGAAAGTTCCGGAGTTTTGATGCCACCGCTGAGAAGGCCCTCTCCCAGGTTGCTACTCACCTCGGGTTGCCAGCCTCCAGGTAGTGACTGGAGATCTCCTGAAATTACAGCTAATCTCCAGCTGATGGGTACCAGTTCCTCTGGAGAAAACGGCTACTTTGGAGGGTGGACTCTATGGCATTATAACCTGCTGAGGCCCCTCCCTCCCCAAACCCCACCCTCTCCAGGATCTACCCCCCCAAATCTCCAGGAATTTAGCAACCCAGAGCTGGCAATCCTGTACTCACCTAACCTCAGAAGGCGGGGGCACTCAAAGAAGGGCCTCCAAAGATGACTGCAGTGCTCAGTTAGGTAAGCAAGCCCAGAGCTGCCTTCCCCACAGGAAGCCAAGTGGTCAAGGAGGACGAGCCAGACCTCTGCCTTGCAGTCAGGAAGAAAGGGGTGCGGGTGAGGCAGAAGCCTTCCCTTAATGCCTGAGGTTTTGTCTCTGGCCTGCTGCTAAAGGGCATGGGGGGGGGGCACGGCTGCCCCCTTTTCATCCCTTGGCAGGCAGGCAGAGCCTGACAAGAAAGGAAACAAGACCTGAAGCCAACGGTGTCCTGTGTGAGCGACAGAAAAACACGTCAGTGGCCGAGGCTTAGCATCTGTCCAGCTGTGCTTCATGATGGGGAAATTAAATGCGCTCAACCACCTCAATACTCATCAGAAGGGCAGATTCGTCAAACCAGTCCCTGCCTCCGAACCAGTTTCGATAAACACTTGGCATATAAGTCATCTGAAAAGGCCAGTTCTGATCTCTCAGTGTTGGGGTTGTTCATCTCCTATACATGGCTTTATTGATGCTGATCTCTATAAGAACCTCAAGTGCCCGTTTCAGCGTAATTAGATTTTAAAGCTCTGATTTGTAAGGAGTGCGCTTGGGTATTCACTTTTCTTCCCAGGTTTTGTCAGACGTGGTTTGACGGCAAGATCGGCATTTTGCTTCTTTGCATCCACTGAAAATATTAACATGCCATTGAGAATTTATGTACTAACAGCCTTCACTGGGCTGCATTAAATACCCTTCCGGTTGTTCAGAACATGAAAACCGGCTTCTAATCTGCTCCTCACATGAAATCTCTCACTTTGTTTTAAAATGTCCAGTGATGTCATGGGTTGGGTCTGGGAGGGCGTCAACGTGCCTGAGGGGAAATGCCCAGTACAGGCTTAACATGTGAAAAGAGGCAGCTAAAGTTTTTCAGGGCATGGAGGTAAATAACACCACCTGCTAAATGCCGTCCAAAAAGCCTTTATTAGAGTGCAGGACATCCCCCCCCCCCCAGGGCTTGTTGGCATCCCTGCTTGTGTAGATTCATTCCATTCGTGGCAGTGCCCTCCCCTGGTGCACAGGGCTTCCCCCCCCTGGTGCAAAATGGTCTTCCTCTGGCCGCTTCCTTGCACCAGGGAGGATTCCGCCAGCTGTAGAGCACAACTGCGGGCTCAAGTCCAGCATAGTTTACAGTGACCAAATGGCCATTAAGACTGTACTGAACATGGTTAGTTTTGATTGGTGTTCTTTGGATTTTTTCAGGTTTTAGTCACCCTGTACTGGCTGGGGAAGACCGCAAACAGCAGCACTTCTTACAGCGGAGCGACGCTGAACCTGAAGGAATTTGAGGGATTGCTAGACCAGATGAGAAAGGTATTTTTGTTGATTCGGGGGACAGAAATCAGTTTTGCATTCAGGACTTGAATTTCTCCCTTGTTTTGTGACTTATTTTGCAACTGGTTTTATTGGGGGGGGGGTAGCTCTTACTGTTTGAGAAGCGTATGGACAGTGGGCAGTGGAATAGATTATAAATGAGTAAATCAAAACCGTTGCCTTAATCACCTGCTCTTCCATAAGCCAAATGGATGTAACGGTGCCTCTATGTTTGTTCTTTCGAAGGGATTCTGAGGGTGTGACTATTGCTGGCATACGCACACTGCTGCCCACGTAGCAGTAGTCTGCTAAACTGAATCCTGATACGTATTTTTTCCACTGGTTGCTTCCCCTCGGGAGATATTCCCTCGTGTAAATAGCAGTTTACCCCATGATTTTGGAGCACGTTCACACGGTGTTGTGCCCACTCCAAAGGGAACTTCCGTGTTTTGCCATGGTGAGCCAGGCTAAAGAGAAATTTCCTTAAATCTTGCTCACCTGGAAACCTGTGAGGTAGCCGCGTCCTCTTCCTCCAGCCAAACTGCAGAGGGAGCTGAAGTTAAGCACCGCCTTCAAAATATCAGACCTGAGCTCTTGATTGCCTCCACCCACCCGTAGCCCTTTAATGAGCTTTTTGTCCTTCATAGCTGAGCCATGGAATGGTAGTGAGCAGTGTGGAGACGGAACTTGCCGACTCCATTCCTGCCTGTTCGGGCATCCGATCACTCAGCGGTCCAACGTAGATAACACTGACGCACTGCAAGCCGTTGTTTGCATGTTAGGATCCAGTGCCAGAAGTGCACACTTCCACCTCTCTTCAGAGCCATCTTTCAGTTCTCTTTCTTTGTCAGTGTTGCCCATGGCTTTGTGCGAAGTGTAAACCAAAAATAAGAAGTATCCAAGTACCTGGGAAGGAGTGTGAAAACACACAAAGGGAAATAAAAACCTGCACCCACACCAATAAAAATAGAGTAAAAAATCTAATAGTGGTTAATATGCAAACTTGTGCAACAGACAATATATCAAAAATGTATGCAAACATACATGTCTGAACATTACAGCTGCTAACAAAGTATGTTTTGAATAATATTCTTCAGACTGTAAAATATTATTCTGGTCTGTGACCTTGCAGTGTTTGTACCAGACTGATTAGCTTGAGCTTTTTAAATTTGTGGGTGTCCTCATGTAGGAGGAAAAGAAGTTCGTTTCACATATCTTGAGAGAAGAGTAATATTTTACAGTTTGAAGTTTATTCAAAACGAGCTTTGCAGCAGCCGTAATGTTCAGAGTCACTGGATATATTTTGCTATGTTGTCTATTGTACAAGTTTGTATATTAACTACTGTTAGATTTTTCACTCTGTTTTTATTGTTGTGGGTGCAGGTTTTTGTTTCCCTTGGTGGGGTTTCATACGCCTTCCCTTTGCGCTAAGTGTGCTGTCAGTGCCAAGCCATGATAAATAAAAACCAGCTTCCCCTCTAACCATGGTTTGCAGTTTAGATTCTCTCTGTCTGGTTTACAGGAAAGCCCTGGCTTGTGCTGATGTCTGTCTAATGTGAAACCATTATTAGTGCTGGGAAGGGAAAGGAGGAAGGAAGTTACTCCCCTGCAGAGACTGGCTTACAGTTTGCAAACCGTAGTTTATGGGAATCCCAGCATTACATATACACAGATCTCAGCTGAATATGTGAACTGCCTCCATTGAAAAGCATTGTATTCACCCCCTGTAAAATGAAATTAAAGCTTTGTCTGTAATCGTTGATCCGTAAGGATTGTACTACACCTATGTGTCACGTTTAATATTGCAGTCAGTGGGCAATGATGAGTTTCAGCCAAATGGTATGTCATCTTGCAATATTTGGATGTGCTCAGTTGATCCTTTGCAGTACGAATTACGAGGATGGGAAACATTACCAGAGGAAAAAGTAATCTGTGACTCTGTTGTGTGCATGTGTGTGTGTTTGAACTATTAAATATACACAATATGAAGTCTCCATCTGTTGCTATGTGGATAGGCAACAAACTGTTATGAATGTCAGGTAAATTAGAGCTAGCTATATCCTGACCTCAGAAAATATTCCTTCCTGTTGAAACATCCTTATAAGGTTAAATAGGCCAGATTTGATCCTGCTAGGGCATCAAGGCTTCCCTCTGGTTTTCAGATGCAGTATAAATTGCGCGCAGAAAGAGGTGTGTGTGTGTGTGTGTGTGTGAGAGAGAGAGAGAGACAGACAGACAGACAGAGATGGAGAGACAGACAGAGAGAGACAGAGAGTGTGTACACTGGGGTTTATCAGGTCAAATAATAAAAGGAATTATGGGCCACATGAAAGGGTTTGTAGGGATTCTCCATACTGTATAATAAGGCTCTGCTCCTTGGAAATGTCATCTGAGAAAATTTCAGGGTCCTCAACCAGGCTGCTGAGTTACTCGTGTTTACTGTAGACCGTGCCCTAGAGCAGGACAATGTTACTTGTAGGTGACTGTAGCTGATGCTGATAGTGGTAGAGTCTCATCTTGGTATTATTTGGTCAGAGAGCAGACTGGTACAAGACAGAATTCCTTCGTCCAGCCTGACACCAAAGGATCTTTATTATCTATGTTGGTTCTGTTACTTTATTTGGTGAGTGCTGTATGTCAAAAGAATAAGGAAGCCTTGTATGCATAGAATCATAGAGTTGGAAGGGGTCTTACAGACCGTCTAGTCCAACCACTGCCCAATGCAAGAACATCCTAAAGCATCCCTGATAAAGTATCCGTCCTTGAAGATTGCCAATGAGGGGTAACCCACCTCATTCCTAGACAGCCAGTTCTGCTGTTGACTTACTCTTAATGTGAAGAAGTTTTTCCTAATGTCCGGCTGGTACCTTCCCTCCTGTAGTTGAAACCCATTGTTTCGAGTCCTGTCCACTGTTGCCAACAGGAACAGCTCCTGTCCCTCCTATAAATGACAGCCTTTTAAATACTTAAAGAGAGCCATCCTGTTTCTTCTCAACTTCCTCATCTCCAAACTGAACAATCCCAAATCCCTCAGTCTTTCCTCCCAGGGCTTGGTCTCCAGGTCCCTGATCACCCAGGTTGCTCTCCTCTGCACTCTTCCAATTTGTCCACATCCTTTTTGAAGGGAGGCCTCCAGAATTGCACACAATACTCCAGGCGGGGGGCTTGGCCAACATGATAGACAGTGAAACATCAACATCCTGTGATTTGGATGTTATGCCTTTGTGGATATCCCCCAAGACTGCATTCGCCTTTTTTTGCTGCTGCATCACACTGACTGCCACCAGTGTCCCAAGATCTTGCTCACACACACTGCTACCCATCCAGTATTCATGTTTTGCATTTTTGTTACCCAGATGCAGAACGTGACACTTATACCTGTTAAGTCACGTCTTTTTCAAATCCGCCCACTTTTCCAGTGTGTTCAGATCTCCTTGAATTCTATGCCTGGCTTCAAGGGTATTTGCTCCTCCTCCCAGTTTGGTGTTATCTGTAAATTTAATGAGTAATCCCTTCACACCCTCATCCAGATCATTTATAAACATCTTGAAAAGCTCTGGGCCCAGGACCGAGCCCTCTGGCGCCCCACTGGGCACCTCCCTCCAATCAGATGCGACGCCACTGACAGCTACTCTTTGGGTGTGACTATCCAACCAGTACCCTCTCCATCTATCCATCCTAGAGTCCAGTCCACAGTCCTTCAGTTTACCCATCAGAACCTCATGAGGAACCTTGTCAAAATCTTTACTGAAATCCAGACAAACTACATCGACAGCATTCCCATGACCCAATAAGCCTGTGCTTCTGTCATAGAGGAAGATGAGGTTGGTCTGGCAGGACAATTCTGTGCTGTCTTCTCCGTATCACCACGTTGTCCGTCAGATTCTTGCAGATTGACGCTTTTATAGTTGATCTGCAACAACTTCCTCAGAGTATGATTATGGCACGATGTCCCACATAGTCATGTTCAGCAGCATATTTCATCTGAAAAATAGTTTACTATGATAAAACTACTCCTATTTTACCGGCAACTTGCTACGAGCTATTTCTTTGTTTTTGCTTCGGTTCTTTTAAGCAAATTATGCTTTTAGGACCTTTTACTCATGTACTACCTTACATTTGTATCTTACAATAACTCCACAGAAATAAGGGCACTGTCCATTGCTCTTGTCTCCTCTCTTTCTCCTGATGATAATTCACTCAGGAGGGTTAAACTGATAACTAAAGATTGATTGATCTACTTGATTTATTACCCATCTTTCTCTCCAGCGGAGACTCAAGGGGGCTGACATAACCCTCATTACAATCCTGTGAAGTAGGTTAGGCTGAGAGTCTGACTGGTCCAAGGTGAACCAGCAAGCTTTTGTGCACAGCAGGGATTCGAAGCTGAGTTTCCCAGATACTCATC
Organism: Eublepharis macularius; assembly: GCF_028583425.1. Lineage (NCBI taxonomy): Eukaryota > Metazoa > Chordata > Lepidosauria > Squamata > Eublepharidae > Eublepharis > Eublepharis macularius. Next base: position 94,682,524 of record NC_072799.1, on the reverse strand, counting down.
CGACACCCTCGCCACTGCCCCATGCCGGCTCTCTACGCCATGCAGGGAAGCGAGCTTCGTAGCTGAGGATTCGAATGAGGGAAGACCGCAGCTTTCAGGCAGTCCATAAAATATAACTTGTGTAGTCTTTATTTGCCTTGGGGTTAACTTTTCAACATCCTCTTTATTTCACTACCTGAAACTAGTTGCGCCTTTCTGCTGTTAGCGTTTTTAAAAAGAAGACATGATTGCTTGCATGACCCTGAAGCAAACCAAAATTGCATGGCCAATCTGTGGAAAAACCAAAATGTGTGACCTTCACTTCATATCTTTTAGCCATCAGTGGGGATTTGTAACCTGAGTTTTTCAAATTCTAGCCAAACACTCTAACCACTAAACCACACTGGCACTTAGAGTAGTAAAGAGCCCAGTAGCACCTTTAACCAACTTTATTGTAATAAAAACTTGTCAGGGCTTGCCGCGGCCGCTGCTGGGCAGGGCACTGGGCGGTCTGCTCCTGACATCAGAGGGGGGCCAGGGATTCTGCAGGACCCTGCTCTGTGGATGGAGGGGCGGTATACATCACCCAGACTCCCTCTCACTCCACTCGCTGGCTCGCTCAACCTGTGCCACTCACTCCCCTTGGTCTCTGCCATCTCCTCCTCCTTCCTCCACCCTCCTCCTTGCCTTTGCTCTCGCTTTGCTCCGCTCCATCACTCCTACTCAAACCCACCACCCCAGAGCTCTTCCTAGCCAGCCTTTATAGAGTTTTCTTTCTCCGCCCCGCCCTCCTTTCAGGCTTGTTCCCTCTCCTGACTTGGCCCAGCTGCGCCTCCTCTCAGGTGTTTCCCTCCCATTACTCATCCCTTCTAGGCTTCCTTGCCTTTCTGGCAGGGTGGGGTTGAATGCGAGCCATCCCCAGCTGAGGTCTCCTTGGCCTTGCTCGCGAGGAGCTGCCCCAGTAGGCCTCTGAGCTGCTGAGCTTCCCTGGCCTTGCTCGCAAGGAATTGCCCTGGCCAGCTTCTGGGCTGCCTTTGCCCCCTCCCTCTGCCCTGCTTAGCTCCCCAGCTTCTCCCTGGAGGGTGGGGCTGGCTGGCCTCGCCCTGCCCCTTCCAGCCCTCTGGGGCCTTGGGCCTTTGCCCCTTTCCCCTGGCACAGGCAGGTTCTGGCCCTGATGGCTGGCTGGGGCAGCAGGGCAGCTGCCTCCCATTGTTTCCTCCTGGTGAGGCGGGGGGCTGTGCCTCAGACCCCGGACAAGACTAACCAATAAAGTTGGTTCATCAACAGTCTTCAGTGCAGCCCCACATTGAGGACTACGCTGGCGCAGGCCAGCCACTCAGAACAGGACTTTTTTTTAGCTCTTAGGCTATTCGGGGGAGCGACCTCCCCCTCAGACTGCTCCGAGCCGGGTTCCCCGCTGAAAATGGTCACATGATAGAGGAGGTCGCCCCGTCCTTCCCTCAGTTCGGCCAAGGCCAAGTTACGGGCGTGTTTAGGCTTAGTGAAGTTCATCTTCATTAACAGTTGTTAATAGTAGTTTGTAGTGGTAGTTTGTAGTTAGTAGTGGTAGTTTTATTAGAACTGTTAAGGGTTATTTATTTATTAGTACTCTTAAGAGTTAAAGTTACTTTGGAGACCCGTTCTTGTGGAAATGCAACAGCAAAGTGAGTTCGTTCAACGCTGAACCGGGATCCTCCCACCCCTCTCCCTTGTCGGGATGGCAGATAATTCCCTGTTTAAGAAATGCAAGGAATGTGCAACTAAGATGGCCAAGACAGACGGATACTCCCGATGTCTTGCATGCCTGAGGGAAGGGCATATTGGGGACCGCTGTAAACTTTGCCAAGTCTTCACCCCAAGGTGAGAACTGATCGAGCAGCAAGACTAAAGGCTGTGCTCTGGGAAAAGGCCATGTCTAGTTCCACAAACCCAGCAGCAAAGAAATACGCCCTGGTGGAGTGTTCACCGTGTCTGATCCCCAAGACCAGATCTGAGTTGATGGGAGATTTGGTTCCAGGACCCTCAGAATCGATGTGAGATCCATCGGCACTGAAGGCTGAGAGCCAACCATGCTCTCGATCCCGTGAGACCTTGACTTTGGCGTGGTCGATGCCTAGTGTCATTCTGACAGAAAATGATCAGCCTCCTTCTTGGAGCGGGGTGTCGAGGTCCCCAGCTCCAGCCAGAATTAAAGCGGATCCGAGTAAGGTGCATAAACACAAGCTTAAAGACAAGAGCAAAAAAAGAGCTTGGCAGCATGATTTGCCATCGGAACCGATAAGGAGGTCGGACTCGGAGGAACAGCCACCTCCCACTCCTCACTCAACCAGGAGGTCGAGTTCGATTTCTCCTACGTCCGACAATGGTGGCAAGCACGCGACAGGGGCTGGCCAAGAAATATGCTCGAGTTCGGAAGAAAGGCCCAGACATCACCACTTTTGGCCGTCCTGGTACTCTCCGTACCCCTCACCAGGATATGCACAGGAGTGGAGTGTTATCTGATTTACCCATATTCTGCACTGGGTTCCTCTCGTTCCAGACAGAGCAGATCGGATAGATCGGATCCAACATGGTACCTGTCAGCGTTCCCATCGACATTGAAAGGTGGATCCAACTCGGAATCGGACGTGGAACCCTTTGGCTCCGAAAGAAGCCCCAGCGGCACATCAGACCTGCCACTGGAAGAGGCAATAGGCGAGTCAGATCGGAGGTCCCCTACAACTGATTATAAGTTATTTGCAGAGCAAATGCTACGCATGGCAGAATCACTGGAGATAGATGTCTCAGCGCCTCAGCCTAAGGTGAGGGATAATATACTGAAGCACATCTATGCGACACCCTGGAAGTGGTAGCATTTCCTATGATAAAGGAGTTTGTAGAAATTATGGATGAACTTCGGCAAAGACTGGCTTCTCTTCCAATCACCATGAAGAAGGTGCAAGTCTCATAGAAGATAAAGAAAGCTAAGTGTTCATCTGTTCACCCATCCACCTGCCTCTTCTATGGTTGCAGAGGAACTACAGGCAAGACAGAGACAAGGTAGCTTTGCTATTCCAGCTGACAAGGAGGGCTGGAAACTGGATGCGGTTGGCAGAAAGTTATGTTCAGGATCATCGCTTACCATCAAGATGGCCAACTTCTTGGCCGTTACGAGTGGCTACCATATTTTCTTGTGGAATAAGATGACAATGTTTGTGGACAGTTTACCACATAACAAGAAAACCCTTACTAAGGTAATCCGGGATAAGGCTATCATTTTGTCAAAACAGCAAATAAGTGCAAGCAGACATATCCTGGATGTCTCAGCCAGAAGTCTAAATACAGCAGTGGCTTTGTGAAGACATGCACGGTTGCGGGCTACAACGCTGCCAATTGAGACTAAAAACAAAATTGAGGACATGCCATTCGAAGGAACTACGTTGTTTTCTGGAACAACGGATGAATATTTGGCCAAGAAAAAGGATTGTCAGACTGCCAAGTCTTATGGAACCCTACCGCAGTCTGCCACGTCACCGCAGTACTGGAATGTTGGAAGGAGAAGATACCAACCCAGGAAGGAGTATTGATCCTATCGGTTCCAGCCATACAAGCCACAGTATCCGTACCATACTCAGTTCTCCAGCTCCAACCAGTCTTGAAGGCGTTCGTCGGGGAGGTTGAATCCTGCACAACAGAATCAGGCTCAGAAAGAAAACTCCCAAAGCTGTAGAGAGCAGCTGTGACTAGATGATCGAGCAACTAGCTCTCCCACGCTCTTTTTAAACAGATTAACACAGTTTTTTGATTCTTGAGTTGAGTAGTGTTCTATGCCCTTAACTCACTTGCAAATATGTTATCCAGGAAGGCAGTCCAGATCCTTTCAGACATGATGACGGTTTGTTATATAAACAAGCAGGGTGGCACGGCATTGAAAAAGCTCTGTTTGGAGGCTATCCGCCTATGGGATTGGGCTATTTCCCGGGGTATTACACTCTCTGCCCTACATATTGCAGAGTCACAAAACAGCAAGGCCAAATATCTCAGCAGACTAGGGAAATCCCATCACGAATGGGTCCTGAACGACAGATATGCACAGGAGATTTTCAAGAAATGGGGACATCCAGACATAGATCTGATTGCCACAGAAGAGAACACAAAAACCCCCCAGTTTTGTTCCAGAGGGGATATTGGCAGGGATTCGCTTGGGGAAGCATTCCAAATACAATGGGAAGGGATTGTTTTTCTATGCCTCTCCCCCACTTCCGCTGTTACAGAGGACAGTTTGCAAAGTTCAAGCAGATCAGCCTGTGTGCATAATGATAGCTCCATTTGGGCCGCGTCAGCCTTGGTTCCACACACTAAAGAGGATAGCCAAAGGGAAGTACATCCATCTCCCAGGAGTACCAGATTTGATTCATTTGGGGTGTATATTGTACCACGATCTGAGCAAATTACATCTAACTGCATGGTTCCTAGAACATTAACAGGGCAGTTTTCTGACGCAGTAGCAAACATCATTTTGAATGCACGTAGGCCCTCAACTAGGAGGGCATATTGACTCAAGGGGAACAGATTTGTTGGCTGGGCAGCTGCCAGAGGCATCTCCCCTGGGTCCTGTCCTTGACTGAATGTCTTTGATTACAGGGATTAGGTCTAGCATCTTCTTCAATCAAGGTTTATTTGGCAGCCATTTCGGCATTTCATTCCAATGTCCATGAAAAGACAATTTTTCCCATTTTTTTGTCAATGCTATTCCTGAACGGGCTATATAATCTTTATCCACCGTAAGTCACTAGCCCTTTCTTTTGTGGCGATATAAAGAAAAAGGCATATGTCTACCATGGAAGGGGCTAGATACTAACTTTAAAAAAAATGAAAGCTGGAGATTCATCTGCATCTGTTATTACAACTTTAGATGATTATATTGTTATGAAATTGACATTTTTTAAAGTTGCAAAGTCCTGGGTGGAGGGCTTAAACATGCACTAAAATTTTTAAAAGGGGAGGGGGTGCTGGGATGCCACCAATGACATCACTGAGACGACAGCACCTTTGCTTGGAAATCCTGATTATTTCAGGCACGTGAGACAGAAAATAGCCTGGCTGTTGAAATGCAGAGGGAGGGCAGACATGTAGAAGATCTGTCCCTGATTCCAGTACTTTTGAGTCATCTGCTAAGAAACTCAGGAATAAGTTGAGTGTACAGAAAAGCCCCCATTGAATGCAAGGATATTCCCAATTCCTGTTGTTTGCCCCTTCTTAATTCCTTCCCCAAGGCCTGATTTCCCCCATAATTGTGCCTGGGGAGTGTCACGTACCTGATTTTCATGGGCAGGAGCCCACTTTGGACAAGATGCTGTGTGAGTGCCCTCCTCCATGGTAGGATTCCTTGCCTCAGCTGGTGTCTGTCGCGTTTAGGTCAGGCCTTTCTTCCACCAGCTGTCACTTGCAGTTCGGAGTTTGCCTGAGAAAAGAAGCTTCGGTGAGGGGAAATGCTGTGGCTGGGTGGGAGGATTCTGCAGTCTTTGCCCGCTTACTCTTTTTGCCGTAAGCTCAGACTTATTCTTTTTTAAGAATGGATCTTCATTCCCACAGGGCTCGCATCTAGTCTGGGCTTTCCTTAGTTCATCAGATGTTTGGCATTGCGCTGATATAAAGGTAGCTTTTCAAGGGAACTGCCGCCCTCATGGCTGTCTCCTCTGACCTGGGCTTTGGAGGTGCTCGCTTGCCCCTAAGAAGAGAAGGAGGTAACTGGATACTTCATGTCTCTTGAAGGAATAGCTCTTGTGTAACCCCTATTCATTTCATGGGCGTTGGTGCTGAGGAATAGAGTGTTGCATATCAGTGTGGAAAAGGGATTTTCTCTTTCAGGAACCAAAGTGTCCTGGGCCCAACATGTAGCTCAAGTGCCCCAGAATCTAGGCTGATATCAGGGTTTGGATTTGCAAGGGGGCTTCTGAAGACAGAAGGAATTCCCATCCATAGAGGGTAACTTCCCTGCCTCCCCCCTCAAACTGAAGTCCAAAATGTGCCCCCAGTTCTGCTCTTGGGGGGAAGAGTAGACCCCCAGGATCAGCGAGAAGTTTGAGAGAGGAGTTGGAGGCACACCATAAAGGGATCTCTGAAAATTGACCCCCCCCCCCCCCCGGCTGCATGTGCAGAAATTTTCGTGGATCCAAGCCATGGAGCTCTCGTTGCTCAGGCCAACAGCAACCAGGTGGACTTGAGATTAAAAGTCATTTGTGATGCAAAGGTTGCTAAACTTTCTGCAGCCTGCAATATGTTCATAATATGTGGAATTGCTAGAGAAAGGCATCTTCTCTGTGGTTCTTACAACTACTTTTATTGCATGCCTGTGGGTTTAATTTTATCCAGATGGCTATGATAATCTTTGTATAACAGAACACCATGTGGCAGATTATCTGTTAAACTGTCATTGTGCAGATATAAGCAAAGTAATTGATGCATTTGTTTGATGTGCCGCCAAAACAATAAGATGCAACCACAGTGACTGTATGCTTATATGTGAATTTATATGTTAACAACAACAACAACAACAGTAACAATAATAGGAATGCTAGTGCAATTCCAAAAGAACAAACTAAACACCTAGGGAATATAAGCATAGACTGAATAAAACTGGCCAGTTTGAAACAGCTGCACTTCCTGGAACATGCAACATACTAAGGCAATACTCACTGACTCATAGATTCTTGGATAAAATCTGAGTTGGTGAGGGACCAAAAATTCCAGCCCAAACATCTGGTAGACTATGGAAAATAGAGATGTTGATGATGAAGGTGGTGTTGACGATGCATTTTAAAGCGCTTGGCATCCGTTGTCTCAGCAGCAGTTTCCTTGCAAGGCAGGTCAACGTTACTATTTCAAGCTTTTGTGGGGACACGATTTGAGACTAGGGGTGTGCAGCAAAAAGAAATTGGTAGTATTTAGATCTGGGTATCAGAAATACCATAAATATTCAGTATTCCTGCTAATCAGGTCCAAAAAGACCAGTATAGTATTCAGAATTCCAGAGAGCCGGTTTGGTGTAGTGGTTAAGAGTGGCAGGACTCTAATCTGGAGAGCCAGGTTTGATTCCCCACTCTTCTGCTTGAAGCCAGCTGGGTGACCTTGGGCTAGTCACAGCGCTCTCAGAGCTCTTTCAGCCCTACTCACCTCACAGGATGATTGTTGTGGGGATAATAATGACACACTTTGTAAACCGCTCTGAGTGGGTGTTAAGTTGTCCTGAAGGGCGGTGTATAAATCAAATGTTGTTGTTGTTGTTGTCATTAGGCTCCATTATTCCATATGGGGAAATCTTCCCTGTTATTCCCTGTGGGGAAATGTTTCCAGGGGATGGAGGGGCCGTTTTTCATGCAAACTACATGAAAACAGCAGGAGCCCCAGTCCTGCCTGTCCACTAAAGTCCCTCCAAGTTTTAAGTGAATTGTACCACAGGGTCTGATTCTGCAGGCATCTGAACAAGCTACTCCCAGCCACTCTCCTTTGTTTCCTATGGCAGAAAAAGACTCAAGGCTTTCTCCAGAACACAAGAAAGTCTTAGCCAACAAACAACAACAACCAATGGCCAAAAGCCCCCCAATGCAAACAAAACCGACAACACCCAACAGAACCTCCATCCATACTGGTTGAGAGACTGGTTTATCTGAATATATCTGAATGTGCCAGATATATTTGAATATATCAGAATAATTCCAGATAGTTTTTTTTTCAGGTATGTATTTGATATTCCTAAGCTGAATTGCACACCCCTGTGAGAGTATGACCACTAGTGTCATGCTAAAGATCCGCTAGTGCATTTCTGATGCAGAGGATATTTACATATTTATTTAAAACCCATCCTGCCCCACGCCCCCCAGTGGAAACCCAAAGAGGCATCCAACATCATTCTCCCTCCCGCCACTTTATGCTGACCTCAACAGTCCTGGGGCGTAGGTTAGGCTGAGTGTGTGTGATTGGCCAAGGTCACGCAGTGAGCTTCCATGCCAGAGCAGGGATTCAAACCTGAGTCTCCAGATGACCTCCTAACCACTACACCACGCGGGATTTGGAGCAGATACGCCCCACGGCACAGTTTTCACTGGTGTCCAGTGTGCTGCACTCCCTCTCAACTGCCGCCCTCCTGCCTTCTAAATTGCTGGCTTGACAAACAAAACAAAGTTGAACTGAGTTTCTGGAGGAAAAACACAGGCTCTCTAAGGGCCAAGCTACAAGTGACGAATGACACTTGAACGGCAAGTGTATTTCTCCCTGTTCACTTGCGCTCCACTCAATCCACTTGCCATTCAAGTGTCATTCGTCACTTGTAGCTTGGCCCACAGTCAGCAATACAGCCACTCTTATCTCAATTATATATAATTGTTTATATAATAAACAACAGTACACAAATACGATGTGTGAAAAATAAATTGATTGCATCATGACCATTATTGATTACATCACATCCATTATACATTGTCATTCATCTGGATTGAAAATATACAGACCGCAACACGTAAACACTTAAATAAACTGTTTGGCTCAGAGTGATTAAAGACAGGTCATATCAGCTTCAATTCTCAACTGCTTTCAATTAGCAACTGTGTGAAAGTCTCTCATTGAGGGTTGTAATTGCAGTTGCCTTCCAGCTCTCTCCAAGCTGTTCAAGGGACAGGCTAGTGAAAGTGAAGTTTTCAGAATCAAGGCTTTTGTTCTACAGTCCCTTCGTCCTTTAATTCATTCAGATGTGTAAGGGGTTTTTAAATAAAAAGAAAAGGCTCTGTTTTGTATTTTTGAAATGTTTTATGAATGAAAAATAGTCTTTCACTGAATCATTCATCTGATTTTCATTCCTCTCGCTGCTGACTATTTTTCCATGGTAGTCAAACATACTATATTTTTTCCTCCCCAAAGCTGGCTGCCTGCCAAAGGATTAAATGTATTTGATTGGTATGCAAGATGTAGAGCTTCAGGGAATTTGCGAGAGATGTCAGATTGGCGGGGGAAGCAAAAAAGGGCTTTAGTTGGATTGGATTTTAAGGTCTGGAGTTCTGAGTCTATTCTGGTAATGTATCGTGAGCTTTTTAAAAATGTTATATAGTATGTGACCATATTGCATGAATGCAACACAGCAATTACAATGCAAAGCATTCCCCTGTTTGTTGATTCCCTTTGTATAGGGTTGCCAGCCTCCAGGTAGTGGCTGGAGATCTCCCAGAATTAGAACTGGTCTCCAGGCCACAGAGATCAGTTCACCTGGAGAAAACAGCTACTTTGTGGGGTGGACTCTATGGAATTTTGCCATTCCAAAGTCCTTTCCCTCCCCAAACCCCACTTTCTCCAGGTTTCTCCAGGTTTCACCCTTGAGATCTCCAGGAATTTCCCAACTTGGAGCTGGCAACCCTACCTTTGTACCATAATTTCCCTCTCTCAAGCGGGCAGGCCTGCCGCCACACTTGAGCAGGGTGAAGTGGCCCACCTCATAAGGCATTTTGAGGGCACCATTGAAAGGGCACGTCATAATCAATTATCTGGTTTAGTCTGTTCTTACTATCATGGAGGGGGCCTCTTCTGTAGTTTCTGCCCCAGGTGCCAGAATGTCATCTTGGGCTGTGTGTTGCTGATCCAAATAATCAGCCTGCCTGAAAGGGAAGGAGGTGCCTAGAAATCTGAGAAGAAGGCACGAGAGATTAGGCAATAAAGACGGTGGAAATTAGGACTGCATGCTGAGCTAAAATCGATGTATAGATGGCACAGGAAAGAAAGTCTCGGCATACATATGAAATCCGTTATGCATTTTTCCTTGGACTTCTGCTTGGAGCTTGTAATGTTTTCCATGTAATGTATTTAATTTGGATTTTATTTCTGCTTACTAATGCGTGGTTCTTAATATTTGTTACTGTGGGTTTAAAGGCAGGCCTCTGAGGAAAGAAAGAGGGTGGCTTGATAGGGTCATGGCGTGTGATCTGATTGAATGGGAGCTGTGCCCGAGGGGCAGAGTGAACTGCAGTCTTTAGTTGGTGCGCAGAGAGAAAGTGTTCATTCTGGTCAAATCAGGCAAACTGTGTGAAACCTGAGAGAGTCTGTGTCATACAGCAAGAAGTAATTTTCAGGACTACCTGGATCCCAGACAGGTTCTTCCATTTTGGGAGGAACACAAACAATAAATGATGGAAATGCAACTCCTTCCAAGGTGATCAACCACTTCTCCTGCGATATTGCTTGGAAGGATGACACACAGTCGGGATCAGTAGAGTTCTTCTCTGACAGTTATGCTTAGTATGCCTGATTGTTTATACTATGTCTGTGCACCAACAACTTTGGTTTTGAAAAACTACATTGGCCATAATATTAGTTATTCTCCAGAACTGAAAAATCCAAGCAGCTCTTTGGGTTCCAGAATAATAATAAAAACATATAACATTTGATATGCTGCCCTTTAGGATGACTTAACACCCATTCAGAGCGGTTTACAAAGTGTGTGATTATTATCCCCACGGCAATCACCCTTTGAGGTGGGTGGGGCTGAGAGAGCTCTGAGAGAGCTGTGACTTAGCCAAGGTCACCCAGCTGGCTTCAAGCGGAGGAGTGAGGAATTAAACCTGGTTCTCCAGATTAGAGTCCCTCTGCTCTTAACCACCACACCAAACTGGCTCTAAGCACTAAACTAAGCCTTTTCTAATATGTGGAGAATAATATGATGTTGACATCTTTGTTCAAAACAAATAGTGATTCTTTAAAAACATAGGAATGAGATTCATGGGACCTGAATGGGTGAATAGAGGGCATTTTGGAGAGAAGGGTCAGGTTTCTGTATCGTATCTTCCAGGAGAGGAAAAGACACTTTAGGGGTTTGGGGCAATTAAAGAAGCAGCTGCTTAGAAATTATTTCTAAACGTAAAATGTACTTAGGAGCCATCAAATCCCAACTGACTTATGGCGACCCCAGCAAGGGGCTTTCAGGGGAAATGCAAAGCGGGGGGGGGGGGTTTTGCCATCGCCTTCCACTGCAGAGTCTGCCTTGGTGGCCCCCCCCCATTCAAGTACTGCTTAACTTCTGTGATCTGGCAAGATTGGGCTATACCACGCTACCTTCCCTCACTCTGAACATAGTACGTGTAATAGTTTTCCTTGCTTCAGTTTGGTTCTGGTGGGATTTTCTGATTTGATGTTGGTTCTGTTGAGCTTTGATGGTTCTGTTTGCATTAGGAGTTTTTTGGTCATTGGTTGCTGTTGTTTGTTGTCTAAGACTTTGTCTGGGATCTTTTCCCCACATATGAAACAAGCAGAGTTGCTGGGGGAAGCTTGTTTCAGGGGCCTGTAGAATTAGATTATTTGGTCCAACTCACTTAAAACTCGGAGCGTCTTTAGTGGACAGAAAGGGCCACTAGGTTCCCTGCAATTTTGGTGTAGTTTGTTTGAAAAATGGTCCCTCCAGCCTGGAAAGATTTCCCCATAGGAAATAATGGAGCTGAATATATTTGGAATTCCCAGGACTGTACTGGTACTGGTATTTTTGGACCTGAGTATCAGGAATACCAAATATTTATGGTATTCCTGATACCTGGACTTGAATAATATCAAATTTTTTTTTTGCTGCATACCCCTACACCTCACCTTTTCTCATGGTTCAAGGAAAGGAGTTCATGCAAGTGGCTTTTTATAAGCCTAATATAGATTTAGAATGTATTTTATAGATCATATACTGCTGGCATGAAGGCCTGTTTAACAACTGTCGATTCTGTATTTCATCTTCAGTCTTCTGTGCAGTCCCACATGGAACTGCGCACGCACAGGCCTGCCCATTTCGGAGGGATTTATTAGCTCAGCTGCCACCAGGAGGCGCCGCTGCTTTCCCCTCCACCTGTGCTGCCGCTTTCCCACTGAAACGGCCCCTTGGAAGGCGGGGCGCCTCCTGCTACCCTCAGTTCCTCTTTTGCCTCCATGGAGAGAGGTTCTAGCTTATTGTTGGGAGATAAGTAGTACTACCGTTTTACTTTTTTTTCTTAGTGTGGACTTTGAAAATGTCAGAGAAAGCTCTCTTCAAGCGTTGTGTCAAATGCAACGCTCAAATGACAAAAACTAATGGGCTTGATGTGCCTTGGAGAAGGACACCATGTGCAGACTTGCAGATACTGCAGAGCTTCACAATGAAAGCTCGCACAGAAAGAACCAGTCAGCTTAAAGTGCCGTTGTAGGGGAAGGCCATGGCGGTGGCAGGACCCACGCCGAAGGCAAAGAAATCAGCTCCGGCGGATGCTGCCGTTCAGTCAGATCCGAAATCACTCTCGACGCCAAGGCCGCCTTTGGTTCTGAGACCTAGCCCATCGGGGTCGAAAACACGACGGAGTCAAGCAACACTGCAGCACTGAGAATCTAAAAGTCTCTACGGTCCCTGTGCGTGTCCAAGCTGTACTAAAGGGGCAAAGTGCCAGTGTTTACATATAGGAATTGTATATATGTTTACATGGCACTTCGCACTTTAACTATGGCTGCGTTAAAGTGACATTGATTTTTGCAAAATCAAAAAGAGTCCAGTAGCACCTTTAAGACTAACCAATTTTATTGTAGCATAAAATTTTGAGAATCATGCTCTCTTCGTCAGATGCATGGAGGGCAAAAGGAAACTGGTCAAATATAGAGGAAGAGAGGGGAGGGAAGGGGGGAAGGAGGAGAGGGGGGATGTAAACAACTCCTTTGATATGGAGATGCAGACAGCTCCCTTCTGTATGTAACCAGACGCATGTTCATGTACCACTTTACTTTCTCCATAATTAAGGTTCTTGAAAAGTACAAATATAAATGGTTCTTGATTGATATAATCATAAAGGTTTCTTTAACTTAATATAGTTAGTTTGTCACAGCTTGTTTCTTTTGGATTTGTTTCTTTACTGCGCTACCCTCCTTAATCCTGAGAACAGAACCAGAGGCAGAGGGAGGGACCTCAGCCCCATCACGCTAAGGATCATTTGCAAGCCCCAAAGCAGTTCTGACTGGCACAGGGGCCAGATCCAGTTTTTGGGGAACGGCTCCGTGAATATTTCAGTTTGGCATACTATTACGTCTGATGTTTGAGTGTTGAAGATTGTTTATAGCTGATATAAAGTTGAATGTAAAAGTTCCCTGTGTTTAACTTTGCCTAATTCTTTAGACTCCCAAAGGTGCCCTGAATTGGGAACAGAGCTTAAGGCCTTATTGGAAAAGGGTACAATACAACAGTTACCAGAAGGGGAGTCAGAGCTTGGGTTTCACTCCAGATTCTTTCTAGTTGATAAGAAAGATGGAGCATGTAGACCTATTCTAGATTTAAGAAACCTAAATAAATCCATTGCTGATCTTAAGTTCCGTATAACTACCCTACATACTTTCATGTCATTGATAACAGCCAATTGTTGGTTCGCGGTACTGGATTTAAAAGACGTGCACTTCCATGTTTCCATTCATGTTATGCATACAAAGTTTCTAAGGTTCAGCTGTGATGGGAAAATATACCAGTACTGTGTGTTACTTTTGGGGTTATTGACAGCTCCTCGTGTCTTCACGAAGTGTGTAGCAGTAGTCATCGCCCACCTGAGAACTTTAAATTGTTGCATCTACCTGTACTTAGATGAGTGGTTAATTATGGGCCTGTCGGAGGAGGATGTGAATAGACAGGTCCATTTGACCTTATGGACCTGTCTAGAACTAGGCTTATTTGTGAAGCACAAGAAATCAAAACTGTCCCTGTCTAAAAGGGTACAGTTCATAGGAGCAACCCTTGATGGTAGTGTGAACAAAGCTTTCTTACCTGTAGAGCAGATGGAGAAAATAAAGAGTATGATTAGGATGTTCCAAGACTGCCGCTTTCAGACGGCACGGAGAATACAGACCTTTCTGGGGTTCGTGGTGTAGACCACAGCAGTGGTTCCTTACGCTAGACTTAGAATGAGAACGCTCCAGATGTGGTTTATATCGGTTTTTCATATTGAGAGGGATTCCCAAGTACGGAAATTCAATATACCTAGAAGGGTTGTTAGAGAAAGCACATTTATTTGGCCACATACTGTTGCAGTTGTCTATCACTACTGATGCCTGCAATCTAGGTTGGGGGGCACACTGCGGGGAACTCCACACCCATGGGTTATGGGACAGTCGGGAGAAGGTATCACATATTAACCTCCTTGAATTGAAAGCCATACACAGTGCCTTAACATCCTTTTCAAGTGTGATAAGAAACAAATCTGTCCTGATACTCTCAGACAATTCTACAGCAATGTTTTACATCAACAAGCAAGAGGGAACAACATCAAGGAGTCTATGCAGGGAGGACATACGAGATCTGGACATGGGCAGTTCAAAATGAAGTACACCTGCATGCAGTTCACATACCAGGGGTGGACAGTGTCATAGCAGACTGCCTCAGCAGGCTGACAGCCAATCCCCACGAGTGGTCAATAAAGGACGCTTATATAAATGTTGTTTTTCAACAGTGAGGTTTCCTGGACATCGACGTGTTTGCTATAAGGGAAAATCGAAAAGAGGACCTCTTCCGTTCAAGGGGAGATCAGGGATACGAATCCCTAGGAGGCACTTTTCAGCTGTCCTGGTCAGGCCGGCTCTACTATGTATTCCTGCCTATCCCCTTGCTAGCCAGGGTAATAAGCAAACTCCAGGCAAAGTGCCCAAGAGCAATCCTGATAGCTCCATATTGGCCCAGGCAACCCTGGTTCCATGGACTAATGAGGCTTGCGAAACAACTCTTATCATTTACCCAAGGAACCGGACCTCCTGTCGTGGAAAGGGATGCTTCACCACGACATAGAGAAACTCAAACTGACTGCATGGTTGATACTACCCTAGGGACATTTTCAGAGGGTGTAGCGCAAGTCCTAGTGAATGCCAGATGACTGTCCACCAGACAGTCTTATGGGTTGAAATGGGGCAAGTTTAGTTCATGGACGGAGGAAAGGAATTTGAGTGCAACTGATTGTGGACTGACTAATGTCCTGGAGTTCTTACTGGAACTTCAAAGCAAGAGTCTGTCCAATTCATCAGTTAAGGTGTACCTGGCAGCTATCTCAGGTTTTCATGCACTAAAAGACAATAAAACAGTTTCCCCCCATTTTACGTCTAAGATGTTTCTGAAAGGCCTGTGTAATATGTTTCCAGCCATGAAGGGTGTCATACCGCAGTGGTCATTGCAATTGGTACTGACAAAACTGATCACAAAGCCCTTTGAACCTTTACCTACCTGTCACCTGAGACTTTTGTTGATGAAAGTTGCTCTGCTGGTGGCTATCACTTCAGCAAGGAGAGTGAACGAGTTAGCGGCTTTGAGTATTAAACCCCCATTCCTGAAGGTTCATCCAGAAAAGTGGTGTTGAGGACTAAATTAGATTTCTTGCCTAAAATTGCTTCGAAATTCCATATGTTGCAAGAGATAGTCTTATAGGTGCTGCTGGACTCATGTGCTCTGTTTTTTCTGTAAACAGTCCAATGAAGCTAACAACAACAACAACAACAACAACAACATTCGATTTATACACTGCCCTTTAGGACAACTTAATGCCCACTCAGAGCAGTTTACAAAGCATGCCATTATTATCCCCACAACAAAACACCCTGTGAGGTGGGTGGGGCTGAGAGAGCTCTGAGAGAGCTGTGACTAGCCCAAGGTCACCCAGGTGGCTACAAGTGGAGGAGTGGGGAATCAAACCCGGTTCTCCAGATTAGAGTCCTGCGCTCTTAACCACTACACCAAACTGGCACCAAAGGGCCTTACACACGCTAGACGTCAGAAGGGCAATACTGTTTTATTTGGATTGTACCAAATAGCTTAGAATGGATTCTCAACTTTTTGTTTGTTTTGCTGGACCTAATAAGGGAAAGAAGGCAAGCACGCAGACCAGAGCGAGGTGGGTGGTGCAGGCTATAAGACTCTGTTACAAAAATGCTAACCTACCTTGCCCCCTAGAGGTGCATGCGCATTCCTCCAGGTCACAGGCATCGTCAGTGGCCCTGCTCAGAGGAGTGCCCATCCAGGACATCTGCAGAGCAGCAACGTGGTTGTCTGCTGACATGTTTGTTAAACACTGTGCCTTGGACATCCTTGTTAGGAAGGAGGCAGCAGTAGGCACAGCCATGCTCCAGTTGATCTTCCTGTGAAGAACAGCAAGCGCCGCCACTCAGGTAAGCAGCTCGTTAATTTCTCATGTGAGACTGCACAGAAGACCGAAGATGCAAAACAGGGTTGCACTTGCCTGTAACTGTTGTTCGTTGAGGTCTTCTGTGCAGGCACACGTGCCCTCCCTCCTTCCCCGCTAAGGCTCTTTTACTTACCTGAGAGTACGGTGGCAGAAGAGGACTGAGGGTAGTAGGAGGCGCCCCGCCTTCCAAGGGTCCGTTTCGGTGGGAAAGCGGCCATGCAGGTGCAGAGGAAGGCAGGGGTGCCCCCTGGTGGTAGTTGAGCTAAAAACCCTCCAAAATCGGCAGGTAGCACGTATAAGACTAACAAAATTGGTGGTAGGGTATGATCTTTCATGTTAGTCTTATAGGTGCTACTGGACTCCTGCTCTTTTCTACTGCTACAGACAGACTAACACGGCTACCCATCTTGAAGAGAGCGAGAACACGAAGAATCAGATTTCTTGCTGCTGGAAGTATTAAATCCTGCTTTCTTTAATCTGTGATTGAGTTCTATTCCTGTCCTCTCGCTTGGCCTTATGCATCTGAGGGTCCTTTTAGCAGCAAACTCTTTGGTAACCCTAATTCCATCCCCCTCACTAGGAAATCCATGGGACGCTGAGTATTTTAACCATCCTGCTTCATAGGTAAAACTCTTGACTCTTTCCATGCTTCTCTGTTTCTGCCTACTACCAGCTGTTCATTCTACGGGCTTTTTTTGTTCTCAAGAATCTTGCCATATAATGTTCTGGCTGAGTTATGAATCAGAAAATCCCCACTTTGAGTCCTGCCTCTGCTGTGAGCTGCCTTGGGGGGATACACTCTCTTCAGGCAGCCCCCCCCCCCCCAGCAACCTGGCTTATAAAGTTGACCTATTTCACAGTGTTTTTGTACGGATTACAAGAAGGTAAAGCGCGAAAGGCACTTTGAGTGTTCTAGAGCATTACACACATGCTAAGTATTCTTGATTTTTTGGGGTGGGGTGGGGGAGAAGGGAATCTGGTGGTAACTCTGCTGCCATTCCATAATAAAAAGAATAGCCATACAGAGTCTGTCCTGCTCTTTTTACGATTTTAACTATTTTAACGTCAGTGTTTTAAATATTAGAATTACTGCAGTTCCCAGAGAACTATATACATTTTAAGATAAGATTTTAAATGCTAAATGTATTTTTCTATGTCCTTTACACTGGATTTAACTATTCTGTTGATTGCTAAGGATGTATTGGCATTGTTATGGCCTCTGACTGCAAGTAAACAAATTCAATATTCAGTATTCAAACTCTGCTACCATTAATTCTGCGAATGTGTGCTTTTCCACGTCCTGGATTTATTCTTGATTTTCATAGCAGTCAGTCCCCAAGCATTGCAGTCAGTTTGGTTCCGATTCTTCCACACATCTGCCCCCCCCCTTGTATTTGTACAGTTATGAAGTCAGTCTATTTTGTTCTGCGCGCATCTTCAATAATCTGGATTTTCAAGTGAGGGTGTTGCCATCATTGGTGGTATCATGGCCTTTTTATTTTTGCACATACTTATAATGTTACATCAATATAAGAGCTGCATTTTTTGTAAAAGGTTGGAAATGAGCACATGGCAAGAACTTTGCCTGGGGAAACCCCAAAGGGGAGCCGTTCCACTACCCACACCTAATAGTTCTGACTGGAGCGCCCTGCCCGGGCTGACCCAGAGCTTGGAGGCTAACGCCGGCCAGACAGACTCACCTCTGTTGGGGTGGAGCCCTGAGCAGCAGCGGCTGTGTGCTTTTCAAACTGTGCTGCTTTTTTCTGGTGCCAGAAGTGGCCACCCCTGCAATTTTTTTTTTAAATCATCATCTTCATAGTGTAACGTCAGCCTATCATAGTAACAATACATGCAGCAGGTTCTCTGAATGTCCGTCTTTCATTTTAAAAAAGCAAGTCTCTAGCCTTTTCCCTTGCGGAGATATAAGGAAAAAGGCATGTCTCCTCAACAAAACGGACTAGAGACTTACTTTGGTTTTTAAATAAAAGCTGGAAATTCAGAAAATTTTCTGTGTATATTGTTACAATGGAAGGTTGATATAACAGGATGAAAATGATGATTAAAAAAGGAAAAAAAACAGGAGGAGGGAAGGAAGGTGGGGGAAGAGTGGTTCGATGATGACAAGCATCTAATAATTGAAAAGTGGGTGGGAGGTGGGTGGGAGTGGGCAGGACAATCAAAACTGAAAGAAACATTCAACACAAATTAAAAATCAACTCAAAATTGGCTTCCAGAAAAAAGATTGGGTTAAAAATGCACCCAAAATACCGGGGGGGGGGGGGGGGACAGAGAAAAACAAAAACAAAAAAAGCAAAAACTAAAGGCAAAAAAATGTGTGTGGAAATCAGGATAAATCAAAACAGTATGGGGCCAGAACCACTGGAAACCCCATGTGGAAAACCCATTTCTCCATTCACAGGGAACAAGGCAACAAAGGGGTATATGTATGTGTAAAAAAAACCCCACATGTTGAAATAGGAAAGGGCTCTGTGGATAGGGGCTGCTTTGATTCTTAGTGGCTGGAGTCACCAAGGAAGGGAGAAGGGGTGTTTCTCCACTCCTGGGTGGTGCCTGCATAGCATCCCTTTACTTAGTCCTGTATACTGATGGTTGCTCTTCACACCTCTTGGAAAACCTCTTCGATAGGAGCCTATATCCTCTCACTCCATTCAGCCAAGTTGGAAGACTTCTGTCAGCCTAAGGAGCCTTCCTCTGTCTTAAGTGACCTTGTCCAGGGGAAGAGTAATTTGGGGAGGAGGACTCCTCTGCGTGGAGGAAGATTTCCTGCTTCCCAAGAGGAATGGCGGGGTAAGGCCATTATTCTAGCGGGGGCAAAACCTACCCTTTACCCCAAGACTTGCCCCCTCATGTATCCCATGCCTTGTATGTCATCAGCCGCCAGTCCCTGCAATGTACAGGCATACCCTCCCCAGTCTGTATAACATTGTTGAGTATGCTGGTATTGATTGTAGTAAATTCTTCTTCAGTGCTGGCATGCCAAACTGGAAGTTTGAGAAACCTACAGTGAAGGAAGTCCTCCACCCCTCCAAATATACAACCACAGTGTTTTTGAGTTATGTGGCTGATGCAGAACAAATTGGCTTCAACTACTGTCTTCATCTATTGCTTAGATGGTCGGGAGAATCCCATACAGACCCTTGTGTGTGTGGCCTGCAAAGCTGCAACCCTGTGCACACTTACTTGGGAATAAACCCCACGGAACACCCCCTGTGTCGACCTATATAGGATTAGGTTACAGGACAAGAGCTCTCAATTGTATTTAAAAAATCTGTATGGACTGAGATGCAGAGGAGTTAGCCGTGTTAGTCTGTAGTAGCAAAATCAAAAAGAGTCCAGTAGCACCTCTAAGACTAACCAACTTTATTGTAGCATAAGCTTTCGAGAATCACAGTTCTCTTCGTCAGAGAGAGAGAACTGTGATTCTCGAAAGCTTATGCTACAAAAAAGTTGGTTAGTCTTAAAGGTGCTACTGGGCTCTTTTTGTATGGACTGAGAGGTCCGTACATTGGTCAAAAGCCCTGGGCACGTTGTGTCTCTTAGATGTGCACTTGGAAGTGTGAAAGTAACAAAAACATGCACAAGGATGTGTATTGTATGGTGGTTTCATCAAGACTGCTTTTCACTCCTTTTAGAGCATACGCTTGGTGGCAAGCATAGACCTGAACATCCATGAAGCTGCCTTATCCTGAATAAGTTTGGTCCATCTAGGTCCGCATTGTCTACTCAAACGGGAGGCATCTCTCCAGGGTCTCAGGCGGAGGTCTGTGTCTTCGCCTACTGCCTGATACTTTTTGCTGGAGATGTCGGGGCTTGAACCTGCGCCTTCACCATGCCAAGCCAGTGCTGTGAGCCACTGACTTCCATACTGGAATGATCTAAGATTGCCACAAGACTCCTGAGCCTGAGTTTCCCTTCTGGGTTTCCTCGTGACTTAAAAGCCAGATTCACACATATGATGGGAAACTCAGGGCACACTTGCAAGCAGGGCTTTTTTTCTGGGGAAAGAGGTGGTGGAACTCAGTGGGTTGCCCTCGGAGAAAATGGTCACATGGCTGGTGGCCCCGCCCCCTGATCTCCAGACAGAGCGGAGTTGAGATTGCCCTCCGCGCCGCTCGCAATCTCAACTCCCCTCTGTCTGGAGATCAGGGGGTGGGGCCACCAGCCATGTGACCATTTTCAAGAGGTTCCGGAACTCCGTTCACCCGCGTTCCTGCTGAAAAAAAGCCCTGCTTGCAAGAGCGCTTGCATCATGGATGTGCTTACGAACGCCTGTTTATTGAATTTATACTTTCTCTTTTAGATAGACACGTAAAAAAACTTTTTTTAAACTGCCCCCAGTAGGGAGGAAGAGCCACTTATGTTGGAGGAAGGGTTGCTAGGCTGGAGGAAGGCTGTTTGAAGGATGGTTGGATGCACCCCGTTGTCGCTAGCATTTGGTGTAGACCAGTGTGTCTCACACAGAGGCCTGGGATCCAGTAGTCGGCTGAAGCTGAACCCGACAAAGACCGAGGTCCTGTACTTGAGCCGGAGGGACTAGGTTCGGGACTCCAGCTCCCAGCCCTCGATGGGGCACAGCTTGTGCCAGTTCCGAGGGTCAAGAGCCTTGGGGCGAACCTGGATGCCTCCTTAAAAATGGAGGCACAGGTCGCAGCAGTTGTTAGGTCCTCTTTTTTCCATCTACGGCAGACTAAGCAACTTGTCCCTTACCTATCAACCTGTGACTTAACTACAGTGATCCAGGCAACGGTCTTCTCGAGGTTGGAGTACTACAACTTGCTCTACGTGGGACTGCCCTTGAACCTGACCTGGAGATTACAGCTGGTGCAAAATGCAGTGGAGTGTGTTATTACAAGAATGCCAAGTAGAGCACGTATAACACCGACACTACGCGAGCTGCATTCGTTGCCAGTGAATTACTGGATCAGATTTAAGGTTCTTGTATTAACCTATAAGACCCTATGCAGACTGGGGCCAACGTATCTGCGGGACCATCTCTCCCCATATATTCCCCGGAGGACTCTCCGATTGGGAGAAAAACAGCTATTAGTAGTCCCTGGACCCAAGGAGGCCCGCCTGGCCACAACGAGATCCAGGGCTTTCTCGGTCCTGGCTCCTACCTGGTGGAATGCTCTGTCTACTGAGACCAGGACACGGCGGGATTTATTGTCTTCCCACTGGGCCTGCAAGACACAGTTGTTCCACCAGGCTCATGGCTAAGGTTGGGCCTCTGCCGGCCTGAGGGGGGAAGGAAATTTAACACCCCCCCGGTGAAAAACTGTCCATCACAGCATGCATGCAAAATATTATAAGTCTTCCTGATGCTGCCACCGCACAATACAAAATCTTTTAAATTGTTTTAAGTGTTTTAAAATGTTTTAAAATGTTGTTAGCTGCCCTGAGCCTGCGTGCGGGGAGGGCGGGATATAAATAAAAAAATACAAATTTGTTCATTGGGAAATGACGTGAGATTCTTGCATTTTACGTTGGGGGAGACGAAGTTGCAGGGAGTCCTTTGCCGCGTGTCCAGAAAAGCACAGTCAGTTTTCCAGTCGGCTCCACTTCAGGACGTCTGAGAGCCACTGGTGCTGAGAGGAGGGGGGTGTATGCAAAAAAGTGTGCCTTTGAGCAAAGGTACTTATTTCTGTTTGTCTTGGCCCAGCACCGTTGTAAACTGATGATAAGACACCGTCTAAAACAAGGGATAACGTTCTAATATCGCAAGGCTGGGGTAGCTTCTGCTGACCTTTGCCTCTGCTGGAGCTCTCGGTGTTTTAGTATGTGCAGCTTGCTCTGGAAAGAATTTATAATCACTGGGGCTGTCAAAGGCAGCCATTGTTCTCCGTGCTCTGAACATGTGGGTCAGCTACAAGTGCTTTCCTATCCCCCAGAGCCAAGAGCTGGCAACAAGCAAAAGAGCAAGGCTGAATTCTTTGGAGGCATCAGGAAAAGCATTTTGCATATTTTTTTTCTTCACTGTGAATCGCTTTGGGAAGAAAGACATTCCCCTCTTTCATAACATGAATTTCTCCTCAAGATAGAAAGAGGGCTGCTAGAAAGTGGAAGCCAAAGCAGCCAGAGGGAACAATCTCCGCTGGGATTCCAGCCAGATACAATAGCAAAGCCGAAGAGATACATTCA
The DNA here is from genome assembly GCF_028583425.1 of Eublepharis macularius. Classification (NCBI taxonomy): domain Eukaryota; kingdom Metazoa; phylum Chordata; class Lepidosauria; order Squamata; family Eublepharidae; genus Eublepharis; species Eublepharis macularius. The sequence goes on along the minus strand of NC_072799.1, from coordinate 94,660,220 downwards.
GAAGATGGTGAAGTTAGTCCTGCCGTATCCGTTAGCATAGCTCCAAGATGCTTTCGCCTGAATGAGATAGATAGTGAAGGACCAGCCACATTTCAGGTTCACATGTAAACCTGCATCTGATGGAAGTGGATTCTAGCCTGCAGACGCTCCTGCCTTAATTTAAATGGACTAGTCTTCTAAGGTGCCACAGAACTCTCTTACGTTCGCTGTGATAGATTACTGCAGCTCCTCTCCTGTAGAATACGTAGAACTGGCTTGCGCTCTGATGCAGCTATTTGTGTAAATCTGGTGTGTGTACATGCAGGGTTGTTTAATTTTTGTCTTTTTAACTTCTGTGGATCCAGGGTTTAAAAAATTTTTATAGCAGTCTCTTCTTATTTGGTGGAGTGCATTCTTTAGATTGGGAGAAGTGGGAAGACGGAGTAGGACACAGGCAATCGTTTTCTGGGAGGGCTGAAAGGAAAGTGATACGGGAGAGCATGTTTGCCTGTCATGTAGCTTGTTCACCTCACTACTTCTCTGCTAAACTAGTCAGTGTCTTTTTTTAAAGAGTTGAAAGTGGTTTGAGAGAGGAATCCTTTCCTTTAGTGTGTAAGTACGCTTCTTTTATCCAACTTTTGACTCTTATTAGACAGGTTTTTGAAACAATACTAAAAATGGCTTAGGGCTGGGTGTGCGTGCTGCTAACCGCAATTTCTGTTTCAGGCAGCTTTAGGCTCTGCAAAAGTAATTGTCTGCTTCCAGCCCTGGTTTTACAGGGTTTTGTAGTGTTTTCAAAAACCTGCAAAACCTATTTGGCTGGAGACCGTAATAAGGCCACTGAAGAGATACGTTTTCAAGGGGAATGAACCGTCTTCTAAAAGTTGTTGCCTGTCCCTGAAAAGAGTCCACTAAGTAACATAAATCACATGCAAAATGTTGTATGTTCATGTGTATTTTTCTGGGGAGGGGGCACATAGCATTCATCCGATTCTCGAGGGGTCTATGACACATTATTATACTGTTATGTTCCATGTATTATGCAGTTTTAAGTGCTCTGTTCCCTTATTTTGTAATCCAGTTTTATTTATTCTTGGTTGTATGTTTTATACTGCTCTTAATACATTGTTTTAATTGTGTAATCTGCCAAATAAAAAGTATAAATTTTTTTTTAAAAAAAATTAAAGTTGTTGTCTGTCTCGGGCGTTAGGAGTATGTGCATGCATTAAAAGCAGAAAGAGGCCTTAGTGGATTTCCTTTTTAGGTGACTTTATTTTTCTTTTGCACCTTAGGAGACCGAGGATGTCGAGAGCCCCAAGCGCAGCATCCGTGACAGTGGCTACATAGATTGTTGGGACACGGAACGGAGCGATTCTCTTTCTCCCCCTTGCCACGGTAGAGATGATTCTTTTGACAGCCTGGATTCCTTTGGCTCTCGCTCCCAGCAGACGCCATCTCCAGATGTGGTGCTGAGGGGAAGCAGTGATGGTGAGCAGTGAGGGGCTCCTGTTGAATGTGTGATGCGTGGTCCTTTTGTGGGGAATGGAAAAACGGCAACTCACGTGCTACTTGAGAAGCTGTCTTCAGTCGTGGAAATATGGTGTGCCTCGCTAACCCCATCAAGTGGAAAATAATCTTGACTTGAATTTTGATTTATGAGTTGTGAGTACTTGATATTGACTCGGCAGCTCTGCATGTGAAGTCTTCCCTCACTTACTGTTGTTGGCGGTGTGTGTGTGTGTGTGTGTGAGAGAGAGAGAGAGAGAGAGAAAGAAGGCTTACATCATAGCTATCTAATTCATGAGTGCTTTTTTGCTGTGAAATGTAAGATGATTTGGAGCAGACATCAGTTGTATTAATGAAGGAGGTGGGACCCAGCATGATGAGAAAATGAGGGCAATAAAAATAGTACTTGGGATGCAGAACAGTAAAAAAAGAAGTAGCGGGGTGGATTTGATGTAAATCAAATTGATTTCAATCATGATTTCAATCACTAATCGGTAAGATTCAATTTAAATCATGGTTTTCTACATAAAGGCTCATTCCTGCTATAACCTTAATATTTGCAACCCAGATGAAGGTTTCAGTTTGAGAACAAAATCAAAAAGAGTCCAGTAGCACCTTTAAGACTAACCAATTTTATTGTAGCATAAGCTTTTGAGAATCAAGTTCTCTTCGTCAGATGCCTGATTCATAGTCCCTATTCAGTCGCTGTAGTTCAACAGAAACCTTTCAAAAACAAAATCCAACGGGAGGCTGCTGAACTGGAATTCATACGCAAATTTGACTCTGTCAAGCTGGGACTGAATAGGGACTATGAATGGTTATCACATTACCACATTACCACAGGTAACAGATTTCCTTTACAGAGGTGGGGTCTGGGGGAGCTCAGTGGCACCTGGCGTGGGCTTTCAGGAACCACAGATCTCTTTGTCAGATGCATCTGGCAGGGAGAGCTGTGGTTATCGAAGGCCCATACTGCATTGGAATTGGATGGTCTAGCTGTTTGGCTTCTACAAACTAACAGGGCAAACTCCTTTGAAGCCAACTGATACACACACCAAAAGGAGATGTTTACATATACTAGCAAAGGAATGTTTTGATTGCTCCCTCCCCCTTCCCCCCCCTAATTGCCTCTTCTCTCTCCTGCTCTTCTGTATTTGACCAGTCTCTGTATCAGGCATCTGACGGAGAGAACTTGATTCTCGAAAGCTTATGCTACAATAAAATTGGTTAGTCTTAAAGGTGCTACTGGACTCTTTTTGATTTTGCTACCACAGACTAACACGGCTAACTCCTCTGCAGTTTGAGAACAGTAACTCTTCAAGTTAGTTTTACAGTTATATCATAAAACTAATGATTGTTTGCTTATTTACCATGTGGAATAGATAATTATGAAATCATTGCAAGGTTTAATAGTTTAGTCCTTTATATTTGGACAAATTTTCTGCTATACTTTATTGGAAGGAGAAAAATAATCATTAACAATAACAATAACAAGTCTTTTGGTGCTACACCTCTGAAGATGCCAGCCACAGCTGCTGGCGAAACGTCAGGAACTACAATGCCAAGACCACGGCAATACAGCCCGGAAAACCCCCAACAACCATCGTTCTCCGGCCGTGAAAGCCTTCGACAATACAAATAACAATAACCATTTAAATCATTTTATTTAACTAAAACATTATTCTATTCTGTTCTGTTCTGTTCTGTTCTGTTCTGTTATTATATGTATTTACTTAAACATCCACATGGTTAAACAAAAATATTCCCAAACTGGGGTCTGTTTTATGACCTGCTGCCATTACAGGTTTTCTCTTCAAGAGAGAGAATATTATGATAAATCTCAGGCTACACTCACAAAACCCTCAAGGTTTCTGGAGTATTTGGCTCAAAATGTTTCAGTTCCATTTGTATTGCTTGCCCATCTCTCCTCACACTTAGATCTTAACATTTCCTCCTTATCCACCCCAAACAATCTTCTGTTCTCTGAAATTCTTGAAACTTAGCACTTGAGAGTTAAAGGGTTAACTCTGTATACATAGATTTGCAGAGGAACAATAGGGCTGAGGTCTCTTTCTCAATTCTATGTGTTTATTTTAAAACATTTTTGCTGTTAAGAAGAGGCATGTTATCTCTGTGGACACAAATTCAGTCTTGAGAACTGCAAAACCAAGCATCTGTGATTGTATCTTCTAGATAGAAAAATTGCCCAAAATAATTTTATAGAAATCTCTGGGAGAACATGACATTGGGGCCCTGATGAGCCAATTAATGGATTTTATTTACAATTTTTTAAACATTACATGAATATACAGTCTCATACTACGTAATTAAAAATTAATACTTAAAATCTTTGTGCGATAATGTATCTTAAATAGAAAACTATCTTTAGATAGCTTTTAACTCAAAAAGCATTTTATCAAACAAAATCTAGTTTAAATTTTTAAAATCCAATTTTAATTTTTTAAAAAAATTGATTTTTATCCACCCTGAGAAGTGGATCATGGTAAACAAGAAGGTGCTCAGTTTTTAACAAGAATACTTATAAAATATAGCATTTAAGAAATGGATGCAGCAAGTTAAGAAGTTTTGTTATTTGGGAATTGTTTTCTCAAACTTGTCTTGGCTCTCCCAGCGTAAGTTTGCACTGAATAGAATACGCCTATAGTTGGAGCAATATCTTGCTTCTTTTTTACAGGAGGGGGAAAGAGATATTCCAGGTGCAATCCAGGTATTTAATTCAAAAATATCTCCACAGCCACCACTTTCCATACTTTTTTGCATTCTGCACGGAAATAGGCTGCATCTGCTGCTGAATAGAGATGGGCATGAAACAGGAAAAAAACAAACCCTGAATTTTGTGGTTCATCACGTTCCACGAACCATGAAGTTTCATGCAATTGTCCCATTTCGTGAAACAATTCATTCGGTTCATGATTCGTCAGATCCTGGGACCATACAATGGCCCCCTTCATACCCAGAGATGCCAAAGTCGCAGGGAGACTTCAGCAGGCTCTCTTCCAGCCACCCTCCAAGTAGCTCTCTTCAGGCTCTCTTTGCTGACTTTTCCCTCCCGTCCTCCTGGCCTCCTTTCTGCCACTGCTGGAAGAAAAGTCAAGCAGAGCAGATCTGCTTCGGTTTTCCTCTCTTCAGGTTCTCTGCTTCGGTTTTCCTCTCTTCAGGTTCTCTTTGCTGACTTTTCCTTCCCATCCTTCTGCTGCTCTAACGTGTCCTCCCCCCTCCCCATCGCCTCTGAGTTCTTGAAGGAAAAGCCGAGCAGAGAAAAAACCAGAAGTGCAGCAGCGAGCTTCAGCTACGACTGAGGAGAGCTTCCCAACACACAACTGACCTGCCCTGTCTGGAGGAGTCCAGATGTTACTGGACTCAAAGGCGGCTTTTGGAGGAAGCACCTGAAGCTTGGGAATGCCTTTTGGAGCAGCTCCCCTTGGTAACAGCTGAGGGAAAACCCTCCAAAGAAAAAACTTCACACGGACAGAGAGACAGGAACCATAATGATCTTAGCTGAAAGCCTCTGGGATTTCAGCATTTCTAATTAGAAGGACTTTCTGCTTACAACTCTTTCTGCTTTGAAATATGAGTGTAAATCAGCCATAGACTGTTTGAAAGAGAGACTTTATGGCTTAATTAGTAGATAATTTAACTTTACTGTTCAGAGAAAGATAAAAGGGAGGGGAGAAGACGTGATGATCAATCCACCCCCCAAACTGTTAATTGAAGGCTAAGAGCTGAAACTGTTTTGCTGAAACGGATTTTATTGATTGGATTAACTGGCTTTTTGGAGGAACAGAATAGAACAGTGGATTGAAGACCGTTTCTTCCTACTTTGCTGTTTTCCTGTTTTTCTTTTTTATATGGAATATGATTTTTTTTCTTTGTTGCTGGAGGTGTATTGGTACCAGTGGATTAAGCTTACTTGAGACATTTGTTTAATGACAGTAAGTTTTTAAAGATTACTTTTGGAAGGGAATACTGCAAAAAGAAAAGAAATTTCTCTGAAGGAGTACTGGGGCTTCCACCATATTCTGGTGTTGGATTACAATTTATACTGGCGATTTTTGTTGTGACTATGATGAATGGAGTATAGATAAAGAAGTTTTTCTTTCAACTGCTGGAAGTTTGTCCAGTAATAACCTTCATATTCTTTTCATACATGATCACCTACTGCCATCTACTGGAGGTTGATATATAGACATTTGATATTGGCTTTCCCACATTGTAAAAAGAAGACGGGAGGGGGGAACTAACTTATAAGTCTATGATTTGAATGTGGTGATGTATCATTTTTATTTTGTATAGTTTCTCTCATTTGGTGATTTATTGGAAAAGTTTGTAAAGTTTAAGTGAATAGAATAATATCTGGTGGTTGGTTTTGAATAACAGTTGGTTTATGTAAATTGGTTTATTGAAATTGATAAAAATTGATAAAAATAAGGGAAGATGAGTAAATCAGGCAAAAAGCCATCCCCTCCTTTGTCTACAAGCACTTTCCCAGTACAGGATATGATGGTAGAAATCCAGAATAACTTGCAATATATGTTACAAGCTACCATGGGTTCAATATAAAATACTCTGGGTCAAGTGGTGGAACAAATTAAGAACATGAACACAGAAGTCATGGAGCTGAAGGGTAAAATGAATGACTTTTAATCCCAGCTTGTTGAAAATAAACAGGCAACACAGGATATGATTGAACAAATTAAAGCAGCAGATTTGAAGGCAGAGGCTGCCACACAAAGATTAGTTGCAATAGACTCACAGCAAAGAGTTACCTGGAACTCTATAAGTATGCTTGAGATGGAAAGATCAGTCATATGTATTAAGATTCCAGAATATACCAGAAAAACAAGGAGAGGATTTGAAGAGGGTTATGGCAGAGCTTCTGGTGGAAGTGATGGAAGAGGAAGCTGAAGGAATTATGAAAGAAATTATCCTGATATATAGAGTCAGTTCAGAATATGCGAAGAAGAATAATTTGCCGAGGAAAGTTCATATTAAATTTACAAGATGCTCAATTAGGGACCACATTCTAAAAATAACACATGAAAATCCACTTAAGATGCAGGGAAGAAAGATTAGAATTTTGAAAGACATCCCATGGAAAATAAGACAAAGAAGGAGAGAATATGCGTTCTTATCTCAAAGTCTCAACCAGAATTCAATTCCTTTTAGATGGTTAACTCCAGAAGGTGTCCTCTTTACCTTTGAAGGCCAGAGATACAAGATTGATTCAGTATTTAAAGCAGAAGACTTTATAGAAAGACATGGATCAAAACTCAGCGTGCCTACAAGAAAAATAAATCCAAAACAGATCCCAAACTAGAAAAAGAACCAGAAACCTCTACTCAGGACTACTCCACAACATTGGAAGAAGAGCCGGAAAGTGAACTGATGAAAGCATCAACAAGTGGACCAAAATCACAGAGAATGCCAAGAAAGAATAAAGAAGGTAGTAAGAGGGGACATCCTTAATGGAGGGAAAGACTATAAAAAATTTTTCAACCAATATTAATGGTCTAAACTCGGTGGAGAAGAGGAGAACTTTTAAACAATTAAAAACTTTAAATGCAGATATCACTTGTCTACAAGAAACGCATATAAGAAGGAAGGATCAGCATTACTTGTTATGTAAAAAATTAGGTCAGATGTTTGCATCAATGGACGTGGTTAAGAAAAGAGGTATAGTAGCTTATATAAAAACAGAATTGGAACCTAACTTTGTTTGGTGGATGATGGTAGATAGTTATTGGTAGAGATTTCTACAAGAGGAAAGAAATTTTTATTAGTAATGATTTATGCACCAAATGATCAACAAGAAAATTTTTATAATTCATTAAAGGGAGTTTTGGCATCCTTTGATTACGCAGATATTTGTTTGATTGGAGATTTTAATGCTAGTTTTGATCAAGACTTAGAAAGTCCAGTAAAAAAGAGAAAAATTCAAGAGTCCTCCTACCAAGATCCTTTCTTAAACTAGCAGAAGAATTTAAATTGATCGATATTTGGAGATTGAGGAATCCTATGGGAAGGGACTAAACATTTTATTCTGATAGCCATAATTCCTGGTCTAGAATTGATATGTGCTGGCTCTCTGCAACTTTAATACAGGAATTTAAAGATGTTGATATACTGCCAAGAACATTTGCTGACCATAATCCAATATTGCTTAAATAAATGATGATCCTAAGAAATTTAGATGGAGATTAAATGTACAACTGTTGAAAAACAAGCAATTTGTACAAGAGGCAAAGGAAGAAATGAAATATTATTTTCAACAAAACATAAATCCAGAAACACATATGAGAATTTTTTGGGATACAAGTAAAACCTTCTTTAGAGGACTAGTGATAAGATATGCGACCAAGTGGAAAAGGGAAAGAAAACAAAAATATCAAGAGATTATAGAGAACCTGGAGAAAAATGAGAAAGGCTTGAAAAGAGATCCCTTAAACTTGGATTTAAAATCTAATATTAAGATATTACAAAATCAAATTAATTTATTATTAGCTGAAGAAATTGCTAAAAATGTCAAATTTGCTAAACAGAATTACTTTGAATATGCATATAAACCAGGACAATGGCTTGCTTATAAACTCAGCCAGGAAAGAGAAAAAAGAATGATACATGGACTATATGATGCTACGAAGATAGAGAGGACAAAAAGGAAGATCTGAAGAAAATAGTGGAATCTTTTTATAAACAATTATATGGGAAGATGGAGATACCAATAGAGGATCAAAAGCACTTTTTACATAAGCAAGACCTCCCTAAACTTTCAGAATATACAAATTCTTAACGACCCTATAAAAGTGATGGAAGTAACGGAGGCTATACACAAGCAAAATATTGGGAAAACTCTGGGACCAGATGGATTACCAGCAGAGTATTATAAAGCGATGGAAGATATTATTCTACTACCCTATAAGAATACAATTGCTACAGTGATTGAAGAAGGGACCATACCGGAATCTTGGATGAATGCCACTATTTCGTTGATTCATAAAGAAGGCATGGACTTAAAAGAAATTAAGAATTATCGACCGATATCTTTATTAAATTGTGATTATAAAATATTTTCTTCAATACTAGCTTCGAGGCTTAAAAAAAATACTGCAGGAAATAATACATCAAGACCAACCTGGATTTCTCCCTAAAAGACAAATGAGAACTAATATTAGAACTATGCTAAATTTACTGGAATACTATGAAGTACACCCTGAAAAAGCGGTGGGCTATGATATTTTTGGACGCTGAAAAAGGTTTTGATAATGTCAGTTGGCAATTCTTTATAGAGCAAATGAAAGAAATGGATTTTGGAGTAAATTTCATAAGAGCAATAGAAGCTACTGACAAAAAACAAAAGGCTAAAATAATTATCAATAATAATTTGTCTGATACAATTGGGATAGAAAAAGGGACAAGACAAGGTTGTCCACTCTCACCTTTGATTTTCATATTGACCTTGGAAGTATTGACAGTAGCTCTTAGAAAGGACCCTGAAATTAAGGGAGCAACAGGTAAAGGACATAAATATAAACTACAGGCATTTACTGATAATTTAATGTTTATATTAGAAGTAGACATGGGCACGATCCCCAAAAAAATACTGATCAAGCCGATCATGGATCCACGCTGGTGATGATCCCAGATCACCGATTCACTCCGATCAAGTCCCATTTCCAATCTGGGATCGGATCGGAGGGGCCCTCCCCCCACACACACTTAGAGCAGAGGAGGAGAAGTTTTTAACCTGGTGTTTTCTCTCTCTCTCTCTCTCTCTCACACACACACACACACACACACACACACACACACACACAGGGGGGAAGTTTTTAACCTGGCGTTTTCTCTCACACACACGCATATAGAGCAGAGGGGGGGAAGTTTTTAACCCAGGGTTTTCTCTCTCACACACACGCACGCACGCGTGTGTGCAGAGGGGGGGAGTTTTTAACTCGTCCCTGCCTCTCCAAATATAGAGAGAGAGACCCCATCAACAAGTTTCAGCCAGCTTTTTAAAAAAGCAGGGATAGAATCCATTCCTCCCCACCCGATTTTAAAAGCAAACAGCCAGTCTTCCAAAAGCATATTTTAAACAGGAAGAAAGTAAAACCAGGATCCACATGGATCCTCACGGATCCTATGGTTTTTTAAATATGAAAAACACAAATGAAACATCAAATCACATACCAACTTCTTGCAAAAACCAGGCACTGGACAGCCATGAGGAGAGAGAGATCTCTTTTTAGTTAACTCTTTCAGCACTGAACGAACGCAGGAGAGGAGTGCAAAACAGCTTGATAGCTGCTCTCAAAGCAAGGGGTTTTTGAAAGAGTTAATGGTGAGATCTCTTCTTAACTCTTTCAACGGCACAAAACAGCTTCTGCTGATAGCCACACTCAAAGCTAGGGGAGGGGTTTTTGTTTTCTCTCTCTCTTAACCCCTTCCTCTCACTTTGCTTATATTTTTCTTAGGAAGCCACTGTTTGCTTTTCCTCGCTAGGGGAAATATTATCAAGTTTCAAACAGAGCTCAGGCATTCTGTTGCCAGGGGAACAGATTATTGGCACCTGAAAGTCTAGCTTTCCGATCCTATTACGATCGCCCCAGTCCAGCCTCCTCCCGACTGCTGGATCGTTTGCCATGGAAGACAACGATCCACCAGGTCACGATTGAAAGATTGACATTATCGTGGGGGGTTTTGTATCGTAATTCAGATCGTGCCCATCTCTAATTAGAAGATCCAATGGACTCCATAAAGCAATTAATGCACCATATTAAAGAGTATGGTGCGATGACAGGAATGAAAGTGAACTATCAAAAGACAAAAGTTATTACAAAAACCATGACTTCAATATAAGAAGCGGAATTAATTAAATCGACAGGATTCCAGTCAGAAAAGAAAGTAAAATATTTGGGAGTATATATATCTGCAAGATGTGGTTCTTTGATGAAAGATAACTGCGTGAAACTACAAGAAATCAAGAAAGATCTAGAGAGATGGAGACATCTTCAAATATCTTTTATGGGAAGGATTGCAGCCATCAAAATGAATATTCTACCACGCCTCATGTTTTTATTTCAAACTATTCCCATCTACATCAATCAATCCTTTTTTCAGGAGCTGAATAAGCTAATCTCAAAATTCATCTGGCAAGGGAAAAAACCGAGAATTAAATTGAAAGCACTTCAAGATTTTAAAGAAAATGTAGGCTTTTCACTGCCAGATTGGCAAACGTATTATAGAGCATGTTGTTTGGTGTGGATGAAAGAGTGGATTACGTTAGTGAATTTAAGACTGTTGGCAATTGAAGGACATGATTTAAAGCTAGGTTGGCACGCATTTGTTTAGTATGGTAAAGCTACTTTCCATAAATATTTTAAAAATCAAATAATACGGAAATATATTCTTTCAGTTTGGGAAAAAACTGTACCATTAATTTATACTAAAATGCCACAATGAGTCTCCTCCTTGGAAGCTTTTACTCAGTTGAACGAAAGTTCAACAGAGAAAATTTTAGATATAAAGAATTATTGAATGATAAAGGGTCTTTAAAAAGAAGAATTGATAAAGCAAGATATCAATATAGATTGGTGGTCAAGAGTTCAGATTGAGTCCAGATATCAAAAAGATAAAAATGGGGGGAGGGGTTATACGGAGCAAACTGAGTTTGAAAACCTGTTATGTGCTTCTGATGAAAAGCTGATTTAAAAAATGTACGTATTTTTAATGCGAATGAAGAAGGAAAATGAGGTGACAAAAGGTGGTAAGATTAAATGGGCACAAAACTTGGGATACGAGATTGATTCAGAACAATGGAATAAAGTATGGAAGGTTAATATGAAAATAAATCGGTAAATTTTAAAGAGAATATATATAAAATGTTTTATAGATGGTATCTAACTCTGGATAGATTGGCTAAAATGTACAAAAATACTCCAAGTAAATGCTGGAAATGTGGAAAATGTACAGGAATTTTTTTATCATATGTGGTGGACTTGTAAAAAGTTATACATAGATTTTGGATAATTACACATACAGTACTCCATACAATTTTACAGATACTAATACCTTTTAAGCCAGAATTGCTCCTATTGAATTGCATCCTGGACGAATTTAACAAAGACCAAAAATATTTTATAATACATGCAGTGACAGCAGCTAGAATTCTATTAGCATCTATTTGGAAACAACAAATAATACCAACTCAAGAAGAACTAGTGGGAAAGATTATGGAAACAGCAGAGATGGATAAATTAACAATGACATTAAAAGGGAAAATGGAAGAAGAGTTTGCCGAACCCTGGATACCGTTCCACAACTGGATTACAAATAAACATGAAGACTTGAATTTGCCAAGAGTGTAAAAGGATTCAAATGTCTTATTATTAATAGTATATCTTATTACTAAGAATGTTTAATGATATATTGAGCATTGCTGTAAGCAGGATATTATGGATATATTTACTTTTCCTTTTTCCTTTTCCTAACTCCTTTCTCCTTTTCTTTTTTTCTCTGCTCTTCTCTTCTCTTTATTTGCTACTTATTTGAAAACAAATATATATATAAAGCCTAGCAGAGTGGATCTGCTCAAGATCCACTCCAGGGAGCTTGGGGGTGGGTGGTGGGTGGGAAGGCATGTCAGAGCAGCAGGAGGACAGGAGGTAGAGAGTCAGAGAAGGGTTCCTGAAGCTGGCAAGCAGCGAGGAGCTTCACATTTTTATAGATTTTTTTTAAAAAAGGAGCTGCTGAAGCTGCTGCCACCGCTGCTACTCCACCATCCCATTTTTAAAAGCGGAGAAGGGAAACAGAATTCCCAGGTAAACTTGCGTAGACCCACATTGCTCAGCTTTCAGGTTTACAGCCTATCAAGGTTATGTGGGCTAAGATTAGGGTTTCCATGGCAACAAAAGGTCTGCAGATATTCCAGGCCTATGTTGCCTAGGGAATCAATGGATCAGTGCCAGCCTGTCTAGCATCACAAAGCATTCACAAATCAAATGAATCAGCCCCCAAAGTTGTGGATTTCGTGAAAAATGCAGCCCCATGAAATGCGTTTTCACGATACACTAATTGGCCCGATTTGTCATGAAATTTGATTTGTATTTTGATTCATGCCCATGTCTACTGCAGAATTTATCTTTCCTCGGCTTTTCTGTGGCTTTTCTCCCTGCACACATACCCCAATTTTTTCCCCAACGAAGTCGAACCATGGCTTTTTTGAAGTGCAGAACACTTCCTTTGGTGTGAGGTCTGGACGTGCCCCAGCCTTTCACCGTGCTCTTTATCCCCTTGCACCCCGATTGATTGAAGAGAAACCAATCCAGTTTTCTTCCTGAATTTTTTTTTTAAATTTAAACAGCAACATTGCAATATTGATGCCTTTAAAAAAAAACTTGCACCTGATGGAATATGGCTTATGTAAAAAGTCTACAGGAGCCCTGAATCCCACTTGATATTTTAAAGTTTTCCTGTGTGTTTCCTGTACTTTTTAGTCTATTCTTTTTGGCTTCTTTTTTTTTTTAAAAAAAACAAAGTTTAAGCAGCAATGTTGCACCATTGGAGCCTTAAAAAAAACTTGTACGTTTTCTCAGCCAATCAGTTGACAAAAATGACATGTCTTCAGCCCATCAACTGACGAAACTGACGTTTCCCCCAGAAAGCCTCTGCAGCAGAAACTGGTCATTTTTCTAGTGCGGATAACACCACTTTGGCCCGACTCCTTCAAGTGCAGAATTACAGCGGCCCAAAGCAGATCTGAATTTTTTGGTTCAAATATCCAGAAAACCCGGTGTAAGCGTGCATGCAGAAAACAACCCACTCAGGGTGCGCCACTGACTGCAATGATACATTAAGAACACTACAGCAGAACTGTGTTGAATTGTGATGTTCTTAATAAATGATCCTGTGTGGATGGCCACCCCTTTCACGCCCTGCGTGTGAGTTTCCAGAAGTTGTGGAGCTAATATGTAACAATTTCTTAAATTGTCGGAGGCTTTCACGGCCGGAGAACGATGGTTGTTGTGGGTTTTCCGGGCTGTATTGCCGTGGTCTTGGCATTGTAGTTCCTGACGACACTGAAAGAGATCTCTGTCTTTTGGTGCTACACCTCTGAAGATGCCAGCCACAGCTGCTGGCGAAAGGTCAGGAACTACAATGCCAAGACCACGGCCATACAGCCCGGAAAACCCACAACAACCAATTTCTTAAATGTTTTCTTTCTAAAATACGTAAATACCGCAAAAGTTTAGAGGAGTTCTACTACATTCACCCAACATCAAAGTTCTGGATCCAACCTGGATCTTGTAGGAACTTCTATAAGATGTAAATGTGCGTTCACTGCAATTGCTATATAAATCTTAAAACAAAAGTCAGTGGAATGTTTAATGCAACTCAGCTATGTTTTACTGTAAATGTATCTGTTGCCTTTTGTAAAATTCTTCATGTGAAGCTTTACGTTGCATTTCCAATCTCCAGAGGCTCAGTGGGACAGCTTTAAAGAACTCCATTCCACATCTGTATAGGAGCAGCTTTTGCTTCAAGAGCACCTCCTAACATCACTTTTTACAGATTTCTGGCATTCTGGATCCACAAGCCCAAACTCATTGTTGAGGTTCTTATTCCAACACACTTTGATTAAATATTTAAACTTGCCTCTTGTTTTGTTTTAAAAAAAACAGGCAGAGGAAGCGACTCTGAATCCGACTTGCCACATCGAAAGATTCCAGACATGAAAAAAGACGATATGTCTGCCAGGCGGATCTCCTGTGGGGAACCCAAATCAGTTGTGCCTTTTAATCAATACCTCCCCAATAAGAGTAACCAGACTGCCTACATACCGGCTCCTCTTAAGAAGAAGAAAGCGGAACGAGAGGAGTATAGGAAGAGCTGGAGCACGGCTACGTCGCCTCTAGGAGGAGAGGCACCTTTCAGGTAAGGCCTTGGCCAGGGCTAACCAGGTTAGGGCCCCCTAATCTGAATCTCTTAATCTCGAGTAAGACAGTCGACAGCATTTTTCCTTTTCTTAGTTAATTGGAAAATACTAAGGAAAGTATTATTGCCTCAGGAAGAATGCTGTGTGGATGGCCGGGGTATTCTTGGCGTGTGGAGATGTTACAATTGCATTATGTGCAGTGCAATTTTATGCCCCTTGTACCATGGACAGGGCTGAAGGGCGTGACCGGGCAGCAAGGGCAAATTTCAGCTCTGACCCTGGAGCCCTCGCTTGCCTGAGGACTCCCTCGCTCGCTTTGGCATCCTCGCCCACACAGTTTCCCTAGGCCGTGTCAAAGAGGAGTGTGGGGAGAACGTGGTCTTCTGCAAGACCCGGCTTGGGTTGGTCATTGCCATTCTGCACATGGCTGTGTGCGCAAGAGAGCTGCGCTGCTCGTGTGCCGTCTCGCTCCACATGGATCCTCACTCCTCCTTGAAAACCGGGCATGCCAGTGTCACAGCGTTCTTAGCAAGGCGTTATTTCATGTTAAGACGATGCGTGCTGCTTGCGTCCAGAGTCTTGGTTCAGGTGCTTTATAACAGGAGTACTCATTCAGTGGCTCTTTGACACACCGCACGTCTGTTCCCCAGCGTGGCACCTGCCCCATGTCTTTGGAAAGTGGGCAAGGCCTTTGCCTGGTGGGGCTTGTGGTTTTCACATGGTTCCCACCTTGAAACAGCTACCACCGAACAGAGAAGCCACAAGCCTCCTTGAGATGCAGACCTCGTGCCAGGGACAGAAGTAAATGTTACCCTTTGGATTGATGGTAATTGTGAATGTGGGTCTCTGTGGAGTGAGTACCGCTGCTTTATAACTTCAGCAGGTGGTACTTGTGGCTCCCACTGCCTCCTCCCTGGAAACCCACCTTTTGATGAAGGCGGGTGCAGCGTTGCTTGGCCGGGGCTTTCCTGGGTCAGAACTCACATGTCAGGTGCCTCTGATGCAGGGAGCTCTAACCCAGGAGAATGTTGTGGATCTTTGGGGTGCCCCTGGACCCCTGTTTTATTGTAAGTGAACTGGTAACTGTTTTTATTGGATCCTGTTTTAAACTGGCCTTTCTTTGTAATGTCCTCTCCCCCACCCCCACCCTGTATCTGCCTTTTGCAAATATAATTGGCTTATGTGAATGCACATTTTAATGGCTCTGATGAAGTGAGCTGTGACTCATGAAAACGTACCCTGAATAAATGTCGTTAGACTTGACGGTGCCCCCAGAGTCCTGTTTTTATTTTGCTGCTGCAGGCTAACTTGGTTACCTCCTCTGGAATTACCGCCTTCTCCTCTCTCTTCCCCTCAGCTCCCTTCCCTTCCTTGCTTGGTATCTTCCACTGTTTAAGCTCAAAGGGACGGAGGCACCTGTCTCTGTCACGTGCTGCAGAGTATGAAGATGCTGTACAAATAATAATAGTAAGAACAGCAGCAGCCGTGAGGGAAGCAGCGGCAGGCCTCGGGCTGTGCCCTCTGCCTGACTGTGGTTTCCGCAAGCGCAGCAGCCCCACTTCTGGCCTGCTGTGCTGATGGGAGACTGCTGGGAATCAGCCTCAGCTGGTGGGGCCATCCTGGGACCGGCATTGCTCCCTCCCTGCGCCCAGCACCTCCCGGCCGTTGACTGTTTCAGAATGTCTGGACGAGGGCTGAACCATGTGCCTGGGAAGGTTCCCGATTCTTTTTTTTTAAGCAATCTTTTTTCAAAAAATTATGTTTATGTCAGACAATCGTGACTGTATCTCTTCAGTGCGTATCTGTATATTGGAACAGTGGCATCTTTCTTCTGATTTTTGCCCAGTTGGGGGGGGGGGGTGTGGGGGGGGGGGAGGGTTGTCCCTCTTCTTGGTTTGTTGCTGGAGAAACTTGTCCGGGTTGGGTTTGCTGCAAGAAGCAACTGGCAGGAAAGGAGCGGGGGGGGGGGGGCCGTGCAGTAATCCTGCCCCCCTGTGTGAACTTGATAGCAAGAGCCGTCCTGAAGCAATTGGAGAAGAGGGAAGTGACGCACTGGCGCAATTGGAAGAGGAATTCTCGGGCAATGGGAACCCCCCTGGTCGGACAGACCCGCGCCTAAGTGCAAGAGGCCCTTTACCGCGGTCTCCTACACGTTCTGCAAACAAAGCTGCAGGGTCCAGAAATGCCGAAAAAGATCCCCAAAAATTCAGAAAGTTAAGACAGCTTGAACAGGCCGGTATTAAGGTCATGTCAGCAGCGCAGCGCTATGGCAGCAGGTCAGCCCCAGGCGGTGGGACTTTCTGTGCGCATGTTTTTAGCATTTGCTCTGCTGTGTGGTTATTCTTGGTTTGCCTTCTGTCATTTCCTGTAATGCAAAAATATCAGCCTAATAAAGACATGCACTCTTTACTGTCTCATAATTCATCACACTAGAAGAAACTAACAGGAATTTTGCAGCTGTGCCTTGCAGTGTTTTGTAATGTTTGACTCACTTGATGCAACTGTAATAATTCTTAGCTGAGGTAAAAAAATTGCACTAATTTTGGGGCACATATAGCAGCTTCTAAATATTACATTTTTTTTCTTGGACTGGCTGAATTATGCTTAAGTTTGTATTAAATGGATGAGGGTGGGGTAAGCAGTCACATTAAAGAACATCTGATTTAAACTGTGGAGTGTAAGAAATATGCAACTCATTGGTACACACACACACAATATGCTGTAAGGATGGCATCACTGCTAGCAAATCGGAGCACACTTGTATGCCTCTGTTGTCTGTCTATCTGTGGAGCAGATGAGCAGGGTCGATCTGTTGGAGGAGTCCTGTGTGTTGGTTCAGGCTTAAGTTTCTGGCACTTCTCTTGCATACCAAGAGAGTGTCCTGTGTGCTCTCTTCTTGGTATATGTAATCGCTGCTTTGTATGAAACTGACAACACAAGTATTTTTCAGATTAAATGTGTGCAAACATGAAAATCTGTGTTTTGGGTAATGCATAGAATATCTGGAAGATAGATGCATTGCCTGTTTCACACAAAACGGTGATCACGCACACCAAGAGACGCGCTCCCCGTATAGTATAGAGGATAGCCTGTAAAGAGCTTCTGGCTTGGCGTGAGATTGGACAAGGTGATTCTCTCCTGCCCTGAGATTTCTACTATTCTTTACGGCTTAAAAGCTCCAGCCTGATCGTACACCCCTCTTTTCCCAGGCCGTGCACGATGACAGATCATTTACAAGGTACACAATAGTCTCGAAGACAACAAAATAGCTTTCTTCAAGGATGAAAAGTGTATGGTGCAATCCCTGCCGAAGTCTTTGCATTAAACCTTTGATGAAGTAGTGTGATCTTTGCACAGTAGCGGATGATAGCTGGAGTCCTTCATTTTATTGGGATGCAGATGAACGAACAGCAGTGCAGATGGAACCACAGCACTGAAGGGGTTTAATTGCACATAGTGCTGCAGTGCGCTGCCAGCCACCAAATGTGGCCCGTGTCATGTTGGAACGGCCAACTTGCTCAGCTTTCCATTTTTATTTCCATGCAAGTGGATCTCTAGTCTGACCCAACTCCGTGGTGCTGCCTAAAAGAGATGGCTTGTGCAAAGCAGTTGTTTTTGCTCATGTCATCCGCTGGTGCGTTGTTAGAACTGTCTCTTAGATTGCTTTGGCTGGTTTGATCAGTGTTAGGAGAAATGTGAATGGAAGAGTGCAGGGCACACCTGGGCCGATTCCAGACGGCCCCCCACCTCACGAAACGCCTCGCGAAACGTCGCGCATCGTCGCGCAGAAAACGTGAAATATCATGTTTTCTCGCGCGAATTTTGCGCGATATCGCGCAAAACTCGCGCGAGAAAACGCGATATTTCGCGTTTTCTGCGCGACGACGCGCAACGTTTCGCGAGGCGGGGGGCCGTCTGGAATCGGCCCTGATGCGTTCTCCCGACTTCTGCTCATTTGTTCAATAACGAAGCTTTGGAAAGCAATGGCTTTGCTTGTTGTAAATGCTTGTGGATGTGGAATTTGCATGCATGGGCCAGGCGTTTGGGATTCACACATCTCGCCACAGAGGAGATGTGCAAGTCTGTCCCAGATAGACATAGAAGAGACGTGTGTGCGGCTCATCCTCCTTCTAACGGCCCCTTGCTTAGAACATGTGAAGCCTCTTCCCATGTTGCTTTTTTAAAGCTTGCAGAACAAAACCTTGTGTATAAACAGCAACGACATCATCTTCTATACCTGCACTATGCAAAGCAACAAAGTACAAAACTTGGACGTGCACCAGAATACTAATAAAACGGACCCGCCTTATGTAATGGCTACCCTGTTAATGGTTTCAGAATCTGGAATTTTCATTTAAGGTCTCCAGTAAATGCCATGACCAAGAGGGGTCCCTTGGGCATAATTTTTTAAGAATGTGTACGTTGGAGGAGGGCAGCGGCTTCAGGCCAGCAGGCCCAGCTCCAGTCTTGCAGCTTCAGGTTTTCCCTTCCTAGTTGCAAATGCAGGCGGGCGAGTCAATTGTTCAGCCAAGGCGGGGCAGTTCTGAAGCCAACTTATCTGCAGAGCTCCTCGTGTTTGCTTTACAAGGAGACTCCTTGTACTGCCTTTGGGTCGAATAACATTGTTCAGCATCTGCGGCTGTAAGCAGTTCTTTCCGTATCCGTTGTCTTCGGAAGTATTTTCCTTTCTGTATGCCAAGTGCAGATTTTGCAGATGGTGGCGATAGGCAGGGAGTGCCAACGGAAGAGCAGAATCCCTACTAGCAGAGCACTGCTGGCAGATTCTTCCAGATCCTAGAGGATCTCTCCTGTGCCCCCACCAGTTTGAAAGACGCTTTAAAAAATTGGTTAGAAATGGCAGCTGAAAGGAGGGGATGAGAAAACAAAGACTTTAATTCAAACTGCATTCCAAAGAATTAATATGGGCTACATTTCCCTGTTTTCTTGTCTACAGTTGGCTAAACTGTCCTAGCTTCCCTCCCATTGCTCACAGCTTCAGTTGTTGAAGTTCAGCTCTGATACCCCCACCCCAGCCATTTACAGGGCTTTAAAAAAACACTCTGCTGAGACCCAGCTGTTTGGCGAGGGGGTTGCCTCGCTGCAGAGTGGTTGTCAGTTGACACTGCTGACCAGGAGGAAGGGGTTGGCAAGGGGTGGTGCTGATGGTGGGTGCTGTAGGGATGGGGCACGTGAATACCATCCCGGAGTGCCTGAACTCTGCTTGCTGCCACTTGAACTGCGGAGGCTTTTCCCACCCCGGTGTGAAAGCAGCCCGGAGCAACTTCAAGCTCCAGCTGGCCTTCGGAAGTACCAAGGAACATAGTCTGTTGTGAGCAGGCACAACTCTTCATGGGTAACTTGCATATGACACGGTGGCAAGCCATCTTTTTCAATGTCCAGTATTTGAAAATATATTTCCAAGCTAGTCAGAATCTCCTGTTCGAATGTGAGGCTGCTTCTTTGTTCAGATGCGATCAGGCTTCTGGTCCTTCCCCCCCCCACACACACCATTTCCTAATTAGAGGGATTTAAAATGGGGTGATCCCCAAATTCACACTTCAGTCATAAATGTTGGCAGGGCTTTTTTTCTGGGGAAAGAGGTGGTGGAACTCAGTGGGTTGCCCTCAGAGAAAATGGTCACATGGCTGGTGGCCCCGCCCCCTGATCTCCAGACAGAGGGGAGTTTAGATTGCCCTCCGCACTGCTTGGCGGCACAGAGGGCAATCTAAACCCCTCTTTGTTTGGAGATCAGGGGGCGAGGCCACCAGTCATGTGACCTTTTTCAAGAGGTTCTAGAACTCCGTTCCCCCGCGTTCCCTCTGAAAAAAAGCCCTGAATGTTGGTATGAAATTCAGCTTTGATGTGAAACTCCTTTGTCACTTCTTGAACCTCAGAACTGTGACGCCTGGGCCCCCTATGTCAGTCTACAATGAGTGAAAAAACAGTGCCGGCTTTTGTTTTTTAAAACAATTCTGTGCATCTGCTTTCAAAACTACAGCCCAAATCAAACAACTGAAAATGAAATTGCACTGGTTTTGTCGTGGTGGTGGTGGTGGTGATGGTCATAGGAGATGTTGCTAGACTTCCTAAATCAATAATAATTGTACAGTATTGCAGCAGATCGAGTTCTGTATCTGGTTTCCTAGAGTTTCCCAATAATTGTGTTGCTTATGCAATGAGAGGAAGTGCCACCGGTGCCATGTTCTTCTTGAGAAGAGATTCTGAATGGATGGGGACCTTTTTGTGGCTTGAAAAAATCTTAATGTTGAAATTCTGTACCACTCGTGAACAGCAGCCTTTGTTTCATGCTTGTTCCGGGTTCTGGGTTTTCATATTCCAGAAGGGACATGACTTCTGTCCCTTTTTAAAGAGAAGCCCCTCAAGTGCTGCTTTCTCCCCTCTTAAGCCCGGAGCTTCAGTGTTCGTTCTGTTCCATGATAGTTATCATTGGGTCCATCGCCTAACAACTTTGACAAAGATGGACACGCTCTTGACTTTTCCAAAGACGAGATCATGTTCCAAACTTCATGACAAACATGGGAAGAGAAATTTGTGATAATTTATTTTAGATCCTAGAAGGGCACGGAGTACTTGGCCAGAAATTGTTTTGATACTTTCTGATTTAAAAAAGACAAAGTATTTGAAAGCAGTCAGTACTTCCTGGCACCCTACACTTGTCACAATAAAAATTTTTAAAGACCTCGTGCTGCTAGCTGTCCATGCATGGAATTCTGGGTTTTGCAGCATGGAGTGTTAATTGATGAAGACTTCCTCTAAACTAACCGCACACATAAGCATGTTTTGTTTGCTTTTTTCGGAGTGTGGAGAGGTGTGTTGTCTTTCTCTGTACCACATCTGGCTTTTCTATTTAACTTTGCTATGTATCAGTCAAAAGCACATATATGAAACGAGTGACCCTACTCCAGACATTATCCTCCGCAAAGAGAACCCTTTTATCTTGTGCTATCAACGAAAGGATACTGGCTCTGAAGACGAACGAGATGAGAGAATGCCTGATCTAGAGAAGGATGATTTTGCCATACGGAGAGCCAAACTAAATCAACCCAAATGTACATTGCCCTTTAGCCAGTATCTGCTTGGACCCTATACAAAGAAAGAGCAAGGTGAACGGGGAAAAGGAAAGAAGCAGAAGATGAAACAGGAGTGTGCAAGGTGTGCAAATCTGCTTTTTCTGTATTTAATCCATTCTGAAAATTTTAGCTGGTTGAGTAAAATTGAGCATGTTTTCTTACCTGCATATCTGCAGTTGAAGGTCTACTTGATTGTCAGACTGTGTCCACATTGAATTTTTGTTGGTTTTGGACATACTGAATTCCAAACAATTCTTTTCTCCTTAAGACTTCAAATTTAAGAGAACTGAACTATTCTCAGATAAGCCAAGAAAGCATTTTGGGCATAAAAAAAACCCTTTCAGACACATTTCACTGAAAAGTACCCATTTTGTAT
The DNA here is from genome assembly GCF_028583425.1 of Eublepharis macularius. Classification (NCBI taxonomy): domain Eukaryota; kingdom Metazoa; phylum Chordata; class Lepidosauria; order Squamata; family Eublepharidae; genus Eublepharis; species Eublepharis macularius. The sequence goes on along the minus strand of NC_072799.1, from coordinate 94,638,319 downwards.
TGGAAAGGAAAGCTGCTGATTCAGAGCTGTCTGACCTAAAGGATGATAGATGCAGAGAATTGTAAGAGTTGTAGGAAGCGGGCCGATCACATGTCTGTCTGTCTGTCTGTCAAAAACATTTATTAGCCACCTTTGTACCTTGGAGGAACTCAAGGCAGCTTAGAATGTAGATGAGGGCTCTAGCACAATAACAATGCAATACCTAATGCTATGTGGATGCAAGTTAAGTTGAATTGTTGGGTTGGAATGGGTGACGCAAGATACAGGTAGAGGAATGCTGGGCAAAACCCCGTGAAAACCGAGTTCGTGGGTTTGCATATACTGCTTCCCACATTTCTGCTTGAATGTTGTAGTAGCAGTATGAAAACCATCTGTGTGTACCTGTTCTGACGTGAATACAAGCTCTTAAATGTTGCAGAGGAACACATCTTTTAATCAGAACAATAACAAGATCACATAGAGCCAGAGTTTGGTTGGTGTTACTTTAGGAGATCAAAGATCAGTTTTAGTAATTTCGCCTACCTCTGTTGTCTCTTGAGATACGATGCCCATCTGTTTCATTTTTCTCTTGGCAGGTCTAGGACAACATTGTGTCCCCTCCGCAAACACTCCTCATAATGCTTAGCAATAAAGTAATTTCTTGTGGAGGATAAAAATAATAGATTTTGCTTGTTAATTCTGAGAGACGTAATTTGCAGAACATTTTTTCCTCTGTTCTGGTAATATTAATTACGACTGCAATGATGAATCTCTGTCCCAGAGACTTCAGAAATCTTTTGAAATATCTACTGGTTTCATCTGCTTTGGATCATATGGAATGGACTGTCTTAGTGAAGACAATAATGGGCTTTGGCATTTGAAATCTGCAGTCTGACTTATGTGGGCCATGTCTTAGAATGGTATATGGAGATCATAACAGAAATGGGAAATGTGGACTTTTGCAATGGTTGCCTATTTGGTCACTGTCAAAAAAACAAGTGTTATTTCATTATAGTATGGGAAGTGGGCATCGTCCTTGTCAAAAGGAGAGATCGTTGATAAGTTAAACATTGTTGCCAAAATGCATCAAGGGGCTAATAATGTGTAGATTATCTGTAGTGAACAGGGCTGGCTGTAGCGGAGGGTGAGGCCAGGCGTTTGCCAGTGCCCCCAGACCAGGAAAAGGGTCCACCGTGCCAGTCATGCTGCTCTTCTCCCATTTGCATGAAACACCCAGAGAAAGTTATAGACCATAGGAGAGCATTCTCCGTTTTCATTCCCTTCCACTTCCAGATAAAGGGGGTCAATTGAGGTTGCTTAGCTCAAGGGTCTCAGAAATGGTGGCGCCAGCACTAGTTGGCAGCAGTCTCTGTACAGGGTCTACTTAGGAGGTGCTGAAGTGGCAGCATTAGGTTCCTGCTTCCATTCCCTGCTCTTCCCCTCCAACGTTGTCTCTTTCTCTCCATCACACCATTTAATTTATATCTTCTCTTCTGGACTTTATTATTGGCATACCACTGCTCACTTTCTGCTTCCCCCAAACGGTTCTTCTCTCCCTGATTCTGGAATGCATTAAATTAGCGGGGACCGGGCTTCGCCGAAGAAAGTGGCCCTGCAGGAAGAGAAACCTTTCCTGCAATCTCGGGGAGAGGAGGACCTGTCTAGACGGAAAACGCAGGCTAGCCCCTCTCAACTGGACCTGTCAGTGCTTACCAAAGGTTGTCTAACACAAGCAGACAAAGAGACGTGGGACCGGCTGAAAGTTTCAGGGGAAACCAGGTAATGCTTTCATAACGGGCGCACAAAATATGTCCAGGTTTTTCCTGAACTCTTTGTAATCACAGTAGTAGCATTAAGCACTGTCTTTTCACTTTCCAAATGAGCAGGGGCAGTGTTCAGCCCAGGCGCACACATCAAGCTGGGGGTTATGCAGTCACATCCACTATTAATTCTGCTGTCTAATTATTAGGCACCTGCAGGTGCTTGTTCGGGTTCCTTGATGACTGAGAGATTTGGATTCTTCTACAAGTAACCAAGGGAAGCGTTGCAGTTTTTATTTTCCACAAAGCTAAGAATAGCATCACGGGCAATCTCAGAGGTATTTCAAAATGAATTATGCCCAAATAAATCAAGGCGAGATGATAGCTCTCTATCTCGTTCAATGCAGAAATTGAGGACACAATCTAGTAAAAAGATACCAGCACAAAAACCAAAATTGCTGCCAGCCATTTCTAAATGTTACTGTCGAGATTTGCAAGAGACATTGTGCTATTGCTCGGCACCAAACAATGGTTTTTGGGTCTGTTCACATCATTTTCTTAATATGGGGTTGAATCAGTATTTACAGATTTGCATAATTGTTTGATTTGGGTTGCGCACTTTGGCATATGAACAATTTCTTGGTGCAATAAGTAAGGGTTATTGTTTTGAATCTTCCTTTTGTTTGTTGGGTTGTTTATTAGTTGTTTTTGATTTGCCTTTTTCCCCCACCTTGCTTATTAGTGATGAGGAACTGATAGACACTCAAGATACTTTTCTGTCCTCTGAAACGGCAGTGGAAGCTGCCAATCGAAATGATTTTGCAAGCCACAGAGCAAGAATATACAAGAAGGCTTCCAGCCCCAGGCAGAGGTTTGTGCACTTTGGGCCAGTGACAGAAATTGAGCATCAGAAATGGGAAAACCTTCCCACTGCCAATGTGGAGGCTAAAGATGACCTGGAAAAGGCAGCCAATAGGGAAAGAACTGGGGCTGTTGAGACTTCAAATGAACCCTCATGCTCTGAAACCCATGTTGAGTCCATTGGTCATGAAGAAACACACAGACCGCACGCCGATACCAGGTATCTAGTCTGTATGTCGGGGTGGCTGTAGCTCAGTGGAAAGCACTGCTTACAATACCCAAGAGAGAAAGAAAGGTGTCACATATTCTGAGCATGCACCTGATTTCTCTGCCCCCACCTAAGTTTCCTTTGAAAATGATCCTTTTTCTATTTACAAAGATGGTTTGGGAATTAGGCACCACAACAACTTACATGGAAATCGCTGACATCCATGTGCATGTATTCTTAATCCAGCTTCCTTTGAAGATTGGCTGTTATCCAAACTACTTTCCAGACTGGAGAGTTAGTAAAGAAGACGTAGGGCTCTGCAAGGTAGTGGTAGAACATTCCGAAAAGACGGCTTACTTGGTGGGCGGAGTAGAAACAGATCCCACAGGATCTTGGCTAATACATTGATTTGAATCAAAGGGATAGTGGTAGATCCAGTCCAGTGCTTTGCTGCCTCCTCGGTGCTTGGGATAGGCCTCTTGAACAGTGTTGTATGTGAGTGGCGTGCCACGTGCACGGTCAACATACTCAACCCTTGTAAGCCACTCAGCTCCTGTGTCCATTCTATGCTGATCTCCTGCTCATAATCCAAACCAAGGAAGTGAACACTATATGAGAGCATGGTAGGGGCCACAAAAATAATGTTGGCATGCGAAACCTCATTAGCTGAACTGCTCTTTCCATGCTTCCCATTTATCAAGTGTAGTTTGGGATTTTCCAGTTGATGTTTTCTAAATTGCTCAGTATACAGATAAACGGAAGAGCAGGCAAAAGACTGGATTTATCTTCTGTGATAGACGACGCAGTAAACTATTGTTAATGGATCTTAAATCAGCAGGGGTGAGGGGAGTAAATCCCCTGAAAAGATCCGTTTTCTGATCAGTATTTACTAAGGCTTTGTAAAAGCCTTCTTAATTAAGACTGCTGCCTCCAGACATTCGATGCAATTTTTTTTAATGTTCTGCCACTCCCCTTGAAATGATTTATTTTATTTTTATTTTATTAGATTTGTATTTCGCTTTCCTTGCATGCGAACTCAGAGATATTATATCACAAAATATAATATATACGATAAAAATATGGTAGCAAATTAAAACGTCAGTCAGTAAAATCTATTTAAGGCAGTTGCATCCATATTGCACATCCATCAGACATTAAAACAAGTCCATGGGGCAGGGTGGGCAGTTTTCGGGGGGGGGGGAGGACAATACCTCCCCGCCCCTCCGGAAGGGTGGCCAGTTTGCTGGTACTACGTTATGTAGTTTGTCTTCGCTTAAAGGCAAAAAGGTTGCTGTTCCTCTCAGGAATATTTTTGAAGTATAGACATTAAAAATGGGCTGCTCTTTGTTTTTGTCATGTAAAGGTGCTTCTGTTTTCTGTGAGGTCCAGAATATGTCATATCAGCCCATTATTATAGCAATAGTTGCATGTTTGTTCTACTATTAAGAAATAGAGATGGGCATGAACAGCAATACGAACAAAAAAAAGCCACAAATAGCCCAATCTGCTGTTTGCGAACAAGCTGTTTGTGAGGCCCCATTCTAAACGAACAGGTGGTCGTTGCAAGCCTCGTTCATTGCTGTTCGTCAAGCCACCTGCAATCAATTCCCTTGGCAACTTAGGCAGGATTGTCTGAACTCTGAACTCCTGCTGTTGCCCTGGAAACCCCAATCTAAGCCCAATTTAGCTTGATAGGCAGGACTTCCTTTCAAATGTGGCGCTCCAAATTTGTTACAAGGGAGTGAAGAGCAGGGTGGAGGGGGGCTCCCAGCTCTGGCTTAGTTTGCAGACAGTGGAGAGGGAGAGAGTTGCTGTTGGCATTTTGATAGAGAGAGTGCATTGGAGCTTGAATTTTCTTTGTGTGTGGTGAGATAGGGATCTACCTCTTCAAGTTTCAAGGCTGCTGCCAGGCTCTGGGCCAAGCTATTATTTATTATTGGTACCTTTCCTGCTGCCTGCTCAGGTCAGGTTTCTGGGAGTGGTGCAGTAGGGATCTACCCTTTCAAGTCCCTGTTTGTGGATAACAATAAACATCATGTTCGGTTTTTTCCCCCTGTTTGTGCCCATCTCTAGTAAGAAGCTCCAGAGCTAACTTGGAAAGAACAGATGAGTAAATGACAGTCCATTCATGGCACTTCTATGGGATTCTCACTACCTTTCCTTCTTTTTCTCCTACTTCCCATCTCTTACTATTAGTGAAATGATATGGTCCAGTAAGGATTCATATAATTCAGACGTTTGTGCTGATTCTGGGAAACAAACACTCAGCAGTTTGAATGAATGGCATGAAAGCAGTGATGAAGAGTTGGATGGTAGCTTCCCAGATATTGAGAGAGATGACATGTTGGCCAGGAGATTTGGAACGTTTCAGAAATGCTCTAGTCCAGTTCGTCCATCTTGTCCTCCCATTTCAGTAGTCGGTCACCATCCATTGAAACAGCAAGGAAACATTACTCTTCGGAAGAGTTCACCCAAAGCAGAAAGGTCAGAAATAGGAAAACGGGAGTTATGAGCATTCTGTTATTGATAAAGGTTGTGTGCTTGCATTGCATGCTATCTGTGCAGCAATATTTCGCTTTTTAAACAAAAAGAAGAGAGAAGTTTCTAAGTAATTAAAAGTCCGCCCCCCCCCCAAATGCTATTTGCTGTCTTTTAGGGGGGAATGAGTAAAGATTTAGAATGCAAGAAATCTTAGGAAACATTACTGTGTTTTTCCTAGAATCGGAGCTGTCCCTTGGGTATAGAGAGGGTGATTGCCCGTATTTTCTGGAAGACGCTTAGAGAACTTCCAGAGTTTCCTCGAACTTTGTGATTATATGATAACTAATTGCTTCTTGCTGGGTATTGTGTGAGGTTTTTTTTAATTTGCATGGTTAAATTTTGCTTCTTTATAACTGTATTTTTAAATTATGAATCATTTCCATAACCTAGTTCCTCACAGGCTGAACTGAATAATATTCACGGCGCAAGGATTGCAGACCCAGGACCTATGTGTGGTTGGAGGCTGAAGTGGGGAGGGGGAAGGAGACCAAATCACCCTTTCTGCTTATTCTGTGGGCAGGGCTGAGCAGACAGAAAAGGAAGAAGAGGCTGATTTTCCCTCCTCTCCATTGCAGCAGCTTTCCTATGTGGCGATTCCACTTTTCTGGGGTCAGTAAGGTCTACTCTGGGGGTACAGGGGAAAGATCTGAAACCCTTGTGTGATCCATGTCCACACTGTCACCCCCCCCCCCATAAACCTCTATTTATCACAGGTTTGGCTATCATAGGCTATTAAGGCGCAACACACCACCTGTCCAACCTCTAATTTTTAGGCAAATTCACGCCAGGCCCCTCTTCCCAAAGGCTCTGCTAGACAGGCAGCACATTCCCTGTATTTACTTCTGCTCACCTTGTCAGGTGCTTGCAATCACCTGTCATACCCGGTCTGCCTACTGTGTGCTTAGGCTGTATGTTATGAATACATGTTGGAGCAAATGTTACTTGCATTCTCAATTGGACATGGGGTGTGAAACTATGCCAGGGGGGAACACATTCCCACCGTTACCTGTGAACTTCTCCGAGTCCTCCCTCCTTCCCTGGGGAGAGGCACCTAGACAACCTTGGAGACTACGACATCATCCCTGGTTTTTTCCTGCTTGGTTAACAGTTAGAGAAAGGGGAGGGAGTTAGGAATTTTCCCGCTTTGCTGATCATTGGGGAGGGGGGAGGAGGTTTGAAACTCCCCATGCTGGGAAAGCTTATATATGCAGATGCTTGCTTGTAACCGTTACTCCTGGCAAAGATGGCCTAAGTGTATGATACTGGCAACTTATTAATAAAGAACTCCTACTACTACCCATAGTGAAGGCTTTTGAGAGTTGCTTGGCATCCTTGCAGAGTGCCTATTGGAGCGTGTGCCCAGCAGCCTGGTGATTACATATCTTGGCTGGGAGCCACTCCGGTAAGTCTGATCCGGGGGAGACAAATCCCTGAGAGGGGAGAAGATGAAGGGGATCCCGAGGAGCTGCCAGACCCAATCCCCATGGAGGAGGCACAGGAGCTTCGAGGCAAGATGGAGGAGCTGAGGTACACCATGTACGAATTCATGGAGCATATCAAAGACCTGCTACAAGATGCCTTCTGACCTGGGCAGCCAAGGGACCATAGCAGCCGCCCCAGTCGAGTTGCCTTGCTTCCGCAGGGTCACTAGCCCGTCTTTCCCCTACACGGGCAGGGAGGCCAAGCTCCTGCCTGTTCAACCGGTTCTGTCTCCAGGGCCACAAGATGGAGGACCGGCAGGACCTGTCCCGATGCAACTAGCCCAGCCACCTCTGGGGCTATGCAAGCTAGAAGCCCGTTTTGAGGGAGACCCTGAAGAGTTCGTCTTCTTCCTAGTGCAAGTGGCTGAGTTTCTGAGAGAATGGGGCCCCATCTTCCTGGATGAAGCCAGCCAGGTGAGCTACCTGAACTCCAGGCTGAGGGTGGGCAGCGGCGAAATGATATGTGACCCTCTACGTGGCTCGAGCCCCAGAACTCCAGAGAATGGGAGCCTTCATCCACACGCTCAGAGAGCAATATGAAGATCTCCTCGAGGAGGAGAGGGCTCAAACGAAGTCGAAGCACATGAGACAGGTAAACCGCCTGGTGAGAGAGTTTGCGGCTGAATTCAGGGCATATGCTGCCAAAGTGCAATATCGAACTGAGTCAGTGAAGACTGAATTCCTCTGTGCCAGCTTGAACTCAGATCTGGTAGCCAAGGTCATGATCCAAGACAACCCGTGTACCTTGTTGGGGTGGATCCAAGTCGTATGCAAGATTGAAAACCGGGAGCAAGTCTCCTCCGTCTCCAGAATCGAGCTGGCCAACAGCAAGGAAACGCATACTACAGCGGGAGACCGGAGACTCGGCTGAGAGCTTTGATCGTTAGTCGGAGAAAGAGAGGAGGGTGAAGCAAGGGTTGTGCTTAAAGTGCAGGGCTGCTGGCCACTTCTCAGCAGAATGCCCGGGTGAGAGGAAAGCCCTCCCTGGGAAGAAGACAGGTCTAAAGTGTAGCTCACGCAGCTGCCCCAAGTGAGGAGGAGCAACGTCTCAAGCCAGCGAAACTATGCCAGGGAGGAACACTTTATCTGTGAACTTCTCCGAGTCCTCCCTCCTTCCCTGGGGAGAGGCACCTAGACAACCTTGGAGACTATGACATCATCCCTGTTTTTTCCCTGCTTGGTTGACAGTTAGAGAAAGGGGGGGGAAGGTTAGGAATTTTCCCGCTTTGCTGATCGTTGGGGAGGGGAGGTTTGAAACTGCCTGTGCTGGGAAAACTTATATAGGTAGATGCTTGCCTGCAACCGTTACTCCTGTCAAAGTTGGTGTAAGTGTATGATACTGACGGCTTATCAATAAAGAACTTTTATTACTTATAGTGAAGGCTTTTGAGAGTTGCTTGGCATCTTTACCCAGCTACTGCCTAGGGCTACTGGGGAAAGGAAACTGAGTTTACTTCCCATATATATGCTGCTACCATTTATTAAATTTGGCCCATGGGTCGTGACCAGAATGCTTGAGATTGATGTGTGTGTGTATCTTATTTCCCCTCAGCCAACCACTTCAAGCCAGCCAGGGCTGAAACAGAAACAAGAATAAATTTTATTTCCAACAACATAGAACACTGGACTGAATGGTTTTAATATTCATAAGTATACAGGGAATGTTTCGATGTATCAGAACAGGTGTCAACAACTAGCTATATTTCTGCTGTCTCCCTTCCAATCCCTTCTTTCTCAGTAACAGGCTTTCAGTTGTCACTATCCCAGCATCCCATCAGCTTTCCTTGGCTGCTTCCTAGGAGAGGTGGGCTGGAACCAGTCATGTTTGTCACAACTTGCAACTACAGGTCACTGGATTGAATTCATGTGTGTTGTCCGATCATGTTGGGGGGTGGAAGGACTCGATGATTGTTCTTCTGCAGCTAAGTTATATTTTCATCAGTGACTTTCAGTGACCTTTTTTCCATGAATGGTACCTGCAATGGCCTCAGCAGAAGCTCCCCATTGGCTAACACAATGCCACCTTTCTGTGGCACACCTTCACCTGCCTCTGTAAGCTCCACTGCCACATGCCACAGTGGCCACAGGAAACCCAAAGTTCGTGATGAGCACAACAATGAAACCAGAGATAACAAAACGGGGATTACAAATCCCAGGAAAGATGACATGGTTGTGAGAAGAACCATAGTTTTTTCCAAGCAGACTGAACCAGATGTTAAATGGTTCCTTCCAGTTCCTTTCTCAAAGTAGCAGAATGGTGAGGAGACAACCAAGGAGCTTGTAAAGACTGAACAGAAAGAAAAGAGGTCAGAAAGATATTCTGAAAGAGAGTCTTTTTCTCTGTAATTTCCCAAGGGGGCAGAATTTGTGTGTTCCTTGCTCTGTTTTGATTCTGCTTCGGCTTCTCGACAAGGGAACTACCAGTAGCTAATCCTTGTTTTTCTTTTAGACCATAAATGACTCATGTATGCATATGTAGAGAGGAGTGCCAGTAACATTAAAATAAGTTCATAATGTTTACGGAATTACAAAATTAGACATTATAAAAGATAATTTATAGTGATATCTTCTGAAGCTAGTCATTTTCAGTCTCGGACAAGCTTTATACTCTTAAGGAGTTTCCACCTTCTTTATGATTTACAATTCTAGATCTTTCAGAAGAGCCTATTTAGAATAGGCGGATTGTTGAACTGATCCTAGGGAAAAATGTCAAAAGAAAGGCATCGTAGTGGACTTCTGTGGTCAGCTTCAGGTGGGTGGTCACATTGCTCTCCAGTACAAGAGCAAGATTTGGGTCCAGTAGCACCGTAAAAACCGAGATTTCCAGGGTAGGAGCTTTCAAGAGTCCAAGTTCCCTTAGTCAGATGTCAAGCAGTACAGAATAGCACTTGAGTAAATATTTGGGCATAAGCTTTCGAGAATCAAGTTCTCTTCTTTGATTCTCAAAAGCTTATGCTACAATAAAATTGGTTAGTCTTAAAGGTGCTACTGGACTCTTTTTGATTTTGCTACTACAGACTAACACGGCTAACTCCTCTGCATCTATGACCAAATATTTGGATAATCAGTAATGATTTCCTCAAAGAACTGTGTTATCCTATTTGATATGGTGACCCATTAATTTATTATCATAGGACTTTTGGACTGTCGGTCTTTGGCAGCCGTAAATGTCATGCATTTTAACTGCAATTTTGTCCTTCCCCGTCATCGTCTGAATCTGAACGAAGGCTGGCAGAGGCAGAACAAGGCAAGTCTTCAGGAGGAGTTTTGTGTGTCAAATAGTTATCCATTATCTGCTGCCTATTATGGTAAAGATGTTACATAGATAGAGACGTAAACAGAACATGGCAAACGGCTTTTGTTGAACCTTGATGGCTACCTAATCTGTTCATTCTTTGGCTTTTTAAAAATTGCCCAAGAATTAAAAGAAACAAAAATCAAGTCCCAGGGCAAAACATACAATACACTGCTTTCTCAGTCCAGCCGTTAGAATCATAGAATCGTAGGATTGGAAGGTACCTAAGGGGTCATCTAGTCCAACCCCTTGCACAATGCAGGAAATTCACAAATACATCCCTCCCCCCCACACACACACCCATTGACCCCTGCTCCATGCCCAAAAGGTAGCAAAACACCATCAGGATCCCTAGCCAAACTGGCCTGGGGAAAATTGCTTCCTGACACCTATGTGGCAATTGGCATTACCCTGGGCATGTAAGAAGGGGCCACGAGAACCAAGCACTGATGCGACCCTTCCTGTCCTCCTTCCCTCTCAGGATCTGCCCAGATTCACAGATGTTGGCAGGTAATTTATATCTACTCAACCCCACCTTCCTGAGTAGATATAAATTACCTGCCAACATCTTTTCCACACTGTGACACTGAGAGATCTCTGTCTTTTGGTGCTACACCTCTGAAGATGCCAGCCACAGCTGCTGGCGAAACGTCAGGAACTACAATGCCAAGACCACGGCGATACAGCCCGGAAAATCCACAACAACTAATTTCTCTCAGTTTCAGAAAACTTCCAGGAGACATATGCACAGGGCTGTAAGTTTCCCTCATCATTCTCCTGCAAGAGGACCCCGCCCGTAGCCACGTCACTGGCATCCACCTGGATCACAAATTTGTGGGTTTCATCTAGGTGTCGTAGGACAGGTTCAGACGTGAACAGGGTCTTTAACCTTTCAAAAGCCTCTTGGCATTCGTCTGTCCAACCCACCTTGGCTGGCACTAGGCTTTATTTTATTGGGGCCCTTCCCCTTGGTTTTTAGTAAATCAGTTAAAGGCAAGGCGGTCTGTGCAAAGTTCCCAATAAATGGTCTATAAAAATTCAGAAATCCCAGAAATGACTGCAGCTGCCGCCTGGTTTTGGGAGCTTCCCACCCCAACACCGCTTGGATCTTGCTGGGATCCATTCCCAGGTCCTTACTGGAGACCTGATACCCCAGGAAATCCAGTTCTTCCTTGTGAAACACACACGTTGAGAACTTCACAAACAGTTTGTGTTCATAGAGGGTTTTCAGGACTTCCCTCACCAGCTTCACATAGGAATAATAATTTATTGAATACAGCAACAGGTCACCTAGGTACACACACACACCCATATAGGTGCTTGTGCAGAACTTGGTTAATTAAATTCATGAAGACCCCTGGAGCCCCTTGTAATCCAAACGGTATGATTCGATATTCAAACAGTACCAGCAGCATGTTGAACGCGGTTTTCCATTCATCCCCTTCTTGTATTCTTACTCAAAAGTAAGCGTCTCTCAGATCCAATTTTGTACAAATTCTCCCTTGAGCCAACACCCCAACAAGTCTCAAATGAGGGGTAGAGGATAAGCATTGGACATGGAGACAGCATATCGAGTTTCTGAAAGACAAGCGCACTGAGCAGCTCATAAGATCCGATTGTCCCAGGATGGAAGGACGGTGAAGCGCTTTGGGCTTATGCTCATCTCTAACTGCTGGTGGTTTGTGGGAACATGGTGATTTCAAAGACATTTCCCCCTAAATTGTTTCTTGGCAAAAATGAGGGGGAAATAATTACTGTGGCTTCATTTTGCAAGATTTTGGAACCATCTTTCGCAATCTGTTTCCATGATGGTTTACTCTTTTAGCAGGTGTGCGGCAGTATGAGGCAGAAATGCCGTAGTACATATTACACACACACACTGTGTCTTGGGGTTGCTTTGCTTCTGGTCTGCTGAGCTGAGGGGGAGGCAGCAGTTCAGGATGAGAACAGCCCGGGGGGGGGGCAGGAGTCCAGGGCTTACTGCTCTAGTGAGGCCTTTGTCCCCTTCTGCCGCAAAGCCTCACTTCTGGAGGCATCTGTGATGCTGGCTGGCCACGTATTTGTAATTATTTATTCAATACATTTATAACTGGTCTTTCTTTTTGGGAACTGGAGGAAGGGTGCCTTGGAACAACCCTGACACAGACGTGCTTAGCGTCAGCAGGGTTGCTGAATTAGATGCCTTCAGATTATCTCCTGGGCCATAAGGTCTGTTGGTGTCTTCAAAAAATCCCCAGCTGTCTTTGGCGAAAAGAAGGGTGGCTGGTTCTCCGGTCGCGAGAGGCATGGAAGCACAAACACTGTGGAAGTCCAAACATTCAAAGTCATAACTGGTCTTTATCCTTACTTTGCATGTGTTGTGTGACACAATCATGCTTGTTATCTTTTGCATGAGATAGAAATTCATAATTTGATAAATATAGGACGTTAGACAGCATGCAGTGTTTCATTACAAGCTAAAATGGAATTACTTTTTCTAGCATTATTATAACTGACACAGTAAGCACTGAAAAGTATCCAGAGATTTGTGCAGAACGTCCCGAAAGAGTTGCATTGTCACTGGAACACGCTCTGGAGCAAGACAGACAGAGTCCCCCTAGTATAATACAAGCGGATGCACCCTCTCCTGCTCCTAAGGACGTGTTTGATCCTGAACTAGTCCAGCCAGCTCATTTGTCTGCTGAGATGCAGGGAGCTCTTGAAAGAACTGGCAAAGAATTTACTTCACTCAAAGATGACCACACACAAATGTGAGTGGCAGTGCGACCTGCAACTTGCATTGGCTGAAGTTATTTGCGGTTGTGTTTGTGCATGCCAGGGGAGAAAAATCTGTTTGCTCTTGCTCAGTTTATTAGATGATGAATAATTTTTATACCAATAGTGCATCTTCTGAAACTAATGCAATCCTTTAGGTAGAACTTTAAGAGCTATTTGCGTATGGGGTTCATTGACAAGAAATCAAGAAGAATTTCATGAGTTGACATGAAATTATCATAGCTATGAGTCTTCTTTACAGATTTATAATTTAAATTCTGATGAATGGAATAGAGTTATGGATAATGAGTTGCACAGTCACTCAAGAATAAAGATAGAAATGTCAGATGTGTGCAGTTCTCTATGGAGATGTTTCCTTACTAGTTAGAGCACATAATTCACCAGGTTAACAGATAACATTTTCTCTACTGCAGGTGGCATGCCGTAGCCCACTTTCTGTGCCTGGCTTATGTGTTTTATGTCTCTTTCATGAATGTTAATTACTCACAATGTAACACTGTTGTAAGTTCTTATATACAGATTAGCTGCACATGTATTTCACTTCATAAAACAAGGTATGCTTTCTTAATATCAGCTTTTTATGAAGAACTACTTTCCATGTGCAGTTTCACGGTGTGTTTCCACTAATGGTGTTCTGGATTTTGAAACTATTTTTAATTGTTTGTAAAAGTTATACTTGTAAAATGTTATACTTGTGTGAAGGATTAAGTTATTAGACTTGTATTCTTTTGAAATGTTGATTCTCTCTCTTTACTGATGAAGACATTTGAGTTCAAGTGAAAATGATCTATTTTTGTGGTTCACCCATTTCTGCTCCCCCAATGTGACTGATAGCTTTTCCCCCCCTCTCAAAGTCTCTAATTTTATATTTGGTTTTATAGATTCGGCTCCAGAACTCCTGTGTCTGATGACGCAGAGTAAGTTATTGTGTGCTCATTGGGTTGCTTTAAGCAATTTTAAGCTGCATGCTTTCCATACTTACCACTAATTAAAAATGCAGCTAATGTGCCATTGTTGCCTGCCATTGTTCTACTGCAGAGCTCTTTGAAGTACATGTGCTTGAACTTAACGCTGTGGTGATATACACTCTGTTGCATTGACACAGTCTTATTTTAAGAAAGTAGCAAAGCATGCAATTATTGCTGTGAAAGCTGGCCTTTTTAAATTTATGGTGTGCTCCTCTTCTCTCTCCCGCTTTAAAAAAACTTCTCTGGGTCTGTAAGGCCACATTTGTGATTATAGAAATCAGAATTAGAACTATGGTAGGTACAGTCTGGCTCTTGGAGTTGATTTTTGAGTTGTAAAATGAGGGGGAAGTTTTGGGTGTCATGCTGGGTCCAAGTTCCAAAAATAAAGGACAGTTAAGTTGCCCTTTGAGAGTCTCTGAGTGCCAGACCAGATGCTGGACAGGAAGCTGTTGGAGCTGTGGCTCAAAAGTGCTGCTTCCCTGCTCACAGGAGAAAGGATGCAGCTTCCTCCACAGGAAGATACGCAGCTTGGGCGAGGCGATTTTGAACTGGGAAGTGCCCGGAGGGAAAGAGTTAAGCCCCTTTGCCTGATTTTCCTATTCTCACAGTAGCAAGGCATCTTTAGTTTTAAAAATGGAGGAGCAAGACACACACCCTCTGTATAACCCTCTTGTCCAGGGGTCCGGCTTTCTAGACTTGGGACCCACTGAGCTGCAAGCTGAGCCATGGAGAAATTCTTTCTGTTGTTGAGGGACACCAGCTTGCTATCCTGCTGTTCTTTTTGTATGTGTGTGTGCAAAGAGCAAAAAGGGAATGTACATTAGCAGCGAGAACTTTCCAAAAGTCAGGCAAAAATGGTGGCTTTAAAGGGTCTGACGATCTACCTGAGGCTTCCAACCCATAAGTTGAAAACCATTTTTCTAGATTTGTTACAAATCTGCAATTCCTCTTCTTTTGAAACCACAATTTCCCAGGATTCTTTGGGATAGGAAGTTACTCCTCAACCAGTTGTCTGCCACATAGGTAGTAGAGCTTAATGGAGATTGGAAGTCTGTGTGCCTTCTCTGACCTGATTCTCTGGCACTGTTCTTTTGGCACTATTCTAAAATCCATTTTCTCAACTGGAGCTCATTTTTTTCTTAAAACAGAGATTGGAAGCAGGAAAATTACTATCTCACAGGAACCTGTTACCCAAGTGACAGATTTCCACTCAAAATATTATTTTTGATGGTACGGTTGCTCTGTCTTGATGGTTTGTCAAAAGCTTGACAAAGATGAGAGAGAGCGATGTACTGGCTTAATGCTATTTGATTCTGTATCCAACTACAAAACATAACAGGCCTCAAAAGCTGTCAGAGAGTCACAATCATTGTTTTGACAAATGCCAACTTCTTTCTTTCTCAGAAAACAGTTGTTTAATTTTTATGTTCTCTAATGCCATGTTATGAATCCCCCCTTTTAATTTAAACAACTTAAATGGCACAATAGGCATTTTAAAATTCAAAAATAACAAAACATTTTAGTTAACATAGAGGGGAAAGGTCAAGTGAAATCAGAGTTTAAAAATTTCTGAGGTAACTCAATATAGGTAACTCTGAGGTAAAATCAGTACATGCACAGACTATAGTTCTTATGTTTCAGACTAATGAGATCCAGAGGAGTTACTCATGTTAGTCTATAGTTGCAAAAAAGTAAAGAGTCCAGTAGCACCTTTAAGACTAACCAACTTTATTGTAGCAGAAGCTTTCGAGATGCATCTGACAAAGAGAGCTGTGGTTCTCGAAAGCTTATGCTACAATAAAGTTGATTAGACTAATTAGAGTTTCTTAAGCTTTTCACAGTTACTGAAATGTTTGTGTTGAGAGGTTTTTGTTCCAGTGATTTCCCAAATACTTTAGTACACTTTCTTTGAGTATTCTCTTACTCTCTTGGTTTCCAGAAGGCGGTGCCCTCTTTCCAGTACCCAAACCCCTTCTCTTGAAACACCAGGAGTCATCTTGAGTTTTTAACTGACCCTTAACGGTCTCCAAAGGTAGTTTCTAACCATGCCAGACCAGGGATCTGTGGACTCTTCAGAGCTACCTCCCTGTTTGACTGGGTAGGGAAATACTCCTCTCACTAGAGATCTATCCCCTTTTCTTTGGCCCGAATGGGAGTCTGCACCTGCTTCCCAGACTTCCTTGCCAAATTTCCCCCAGTTCTCCCATCTGTATTAAACTGTTCGCAGTCAGGGCTGAAACTCCAAACAGTCGGTCCATAGCCTCTCTCAGCTAGGGCTCAAATCAGACTCTCTTCTCCCCAGCATCCCGTCCAGAAGTCTTTCTCTGTCCAGCTCATGCCACCTAATCAGGTTCCTCAGAGTAGCCTGTCACTCAAGGCTCTCTGTTTCTTGAAGAAATAACCCTTCCCAGTCCTTCAGTTATTTGTACAGCATTTCTAAGCTTTTAAAAAGTGCAGTCTGTCATGCATGTATTGCTTTTTAATAGGCAGCTATGAAATTGGAATAAGATACCTGATTTATTTTAAGTGCCATGGTTAGGAATCAAGTGTAAGTACTTAAATTTTGAGGAAATAATAAGATTTCCGCATGTATTATCTTTAGTCCAGAGTCAACACAGAGTACCAATAATATTAATAATTAGCATTTTAATGCTTTAATTCTATTGTAAATAATACAAAATCTTTGAAAGATAGGGCAGTATTTTTTTAATTTTAAATTTTTATTTGAAAGTAAAGAAAAACAATAAAAACAAAGACAATAAACAATGGATAAAATAATATAAGCAAGATATATAACAATACACAAAACCAATAAAAACAGAATATATAACAGCCTATTATACTACAAAAGTATTTCTCCAGTCTGTCCCCTTACTACGTACATTCAACATTTATATTCAAAGTTTTAAAATGTTAATTTTACAGTTGGTCTACTTTAATAATAGCTATGCTTAGTTTTTCTTAATTTTTAGCTGCGTAGACAAAAAAAGTCTTTCCATTTTTTCTGAAATTCTAAAAATTGGTCTGTTATGTATATAAGAAGTTAATTTGACCATAGATGCATATTCATACAATTTGTTCATCCACTCAGTCTCATCTGGGCAAGATTCTGTCTTCCATTTTGCTGCATATACTACTCTCACTGCTGTCAGCATATATTTAAAAAGTTCAGTGTGTCTTTTTATAATATTACTAGGTAAAATTATTTAATAACATATTTTTGGAATTTGGCTCAAAGCGAAACTTTAATATCTTTTGCATCTCTTCATGTATTTTTGTCCAATATTTTCTTGCCTTCTTACATGTCCACCACATATGATAGAATGTTGTGTCCATATATTGACATTTCCAACACCTTCCACTATAATCCTTATTAGCTTTTGCAATATCAGACAGGTCAGTATCGATATCCTTATTCAGCTGACAGTGTATGTGCGCACACATGCTAAAATTGAGAGACCGTAGCTTGGCTAAGGACACCTTGTGTTCACAAGTTACAGTAAATACCGTGTACAGTGTATACTTGATTTTTAAAAAAATATATGATTTGGTTAATTCTCATGTTACAAACAGTGCCATGTCCAGATGAATATGTGATACGAACCCCACATTTATCCAGGTGCTTTTCCCTGGTTTCAGTTGCAACATGAACACACATTGGCTCCTTCTTACAAACATACATATATTCATTCATTGTAAAATGTGAACAGGGCTCTAGTGAGTTTGTGGCAGAGGTGGGATTCCAGCAGAGGACTCGGCGCACTGTTTGCATGTTATAGTCAGGGCTTTTTTTCTGGGAAAAGAGGTGGTGGAACTCAGTGAGTTGCCCTAGCAGAAAATGGTCACGTTGCTGGTGGCCCCGCCCCCTGATCTCCAGACAGAGGGGAGTTGAGATGGCCCTCCGTGCCACTCCGGCGGCACAGAGGGCAATCTAAGCCCCCCTCTGTCTGGAGATCAGGGGGCGGGGCCACCAGCCATGTGACCATTTTCAAGAGGTTCCAGAACTCCATTCCAGCACGTTCCAGCTGAAAAAAACCCTGGTTATAGTGAACATGTGTATGTCTGTTTGTAAAAAAGTCAGCGCTAAAAGAGCAACCCTGTTTCATCATCTCCTCCTTTCTCCTCCTATAATGTTTAAAATATGATGATATTGGGTCAAATATTCTGTCTTACTAAAAGTTAGGAAGGAGAGAGGAGGGGAGATACCAGGGTGCTGTTTTCAGCAGCGTGTTTGATTTGGTTAAGTTTAATTAAAATCTTGAGCCAAGTTTGTTTTTAACACCCTGTTTTGTATGCCTGTTTGGGGCAATCTGGCATGGCTAAAATTGTTGCTAGTTATGGATGGGTATGGGGTTTGTCTTCTTGATTTTGCATGATTTCTGCAGTTCAGGAGTCACACGACAAGCAAGTTCAAGAAGAATTTTTTTGAATAGTTGGCATTCTGCATTTAATTTTAATGGATCTTTTATTGAGGTTACTTTTATGGCTGTGCAGCTTAATTATAGTTGACATGACTGCTTTTTTGATTTCATGTTTTACTTGTTTGACCCTTCAGCTGTCTTTATAGAGAAGAGGATAGATAGATGGATGGATGGATGGATGGATGGATGGATGGATGGATGGATGGATGGATGGATGGATGGATGGATGGATGGATGGATGGATGGATGGTACCACCTCCAAGAGAAGTTGAGGAGTTTGAAGCTGCAGTCGCTGTGCCCACCTGCCTTGATCCTGCTGGTCTCTTTGAACTAGCAGCAGCCAGTCTGACTTAACCTAGTTAGGATTCATTGTGGAATTCTGTTACAGAGGCCAAAATCAGCAGCCCGTGCCAGGTCCCTTCCCCTCTTCTCCATAATATCTAACTCAGCTCTGTCTGTTTCCAGATATCGTTCTGATGTGTGTTGCCCCACTTTCATCCCTGACAGCCAGTTATTTGGGACAGAGAGGTACTTGGAGTGATGTGAGAACATGGGAGACGTTGACGTAGACATTATGGAGAGGAGTTGAGTTCAATGCAGAGCTGCCATTTTCAACAAAATCCCTCATTCTTTGCAAAGGGCAGTTCTGCCCTGAAAGGAAGAGTTAGCAAGAAACAACCATTTGAGTTCCAACCTGCTTAAAGTGCCTTTAGAAGAGTAGTGTCCAAGATAACACTATAGCAGTAAGAAATTTGAAGGGGGGTCTTCATCGCCCTCCCTGATTAAAGGTCGGTAAAGGTAGTCATCCCCTGTGCAAGCACCAAGTCATTACTGACCCATAGGGGGACGTCACATCACGACGTTTTCTTGGCAAACTTTTCACGGGGTGGTTTGCCATTGCCTTCCCCAGTCATCTACACTTTACCCCCAGGAAACTGGGTACTCATTTTACCGACCTCAGAAGGATGGAAGGCTGAGTCAACTTTGAGCCGGCTACTTGAACCCGGCTTCCGCCAGGATTGAACTCAGGTCGTGAGCAGGGCATGGGCTGCACTACTGCAGCTTATCACTGCGCCACGGGACTCCTCCTGATTTTTGCCTGATTTTTTGCCTCCTTGATTACTTACAACAAAATGACACAGGGCAGGGCTGGCAGTGGTCATTGGTAGTAACAGTGCAAATCCCAGTGATATAGTTAAAACTTTCTTCAAAAATGAGGTGGCTGGCCCACCCCACAGTGAAATTCTCCGAGAGTTGCTCTGCATTTATCGTGGGTCACCTAGCCGGAGCTGATTCTGTTCGGGTAGGATCACAAATGAATCTCCTATAATTTATTTGCTTTATTTTAAAAAAAAGTTTTCTTCTGTTCACTTTTCTATCAAAAGGCAACCAGAAATAATGGTACTCATTCTGTAAACACATACCGGAAAATAATCATTGGGGTATTCTGCCTTTGAGTTGTAGTACGTGTGTTTGGAACATTTCGTCTCACCTAACCTTAATAATGAACCTCTAATCTCATCATGCAAAGGAAAAAAGACAATAATGGATGAGAATGGTGCTGTTGCTGTTCATCTAACCATGCATTAATCCGTGCTGCTGGAACCTCACATTTCCTCGAAGAAAATAACAGCAAATTCATATGTATGTTAACTCCGCATGGGCACGTGAAAGGGTTGGTTTTCAGAGTTTACAGTTGGCATTATAACTCACAGCATGGGCTAAATTATCTCTCTCTCCGTGGCTGACAGCATTCTGGAAACCAGAGCTGTCACTTCCAGGGCTTTTTTTTCAGCTGGAACGCGGGGGAACGGAGTTCCGGAACCTCTAGAAAATGGTCACATGGCCGGTGGCCCCGCCCCCTGATCTCCGGACAGAGGGGAGTTGCCTCCGAGGGCAACCCACTGAGTTCCACCACCGCTTTTCTCAGAAAAAAAGCCCTGGTCACTTAATTTTTTTTCACAAACAGTGTTTCAGAAAAAGTTGCCCTCTCACATCTGAAGTACGGGCTAGTGCTTTTCAAACTTTCTGCCTTCAAGAAACATGTTTTCACATAGGCTTGCCTGCCAGGGAATTTTTGTTCCTTTGCTGTAGAGCCCCTGTGCTCTATGGTGGGTTCTGGGAGGATGTTCTAAGGCACAGGCTTAGTTAACATGTAGCACAAACCAGGTTTGGTCAGTCTCGGTGCCACTGCATGAGAACTGAGGGCCAAGCTACAAGTGACGAATGACACTTGAACGGCAAGTGTATTTCTTCCTGTTCACTTGCCCTTCACTCAATCCACTTGCCATTCAAGTGCCATTCGTCACTTGTAGCTTGGCCCTGAGAATGTGACTTCACACACACACACACCCAGTGCTCTCCTGTAGCTTTATATTAGTGGAGAGGATCAGCAGAGGTGAGTGTGGTGTTGTTCAGGGACCCTTGCCTGCCATATGGTATTCTCATGGAGAAACCCCTGATAAGTTCCCAAGGGTTCTCCTGAACATAGGTTGAAAACCACTGGTTTACATAAGGCCATCAGTTCAGGACAGATCATGATAGATGTTGATGCTTAACCGAGAGACAGTTAAGAAATAGGGCCGTGTTCTAGGTATTTAGGAATGTCCTGGGTTCACATTAATGCCAATCTAAAAGTTGCCTCTAGCTTTTCTTTTAGTCATGCAGTACTCGAATGTGCTCACACACAAGCTATTTGCATGCTCATTTGTGTGGCTGGTGTCAAGCCCTGCACAGACACATAAAAATGGTACGCATACATTCAAAGCCACCACCATAAGCTATGACAGATGTTGACGTTTTTAAGTGGAGGGGATGCGTTTAATTTCGCTGCCGCCCTCTCCTGTGGCTGAAATGTTCCAAGCTCTATCTGAAACGGTAACGCGTAGCCCTCTTTTGCCTTCATTCAGGAGCGTGAGCATGTTTGACATGAGATGCTCAGATGACTCTGCAGTGATGCAGCCACACAGCAAAGCTCGACACGAGAAGCTGCAGGCCGTTCACCACCAACTAAAAGAAGATGACGATCAGTGGCAGGACGTGAGTAGGATGCTGTTGCCATTACCAAGCCCCCGGTCTTTCCACGTGCTATTTGGACTAAGCAGTCGAATAATCTTTTTAAGCTGCATGTTTACAACTGTCAACTACTAGGGAGGTTTGTGTTCCTCCCAATCTTTTTAGAAAATATTTGAGACTATTACAAAAGCTTTTCGGTGTGCCTAATTTTTTTTTTTAAAAAAAAACATTTTTCATGCGGTGTTTTTTACCTTTTTAAACATTTCGTGTGTGTGTGTGTTTTCACCATTTAAACTTAAAAAAAAACATTTCCATTATTTATTTTGGGTCTTTTTTTCTGTGCAGCTCCCTGTCTCCCTCATTTATCTTTCGAAAGATATTCTCTTAAGGGGTTATTGCAGAGGCAAACAGTTTTTTGTCTGCAGAAGGGAAATAATGCTTTGAAATGACCTTTTTAAGCGTATGAATGCTGCTGCCGCTACTGAGCATCAAAGGCAGCACGGGAGCATCAGAGGCAGCACGGGAGCTGCAGGAGCACGTGTGCCCCCCGTGTGTTTCCATTTCATTAAGCTGCATTGTCAGCAGGGCTTGGGAATGGCTCATACATGCAGATTCTTGGCACCGTCCCCTCTCCACAGGAACAGCTCGCCCGTCACGAAGCCACTGTATGATCGCCCTTCAGTCTGCAAGTATCTCTGGCTGCATGGAGTTCATGCTGTTGAGCCAGAGGTGCATTGAGGCGTGCTTGCCATCACAGACGTGGTAATAGCCTGTAGTCGTGTTTATGTCAACTTCCCAGTTCATGAAAAACTAGCCGCACGTGGTAGTGACCACAAGTATGCCAGAGGATGATAGTGTGGAAGGAATACTGTGCCGGAACATCCGTGAAGCACAATCAGGCTTGTCTTGTCAAATCTGGAGCCATTACCAATGGCAAGAAACGTCTTTTGCATCAGAAGAGAAATCCGTGACGTCCTTCTGCTCCGTTCAGTTGAAGGATGTGTCTGCAGGGCGCTTGAGGTGTCAGATATTGCGGTGCTACCACATGGCAGCCGATGCTTCATCGTTTAGTATTACGATCAGGAAGTTTTCTGTTAGGCACCAAAATATCTTCTCTGTCTGTATCTGTCAGGCTCACGTTTCATAGAAATCAACTCTCATCAGTCCAGTAATGAAGTGAATAAAGTTTTTAAAATAGCAGTTGATTGCACACAAAAAGCACAATACAGATCAAAAAGAAGGGCCCTTTTCACACTGCTTGCCTGCTCCCGGAGCGTTGTGAAACATCACGCAAAAAAATGCGGAAGATAGCGTCTTCTCACGAGAGTTTTGTGTGATGTTGTGCAAAACTCTCGCAAGAAGACGCTATCTTCCGCGTTTTTTGCTCGATGTTTCGCAATGTTCCGGGAGCAGGCAAGCAGTGTGAAAAGGGCCGTTGATTTTCAACTTGGCATTATATTTTTTCAAGTCAGCTCTATTTTTCCATTTGAAATAAGGTTACTGTTCTGGCTGGTTTGTGAAATCAAATCACACTTGGTTAGCCGTTTATCTTGCATAATATTAAAATGAGATGATAACAGAATCTAATAAATAATAGTATGAAGCTGATTCCTTCTACAGCAAACCCTGCTAAGTATGCTTAGGGCTAATTCGTGATGAAGCACATATATTAGAATACAATTCTGATGTATTGTCGGAGGCTTTCACGGCCGGAGAACGAGGGTTGTTGGGGGTTTTCCGGGCTGTATTGCCGTGGTCTTGGCATTGTAGTTCCTGACGTTTCGCCAGCAGCTGTGGCTGGCATCTTCAGAGGTGTAGCACCAAAAGACAGAGATCGTGACACTGAGAGATCTCTGTCTTTTGGTGCTACACCTCTGAAGATGCCAGCCACAGCTGCTGGCGAAACGTCAGGAACTGCAATGCCAAGACCACGGCAATACAGCCCGGAAAACCCACAACAACCATAGAATACAATTCTGTTGCATTTTAGACCGAGACAAGGCAGCGAAATCCGTGATCTGCACAGGGTGCTTTGTAATCTCTAGCAAGTAAATCAACTTTTTGTGTGTGTGGTATGTGAAATTAAAAACGATCTCTTTCAACAACATAGGTAAAAATAGTCTCTGGAAATGTGTGGTAATATGGTAGTAAAACAGATAGCGTAACAAATCTTCATCTTCTCTAGAACCTCATAATCATATGTTATAATCCAACATTACGTTAAATCTAGGAAGGGAAGTTCATATCTAAAGGCATTGCTAGTACATCAGATCTGTAAGCCAAGGACAGAGTGTTGGTTTTCTCCAGGGGGCATAGGTTTAAATCTCTCTCTCTCTCTCTCTGTATGTTATGTGTAGACCACCTTTCTCACTGAGATTCAAGGTGGATTACATAGTATAAGTCAGTATGAGCATTGGTTGGGAATCGGGATATTCAATAAACAGTACAATAGGATATCCCACTCAACTGTAGCCCATGGTTAAGCCCCTGGATTGGAACCTGACACCTTTCCCAGTCAGTTTCCTTCCTTGACAGCCCCTGGTCCACATAGCTTTCGTCCGTACAGGTCTTGTGTTCCCATCACAGCCTTCTTGGTGGTCTCCTTTTCACCACAGGAAACCCTAAATGAATCCAACTCATTGAATGCAAGTCTATCCTACTTCACAAGGTCAGTTTTCAAAATTTTTGAAGTGGATTTCCCCCTCCCTGCCCACTCCAGGACTTAGCCAGGTGGAAGAGTCGTCGGAGAAGCGCATCACAGGATTTGTTGAAGAAAGAAGCGGAGAGAAAGAAGATGGAACGGTTGCTGAGCGCAGGTGATGGGACCAGCGAGCGGAGAAAAAGCATCAAGACTTACAAAGAGATTGTAGAAGAGAAGTATGTCCTGTGCGTTCGGTTGATGAGGCCAGATCCTCTATCAAACTAGTAAGCCAGTTAGGTACAAAATTCGGTATGTTAGAGTAGAGGCCCCATTTTGCCATGAAACGTGGGCCAGTCATTGGCTTGGATGCCCTGGATCTGTTCTGCTAGCGGAACGGTTCTGTGGAATCCACCCCATTGCCTAACCTACTCTGTACAGTTGTTGTGAGGAAGGGAGAACCATGTGTGTGGCTCTGAGTTGCGAAGGAGAGTGTCAGGTCAAAATGTACTTGTTAGATACGTTCGCTGCTCAGTGGAGATTCTGTGAGAATGCGCAGAGATGAGCAAAGTTACCCCTTTTGCATCGTACTGAGGAATATCAAAGAGTTGACCGCATGTCATATGCAGGTGTGGGTAAAATGAGGGACAGAATGTTTGATAAAATGAAGTATGAGTTTGTTATCTGGGGCCAATGGAACCTAATAACAAATTTTAGTGGCTTATTGTCAATGATATTTTTAGTTTGATTAGCTTATATTGTTTTTATGGCATTATATTTCCTTGCCAGCTGGCTTGAGCAGGTCTCTGGAGAGGCAGCATATAAATCCCCTGAATGAATGGATGGATGTTAAATATTAAATAATAGGATAGTTTGCATAAACTGCACAATGAAAGTTCCTGAACTATGTGTGCTTAGCTGCTGAAGTGGGGTTAGGGAAATATTTTGAATACTTTTTTTGAAAAAACAGCCCTGCATGCAATATAGAAAGCTAACATTGTGTGTGTGTGTAGTGGGGTGGGGGTGGGGAGCTGAGCCTAGTCTTCTTCCTGACACTTGCTAGTTCTCCCTTTATTTTTAATTTTTTAAAAAATATTATTTTTTTCCTTTATTAATTAACCAAAACAAATTATACTAGTTCTCACTTTATTACCAGTGTTTGATATGGGTGAGTTTTAAACGCTGGGGTCTCTCCTCTGCAGCCTGTGGGTAGTGCACATGCAAAGCTCTACGACGTGATACTGCTGATTGTGGAACCTCCCCGTTTACACATTTATTTATGCTCGGCTTTTCTCCCAGTGGGAACCCAAAGCAGATGAACAGAACTGTGCCCCCCCTCCTCCATTTTACCCTCACGCCAACCACTCTGGGCTGAGGGTGTGGCTGGCCCGAGGTCACCCCGCAGGCTTCCTTGGCAAAGTGAGGATTCAAACCTGGGTCTCCCAGTTTCTAGTTTGACACAGTAACCACTGCACTGGGCTCCCCCCCCCCACACACACACACACATTGTCGTGGCTTTGTTTCTGGGAAAAGAGGTGGAACTCAGGACCGCACAATGATGTCACTTTGGGTCAGCTGGAAACAAGGGGGGAGTTTTTTAAAGTTTAAATAGCCCTTGGTGAAAATGGTCACATGGCTGGTGGCCCCGCCCCCTGATCTCCAGACAGAGAGGAGTTTAGATCTCCAGACAGAGGGGAGTTTAGAGTTTAGAGGGCAATCTAAACTCCCCTCTGTCTGGAGATCAGGGGGCGGGGCCACCGGCCATGTGACCATTTTTAAGAGGTGCTGGAACTCCGTTCCACCACGTTCCAGCTGAAAAAAAGCCCTGCACATTGTTAAATGTCTTCAGTGAACCAAGCAGTATATATCGGATATGCCTTTTCCAAGCATGAACTCTGTCGTTGTACAGCAATCTTCCTTCTATTGTTCTCACTCTAGAGAGAGGCGAGAGAGAGAGCTGCATGAGGCATACAAGAATGCCAGATCACATGAAGAGGCCGAGAACATACTCCAACAATATATCGAGAGGTTCACCATTAGCGAAGCTGTGCTTGAACGTCTGGAGATGCCAAAAATTCTGGAGAGAAGTTATTCAGCCGAGCCAAATTCAACTTCCTTGCCTAAGGACCCAAACCCTCTGAGATACTTAAGGCAACAGTCACTCCCTGCCCCCAAATACACTGCCAAGGTAGAGGCAACCATTGTTCCCACCAGTGAACCAGAGGCCAGCATTTCGTCAGGCTGCGCCTCTCCCAGCAAGCCTTTCGTCTCCAAGGCTGTTCCTGTGCTGACGCCCAAGCCTTACTCACAGCCCAAAAGCACGCAGCAGGTTTTGAAAAGCTTTAAGGTAGGCTGAATTCTATGGGTGTCCCAGGAAAAGAGCAATCAACAAGAGTAGACAGAGAAGGAACAATTAAATGCTACCAATACCAATAAGAAGCGATAGTAATTGTTACTATTGCTAGGGCTGCAGTGTTTAGCCAAACATCTTTTAATTTATTGACCTTAATTGGGCATCAGGTTTTTTAAATTGAATTATTTTTAATATGTCACCTATCAATGCCAGCCCCCCAAGAGCCTGTCTACGGGCTGTTTCCACACGTCTTACCTGCCTGTGGAACATCGTGTGAAAGACCCGGAAGACAGCGTCTTCTCACGTGAAATCGTGCCAGGAAGACGCTGTTATCTGGGAGTTTTGCACGATTTCGTGCAAAACTCCCAGATAACAGCATCTTCCTGGCACGATTTCACGTGAGAAGACGCTGTCTTCCGGGTCTTTCACACGATGTTCCACAGGCAGGTAAGATGTGTGGAAATGGCCTACATGTTACAGGATCTTTGTATTTGTTGATGGACAACTGGAGGACTTTGCATCAGATGTTGGCTGGGAATTTTATGCCTCCTAGATTTGGGCATACACTTTTCTCCTCACAGTCACAACTTGCATATACAAGTAGTTTCGCCACCCACCCAGAGCCATTATTGCTTCCTTAAACCTTCCTAGGGAGCTGATGTTGCCTCTGTGAAATCACGTTACTCATGTGGTCGTACATAAGATTTGCATCCTTGGGTAAGTACGGTTGCCAAGCTGAACCTGCCAAGCAGCGCGAGGGCTGAGGGCAGGGAATTGGGGGGGGGGGCTATGTTGCAACATTGTTGACGTTGTTGTGTCTTTTCCAGTTACAACCCAGAAGTGACAAAGAGTAGCTTTAGGAATTGCTGGGAACTCTATGGTAAAGCCATAGTTTCTAGTGATCTCTAGAGCTATCCTTTGTCTCTTCCGGGTTGTACCCAGAAATGTTGTAGGGACATCAGTGATGTTACTGGGGGGGGTTTTCTCCCACCACCACTCCAAGTGAAGGCAGGCAGCAAGGCTTACCAGCCATAAGCCGATGTGTAAGTGACCAAAGTCGAATGCGCGAATACTGTTTTTGCTTCTTGCCCTGTGGAGCTGCTACTGGCTCTGTTTGCACTAGTGCAGCCACATAAGTCATGTGATTTCACAAGCAGAGGCAATAGTGGATCCACAGGGTGGCAAAAATGGTTCAGGGGGAAGGTTGAAGTTGCTTCTCCCCATGTGCTGCAGTTGTGAGGGAAAAACAGGCACACGTGAGTCTGGGTGTTCCAGACTCCCCTTGAACACCTGGTGCAAAGTCCCCAGGCCATCCATCAACAAGCATGAAGACTTTGTGATGTGTTGCTTGGCCCTAGGCACTGGCTTTGCAGTGTGCAATTTAGCCCCAGATAAGCACCCCCCCCCTTGCTGCTTTCATGACATTTGCAGGGCATCAAAAGGGTTCAAGAAACAAGCATTCTGGATGCTGCTGTGTACCGAAGATGTTCGCACTACCCAAAGGAGTCTCCATGGCTTTCTCTGTAAAAATAACAAAAGCTTTTTCAGAGCTTTTTGCTTACTCTGTGCTCCACAGGTCGATAGAAAAGTCAGCATGAATGGAGACACCTTCAATGGAGTGGAAGAGGAAAAAGAGAGAGAATACGCGGCATTAATATTTGCCCCTTCCCCAAGTCAATCGCCGAACTCTGACAATGTGATGGAAGAGGACGGCGCTTCGGAGGTGAAGTTGGACTCCTCGAGCACTGAGCTAGTTCTGAAGAGGCTTATTGAGCACAGCAAGATCAGAGAGAAAACCGTAAGGGCCGAACAAGTCAGATCAGCCTTGCTTTGGGGAGGGAGCTTCCAAACACTCTTCGCTGATGCATTTAAGATGCCCTTTAATAGTTCGCCCAGCCGCATGAAAACTGCTTATCCATAAGAAGATCCTGCGGGGAGCCAGTGTAGCTTTTAGAGTGATGGACTTGGTTCTCAGATACCCCGGTTCAAATCCCCACTAAGTCATGAAGTTCAGTGGGTGATGTTAAGCTAGAGACTCTTTCCCAGCCTAATCTACCTTGCAGGTTGTTGTGGGAATAAAATGGGGAAGGGACAGCCACTCGTACCACCATGAACTCCTTGGAAGAAGGGCAAGATAAATGACCCAGATAACCACACAATTGGGAGCAGACTTTATTGAGCAAAAGCATAGGTATCTATCTGGGGCTGTCATTTTGACAGCTGATTTTATGAGGAAGAGCCATGTGATCAGTTCCACCCACCGGTTTTGGAAACGGAATTGCCTGTTCTTAGATGAGAGGGCTTACTGATTTCCAAGTGGCCACAGCAAAAGTCTGCCACTCAAATCTCAGCTAGCTTTTTTCCAACCTTGAACAGATTAGAAAGGAAATTGTGTAGCTTTATTACAGGCCCAAAGAAGTCGTTTGCCAGACTATAAAACTAATCACATAATTCTTTTAATGAGCCCCCAAGACTTAGTTTAACAAGGTTAAAGGAGTTTCTCAGCTCATGCTGAGTCTGGCAGATTTGACGGTCACATGATTTGCTCAAAATATAAAGCATTCCTGCTCCATGCACAGTTTTCTTTCAGTGACAGAGTTAAATTCTGTCGCATTTGCAGTGTTTAACCAGCCATTAGCATGAAACCCAGCCAACTCTGAGGGTTTAGAAAAACCATATCCTCCCAGGTTAGAGTGTAAAGGTTAATCGTGCTAAAATAACTGCTGTTGGCACGCAGCACTTTACCAAGATACAAAATCTGCCATAGTTGCACATTAAGCAATGCTCCTGTGGCCATCTTACAACTAAATTCTAGAGCCAGATTCGAGTCCAATGGCACCTCAGAGACCAACTAGATTTCCAGGGTATGAAGTTTCAAAAGTCAAAGCTGGAAATCTAGTTGGTTTCTAAGATGCCACAGGACTCAAATCTTGCTTTTATACTGCAGACCAAAATGGCTACCCAC
Organism: Eublepharis macularius; assembly: GCF_028583425.1. Taxonomy (NCBI): domain Eukaryota; kingdom Metazoa; phylum Chordata; class Lepidosauria; order Squamata; family Eublepharidae; genus Eublepharis; species Eublepharis macularius. Next base: position 94,609,059 of record NC_072799.1, on the reverse strand, counting down.
CTGAAACTAACTACTTTCTAGTTAAATTTAAAATCGAAGAAGTATTTTTAATCTATCCCCAGTCTTTCTTGCCACTTGATAGCTGTGCTATCAATAAGTGAGTTTATCAGACCACAACCAGAGTGGTTTCACGTGGCCTTTCTGAAGGCAAGCAGGTCTGGTTCTGGAATGTGCCTGGTTATGAGAGGTCTCCATGGGAATCCTACATAAACCAGCTTGAGTTCTGTGATGGAAGAAGGCGGAATATACATTAATTAAATAATAATGGTTCAGGTCAGCACATTATGTGCTCTTAGGTGAAATAAATTCACGAATTTAATGTGTTTATAGTTGGGGTTTAAGACTTGTCAACCAATTCTGCATGGGAAGATGGCTTATTTCCTATTGCTTCTAAGTTGTCTAGTTTATTCAATTCATTTGTTTTTATGTGCTCTACAGGCTCAAGAGTCACACATAGAAATACGTATGGTTTGTTGTTATCAATGAAACCCTCTTACATTTTGCTTGACTAGGTTCAGTGTTACTTTTATGTTCAGCATAGATTGCTGGCAATTCGAGGAGAAGGAAGTCTAGGAGAGCTTCAACAGATGGGGAAGGGGGGACAGGAAAAGTTGTTGGCAGGTGGTGGGGCACAGTTTATCAAAATAGCACCAGAGCAGCTAAACACAGGCAAATTAGGGTGTTAAAATAGCCCTGGAACATGCTGAGCCAAGTGCATTGTGATTGTGTTGATAGGGAAATAGCAGTGTTTTGTTTTGTGATGGCTCATTCACACATGCAGGTCATTTCTGATTGTGCAGTCACCAGAAAATGAAATTATTTCTTTCTTAATTTTATTTGGAAAGTTTGCATGCCATTTCTCCAGACTTCCTGGAGGCAGCTCACCACTAAAACAATAAAACAAAACTAAGACAATAAAAACAAATAAAAACGAATCACACCGATAAAACAAGCAAAGTCAATAAAATAAAATAAACAAGTCAATATAAACATGCCAGGGCATAAAAGTTCATAAAACAGAGTAGTCCAAAACGATATTAATAAAAACGTCCTTAGGCTTTGAAGCAGACCATAAAAAGTTTTAAACATTTGAACTTTTTTGTTAAAAGTCCGGATTAAATAGAAACATTTTGGGCTGGTGCCTAAAAAATAAAGGTAGGTACCTGACAATCCTCAAGGGAGAGGTCATTCCAGAGGGGATGCACCACCACCAAAAAAGCCCTGTCACTAGTCACCACCCACCTTCCCTCCACAGAAAGGGGCACAGAGACCAGGACTTGAGAAGAGGGGAGATGGACGGTATGGGAGGAGGTGGTCCTTCAGCTACTGTGGCCCCAAGTCGTTCAGGTCACTGTTTCCCAACTTGGGGGTTAGAACCTAAAAGTAGGTTCTGAAGCCTCTGGAAGTGGGTTGCAGGCCAGCCATTCCTGAATGCAGCTCCCTTCTCCCTTTGCTCCCTTCTCTTTCTCTCCTCTCCTTCCTTTCCAGTTTCTCACATTCTTGCCTCCCTCTTCTGCTTTGCAACAATAATAAAGCGGAAAAAGCTGCCTAGCAACTAGTAACTTTATGATAGTAGACGGAAGTGGGGATGGAGAGGATGGAGAGTAGGTGGGAGCTGCTCAGTGCATGGGAAAGGGAGAGGAGGAGAGGAGGAGGGGGTATGAGTGCAGGATCTGTCTTGGGGCTGTTCCTTCGGGAGCCCAAACTCTTGCCCAGCCCCCTGCATTACCTCTCTACTCTCTGCCTGCGGGGGGGGGGGGGGAGATGTACTGCACTGAGCCACTGGCTTTTCTTTGCTGACATCTGCAATCTTCCGCATCTCCTCGACTCAGCGCCCCTTCTCTGCACTTCCTCTGTCTCTTGGGTGAGCCCTGGATGGGTCACCATGCAAAGTAAATTTGGGCTTGTGGGTCATCATATGAAAAAGTTTGGGAACCACTGCTCTAGGTGAAAAGCAGCACTTTGAATTGTACCTGGAAACAGATGGGCATTTAAAGTTGATCTCTCAGTACAGGGGTGACATAATCCCTGTATCCACCCCTAATAAAGTAAACCAATTCAATGTGATGATGGGGCTTTAGATCTTGACTGCTCTGGATTTAGCCAGGGAAATGAAGAGTACAATAGACTCACACGACTTCCCTTCTGGTATCACTGTGTATCTTCTTTACAATATTTTACCTGCATTTGCATCTGCCTGGCTCATTAGCAAAGCTTCCAGCCCACTGGATATGGAGGAGTTTAATTCAAGTTCCCTTAAAGTCAACAGATACTTTTAAGATGCACTGATTTGACAGTTAATATTCACGGAGCAAATTCTGCCATTGCGTAATGAAAAGCCTACATTTGGTATCAGGTCCTCTTGTGACAATAGTAATGCGAATGTTCTTTGCAGGGCTCCTTGTCCGAAGAATCTAAACAAATAAATCAAAAAGACAAATCAAGTTCAGAAGGAGCATCTCCAGGTTTGTTGTTTTCAAGACACATTTTAAGACTAGCCAAATTTGCATGCATTTCCCTTTTTATGTTCAAGTTGGTTCAGACCAACGATGGTGAGTCTGTGGAAGTGCACCTAGAGCTTACATATCTTCTGCTCCGCATGGGGATTGCTTACTGTGAACAATGGTTTATGCACATACCTTCGTGCATAAATACAGACTCACAAATACACATGATGCTCTCCTATTCTGAGTCAGACCTTTGGTCTCTCGAGCAAAGTATTGTCTGATTCAGCTGTCAGCAGCAGCTTTCCTGGGTCTCGGGCAGAAGTCTCGCTTTGCATGCTTAACTTCCTGTTCTGTCATTGGGAGGGGCAGTCACGGAAATCACCAGCCATGGACAGAAATTCTTCCCCATTGGCTGAACTGCACGATTGGCTACGGGCCATTGAGTCCGTCTGTCCGCCAGCCCACAATTGTATACTTGCAGAGAAAGGCAGGATAAAAATAATTATTTTAATAAATAAGTTTTGGAGCAAAGAAATGCCAAGTGCAACTGTGCAATAATTGGAGAGTGGGAGCTTTAATATTCCCATCCTTTTCCTTACCTCACCAGCCTGTTTTTACCTCCCATAAAACCAGGGAAAAGGGAGCAACAGAGAGATATAAAATCCTCTTATTTTCCAGGCTGGCCACAGTAGAGGCTGGCCAGAAACAACCATAACAGTGCAATGAATAGCTTGAGCAGTTTGAAGAGATGAAAAAAAATCAAAGGTGCAGCATGTTAGTCACCTGGGGTAAGTAGTAAATGCCCCTAGGTGAGCAGTTGAGTGAAAAATTGTACACACGGTATGTGCATATTCAACTTTTTTTAAAAAGTATGGTTTTGAAGCAGAAGAGAAGTTGCATAGCCTTTCACACATTACATTGCACACATTTTTCCTAACACTAAGACAGGGATCCACAACGTAGTGCCTTCCAACGTGATTACTGGTGCTTACTTGCTTCTTCCCCCAAACCCCAGGAGGTATCACCTTTGGACTCTCAAGGACCACCCATTTAGAAATAGCTGCTCCTGTCATAGGATGCATACATGCATCTTAGTCTGATGTCTCAGCATAACCATTCCACTCTGAGTGACTTTGCTAGGAGTTCAGACTCTTGAGTGAGTCTGTGCTTCACTGACACACTCAAACCCCTTTACCACGTTAAGGTGTGTATCCATGGGGGGGGGGGGTCAGAGCTGAGACACCAGACTGAGATGCCTCCACCCCCTCCAGGAATCAGCTGTCACATCAGCCGAAGGGAACTGAGAGTCCCAATGGTAATGAGAGCAGAGAGATCCTTGAAGGCTAGCTACTGGGCAGCAGCAATAGCAGAAGGCAACACTGGCAGAGACAATAGCAGTGTCACTTCAGTTAACCCTGGTTAGTACTGTGCAGAAGAAGACAATGGTAAACCATTTCTGATAATCTCTTATCTTGAAAACCCTATGATGAGAAAATCCAAAATGAAAGAGGATATAGTGCTAACAGGCAGGACCCCCCAGGTCAGATGGCACTCGGTTGGCTACTGGAGAAGAGCAGAGGACAGGTACGAATAGCACTGTTCTTAATGATGGGACTGGATTAAAGCTGAAAGGACATCCAATTGCTGGTGTGAACAGATGCAAAAGGAATATCCAAAGCTGTGCAACACATATAATAGGAACATGGAACATGAGAAGTATGAAACAAAGCTAGCTCGAAATTGTAAAACGAGAAATGGAACTTTTAAACACTGCAATCCTGGGTGTGAGTGAACTAAAGTAAAGTGAATTAGGACGTTTTAATTCAGAAAATTACAAATTGTTTTGCTCAAGAAATGACAAACTCAGAATAAAGAGTGTTGATCTAATAGTGAGGCGAGTTGTAGCATAAATAAGCAAAAGCTGTAACACAAAGTCTGACCAATTAATATCAATTAGACTTCATGGTAGGCCTATTAACATAACCGTCGTTCAAATTTATGCCCCAACTGCAGCTGCTGAAGAGGAAGAAATTGAAAGCTTTTATACAAGAAGAAATTAATCACATAGCTGAACAAGATGCACTTCTAATCATAGCTGACTGCAATGCAAAAGTAGGAGACAAAACAAAATCAAACATTGTAGGAAAATTTGCACTAGGATTACATAAAAAAGCAGGGAGAGCAACTCATACAATTTTGAGAAGTCGACAACTTGTTCATCGGAAGCACATGCTTCAGGCAACCAAGTAGACAATTGTATACAGGGAAATCACCAAATGGCCAATACAGGAACCAAATAGATTACATAATCGGAAGCAGAAGATGGAAAAGCTGTATTCCGCCTGCTAATACAAGACCAGGAGCTGATTGTGGTACAGACCATTAATTGTTAATATCAAAAAGTCAAGTAAAGCTGAAGAGAAACACTAAAATATAATCTAATGGCATCCCTGAAAAATTTAAAGATGATGTAAAAAGCAGATTTCCATTATTGAGTTAAATTTATCATTAACCAGAAAAACTAAGGGCTGAAACCAGAGACATTATCAAGGAAGACTGTGCAAACAAAGACTATTCCTGTAGCCAAAAGACAAGAGAAGCCGAGATGGACGACGAAACTTAAAATGGCTAAAGGTAGACAAGAAGCAAAAGTAAAAGGTGACAGAAAGAGAGAGAGAATTCTAAATGCAGCTTTTCAGCAACTTGCATGCAGATAAAGAAATCTGTTATAATAACTAGTGGAAAGAAATAGAAGAGAAGGACAAAAAAGGAAGATCTGTTTCACAAAACCCAGGAAATCATTACCATCATAACAACATTTGATTTATATATAATTATATATATATTCAGGATGACTTAATGTCCACTCAGAGCAGTTTACAAAGTATATTATTATTATCCCCACAACAATAATCACCCTGTGAGGTGGGTGGCTGAGAGAGCTCCTAGAAGCTGTGACTGACCCAAGATCACCCAGCTGGCTTCAAGTGTAGGAGTGGGGAATCAAACCCAGTTCTCCCGATTAGAGTCCCGTGCTCTTAACCACTACACCAAACTGGCTCTCAAATCAAAGGGAAACTCAAACCACGAATACTATACCTAACTCTGGTTTGAATTTAAGAGTGTTGCACTTACCTGTAACTGTTGCTCATCGTTGGTCTTATGTGCGGTCCCACATTGGGACTGCGCATGCGCAGCCCAGCTATGGAGAACGATTTTTCAAGCTCTCAGCCAGTAGGGGGCATTCCACCCTTGCAACATGCATGTGTGCAGGTTTCCCATCGAAATCAAGTGTTGCTGAGCAGAGCACCCCTGCTTCACTCAGTTCTTTTTTTTGCTGCCAATGGAGAAGGTTCTTTCATTGCTCTCCTACACATACTAACCGATTTGATTCTGTTTTTTGTGTACCAACACCGACTGTTTTTCTCAACCGTTCTCTTGTCTTACTTGTATCAATGCACTATTTTTGTTACTGATTTCGGACTGTCCATCGACTATTCTCTCTGCTGTGAGTTTTTTCCATGATGTCCCAAAAGGCCTTGTTTAAAAAATGCAAGAAATATGACACTAAGATGCCGCATACAGAGGAACATGACCTCTGCCTCCTTCGCCTGGGAGAATCAAGCAATGTCTCTGCCTGCAGGCATTGCCAGCAATTCACCTCCAAAGCCCATAGTGACCATGTGTCGCGCCTCAAAGCGGCACTTGGGGAGATGGTTTTATTGGGTTCTAACAGGCCAGCAGCAAAGTCATCTGCCGAGCAGACCCCTGATCTCCATTCCAACCAACCTGTTCAGAAAAGTGCCATGTCGGATCAGACACCTTCTCAATCTTTGGTTCCAAGTGCTCCCATACAGCAAAATGACTTCAGGCAAATGCAAAACCCCGCACAGAGAGGATCAAGCGTCCTCAGAACCACTGCAAAGAAATGCAAGTCCAAATCGAAACATCCTAAACGACCTACATCAACACCATCTCAGCCACATTGCCAGTCACCTGCTTACACCTCTTCGGTGGTGATAGAGGAAGAGGTCCTTGCAGTGCCATCCACTCCATCACCACCACCTACTCCAACCATCCGCAAGGCGGAAGAAGAGTATCCCAGCCCAATGGAGGTATTAGAGCTTCCTTCATGCTGGATCCGACAAATCAGAACCTAATGTCTCTGGCGCCGACGTCGGTTCTGAGCAGATCTCAAACGGACCCAAGCTCCTGCACAGAATGCACAGTCTGCAACATGGAACTTCCCGTTCTTCTCTACTAGAGTGCCTCCTTCATCCCCTGCACCTTAGCAACAGACCCCACCTACCACACAGCTTCCAAATTGGCAGGAATTTTTCTCGTGGTTCCAAAATGCTTCTTTGCTCGCCACTCAAAATCCTCTACCTTCAATGTACTTGGTTCCTACAGGGTCCTCAGTTCGCAGATATTGGAACTGATCGCCATCTCCTTCTGGTTCCAAAGAGGTGGAGGACTACGGATCACAATCAGATCAAACATCAGACATTGCATCCGACCCATCTCCAGATGCCAAAGAGTACAGCAACTACAGGACCATCACATACATTTCTCATGCAAGAAAATGATGCTCAAAATTCTACAACAAAGACTTTTACCATATATGGAACAAGAAATGCCAGACATTCAGGCTAGATTTAGAAAGAAAGAAGAGCTAGAGATCACATTGCAAATTTACAATGGCAAACGGAGCATACCACGGAATTCCATAAGAAAATCCAGCAGCAAAGTTTTTGAATGTGTGGATCATGAAAAGCTATGGATGGTGTTAAAAGAAATGTGTGCGCCACAAAATCTGTTTTTCTGCTCAACCTGTAATGGAAAGCTGGATTAGATTTAGAAGAAGTTTGAGAGACAATTGGTGGAATGGACATTAACAATTTGAGAGATGCAGACGATACCACGTTACTGGCAGAAAATAGTGAAGACTTGAAATGATTTCTGATGAAAGTTAACGGAGAAAGCGCCAAAGCAGGATTACAGCTGAACGTCAAGAAGACACAAGTAATGACTACTGAGGAATTACACAATTTTAAGGTTGACAATGAAGAAATTGAAATAGTTAAAAGATTTTCTGTTCCTTGGCTCAGACATCAACCAAAAGAGAGAATGCACTAAAGAAATCAGAAGGAGATTGAGAATTGGAAGGGCAGCCATGAAGGAACTAGAAAAGTCCTTAAGGATAAGAAGTTGTCACTGGAGACCAAGGTACATTTCGCACTCGGTTTTTAGAGCGCGTTTGTACCTGTTCCACATCCCATGTTTGCAAGGTTTTCACACTTAAAAGCAGTCATGGGATACAGTCCCGCTTTTTGTCCGCTGTATCCCCGATTTTTCCCCCTGCGGACATACCCCGATGTTTTTTTAAGTTCGCTGCCGACTGGCAGCTGGCCCACATTTTGCTAATGTGAACACTTTTGCCTCCTTTTTGCTTCTCTCCCCCCCTCTCCTTTTCCCTGGGAGCTGATTGGTTTGTGCAGAATTAACCACTCCCACCCTCCTCAGCTCTCTGAACTCCTTGTCCACCATTTTTTTTAGTAAAGCGAGCTGAGGGTCATAAGGCTGCTTCTTTGTTGGTTTCCTTCCTCCCGGTATGCATGCTGTTTTATTTTTTTTCAAAAGCCAGGAATGATTCCTAAGCTTGCTGCTAATTCCCTGCTAGCTTTAAAATCAAGGAAAGTGTTAAATAGCTGCTTTCTCCTTCCTCTCTTAGGGTATGCACACACATTCTTTTTTTTTTTTAAAGACAAGAATGTGTTGCAACGTTGTAATGTTCCTGCACTTTCTTCCTGGCTTTAAAAGCCAGGAAAGGATTAAATGGCTGCTTTTCCCTCCCTCCCAGGCATGTTTCAGACTTTGCCAAAGAGGGGGAAAAAACCCAAGCATTTTGCACAGCCCTTTGGAAACAAGCCTCTGCTTCCTAGGAGGAGATTAATCGGCAGCATTTTAACCCTTTCCTGGCTTGATTTAAAAAAATGAGAGTGGTACATGTTTTCCCCCAGAACTCTGCCACCAATTGCCTCTCCGGTGGGCAGGGGACAGCCCAATCAGCAAAAAGGGGGGAAGGGTTCCAACATTGCAACGTTACTACGCATGCTGAATTTTTTTAAAAAAATGTGACGTGAATTGCAAGGCCCCAAAAGCCCAAAATTGCACCGAGGTTTTGAAATGAAGCACAGACACCAAATCGAAATTGCAGTGGACAGTGTGAAATGAACAGGTGCAATGCCAAAGCCACTGCGATCGGGGCGAATGCTCATAAATGGTGGTTTAAACCGTAAGTGCGAAAAGGGTCCAAGATCCAGATAATCCACACTCTGCGATTCCCCACTGCTGTGTACGGATGTGAGAGCTGGATACTGACAGGAAGAAAGTTGGTTCATTTGGAACGTGGTGCTGGAGGAGAGTTTTACGGATATCAGGGATGTCCAAGAAGACAAGGAATTGGGTTCTAGAGCAAATCAAGCCTGAATTCTGCCTAGAAGCTAAAATGACGAGATTGATGCTATCGTACTTTGATCACATCATGAGAAAACGAGACTCACTGGGAAAGACAATAATGCTGGGAAAAGTGGGAGGCAGTAGGAAAAGAGGGAGTCCCAATAGGAGATGGCTGGACTCAATAAAGGCTGCCACGTCCTCCAGTTGGCAAGATCTGAGCAAGGCTGTTAATGAGAGGACATTTTGGAGTCCTTTCATTCATAGGGACACCATAAGTCAGAAGCAGCTGGATGGCACATAATGCACACATATCATAGGATGCTTGGCTTGGGACCTCTCTTCTGTTTCATAATTAACAGATATTTTGTGATTGTTCCTGCCTGCCATGGCAGACAATTTTGTGATGGCACATTCCAGTGGCATCCACATGCTTAAGTCAGTTGAGGAACCTTGGTTTGGACATGCAGCAGAATTAGGTGGCAATGAGTTAGCAGACTGCTGAGGTGGTGGGTGGAACTGCACCACTTCAAGAGTGTTGGAACAGGAGTCCATTTTTCAAGTTCTGCATCCTTAATGGTTCTCTACAAATAGAGTTGCCAGTGGCCTGGAGGGGGAAAAAAATGTCGTGTCCCTTTAGCAGAGACTTGGTAAGATGTTGTTTACCAGGTGATGTTATTTACCTCCATTCCATGAATAGTTTCAGTTGCCTGTTTCCACACATGAGGTCTCTAATAAGTGAAGAAGACATTTTTCTCCAGAACTGTTGGCGACCTTACCTGCAGATGGAAAACAAGCGCAGCCTGCATAAGGATAGGCTTAAAACCTTTCTCCTTGATTTGCTAATTCTGTCATGCAGAAAGTTGGGGAGAAATAACAAGACACATATTCTTGCCACCTCAGAATAGATACACCTCACAGTCCTGCGTATGTAGACCACAGTGCCCCTCACGGTGCTGTGTGTGTTGGAAATGGTAACATAAAACTGTCCATAACTTCATCTTCCTCCTCTTCTAAACTGCCACTAGAGGTGCGCAGTTTGGTTTGGTTTGGTATTCAGATTATCTTCCAGGCTAGTCTAAGTTGTGAAAAGGCCTTTTTTGCAACTGCGTTTACTTGTTTCTCTAGTAGCAGCAGTGCTGGGTCTGGTATAACGCCATGGCTCTTATCTGAGTCAGCCAGGGGCAACTGAACCCCCTCAAAAGTCAAGAGGCCAATGTCCTTCAAGATCTCTGTTTTACTAACCAACATCACTTCCATCTTGTCTGGGTTCAATTTCAATTTGTTTGCTTTCAGCCAACTGATGGCCGTTGTCAAGCAGCAACTTAGTATCTCTACTGCATCACCTGGGGAGTTGGATAACGATATATAGAGCTGAGTGTCATCTGCATATGGATGGCCTCCAATTCCATAGCTTTGGATTAGTTCTCCTGAAGGCTTTATGTAGACGTTGAATAACATGGGGGATAAAATTACACCATGTGGAACTCCACAAAATAATTCCAACATTGAGGATAGCTGGTCTCCAATAGCAAACTTTGAGTTTGTCCCATGAGGAAAGATTTAAACCAGTCCAAAGCACGTCTCCTGATACCTACTTCTGCCTCGAAATGCCTCAACAGAATGTCGTGGTCTCCTGTGTTGAAGGTTGCTGATAGATCCAGGAGGAGCAACAATGAAGTGTGGCCTTTGCCTACATTCAAGTGGAGGTCATCAACTAGAGCCACCAGAGCCGGCCCCGTCCCATAGCCTGGCCTAAAACTATGGCCAATCTGGCTACCTCAATTCATGGCACAGTAACATGGAGACTAGACTACTGTAATGCTCTCTACATTGGTCTCCCCTCAAAGCTGGTGCAGGATGCTGCAGCTTGTTTACTCTCGGGAGCTAGACGGAGCATGCGTATCGTTCCTGTTCCGCAGTCACTCCATTGGCTTCCCATCAGTTACCGGGCCCGTTCAAGGTCATGACTATCACATTCAAAGCCCTTCATGGCCTAGGGCCCTCATATCTGTACTGCTGCCTCTCCCCGTATGTCCCACCACAGCAGCTTTGCTCATCTGGACGGGTTCTTCTGCCAGTGCCATCAACTGCTGTCAGCACGTGCGCTTTCTCTGAGGTAGCCCCCACCTTATGCACTGGCCTGCCTAAGGGGGCCAGGAAAGCTCCCACTCTCCTGTCTTTCCGCAAACTATGCAGAACTGAATTATTCAGGAGGGCTTTCTACCAGATTATAGGGCAGTGTCATAAAAAATAGCTTTGGCAGGGACAGGATCTATATGCTACTCTCTTGGGTACTGTTTGCTGATGCAAACCTATGCCAGTTAGGGAGCATTCCATATTGCTAAACATGCCATGAAGATTCAATATTCCCAATCTGGATTTACTGATTTTTACTTGCTTCTGAAAGAGATTGCTGTTTTCTGTAATTAATGCTTAATTAATTGCTTGTTCTGTAATTAATGAATGACACGCTGGTTATGTACAGTGTCTTAGTTTCTAACCCGTTGTTCCTTTAGAGCTCACAATAAGCTAGGGTTTTTTGTAAACAAAAGTATGGAAAATATCTCAAATTGACCTATCTCTAAAGATTGCAGCCCTATTTTATTCTGTTACTTCCTGCTGAGTGAATACTTTCTAGAACTCGTGGCCATAATTTACTGTGTCTTCAGTTTGTTATTCTGGAGAAAATACTTCTCCATCCTAGAAAAATAAAGTAGCATTGTTTATTTAAATATCTCATGTTATGTTTGTCCCCCCCCCCCACCTTAGTGGGATTAACTTCAGACCATAAAGATTTCAACACAGCAGTTTCTTGTGCCAGCCCTACAGTGGCCACTGTGGAATTCTCCTCCCTCAGTAATCATTCCAAGGAAATGGGTTCAAATGATGACCTGAAGAAACAGGAGGCAGAGAAACAAAAGGATGCAGAGGCACCCGTTACTCAGAAGGTAGCTGGATGCTCTAAAATATGATCATGTTGTGAAATGGGGATGTTCAGCTAATTTGCATCTTTTTTGTCATTTGAAGACGGGACTTGTTCACTTTTCATTCTGGATACTTCCCGGTGAGAGCTGCCTGGCTCAGACAAACACACGAAGCACCCATATACTGAATCAGGCACTTGGTCTGTAACGTTCAACCCTATCTCCTATGACTGGCAGCCGCTCTCCAGGATCTCTGGTTAAGGTCTTTGCTGTCACTTGCCAGCTAAACCTTTTAACGGGACATGCCAGGGATTGAAACTAGCCTAGGACCTTCTGCATGCCAAGTAGATCTTGTACTGCTGAGTGACAGCCCCTCCCCTAAATGTCACATGGCCTTGCCTTGCCCTGTCCAACTGCTAGTCTCTCAAGGTCATGCTCTTATATTCATACAATTCATATAAGGATAAGTACACGGTCAATAAAGTGCAATATGCTCATATATTCATACAAAACTCATACCACTCATAAATTCCACACAGTTCTTCCACTGTGCCCCTGAGGAAGTCCGCAAGACAAAAATCTGCGTGAGTGATAGCAGGCCCCAGTTTAGGCGAAGCAGTTGGACCTCCACCTCCTTGCTGAATCAGCTGTGGAGTAAAAGGAAAGAAGACACTTATTTCCCAGAGTCTCTCTGAGTTGGGCTCATGCTTAAGGATTGACTTTTCAACACAGTGACTATATGTTCATGGTTATACTTACACATGGTCATAACGTTTAGGAATTAATGAGTGGTATGAGTTTTGTATGAATATATGAGCATATTGCACTTTATTGACCGTGTACTTATCCTTATATGAATTGTATGAATATATGAGCCTATTGCACTTTATGTATTGATTGCATACTTGTTGTTATTGTTGTATCTCCCAGGTGGGTTTTCCCACTTTAGTTAGCTCTGTTTGTACCGGGGATAGCCTTTTTGGATATCAGTCTCTCAAGGTCAGCACTTCCAATCCGACTGACAGCAGCTTCCTGATAGAGTTCTTTGACATCGTCTACTGCCTGATTCTTTTAGCTGAAGATGCCGGGGATCGAACCTGGCACCTTCTGCTTGCAGAACGGATGCTGAGCCACAGCTCCTCCTCCTTCACTCAAATTATGTTATTTTTGAATGGGATTTGACTGGGATTACCTGCAGGCGGGATTTCAAGGGGATCTTCTTGGGTTTTGCCCTGTTACTGGCAAACTTGTGTGTTTTCATATTGGGTTTCAACTGTAATGTTAACAGTAAGCAAGAGCTTTGTTATCCGGTGCTCACAGGAAAGGGGAAAGAGTCCAGTAGCACCTTTAAGACTAACCAACTTACTTTTAAGACTAGCCAGCTTACAGGAGAGGGGGAGTTCCAGTTAATCAGATGTGCCGGATGCTCAAGCTTATTGCTCTGCCCTGGCCCCACCCAGGGGAATCTGCAGTGGCCCCCCACCCCTTTGGGAACGCTGTGGCAACAGCCCCGTGCCGGACAGGAACATTCCCCTCCCGCCCTAAACCAAGACCACCCTACAACGCAGGCCAGACAAGTGAGCTAGGAACCTTTCGGGAGAGATGGCTGCTGTCCCTCAGAGGCAGGCTGAGGGGAAAGGAGGCACCTGAGGATGAAGTCAGCTGTCAGAAGCCCCAGAAACAGCCGAAACGTCAAGTAAGCTGGCTGGGGGACCGGGAGTGGGACGCACATGCCCCTGGAGACTTAGGGGTACAGGGAGGAGGGATTTCCCTCTGGGCAGCGCCAGTTAATTGAGTGTTCTGGATAATCAAGCGGCAGACAGCAAAGTTTGGCTGACTACGTTTTGCTTTTGTCAGTGCCTTTAAGGGCACCTCATGGCAGAAAGCAGCATATAAATGAAAGGGACCCCTTGTAAATAAATCTGGCCAAGTGACAGCAAACAACTTTCATTCCTGCGTGCTGAAGATGACGCCACTGAGCCCAACGTAGCCCCGTCCGGAGAGAGCAGGCAGGGAAAGGAGGCAGGCCTTAGAGGGCAAAGCACAGGAACAATAACTGGAAGCCAGTCGCCCGGTCATTACTGGCAGCCACTGCAAGATTTTTTTCGTGTCCCTTGTAAATCTCTATAAACAAATTAAAAGAATTGTGTTCAGACAGGTTTGTTTTTTCATACAAATATATGGCTACATTTCAGCGACTTTGATGGGACCGTTCAGACAGAAGAAGAGTATAAATGGTATAACGCTAACGTATTTTGCCAGGAAATCCCGCAAAATGGGTCTAACCCAAACGAGTAGGGTTTTCCAACTAGAAGCCCGTCAGTGGATAAAGATTAGTCATCTGAAAAAGGATACGCTCATGTAATTTGCATACGCGGACCATTTTCTGTTGTCTTGGTGCTGACGTTGCTCTTCAAACCACTGGCTTAGGCGGAAGATCCGGAGCAAGATGGGAACCGGGCGTATCCGTCTGTGCAGAAGGTACCCGAGTCGAGCCGGACTCTTTTGCAGAATTCTACCTTACAAGGTAAGCAAATAGGATGGAGGGTTGCGCTCTCTCTCGACCTGACTTCCCTCACAGGATCATTCAGGGGACAAGATGGGGAGGGAGAAGAGCCGTGTCTGCTGCCCTCAGCTCTTTGGAGGAAGGTAAAAAGAGTTAAAAATACACAGAGAGAAGAAGGGACATACTTAGCTTCTATGCAACATTTTAGAATGCTCATACATGCGTTATCTTAGTAACCCCTTGCAGCAACCAAACTGCACATTGCAGGGGGGGACACTGAGACAGAGAAGAGGTTACTGAGGGCCACTAAATAAGACATGACATGACCTGGGGTCCCCTTGCTAAGAGCTGACCCACACAGCTTCTATGCTGCACTAGCTTAAGCCCACCTCTTTCCTGTTGTTGACAATGGTGAGGAAATCTGCCAGTCAGTCAGCAGAGGTCTTGATTTACAAATATTGTTCCTGATTCAGCACCTTAGCATGCAGCCAAAGAAATGAGAATTGTCTTGGAGAAAAGCAACTTTCCACAGGCCGGTGCTGCACTGAAGCCAGGCATGCAACGAGAGGGGGACAATTGAAAGCGAAAGTTCTAGCTGTGGAGATGAGCTGTGTGCCAGGTGGGGTCAGGCCCTTCTCAAAAGGAACAGCTTTGAAAATTGCCTTGCTCAGTTTCTGTTCCCTGCTTTCTCCAAACAGAATGCAAAAATGCAAAAACTATAAACAAAACCATAACATTACAATGAGGGACAACTAACAACTCGTAAGAGAACCCAAAATCCGTGTGTTAAAATTTACATACGGCCTTGCTCCATCTCCTTCCCGGTGTAAAAATATTTTTGCCGTTGTCCAGGAACTTCCACCTGTGCTGTCAGTTGATCTGGATGGAAAATGCCAACCCCCCGGCCGACTTTTACGTGATTCACTACGAATCTTTGCCTTGTCTTGCCTGCCCTGTGGTCACCGGCTTCCTTTCACAGTGTTCTGCTTTTCTGTTTTGCCATCCACTCTAGAGTCGCCCACCGCTGCCAGTGTTCCGCTTAAGGTTCGGAACTCCTGGCAGCGCTGCCAATTTTTCTTGCAATCAGGTAAATCGATGGCCTTGGGTGTCGTTGTCCCTTTCGCTATGCTGAGTAGATGTCTTTTTCAGTGTGTCCTGGAGCAAAACCCTGGCCCCTCTCCGTTCTTGCTTTGGTAGAAAGTGCCTATTCCTGTTGCAGAGCTGCCAAAGCGCTTAATACCCAATGCATAGTGATGATCAACTCATGCTTGATGGTTTCGCTCCAGTGTGTGAAGATCAAAAACATGTCACTGAAATAGCAAGAGCTTTCTTGAGAACTGTGGCACCAGAATAGATTAGTCCCTTTCCCACACAGCGCAACATAGGAAAAATGAAAAATAAAACTTAGACAACATGTTATATTCAGCTGTGACCAAAAGCAGTAGCTGTTGCTGCCTAGTAGTAGATTTAGAATCTGATGTTCCTCGGGTGTTAACTCTTCTTTCTCCATCTTCATAGAAAGCTCTTCTGTTGGTGGAGGACAGAGTCTGTCTCTTTGAATCCTCAGGAGCTGTGTTTGTTTTTTATTTCAATGCCATAAGTTATTGTGAAAGTATTGTCGTATATAGATGACTCCTTCTCTGTTCTGAATTTGGTTTTATTGGTAAGGCAGTCTAAGGCAGTTGTACGTAGCCAGCTTTATATTTTGGAAAGTTTAATTGTAGCTTGTTTTACTTCCCAAACAGCTGACACCGAGAGCAATGAGAAGACAAGTGTAAGTTGCTTCTCTTTGTTTTTTTGCATTGTTGTTAAAAGTGTCAGAATTTGGGATATGCAGAACCTTCCTCAGGAATTCTTCCAAGGGATTTCCATCTAGGTACAGCTCTTGGGCATGGCTCACACTCAAGATCCAGCAGCCCTGAGCAGGAAGCCTCACCAGAGCTTATCGGGTATCATCTTTGCAAGAATACAACTCAAACAAAAGGCTATCTTGGTCATAGCCAAAACAGACTCAAAGAGAAAATAACCGAGAGTAATGATACGTAGATATATAAATATTAATACACATTTTTAGTTTTCAGTTTCAAATCACCCAATATTCTTAAAGTGCAAATGCCTAAAGGTGCTCAAGAGGTAAACCAATACAAAAGTGCAAGCAGTTAATCAAAATACAACGGTCACATTCATAACCCTCAATAAAATATAGTACACAGTCAATACAATTATTTCCAGCAAATGTCCCAGGTAAGTCCAAGATAACTCCTCTGTTTGCATTTGGTCCATCAGCCTTTCACTGAACACAGTGAGGCACCAGTTAAGTCCTTCACTGATATATTGCCTTGTTGATTAAAAAGAGGAAGTGCAACAAAATGGGTGTATTACATGCTGGCAAACACGTAGGGCAAACAAAGGAGTGATTTTGGTGAAGGCAATCTTTATATTGTGCTGGAATTGCAAAGCCTGGGACAGTCCAGAGTCCGCTGAGCATCTTTGAAAAAGGAAAAAGAAATAAACAGATATTGATTATATACTTATTGGGAGGGAGGCAAGATGGTGTCCTGAGTAGACACACCAGCGCGTTGCTCCTGCTTTTATTCGGCTTTAAGATAAGTGTCTACTTATCTTGGACTTACTTGGGACATTTGCTGGAAATAATTGTCTCAACTACATCAACTGTGTACTATACTTTATTGAGAGTTATGCATGCGTTGATTGTAATTTGCTTAACGGCTGAAACTTTTGTATACTGGGGTATCATCTTTGGTCTGGAGCATTATTCTGTGTGGAAGTGCATCTGAGATGGCACCGCCCCATAACTGTGTTTAGAAATCCTTCAAGTGCAGCAGCAACAACAGTGGCCAAGAGAACAGCCAGGTCAATTCTCTGCTTTGCCCCCAACCTGTGGTCGTCCGTCCGTCCCCGCCCCGCCGATGATCTCCCTTCTCTTCCCAAGGGCCTTACTTCTGCCCTCAGACTCCTCCATTGGGGCGGACTGACCTTTGATCTTAACCAAGTTCCTGGTGGGCCAGTGCCCTGGAGAGGCCACAGGTGGCCAGGGGCAAGCTGAGCCAGGTGACCCTGTGGTGCTGGCAGTGCTGCAGAGTTCTCTTGGCTCAGACCTAGGTGGTGGCAGCAACAACCATGGGCCTTGCTGCCATTTCCTCAGTCAAGCAGACCCCACGGCACAGCCATTGGCTCAGTTTGCACCAGGGCTGCCTTAGCATCTCCGTCTGCACCACTTCCCCACAAAGTCCCCAGGCTCTTCTGCTGAGGTCAAAGGGCCCTGGGTTCCTTCCAGCATAGGACTCCTTAGATTAATTTTATTTGTTCATTTATGGTTTTTAAAGAGCCAACCGTAGAAAACAGTTGATTATAAGGCACCTAATTTCTGGGATGTATTGTCAGCCCTTAATAGCCTCTCTTGTCTTATGTCAGCATTTTGGTGGCTGGTGTTGGGATCCCGAAGAAGAGCGGAAGCGGCAACAGCGATGGCAACATGAACAGGAGCGCCTCCTTCAAGTAACTCCCCATTTCCTTGCTTGCTCCCTCCATTTTATATCCTGCCCTTCCTCTGAGGAGGTGGATGTTGTGTTCATGGGTTACCCTGCTTTGTCCTCCGAACAATTTTAAACAATGGTTCTTGAAACCATTGTTCATCAGGCAGGTGGCTGTTCGAAGTCTCCTCTTCATCAAAGTTTAGGTTATTGGACAGAAAGTTAAAGGTCAGGCCCTCAAAGGTAGCCTTCTCAGAATGGCTACTGGTTCCACACTATGGGCCAGCTAGACAGGCACAGGTTAGGGGTCTTAACGTGTGGGTGAGAAAATGGTGCTGAGAGGAAGGGTTGAGATTTGTTAGGCAGTGGGGGACTTTCTGGGACATGCCAAAGCTGAACAAGAGAGACAGGCTTCACTTGAACAAGGCAGCCGGCACTTCATACCATACCGTACAGGTGGCAGAGCAGCTTTTAAACTACCCCCAGGGTGGGATACGTCAAGCCAAAGGAACTATAGTGGGAGTGAAAATAAGATGGTAAAAGGGGGCCGTGTGCAGAGGCCAAAGTGCCAGGGGTTGTTGGAGAGGGAAACGTGCCACAGGGTCTGCCTGCCACCGGGAGAAGCATCCAAGGCAAGGGGGGGGGGGGGCGGAGCTGGAGTGGTTGGACATTTAGAATGACAACTTGGACAGAGCCGGTATCTCAGAAACGTGGAGGAATGGGGGAAATCAGTGGGATGTGGCCGTCCCTGGGCATAAGCTCTATAGGCAGGACAGGGAGGGAAGTGTTGGGGGGTGGGGGTGGCATCGTATATCCAGGAGGGCATAGAATCAAATAAGTTTAAAAACACGAGGGGGATGAACTTCCCAGCATCAGCTATATGGGTGAAATGCTGGGCCCTAAGAGTTACTGAAAAGTTGGGGTGAGCTGTCTGATCAGGCCCTTGAGGCTGATCTCAAGGTTAAGGTTGCCGGTCCCTGTAACCTACCAGTAGGAGGGGGGGAGGAGCTGGCACTTACCTCCTGTCTGTCGGGCGCTCCATGTTTGTGCGCACACTCTGGCGCTTGCGTGATGACGTCACTTCCAGAAGAGACATCGTCATGTCGGTCATGGGAGCGCTCCCACGCTCTGAGCAGGGCTGATTTGGCCCATGTGGGGCCAGTGCCGCAAACAAAGCGCAGGAGCACTCCTGCGGTCAACGTGGTAATGTCACTTCTGGAAGTGACATTGTCGCACCCCTTAGGAATGCACACACTGCGTGTGTTCCCAGGGGGGCTTCTGGGGGGCTTGCCGCCTCCCACCAATCACTGGTGGATCACTGGGCAACGGGGCAAACCCCTGGGAGTTTGCCTACCACCGGTGGGCACCTGGGAACCCTGCTCAAAGTTGAGAAGGAAATAAAAGAGGTTGGTAAAGCAAATAATGCTGTGATAATGGGTGACTTCAACATTGACTGGATAAACATGGGCTTGAGTCATGTTGTAGGTGCAGTGATCTTGAAGTTGATTCTAAGCGGGGCTTAAGACCTGGTGAGAGAGGTAGACATCGCCGCCCCAATGGAGAACAGCAGTTGCAGCGCTGTTCAAGTTCAGCATCCTTTTCAATGGGAAGTCCCCCATAAAGTCCAAAACAGTAACATTTCGTTACAAAAGAGGGAACTTTACAAAACTGGCAGCTGAAAAGGAAACACAGGAGAGTCGAGTCTTTGGGGCATGCTTGGAAGCTATTTAAAGCCACACCAATTGAAGCCAAGGTAGAAGGCATTCCCCAAGCTAGGAAAAGTAGTGCCAGGTCTAAGAGAATGTCTGCCTGGTTAACAACCCAAGTTAAGGAATCCCTAAAAGCAAAAAGACTTGTTTGAAAAAGTGGGAGGTCTGCCCCAGTGAAGTGAACAGAAGAGACCACAGGATCTGGCAAAAGAAGTGTAGTTAATAATAATAATAATAATTAGGCATTGTGGGGGTCCTGGCTCACTCCAGTTGCGACTGGTCTCTGCCGTGGCGCCATCAACCCGTTAGTCCCGTGGATGTGGCCCTGCTCCCCCAGACCGCCTGGTCGGTCCACTAGATGCCCTTTGTATGCCCTGGCGGGCATCCCTGTAAGGCCTCAGACGTGGTGGGAGAAGTGCCGGGGCATGAACCCCTAAAGCTCCTCTCTCACCTGGGAGGATGTCCCTTCAGAGCAGGGACAGAACCTCCCCTCTCCTCCCCAGCCAGGGCTTCTGCCCACCTTCTATCCCTCCCACCTAAGTGATTGACTGCCCCCATCCCACGGTCCCGCCCCCAGGGCCAGGCCCAGAACCTGGGCAACAGGTGGCCAACATGCTTTGACCCTTAGCGTTCCCCAGGTCTCACCTCATTTGCCCGCCTTCTGGCCCCACCTCCCCGGCTGGCCGTGGTGCCCTGGGCTTTGGTTCCTGCAGACAGGGCTGGTGGCCCCTTCACCGCTCTTGGTCCTTGCCGTGGTGACCCTCGTGGTGATGGTGCCCTGGGCAGGATAGGCTAGACATACAATGAGCAGTGTAAACCAGCCAGCTCTACTTGACAGCACCAGTTGACAAGCAATACCCAGTTAAAATGACAGCTCCATACTAAACAATATCACAGATTAATATCAAGAATTAACGTCAGCGCAGTCACGATAAGAGGACCTTGAATTTATTTTCTATTTTCAATTCAATTCAAATTATCCTTGAATAACAGTTTGAAAACATAAATTGTCAGTTACAAAATATACTTACAATAAGCCACCTGCAAGGAAATAATAGACAGATGAAACACACAGAAACCACCCGATATCCAGAGCCACAGGCACAGACTCACAATGCAGAGCCCGCACGGCAGGCCAGGGGCCAACATGCTGACCTTCTTTGAAGCTTCATGGGCCAAAGCAGACTGCTCCGGGTGACGCCTGAGCCGAGGCAGCTGTGCCACTTTCTCCGCCTCCCAGGCTAGCTAGGAGAGAAGCTAGCTGAGTTTGCTCTCCCCAGGAGAGCAAATTAGACATCCAATCAATCAAATCAATCTCTCTCCCCCTCCCTCCCTCCCTCTCCCTCTCCCCCCACCTCCCTCCCCGCTCTGGCAGCACAGGCTTCTGGAGACAGGTGTTCTTATAGGGGGTTCCCTGTATGATACAGATATTTATATCCCATTTTTCTCCCCCATGAGGACTCTAAAGCGGCTTACGGCATTGTTCTCCCCTCTACAGTTTTTATCCTCACCCTAGCAAGCCCATGAAGTAGGTTAGGCTGAGAGGGAGTGACTGGCTGAAGGGCACAAAGGGTGCTTCCATAGCAGAGTGAGGGTCACAAATTACAAGTGGGATTGTACAGGATTTCCTAGAAAAGATGTTGCAGCATAAGAAAATAGAAATGGTACCAGTTCGGGAGTAGATGAGCTTTCTGGAGACGTACTTCTACTTGAGAAAAACAAACCACTTGACTAATGGTCATCCTCTTCACTTAGAGAAACTTTATACATTCTCTACTTATCTTCTAAGCTGACGTGGTTTTTCATCTTTCATTTGAATTTTAATGGCAGCCGTTTAAACTGATTAGATTACTGCCAAAGCCAATGTGTCTGCAAAGCGGAATTAAAGTTTAGTCAAATGAAAATGCAAAGCCCAAGTTTTTCAACATACTGAAATGTTTGGTTAGCTCTTTTTAAAAAGACAAAAGTCAAAAACTCTTTCCTCATCCAGACTTTATAGATGAAAAATGTGTTCTTTTTGAAAAAGTAAGTAATATTTGATAGTCCAGTTTTCAGCTACTCGGACATTGTATAACATCATGTCATACTTTATGGTCTGAAGCGAATGTCAGACGGATCACAGAGGGGGTTGAACCAGGAGAGAAATCACCTTGCTTAGCACAGGAGGGCCTGGGGGTGGGCTGTTTGTCTCCCTGCTGGTTCCTTGTGTCTCTTGGGCAGACCCTTGCCCCAGCAGTGAAACAAACCCCACAGCCCTTTTTAAAAACAAAAACATACATAGTGGAAAGGAGAGGCTAATGAAGCCCCTCCTGCCACCACCACACCACGCTCAGGAGATTATTTGCCACCCTGCACATTATTTTTAAGGTGCTTCCCAGGTCCCCAGCCCAACTAGCATGTAATGGGGGTCATCATGTAATCAGATCCTCAGCCTTCTGCATGGCAGTTACTGGAAAGGATTGTCTGGACAGGGGGCAGCTCAGAACGTGTTCTCTGGATTTTGGACTTTGAAGTTCTGCGTGGACTTTGGTACCATAGCTTGGCAAGGTAACATCTGCTTTAGAGACTGGAAGCCTGTATAGTATTGTTAGGTTAGCCCAGGTGAGCCTGATCTCATCAGATCTCAGAAGCTAAGCAGGGTCAGTCTTGGTTAGGAATTGGATGGGAGACCTCCAGGGTTGCAGAGACAGGCAATGACAAACCACCTCTGTTAGTCTCTTGCCATGAAAACCCCACCAGGGGTCGCCATAAGTCAGCTGTGACTTGAGGGCACTCTCCACCACCACCATAGTATTGTTAGGTTAGCTTTTTAGCTTTTTATTATTTTCTTTTCCTGTTTGTGTACTTCTATAGTTGTATTCTTTTGGACTTCTTTTAATGAACTTTATTAATCATATTCTTGAGGTGTTATTTGGGTTTCAACACTTCAATCTGAATCTAATACTTTGGCCTATTTGCCACAGCTATTGAAGTAGTTGTTTTTTGGAACTCAGTCTGCAGAGCCGGGGGGGGGGGGGCTGACTTTTTCCTTAATAACCGGTAGGGCTTGAGATCTGTCTCTAAGAGCCAAACTACATGAGACAAATTACATGTGTATGACACGTGAATGCACTTACACGTGTTTCCCCTTGCTTTCCTGTTCACTCTACACTGCACTCATTCCCGTGCTTGGATTTCAACATGTTTCTTCCCCATTCCTCCCAGATGAGAGATGATATCCCATGATACACCTTCTCTTTGCACATGCTCAAACCTTCCTCTGCAGCTTTCCTGAGAGGGAGATTTGTTTACTCAATTGGATGTATGGGGGGAGGAAACCCATGGGGTTTCCTGGGGGGGAGGGGGTTGAAAACGGGGCTTCCACATCTCTGCAGAGAGCTTGCATCTTGGCCTGCCAGGAAGGGGGGCATCTATGCAAAGGGAGTGGACAATCCCCACGTCAGAAGCCCCAACACTGTTTCTTGCTGTCAGCCTGAAACAACTCTTTTCTGCCTGTTTGTCCTCATCCACCTCCAATCTCCATTATTATCTCTGGGGAGAACTATGGGGGCTATCCAGGGGGATGTGGGTAGCATTTTGCAAAATCTACAAATTTTTCAGGGGACCAACTGCTAACTGTCCTCTAAAGACCAAGTTTCAGGGAGATTGGACTTTGGAAAGGTCAGTTTGAAGCCCCTCAAAGTAGCTGCTAGCAGCCACTCCAGTTTTTACTATTAAAGGGACAGGAAGGAGGACCAATGGATCATGCCTTTCTCAGGGTTCAAACCCCGGGAAACTTGAGGGGTCCTTAAAGGACAGTGAGGACTAGCTCCCCTATAAATTTGGTGGATTTAGGACCTTGTGGAGGTCAGTTTGAAGCCCCTCAAATTAGCTGCCTGCAGCCACTCCAGTTTTTACTATTGTGAAGAGAAAATGATAGGAAGGGAGAGACCCATGAATCATGCCTTTCCCAAGGTTCAATCTCCCTGAAACTTGAGGGGTCTTTAGAAGACAGTGAGGACTAGCTCCCCTGCAAATTTGGTGGATTTTGCTTTTAAAATTGCATCCCTATCCAGATTAAAAGCAAAACAGTTTTGAGTGTAAACTGGATGTAATGGCAGAAAGAGGGGAGAAGGAAGCAGAAGCCACTCAAAATTGACGCTTTGTAATGGCGACTCCCTGGTTATGACTATGGACACTCGCAACCGTGACTACACCAGTTACCCGACATGTGCACGGACTGGGGCTACAGGACACGTGTTCATCAGGAGTAAAATGGACACTGGCAGGAAGGAACAGACGTGAATCTGGACACTTGCATGACCTCGTGTAATTCGTCTCGTCTAGTTTGGCTATTGGTCTCAAAACTGAGGGTTAGTCAGAGAGACTGGTGGTGACATCATTACCCAGCTAGGTGAGGATTCGCTACCCAGCTTTGAGTATTTTGTTTTTGACTCCCATACCAAAACCCTTTGTGGGACAACGAGGTATCAACAATAATATATAGGGAGGAAAGCATTAGATGTGGCACAAGATCTTGTGCAAGCAGAACGACACCAAATCCATTTATGTTTCTGCTCGTGCATCTCTAGATCCAATCTGTAATGTCAACAGAATGAGGTAGGTTGAACTATGGGGGGAAAAGGTTCAAGTCATGTCTGCCGTTTGCAGTGGCAGTACTGTGCAAATGCATAATTTCATACTTAATTCCTATAAATAAGCCAGATATCATGATCTAGAAATCTGCTTTGCTTTTAAAAAAAACCTTCCTGATAGACAATAAGTGTGTCTCAGAATAAATTTGGGCTTGCAGCTCTCACTTGGCTTCAGGTAAATTAAAAAAAAATCTATCTGCCATATTTCCTGTTTAATAGCTTATGTTGGCATTTTCTACAGGAAAGGTATCAGAAAGAGCAGGACAAGTTGAAAGAAGAATGGGAAAGAGCCCAAAAAGAAGTTGAAGAGGAGGAGCGCAGATACTATGAAGAGGTATGTGAAAGAGGAAGAGACGTTGTTGTGATGTTGTTGTCTTGACTCAGAGGTAGCTCCCTTTTCTGCCTCTCCTTTTTCGTGCTGGAAAATTGCTTCAATCAGTTTGAACTCCATCTGTTTCGAGGGCTGGAAGCTTATTATCACTTCTTTCACGGAGGATAAGAGGTCTGTTGCAACTATTGCCAGGTTTGAAAATTTTAACTTATTTTCACAATTGAATTGGCAAGTAAATGGAATGCCTTTCAAATGCCTACGGGTATAAGCATAGTTTTAAGGCTAGGGCCATTGGTAGATATACTACAAAATTAGCATATCTTGGGAAAAATGCATGCTAACAATTTTCACAGGAAATGGTTATTTTCTATGGTACAATATACTTTCATTTTATGAATTGTTTGCAATAGTATTTTAGCATCAAAACGACAATCTGCCCTGCAAACTAAACGGAGCCTCCTTGTCCAGAGGCAGATGGCCACTAAGCATCAGGAGAATGTGGCTGTGTTCGTGCGACACATCTAGGTGGGCAGGGCAGGTTGTGGGGAGCTGAGCTAGAGGGCCCTTTGCTCTCAGTCAGCAGAGCAGGGGTGTTGGCTGTTTTTCTGGTTGTGTTTTGACTTTTGTGCATTTAACATTTCAAGTGAAAGAAAATGGAAACATTGACAAATGTTACTGTCTTCAATATGAGCTATTTTGTCTTTTTATTTGGCAGGTACATTAAAACATCTCGATAGCTGCTAAGATGCTAGTAAAACCTCAGACTTACACACCTATCTGGCTGTCCAACACACTCATCAAATACTTTTTGATAACTAGTTGCAATTTAATCCGCATAATAGCTCCCTGGGCTGCCACTTTGTGCTACTACGCTTAGCTGAGCACTTAGTTGTGCAAAGAGGGAGGGAGGGGACACTCTGAAGGGAAGAAGGTTCTCCATGCCAAACTGCGTGGGGAACCTCCTTCCCTTCAAAGTCTCCCTCCTTCCAGCCGGCTGGAGGGAGGGGGGGAGACTTTGTCAGGAAACCCCTGACAAGTGGCTGAGTCGGGGGTGAAGTGCCCTCTCCCTGCTGCTGTGCAGCAACAGGGAGAAGAGCATTTCACCCCAGCAGCCTGCAGTCAGCCACTTGTCAGAAGTTTCCCTGACAAGCAGCTGAGTGGGGGATTGAAATGTCCCTCTTCCTGTGCTGCGCAGCAGCAGGGAGAGGGAAATTTAAACCCCGGCAGGTTGTAATCAGCCGTTGTCAGGGTTTTCCCTGACAAGCAGCTGAGTCGGGGGTGAAGTGCCCCTGGGCTTAGACTGGGGTTTCCAGGGCAACAGGAGTTCAGACAGAGTACAGAAAGTCTGTGCCTACTGTTGCCAAGGGGATTGATTGAAAGGCGCCAGACTGTCTAGCTTGACAAATGGCTGATGAACACCACGAACAGGGCTTGGAACGAACACGTTTGTCGGGAACAGGGACTCACGAACAGCTTGCCCACAAACAGCTGATCGGGCTGTTCCTGAGGTTTCTTTGTTCGTATTGCTGTTCGCAACCACCTCTAGTGATGAATATTCTTGTATGCTTGCTTTTGATACCCCTTTAATAAAAATAATTTTTGTTATACACCCACTTGGTCAGTTTGAGATGGTATATATCAGTAGAAATCCCCTAGTTACTCCCTCTCGCTAGCTCGTTTCCTTGCACAATAATTCCCCCAGCTTGCCAGGATACAAACCCCCCCCCCTTGAGGGTAACAAATACAATATGGTTGCTTTTGATGTCTGTCTCCAAGATTTGGGTCTTCAGATAATTTATAGAATCACAGAATCACAGAGTTGGAAGGGGCCTTCTGGACCAACTAGTCCAACCCCCTGCCCAGTGCAGGATCAGCCTAAAGCAACTCCCTGAAGACTGCCAATGAGGGGGGACCCACCACAGCCCTAAGCGGTTGATTCCACTGCTGGATTACTCTTAATATGAAGAAGTTTTTCCTAATGCCCAGCTGGCACCTTCCCTCTTCTAGTGCTGTGCTGCCAACAGGAACGGCTCCCTCCCCTCCCCTAAGTGACAGCCTTTAAAATACTTAAAGAGAGCCATCCTGTTTCTCCTCAACCTCCTCATCTCCAAACTGAACAATTCCAAATCCCTCAGTCTTTCCTCCCAGGGCTCGGTCTCCAGGCCCCTGATCACCCAGGTTGCTCTCCTCTGCACCCTTCCAGTTTGTCCACATCCTTTTTGAAGGGAGGCCTCCAGAATTGCACACAGTACTGCAGGCGGGGCTTGGCCAGTGCAGTATATAGTGGGGCAGTGACATCCTGTGATTTGTGTTGATACACCCTAAGATTGAATTTGCTTTTTTCTACTGCTGCATCACACGGACTGCTCATCTTTAGCTTCCCATCCACCCGTACTCAAACATCTTCTTCACACACACAAAACACAAAACATTGTCCCCCACCCAGTATGCATGTTTTGCATTTTGTTACCTGGGTGCAGAACCCAGCACTTACCTTCTTAAATTGCATCTTCAAATCTGCTCACATTTCCAGTTTGTTCAGATCTCATTGAATTATATTTCTGTCTTCAGCGGTGTTTGCTGCCCCTGCCAGTTTGGTGTCATCTACAGATTTAATGAGTATTTCCTTCACACCACTGTCCGGATCATTTATAAAAATATTGAAAAGCAATGCAAACAGAACTGAGCACCTGGCACTCCACTGGACACCTTCCTACAATCAGACATGAGGTTATCCAACCAGTTGCCTGTCCATCTAACCATCCAAGAGTCCAGTCCATAGTCCTTCAATTCACCCATCCAAACATCTGCACAGGCTCCCAGCGGAGTTCCAGATTAGGTTCAAAGTGTTGGTTTTAACCTATCAAGCCCTTAGCAGACTGGGACTAGCATATCTACAAGACTGCCTCTCACCATATGTTCTCTGGAGGGTACTCAGGTCAGCTGATAAACAACTATTGGTGGTCCCTGGCTCCAAGGATGCTCACTTGGCCTCGACCAGGACCTGGGCCTTTTTGGTCCTGGCACCCACCTGGCAAAACTCTGTTCGCAGAAACCAGGACCTGGCAGTACTTACTATTATGGGTGTGCGTGTCAGGTTTCCGATTCGGGTAAAATACCTGAATCGGACCCGATCTGTAAAGATTCGGGATTCCCTAATTGGAGCAAGCATGATCGCCCTGATTCGGAAATCCCAAATCAAAGCTTCCTGAAGCATTCAAGTTGCTTCAGGAAGCTTCGGGGACCAGGTTTAAAGGGCCCTTTCCCTGCCTCTTGCAAGCGGAAGGTCCCTTTAAACTTCAGCTGGCTGGCGGGGGGATTCCCCCCGCGTGACAGCTGAAGTTTAAAGTGCCCCTTTCCTGCCACTTACAAGTGACAGGGCCCTTTAAATGTCCCAAATTCTGTTGGGTATTCCCCTCCTTACTCTCTTTCCCCCAGGCCTGCAAGACAGAGCTGTTCCACCAGGCACATCATTGAGGTTGGAGCTTGGTGAGCTCCTTTTGCTGGTCTCCTGCTGAGCAGGGAATTTCGCCCTCTTGATCGTCTGCCAGCCCACCTGTTATGTACGCATCACCCATCCCATGGGGTGTACTAGGCTGGGTTTGGCTTGTGGGCTGTTGTGAAGAATTGCTGCCTCTTGCACTGATTTTTATGCATTGTTTTTCATGTTTTAACGTATTTAAATGTGATTATGTATTAACATATTTTATTGTAATTTTATTTATTGATGTTACCTGCTCTGAGCCTGTTTCTGGGGAGAGCAGGTTATAAATATAATAAAATAAAATAAATAACCTTGTCAAAATCTTTACTGAAACCCAAATAAACTACATTGACAGCATTTACACAATCTTGTAAGTTTGTCATTTGGTCGTAGAAGGAGACGAAGTTGGTCTGGCCAGACTTGTTGGGGACAAGTCCATGCTGACTTCCCTGTATCATCATATGGTCCATCAGACGCTTGCAGATTAATGCCTTTAGTACCTGCTCCAGTATCTTCCCTGGGACAGAGGTCAGGCTGACCGGCCTGTAGTTCCCAGGATCGTCTTTTTCCCCTTTCTTGAAGACTGGGCTAACATTTGCCTTCCTCCAGTCTTCTGATACATCAAAAGTCCTGGAAGTTGATTGGCAAAGGATCTGGAAGTTCTTTTGAGAGTTCTTTAAGCACTCTCAGGTGCACACCCCGTCTGGGGGATTTGTAGGCATCCAGTGCAGCTAGTGCTTGTCAACAACGTCTCTGCCCATGTCAACCAGAAGCCCTGAATCCACGCCTTGCCTGCTACCATCTCTAGGTGGGCCTGTTCTCTCCTACAGGAAGAAAAGTGAGGGAAAGTAGGCATCGAGCCTTTCTGCTTTCTCTCTGTCCTCTGTCAGAGTTTCTCCATTTTCACCCAGCAATGGGGGTATTACTCCTTTTACCTTCCGTTTGCTCCTCACATATCTGAAGAACATCTTGTGGTGGTGGTGAGCCCCTCTGGCCAGTCTCAGTCATTCTGAGCTTTAGCCTCCCTGATGGCTGCCCTACTGTGCCTAGCTACCCCTAGACACTCTTCTTTAGATGCATTTCCCTCCCTTCATCTTGAACATCTCATTTTTCTTCCTTAGTTTGTCATAGAGCATCCACATTGGCTTCTTTGATTCTTTACCTCATTTCTGTCTTACTGGTGTGGTAGTGACTTGAGCCTGCAAGGGTTCTTTTAGGAGAGCCCACCCTTCACTCACTCCTTTCCCTTCCAGTAGTCCTCTCCATGGAAGAACTCTTATCATATCTCTAAGTTTATTAAAGTTTGCCCTACTAAAATCTAATATGCGTGTTTGGCTATAAACTCTATTGGCACACCACAGCAGAAGTAATTCTAGGAGGACTTGATCACTTCTTCCTAAAGTTCCTACCACCTTTACTCCGTCAACCAACTCTGTCTTGTTGGTTAATACCAAGTCCAATATGTCCGAGCTCCTTGTCGCTTCCTCCATCATTTGAGAAAGGAAGTTGTCGGCCAGGCAGGTCAGGAACTTGCACAACCTTGGACACATAGCAGAGTTGGTCTCCCAGCACCCATCAGGGAAGTTGAATTCTCCGATAACTACAAGGTCATATTCAGCTGCTCACGGAGGGCAGAATCCCCCTCATCCCCTTGGTCAGGTGGTCTGTAGCAGACCCCAACCGCAATACTGCTTGTCCTTCCCTCCTTTATCCTCACCCAGACTCTTCCCACTGGGCTGTCACTCTCCTCTTCCAGTATTTCCTGACATTTTATAATTATAATTTTGTAATCAAAATCGGGGTGGCAGAAGTAAATGAAGAGAGGTGCTGGAAGTAAAACAGCCAGCAGTGGGAGGCAGCAGAGAGGATTAACAACAGGAGGATAACTATCCACTCTTCCCCACACCAAAGGCTTCTGGAGTACCGTTCTGGCAAGACTGTACCACATTAGACAAGCCTGCCCTGATTGCTAATTGTGGACTTGTGGGGCTGGCTTTATGCCTCTTCCTCCATAGATTTTATCGGGGGCTCCCTTGATAATCCTGTTTTTCCCCTTTAGGAGCGCAAGATCATCGAGGACACCGTGGTTCCATTCACGGTCACTTCAAACTCCACTGAACCCTTTTCCACTTCTTCCTCTGTGACTGATGGAAATGGGGCAATGGTGAGTATTACTGATACTACTGGAACATAAAACAGAAATAAGGCTGTTTAAAGCTCATCTGTCTAGAATATAAAGTGAAATCTTAATATTAAGAGATTCCAAGAGCAACAGGCAAGGCAGTTTGTTTCTTGACCTGAGTTCTCTGAAAGCAGCATTCACTTAAAACAGTTCATTTGGGAACTCATAGAATTTCTGCAGCCTGCAGTGGTTTGAGTTGTATATAGCTTTTTGAAAAGCACAAGTCTCAAATGTGTAAGAATTGTGGCTCGATTCAAAATTCATAAACCATCATGTCAAACAATGATTGAGTATGATTGAGCACTCTCCAGTGCGAACCCAAAGCAGGTTACATTGTTCTCCTCTTAGCCTGGAGTGCGAACCGAAGTTCTAAGCAGCTTTCCTTCCTGTGTAATAGATATACTGTTCTCGGGTGTTCTGTACATGTGTTTCATGTGGTTTCTTTGAAAGCTAAAGTCTGGTCAAGATATGTGTCTAAAAATAATTTTCTGTTGTTCTCTCTCTCCCTCCAATAGAACATACTAGATCTGAGCAACTCTGAAGAGACAGATAAGCAAAAGGAAGAGAAAACACCAAAGAAATTATTTTGTGAACAGGAGGACACACCTTTTACACAAAACAAAGAGCATGAATTGTGGAAGGAAAACATGAGGTCTGTGTAAAGCATCACATTTTGTAGGACATGTCTGCACAGACGCTTGCTCCGTAAGAACGTATAGGCATTGCAAGTTTAGTGTATCACCCACTAGAATGCAAAAATCCTATTTCCGATTAAATGAAGAAATGTAGACACCAGGTGTGCTGTGCTGGTGCTTCCTGTTCCTCCTGCATCATTGTCATAGCCTTACCTTCTTGTGGGGGGGGGGGGTCACACATCCATACTCCCTGTTCAGTGGCTTGGATCCAAACTTGGTTTCCTACCATTGTGGAAGTGCATGTCCAGCAGTAGAAGTGGGGGAGCAATTTTTACCAATTCCCCCCCCCTGGCAAACTCCTACGTTGCCACCTCTGCTGTTTGGTGGGGGAGAAAGCCCCCTTATCCCTGAGTGCAGCCTTTCAGGGGGCACAATGGGCTGCAGTGGAAGAATGGAAGTGGGGAAGTGGTCCTCCTATCTGAGCTCCACTGCTGCTACTTTGGGCCCAAGCTGTATCCTGTTGGACTCTGATGGCAGGGGCTGAAGCTGTTCTCTGACTGGAATGTGAAAGTCTGCAAGGGAGGGGGCTGCTCTGTGGCTATCTCTGTGTTTTCTCTTTCGCCTGGAAAGCCCAAGAAACGGTGCCTCATGGCCTTGGAAGTTTCCAACACATCATCTCTGCTTTGTCCTGCTGCTCCTCTCTCGAGCTTAGCTGTTTCCTGAAGGGGGTGGGGGCTCTGGGGATTAGGCTGTGCTTAGAGTCGTGCTTGTAGAGAAACGCCATTCCTGGCAAGGAATACGGTAGGGATATGATTCGAGTAGCTTATCAGTAAAGTGCTTTAACTCATGCAGTTCCTGGACTCATGCAGTGAAGTCTTTGAGAGTTACTTGGCAGCTCCTCACATGGAGGCAGTTTGCTCATTCCTTTGTGAGTTACCCCATGCTTGAATGGTGGACTTGTGAATTGGTTTTCATTCAGGTTCATTGTGAAGTGTCCTTTCTTCATTGTTTCTGTCATTTAAGGTCATATAAAAGCACCTGCCATTTAAGACCTGTAGTGTGCATTAGGGTGCATGATTCGAGTCCAGTAGTACCTTAAAGACCAACTAGATTTTGAGCTTTTGAGAGTCAAAGATCCCTTTGTCGGATGCAAGGAGTGGAAAAAGGAAGGAGCCTTTATAATCCAACCAATGGGTGGGAGAGGTATTGTAAATTACAGTGTTAGGAAGCTAGCTATAATGCACGTTATAGTTAGCTTGATAGAGCAGGGGTGCAAAGTGCAGAAAATTAGCATCTGTAATATGAGAAAAATCCTATGTCCCGATTGAACCACTGTTCCAAATTTGCAAATAAACTCAGTTTCAGCAATCTCACATTGTAATTTTCCTTTGAAGTTTCTCTGCTTGAGAACTGCTACTCTTAGCTTAGTGATGGAATCCCCTGGC
Source organism: Eublepharis macularius (assembly GCF_028583425.1). Taxonomy (NCBI): domain Eukaryota; kingdom Metazoa; phylum Chordata; class Lepidosauria; order Squamata; family Eublepharidae; genus Eublepharis; species Eublepharis macularius. Next base: position 94,576,809 of record NC_072799.1, on the reverse strand, counting down.
AGATTAACGTGTTCTCTCACTGGTTTTTGAATGCTGTGATGTTTGATATCAGATTTATAAGACAGATGCCCATTCCCAGGAACAATAAGGTGCTTGCTCTCTAAGAACCACCCCTTTACTTACCACAGAGAGCCTGCTATGTTGACCTCACAGCTACTGCACTCTGAATGAACACACACAGACACACTAATTTCTGTCCACTTAGAAGAGAGTCCACCAATCTACTCATCATTGCTAGCATGCTTGCTACTGAATGGGTTAGGAGTTGGTCACAAACCAAAATACGAACCAAAATTCATGACAAACCAGGCCGGTTTGTGGTTTGTGAACCAGCGGTTCGTCGGATCCCATTTCTGATGAACCACCACAAACTTTAGGCTGGTTCATTTGGTACATTGTTCAGTCCATCACTGCAGACAGCCTGGCGCCGATCAATGAGTTTCCTAGGCAACAGGGGATGGACTTCCTGCAGACCTTCTGCTGACCTAGAAGTGGTGATTTGCTGGCCCGGAAGCAACATTTTCATGAACCAAAATGAACCGATTCGTGAACCGGGGCAAGTTTGTGAAAGTTCGTGGTTCGTGAAACGTGACGAACTGCATGGTTCATTTTTTTTCTGATTTGTGCCCATCTCTAGTTAAGAGTGTAGGCTGAAGCTGGACCAGGAAGCAAAGAAACAGAGTACCTGATTCAGAAAATAAAGAAACTTTGGGACAGGTCCAGACCAATTTTTCAATGGCAAAATGGAACTTTGTGCTCCCCCTGCAACCCCCTGCACTCCATGAAATGCTGCTTCTGAGGGAGGGGGGAATCCAGAGGAATGACGGGGGTGGGGGGTTGACAGCAGCAAGAGGGAAATGGTGGGAATTGCCACTTTAGTCTAGATCCAGCCCTGTTTCTCTCTGCCCACGTTCTACTATTGGGAGCTAATATATGTGCCCCATAATTATTAAACATTTTCAAGTCTGATTGTTTCTGTCTTTCTTTGTAAGCAGCATAAATAAAGTGAGATATCTAGAAGCCAACAATCGGAGAGGAAATGAGCAAGATCATCTGACATCCATGCCAGAATGCAAACCTCCTCCTCCTTTGCCATTATGTCAGGGTATGTGAAGATATTTTTTAAAACTTGACTGAAAACTAAAACTGACACGGTCTTTTTAACAACAACTCTTGCTTTGAAAAGAGAAGCTACCATTCTGCTTCCTCGTATTATTTTGGTCTCGGATAGGATTAGGATTTTTAGATAAATGCTACATATGTTGATATTCTTACAAAGACTGATCTTCTGGATAGGATAAACAGATGAAAGCTGCTTATTAGATTCTTGTATGATAATTTCCTGTTTATTTCACAACACATTGTTTCATGGCTTCCCATTTCCCCGAAGAGTTTGCAGTTGTAAGAGGCAGCCTCTACAGGGTAAGGAGAGAGCTCTGTAATACCTGCTGATAGGTTGTCTGTGGGGAAGTAGGGAAGCACCTAGAGTGAGGCGGTGTTTGTAAGCCTCCATCAATTCCCCTGAAAGCAAAAAGCATGCATTACCCACCTGTGCCAAAAAAGTCTACTTTTTGCAAGCCATGCACAAACCAGATATTGTGCACCAACCACATTTCAATTGCCAAAATGTTTCCTTCAAACCCACCCAAACAGAGGGGTTGTGTACAGTACCTAGTAGCCCCCAGACACCAGAGGGAATTTAAGTAAGGATTGTATAGCCAGCAATATTCATTGAGGGTATCTTCTGGCAATTTGCTAAACAAGAGACTAGAGAAAATGCTGTCTTATAAATTGAGAGCCATAACAATATTATTTTAAGAGGTCCACGACTTTTTAAACACAATTTTAAAATGTGTTTCTGCCCAGTGGTGGTTTAACCCACAGCTATTTGCCTAATTTGAATCTTCCTTTTTAGAAGTGCCATCAAATCAGCAGTTATTAACTAAACAGAGTCCATGTGTCTCAGACACAAGACAGAAGACGTCTTCTTTGAGGAGTAATTTAGGTCTGCCAATCAATTCCACAAAAGAAGTTAAGAGGTAGGTGATGTAGGTTTGCTTGCTCGCTTGTTTTCTCAGTCTGCATTGTAAGAGACGTATGATACCACAGACTCCACTGGCATGGATGCTGGGAAAGAAGAACATCTCTTGGAAGGCCTGTGTTCCTTGACCCTGTCTAAAACCTTTATGACTAAGAGGCTTTCGTGAAAGAGCACCCAATATCCAAATATATATCTTCCAGCCTCTCCACCGTCCAAGAAATAGAGTCGGAAGTCCGTTGCATGACATGATTAAACAGGAAATATTAATGGCCCTTGAAAAAGCAAGCGCATGTTTGAGCATCTGCGAAACAAACCTTTGAGCTGGCTGGTTGTCGGGCACCACTTGAAGTCTTTGATCAGTGGACAGTACTTGGAGCCTTTGAATAATATCCAAGAGTGAGAGGCTCGAAGATTATAACAGAAGTCATTTGACTTTGGACTGATAATTATAGCCTCTGCCCTAACAAGCGGCAAATTCATGGACGTTTGAAAGAAGGACTATTCAGAGTACACTCGGACGGCATTATATACTTACCGGAGTTAATTGAAAGAAATATTGATTATCTATGTAAATGGGTTATTTCTCCTAGAGTGATATTTGGAAATTGGGGTAACTATAGAGAAGATTTTTATCTAATTTGCACATACAGATATATGACACTTGTATTGGTTAGTTACATGCTGTATCATTGAATATTATGTTGATATTGTAACAGAGAGAGCTTGTATATATATATTTTTTTATACCTGTCTAAAACCTTGTCAAGGGAGAACAACTTGTGATCTATCAAGGGGAAAGGATATGACATCTGACAGGCAGTCTATCGAAAAGGTAGATCGGATGGTAAAATGTTCCAGGCCTGTATTACTTTAGATAGCAGTAATGGATTTCTTGGAAGCTCCTCCAAATAAAAAAATTGGGGGACAGTGGGGGTTCCAGCTAAGCCTTTGCCCTGAAATATGTCGGTGTGTGTACTATCAGATTATCATTAAAGCTTTAACTCAGGCATCCTTGGACTCATGCAGTGAAGTTACTTGAGATCTAAGTTGGCAGTCCCTGACAGTAGGGAGATTATTTTTACATGAGGGACCACTCAGACATGTGACTCGCTGATCGCAATTCATAGTACTAGGGTTCAAGAGCAGTTTTAACCGTTGAACTGTCGTTTGCATGGACTAGGCTGTGACTCAGCCACTGGTCAGCAGATTGGGCCCCTGAACCTTCTGTCCCTGTTGCAACATCCCACCGCCAGAAGTCATGCCCCTGTACAAACAGGAAGAGTTCTTAAAAGCTGTTGTTAAACAGGAGACTGTTCTATAAATACTGTTTCCTGCTTGCCAGTGAAGGGCAGAGCTTTCCCTCTTAACGCTCTGACACTTTTCTGTCTTGTGTTTAGGGCCAGCTGCCAAGAGACCTCCCAGACTGGGCCGCCATCACCATGTTCTCCTGTGGTACAAAGCCAGTCACCCAACAGGTAAGGAAAGGTCTATGAGCTCATTCGCTGCTTTCATGATTTCCAACCAAGACTTCCTGTCTAGTAAATGCACTTGATTTTGCTTGCTTACTTAATAGTGCAATCCTAAACATAGCTGGACCATTCTAAATCCACTACTGTCCATGGGATTACAAGGGTGTAACTCTGTTTAGGATTGCACTGCAGCCTCCTTCGGTTTGTCGTCATTCTTCTGTGCAAACCCACACTGGGACTATGCAGGTGCAGGCCAGCCACAGAGAGAGATCCTTTAGCTCTACAACTATTGGGGGCGCTCTGACCAGGCCCCACACGTGCACAGTGTTTTCCCGCTGAAATGCTACATTGTAGGTTCGAGCACCCCACCCTTTCCCTCAGTTCTTCTCTCGCTGCTTTAGAGAGAGGTTTGTACTTCGTTCTTTCCTTTGCTTTCATTCGTTCTCACCTCTTTCTCCTTACTCTTAGACTATCTGGACATTATGTCCCAAAAAGCCTTATTCAAGAAATGCTCCAGGTGTGACACCAAGATGCTGCATTCAGATGTGCGTAGCCTGTGCCTCCTTTGCTTAGGCAAGTGGCACAATGTGTCAACTAGTTGAATATGCCAAAAGTTTACTTCCAGGGCTCACAGCAATTGTGCCGCTTGTCTTAAAGCTGCCATGTGGGAGACGGTGCTCTCCAGGTTGGGTAAGCCAACAGTAAGACCATCTGTTGAGCATGATCCTGCCTCTCAGTCAGATCCCGCCACGATCCGAATCGGATCAAATACCTTTATTGGCATAACAGGACAGACATGTGCACTGTCAGCAAGGAGACAATCCCTAAGACTGGGTGCATGGATCCAACAAAGCAGCAATGTTCGGTTCCAACCCCATCTTTGGAAGCATGCTTGACTAAGACCGTGGTCACTAGCAACTGCCTGTTCCATAAGTATGTCTCTTCTAAGAGACACTGCCTGGATCTGGGCCACTCCAAATGGGCTTCCTTGGAATCACCAATTAAAAACAAAAACAAAATCCATCCTCCATGTCCTCCCACTATAAACAACGGTCAGCTTTATCTACTCTGTCCCTCATTGTCAAGGAAGAGGCCATTATGCCTCTATCTACCCCTTCACCTCCACCCACCCCAGCTTTGCGTGAGTAGGGTGGGAGCCCTACGAAGAACTTTGATCAGATTTATGTTACAGCTGAAATGGAACCCATGAAATCAACTTTGGTTCTCATGGCACCGGTTCCATCCATTTCAAGAACCTTATTTCCACTGACATCTTTGGCCGCCTCTTTTTTAACCAGTCTTATTCGTGGATCCGTCCAGCTCCAACAACCACCCCTACTGTGTCTGTTCCAGTGCCATGGTCCTTCAGTACATCTGGCCCAAGTCCAGCCCCAGAAATTTATTTCATGGTTACAGAATGTTTCCAGCACTAACCTAGTCAGCTCCTGCGGTTCCAGCACAACCATCACTCCTGAAACTGACCGCCACAGCTGCCACAGCTACCACCACCGTTCTATCCACATCACCTGTCTATGTCTGATTCAGAAGAAGAAGCAGCATGAATGTTGGAAATGTGAGAGTATGCTGGGTTCATATTTCCATATGTGGTGGACATGTAAAAAAGCAGTGGAGTTCTGGAAGATGGTCCACAGAATGATTCAACAGACACTTAAGATTTGTTTACCCTTGAAACCAGAACTCTTCTTACTAAACCACATACTGGTTCCAGTTAATAAAAACCAAAAACACCTGATTTTGAATATAATTATAACAGCTAGGATTTTATACGCGGGCTTCTGGAAAATGACAGTTACCCCAACACAAGAAAACCTGATCGAAAAAATACTTGAGACAGCTGAAATGGATAAACTTTCAAGTTTATTGAAAGATGTTGATATTATAACACATAATGACATTTGGGAGCCATGGTACACCTGGATACAGAAGAGGATTGAAGAAACCTAGTTTTTAGTCAAGATGAAGACTTTTATGGACAATAACTAAAAATAAATGGAAAAATAGAAAATAATAGCTGAGCCGCAGAACACAAGGAGGTGTCTGTAATAAGAATTATGAGTCTGAAACATGTTAGATTGAATGGTGCAATGTGTTAAATTTACAAATATATGACTTTTTCTCCCCTCTCCCTTCTATTCTGTATCCCTTATCTGTTATTAAAAAAATGGCATTTCTCCACATGAGTGAAGGATTCATCTGTTTTTTCAGAGAATAAGAAGGTCTCCTCAAAAGGAAAATCCTCTATCTTGCTCCATTTATCATACAGTAAGGCTGCTAACTGCAGCCAACCATGATGACGCAGCACAACTGCAGAGGCCGTGGAGCATGCAGAGCATTCGGCTGCGTGCTTGCCTGCTGACATTTGTTGCTTGGCAAGTTTAAGAAACTCGCCAGGGGACACGAATCAAGGATTTTCTCTCTTCCAGAAGGTCTTGGGGACAGTTCGAGAGTCTCTCCCACAGGAAGAAGTTATAAGATTCCCATGATAGCCTGAAAATTAGTACTTTGGAAGTTCAGGACTGCGAAAGAATAAATCTTCCTTCCGATGCTGTTCAGTTTCCTACCCTTCCTGTCTACAGGGGAAGAGTGGGAGCAATATTTGCACCTGGACTGAACTTCTTCAGCTACTAAAGATGACGGCCGAGGGTGAGTGAACAAAAAGGCACCATCTTGCTGTTTCATTTTATAATAATGTTCAGTCTTTGGTAGCAAGCATGGAGGCAGGCTTCTCCCAGATGCCAAGCGCGGTATCGAGAAGATCTTCTCCCACAGGGAAGGCTACAGTTGCTGGGGACTCAGAGTAAAGTGCTTGTAGAACTTTATTACTGGGGTTTGCTGAGGAGGAGGAGATGTCCAAGTCTAGCACTTTGGCCACTCTCAGCATTTGTTCTTAAAAAAGCCTAAAGTCCTCATTAGGGGATGAAGAGATTTCCCCCATGGTATCCTCCGGAAGGATCAGAAGCTAAGACCGAAGTGACGTTGGAATGAGATGCCGCTTCTTCTTCTTCTTCTTTTTTTATAGAAACTTTTTACTCTGTTTGTGGAGTTAACTTTCTATGGGCTGCAGGGGGAGGGGCCAGTTCTGGAGTAGAAGGTGATTGGAGGGAGAGCGAGTCAGTTGGTGGAGGGGAGTTGGAAGTGGACCATTGGTGGCTGGAGAGGGGAGGGAGGGATGGCTCTGAGGGGAGAGGGAGATCTAGTGTAACCCCAGGCATCAAAGGACTGGGCCTGCCCTACGCAACATCTAATCAGGGCATGAGGGAGAGAGAGGAGGGGTTTCTGTTTAGGTTTTATTAGTCCTTCCGTTCACTGTTTATTTACCTGTATATAGTTAACAGTGCAATAAATGAGTTTTGGAATTTATGAAGGAAGAAAGCTCTTCTGTTCCACACAGTCCCCCAACCGCTTGGGCCCACTAGCAGAGGAGGGGAGATTAGGAGGCTGTCCCGCCTAACCAGGACCCCATACAGGGACTGTGGTGGCAGTGAATACCCGGAGACAGGGAAGAGAGACAGCCCCTTCAGGTGCCTGGCCAGAGGCGAAAAGGGAGGGGTAGGCAGAGCAGGGTCTACCCGTGGGAGGAAAGGCCCCGATTTGCCACAACTCAAATGAAGAGGAATCACCAATTAGATTTTGTAATTAGATTCATGGTTTGCAGTTATGGACCTCAAGGATGCTCACTTTCATATAACCACAACAAACCTCAGGGCAGATTCACTAAGCCAACTGTTCTGGCCACACCACACATGGTCGATCAAAATCGAATATATATGTCCCTTTTTCCATCAACGGAGGTTCGCAGATGTTGATCTTTTTGCCAACTCCACCAACACAAAGGCTGGAATCTTTTGCTCCCTGGTGGGATGGGATCCCTGGGGGGATGCATTTCCAATTCCATGGGACCAGGGACTTTACTATGCTTTTCCTCCTACCCCCTTACTTCCAAGGGTCCTGGGCAGAATCAGATTTTTCCAAACACAATGTATCCTTATCGACCTGTTCTGACGCCATCGGGATTGGTTACCTACCCTACGGGACATGGCCAAGGGACAATTCCTTCAGCTGCCACTACCACCGGACCTCTTAGGGGTCAGGTCTTCCACCATGACGTAGCCATGTGGCGTGGCGTCTGTTTCCCAAAACTCTTCCTTCTCTAGGGAAGTGACTGAGATCCCCTTGAATGCTGGCAAATCCTCCACTAGGTCTTCCTCTAAACTCAAGTGAGATAGATTTGTTAAATGAGTCACCAGAGGGGGTCGCTCCCCCTTCTCCTGCCCCCTTTTTATTGTGTTTGATTACCTTCTCTCTCTACTATGAAGTAGCCTGTCAGCCTCCTTGGTCAAGGTGCATCTAGTGGCCATTTCAGCCTTCCATGAGCGCATAGATGTTTTTTTACCACCATGCCTCCAGGCAATTTCTAAAAAGGGCAATTAATACTCCCCCCCCCAGAATGACCCCAGCCCCACAATGGAAGCTCTCTCAGCCCCACCCACCTCACAGGGGGTTCATTGACACCCTGTGAGGTGGCATAATGACATACTTTGTAAACTGCTCTGAGTGGGTGTTAAGTCGTCCTGAAGGGCAGTATATAAATCAAATGTTGTTGTTGTTATTTCGTTTTAGCCCAACTTGTTGCTACCACTGTTTGAACCCACAGGACACTGTTTCATCGCACTTTTGTCAGAGAAGGTAGCCTTTTGGTGGCCATTACTTCCCTCAGAAGGGCGGGAGAATTGGGAGCCCTCAGAATGGACCCTCCATTTCTACAATTCTTTCCGCAAAAAGTTATTCTATATCCAGCCTTCAGTTTCTTCTCAAGGTGGTTTCCAAATTTTACCTCCAACAGAAAGTAACTTTACCAGTGTTCCTTCCACACCCCACATCAGATCCTGAATGCACACTCCACACCTCGAATGCCAGAAGAGCTCTGTTGTACCACTTCCAAAGAACAAAACTCTTCTGAAAATCAAGAAGAGTCCAGTAGCACCTTTAAGACTAACCAATTTTATTGTAGCATAAGCTTTCGAGAATCAAGTTCTCTTCGTCAGATGCATGGTACAGAAACTGGTCAAATATAGAAGAGGAGGGAGAGAAGGAGAGGAGAGAGAAGAGGCAATTGGGGGGGGGAAGGGGAGGGTGCAACCAAAGGGGAGGATGCACCCTCCCCTCTCCCCCCCTAATTACATCTTCTCTCTCCTCCCCCGTCCTCTTCTATATTTGACCAGTTTCTGTACCATGCATCTGACGAAGAGAACTTGATTCTCGAAAGCTTATGCTACAAAAAAATTGGTTAGTCTTAAAGGTGCTACTGGACTCTTTTTGATTTTGCTACCACAGACTAACACGGCTAACTCCTCTGCATCTGAAAATCAAGGGCTCTCTTTATTTGTTAAGACAGCCCGCGCAGGGGCCTACCTTTTTCTAACCAGTTTCCCTCCAGGTGGATAGTCACAGCCATTAAACAATGCTACCATTCAGGCAGGGTCCCCTGTCCAGTGACTATTAGAGCTCATTCCACCAGAGCCCCATTGTTATTCGCTGCCTTTCTACGAGGAACGCCACTTCAGGACCTCTGTCAGGCTGCCCCCTGGTTGTCAGCAGACACATTCATCCAGCACTACTCGGTTGCCACAAATTCCGGATCAGATGCAGCTATTGGGAGTGCTGTACTTCAGTCTCTGTTTATCTGAGTTCTTCTCACACCCAACCCCATTGGTGAGTAGCTCATTAGACTCCCAGTTTGGGACTGCACAGAAGAACTACAACAAAAACAGTGTAACTGTTGTTCATCAGGTGTCTTCTGTGCAGGCACACATTCCCTCTCTCCTACCCTGCTGTAAGAATGTTTTTCTCTTTCCTTTCTATGCTCCACAGCAGCTCAGGAGAACTGAGGAAAGGGTGGGGGGAGTGCTCTGACCTACAACATAGCATTTGGGCAAGAAAACACCATGCATGCGTGTCGGCTGGTTGGAGCACCCCTATAGTTGTAGAGCTAAAGAATCTCTCTCCGTGGCTGGCCTGTGCCTGCGCAGTCCCAATGCATGCCTGTGCAAAAGAAACTTGACGAGCAACAGGTAACTGCAACAGTGTTTTCTTGAACATATTTCCCATACTGGTTTTGGAAACCATCAAAGCTTTCCTCGGGGCTGCTTTGAAACATGAAGTTCCAGCGTTGCAAAGGATGGTGGATCTGAAGGTTGGGTATCCAGTTGATTTAGCTGCAGCATCCTAACAACCCACCATGAATGTGGGACACCTAAAAAGAGTCCTTGTTAGACGATGGGTGAGTTTATACAGCAAATGTAGTTGTCGCATTCTCTGTGCGTGGGTGCGTCAGTGAGCTCTGGATCTCCTGCCTGTACGTCGACAGAGAGGCCTGACATGGAATCCACATGGATTGTGCAATCTGTGCTTTGTCCACATGGGGGCTCCCTATCTCCCTTTCCTGGACATGTTTCCTATAGGCTGGGCTGTTTCCCCGGCCTCAGCATCTGTACCCCAATACAAAGGCTGTTGCAAAGAAACAGCTTTGAGAGCCCGTCGTTGACTAATGGCATTATTGAGTTAAAGCACATTCTGCAAACACTTCTCATATTGTTGTTCTTAGTGGGAGCTCGTTCTTGTTTGTCAAAGATATGAAGGTGTCTCACCACCGAACACATCCCATGCACGCACGCGGCACTTGCAGATCAGCCACAGTATTTAAACAAATATATATTTTGTTATTTTAGGTCTATCAGTGGAAGGAAGCTCTGCTCTAGCTGTGGACAAGCTCTGGGGAAAGGAGCAGCCATGATCATTGAAACCCTTGGTCTTTATTTCCATATTCAGTGCTTCAGGGTAGGATTTCATAATACGTTCTCTCTCATGTTAAGGTGTTCCTGGACTCCAACCTGGCTCATCTCCCCAATTAAAGGTTTCCTTCCAGGTTGCCAAAAAGCTTCTGTGTTTTATTTGTAATTGTGAGGATCTGTGTGACAGGCCACCCGAGGCTTTGGGTTTGCTGAAGCATTTCCACGGTTGGAATGCTTTCTACCTGTGGAGCACAACTTCCTTACCTCCCCCTTCCCTCTGCAGCCCAAAATTTCCCCTGAAATGCTGTTCCTGAGGGTCAGGGGACTCCCAAGCTGCAGTAAATGGGGGGGGGGGAATGAGATAGAGAGAAAGTTGTGTTATGCAAGGAGAAATCTTTCCGTCCATGGAAACACTCTGTTATTCAACCCATTACAGAAAGACTTGAGAGAATCACCCCAACAACTCTTTCTGCCATAAAACCGGTCATTCTTTTTATCTGAGAAAATAAGCCCAAATCAGGTATCTACACTTCTGACAGTCATTCAGTCTGCTTAAGAATTCTGGCAACTGTAGTTATTAGTGGGGTAGGGTGGGGAGGTGGATAATCTAAGAATTTTTGGCACCCTGGCCAAAACACTATCACAATTAAGATGATATAAAGCCAGTATCAGTTTGTACTATAGATGTACTCGGACAAGTCCTTAACTGTATCTATTCTTTTAACAAATAGTGTGGAATTTGTAAGGGTCAGCTTGGAGATGCAGCCAGTGGAACAGATGTCCGGATTAGAAATGGTCTTCTCAACTGCAACAATTGTTATATCAGATCCAGAAGTAAGTACCAAAGTCTGTTCTCAATTTGATATGCATTGTTTCTTTTTCTTTTCTACGCTGAATCCTGCAGCTATCATATCATCCTGTCTAATATAGATTCAGTCATAATGCAAAACCATAATATTATTTTAACTGTGGTTAGTTTGTGAAACCAGGGTGCTTCGACATATGCTGGTTTCATTGCCTGTACTCTAGCTGTATGTCTCTGTAGCCAGGAAGTATTATGAGGGCATTGCCAAGATTAAGCCAGGACATCTGCATTAATACATCACAAGAAGCCAGAGTTACGATTAACTGTGGTTAATAAACCAACTTCAAACCACAGTTTCAGACCCTAACTAACATAGTAGGTCTCAGACAATCAGAATAACTCACTAAAAAAAAAAAGAAGAATAACTCACTAACTAATTTTGTGTGAGGTCTGAGTTGAGGCATGCTCTTGTCCTGATTTAATTTCTTGTTAGAAAACACTTGAAACATAAGCCAAATTTTACCCCCAAAATTGCATTCCAGGGTAGTTTCCTGCTTTCTGTTTGGAAATCTTGCAAGAGTAATGAATATTTTTTTAAGACTTAGTGGCTTTGCATCAGATATGCCTTTCCCTTTTCATTTTTACTCATACTTGCAGTTGCTGTCAGTGTCAAAGGGGATGGGATGTTGTTTTGGTAGATTAACAGTATGATTCCCTCTCATCACCACCCCCAAAACTAGTGGCACATGGACAGGGGGTGCTAGCCTGAGCGTAATCTCTCCACACTGATTCAGTAAAGCGTTCTTATATCTGCCCAAGCTTTACACTTCCTGCACCTTTGTTAACTGTCACAAGGAGTTCACGCTGAGGGGAGCAGATAAAGGAATGGACTTGTGCTTCCTATGTGGGTCTTGGTTTTGATGTATGTTTGATTTTTTTTTCCTTTCACAAATTACTGCAAATAGCTCAGAGGAGATGGAGACTTGTTAATGGCCTGCTTCCGTGATAAGTTTTACCCTCCCCGCAGGCCCCGTGCACTGAGCAAAAAAGAATCCAGAGTACCTGATTATATTTTGAGCTCGCCTACAACTTTTCCAACATGCCACCTGGCCTGCCAATAGCAGCGAGACTCCAATCTGGAGAGCCGGGTTTGATTCCCCCCTCCTCCCTTGAAGCCAGCTGGGTGACCTTGGATCAGTCACAGCTCTTTCAGAGCTCTCTCAGCCCCACCCACCTCACAGGGTGATTGTTGTGAGGATAATAATAACACACTGTAACCCGCTCTGAGTGTGGCATTAAGTTGTCCTGAAGGGCAGTATATAAATCAAATGTTATCATTGTATTATTCTTAATTCTTTCTGCAAGGAGAAAGGCTTCTACCTGCTAGACCACAGAGCAAGGCTATCCATAACCTCTGCCCTCTGCATGTCATGGCTGATGAAAGGAATCCTAGCAAGGGTATTGTTTCTGGAAAATACTTTCTGCTTTTCTACAGAGGAGAGGAAGAAGAAAAAATAAGTGCTACAGTGCTACTTTAGATGGATTTTTTCTTTATTTAAACTATAAACAATAACATAAAAGCTATAGACAACTAACAGAGAAGATAAAAAAACAACATTCTAACAAGAAAACACACTAACAATACATAAAAAAGTGAAAAAAGGAAAAAAAAACCCTTCGCTGCAGTGCTGCTTTTGAGGCTCAGAACCCATTCCACGATCTGAAACTAGGGGGCGCTGTTGCATAGCATTTCAGCCTGTACAAATGAGATCATTCTGGCTAGGAGATGCATTTTTTTCTCGATACAGCCACAGTATCAAACGCGGAAAAATGCAAAAATAGCTAGTTAGACACAGAGGTCCTTTTAACTCTTCAGCTGCCTGTGTGACTCGGAATCTTACTCTCTATCGCTCACTAGAACAGGAAAGGCAGCAGGTAACACTGGTCCGCTGGAGGACCCCCGGCCACCTTCTGGCTGACGGCCTCTTAGCTGCCGGATGCTGAGCTGGGTGAACTTTGGCTGAATCCAGCCGGACTTTTCTTAGGCCGGAGAAGATACTCAGGATCACTTAACTCACATTAATGGTGGCTTCATCCATCCTGACGTGGCACTCTTGCTTGGTAAATTTAAACTAGATCAGTGGATTGTGGAGAGTTTAGATTTTTTTTTTAAAAGGAGCTCATTCGGAGTTGGGTCAGTTGGTTGTAGTCGGTGAAATAAACGTGGACCCCAGGGTGCATTTACCGTTTGTATATTTGCGTAAATGTTTTCCAGGCCTTGGAAAACTGCCCAGGCATTCTTAGTGCCTGCAAAATGTGTGTTTTCCAGTGCTGGCCTTACTATCAGTTGTCTGCATGCAAGACTGACACTGGAGTTGCAAACATATTAATTTCCTTAACAAAAATCAGTAGCAGTACTGATAACTTATAAGCAGGGCTTTTTTTCAGCTGGAAAACAGTGGAAGAGTTTTGGCACCTCTCCCTGCAGCCCAAGACTTCCCTACAGGCCAGCTGAAGCCCGGGAAGCCCCAAACAGGCTTTAAACTTCAGCTGAGAGGAGAGGGATTCCCCCCTCTCAGGTGAAGCCTTCTTTCCTTCCTCCCTCCCTCCCTTTTGCTTTCCTTCTTTCCATGTCTTTTCTTCTTTCTTTCTCTTCCTCCCTCCCTCCCTCCCTTTCTCTTTCCTTCTTTCCATGCCTTCCTTCCTTCCTTCCTTCCTTTCTCTCTCTCTCTCTTTCTTCTTTCCCTCCCTCCCTTTCTCTTCTTTCCATGTCTTTCCTTCTTTCTTTTTCCTTCTTTCCCTTCCTTCCTCTTTCCTTCTTTCTCTTCCTTCCTCCCTCCCTCCCTTCCTCTTTCCTTCTTTCCATGTCTTTCTTTCTCTTTCCTTCTTTCACTCCCTTCCTCCCTCTTTCCTTCTTTCCATGTCTTTCCTTCTTTCTTTCTTTCCCTTCCTTTCTCTTCCTTTCTTTCCTTCTTTTTTCTTTCCTTATTTCCATGTCTTTCCTACTTTCCCTTCCTCCCTTCCTTTCTCTTACAAGAATATGTATTGGGCTAGATATGTTGTGAGCTTGGTAATGTTTAAACAGTCACATTTTAATAGTTTAAATGGCTGCTTTATTAAACAAAATTTAAATCTCCAGAACTACTGGAGATTTCTTTTTCATGACACTATGATTACAAAATAATTGCTCAGGCTGTTTGCACAGATCTCTTGCACATTTATTCAGCTCACCCAAGACCCCCAATCACTTGTGCCTCCCCCACCTTCACACATTACAGAGGATGCAGGTTGAGTTTGGGTCCCCCCTCAGTGTCACAGTCAGGCACAAGTCGCAGCTCCTCCTCAGTCCCTGTGTGTGTGATATCTGATTGAGATCAGGACCACAGATTATAGGGAGAAGGGCCTCAGCTTCCCCCATGACATTTTCCTAACCTGAAATGGTCTGCTGGGAAAACCCACGTGTAACCTTTATGCTTTCTAAAGTATGTTCTGGGGTGCAGAGAAAAGAAGAATTCATGCACAAGAATGGAGCCGCAGGGAATAAAGTCAGGCAACAGCTTAATCTCTAATTAAATATACTGTCTTAGTTTTGCCTGTATGCTATATTTATCTACTCAAAACAGTGATAAATAAGGGGGATATCAGAAGGTTTTCTCCCTCAGGGCATACTCTTGAGCAAGTTTGTTGCTTCTGAGATACTTGATTAACTTCATTTTCTTTTTTCACTCATATTAATTTTGTGTTAGAATATTCATTGATTTTTGATGTTGCCTATATACTTTTAAACTATTTGCCTGTTTTTTTGGAAACTAACCAATGGTCCATGAAGTGGACCCTCTGGGCCCCTGCTGCAGCCCAAAGAGAGAGAGGCCTGCCTTCCGTAATGTAGTGGATTGAGGACTGAACCACCTGATCAGTATTTGAACATATGGTATATAGACAACGTCTGTGAATTGACTTATTTTTAAATATATGGATTTTATAGATGCTTAATGTGTAGACCTGCCATTATTTGTTGTCATAGTTTTTATTTCTATTTTATGAGGTTTGTTTTAATTTTTATAATTTTTTTAAAAAAATTAAAAATTAAAGAAAAAATGGATTTCCTTTTTTTAAAAAAAATATAGCCACAGGTCAGCCAACAACTTTGTGATGTGGATCTCTGCGCCTTGCTTACAAAAGTGCTCGGTGAGAAGGAGGGTCACGGCAGCGTCCCTGCCGCTGCTTCTGGACAATCACTCCTAAGTGCTTCTCCCCACAGGCTTCACGGCCCTCGTCTTGAAAGAAAACGTGACGTCAGCTCCTTTCCGATGCAATACCTCTTTTCCTTCCTTAATTCACTTGCCTCGTGCGTATGAGGCGCATGTCTGGACACTCGGCTCCCTTTCTTCCCGTGAGAGAGTGCTCTGTATTGTCAGTGACGCATGGTTTCAGAGTCTGCTCCTTTTTTGTGTGTGCAAGTAACAAGGAAATAAAGATGCAATAAATCTGTTCTAGAACTGAGGATTTTAAGTTTATACAACCTTTGTAGATGTTCTGTAACATGCCAACATATTAATCTAATTTAGGTGCATTAAGTGGGGGGAGATTAAGCATCACAGAAAGTGACTTTTCTGTTTATTATTGAAGCAAGAACTTGTGGAGGTTTTTTAAAATTCAAAGACACTACTTTGATAAGATATACTGTAATACTGCAATGTTTTACTATATTACCTTCAGTGGAGGGTAGGAATTCTATGAATAAACTATTGCACCTTTAGTCATGCAATTTCTGTGTGCCTAAGATAATGTTTCTAATGATAACAAGAAAAATTCTAATGAAGGTATATCCACAGAAAATAATATCTGCCCTTAGCAGTTGCAAAAATACCTGATTTAGTAAGACTAGTGCTAACCAGTTGTCAGCCTGCGAGGCAGCTCCTTTCCTGGGAGTAACCGCATGTCCTCTCGTGGCCCTGTCCCATTTTCATCAAGAGTGGTGAAATATTTGTCCAGAGGTTCACTGACAGAATAACATCTGTCCTTTGGAGTGTATATAGGATAGGCCTAGTATACGTTGCAATTATGAAACCCTTACTACCAGGCAGCATTGATAGTTCAATACTGTGAGGTTTGAATTGCAACCGTTGTGAGGGGAATCAGCATAAACTTCTGGACTAGAAAATGGAATGGCCAGAGAATTGTAGAGTTGGCTGTCCTTGAGACAATGAATAGAAAATCCATCTTAACATCAGGACTTCATAATGTACAAGCTCCTCACAGGGCAAATTGGCAAGCCAAGACTGCCCACTCGCAATGATGAGAGGAAAGACCCACGTGTACCCAAAAGGCCAAGCACCCAAAGCTTTCCTCACCATTAAAGGCAACGGGACAAATACCCATGCACACACAAGGATCCTGTGGAGCTACTGGGGGAGGCGGGAGAGGGGGCACTTTCCCTCTGTAGAGAGTAGGCACTGGTGAAGTAAAATACTTGAGATTTTAATGAACTGGTACAGGTAAGGGACTACTCGTTTATTTCTTTTCTTCGGAAATATTGCCGTACGTGGGAACACTTGCATTTTTTAAAATCTTCTGTACCCCAGTGATGTAGTATATACTGAACTAAATTGAAAAAGCAGTACCTTGAAATTTGAATACTGGACATGAATCGTGAGATTTGGGCTCTTACTGAAGCTTACATACTTGGAAGTCAATTTGGTTTGCCTCAACAGAATATACTTCCAAGTAACTGTGCTTACAAAAACAGTATTTTTTCACACAGAACTTAACCCCACCTGTATTTCCATCATGACTGCACTTAGCATTTGTTACTCAAGGTGTAGAATGGGTCGCTGTGTGACGGTTCTCCACAGGCCACTGCCTCATGCCTGTGGCCAAGTCCCACAAATGGAAGTCCAGCTGGCCGGCCTTCGTATTCAGCAGTCCCTGATTTGAACAGATGAACTCAGTCTTTAGCCACATCACTCTGGAGTAGTTCTTACGTTACCATAGCAACCCTCTGTCCCACAACTGTTTGCTACGCAGCTCCGATAATAGATGTAACGGGGAGGGCACTGGGGGGTGGATGTAGAATGTGGTTACTTCCCTTGCCAACATGTCTCTCTCACCTAGACCCTACAACATTGTTATAGGAAGTAACTTCCAAACCTTGTCCTCGAGAGTTCTCCTCATGCGGATGTCGCTGGAATAGTGTGGGAATCGGCCCTGCTGAGTCAGCAATGGTACCACTATGCACAAACCAATTTTCAAAGAAATACTGAACGTATTTTTAAATGCATTTGAAATTGGAAGATCAGGCCCAAATGGGACACTTGAATTTGAATTTAAACGTATTCAAATGATACCATGTGAGTTTCTAATTATTCCTCTTTTCTTACTTTGCAGCCACATGGTATAGGAAATGGAGCGGGGTATGAGTATCTGGTATTTCAAGGTGTAGCTGACAGTCCTACAGTTACAAAATATTAGTACAGTGTTGGTTTGTGAGCTTGTGATAACATCATCTGGCTGGTAGATGGAAACAGTGATTTGAAAAGCACATGTGGTTTTTTTTATTGTGTTCTTTTAAAAAGAAAAATATATTTATTCTGCCTAAAGAATATTTTAAAATGCTAAATTAATTGAGATACCTGGTTGTATATGACTATGTGTACACAGCAATTGTCTTTGAAAGTGTTTGTGAAATGAAATAGTGGTCATTTCTTCAGTAAGCAATAAATATTTTCCAGGGGCAAGGTGTGGGAGGGTGTCACTCAGCTGTTAACTATTTATTTTTCAGTTGGGGCAGGCCTTGCATGCAGTGGTGTTTCTTCCAAAGAGTTTGTACATGCTCTTGCTGTCCGGTTTTTAAATCTGTCACAGCCTGATGGGGCATTTCACATTTTATTAAAATGGTGCCTTAGAAAATACTAAGCTATTGCAAAGTCACCAGTGGCATAAAGATGTCATTCCCAAGGACAGAGATTGGTAGTTGTTGTTCTCAATGGAGCTGGTCGTACAAACAGTACAGCTGTTTGTGGAATGTGCAGCTGAGTCCCATTAGCAGGACTTGTTCAGATACATTTGGATAACCTTGTTGATCACACAGTCCAGTACAAATATCTCTCTGCAGAACCAGAAACGCACACGATGAAAATGAAAGCCACCCTTTAAAAAAATAAATGCTTCTCCCCCTCCCTTTTGATGGGTGCATGTTGCATTAAAATGTAGTAATTCCCCAACTGTGTGCCAGACACACTGTTGTGTCATAAAAGACGAGCTGTGAGAAACTGATTAAATAATTAAAGGTGCCTATGCGTGCACATACAGGAGATGTTGCCTGCTGAGCCTTGGCACGATTCTCCGCTCTGGCTTTACTTCATTCCACTCAGCCATGTGGGAGGTGGATTATCCGGTCCTATCTCTGCATTAGCTGTTAACAGATGTGGAGAAACTGCAGAATTGTCCACCTCTGAGGAGGCTGCCCGTTGCTGTCCTGCACCTCCTCATCTCGGAACGAGGTCAGTATGCAGAGACAGAAGGCATGAGGGTCTCCGGAAAGTAGCTCATTCTTACACTCTCCACACACACAAATTTGTGGGGTGTAAGAATGAAATGTACCCTCTTCCCCTTTTAAATTCTGAAAGCACACCTCAGCCTCCAAAGTTTGGAGAAATCTACATTCACGGTGTGAATGCCGGGGCTAATATTCAGAACATATTTGTGCACTGGGATGCTGAAAATCTGTTTTCCAATCTCGCTCTTTCTGAGACTCCCTCACGTTCAGCCCCACAGGTCGGCCGTGCAAATGGCACAACCCATGCTAATCTCTTGTTTAGCCAGGTGGAGCATGCGCTCCAGAACGAACACACTGGAGGCTGGAGGAAAGAACAGTAAAGCCAGGATCTCAAAATCTGCCCTTGTAACTACTTGGAAGTATCTGCATACTTGCTATACAGGGAAAGGGGGAGGCACATTTTACTGCTTAGGCCAAGGAAGACAATCGAGAGGAGGACCCACCAATAACAATGGGGTCGCGCCTACCCCTAAAGTGAGCAAAGTCTGAAGCCTTCCTGTAGCCCAAGAAGACACCTGCCAGTTTAACCAACTCTTCCTCCAGTGGACAAGCCACTTAAGTTGGAGGAAGTCCTTTTGGAGGAAGGTTGGATCCACTCCATCTTTGTGAATTCTCATGTAGAGGCCAACATGACATTCTCACACTTCATTCCCTAGATGTGCATTCTGGGCATTGTTGCCTAGAGGACCCAGCACTCATCTGTACACCTTGCTGGTTGGTTATGCAAGGAAGCCGACTTGCAGAGATCTTCTGAAAGAGACGCATTCTCACCGATACGTTTAGGGTGTGCACTCCGGCACACAGATTCGCTGCGGTCCAATTTATCAGTGCATGTGCACGGCCTGGGCTAGCATCCCAGTTGGGTATGCTTGAACCACTGGAAGTCAATGGTGCTGAAGGGCACCTCGCTCTGTGTTGTGTTGTGTTTCTTGTGTGTAATCCTGTGGGAAGTTCTCTCTTAGAAGTCTAATTGCAATGAACAGAGCTTGTAAAAGAGCCAAGTGGGTTTTTGTAAGACTCGATTTCCAAGGAGCTTCCGCAGGAGATATTCCTGGTAGATTGTGAGTATTTTGCTTGTACACAAGCATGATGATGATGATGATGATGGAGTCTAAATGCAAAGTTGTGCAGATCTCTTTTGATTAACGAGAAGGAATTTTATGTCCTGGTTTTCAGCAAAAGCGTAATTGTAGCAAGAACTTGCATGCTAACAGAATTTTTTCACGTGCAACGTTCTGTGGCCAGGCTGCTCAGGAATGTAGCTGGCCATCTGTTTTTGACCCCCTTCTTCTTTGTCACTTTGGCAGTGGCTAATTTTACATGTATCAAAACTTGAACAGAAAAGGCAATCCCGGCTCCAACTCCTCCATGATAACTTATCAGTCACCAGCAAAGAGAGGAGGATATTATTATTTTCTTATTATTGCCAATTCTTCCTCTTTATACTTAATTTCAGATTTCACTGACATTTCAGCCCTCTCTTTTTTTCCAGCTTTTGTTTAATTGTGACATGATTGTTCTTTAAGCAGGTTGGGGTGGTGGGGCAGGGAAATTTTTAAAAAAACCTTTAAAAAAAATTGAAATGTTCAGTGTGTTTCAGAAAATGATTTACTGTTAATGAACCAATATAATAAATGTAACAGGTTTTTTTTTTAGGTATTCCAAAAACTGTATTTAGCTTTTTGTTTCTTTAGAGAGCAGGCATAACCATGTCATTATTTTTATATACTTCACTCTCAAAACTTCATAGTGGCCCTTATTCTTCTTATGTAGAATTTATTCCATATCTACTGTAGTTATTGATATGGTAATAGAAAAGTGGGTGATCCAAAAGAGGGCTATTTTATATGCAAGATCACCAAAGGACAGTTGTGTCCTACATGGAGAAATGTTGAATATCAATTACAGTAATCTACATTGATAATATTTATTCTAAAATGCCTCCAGAAAGTCAGAAAATTGTCTTAAAATGCTACAGCTTTTATAGTAAATGTTATGTTTATAAATAAAACATTGATTAAAAATGATGTCTTGATTGTTATTCGTTAAAATGGGTGGGGGCGTTACATCGTAAAATGTTGTGGGAAATTAATACTTTCCCCATCTTGGTGGTGGCCGTTTCCCCGAAGCCCTAGCAGTGCTTTTCTAAGTCAAGCTGCAATGGAAGTCAACGCTGGATTGCCCTGTAAGAGTCGTTCCCCCCACCCCCTCCCCGGGACCCTCACAGTCTTCGTGACCTTCGTGCTGCGCGATCTTTCCGAGCAGCTGTGCCACTCCGGTCGAGCTTCCCGGGGGTCTGCAGCTGTATCGGCAGTCCCCATGTGACTCGTTGGTGTCTTGATGGAGTCGATCTCTGAAAGTTCAAAAAAAGTCTAGTGCCTTGACACCCCTGAAGCATGATCCACGCTGGGTGAGAGAGCTTGCGGGCAGGTCTGCACAGCATAAATGCCATAGTCTGTCCCGTTTTGTCTTACAGGATATGAGACACTGTTCACTGGACAAACTTGCAGTGGTGATCAAGCTTCATGAGTTCATTTTATAAGTTATTTAAAAATTAGCCAAAACAATGCCCTACATTGTCATTTTATGTATACATGTATTTTATGTATTTTGGTATACATAAAAGGCCCCTAGAGAGGCAGCAAAAAGAAAGTCTCCTAAATAAATAAGTACATACATCAAATGTGTATAGTATGAGATGGGCTATGATGTTCAGGCTTATTTAGAGGAAGGAAATCTTTAAACTAAAGAGATTTGCTTTGGATTCCCCCCCCCCTATATTATGAGATCAAATAGTTTTGTTCCAGGAAGCAAGTCCTTGTTGTTTCAAATATTTATTGACTGCTATGGGACCATTCAAATCTTGACTATTATAGCTAATCAAGGTCTCTGCTCAATCTATCATTGTGATAGCTATTAGATTTGTTCGTTTCCCAAATACATCTTTTTAAAACGTTGTGCAAACTTCCTCTCAAGACCTGGGTGTAAGTTGGAGATCAGTGGTCCAATTAGGCAGAATATCAAAAGTAAATGTTGTGTCGGGGTTGGATAGAAAAGTCAACAAAATTCACACAGTACCACCATGTAACTATTCGTTGGGCCTATCTACAAATGAAGTTGTTGGTTCCAAGGCTATGTTGTCATTACTGACTGAAGCAGTTTTTTCAACAATGGGTTCTCTATAAGAGAAGCATGTTTAAAAGCCTCAAATGTAATTGGTGAGCACACACTTTAATTAACAGCTGTGATTTAAGAGTACGTGGGTGCATTCCTGGGACACTTCAGTTAGCAGAATGACTGCTATATTATAGATGCATTATAGATATACAGGGCTTTTTTTCAGCAGGAATGCAGTGGAATGGAGTTCCAGAACCTCTTGAAAATGGTCACATGGCTGGTGGCCCCGCCCCCTGATCTCCAGACAGAGGGGAGTTTCGATTGCCCTCTATTACGCCGGGCGGCACGGAGGGCAATCTCAACTCCCCTCTGTCTGGAGATCAGGGGGCGGGGCCACCAGCCGTGTGACCATTTTCTCCGAGGGCAACCCACTGAGTTCCACCACCTCTTTTCCCAGAAAAAAAAGCCCTGTAGATATATATTATAGACTGCTACATTATAGATGGCCTTGCCATCATCTTTAAATCATTTTTGTTAAAAGTTAAATGGCTTTATAGTAGCTCAATAAAACACCTATGTTGATATTTTGACAATTTACTAATGTTTTTAAATATAAATTGTTTAGTTATAGCACAGGTGATTAAAATGCTTTAATAATTAGACAAGACTTAGCGGTAAATGAATGTTGTACCGAAAAGGTACACACAGGTATCAGCCAGGCTGTGATGAATAATTGCCCCAGTCCAGACTCTCAAAAACACAGTTTGGTGAGTATCTATACCAGCTAACCAGCAGTTGCAAACAGGATTATTTTCAGGCCTAACTGAAAAGGCAAGCTGTATCTCTTTGGTGTGTGACAAAGTGTGGCGACAGCATGCATTAAAGTAATGACAAAGGCTTCAACTTTAAGACAACATGTGTTCTGGGTTTTTAAAATGGTTTTATAATGTAAAAGGTAATTTGAAGACCCAAACTGGTTATTCTTTTGAATTGAATCCCAGAATGAAAACACCATTAAGTTTTTTTTAAAAAAATGCTGTCCCGACAGCTCTGCTCGCAGCAGAAAACTGGCTCGTTTTCCTAGGTTGCTGGCCTGAGTTTTAATTGAATTTTGATGAGATGATGGATGTTGTGCTTTATTCCAAGTCTATATGCTAAATTAACAAGATTGTCTGCTCAGTTCACCCTTTTCAAATCAGACTGGGATGAGTTGCCGCTCATTCTCCCATGCAAAATAGGATTAGCTACGTGAAGCTAAATCTTACTCAAAAAGTTGAAAATCATGTCGCTGTTTTTAAAGCAATTTAACTAAGGTTAAGAAAATGATAATATGTTGCTCTTGGGAAGTACGCAATGATAAGGGAGTAAGTCTGTTGAACTCAAAGGGGCTTACTCTTAGCGAAGTCTGGTTAGGAGGAGAGGGGCTGCGTTTAATACATCAAAAGTAAATCAGAGAGCAAAGATGTTTCCAGCACTGAAACAAGCTACAGATTCATATACATTAAAACTGCAAGTAAAATCCAAAAAAAAAGCCCACATATTAAGAGCAACCAAAACAGCAAAACACAGCGTGGAAGCTTTTGAGTTCTCTGATCAGGGTGGAGTAGGGGAGGTCTCGCACTTTTAAGCCCCTGGCGTTGAGGCCTTAATGTACGTGGATTTTGTTTTGAGCTTTGAAATGGACCAACATAGCCACTTACTTTTTCAATTTGCAAGTAAAGGCTCTAGATAATAGCCATTGGATAGAAGGATTTGAGTCCTTAGAGACGACAAGATTTTCAGGGTGTAAGCTTTTGAGAGTCAGGGTTCCCTTCTTTAGATATGAAATAGGTTGGGTGTTCCAGTTACCAAGTTATCATGTGACATTTATGATTAGCACATGAAATAAACTATGAGAATACCAATAATTTGAAAGAGATCCTAACATTAACGTTTCCTTTATCAGCAATACAAATTTAAATAATACCCAACCCACTGTACCAGTTACAGCGATATAGCTCCCTGTATTGGTTAATATGTATGTTTGTAAATCATAAGTGAGAAATGGAACATTTAAACATTACAGTCCTGGGTGTGAGTGAACTAATTTGGATTCACTCAGGACATTTTCAGACAGAAAACCACAAAGTGTTTTACTGTGGAAATGACAAACGCAAAAGAAAAAGCGTTGCTCTAATAGTGAGGTGAGACATAGCACAAGCAGTAAAGAGCTACAACGCAAAGTCTGACCAACTAATATCAAGCAGACTTCATGGAAAGCCTATTAACATAACCATCATTCAAGTTTAAGCCCCAACTACAAATGCTGAGGTGGAAGAAATCAAAAACTCTTACATAGGTGTCCAAGAAGAAACTCCTAATCAAGATAGGCTGATAATCATAGGTAATAGGATGGTATAAGTAGGAGACAAAGCAGAATCAAACATTGGAAAATTTGGACTAGGATCACAAAACGAAGCAGGAGAGCATCTCATAGAATTTTATGACGATGATTGTATATGTGGAAATCACTGGGTGACCAATACAGGAACCAAACAGATTACACAACTGGAAGCAGAAGCTGGAGAAACTCTATTCTCTCTGCTAAAGCAAGACCAGGAGCTGATTGTGAAACAGATCATGAGTTGCTAATGTCAAAAATTAGAATAAAGCTGAAGAGAAACACTAAAAGAATCATAGTGGCAAAATAAAATCTAAAGAATATTCTTGAAGAATTTAAAAAGCATGTAAATAACAGATTTGCAATGCTAAGTTTAATTGATTGTGAACCAGAAAAACTAAGGGCTTAAACCAGAGATATTATCAAGGAAGAATGCCAAAGCGTGCAGCAACTATCAGACTATAGAGTTAATTTCCCATGCAAGCAAAGTGATGCTCAAAATTCTACAACAAAGATTCTTAGCATATATGGAACGAGAAATGCCAGATGTTCAATCAGGATTCAGAAAAGGAAGTGGTACCATAGCAATCACCTTGCAAACTGATGATGGCTAATGGGACGTACCAGGGAATTTCAGAAGAAAATCATCCTCTGTTCTATAGATTATAGCAAAGCTTTGGATTGTGGATCATGAAAAAATATGGATAATGTTAAAAGAAATGGGGGTGTCATAACATCTGATTGTTTTGATGCACAACTTGTATTCTGGACAAGAGGCTACTGTCAGGACAGAATATGGGGGAAACAGAATGGTTTCCAATTGGCAAGGGTGTCAGACAAGGATGCATATTATCTCCCGACCTGTTCAACCTCTATGCAGAGCATATCACAAGGAAAGCTGGATTAGATCTAGAAGAAGGCGGAGAGAAAATTGGTGGGAGGAGCATTAATAATTTTAGATATGCAGATGACACCACATTACTGGCAAAAAATAGTGAAAACTTGAAACGACTGCTGATGATGGTTAAAGGAGAAAGTGCCAAAGCAGCTGAACATCAAGAAGACAAAAATAATGACTACGGAGGAATTACACAATTTTAAATCTGAGAATGAGGAAATTGAAATTGTTCAAGATTTTCTATTCCTTGGCTCAATCACCAACCAAAAGGGAGAATGCACCCAAGAAATCAGCAGCCATGAAGGAACTAGAACATATTCTTTTTAAAAAACAATTTTTATTTTATTGATAAATAAATCCCATTAAAAAAGGAAAAGAAAAGAAAAAGAAAAAACAGAATACAGGAGAGAGAAAATGATAAAAAAGAAAAAAAAGAACAGAAACTAAAGAAAAATGATACCTCATTTCAAATTTTATCTACATCTATAATAGCCTTAGAAGCATTATACTTGTAGTCTTAATGCCTCAAAAATTTACCTTTTCTATATTACCGTCCTTTTTATTTAATTTTCCTCAGTTTTGTCTTCTTTGAAACCAAATCCACAAATCATCAGTTCAACTTTTCCCGTTTCACACAGAAAGTCAATAAGAGGTTTCTAAATTGTTATGAATGTAGACAATGTTTTATCTCAGATCAAAGCTGTAAGTTTAACCATCTCAGCTAACTCCATCCTTATCCTTAAGAATCTTTTCTAGTTTCCAGATGGCAGTTAACTAGAAAACATTTTTCTAAAATAGGGTTTCTTGCATGCGTCTGTTACCCAAAACCACACATCTATGTGTAATCTTATTTCACAGAGAACTTGTCTACTGCTGGAGGTACACGTGTTATAATCATGAAGGCCTAGCAATTACAAATAGGAGTACGACATAATTCAACTATAGGACTGGATTAAGACATGCCGAGGCCCACAACTAAGTCTAGCTGTGATGTCTTTACTAAGTTTTTCGCTGATAAAATACCATGAATATGTTCTGATCTAGACTAGATGCTAGCTGCAATACAAACGAGATAGAAGAAATGCTTAATATACCATCTGGCCTATATTTAGACTGCTTTGAACCAATTACAATGACAGATCTTAACAGGATCCTGGCATCTATGAAAGCCACTGCTTGTGCACTTGATCCTTGCCCATCTTGGCTGTTAAAACCAAGCAAAGATCAGATAAGTGAACCACTGAGATCTATTGTAAATCAATCGGTAACTCAGGGCACCTTCCCCTGGCCGCTCAAACAAGCAGTTATTCATCCGCTAATTAAAAAAACATCCCTAGATGACTTCCGGTTTGGGATTCATGGAGGTCTAACGCAGCTCCATTTGCGGAGCTGACCGGATTGCCGTTTTAACCGGCCGGAGGGGTGAAAATAACCCGCGGCCGACTGCTCTCAGGCGGGGAGCAGGCAAAGAACGCTCAAGACCCTAGGGTGAGCTAGATCTCGGACGAGGGGGGGCTCTACACAAGGAGTCTCCCCCCCGATCCTTGAGGTCCCACCTTGCGACGGGTCGGCTATAATCTCTGCGGCAATTTTGGGGCCAATTCGGCTGGCATAAGACCTACATACCCAAGCTTCGATCGGGGAGGGAAGTCGAGAGGAGAATTTAAGATCGAAACAGCGATTACAACCCGAGAAAGTTGAAGAGAAGGTAAAGATCGCTATCTCTTGAAACGGGACAGATTGACAAAAACAGAGAGGAAAGAAAGTAGTTTTTTAAACTGCAACAGACTAGTGAAAAGGAGGTGAAGACTCGGCAGGAGTTGTATTTTAAAAGAGACTAAGTTTAAAGAAGTTATTACAAAAATCGGACTATTGCTTTGAATACCTGTGGTTTTGGAGCTGTGGGAAAAAGACACCATCGCGAGACCTGCTGTGGGAAGACGGGAGACAGGAAGTGCGTAACAACAATAGAGTGGCTGGAGGGAAGCGGCCCTTGCCAAGGGACAGGAAGTGGGGAATCGCCATTTTTGAAAGTGGAAGGGTCGTGGCTTCAGCGGAAGAGGAAGTAGGCCATCTTGGATTATAATAACATAGAGAAACCATAGAGAAAAGACGCCCGACATTTTGGATATAAAAAATTAATTTTGGCAAAGATTGGGACATTTGAAAAAAAGGAAAACGTTTAATTATACGCCACGGAGCTGAGGAAGAGAGCAGATTCGTGGGAGCGAGCTAAAGCAAGCCCCACGATGTCGAAAAAAGAGTGGCAATCGGCAATAGAAAATTTGGACAAAAAACTTATAGACATGATGAAAGAACTTAAGGACACGAAATTGGAGCTTATTAAAGAGGTCAAAGAAGTTACACAGACAGTAAAGTCGGAGCTGTCAGAAGTGAAAAAAGGCGTGGAAACGATTAGCAGTGAATTACAAGGAACGAAACAGAGAGTCAAAACAGTAGAAGACGCGATGGAGAATTTAATAGAAACGCAACAAACAGAGATGAGATTGGTAAAGGGGAGGATGTCAGTTGCAGAAACTAAACACATGGAGAAGCAGCTTCGTTTTCGTGGTCTGCCAGAAGTTGAAGGGAAGTCAGCGCAAGAACAGATGACTGAGGTGTTGGCTGAATACCTGGGGAAGGAGGAGGAGGAAATTGTGGCTATCCTAGATGTGGCGTATCGTGTGAACTCGAGAATTGCAACCCAGAGGAAACTACCAAGGGATGTGATCGTGCAGTTTACAACTAGAAATATGAAAGAGAGGATTGTGACAAAACAATTTCAAGATCCATTGGAGATTGATGGCAAGACGATTATCATAATGAAGGAATTGCCCAGATCAGTGTTACTGGACAGGAAAAAATATAGAGTGTTAATTCAGACTTTGAAGGACATGAACATTAGGTACAGATGGGAGTTACCGGAAGGAGTGTCCTTTGAGTTTGGAGGGGCAAAAAAGCGTATCAGATCTGAGCGGGAGATGGAGAGATTTATTAAGGACAATGAAAAAGACTTACCAACAAAACCATGAATATGGAGTGTAAAGTATTATCTTGGAATGTAAATGGACTAAACTCACCGAATAAGAGAAAAAATATTTTTCATTGGCTACTAAAACAAAAATGTGATATTGTTTGTTTGCAGGAGACCCATATTAGAAAACAGGATGTAAAATATTTAAAATCTGGAAAATTGGGCAAAGAATTTGTAGCGGCTTCCAACAAGAAAAAAAGAGGAGTGGTGTTGTATATAAAAGAGGAGCTGCAGCCAAAATTTGTTATGAGAGATGTGGAAGCTAGATTTGTAGCAGTGGAATTTAATTGGAACTTAAAGAGAGTGTTGGTAGTCGGACTTTATGCACCTAACGGTGCAAAGGAAAGCTTCTTTGAGGACTTAAGGAAGCACTTAGACGATCTTGTATATGACCAGATAATTCTTGCTGGAGATTTCAATGGAGTGACAGATTTGGAACTAGACAAAAAGACTACAAAAGCACAAAAGAAAAGAGGACTATTGCCAAAGCTTTTTTTTGAGTTGATTCAACAAGAGACTCTCGAAGACGTATGGAGGAGAGAATATCCTAAAACCAGACAGTTTACTTTTTATTCTGCAAGGCATCTTACATTATCAAGAATTGATATGATCTGGGCCTCAAAGGACTTAGCGTTATGGACTAAGGAGGTAGAAATAATGCCGATGGTAGGCTCAGATCACAACCCAATTATGTGGAAATTTGGAAAAAGGAGAAAAAGGAAAGCCTGGAGAATAAATGAGGACTTGTTACAGGAAAGTGAGAATATGGAAACATTGAGAAGAGAGACTAAGTTTTTTATACAATACAACGTGAATAAAGAAGTACCAACCAGTAAAGTTTGGGACGCGTATAAGGCGGTTGTAAGGGGCATACTAATGGACTTAAATGGTAGAGCAAGGAAAAAGAAAGAGGAGAAAAGACAAGAGATTGAGGAGAAAATAAAGGCCAAAGAACTACAGTTAAAAAAGAGACCAGGGAAAAAGAAAATACATCAGGAAATCAAAATTCTTCAAGAACAGTTAACAGCAATGAGTAATAAAGAATTGGAGTGGAACCTTAAAAGACTGAATCAAAAAGCTTTTGAGGGTGCTAATAAACCTGGGAAATATTTGGCATGGCAATTAAAGAAGAAAAGGGAAAAGAAAATAATAAATAAAATTTGTGAAGAAAATAAAACGTATTTGGAGCAGACTACCATTAGCAGAGCCTTTTATAAATTTTACGCTAAGCTGTATAATAAAAAAGAAGTAAACAAAGAATCAATAGCATCATATTTGGAGAAAACCAAACTTCCAGAGATCTCGGAAGCTTGGAGAAATAAGTTGAACAGTGAAGTAACTGACGAGGAAATAAGTATGGCAATACAATCCGCAAATCTAGGAAAGGCGCCAGGGCCAGATGGACTTACGGCTAAATTTTATAAGACAATGGCCAACGAACTGGCACCATTCCTAAAAGAGGTGATGAACGGAGTTTTTAGGGATCAAAGAATTCCAGACACTTGGAGCGAAGCGAATATATCATTGATCCCAAAAGAGGGCCAAGATCTGACTAGCGTGAAAAATTACAGGCCTATATCATTACTTAACAATGATTATAAAATTTTTGCAAAGATATTGGCGGAGAGACTGAAGGGGTGGCTCTCGGAAGTTATAGAGGAAGAACAAGCAGGTTTTTTGCCGGACAGACAAATAAGAGACAATTTAAGGACAGTGATCAATGCTATTGAATACTATGACAAGCGTTGCGATAAAGAGGTTGGTTTCTTCTTTGTAGACGCTGAAAAAGCGTTTGACAATTTAAACTGGGATTTTTTGTTTGCCGCTATGGAAAAGCTACAATTGGGAGAAAGATTCATCAGAGCAATTAAAGAAATATATAGGGACCAGACGGCAGCAATTGTAGTGAATGATGAACTGACCAAGAAATTGACGATTAGTAAAGGAACAAGACAAGGTTGCCCGTTATCTCCATTGTTGTTCATATTAGTATTGGAGATTCTGATGATACAAATACGACAAGACGAGGAAATACGAGGAATAAAAATAAAGGACTATTCATACAAGGTTAGAGCATTTGCAGATGACATAATGTTAATTGTAGAAGATCCATTGGAGAACATGCCAAAAGTGATAGATAAGATTAAGGAGTTTGGTGACTTGGCAGGTTTCTTCATTAATAAAAAGAAGTCAAAGATACTATGTAAAAACATGACTAAGCAGAAACAACAATTGTTAATGGAAACAACGGACTGTGAAGTAACTAGTAAGGTGAAATATTTGGGAGTTGAGCTGACTGCAAAAAATATAGATTTGTTCAAGAATAATTATGAAAAATTATGGACTCAGAGAGAGACTTGATCAAATGGAATAGACTGAATTTGTCATGGTTGGGCAGGATTGCAGCAGTTAAGATGAATGTGTTACCAAGAGTAATGTTTTTGTTACAGACAATACCAATCATCAGAGACTCTAAACAATTTGAAAAATGGCAGAGGAAAATATCAGATTTTGTTTGGGCAGGCAAAAAGCCTCGAGTGAAAGTAAAAGTTCTACAAGATGCAAAGGAGAGAGGCGGAATGCAACTGCCCAATCTGAGACTTTACCATGATGCAATCTGCCTAGTTTGGCTAAAAGAGTGGATGACATTAAAGAATAAGAAACTATTAGCCCTAGAGGGATATAAAAATTTTTTTGGATGGCACGCATACCTATGGCATGACAAAGTAAAGGTCAACTCGATGTTCCTGCATCATTTTGTAAGGAGAAGTCTATATACAATCTGGAAGAAGTACAGAACTTACCTACAAGAAGGAACCCCCTTGTGGGTGGTTCCATATGAGGTGATAGATCCGAGAGCTGTGGATAATGAACAACAATGTTTAACGTACAAAGAAATAACTAAGATTGAAGTATCTAAACTTAGAATAAAGACGCAAGAGGAACTATCACCTAACTACGATTGGTTCCAGTATAGACAGATCAGAGACTTATATAATTCGGACTCTGTAAAGGGAGGTATACGAATAGAGAATTCGGAACTAGAGCAGACCCTTCTTAAAGAAGATAAGAAAAGAATATCCAAGGTATACCAAGTACTGTTGAAGTGGTATACCGAGGATGAGATAGTTAAAACACAAATGGTGAAATGGGCTATAAACTTTAATAAAGAAATAACAATGGAGGCATGGGAATACTTGTGGAAAACTACAATGAAGACAACGACATGTATTAATATCAAAGAGAACATTTATAAAATGATCTATCGTTGGTACATGACACCAAAGAAGATTGCGCTAGGGAATTTGAATACTTCTAATAAATGCTGGAAATGTAAGAAACATGAGGGCTCCCTCTATCATATGTGGTGGTCGTGTGAGGTAGCTAGGCAGTTCTGGGGGGAAATAATAAGAGAAATGAGTGAAATTTTACAGTTTCAAATAAATAAGAACCCAGAACTCCTGCTGCTAAACTTGGGAATGGAGGGAATTCCAGCCCATCATAGGACGTTGATTTTTTATATGACTGCAGCAGCTAGACTTTTGTATGCGCAGAAATGGAAAGTACAAGAAGTGCCAACTATTGAAGATTGGATCTACAAATTGCTGTATATGGCTGAAATGGACAAGATGACAAGAAAACTGAGAGATCTGGACTCAGGGCAGTTTAACACAGACTGGGAGAAGCTGAAACAATATCTGGAGAAGAAATGGGAGGTGGGAGGAAAACTGTGGCAGTTTGAGAACTACTGAAGTATAATAAAAGTATAAAAGAGAGGGGTGACTTTACCGGGGGAGGAAGAGAAATGTGAATTTATAAGCAGTTAGATTAATTGATTGAGATATATATAGATATGTATAGGTTAACTGATAGAACATTGATAGAGAATAATTAATGATAAGGTTTAAACATGAGGATTGAGTAAATAACAATATTTTCTTTCTTTGATAAGATTTATATGCACCAAACTGAATGTACAGAAGAGTTAAATTGATTGATTATGTGAGGAGTTATATAGAATTACCATAAAAAGTTGAAATGAGTAATATATAGAGAACAAATCAAATTGTTTGATTTAAATGTGGGAAATTTTTATGGTTTATGATATATAGGTTTATATAGAAATATTCAAAACTGGAAAATGGGATAAATTGTTTATCTAAAGACGTATAGTTTGGGTGTATAATAAGTAAAGGAGTTAAAGATGTACTGCTTAATATAATGGAGAATGTATATCTGTTTTAGACAGAGGAATTTAATAGAAGTAGGGGAAAAGGGACAGAGGGTGGGAAAGCTGTTGGAAGTCAACAAAAGGGGGGGAAAGGGAGGGGGTTAGAAACGAAAAATTAGGGGAAAATTGACTGTAATGTAAAAATAAAAATGTTCTAACCCAATAAAAAATTTTTCAAAAAAAAAAAAAAACATCCCTAGATGAAACTGATGTGGCCAATTATCGCCCAGTCTCTAATCTGCCCTTTCTGGGCAAAGTGATTGAGAGAGCAGTAGCTGACCAACTCCAGGTCTTCTTAGATAACTCTGGTGCTTTGGACCCTTTCCGGTCAGGTTTCAGACCAGGGCATGGGACAGAAACAGCTCTAGTAGCATTAGTGGATGATCTCCGTCTGAATATAGACAAAGGCCATGCCTCCTTATTGCTCCTCCTGGATCTGTCTGCAGCCTTTGACACAGTAGACCATGCCATCCTGTTGAGGCGTCTAGAAACAGAAGTGGGCATCAAAGAATGTGCCCCGGACTGGTTGAAATCGTTTATCTTGGAACTGTTGCCGTCGGAGATCAGCTGTCTCCAGAATGGGAATTATCTTGTGGGATTCCGCAGGGCGTAATCTTATCTCCCGTGTTATTCAACCTCTACGTAAAACCTTTAGGAGAACTCATTCGCAGCTATAGAGTGGGACGTCATCAATATGCAGATGACACCCAACTCTATATCTTGCTATCCAGGTCCCCACAGGATGCAGTAGAAATCTTAGAGTGCTGCCTGACAGCCGTGGTGAAATGGCTGAAAAATACAAATTAAAATTGAACCCAGACAAGACTAAAAAGTGATGCTTGTTGGGAAGTCAGAGATCTTGAAAAACATTGTACTCCCCACTTTCGATGGGGTTCGTCTGACCCTTGCAGACTCAGTTAAGAGTCTAGGAGTTATACTGGATCCAGCGCTACTACTAGAAAAACAAGTTAAGGCAGCTGCAAAAAATGCTTACTACAGTCTCACTCTAGCCTGGAAGATGGCTTCTTATCTCAACACGGCTGACCTGGCCCCCTGCATCCATGCTATGGAAACATCAAAACTTGACTATTGTAATGCACTATATACGTTGGTCTCCCAGCTAAGTTAACTAGGAGGCTCCAATTGGTGCAAAATGCTGCAGCTCGACTGTTAGCAGGAGCGAAGAGGAGCATGAACATCACTCCCATCCTACAGTCACTCCACTGGCTACCCATCAGTTACCGTGCTCAGTTCAAGGTATTAGTTATTACATACAAAGCTCTTCGCACCCTTGGTCCAGCATAGCTACGGGACCACCTCCCACCCTATGTCCCTCCACGGCAGCTGAACAGGGTCTCTTGCAGGTGCCAGCCTGTACATGGGTGAAATCAACAGCAGCCCATACATGGGCTTACTCTGTGGTGGCCCCTACCCTATGGAACGGCCTGCCTGAGGAGGTCAGGAGAGCTCCCACGCTCTTGGCTTTCTGCAAACAATCCAAAACCAAATTATTCAAAAAGCCCTTTTTCTCAGCTAAGAGGGCGGTATTGTAGGAAAGAGGTCCCAGATGTTTCGCTAATGAGTTAGGAACCATAGATTTCACCATTAGGTTGCCTTACATATTATCTGTTGCTTTAAATATGTACTCCTATATACTACCTGTGCTTCATGTTGTTTAATGTTAGTCCTAGAACTGATTATGTTCTGTTTCAGCAATTCTTCAACCCCATATTGGATGCTTGCTAATACTAATACTCTTTGTAAACTTAGATTCATTTACCCCATGACATTGTTTATGGAAATGGTCTTGACAGTGTATGGAAATGCCTGCCCTTGTCCTTGCCACTGATTGTACTAATCTCACACTATGTAATCCGCTTGAGTCTCAGTGAGAAAGGCAGAATATAAATGACATAAATTAAATAAATAAATAGTTTAAGAAGCGTCATAGCATTATTGGGGGGAGGTAATTTATAACAATAACATTCGATTTCTATACTGCCCTTCAGGACAACTTAACATCCACTCAGAGCGGTTTACAAAGTATGCCATTATTATCCCCGCAACAAAACACCCTGTGACGTGGGTGAGGCTGAGAGAGCTAGAAGCTGTGACTGACCCAAGGTCACCCAGCTGGCTTCAAGTGGAGGAGTGGGGAATCAAACTCGGTTCTCCAGATTAGAGTCCCGCGCTCTTAACCACTGGTTAGAAATTAACTCCTCATAATCTGAGGGCCTAAACTATAGTTTCTTTGCCTGGGAATAAATTTAGCTCCGCTCAGCAGAGCCTTAGCATCTCCGGCCATCTCCCAATTTTGATTTTTTTAACCCCCTTAGAAATGCAACAAAGTAAAAAAAAGACAGCACGGGCCTCACTGAATGAAGTATGGAGAACTAGCAGCACACAGCATGAAGTTTGTCTTTTTCCGGTCATCCGAATGCAGCAGAAGTAGGAGGGTGCTGTGGCTGGACCAGAACCTGTGTCCCCAGCCTGATCCACCTGACATTTGGGAACTACATATGCAAACTGGATTGGATGTAAATCTGTGTTGTTTCTTATTGTTTCATTATAGTGAATTTTATTGTTTCATTATAGTGAATCCTATTCTTTAGTTGCTCACGTCAACCATGGGTAAAAACAAAGTACCTTAGAACAGTGAAGGAGAAAGATTTCTCATTTAACTTAATTCAAAGAAATTATTTTAGTTATTAGCAGCACATCCTTTGAATGGTTTTTCTATGATTTTTAAAAATTATTATTCTGTATCTGGATATGCTGGAAGCTGTAGTCGAAGCAGCTGGTGTCTGGCAAGAAGTACTGTTGTATAATTAACCAGAGTTTACTGTCCTGGGCTGAAATTATTTGAGTCGTTTCCATTTTTATCTGTATAAAGAGGAAAAGAGGACAACCGTCTTGGAAAGAGAAATGACAAGAAGGACTTTTGAGGACTGGCACGCACTGGCAAACCCAGGCTGAGTCTGTGAGGGGAACAGTCATGTCTCAAAGAAAGAACCAGACACCCAAAAACCCAAAGCAAAGCATTTTCTAACATTTAAAAAAGACCAAGTACTTTCAGCAAGATACCAGTCCAGATGTTTTGAATCACTTTATACTGAAAACTTTCATATCCATTTTATTTTTACTTCATTTATATTCTGCCTTTCCCTCCGCTGGGGACCCAAAGCAGGCTGTGTTGCTCTCCTTTCCTCCAGTTTATCCTCACAGCTATCCTGTGAGGTAGGTTAGGCTGAGAGGGTGCGACTGGCCCAAGGTCACCCAGCGAGCTTCCACGGCAGCATGAGGATTCGAACCGGGGTCTTCCAGATCCTAGCCTAACACTCTCACCACTATACCTGACTGGGTCTATTAAGCGAGTAAAGTTGGTAAACACTGGTAAACATACTCTGAACTGCCCAAAGGGATTCTGGGAATTATGACAGTGGCTGTCAATTAACTGTTATATTTAAGGCTACTACACAGATTAAATCTTCAGAGTGCCTGACCCATGTGAGCCGTCTCATGAATTCAAAGGAAGTTGCCTAACTCAGGCTCACAGATCTTAACTCAATCAGACAGCCCGTGTGATCTAAGAACATCAGACTGGGGAGACCCAGGTTTGAATCCCCCCTCTGACATGAATTGTATTGGGTACCCTTGGCTGGTCACTCCCAGCCTCACAAAACTGTTGCAAGGATAAAATTGGGAATGGTAGAATTCAGACTGCTATGCTGATCTAGTGGGGAGCCCTAAAGTATACTATCTTAATGTCTCTCAATTTATCTAGTTCATCTATGTGCATGCATGATACAAATGGCATAAATAAAAAAATGAAAAATAATAACAATAAAAATTATGCAAATGATATAATAAAATGAAGGCATCCATTATCCATGGACTAACACAAACTATGCTAATTCATACACATTAGACACATATCCTTTTCAGTGTCACACTAGAAAATTACTGAGATCCCCTCTGGGGCAGTGCCTCAAGTGTCTGACCAGGTTGGGGAGAACTGAGTTCAAATCCCCTCTCAAATATGAAGCCGGTCACACACTCTCAAACTCCCTCTCAGGGATAAAATGGGGGAAAGGACAACTACGTGTCCTGCTCTGATCTTCTTGGAGGAAGAACAGGATAAGAATATAACAACTTAATTACTCACTGCGGAATGTGCCACTTGCCTCCACGGACAGCTCTGAATTGGGGAGGGTCTCAAAGGTAACATGAACATTCGCTCTGAGCAGTTTGATCTGTGACAGTGGATTGATTCATCACGAGCCGTTTCTCATTAAGATTGCAGAATAAAACTGAAAATAATCGAAAGTTGCCTGAAAGATTCAGATCCTAGAAGACATATTAAATGAACTCCACATACTTTTTTGAAAGCTATTCTGGAGATAATTTGGTGCTTTCTAAACATCCCATGCTGGGGGAAAATAACCAGTCTGGAATACTGAGGGAGGACAGAGGGATATTCCAGCTAGCTCAGAAACGCTCAAAAATACTCAGATGCAACATCTCAAAGGTACTGTGTGGCCGCATGGGCTGCATCCTCCGATACAAGGGGACAAAGATGGGCACTGGGCCAGGCAGTGGTGTCAATGGGGGCTCCCTTAGCCCCAGGCCGGGAGGTTCACTTTCAATTCTGCCACAGGAATGACCGGCAGCCATCTTGGGAAGGAGGAAGCGCTGCCACTCGGAACGGCCTCGCAATGGCTGCAAAGCTCCGCCCTCTCCTAGAAAATAGCCTGGGCTGCCACGGGGGGGGGGCATTCAGGGCCCTATTATTCATAAGGTTCTTTGTTATTATTCATAAGGTTTTAAAGTTATTTGTATACTGTTTTATCTGTTTTTAACTGTATTTGTGTAAACTGAAATGTTGTACTCCACCCTGAGCCTGCCTGGCGGGGAGGGCGGACTAATAATATAATATAATATAATATAATATAATATAATATAATATAATATAATATAATATAATATAATATAATATAATATAATATAATATAATATAATATAATATAATATAATATAATTAATATAATATAATATAATATAATATAATATAATATAATATAATATAATATAATATAATATAATATAATATGT
Organism: Eublepharis macularius; assembly: GCF_028583425.1. NCBI lineage: Eukaryota > Metazoa > Chordata > Lepidosauria > Squamata > Eublepharidae > Eublepharis > Eublepharis macularius. The sequence goes on along the minus strand of NC_072799.1, from coordinate 94,539,352 downwards.
GTGGTATATTATGTGAGGTATAATTTATAACATAATATTTGTGAGGTACACCCTCACATAAATTACAGTTAATTAATTCTCTTATTAATAAGACAATTAACTGCTTCCTTATTGAAGTGAAACAAATTGTTTTTTATATTAAAACAATTATCCATACATTATATGTTTTTAATAAATAATAAAAAACATTCATTTCAAAGTATTACAATATTGAAAAATTACACCCCCAAAATGTGCTTTCCTGAAGAGTTCTACTCACGCAATAAAAATATTTTAAAAATTGTGAATAGAATTCTTCAGGAGACCCTCAAAATGGATCCAGGGCTATGTACTGCGGTCTAGTGCCTACCGTACCAGGGTCAGGCTGTCAGCTGTAGTGGGGTGAAAGACTGAAGTGCTTGGAGGGGGCCCAAAATACCTGAAAGCCTAGGAGGCCCGGCCACGGGTTAATACGGCCGGGGGGGGGCATTGGAGAAATGTAGAGAGACGCAGGGCCTCCCTCCTTCCATGCATGTGCGCACACACACAGGCAGGCTATCACTCTTGCTCCCTCCCAAAGGGATTTCCCAACACTGACTGCTCCTTATTCCCCACTCACATTCCGTCCCCTCTCCAAGTCCAATCAACAGTCACTCTTAATACTCATGTCGTATTAGCTTTTTATTTCAAAGATATCTTTTGAAAAATGATTAGTGAGATGTTAAAATTAGGCTAAGAAAAAGGCACGGGCTGAATTTTGCTTTTTATTATCAACAATCAGTTTAATGGTACACTGTTGGAAAACTATATGCACATGTAGAAATATTTTCCCCTTTTAAATAGATGCATTCATTTTAACCACATATAAATAAATCTGAAAATCCGGAAACATAATTTATGACTGTTGATGCTCACAAACCTATTCACGAAGGGAAAAGAAAAACCCAAAAACAAGGACGACATGCACCTGGCAACAACCAAAGCAGGTTTCATGGCGTGGCACTGGCCTCTCCATAAACGTCAAAGGGGGTTAACCAGCGGGATCCTTATTTCTCCGCAGACACACCATAAAGACTACGAGGAGGGAAAAACATTCTTTATACGTCTAACTAGAGTAGACAATTCTGTATCAATATTAACACTATACAATTGAGTCACAGAACACAGTTGTAGAAAGACACAGAAAAAAAACTTCAAAGCATACCTGTGGACATAACTAATGCCTAGATTCTTGTGCCTTTTAAAATAAATTTTTTTAAAAAACCCTAACAAGGAAGGTCTAAAAACTGCACGGGCAAAGCACTCCACATCTTCAGAATGAATATTATCCATTCACCAGAAAAGATGCGCAGCCCCCTGCCGACGTTTTTTGACAGAGTGTCGGTTCCCCTCCTGTAAACGGACTCCCTGTAGGTAAAATATGCAATTATGGTCGGTTTGCGAGGAAAGTGAAAGGAGGGAAAGAGGGGCATAAAAAAACCGGATCAGTGCTAACAGCCAGAAGGCGGGCGACGCTTAACGGTCAGGACCGATTCCCCTCCCCACACCGCAGGGCCAGCTTGCCAGCCCCTTCACCCCACGTTTGGTTGACTTATCGCTCCGCGACAACGTAGTCTGGCCGGCAGATGAATGATGCACACGGGCTCCGCTGGGAAAGCCAGGCACGGGGCGTCGGGGCTGCGCTGGGAGAGCTCCGGTCGCCCGTTCGCATCTGCAAGCCGCGAAGAGGTGTCGCCGTCCCCGGGCGACGGGCAGGCGCGCGGGCCCCAGGCTCAAAGGGCTCGGCGGGGCAGCAGCCGGGCAAGAGCAGGCGGGACCCCCCCGGCCCCCCCGGGACAGGTTAAGCCACATCCTCCAGCTGCCGGCAGGCAAAACGGACCGGGCAGAGTGTCCTCCTCGGTGGATGAGGAGCAAGCAGGATACATGTCCGGCCTCCCAAGAAACCTCTGGAGAAATCGGGAGCCCCTTCGGAGCGCGCCGTGGCATCGAAAACCGCTCCTTTGGAGCCCCTAAGGGTTTTTTGTCGGGGTGGAGTAAACCCAGCTCCCAAACGCCGTCACTTTTCGAGAAGCGCCACGTTCTGTATATTCTAGTAAAGCTGTTAAATCTGACGCCAAAGCAAAACAGGGGTGCGTGCGTGCGTGTGCGCGTGTGGAGATCGGAAGGGGCGCGCCAGCAACAAGTTACAGAGCGAGCCCGGGGGGGGGGGTGGAACCCGCAGGCCCCCGCCGCCCCCTCCTCCGCAGGCCCCAGCGGCAGGACTCCGCCTTCGGCGCCGGCCCGGGACGGAGCGCGGTGGGCCTCGCGAGCCACGCGCCGTCTTCCGGGCGCAGCCGAACCAGGCGGCCCGGCTCCCGCCAAGGCTGGAAGGGGCGGGCGGGGGGCGGCCCGGTCCCAAGCGAGTCCGCCGGGCGGGGGGCTGCGTGGCGGCGGGGGCGCCCCCGGCGGAGCTGCGCGGGGCCGGAGAGGCCAGGGCGGGGCGCGCCCCCGGGCCGGCGGGACGTTCCTCTGGGTCGGGCGAGGCCGGAGAAGGCGCCCCCGCCCCCGCCCGCCCGCCCGCCGAGGGTCCCCGCGGGGCGCCGGGCCGGCCTCAAAACATGCCGCTCTTGACCAGGGGGCCGCCTTTGGTGCCGTTGGGTCTCTGCAGCGAGGAGAGCACGCTGGCGAAGGGCCCGCCTAAGGAATCCGGGATGGAGGCGATGGGCCCCGGCCCGGGCGCCCAGCCTGGCCCGGGCCCCGCCGCCGCCGCCGCCAAGCCGCCGCCCGCCGGCCCCTTGCCCGCCTCCGGCCCGGGCCCGCCGCCGCCGCCCGCCCCGCCCGGGCTGGGCCCGCCGCCGCCTCCGCAGCCGGGCGCCGGGTTGGGGTTGGAGTTGGGCCCGGGCCCGGGCCCGCCGGTGCTGTCCGGGTCGGTGCTCTTGGCCTCCTTGCTCTCGTCGTCCCGCGACGCGTCCGCCTTCTTGCCCGACGAGCCGTTCTTGGCCGCCGCCGCCGCCGCCGCCACCGCCCGCTCCTGCTTGCGGAACTTCGCGCGGCGGTTCTGGAACCAGACCTGGGGGCGGGGAGGGGGGAGAGAGAGGCGCAGGGGCGCGTCAGGGCCGCGCCGGGAAGGGGCGGCCCGCCAGGCGGGAGCGCGCCCGCGGCCTGCTGCGTCCCGCCCTTCTGGGGCGCCGAGGGACGCGGCCTCGGGGGCCGTTTAAAAGAGAGGCTCGTCTGCGAGAATCCCCAGCTTGCCTCCCGGCCCGGCGCAGCGGAAGCCTCCCTCCGCCACGATCCGCTCCCACTTCCAAACTCGCAAGGTGCGGCTGCCCCAAACACCGCCCGCACAAGCCTGCGCTCCTACACCGCAAGGCGGCCACGCTGACTTCCCCCTGGCGCCCGCACCTCTGCCCGCTCTGCCCACAGCTCGGCTTGGCTGCCGTGGCTAAGAGAATTTCGGCCCAGATTTTCGTGGTCAGAAGTCTGAGGCTGCAGGTGAGGAAGATGCTTCGTCCGCATGCACTATATTCACGATACGATGCAACTCCTCAAATGGCCCCCTCTGCTACAGAAGGGCCCCGGGCTCAAGGAAGAGGCCCTGCAAGACGGGGGACGGGGGAGGAGAGGCTTCTGGGCAGGTCTTTTCCCACCGGAGAGGTTCAACTGGCGCCCTCGCAGCCTCCAACAGCCGCCCGTTACTGCAGCAGCCAGTCCTGTCATGGCCCGGGTGGAGGCCGTGAGCAGAACAGAAAACAGGGCAAGTGTCAACTGGCAAAATAAACAACAGTCTTGTGGCACTTTTAAAGACCACTGAGGGCTCACTTCTTCAGCTGCAAGTCCACAAAAGTTTCTGTTAGAATAAAATTGTGTTGGCCTTTAAAAGTGCCGCAAAACTCCTGTTTATTTTTGCCGCTGCGGGCTGAGACATCTGTCCCTCTGGACTTACTGATGTGAAGTTATTCCGGAGAAGGCATACCGGTCAGCCACGCAAAGCCTGAGGACACGAGCCACTTGGCCTGTGAGGCACTCGACCGCTGGCTTTGGACGGCCAGCGAGAGGAGGCCAAACTCAGTCCATTCTGCAGTAAGCCTTGGGGGGGGGGGCAATCAGGCGCCTCTCCTTTATTTCCGTATCTGAGATCCTTTATACCCTTCCTGACGCAGGCGCAGAGCAATTTACATCGTTCCGCCTCCTCCTTTTTACCCTCGTAACAATAACCCTGCAGGGTAGATTAGGCTGAGCGTGCGTGGCTGGCCCAAGGCGTCCATGGGGCAGTGGGGAGGCAACCGGGGTCTCACAGCCCCTAGCCCCACACTTGGAGCAGGACGCCACGCCGAGGCTCTCTGCGTCTGGAGAGTGAGCGTGCGGAACCAGAAGCCGCCCTCCAAACACTCCCTGGAGTACTGTCAGGCTGGAAGAGCCACAATAATTCCCTCGGAGGAGTTCCGGTTGCAGGTGGCTGATGCTGGTCAGTCACCGGGGGAAGCCCCGGGTCTCTCTCTCTCTGCCCCTCCCTTCCTCCCTCGCGTCGTCAGAATCTGTGGGGGCTTCTCCGTTTTGCTGGACAAAGCAGCAGCTCCCCGACCAGCTCCCGGGCCGTGCATCAGCACATAATTTAGGGTGCAGCGCTGTGCAGTTGTTCCCGTTCAACCGCACTGAAATCAATGCATTCAAACGGGAGCCGTTCTGCATGAGATGGTATTGCCAATGACTATTTCTTTCTGGGTGCCGCTGCTCCTGCTCGCGACCGGGATGCTGGCTGGGAATCTGCAGCCGAGCAGATTCCGGGCAGCGACTCCCAATGGGCGGCTCCTGTTTGAAGGGGGCCGGGGGCGAGTGTCCCGGGACTGCAGAGCAACCGCTAGTACCGGGGCGTTATTTAGAGGGTCTGTCTGAAGAATTAAGCTTTAGAGTCCTACGCAGTTCGTAGAAACGGAAGCAGGACAAGGACGGCCAAACATCTGCTCCAGCAGCGGCAGCAAAGAGCGGCCGGCGCCGGCCCCTTCCCCAAGGCCGGGCGCGCCCTTCGCCGCGCGCCCCGCGCTGTCCCCGACCAGCCCCGAAGCCTCACCCGGCCGGGACGAAACACGCAGGCGGCTCCGGCAAGCGAGCCGAGCCGAGCCGCAGAGCAGCGCGCCGCCCGCCGCCAAGCCGGGGCCTCGCCTGCGGGCGCGGGCGGGCGAGCGGCGTCCCTCCGCCGGGAGAGGCCCCCCGCCCCGCGCCCCCCGGGCCTACCTGCACGCGGGCCTCGGTGAGGTCGATCTTGAGGGCGAGCTCCTCGCGCGTGTAGATGTCCGGGTAGTGGGTCTCGGCGAAGACGCGCTCCAGCTCCTTCAGCTGCGCGCTGGTGAAGGTGGTGCGGATGCGCCGCTGCTTGCGCTTCTCGTTCAGGCCGCCGTGGTCGGTGAAGAGCTTGTAGGGCACTGCGCGGGCACAGGCGAGAGGTCAGAGCCGAGGGCGGGCCGCGCCTGCCGGAGGGGCTCCCCGCCGCGCCCTCCCCTGCCCCTGCCCCGCCGCAGCCGCCCGCCAGGCAAGGAGAGGCCCGCGGGGCCGAAGCCCGGGCGCCCTCCGGGCCGTCCCCCGAGGCTGCCTGCGGCCGCGGAGAGCTCCGCCGCGGCAGGCACAGGGCCCGGGCGGCGGCGGTCTCGGGGCGGCTGCCGGGCTGGGCCGCTCGGCGGAGGCGGGCTCGGGCGGGGGGGGGGGCGAGGCAGGAGGGCGGCGGGGAAGGCGCCGCTGTCAGTAATGAGCTTTCGCTGGCGGCTTATTTAATTATTTCCGCGGCTTTTCCGTCTCCCTCGCGAAGTAAATAAATTATGCCGCTCATTTTGGCAGCTCCCGATAATTCGGTTGGCGGGGCCGGGTGTGACTCCGGCTGGCGCGCGGCGGGTAAGTGAATTACGGGCCCTTCCCCCTCCCCTCCCCGCCCTGCCCCGCGATCGCTCCTAACGCGATCAAGCCTTTCATTTGGGTAGGCAAATGGCGCGGCGCAAACCCGAACCGCGCCGCCGCCGCCCTCGCCGCCCGCGGGCCGGGCCGGGCCGGGCCGGGCTTACCTGCCGCGTAGGGGCTGCTCTGGTGGTCCCTCAGCGTGCCCAGGCTGCAGGACCCCGGCGTGAGGGACGGGCAGCCCGAGGTGGCGCCGAAGGTGGTCCGGATGGGGTTGTACTGGAAGCCGCCGGCCTGGCTGCAGGAGCTGAAGTCCGCGTACGCCGAGGCCAGGCTGGACGTGTCCATGCCGGCCATGCACGACTCGTAGGCGGACGAGTTGAGGTAGGAATATTCCATTTTATACATTGAAAAGGCTCGGCCCGGGTCGCGGGCGGGCACGGCGGGCCGGGGAGGGCGGCGGCGGCGGCGGCGGGCCGGGAGATGCTCACCGCTCGGCGCCCGTTGCCAGAGTGGCCTCCGCGCCAGCCGCCGCGCCGCGTTTTATGAAAAAAGGCTCCTATGAGCGGCTGCCTTGCCTGAGGTCTCTAGAGCATACCGTCCTCCTCATCATAAACTTGGCTCTTTCCACTTGGACAATAGCGAAGCGGTGGGTCTGCTCGCGGCCGCTTTTACATGACAATAACTCATCCGTCGATTGGGCTGGCAACCGGGCGGGCGGGGGGGGGCGAGAAGGAGCGGAGCGGGGCGGGGGGGTCCGCGCGCGCGCACGAGAGGGAGGGAGGGGCGGGGGCGGGGGCCGTCCGGGCCGCCTCTGGCTGATTCCTGCATCCCTAATTCGAATTTAATGCACACCGCTGACGTCCCGCGTCTCCTCGCCGCCCCCCCCCCGCAGCCTCCCTGCCCCTTTAATTCAATCAGCCTCCTTGGGAAAAGAATGGAAGTTGGGTGACGATTTCCCCTGATCCGATTTGCTCGAGCTCTTCGGGCTCCCTTTTAACTGATCAGATCTACCGGGGAAGGGGAGCCTGCACAAGCCCCCCCCCCGCCCCCGGTAAAAATGCCTCTCCCGCCTCCGCGCTGTGGACGGAGAGAAACCGGGATGTCGTCGCGAAACCGATTTGGCCTGAGCGTCACACGCCCAATTGCACGCCGAAGAGACCCCCGAAGAGCGGGGAAGGTCCCGCAGGGCCCCGGCGGCCTCCCGCGAAACTGGCCGGGGCGGGGGCGGCAGAGGACGGCCTGGGATGGGCGGCGAGGCGGCAAGAGGGCGCTTCGTCTTCACTTTCACCTCCCTCCCCGCCCTTCTTCTCTTTCACGGCGACATCGACGGCCGGCGAGAACATCCCTCCCACAAGCAGCGCCTGGCCTCTGCATCCAGGCAGCCGCCGGACTCGGGCCCGGTGGGGGGGGGGGGTTGGCCCCTTCCTCCCGGTGAAGTTTATTCCCCTCGGCCAAACGGCAGGCGCCCAGAGAAGAGGCGCCCGCTTCCATAGGTGGTCCCCTAATAATAACAACAACAACAACAATGCCGAGGCGGCTGGCTGCCGGCGAGCCCCGAACTGCCCTTCTCGCCCCTTTCCCCGACCAGCGGGCTCTTCGCTCCCCGATTTCTCCTCCGCGGCCTCCAGGCGCAACTTGGCGGCTTCCGTTTGGGCCGCTCGGTTCTCTCTGCTGACGGGACGGCCCGTGCCCGTTTTCTGCCGCGCTTTGGGACAGTCGCCCTCATTACTGTTACCATTAAATGGTCATTCTGTCCCCCCCCCAAATCCCGAGCGAATCAAGTGCGAAAATTCGCCCGTCCCGATTTCTCCGCGACGGACGTCGCCGCGCCCCGCTTGCTCCAGGCTCGGGCGGGCCCCTTTGCTCCCGCGAGGCGGCGTGGGGGGGTGGGGGTGCTCTTCTTTCGCGGCCGCCCCCTCGCCCCACACCGCAGGGGTCATTCGCGGGGTCTTTCCCCTTCATCCCCGCCCCCCCGCCCCCCCCCCGTTTGCATTAGACGAAAACGGCGAGGCGCCTGGCGAGAAGCGCCGCCGCCCGAGCTGCCCCTTCGCGCTGGGCGCGGGAGGCCCGCGCGGGCAACGAGCCCGTTGCCTCCGTCCGCCGCCTTTCCGGCCTCAGGAACGAGCCGGTCATTGGAGCCACGAACTGGCGCGGCGGCGCCGCGCCCCAGCCCCAGCCGCAGCCTTGGTCGGGCCCGCGAGCGGAGCGCACCGGCTCGCCGCCCCCGGCCTTGGCCTTTCCGGAGACGCGGCGGGCGGCGTGGATGGGGGCGCCGTGCGGGGCGCCGCGGAGGAGCCGGGATGGTTTCGCAGGCCCGGCCGCCGAGGCGGAGCGCGCGGAGGGCCAACGGCCCGCGGCCGCGCTTGCGTTTCTTCCCTCGGCCGTGCATTTTGTGAGGCGGGCGGGCCCTTCGGTTTGCGGCGAAGAGGCTCCCGGGCAGATTCATCCGGCGACACCCGCGCCCCTCCCGTTGCTCCTGGGTTGGGGAAGAGAGACGAATCCAGCCGTTCTGTCGATGTCCTTTATGATTTTATACATTCACTGCCGTGCTCCCTTTTAGTCATCTCTTTTTCTAAACTACACGATTTTCCCCCTAAATTAACCTTAGCCTTTCCCACCCCAAGGAAGATGATCCAATAGATGGATTATTGGGGGGGGGGGTGAACCTCTTCTACATTTTTTTGTTTTATGACGGTAAAACCAGAAATGTACTTAATATTTTAAATGTAAGTTTTAAGTGGGAGAGCCAGTTTGGTGTAGTGGTTAAAAGCAGCAGGACTCTAACCTGGAGAACCGGGATTATAATTGTTATTATTATTATTATTTTCTATCCTATAGCTGTGGCAGACCCAAAGAAACAAAACCTGTAATAAGGCAACCTCAGATCCGGTGTGGAATTGGATAGAACCAATGTGCTGGTGTGTTGGGAGCGCTGGACCAGATTCTGGGAGAGCTCGGTTCAAATCCCGGCTCTACCAGCGAAACTCTCTGGGTGCCCTTGAGCCAGTCACACTCTTCTCACCTAACCTACATCACAAGGTTGTTGTGGGGATAAAATGGAGGAGAGGGGGGTTATGTAAACTGCGTGGGGTCCCAATTACAGAGAAAGGCAGAGTATAAATGATGTACCTAAGATATACATAAAAAGCGTGGGAAAAAAGATGGCGTGTTCTACTTTTTTATGAGCCCTGTATTTTGTTGCCTCCCTGACTTCCTTGGTGATCCCTTAGATTTTTCACTGCCACCAAAGCTCTCTCCTCGGTTCTCTCGATTTAACCCGTAGTCCAGGAAAGCTTAGTTATTTTTGGTAGAAAGGCACAAAGGTGTGTATGTGGGGGTGGCTGTGAAGTAAAAAGGGATCCTTTATTCTAGGTAAAACAGATGCCTTACTTCAAGAGAAACAGAGTTTATTTAGAAGTACATGTGTGTAGAATGGTTTCAAGGTAGTTCCAAAAGCCTGATAGTTTCATGAAGACAACTAGCTTCCTAGTTGCAAGTTTTCTTTTTCAAACAGCTTTCCCACACAGCTATTCTTATTACAGCTATTCAGGTTCCGTTCTTCTTGTCTTCACCACCAGAATTCCACTCATGGAAAAGTGGCATACGAGGCAGAACCAAATTTTTCTTGGCTTTCCCCAAGTTTTCGTCCTGCACATATACCCCAATTTTTAAAAAGCTAGTGTTAAGCCAGTGTCAAAGCGTTTTATATGTGTATAGAAATCTTTCTCCAGTAGGACTTCTCCCCACCCCACCCCTTTCCTTGCCCTGGGTGCTGATGGGTTGACCACTAACTGGAAACCACTCCTACCATCCCCTCCTCTCCACTACCCCCCCTTTTATTTTTTAAAAAGAAAAAGGGGTAGTAACATTGGGATGTCACTGCATAATAAAGATAGCTATCTTCAAACGGAGAATCAAGTATCTGCCCACACTCAACTAGTGCCTTGCAAAAATATTTTCATGTACAATTCATTTGCGTTCCAAACCACCCTCCCCCCCCCCGTTTTTTAAAAAGGAAGTTTGCAGTTGTGACGTTATTACAGTCGGCCCGTTAAATAAAATTTGCTTTAAAGTTGTGATGGAGCTTCACATTCATTCCCTGCTTAGATTCAATTTCTTAGGATCACACTTCTATTTTTTTCTTTATTTCAAGTTTCAGGCATAATGAAGCTCAAAATGATGGGCTGGGGCAAGGAGGAGAATTACGTCATCGCACAAACCATCTTCCCCAACTCCCAGCACGACCACCTGACCGGAGCTGCCCAATAATGACAACTGCACTTACTTCTCTGCTGCTCTTTCTAGAGAGACGAGTGCCCCACTCGGAGTGGTGAACAAAGCCAGTCTTGCCATTATCCCCCCAATACAGCTGGAGAGCAGGGCTGAGAGGAGGGGAAGGAGACGGCTGCTTCTCTGGGGGGCAAATGTTGGACTGGCAGTGAAGCACCATTTTCAACAATACCTTCAAACGTGCAACATCCTTGCTGCCGGTAGCCAAGGTGTTTAACGGCAGGAGAGGGAGAAACTGGATCTCCTGGAACGATGGAGGGGGGGGGTGGCGGTGCAGGAGGCTCTGGTTGTCCCTCATAGGAACATAATTATCTTGACGATAATAGCAGAGCAGATGGTGGCGAGGGGGTATACCAGGACAGCCTTGGAGGGCACAGCAAAAACGAAAGCCCTGCGGCAGGAGTGCAAAAGTGGTTGCGCACAACAGCCGCTCTGGGAGCTCTCCCTTTTACCACTGGCTGCACCATATTCTGAGAGGAGATGCAAACGTCAAGCTACATTGGGGGGCCAGGAGCCGTTCCCCCCCAATCTGTGGATGTGGTGCACGGACAGCGGGACAATGTTATGGAGAGGTACGAGGAGCCTTTCCGCCACTGTATCGTCACCCTCAACCTGCAGGACATCAGCGGCTCCTCTGCCCCATCAGGTCTATGCTTTGCTTAAACAACCTTCAAGCCATAAAGCACCTGTGGTTGCAGACCCTTTATCTGAGTGCCTGGCCGACACTGTCAGGTCTTGCTGGCCCACTTGAAAAATATAGAAATGTAGAGCTGGAAAGGATCTCAGGGTTCATCTAATCCAATGGAACAAAATAGAGGGGTCAAGTCACAACCTAAACTAAAATATATTTAGAAAGTATTTATTATCCTTGCTAAAACTTGCTAGAACATTCCCGTTTTAGCATATGTATGTAGCCTGCCATTCAGGCCTTATGTTTTAGATTTGTTTTTAACCTATATATGTGCACATTTATAATAAATACTTTCTAAATATATTTTATTTTAGGTTGTAACTTGACCCCACTATTTTGTTCCCTTGCTAGTTTGGGTTGAGAGTTCGTGGGGACCTTTCCCCACACCCCCTTTTTTCTTCCTTGTCGTCTAATCCAACCCCTGGGGCAATGCCGCCCGCCCCCCTCCCAGCAAGCACTGCTCTATGCCCAATGAATAACAAGGGAAGTGGAAACACGTAAGTAGGCACAAAGCAAGTCAGTATAAATAAATGTATCAAAAATATTCTAATGGAGTAACAAAGACTGATATTGAATATTGCGTGTTGATTGTTATTTCATTGTGCGTGTGAGAGTCTTTGTTACTCCATTAGAATATTTTTGATACATTTATTTATATTGACTTGTTTTGTGCCTACTTATGTGTTTCCACTTCCCTTGTTATCTGTATGAGGAGGTTCCTCTCTCTTACCTATGCCCAATGAAGGCAAAACACTTCCAGGATCCCTGGCCAATCTGGCCTGGAGGAAATTCCTTCCTGACCCCAAAGTGGTGGTTGGCATTGCTCTGGGCATATAAGAAAGGGCCACGGGAGCCCAGCACCGGCTCAACCCTTCCTGCCCTCCCTCTCATGATCTGCCTAAGTTCATACTAAGTCATGGAATCAGTGCTGCTGACAGATAGCCTCTGTTTAAAAACATCCAAAGGAGAGACCACCACCTCCCGAGGAAGCGTGTTCCACTGAGGGACCGTGCTGTCAGGAAGTTCTTCCTAACGTTTAGCCAAAAAATCATGTGCTTTAATTTTAACCCATTGCTTCTGGTCCAACCTGCTGGGGCAACAGAAAACAACTCCGCTCCATCCTCTATGTGACAGCCCTCCAAAAACTTGAAGAGGGCAGTCATGTCACCTCTCAGTCGCCTCCTCTCCTGGCTAGACGTGCTCACCTTCTTCAACCTTTCCTCATAAGATCTGGCATCCAGACCCCGCACTGTCTTTGTTGCCCTCCTCTGGACACGTTCCAGCTTCTCAACATCCTTCTTAAACTGTGGTGGCCAAAACTGAACGCAGCACTCCAGGCGAGGTCTAACCAGAGCACAGTGATACCATCACCTCACGTGACCTGGATCCCACACTTCCGCTGATGCCACCTGAAGTCGCATTTACCATTTCAACTAAAGCATCTAACTGCTGACTCAGGTTCAGTGTATGATCTACTAAGACCCCGGGATCTTTTTTTGCCAAGACATATCTCCCCCATCCTGTAATAATGCATTTGATTTTTTCTACCTAAATGAAGAACTTTACATTTATCTCTGTTGAAATTTATTTTGTTAGTTTTAGCCCAGTTTTCCAGCCTGTCAAGATCATTCTGAATCTCGCTTCTGTCTTCTACTGTATTGGCAACCCCTCTCAATTTAATATCATCTGCAAATTTAATGAGCATCCCTTCATCCACATCATTTATAAAGGGCCCAGGACAGATCCCCAAGGCACGCCGCTTATCACTCTTCTCCAAGAGGATGAGGAACCATTAACTCCAGAGGCGTTAGCCGTGTTAGTCTGTAGTAGCAAAATAAAAAAGAGTAACCAATTTTATTGTAGCATAAGCTTTCGAGAATCACGTTCTCTTCGTCAGATGCATGGAGGGCAGAAGGAAACTGGTCAAATATAGAGGAGGGGAGGGGAGGGGGGAGGAGGAGAGGGGGTATGTAAACAACTCCTTTGATATGGAGATGCAAACAGCTCCTTTTGATGTGGGGATCAGTTTGCTTGTGTAAAGGTTCAAAGGAGTTTGCCGTGTTAGTCTGTAGTAGCAAAATCAAAAAGAGTTCAGCAGCACCACCAAGACCAACCAATTCCACTGCAGCACAAGCCTTCGATAACCACAGTCCTCCCCGCCAGATGCATCTGACAAAGAGAACTGTGGTCCTCGAAGGCCCACGCCAGGTGCCACTGGACTCCCTCTGACCCCGCCTCTGTAAAGGAAATCAGTTACCTGTGATAATGAGATAACCATTCACAGTCCCTATTCAGTCCCAGCTTGACAGAGTCAAATTTGCATATGAATTCCAATTCAGCAGCTTCCCGTTGGATTTTGTTTTTGAAAGCTTTCTGTTGAACTACAGTGACCTTTAAGTCTTTGATGGAATGTCCTGGTAGATTGAAGTGTTCTCCCACTGGTTTCTGGATGTTTCCATTTCTAATGTCAGATTTGTGTTCATTTATTCTTTTGCGTAGAGGTTGGCTGGTTTGTCCAACGTACAGAGCAGAAGGACATCGTTGGCACATGAGGGCATATATCACATTGGAGAATGAGCAGCTGTAAGAGCCAGAGACAGTGTAGTTGATGCCATTGGGTCCTGTAATTGTATTCTCTGGGTAGATATAGGGGCAGAGCTGGCATCTGGGTCTGTTGCAGGGCCTGGTACCTGTGCTGGTGACTCTGCTAGCCGATTCATGGTTGTGAGTGAGAAGTCGTTTAAGGTTGGGGGGCTGTCTGTAGGCAAGGAAAGGTCTTCCACCCAGGGCTTCTGAGAGAGAGGTATCATTTTCCAGGATGGGCTGTAGCTCACTGATGATACGTTGGATGGGTTTGAGCTGGGAGCTATAGGTGACAACCAGTGGTGTTCTGTTGTTAGTTCCTTTAGGTTTGTCCTGGAGCAGGCTGTTTCTGGGTACTAGTCTGGCCCTGTTGATTTGTTCCCTCACTTCATTTGGTGGGTACTGTAGCTCCAAAAATGCTTGTTGTAAATCTCTTAAGTGGGAGTCTCAATCGAGAGCATTGGAGCAGATACGGTTGTAACGTAAGGCTTGGCTGTAGATAATAGACTGAGTGGTATGTTTAGGGTGGTAGCTGGAGGCATGTAGATATGAGTATCGGTCTGTTGGTTTCCGGTATAAGGTGGTATTTATTCGTCCATTATGTAGTTGTACAGTGGTGTCCAGGAAGTGTACCTGTTGTGTAGAGTGGTCCAGGCTTAGGTTGATAGTAGGGTGAAAGTTGTTGAAGTCCTGATGAAATCTCTCAAGGGCTTCCTTCCCATGGGTCCAAATGATGAACCATTAACTAGCTCTCTTTGGGTGTGATCTGTCAACCAGTTACAAATCTACCTAACAGTAACAGGATCCAAGCCATATTTTACGAACTTGTTAACAAGGATATGATGTGGAACCTGATCAAAAGCCTTATTGAAATCAAGATAAACTATGTCCACAGCATTCCCCTGATCCAACAAAGTAGTAACTGTTTCAGAAAAGATTATATTAGTCTGACATGACTTGTCCTTGAGGAACCTGTGCTGCCTCTTAGTAATCACAGCGGTCTTTTCTAAATGTTCAAGGACTGACTGATTTGTTCTACAATCTTTCCAGGTATGAACATCAAATTGACAGGTTGGTAGGTACCTGGACGCCCCCTTTCCCCCTTTCTGAAGATGGGGACATTTGCCCACCTCCATTCTTCTGGCGCCTCAAAAGTGCTTCAAGAATTCTCAAAGATGATACACACAGGCTCTGCAATTACATCAGCAAGTTCCTTTAGTAGCTTCCGATGCAATTCATCTGGCCCTGAGGACTTGATTTCATTTAAAGAAGCTAGGAGATTATGTACCACACCACTATGTCTATCCTAGGCTGCAATTCCCTTCCTTCATCATGTGTTCTGTTTTTCCCAGGTTGAGCATAGTTTCCCTTGCAAGAGAAGACTGAGGTGAAGTAGGAATTGAGCAGTTCTGCCCTCTCTTTATCACCTGTTACAATTATACTTTCCTTTCCCCACAGTGGGCCTACCACTTCCTGGTTCTTTTTCTTGCTCTGAATATAACCAATGAACCCTTTTTTAAATTGTGTTTAGCATCTCACACTAAGCTTTGTGAGATGAGCTTTGGCCTTTTTAAACACTCTCTATACAAGCACTGACAATTTGTTTATATTCATCCTTGTTTATATGGCCCTCCCATTTCTTAAATGTGTCATTTTAAATTTGCAGATCTTTAGAAAACTGTTAGAGGAGCTACCCTGGCTTCTTTAGGTGCCTCCCATTTTTCCTTCTCATTGGAATAATTTGTGATGGTGCCTTCAATATCTCACTTAAACTCCCACCCATCTTGAACTCCCTTGTCCTTATTTCTGATTATGGGATTCTACCCAGCATAACTCTGAGCTTATTAAAATTAGCTTTTCTAAAATCCAACCTTTATGTCTGACTACATTCAGCTATTCTCTTACCCAGGGTCTTAAACGCCAAAATTACATGGTCACTACTACCCATGGTACCGACTAATTTTGCCTCATCAACCAGTTCTTCCGTGGTGGTGGGAATCAAGTCCAAGATAGCAGACCCCCTTGTTTCCTTCTCTACTTTCTGGAAGGTGAAATTGTCAGCAAGACAAGTCAGGAATTTATGACACCCAGGGCTTTTTTTCTGGGAAAAGAGGTAGTGGAACTCAGTGGGTTGCCCTCGGAGAAAACAGTCACATGGCCCCTCCACTCCCCTCTGTCTGGAGATCAGGGGGCGGGGCCACCAGCCATGTGGCCATTTTCAAGAGGTTCCGGAACTCCGTTCCCGCCAAAAAATGCCCTGTTTACACCTTATGTTTTTAGTAGAGCTTGACTTCTAACAGATATCCAGGTAATTGAAATCTCCCATGACCACTATGTCCTGTCCCTTTTAGAAGGGGTGTATAATCCAAGTCTTCTGCATGGTCTGGTAGTCTATAGCAGACCCCTACCATAATATCACTATTATTTCTTTTTCTTTTTACCCAGAGGCTTTCAACTAATCTTCCATGCTCAAATCCATGTATTTCCTCATAAGCATATACATTCTTGACATATAATGCTACTCCTCCCCCCTTCCTTATCGGTCTATTTCTTTTAAAGAAGTTGTACCCCTCAGTCCTAATATTCCACTTGTGTGTCTCATCCTATCAAGTTTCAGTAATGCCCATCAGGTCATAGTTCCTGTATTAATACTTCAGGTTCCTCTCGTTTGTTTCCCATGCTCTGTAAATTATTGTAGAGACATCAGAATCCATGGTTTATGTGCCCTGAGTACTTCCTTTTTGTCTGTACCTGCAAATGAATGGTCCATGCATACGTGTCTCTCCCTGCTCGTATCTCCAGTCACTAGCATCGCACTTACTTTGGGGCTTTTGTCTTCCTCCCCCACAGGATTTAGTTTCACGCCTTCCTTATCAGGTTTGCGAGGCTCGTGCCAAACACATGTTTTTTCCTACCCTCGTGAGGTGCAAACCATCTCCAGACAGAAGTGCTTCGTCCTGAAATGGTTATCAGAATAAATCAGCACATCATCAAGATAAACCACCACCTCCTTGTACAGGTGTTGCACCTGGTCCCAGATGTGGGTCTGGGTTATTGGCAGGGTCTCCTGGCTCCATAATCTCCGGGTTTGACTCTAATGACTTGAAGCCGGTAGCTATTCTCCAAAGGTTACAGGTACAGAGGAATTAAGGAAGGATTCCTGTCAAAATGTCAGGCTACGGATGACAGGCTATGGCAGATAGATCGCTGTACCATTGCAGCAGAAATCCAGGCCCTTGGTTAAATGGTTTTATTCAGAAATCAAATCATCTTCACAGGTATGTCCATGTGGTTACTCAGAAGCAAGGTAAGCTACTAAGCAGTAAGGATCAATTTGACAGCAATGGCAATATGTGGGAAAACCCTTCCTCTTAACTCACACATTTAGTCCTTCCCCCTCCCATCAGCCAAACAGGACTTTTGCCGTGAACGCGTCCTGAGAACGTCTCACACGTTTGTACTATCAAGTTTAGACACTGAGAAAGCAGGAGATCAAAGCTCTAACATAGCAGTGCATGGGAGTGAGCAGGGTACAAGGTCAGAAGCACTGAGAGTTTCTACAGTCTGTTAGATAAGACACCTGCAGCTTCTATAAACCTGTGAATGCAAAACAGTTATGGCATTGGTAATATGATATCAAGTTACAAAATGAAACATTGGTTCAGAACAGCATCACTGGTTCAGCATGAAAATAATGGCATGGATGGGGCACAGACATAACAGCTTGGCTACAGTTTCAGAATGGCCCAGCTGATATTTATATTAGACACAGAGGTATCCAAATGCATTGCATCTAGGGGAAACCACAGCTTCCAGCAGCATCACACTTGAGTAACAACTGGCCACACTGTGGTAAAACCATAACTTTTCCCAATGATTCCTTGAGAGGACTTGGCATCTCCTACTGCCTATCCATGGCCGTTTCCACACATCTTACCTGCCTGTGAAACATCGCGCAAAACTCCCGGACAACAGCGTCTTCCTGGCACAATTTCATGCGAGAAGACGCTGTCTTCCGGGTCTTTTGCGCAATGTTCTGCAGGCAGGTAAGAAGTGTGGAAATGGCCCCTCTCCCTAAGCTGCCTCACAGGGCAATTTAGGGATAACAATGCCCTAAAGAAATAAACAATCCCCCCTAAATAAATAATCCCTCCCCTTAGTCCCTGACAAAACCAGTTTCCCTCTAAAGAGCTTTAGATCTTTTTATAAAAAACAAAAATTACTTTTCTAGTCCTAACGGGCAACAGCTGAGGCATCCAAAGAAGCCCACAAAGTAGCCTTAATATTCATTTTATCCCAGCACCTATCCAGCCATTTTCTTTGTTCCTTGCGCAGGGAGCCTGCTGCGCCCATTTTCCCTCCACCCGCTTGCCACTTCCTAGCTCGCATTCATGGTGCAAGCGACCCCACCAGTCCTCTCGTCCACCCGTCCCTTTCATGCCACGCAGCCAGCTTTCAGGCCCAGGGAGAAAATGCCCCTGACTTGATTATGTCCCCTCTGTTTCCTCACTTATTTATTCATTTGTTTTAGTATAAAATCTTTTGTCAATGTCTTTCTCTCTCTCTCTTTTTTTGAATTTGTCTCTAAAGATGAAAGACCTGCTGTTTTCCTCCTTCCCCTGCCTCTCCACGTCTGATCAGCTCTCAGGGCCTCCTGGGTTTTTTGTTTGAGGTTGTTCCTTTTACACGCGAGCTGTTCTCCCTAAAAGTTGTAACAAATGGGTAATTTGATTATTGCAACTATAGGCCAACTGCTTCAGCGGCCTTCTACCACGCGTCTGGAAGAGGGGAAGAGAGAGCCCATCTATTTGAAATAATCAAATCAAAATGAAGTGTGGAGGGAGGGAACCCTCCTGACTTCCAAGTGACACAAATAGAATTAAGCCCCCTTCTTTTCCTCTTCTAAAAAGGGGGCTTTTGTCTACATATCACAAATTCAGATCCAGCCAACCGGAAGTACAGTTTGTTGCCCTGCTGTTTATTAATACAGGATGCAGAAAGAGAGATGTGTGTTGTGGTGTTTCTTCTTTCTGTTGACTGCTAGATGAATAGCAAGGAAAGTAATGCCTTTCCCCCTCCAAGAAACAGTAGAAAAGGGTGTGCTAGAAGCTCAAGAGAAGAACCAAGCTTGCCTATTACGGACCATGATGCAACAAGACGGAAAGTTTAAAGAAAGCTTTTCTATGCTTTGAGGAAAATCTCCCCTCCCTCCAACCCCACCCATCCGAAAGAATGTTAGAAGTCGGGGAAACAAAACAGCAAACAAAATGCCATTGTACTGAAAGAGCAGATCACGGGGAAATGGTTGTCAGGCCCGTCATGTCTCACTTTTACGAAGCTGTTTTTTCCCTGAGGCTAAACACACAGGAACATGGGAATGAATCAAATATTAAACACCAGTGAGGATTTCAGAGGAGCTTTCTTTATGATTGCTTTATTTGATGGAGACTGCTTAATTATTCCCGCTAGAGATGACTGCAAATTGACAGATCGACTCAGAAATTGACATTTGGGCTCAAGAAGAGCTCCACATTTTCTTCTGTTTATGATTTTTAAAACTATGTTCAGGCAAGTAACATAGGCCTGAATCCATATCATGGGGCCAGGTCAAGTATGGCAGTGATCAAACTCAACCTTTCAAATCAAAAAAGACCCACACAACAAATAGACAACTGCTCTGTTTCCTCAGCGGACATAAGTTTTGTATAAATGGGTTTTGCCCTCATGTGACATAGGAGAGCGAGCAGGCCGTTCCTATCAGTATCAGCATGGAGTCAAAATAGCGTCTAAGTATATGCAGTTGCACAAGTCTTTTTTCATTCCACTGTTTCCTACATACAAGCCAGTTTGCTAAACTGCTAGTGAACCAGTTTGCAACAGGACCATCAAGAGGGAACATGAATGTTCTTACAAGGGGAAGTTATCTGTCCTGTAAGAAACGTCATTAAGAAGAAAGCTAGCGGCTGAACAGTTCTAAATGTATAGGTGTTCTAACTAAACTTTGCACTAATGATACTTAATGATTAATCTATTTAACAGTGGTCAGTGAAGCCATGTGTGGTTTCAAAGGAATGCCTTTTGTATCTAATTTTGAAAACGATGAATTCTTGGACCAACATTGTAAGGCCACGGTGACCATTCATGAAAATGTTTCCTGGTCAGAGAAACACATGGCGACTTACACACATGTGTGAGCAATAAGTGGTAATATCATGTATTATGTATTCATGTCCTGTTCTGTTATTCTTATGGAATTGCACCCCTTATACAGGGTGTGACACTGCTGATGTGGAGCATTTTTTAGTCTTAGTTTCTTAAAACAATGGAACTTTAAAATGTTTAAATATGGCTGGGTTGTTCTAAACATGTTGACTGTGGTTTGGTTTGGACTGTAGCTTGTGTCTGTTAGGGCTGCACACTTTAATGGGTTGAATCAGTAGATTAATCAAGAGAACCTTTTGCTGATTAGTCAGTGGGATTCCAATTTGAGCAGCAGGTTTGTTTACTTTTCAAGGCTATTTTTGTTCATGTATTTTAAAGTAGTAGGGAACAAACTGAAAATATTAAAGATGAACTCTCTACTGATGAGCATTTTTTTAAAAAAAACTGAAAGTTTACGTCACACTTGTTTAATATTTAAAAGTAGATCTCTGTGATATGCAAATTTAGTTACATTTGGTTAAAAGACTGGTGATTGATTGAGGGGCCATTCCTTAAGAGATTTAGAACTCCTGGTGTTTATAGATTTCATGTTTGTGTCATTCTGTCTGTAGTGGAGCTCCATAGCCAATAAAAACCTCTTGGTTTGGAGAAACTGTATATTGTGAAAAGTTTGAAAATCACAGCCCTGTGCTTTCTTTCTCTCCCCAAATGGTTTCCTGAGGTCACCATCACAGCCCAAATCAGCCAATGAGCGGGAAAATTCACAGTGAGGAAATCACAACACAGGGCAAGTTTCGCTGTAGGTTAGAAAGTGAGAGCTTTTTTGGGCCTGACTACGTGTCGCTTTTACATTTTACTGTGTTTATGACATCCGCTTTTCTGCTTACGAGAGATTCCTTGTGAGACGGTGGAGTTCACAGGGGAGAGACTTGGGCACGAGTCTGACAGTTGCTTCTGCCTGGAGGAAAAGGAAAAGGACGAAGAGATTGTCACTGGCATGTGGCAGGTTCCTTCCAGCAGAGGGGTCTCCATCTTACCTTTTCTTTTTTTCCTGGCATTTTCTAAATTGCAGGAACAGCTGCTGGGTTGGAAGGAAAAATGGAGCATTTGAAAAGAGGCACAGATGTAAATGTGACATCTGCCTGTGACAAAAGAAGAGAAGATTAAATTAGGCAAGGGGGGCCGTTCTGTTTGCAGGGAGATGGGAGAGATGTATTTGCCGCGGCTGTGATGGCAGTGTGAAGAAGGAGCGAAAAGGAAGGGCGTGCCATCGGCTGCTTGCCAGTTCTGTCAAAGCTGAGGGAGGGACACAAGTGTCTGGGGTGAGTGGGTGGAGTTTCAGTAACACAAAAGATGGCTGAACTCTAGAAGCTGGTCTTAAAAACCAGTCCCTTATCCAAGATGAATTAACCTGGAATAAATACTCTTCACATTCTTATTTCAAACATGCATCGTTTCAAAGTTTTACATGTTATCCTCATAGCTCTGTGGGGCAGGTGAGGTTGAGAGGAAATGAAGGGCACAGGATCACCCACTGAACTTGGGCACAGAGTGAGAATTTGAACCCGGTTCTCCCCACCCCATGTCATTTACACTACGCTGGCTCTCGGTCACTTCTGGTTTACTTGGGGGTTACCCCATTTTACTGTTAAAATGCTTCTGTGTGGTATATTAGACAGGTCCCAAACCAGACAGCAAGCTTCATGCCTAACCAAGGTTTTGAATAGTCTTCCTAGTCTAAGAGTGCAGAACGGTCATGTTTATGCAGAAGGAAGACTTCTGTGCCCTGACCTGGATGGCCCAGACTGGCCCGATCTTTTCAGATCTCTGAAGCTAAGCAGGACGCACCACACAGGGATGGATCCCTCAAGTGGCCTTGGCCAGAAAGAGAGCAGAGCAGAGCCGACTGTTGGAAGGGACTCGAGATCTGGGGGAAGGCGTCTTCAAGGGAGAGGAGGACTTGGACAATGAAACAGAGCCAGAGGATATGCTGGGAGCAACCTCTGATGAAGCAGTGCAGGATCTTCAGGTGGAGGTGGGGGAGCTGAGATGCCGCTTGTATGAGTTCATGTAGGACATTCAGGGCTTCCTGTGGATTGATCAGCCAAGAGACCAGCCACCCCCACCCCCACCTCCAGATGGGCAAGGAGCTCCAAGGGTACTTCCTAGTACAAGTGGCAGAGTTCCTGAGAGAATGGGGCCACACCTCCCCAATGAGGTCAGCCGGGTAAGCTACCCGAGTTCCCGGTTGGGGGGAATGACAACGACATGGTATGTTACTCTCCATGAGGCCCGAGCACCAGAACTCCGGAGCATGAGAGCCTTCCTGTGCACACTCAAGGTGCAGTATGAGGACCCTTTCAAGGAGGAGAGGGCGAGGACTAAGCTAAAGTGCATGAGACAAGAGAACTGGCTGGTGCAAGAGTTTGCTGTGGAATTCTGGGCGCATGCAGCCAAGATGCAAGACTGGAATGAGTCGGTGAAGGTGGAGTTCTTCCGTGCTGGCTTGAACCCAGATTTGGTGGCTACGGCCATGATCCAAGATGATCCATGTACTCTACTTGGGTGGATCCAGTTGGTGTGTGAGATTGAAAACCTAGAGCAAGTGGTGAAATTGCTTCATCTCTAGCATCAGGTGGCCCAAGGGCGAGGGACCATGGAGTACTGATGGAGAGAAGAGCCTCAGAGGACAACGGAGTACCAGCAGAGAGACGAACTGCAGAGGATGGTGGAATACCGATGGAGAGAGGAGCCACGTCCGTGAGAGCCAACAGCTCCGACCGAAAAGGAGCGGAGGGTGAGACAAGGGCTGTGCTTGAGATGTGGGGCAGCTGGCCACTTTGCAGCGGAGTGCCCTGGTAAGAAGAGGGCTCCCCCCAAGAAGGAAAGGAATTTCAAGTGAGGATCGTCAGGCCGCTTGGTCCAGAGGAGCAGCTGTGCCACCCAGTGAGGATGCGGCTGCGGCCGGTTTGGACAGAGGAACCAAGGATTCCTGGACCACCACTCCACCCAGACGTGACAGAGAAGGGGCAACGAAGGTGGGAAATGGCAGAGACCTGCTGTGAAGGCTGCCAAGCGGCAAGTCCCAGAGAAGCTGGTGCCACAAATGGTGAGACCACAGGGAGTGTTTTTTTCATCCCTATTACCTTAGTAACCCAAAGAAGGGGACTCATATCAGGGTCTGATCCTTAACAGACTTAATAGCCCCTGCCTTAGTAACGGGGTTGGGACTTGACCTGGTGAAGTTATCAGAGCCTATCATGTTTGAGCAGGTGGATGGAACCCTCATGAAGGGGACCCCTCCCAGTTATGAGACTGAGTTAACCCCAGTGGGGATGGAGAGTTACTGGGAGGAAAGAGCCTTTATAAGAAGCCCTATGGCGAAGTTCCCTGCGCTGTTGAGGGTCCGGTGGATCTATGATCATGACCCCTACATCTGGTGGAAGATGGGCCAAATATGCTTTCCAGCAGAGGAGTGTCAGAAACATGTGTGGGGCACAAAGTGAGGGCCCACTCCCTCTATGATGCCTGAGACTGTGTGCCTCACCAGGGAGGAAGTTATAGAGATCCCCCCCCCGAGTACCGAGATCTAAGCCGAGTGTTTGAAGGAGGCTGATGAGCTCCCCCCTCATTGAGCCACTGACTGCGCCATTGAGCGGATCCCCAGGCAAGCCCTCCCTAAGGAGAGGTGGTTCTCCATGAGCCCAGCAGAATGAGGAGAGCTCCGCAAATTCATTGACAAGAACTTGGAGAGACGCTTCATTTGGCCTGCAAGCTCCCCTCATGAAGCCCCAGGGTTGTTTCACAAGAAGAAGGATGGGGGCTTGCGGTTGTGCACGGATTATAGAGGAATTAAAGCAGTTTCCATGTTGAATGCCTACCCCCTACCCCTTATTAGAGACTTGCTGGGGGGGGGGATGGCCAAAGGGAAAATTTTCACTAAATTAGATTTCAGAGATGCTTACTTCAGAGTGCACATAAAGAAGGAGATGGGTAGAAGACGGCGTTCAACACCTCCTTAGGTCCTTTTGAGTATCTCATCATGCCATTCAGGCTCCAAGGAGCATTGATCATGAATTTGATCATGAATTTGATCAATGAGGTGTTACACAAGTATCTGTACAAGGGTGTGGTTGTTTATCTTGATGATGTGTTGATTTATTCTGATAACTATGTGAAGCTAGTCAGAGAAGTTCTGAGCAAACAGAACTTGCGAACAAATGGTATGCAAAATTGTCCAAGTGTGAGTTTCATAAGGAGGAGCTGGATATTCTGGGCCACTGGGTCTCCCAAAAGGGACTGGGGATGGACCCCTGCAAAAATCCAAGATGTGTTGGGGTGGAAGGCCCCCCAAATGAGGCGGCAGTTACAATCGTTCCTGGGGTTTGTGAACTTTTACAGGCCGTATATTAAGAACCTTGCTCAGACCGCCTTGCTGCTGACTGACTTACTGAAAACCAAAGGGAAGGGGCAGGAGGGATTAAAGCCGAGTGTTAAACTGGCCTGGTCTGATGAGAGCCAACAAGCATTTGAGGAAGTGAAAGAACTTTTCACTTCTGTACCTATTTTGTGTCACCCTGATGAGAAAAAAGAGTGTATTGTGCAGGTAGATGCCAGTGACGTAGCCATGGGAGGGGTGATCCTACAAGAGGGGGAGAAAGGACAGTTACACTCCTGTGTGTATGTTTCACATAAATTTTCTGAGACCAAGGGACATTGGTCAGTATGGGACAAAGAAGCAGCAGCTGTTAAATTGGCTCTGTAAACATGGCGACACTGGCTTGAGGGGGCAAAAATACCGTCTGAAGTGTGGACAGACCACAAGGACCTGGAAGCCCTCTGGTCTCCGTGGAGACTGGGCACGAAACAACTCCAATGGGTGGAGTTCTTTTCAAAATTTCAATTCACCCTCAAGCACCTCCCTGGAACCTCAAATTTCCTGGCAGATGGATTGTCCCACTTCCCAAAACATGAAAGCCAAAGGGAGGAGATTATAGACACTATGTAACACGGCAGCAAGCATGCGGCCTCCTCCCCTCCTCGCCCAACACCTGGTTGGAAAAAATTAAGGCAGAACGGGAGAAGGAGGGGGAGCGGGGACTACAAGATCTGCTGGAAATGGGTAAGGATGGATGGATGCTGGTGTAGAAACTGTACATGCCAGAAGCCCTTAGGGGAAAGTGCTAAGAAAATGTCACGATGAAAAGCTCGCTGGACATTTTGGATTTGTGAAAATGTTAAATCCAGCACAACGTCAGTTTTGGTGGCCTGAGATGAGAAAAGATATCTCTCAATATGTGACTAGCTGCCAGACTTGTTTAATGGAAAAGAAACGGGAAGAAAATCCCCCAGGACTACTAGAACCAGGGCTTTTTTTCAGTGGGAAAGCGGTGGAAAGGAGTTCCGGCACCTCTTGAAAATGGTCACATGGCTGGTGGCCCCGCCCCGTGATCTCCAGCCAGAGGGGAGTTTAGATTGCCCTCTGCGCCGCGGAGGGCAATCTCAACTCCCCTCTGGCTGGAGATCGGGGGCGGGGCCACTGGCCATGTGACCATTTTCGCCGAGGGCGATTTAAACTTTAAAAAACTCCCCCCTTGTTCCAGCTGACCCAAAGTGACGTCACTGTGCGGTCCTGAGTTCTACCACTGAGTTCCACCACCTCTTTCCCCAGAAAAAAAGACCAGACCCTGGTCTATGATATCTATGCTGTCTATGGACTTTATCACAGACTTACCCACTAGCAAGGGGGAAATGGTGATTTTAGTGGTGGTTGACTTATTCTCAAAGCAAGCCCACTTTGTGCCATGTTCTAAAATCCCCACAGCAAAAAAGCTGGCTACCCTCTTCATGCAGAATGTAGTGTGTTTGCATTTGTTCCCCGAGAAGGTAATCTCAGATCGTGGGAGCCAGTTTGTTGCCAAATTTTGGTGGGGTGGGGTGGGGGGGGGGAAAGGCTACAACAATACACCAGCTTTCTCATTTGTATACAAAGTTCAACTTTCCCTAGTAATTTTATGTATATGGTAAAACAGCAGTGGGGGCAAGCCAAAGGCAACAAAGTGAATCAGTAGTTCCTTAACACTAGACCTGACCCAATCCAACCCAGCCAGGTGATCTAGGAAGATACCGTAGTTGATGGTGTCAAGCTCTGCTGAGAAATGCGGGAGAACCAACAGCAATACCTGCCCCTGTTCATCTCTTGGTACAAGTCATCCGGTAGAATTTATTCATTTATTCATTTATTTATTTAATCGCATTTCTAGACTGCCCTCCCCATCAGACGGGCTCAGGGCGGTTTAACAACAGAATGACCAAGGCACTCTCTGTACCATAACAGATGGGACTGGATCCAGTATGACCACCCTGGAATTGTTCTCAAGGACTGGAATGAGACTGGATGACAGTTGTTAAGATAGGTCAAGGGAATGCTTCTTGAGCAGCGCTGTGCTGCTTCCTTCCTTACCTTATACACAGATTGCACGGCGTGCCACAGTGTGTTTATACTTGATCACAGTGATATGCTCCCCCCCCCATAGGGAACCACATTGAACTCTATGACCCAGATTGCCTGTCAAAAAGACAACATAAGGCACACTATTGCAGGAGGTATCAAATAGGAGGACAAAAAAGCTCTTAAGTGACCAAGATCTGGCTTACTAATGGACACCAGTGGTTGTTAATATTTGCTAAGTTTTGATCTCCATTTCATAGAATTAGAGTTGGCCTTTTGGAGATAGGAATGCTTACCCCAGGCTGGTTAAAGCAAATAAATATTTGCATCATACCTTTTGATTCTCATATTCATTAAGGAGATGTTTAATTACTGTTAACCTGCCAAAGGTGCAGTGACAATTTATAATTGTTTTATAGATTTAGCATTTCATTGAACTGGAACAGATGCTTTTATGTGGAATTCATATGAAGCTGGTTCCCCCCCCCCTCCAAATCCCATTGACTATGAGGGAACTGAACCTGTAATGTGCCCATTTGTACGGCACATGATCACATCACATCCTCTTTTGGGTTCAAGTTAAAATGTTTGTCATATGGCATAAGTGGAATGACTATATTTGACCTGGAACTTAGATACGTTGGCAGGTTTTAAAATAAGTACAATGACTATGTAAATGTCCAGATGAGAAATGTAACTAGACAAAAGATTAAAGATGTGTGGGGAAATAGTTCTGTGGAGACCTTTTAACGCTTTGGCTTAAAAATGACCCAGTTATTGCAACCGCTTATTCAAATCTCAGTTACATCCAAGGCTTTTTTTCAGGGGGAACGCAGGGGAACGGAATTCCAGAACCTCTTGAAAATGGTCACGTGGCTGGTGGCCCCGCCCCCTGGTCTCCAGACAGAGGGGAGTTGAGATTGCCCTCCGCGCTGCTCAGCTAAACGCCATGTGACCATTTTCTCCAAGGACAACCCACTATGTTCCATCACATCTTTTACTAGAAAAAAAGCTCTGGTTACATCAGTTTAAATCTGACCTGTGGTTGTTAAAATGAAACTAGGAGTCATCAGAAATGTGTTGACTTGTGTGAGTGTGCCTAGAGAGGGACTGAAAAGGCCTTTGTTTTAAAATGTTTTTTCCAATCTTTCTTTACATGCATTTCTCCGTCTAACAGAAATGTAAATGGCACATTAATTGAATTTCTCCATGACATGATAGTGATTTGAGAAGCACTTCTGAAACAGCCAGACAAGAGAGAGAATTAATTTTTTAAAAGTTCATCGTTGTGTCCTAATAATAACAACAACATTTGATTTATATACCGCCCTTCAGGATGACTTAACACCCACTCAGAGTGGTTTACAAAGTATGTCATTATTATCCCCACAGCAACAAACACCCTGTGAGGTGGGTGGGGCTGAGAGAGCTCCAGAGAGCCGTGACCAGCCCAAGGTCACCCAGCTGGCTTCAAGTGGAGGAGTGGGGAATCAAACCCGGGTCTCCAGATTAGAGTCTCACACTCTTAACCACTACACCAAACTGGCTGTCTTCTGGGCAGACCTACATGGGGAACTGCACAGAAGAACACTCGATGAACAACAGTTACAGGCAGGTGCAACCCTGTTATCTGTGGCAAAAATAGTATGGCAGTCTGTGGGGTGTAGAGATATTGGTTCATAAGAAGGGCCTCTATCTCATGATAAGCCTCACCTAGCAGTGAAACTTAGCAGATAAATAAATATACAACAATCCATAAAATTCATAAAAATTATAGAGAACTTAGTTAATTATAACATAGTAAAATAGATATCAAGATGGCAGCCACCACTCGTGTGAGGTAGCCAGGCAGTACTGGGGGGAAATAATAAGAGAAATGAGTGAAATTTTACAATTTCAAATTAATAAGAACCCAGAACTCCTGCTACTGAACTTGGGAATGGAGGGAATTCCAGCCCAACACAGGACGTTGATATTTTATATGACAGCAGCAGCTAGACTTTTGTATGCGCAAAAATGGAAAGTACAAGAAGTGCCAACTATTGAAGATTGGACTTACAAATTGCTGTATATGGCTGAAATGGACAAGATGACAAGAAAACTGAGAGATCTGGACTCAGGGCAGTTCAACACAGACTGGGAGAAGCTGAAACAATACCTGGAGAAGAAATGGGAGGTGGGAGGAAAACTGTGGCAGTTTGAGAACTACTGAAGTATTGAAGTAGAGGGGGGAGACTTTACCGGGGGGAGAAGAGATAAATGTGAATTAATAAGCAGTCAGATTAATAGATTGACATATATATAGATATATATAGGTTAACAAACAGAACATAGAGAAAATAATTAATTATAAGGACTAAATATAAGGAGCGATTAACTAACAATATTTCCTTTTTTTCTGACAAGTTTTGTACCAAAATGAATGTCTGAAGATATAGATGGGTCAAATTGATTGACTACGTGAGGAGAGATATATAGAACTATTATAAAAAGATAGAATGAGTAATATATATAGAGAATAAGTCAAATTGTTTGATATAAACGAATGTATGATCTATATGGTTTATGATATATAGAAATACCTGAAATTGAAAAATTGGGATAAATTGTTTATCTAAGATGGAAACAAAGGCTTACAGTTTGGGCATATAATGTTAAAAATAGTTAAGGATGTACTGCTTAGAATAATGGAGAATATATATTTGTTTTAGATAGAGGAAGCTAATAAAAGTAAGGGAAAGGGTCAAAGGGTTGGAAAGCTGTTGGAAGTCAACAAAAAGGGGGGGGGAAGGGAGGGGGTTAGAGATGAAAAAATTGGGGAAAATTGAATGTAAATGTGGAAATAATGGATTCTAACCCAATAAAAATTTTTCAAAAAAAAAAAAAAGATGGCAGCCACCACAATGTAGCTATTTGTTCAACTTCATTTGGATAAAACCCAGAGGCAATACTGATGTGATTTCTGGGTGCAAATAAACTATTTAAAACAGGGTGGTGGTAAAACATCTAATGGCCTGTCAGAAGAGGTCAGGAATGCTCCCAGTCTCTTGGCTTTTCACATATTATACAAAATTGAATTATTAAGAAAAGTTTTTGTAACCATTAGAATCATAGAGTTTGAAGAGGCTTTACAGATCATCTAGTTCAACCCCTTGCCCAATGCAGGAACAGCCTAAAGCATCCCTGACAAGAATTTGTCCAGCCACTTCTTGAAGACTGCCAGTGAGGGGGCACCCACCACATCTCTAGGCAGCTGATTCCACTGCTGGATTACCATTAACATGAAGAAATCTTTCCTAATGTCCAGCTGGTACCTTCCCTCCTGAGTCTCAGTGAGAAAGGTGGACTATAAATAACGTAACAAACCAAACAAACAAACTGGGACATACGGTCAAGAGTATGGCAAGCCATGTCAGATATTCTAGTGAGGTGAGAAGAATCACAGGGGAGATGGGCCTTCATTTGTTACATTGGCTGACAAGACAAGGATGACTAGGTTGGGAAATTCCTGGAGATCTGGGGTGGGTGGGTGGGTGAAACCTGGAGAAACCTGGAGAAAGTGGGGTTTGGGAAGGGAAAGGACCTTGGCATGGTATAATTCCATAGCGACTACCCCTCAAAGTAGCCATTTTCTCCAGGTGAACTGGTATCTGTGGCCTGGGGACCAGTTGTAATTCCAGGAGATCTCCAGCCACTACCTGGAGGCTGGCAACCCTAAGGATGACTAAAGACGCGATGTAATGGCAAAGATCCATTCCAGCTTTGCCTGAACGTTTCAGAGCATACGACGAACCCTAATTCATAATCTGGGATGAAAAGAGAAATGGATACAAGCAAGATATACTTTAAACGAAGTTGGTCATAAAAGTGAGATTTTCATCAAATTAAATGTTGTTTGAATGCCAAAAGTTATACTTGGTCCCCCAAGTGTTATTATGTATGACTGTTCAATTGATTTTCTTTTTTTAATCTTCCCTGTGCATTTGGGATGGGAAGAAAATCGAAACATAATAATAACAACAGTGAACTGCTGCATTAGACATGCCAGGTAGACGGTTTTGTTTCTGATTCTCTGAACAGCAGGGCCCATCTATATTCCATATTGTGCTCTGAAATGGTACTCATCCAGCCTGGCCTGATGAAGTAATGCAGTCTAGAATAATCCTCTAGCAGAGCTGGACAGCAACGGGTTGAATTTAAACCAAAAGAGTTTTCGACTAACCATTAGGAAGAACTTCCTCAGGGCCGGCACGCCCTTAGAGGCCAGGTAGGCGGTGGCCTCAGGCATGAGGGCACTGGAGAGGCGCCGGAGGGGGTGTCGGGGGCGGAGGCGCATGCCGCGGAGCTGGTGTGGCTGGCCCACAGCTGCTGCAGCCAGCCAGCCAGCCCTGTGCCTCTGCTGCTGCCGCCACAACACGACCCAGCCAGGTGCAGCAGCCACGAACCACTGCCAGGGCAGTGTGCGGAGCGCGGAGCAGCCTCTGCCTGCCACCCCAGCCATCCGCCGGCGAATGCCCCTGGCTTGCGCTGCGCGATGACGTCATTGCGCAGTTCGTGGGGTGCCGCAGGCACTAGAAACCCTGGCGCCGGCAATGAACTTCCTGACAGTTAGAGCAGTCCCTCAGTGGAACGGGCTTCCTCCTTTGGAGGTTCATAAGCAGAGGCTAGATGGCCATCTGACAGCAATGCTGATTCTGTGAACCCGGGCAGACCATGAGAGGGAGGGCAGGAAGGGTCAAATCAGTGGTTAGTTCTTGTGGCCCCTTATTACTCGCACAGGATAATGCCGATTGCCACTTTGGGGTCAGGAAGCAATTTCCCCCAGGCCAGTTTGACTAGGGATCCTGACGGTGTTTTCCCATCTTCTGGGCAAGGAGCAGGGATCAGTGTGGGGGTGGAGGGGGAGGTAGTTGTGAATTTCCTGCATTATGCAGGGGGTTGGACTAGATGGCCCTGGAGGTCCCTTCCACCCCTATGATTCTATGATTCTAAATCTCCATTTTACCATGAAGCTCATCCAGCTCATTTGCATTCTTAAGCAAATAGTTTGGCGGTCTGTGGTGTATGTTTCTATTCCTGCTGCGATTGCACAGCCATGGAGCCGTAGCTGATTTAATTGTAATCACAATTTCTGATTGTGTTTGTGGGCCTTCTTTTCAAGGCTTCTTCCAAAGTGGCTTGTACAGCCTGAAATGTAGACTCGGCCAAGCACCGGATCTCACCACCCTGTCTCGGCAGGCCAAACGTCTCCATCTAAAGTTAAATCAATGGATGTAGACCAGAATAACTCTGCGTAGGATCGCACTGTTGGGGGTTTATTTTAGTGCGGCTGCTTTGGGGCCGGCTGCAGCTTGGCCCTCTCTCTTTTTAAAAACGTCTGCCTTCTTCTCTGCGGGCTCACATGGACCCAGCCTAAATCCCGATCCGAAGCTAAAGGGCAGCTGTGCCTGACTTGCCTTTTCTCCTGCAGCAGAAGCCGAGGGAAGGTCTCCTTGTTCAGATGGGAGTCTGTAGGTGCAGAATTAAACAGGAAGCCTTAAAATTTTTGCAGGATTCGAATCCATTCGCACCTTAGAGACCAACAAAATTTTCAGGATATGAGCTTTCCACAGAGTCAAAGCTCTCTTCTTCAGATATGAAGAAAAAGGGAACTTAGATTCTCAAAAGTTTATACCCCGGAAATCTTGTTGGTCTCTAAGGTACTACTGGACTCCGATCCTGCTGTTCAACTGCAGACCAAGATGGCTACCAAAGTGAAACTCTTTTGGTGCCACAAAGTCTCCTTTTTCGCTTTGTCTAAAACCAGTGGTTGCCGGCCAATTCCAGAGGTATAAGTTTTGATCCTGTTCATGTTAACTGGCCTGCAACCTGCTGACAGGCCCAGTTTTATGGTACCCTAACAATGATAGATCGAAGCATTCTGGAAATGTTTCCTCCTGTCATCCTGACTTCTTAAAAATATGTGTTTTTTTGTTTGTAAGTCACCTCAAGCAGCTCTCTGTACAGGTGGCACATAAATATTCTATAGAGAAATCAAAGCGTACAATTCTGTATTTGCATGTACTATCCCTCTAAGCTGCAACACGGTGCAGATCTTGTCTATTTGCCCCAGAAAACTGACAAATGGACTTCAGGCTATTGAAGTTGTGTGCACAAAGTTCCTAAGGTGTGCACAATGTTGCTAAGACCCAGTTTGGTGTAGTGGTTAAGAGCGCGGGACTCTAATCTGGAGAGCCGGGCTTGATTCCCCACTCCTCCGCTTGAAGCCAGCTGGGTGACCTTGGGCTAGTCACAGTTCTCGGGAGCTCTCTCAGCCCCACCCACCTCACAGGGTGTTTTGTTGTTGTGGGGATAACAATGGCATACTTTGTAAACCACTCTGAGTGGGCATTAAGTTGTCCTGAAGGGTGGTATATAAATCGAATGTTGTTGTTGTTGTTGTTGTTAAGGTGCCAGGTTTACCATTCCTAAGCTTTTGTCTAAAATGAAAGGGGTAGATGAGCCACATTTTCTTTGTGACATGGAGAAGAATAGAAGTCTATGAGAGAGATACTGCATTTGGACAGTTTTTATGTGTTTTGTAATTGTCTAAAGCACAATTGTTCCAAATGTTGTATGGTGTTAGATTTCCAGCTGTCTGAGCTGAGAAATCCAGTCAGAATCGCTCCTGAACCACAAGAAAGCCAGTCAGCATTAATGTGAAACAGAAGTGCAGTGGTGCCTTAAAGACTAACTTTTATTTCAGTATGAGCTTTTGTGAGTCACTGCTCGCTTCTTTGGATGCGGAAATCAAACTTAGATTCCTTCTTATGGTGCAGGGATTAAAATCAAGGATGAATTCTGTCATGATGAGTCTTTCAAGTATAGATTCATTATATTGGAAAAAGAAAATGTAAGAATGATTCTCAGATTGATTTCCATGCATATCTAAAGAAATCAGCACTGACTCACAAAACCTGATCTTGAAATAAAGTGCTAGTCGTTAAGGTGCCACTGGGTGTCTGCTTTATTTTGCAGCAACGGACTAATACAACTGCCCCTTTGCAATCAGCATGAACATATCCACTTTTATACAGAAGTATACTCTGATTTTTGTGGCCCTTTCACCTAATGGGACTAGATGGGCTTAGACTGGAGTTACTTTGTACAGGATTATATTGTAAATCTCTCTGCCTACCTGTTGAAATCTTGTTGGAATAGAGACGGCTAACATGTGCCCAGGATGGGATGCAGACCCTAGTACATGTTCTCAGATATATTTACATTTCTATATCAAACAGTTGGGAAGGAGAAGTATTAATAACTTTACCTGCAGAGTAATTTTGTTTGATATTTAGAAACCATGTATGAACGACTGCTTGCATTGTTATTTCTAAGCAAATTACAAATGCAAATTAAAGTAGTTTGTAGTTTATGTTTCTATGTTTTGTATGTTTGTAGACTGATTTTTTTTAATTTAAAAAAGGAGGTAAGCTCCAAACTTTAATGCAAGTTGTTGTTTTGGCTCACAAAGTAGATTACCCGACTCTTCCTCTGAGAGGACTCTCTTCCCGCTTCCCCTTTCAATAACTTACCTTGCTTTCCTGTGCCTTTTCCTTCTCCCAACTGACCTCCACAGACCTTCAGTGACCAGCCTGCTTTAAACCCTTCTCCAAACCCTTCTTCTCTTTTATGCAAACCAGGAAAACTCCCCTTTTCAACATCAGCCTTCTCCCCACTTTGAACCCTGGTGATTCTCCAGAATTGGGTTTTCTGGTAGCCTCAGTGCAGGGCAGGATCTAGCAGGTGGTCCAGCCTTCTCACAGGCCCACCCCCCTCCCAAGGGCAGCCTGCTGCCCCTCCTAGTCACTTAGCAGCCCCCTCCAGCACATTCCAGATCATGAACATCTGTACTGTAAGTATAGCCCCCAAATCCACAATACTTTGCAGCAGTTTGGTTTGCTTCTTTGCAATCTCTCTGTATCTCATTTCTTGTGACAGTTGTTTAATTTGGCTTGTTATCTCAATAAAACCGCCTTTTTATTGTTGGATCTGGAGCTTGGTATACACTGGTTAAAGATCCCAAAATAGTACCCCACTCAGGGCACAGTTTGAGCCGGAACGCACTGGAACACCGTTCCGGCAGTTCTCCAAAGAGGTCACATGTATATTGGCCCCGCCCACCTGCTTTGTATTTCCCGCGCAGCCCAGTGCATCTTTTTGGCAGTACCTCACCTCGTGTGAGAAACAAACTCTGGACTTCCTAGGCTGTACTCCAAATCTCCAGGTTCTTCAAGCGAACCAGCAGGACAGGAGATTTCCATCCCAGCCAGAGGGTGAGTCTGAGGGTGGGCGGTGGGGGAAGGCGGCCGAGGGGCCTCTGCTTCGTGCCGGGCGAGCAGGCTGGCCCTGTGCTGGCAGCAGAAGCAGGCCAGCAGCTCCTCCATTGGGAGGGGGCGGGGAGGGAAGGCGGCCCAGTGGTCTCTACTCTGCGACGGGCTTGCCTGGCACTGGGAGCAAAAGCAGGGTTGGTATCTTCTCCATTGGGAGGGGGGGCGGGGATACACAGAATACATAGCTTGATTTGTTTTAAAGGTTAAAAAATTTGGCTGAGGCAAATCTAAAAATACCATCCCTTTAGTGAAGTATTGCCTTGGATACTGAACTGGCACACTGAATCCTTCTACTGCCTTCCCCTTTGTCAGGAAAAGCTTCAAGTGGTGAGTAATGCCTCACGTGCTGTATTTCTGTGTGTCAAGCTGCAGCTGAAAGCATATAAGGGCAGGCCAAGGCAAGAACCCCACTCCCTGCCACACTGGACCTCCTGGTCTTCTCAGCCCTGTAGGTTTGAGCCTGGGATTTTTCTCCAGGTAGGTTTGCCAGCTCTGAGTTGGGAAATACCCGGAGAGTTCTGGAGTGGAGCTCCTTCTAAGAGCATGGCATTCAATGGACAATCATGTGGGAACGGATCTGCTAGCTTCTTTTCTAGATTTCAACAGATTCTCTTCTACACCATGACTATTGTTACCCAAATTATTATACACATGAAGGCTCCCAATAAGCAAAGGCATCCCCTTGCTGACGAACAAACACACGTACAGTGCGGTCAGGGGTCATTTCATAGAAAAAGAGCTGTAGGAACTCATTAGCATAGGACACGCCCCTTGACATCGCCGGAAGTGTGTCATTAGCATCACTGATTTGCATATGCCACACACCCCTGACATCACCGGAAGTGTCTCAGAAGGCAACACCCACCCCTCAGGCACCTATAAGACTAACAAAATTTGTGGTAGGGTACGATATCTTGCGAGTCTGAAGAAGTGAGCTGTAACTCACGAACGCTCCTACTCTACCACAAATTTTGTTAGTCTTATAGATGCTACTGGACTCTTGCTCTTTTCTAATGGGACTAACAGTTATGTAACATTGTTGCAGGGAAATTGTGATGCTCTAAAACCTAGGGAAGTTAATAAAAGAAACTTTGTTATGTGAACTATTATTAATTTACACCTCTGTGATTTTAAAAATCAAGCTAAAACATCTGTTGTTGTAATTAGAAGGCATTTATTGCTTTTTGAATTAATTTTTTAATATTCTTGTCAGAAATTCAGCTGTTGTTATTTTATATATGAAGCAAACAATACTCTGTTCTTCAGTATCATTGAAGTTAGTGAGATTCCAGATAAATGGTTCTGTATAACAATCATACTTATTGCATTCATTCTGTTTTTACATGGTAGATTTTTTTTTGGACTGTACCAATTCAGACTGCATCCAAGGATATCATTGTTGCTTCTCTATGTAAAAACAAACAAAATGTAGGAAAAAATTCATGCCCAGCCTCTTCCTGGTATGTATGTACAGAGAACTTCTGTTTTATACCTAATGTAGGGAATTTCTTATATGGATAAACATATAGAAATAATAGATCTCTTTGCCATTGACTGGCCTGTTTAAAACCAAAGGGAAAGGACCGCAAGGGGTGAAGCTTAGTGCTAGACTAGAACAGAAGCTGCCAAACCACATTTGAGCAGCTAAAACAATTGTTTACATCAGAACCCGTTCTAAGACACCCCAATGAAAATTGCAAATTTATTGTGCAGGTGGATGCGAGTGATGTAGCAATGGGGGAGTCATATTGCAATTGTATATTGCATATTCCATTCCTGGGTAAGGTAAATGAGAGGGTGGCAGCGGGACAGTTACAGGTATACTTGGATGATGCCTCTATCTCGGAACCATTCCAGTCTGGCTTCAGGCCCGGCCATGGTACGGAGACAGCTCTGGTCGCCCTCACATATGATCTGTGGCGGCACCTGGATCAGGGCGGGTTGGCACTGCTTATACTTTTAGATTTTACAGCAGTGTTCGACATGGTCAGTCATGATCTCTTGACCCACCGCCTTGCCGACGTGGGGATTTGTGGGACAGTCCTTCAATGGCTGAGCTCCTTCCTCTGCGGTCGGGGACAGAGGGTGGCACTTGGGGAACAGATGTCCACGTGCCATTCCTTGGTGTGTGGCGTCCCTCAGGAGGCAATTCTTTCCCCGATGCTATTTAACATCTATATGTGCCCCCTCGCCCAGGTAGTCTACAATTTTGGGCTGGGATGTCACCAGTATGCGGATGACACCCAGCTCTATCTGTTGATGGATGACCAGTCTGACTGTGATCTGGATTCCTTGGCTAAGGGTCTTGAGGCTGTGACAGTATGGTTACGTCAGAGTCATCTGAAATTGAATCCCCTGAAGACGGAGGTTCTGTGTCTGGGTCGTGGAGCAATGGGGTTGGGGACCTGGCTTCCAGCCCTCAGCGGGGTACAACTGAAGCCTTTGTTGACGGTAAGAAGCCTGGGTGTGACTTTGGACGCCACACTTTCAATGGAGGCCCAGGTCACAACTGTTGCCAGGTCTGCCTTTTTTCACGTTCGACAGGCCAGGCAACTGGCGCCCTATCTTTCGCCACGGGACCTGGCCACAGTAATCCATGCAACGGTCACCTCCAGGCTAGGTTACTGCAACTCACTCTACTCTGGGCTGCCCTTGGGCCTGACCCGGAAGCTGCAGATGTTCCAGAATGCAACAACACGTGTTCTTACAGGAACACCTATTCGAGCGCATATCCATCCTGCGCTGTGCCAGCTGCACTGGCTTCCAGTGGAGTTCCGGAGTTCTGGGAACTGCCTGGGGCTGGAGCTTCCAAGGTGCCACTGGAACCTGCTCCTCTGAGCAGCAGAGCCACACAAAGACACGGAGCCACCTGGAGCCTCTTCGGAGTCACCCCCCCCCATCCCAGCCCTGGTTCAGAGCTTTGTAGTGTGAAATGGCAGCCTGTTGGGGAAGTGGAGGCGTAGGTCTTGGGTGCTGCTGGGACCTGGTCGGCCAGGGACTGGTGGGGCCTCACTTGCAGGGTCTGGGGGGTGGGGTGGTCTTGGGTGCTGCTGGGGCCTTGCTTGCAAGTACTGGCATCGTGGTCTCTGGCACGTGGTCACCCACCTTGGCTCTACTGGTCCTCAGGCTCTTCCTCGGACTCCTCCAGTTCTGAGTCACTGGCCTGGTCAGAGGGCTGGTCATGACAATTAAGTGTCAAAATGAATGCCCAGAACTGTGTTTTCAAAAGTTGCATAAAATAAGCCACTAATATTCTGTGACAATGGAAGTATCCATTTATGACGAATTTAAATTCAGCTTCATAAAATGACATGGTGTAAACAAGTAGAAATGTGAGTTTTCAAACAATCAGACACTGTCTATTTACAGGTTATACCAGAAAAAAATTACAAAAAGGAGCATTATCTTTTTTTTAATTATTAAAAATGAATCAGAGGAAACTCTATAAAAGATAGGCGATGATGCAGAGAAATTTAACCACTTTTAAGATCTATTTATTTCAGTGAGAAAAGTCATTCATAACTCTCCCGTTAAAATTAGTGGCCTGAATTTAGACTATAATGTGCCCATGATCATTTTAAAAGCAAGTTTATCCACTTTCCATTTAAATATTGGTTAATTACAACTGCAACCCATTAATATTCAGAGAAAAGTATGTGTTGATTCTAAATTAAAAACTTTTATGTATGAGTTAGCAAAGTTTTTAACTAAAAAAAATGCTTTATATCCCCCCCCCATTTATTAGAGAGGATGTCTTTTAAAATTGAAGGACATCTGTCAAGCTTGTCTTCTCTTTAGCCTAACTTCTAATTGCCACGTAAAGACTTTCTCCTTCTGGTTCTAATTTATGAACACACTGTCTGCTTTTCAATGTTAAAACCCCTTAATTGCTCCTGTTACTATCATTGGCTGCCATCTTGACCCCACAAAAGTCAGGGCAGTGTTCAGCCATTGACTTGTCCGGAGTAAAGATCACTTTCCTTTCTGATTGTGAGTTCCTCCATCAGACAACAAAACATGTCATTTTCCCAGATACGTTTATAAATGGCTTTTTCAATTTCTTCTTCAAGTAAAAATGTTCCCTCCTTTGTCTAAACTGAGCTTCCCTTACAATTTACATTAGACAACACTCCATCAATAAAACCATCAAAATGATCTACTGCATTGTAGACAAAAGTTATTGTGTCAAGTTGACACTAATCGGTTAATTCCAATAAACCTTCAGTGAAACAAAAGCGCCTTGTCTATCACAGATGTGTGTTCCATTGGACCCCTCCTGGTCCGATAGCCGTACATATCTATACAGATGTATCTGGCAGACACTTTGCCCAGGGGCTCTCTATGTAAACCAGGACAGGATCTATAGTTAATGAGGTTGACCTCGCTTCCCCCAACAGGGTTGAATTCAAGACCTCCTTATATCAGACAGCTGATAACAAACACGGTACAGATATTGTATGCATTACTCAACCTTCTAAATTTGAATGATTTGGCACTGACGAAAGAGAATGGTTAAAGTTCTTTTCTCATTTGTCCTTGGATGTCAGAGCCAGAGCAGGGAAGCACTGGTCATTTAACTTCCATGGAAATTTCCCAGTGGGCTCCTTGTGGCCAGGAGCAAGCAGAGTCAAGCCAGAGCAACTGTGCCTGCTTCTCGGGGGCCACTTGTCTGGGGCCATTCAGCGGCAGCAGTAATTGGTGTCAGCTCACCAATTGCCTCCTCCTGAATTGCTGTCATTTTTCAGGAGGAAGATACGGGTGAAGTGCTGGTGCTGATGAGCTGAGCGGCGCCTGCAGCACTGGCCTGTGAATGCCACAGAGACCGCTCAACGTGGCTTTCCTCAGGGCCACTTCAACTTCTGAGTCCACTCCCTGACAGTTGAGGGTGGGGTGAGGCAAAGTGTGAGCAAAGGGAAGGTTGCTAGGAAGAGGAGCGCCTCGAGTTGCTCCGAAGAGAGAGCAAAATTGACACAGAAGCTTTTATATGGGCAAGGGAATCTCACCTCTCTGTTTTGGCCAATGGGTGTACAGAGGCTTTCTTAGAGCTAAGCCACACGTGACAAATGACACTTGCCTGGCAAGTGAACAGATTCACGTGTATTCCTCCCTGTTCACTTGCCCTCCACTTGATCACGTAGTGATCAAGTGATCAAGTAGTGATCACGTAGTGATCAAGTGATCACGTAGTGATCAAGTGGAGCGCAAGTGGAGGGCAAGTGAACAGGGAGGAATGCACGTTAGTTTGTTCACTTGCCAGGCAAGTGTCATTTGTCACGTGTGGCTTGGCTCTCAGTGGAGCTGATTTCCCTGCAATCCCTTCCTTCGGCCCCCTTAACATTCCTAATGTCACTGGCATAAATCCACCCAGCTGGATTCCAAGGGTAGTGGAGATGCGACTGCAGGTCTTGTCTGACACAGTCTGGCATGCTAACTACTACAGTTCCCTGTCATGCAGTGCTGAAAAATTAACGTTTTACAAGAGGTAACTGACTAATCTATCACCCAGGTTTGTTGTGAGGATAAAAATAGATAAGGGTACACTAATACTCCCTGAAGATCTGGACTAGGGTGGAAGAGAAATATTCAGAAATGTAAATAGGAGTGAAACTGGTGTATTAGAAGCCTCAACAATGTTAGGAACAGGCACCACGCTTTAACTACTCAGTACGGAGCCTGAGAAATTTATAGCTGTTCGAACTCCTCATATTCTCTTTTATTCCTCCAAGGGAAAAAAAAAGAATCCAATACATACGTCCAAGACAGAGAAAGGTCTGGCTGAAATGATGACAGGGGCTACAGTTAAAAATTAAATTGTGCCTTATTTTGGGTGCAGTTTTCATGCACCGCAGTTGCAAATAGTAGCGAGAGATTTAATGATCACATATTTTTGATCTTATTTCCCTTTGGTCGATGTCAATTTTTTTTCTGTTAATGTTGACTTAGAGCTCAAAGTAATTTAGTAATTGATTCGAAGCACGGCAGCTCGCCAATGGCAGTTCTCCATTCAGGGAAAATATCTTTGCTAATTTTATCCTTTGGAATGAGATTACCATGGTAATCTCCTCCCAGCCCTCAGTCACTTGGTCATTTGGGACTCACAGATGCAAATTATGTTATTAAACAACCCTGGCCCGACAGAGGGGAAGAATGAGCACTAGAGAGAAATGAACACCTGAAAAAGATCACCTACAACAATCCTCTATGATAATCAGCTGACATCATATTGAAGGTTCCACATCATCATTTTGTTCTTATCAGTGAAAACTTTGGCAATTGCCATTTTAAAATGAGAGGGTTTTTTTTCTTTTCAAAATTCAGAAAATGGCATTGCTTTAAATCTGAGTCTAGAAACTATTGAAGCTAGTATAGTTGTATTTTTCCCTTAAAAACTGTCAAAAGTGTGGTAGATATTCTTTGAGATAACCACCTTCCATATAGATCTAACCAGGGCTTTTTTTCAGCGGGAACGTGGTGGAACAGAGTTCTGGAACCTCTTGAAAATGGTCACATGGCTGGTGGCCCCTCCCCCTGATCTCCAGACAGAGGGGAGTTGAGATTGCCAGAGCAGCGCGGAGGGCAATCTCAACTCCCCTCTGTCTGGAGATCAGGGGGCGGGGCCACCAGCCATGTGACCATTTTCTCCAAGGGCAACCTACTGAGTTCTACCACCTCTTTTCCCAGAAAAAAAGCCCTGGATCTAACCACATCATTGGCCCAATCCAGCAAAAGATCATTGTGTCTAGATTTCATTGAAAACTGCTAGGAACCAATGTATTCATTGTATTGTTGAAGGCTTTCACGGCCGGAGAACGATGGTTGTTGTGGGTTTTCCGGGCTGTATTGCCGTAGACCATGGCAATACAGCCCGGAAAACCCACAACAACCAATGTATTCATTTTTTCAGACCCGGGACCTATTTTTGACCTCCAGGCGAGAGCATGGGAAGGACTCACCTACAAACAAGTGCAAGAAGGGCGTACAGCTTCACAATCATAAGAATGAAGAGGGGCCAAAGGTACGGTCTCACTGGTACTGAGGTGAGGGGAAATAGGACAAAAGAGGTATAGATAGGAAATACCAGCCAGGAGGTGCCAGGAAGTGTGCAATAAGGAGGAAAGCCAAGGGTTACAGTTATGGAGGAATTCTCTCCACCATTGAGTGGCTTTATCTTGCCATCTTGCTCCTCTTAGCCTGCATGCAAAGGGTGGAGGCATGTGTGGCAATCAGCCCCCGACTCCGGCCAGTCACCTGGGCCAGGGTCTCCCTGGCAACGAGCAGGAGGGGGGCAGTGGTGATATTCAGCTGGCGTGTGATGACGTCGTGGTGTTTGCTGTGGGAGCGCCCCCGTGCGTTGTGCAGAGCCGATTCTTAACTGGCCCAAATTGGTCCTGGGCAAAGTACAGCAGCACTCCCGCAGCCAGTGGAATGACATCACTTCTGGAAGTGACGTCATCATGTGCCAGCCAGGGCACACACCGTCCATTTGCCCAGGTTCCCTGCCATGACAGGCCACGCCAAGCAGCTTGCCCCCTCCCAGCGATGGGTAGGCACCTGGCAAACCTAATCCAGGGCTCTGAACCGATCCTGGGAATCTGCCCTCAAGCAAGCCCTAGAGACTGATCAGCCAATCAGAGCCCTTGAAGGGGCAGAGGAAGCCTCCTCAGCTTAAAAACAGGAATGGTTCACTCTTTCTCAGGCGGGGCATTTTGTGGCCTCGGATAAAGGCATAAGCTTAGGTTTTTATTTTGAGCGTTGAGGTCTAGGTAGGGCAGGAACCTTGTGTACGGAAGTAAACAAGCACCCTGTGAAGGGCCCGTCCGAAATCCAGCTGGTCTGGAACTGTTTCTGAAGCCGGGTTCTCTGAAAGTATCAAAGAGCAGCCTAGTACGGGGTAGAAGCCTGCCAGCTGTGGGAAAGGGGTTGCAAAAGAACCTTAAATGTTTAGGTCTCCCATCTGGAGGAAAAGGAGCGGTTTTCTCCAGTCAACTTTTGCGTGTTAACTAGAGTTGCCAGGATCCCAGGGTACAATGCAGGGGTGCAGGGGCTGAGAACTGGGGGGAGTATCAGGCTGGAAAATGATGTCGTTTTCTAGTGCGATGGGGGACTGGGGGAGCATGCCTCCCCCCACTGGCCAGGTGAGCAGGGCTGGGGGTGGCAGGTGAGCATGGGTGTTTCCCTGCTCCTGGTGGGGGTGCTGGGAAATCCAGTGTTAACTTAGGGTGAGGTTCAATCGGTTAACTCCCAGTGGGAGGGAAGACATAACCTCTGGGGAGTGGGGTTGAGAACCAGTTGTACATTTGTCTTACTATTTGTTCCTAGAGTTGCCAGAGAGGTGCAGGAGTTGAGTGGGGAAGAGACAGTGGGGCACTTACCTCGGTGTGCATGTTATGTGGGAGCACGCTCCCACGCTCCCCCCTCTGGAAAGGAATCCCAATTTGTGCTGATTGAATACACCCCTCTGGAGGCAGTTTTGAGTTCGAGCGTGCATGCATGCGCCTTGGCTCCTTCCTTCATCCCGTTGGAAAATAAGCTGGACAGAGGAGGAAGACTGTCCTGCTCATTTTCCAAGGGGACAAGTGAAAGAGTCATGGCACATGCATGCTCAAACTGAAAACTGCCTCCAGAGGGGCAATTTTCAGGCAGCGTGCACTGGGCACTGGGATCCCTCTGTGGAGGGGACACACATTTACCCCTGTGCTCCGCCCCCCCCCGCCCCCCGTGGAGCAGGTAAGCAGCGCCAAGGAATGGCAGGTGGGGGGCAGGGTAACCCTCACCCTAGAGTGGGAAAACGGCAAGCCTATAAGTTCCACATATACCTTAAACTTTCTTCAACGTATTGCCTATAGATTGGTTGTTCTGTTCCATCTGCATACTGTCAGTCGTGCCAAAATAGCTGTGGAAAAGGGGTTTCTAATCATCTCACTATCAAGTACCACATTATTAGGGTCCCAAATAAAGCCCTTTAGGGAACACAAAGCTACAGATTACCATCCAATAAATCAAAGCATGTGTCCTCCTTTTTATGGGTATTCTGGCAGTTGGGATTTAAATAGAAGAAAAGGAGACTCTTGAGTGCAGGGATAATTGGGCAGCATCCTGTCCGAAAGTCTTTTTATCACAGGGGTCTTCCCCCCTTAGCTCTCCCTCCCCTAATACGTCAGGGCTATGCCATAAATAAACTCAGAGGCAGCCCAAGCTGTGCAGTCACAAAAAACAACAAAATTGGTGGCCACCAGGCACTAACTGTCACACAGCATGGTGTTGTTGTTGTCTAGGCGATAGCAGCAGATCCTTC
Source organism: Eublepharis macularius (assembly GCF_028583425.1). NCBI lineage: Eukaryota > Metazoa > Chordata > Lepidosauria > Squamata > Eublepharidae > Eublepharis > Eublepharis macularius. The sequence continues at coordinate 94,495,664 of NC_072799.1, read as the reverse complement.
AAAAATCTTCAGGAAATGGTGACTAGAAGGGATCGCATTTCAGCAGGTGAGCCTCCATGACTTTTCCGAGGGTTGCAACCCATGCCTCGAAGACCACTGGCATATGCCATCAAAATGGTTGCCATTTCCCTTTGGCTTTTCCTGAAGAGATCCTGTGAATTGTAATCCCACCTCTGTAATGCAAACCATGGAGTTGGTAAGATTGCTCTGTGGCTCAAAACACACGCACAAAAATACAAGAATTGGTGAACTTGGTATAACTTATATCATAACTCGGAAGCAAAGTCACCAAAGTACAAACAGCGTCTATCTGTCTAGCTATCATATTACTGTCCTAAACTCCTATTTTTACTCCAAGGCTGTTGGGGTGGTGTTCAGGGTTCACCATCCTTATGACAACTCTGAGGTAGGGTAGGCTGAGGGAACATCTGGGCCAAGATGACTCAGTGAGCTGCAAAGCAGAGTGAGGTCTGCTCAGTCCTAATCTGATACTCTAGCTACTGCACCACACTGGTCTACAGTAACTTGTATTGGTCTGTTCAGTTAATCAAGCCGAATGTAGTCCAGCAGCTACGTTGTGGTCAGTCAGGTCCTTGACCTTCCCCTCTCCTCATTTTTGCAGTACCGGGTTGAATGGGGAAACCAGACCCTATTTGCAGTGTGGTGGGTCATAAATTGTCCAGATCTAACCATGGTAACTCCTACCATAATTTAGGAGACAGAAATAGAATGATTTTTGACTATCCTTCCATTTCTAACATAAAGTGATTGCATTTTTCTTTTAAAGGAAGAAACAGGCATATTTTTTGTGAGTCATGGCTGAAAACAAATGGGGACGGGTATTTCTGAAACTCATATTGTTATGTAGTTAAATAATTAAAACGTTAAATTTATGCACTTCTTTGTGCCCTAAAATACCTTACACAAACTTGTGTGATGGGCTAGTATTAATTTATTTCTTGGTCATGTTCCTATTATCACACTAGAACATTTAATAATTTGATAGATTTTCTACCATTTCCTTTCTTTGTATGTTTTTCCCCTCATTTATATATAACGTATCGTATAATGTGGTCCTATCTTTTTATACAAAGATCCCAGGAAAATTTAAATAGTGTAACAACAGCATTTCAAAGCTGGCTCAGTTTGAAGTTCATTTTAACTTTTATCCTTCATGAGATAAAATGAGAACAAATACAGATAATACATTTCTGAAAGCAAAACTATTATATTCACAGTTTTTAGATGAATGGAGGAAAATGATTGAGTGTCATTTTATTTTACCAGCACTGAGGAATCAGATGACAATGTAGCTCTCAAGGACATTGCAGTAAAACTATTAGGGGACATTGTGGTTTTTGGTTCACTTTCCTCAAGATTGCATTTTTGGTATGTATATACATCATTTTGGCAGTTCAGAGGTCAAGACACATCCTGGGTCTTCCAAGGAGCCCAAGTTGGAAAATGCACTCAAACCCCAAGATTTCAGTGAAGCAGTACAAAACTGATAATTTTTCATCAAGGCAGGTGTCACAACCTAGCAGAAGGACTTAGCTGATGTAGCAACATTCTAGTTACAAAGGATCTTTCACGTCAGATGTAGAGTTCTTGACAATTCTTGCCATTATTTTTAAGTACATATAGTGGCACACTTACAGGATTGTGGCATTCCTGGGGTGGCTGGTTGAATGATCTGTTTTGTAAATAATGCTCTGGATGCTGGCAGGCATGTCTGTCTTATCTTCCATTTTCCAGATGCTGACAGAAGAGGTATCAGCAGAAAGCTGAGTGAAAGAGGAAGGCAACTCAACTATGTTTGGGGGAATCTGTGACCTTTCATGTGAAAGAGTTCCATCAAATACCACAAACCTGTAGGAACAAGAAACACATTTCTTAAGGCATCATTAGCAGCTCAGTCCTGAAGGGGGTGGTGGTGGAAAGTGCTCAGGGTGTCGACTAAGGGTTACAGTGGTGTATCCTGGACTTACATCGGCACAACTCCCCCGTGCGAGGGTCCCCAGCAGTGGCGACACTCCACTGTGGCCTCCCAAGGGCACCTGGCTGCTGTGGTGGGGTGTGGGCACAAGTGTGGTGTAAGTCCCTGCGCCAGTGGCCAGGGGGGGCAGTCTGAGGGGTGGGGCATGAGGTAGTCAGCTCCCTAAGCCACTCCAGGCCCGAGAATGCCCACTGCAGTGGCAGAAAACTTAGGCCATGAAAAATGGTGGCGTAGCCTATAGGCACCCATTGTACGGGAAAATCCCACCCCCCACCCGTGGCCAGGGCTGGCCCTGATGGAGCCCAGGATGCCAACTACTGCAAGTACCGATCCACTTGCCCCCCTCAGTGGCTGAGCCCCCCTCTGCGCGCCCATCAGCTCCTCAAGCACACTACATAACTTCTGGCTGGGGCGCCCATGAACCCAGGTAAGTGAGGAGATGGTCGGAGGCTCTTCGGTGCGTGTGTGTGTGGGGGTGTGTGTGTGTGTGCAGCTCTTGTCTATGAGCTGGAGCGGCCCATGCCTGCCACGGAGGCAGATGCCAGTCTCATCACAGCCATTCCAGGGGGTGCACAGTTCTTTGACTGTCTCCTTCACAGGGTCGAAGCTCCCAGCAGCCGTACAGCAGTGGGAAAGCCCAATGCAGACAAGGAGTATTTCCCTGCCTCGAAGACCAGTAATGATGGAGACGCTGCTGCCCACGGAGAGGGGCAGAGTCCCAGGACGTGGCAAACTCATGGCTTGCGCGAGGCCCTGCCCCTCACTCCACGTGTGTCTGTTTCCCCTCCAGGCAGGTGGCAAGCCATCACGGAGGCTGCACCACCAGGCATAAATCCTTACCTGGACGAGGGCAGTTGGGCATGCTTCCAGACATCCAGGGAGCATGTTTCCAGATGTGCTCTTCCCTTTTGGCTGTACAATAAAAATGTGTGTCAAGCAATTCCTTCCCTGTCCATGAGCTTGCCTGTGCATGACAGTAGCTCAAGCCCCATCCAGCTCCCCCCCCCATCATCACTGCAGGCAGAGGGGTGGGGCTTGGAGTGCTGTCTGCGTGTGTCTGGCGGAGGGGGCACCGTGGAGGACTCTCTTTCTCTACACGTGCTGCTGGCATTTGATAAGCTAGCCAGAGGGCCGCTGCATGCAGGGGGCGAGGTTGTTGCTGGGAGGGGGTGTGTGCGTGGAGCAACGTCTTGGGACCTCTGGGACTCTCACCCCACGAGGCCAGGCCACTCTCGCTTTTGCTATTTGCAGAGGTGGGGGTGGACTTTGGGAACCTGGCTCCAGAGGTGGGATGCCAGCCCCCAAGCAGTTTCCCTGGACCTGCAGGCTGTCATTCCACTCTAGGGGCCGTCATCCCGGCTTGGTCCTGCCGCCTTTCTGGTCTTACTGTCCAAGGTGGGGGCGCATGTTTCATGGGGTGGTGGCAGTGGAGGGGAAGGGGTTTGCAAGCAAGCGGAGCTTCAGCTGCCAGCCTGGCTCTTGTTGGAAACAGACTTCGGGCAAAGAGGTAGGAGAGGGCTCTGTCCGCACTGTTGCTGTCCCCCCCAAAGGGGCAAGGCTCCTCTAACGGAAGGCGCCTCGGTTGGGGTGTGGCAAGCCCAATTGCAGGGATCTCCTTCCTGGTTCATCGGCTCTCTATGGGGCAGGGGGTGTAGCCCTGGCAATTGGCGAGGGGTGACATGACCCAGCCTGTGGACTGGCCACGCCTTCCCTTGCCACTCACGGTGCAGCCACTCTCCAATTGGCAGATTCTGTCAGTGTTGCCAGGGCAACCGGGGAGCATTCTCTCCTGGCTGCCACTTGCTGGCCCATGGTGCAGGTGCTACAGCTGCGGGGCCATATGGCCCCCAGCAGCCTGCTCCCTGCTGGAGAGGGGCAGTGTCACCAGGCAGCAGAGATCGTGGCCCGTCCATTGGCTGTGCCATTCCTTGCTCCTCCTGCACATGCCAGGGAAGCGGCACAGCCATTGTTGTTATGGAGTCAATGAATGACACACTGCTGCTACGTTGGTGCACGACCACAGGCGCAGGGCCAGCCCTTTGGACTGGGCTGTAAGAGCAAACAGTGATTTGAGCAGCCAGGAGACCTGGCCTCTTCCTCTGCCTTCTCTTTTTGTACGCGACAGAGTTACTGTGACTTCAATTGTCTTCAAACTTTGTCAGCGGGCCTAATACCCAGTTCCACCACACCTACATCATAGGCATTAACAGAAGGTTGTTCCGAATAAACTGGCCTCATACATCCTGCAAAAGGCTAAGAGGAAAGAAATATCCTGTACTTCCAGTGGCAGACTGTTCCAGAGCTCCGGGGCCAGAACAGAAAGTGGGTGGGGCTGCAGCCCTGGCCAGCAGACTGCGATGGGATCTTGGCCCACCATTCCCACCCCCTTCTCAAAACAGCCTTGCAATACAACTAGTTGCTGACCAGGGGCCAGTTCCAGTCCACGCATTTTGATTTTACCAAGGGTGACATTGGCAAATGCAGAGGGATTACTCTATGACTTGAACTGATTAGTTTGATTCTTCCTTGCGTGCAAATGCTCGAAATCAATTACGGTTGAGCCTTACCTTGAAACTCTGCACGCATCCATGGGTAACCCCATTATGAGATTCGAGAGACCTAATGTAATTTGGCCCAAGAAGATTTACTTGTTAAAAGGAAAACAACTTTCCCATAAATAATTTACTACAGCAAAAAAATAATCCTCGTTCCCATCATTCTTGCATTGAAACTAATCGGAGAGATCGTGCTCCGAGTTATTTTTAAATTGCTTGGAAGTGTACAGCACTCATATCATTGTCAATAAATTGGGGGGAATAGCCGCAGGGCAGAGATCACGAGATGTCTTTTAGTTTTATAGGGCAGGTTGATCAGATCAGAAGAGAATATTTAAAGCATGAAGATCCCGATTCAGGGTATTGAAAGGTACTGGAAAATGTACTACATTAAACCCAATATCTTTTGGTTCGGAAAACAATGTCATTTGTTTCCTTTTTTTTTTTTTTACAAAGTAAGACATGTTATATGATAGTAAACTACTCTTACGACTTAATTCTCAATAACATGGCTCATTCTATTTCAGTATTTTAAACTGTGAACCCAGTAGAAGTTTTCTTTAAAACCCCCTTTTCTTCTGTTCATGTTCAATGTCACATTTTATACATTCCACCAAGCGTACCGCCTTGTCTGGGGGTGGCCTGGTTTTTTATGATTTTGTTAGGCTGGATCTCATGAAAGATTTCTGCTGATGGAAAGGCAGAGGGTGATTTTTGTTGGTTCCCCCTTCTGCTGCAGACCTTTTGCTCTCTCATATGCTGCCTTTGGGGGTCTCATTTCTCCTTGGAGCAGCATTTTCAGTGGTATTGTTGCCCCAAAAGGCCCTCCTGAGACCCATATCTTTTTATACCACCAGAAGTGGATACCTCACTTTAAAAAAGATGCAAACATATTGGAAGGGGTGCAGAGGAGAGCAACCAGGGTGATCACAGAATCACAGAGTTGGAAGGGGGCCATACAGACCTTCTAGTCCAACCCCCTGCCCAATGCAGGAGGAGCCTAAAGCATCCCTGACAAAGATTCATCCAGCCTCTTCTTGAAAACTGCCAGTGAGGGGGAGCTCACCACCTCCCTAGGCAGGGCCAGATCTAGGGTTGCTGGTGCCCAGGGCAACCCAAGCCCAGCCTCCGCCCTCCACGCATGCGTGCAGTGCACGTGCACTCCCGGCACTGCATGATGACATCACTTCAGTGATGTCATCTTGCAGGGCCGGAGCGTGGCACCGCACGCAGCAAGCAGGCCACCCTGGCATACAGAGCGCTGTGGAGCTGGCGGCAGCAGCACGGGCGGCTGAGCAGAGGGCTGTGAGGCTGCCCATGCCATTTGCCTGCCCCGCTGATGGGGCAGCTGGCTTGCCACGTGCTCCCTGTCCTGGGGCAGGCAAATGGTGCAGGCGGACTCCCAGCCCTCTGCTCAGCTGCCTGCATGCTGCCGCCGCCAGCTCCAGCACGGTCACAGCCCCTGGCAGCTGCACCCGGTGCCCCCTCTTTGGGACAGACTACCCCCCCCGGTCAATCCAGCCCTGTCCCTAGGCAGCTGATTCCACCTTTGAACTACTCTGACTGTGAAAAAGTTTTTCCTGAAGACCAAGCCCTGGGAGGAAAGACTGAGGGATTTGGGATTGTTCAGTTTGGAGAAGACAGGATTGCTCTCTTTAAGTATTTAAAAGGCTATTGCTTAGGGGAAGGAAGGGAGCTGTTCCTGTTGGCAACAAAGAATAGGATTCAAAACAATGGGTTTAAAGTACAGGAGGGAAGGTACCGGCTGGACTTTATGAAAAACTTCTTCACGTTTAGAGTAACCCAGTAGTGGAATCGGCTGCCTAGGAATGTGGTGGGTTCTGCCGCATTGGCAGTCTTCAAGGAGCGGCTGGATAAATACTTGTGGAGGGTGCTTTTGGCTCTTTCTGTACTGAGCAAGAGGTCGGACTAGATGGTCTGTAAGACCTCAACTCTATGATGCTCTCCTCTGGTCTTCCAGGTAAAAGTCTCTTGATTAGGGCATGCATTTCTCCAAGTAGGTTCAAGAGGAAGTGGCTTGGACGCCTGAGAAATTCAGGGCACAGTAGTCAATGGACTCCCTGGCCATGAGTGGTGTGCCAAGTTCGCAGGATGAAAACAGAGGCTCTCAGAATCTCCTTTACCATGTAGACTTCTCTGGTAAGTCAACCAAGAGCCCAGGAAGGGCCATCAGCCCATTTCTTGGCCATTGTCAACCGGTCTAAGTGACACCTGCCAGCCAGTTCAATCACCTGCAAATGGACACATCTCCCTACCCCAGGGGCCCCCAACATGGCGCTTGTGGGCATCACAGCACCTGCCGACCCCTTTCCTGGTGCCTGCTAAATGTTTTTAGAAAGTAGGCAGGGCCAGGTGGGGCTTTTGTCCAGCAAGGCTTGTAATTGGCCATTGTAGATTTGATTGGCTGTACAGATTTTTTAAAATGTTGCTTTCGAAGCCACGGTCACTGCAGCCCAAGGATCCCCTAAGAGTGTGGGTCTGACTAATGTCTATGGTTGCTGCTGTCCCAGGCCACCAATTTGAAGAGAAGATCTCAGGACCAGTTTCATCCCAGGGTGTGTGTTCAGCCTGCAGAGACCAGGAGGGCCCAGAAGCAGTCAGCTCCAAATCCCCAAAAAGGCAGTCTGGGGGGCCCCCCTCCTGTCCAGGAGGCAACTTCAGTATAGAGATGCCTGCAGTATAGATAAGGCCTGCAGCAGAAGAAATGAGCTCAGCAGCGAAGTCCTGAATGAGAGTCCAGTAGAACTTGTTCTCATTGTAGCTCCTACCTGCAGCTGTGCAACTGAGGCCTTTCCAGTGATATAAGCCTTGCTTAGAACTGACACAATGGCTTCCAGAAACTTGCCCCTGCTCTCCTTTCTCACTTCAAAACAATCAGCTCTCCTGCTCCACAACCCACCAAGGTTACAGTGAACAAAGTACCTATCTACATACATACATACATACATACATACATACACACTCTCCTCCCAGCATGCAAATTAAGTAGCTGCTTTGCTCCACCCAACAGCCTACATTCTCAAAGCTCTGCATATTTCCTGTGCACCCTAACACTTTGATCAACTTTGCCTTCATAGAAGAAAATGGACAAAAAATGAAACTTTACTGGCATGTATCCAACCATCAATGGACTTGGCAGAATAGGACTTTCCCCTTTCTCTTTCTGTGGCAGTCCACTGAGCCCCCTGAAATGTTGTTTGCAGGAGAAACAGTGTATGGGGCAGTTTGGAGGGGTTTGCATTAATAAGACAGAATAGACATAAATAATCACACACACCCTTTTCTTTAAACAGAAATGTCATTCTGCTGGAGAAACTGTATAGTTGGATTCAAGCCATTATGCAAGGAAACATGCCCCTAAACAGAATGCTTTTCTGCCACTGTTGTGATGGAGTTATTTGAGAATACCAGCACAGAAGCAACCAGCAGCCATTGGTCCTCTGATCAATGGCTATAGCCCGGGCTTTTTTTCAGCAGGAATGTGGGGGAACGGAGTTCCGGAACCTCTTGAAAATGGTCACATGGCTGGTGGCCCCGCCCCCTGATCTCCAGACAGAGGGGAGTACAGAGGACAGAGCTGGAGCGGCGCGGAGGGCAATCCCTCTGTCTGGAGATCAGGGGGCGGGGCCACCAGCCATGTGACCATTTTCTCTGAGGGCAACCCACTGAGTTCCACCACCTCTTTCCCCAGAAAAAAAGCCCTGGCTATAGCCTTTGGGTAGCTTGCAATCTGGACAGCGTTCTTGCTGGGAAGAAAGATCCTAGCAGCTATCACAGCTTTACCTAGAATCCATTGTCCTCCTTGATAGGATGGAGTGGCATTAGTCTTCAGAATTTATGAATGTGATCATACCCTGCTTTCACATTATTTAAGAAAACATTTGGATTGTTCTGGATGTCTTCTGAAAGTTAATCCAATAACCTAAACTAAAAGCTAGTTAAGTGTCATAAAACATGATACAAATTTGTTAATGTCTGGGATGAGATAGAAGAACTATCCTGATGGATAAATTCAATATGTCAATTGTTTTTTTCCCCAGATGTTAACGGAGTAAATAGTTGTATTTGTTTCCAAAGAAAGGCAAAGAAAGTACTTCTCTTGCAGTGATCCCGGTTTTCTCTCTTTTTTGCAACTGGGGGTTAAAACTAAAGGAGGATTGTCCTGTCATTTCAAGTGCAAATATTCCAGTGACTTCCTTAAAATGGTATTCTCTTGCAATTCTAAGAGCCCGATTGTATTTTCCACCCCCTTTGCTATTGTTAGGGTGGCTCCATTACAAGTTGCTGTATACCCGCCTGTTCTCTCTCTCTCTCTCTCTCTCTCTCTCTCTCTCTCTCTCTCTCTCTCTCTCTGCACATTGACCTTTGTTGTAAGATCTGCTATAGACATCACAGACTCTCACATCAATTTACTACAATTGGATGTGGCATCTTGCGGCTAATTTGATTTAAGCAGAAGTGCACCTGGCTCTGTTTTTCCCTATAGAAAGTAGAGGGAGCTCCAGGCACTCCCAGATGCCATCCAGCTCGCTAGCCCACGTGTTTCTCAAGGTCTAAGCTGTTTGTCTTCATCTCTCCAAATACAAAGCCAAATACAAAAGAAAAGTAACAAAATTACAGAAAGTAAAAATAAATTGGATTATGAGTGGAAGCCCTCCCAACACAAAACTTCTAAGTTGTGGACAAGTTTCATTTTAATGCTTTTTATGTTAAGACTTTAGTAAATTTACAAATGGTATCTTTCGTAATGTGCTATTAGAGAGAATACATGTTCTTCCATTAAAGGCGTGAACACAAAATATTTAGAGAGGGAAAGTATTTAATGTCTGTTAACTACCAGCTAGAACTGATTATAGAAGAACAAGATTTTTAAAATTATAAGGTTCTAGTCTAGGAATGGTTATGCTAGAATAAAATTTTGCCATAAAACTCCTCTTTATTTAAGAGTAAAGAAGATTTAAAAGAATTCCTCAAACAAAAACACACCTTGAATTCATCAGTTTAATTAAATACTATATAGTTATGTTAAAAGTGAATACGTTGTTACAGTATTTTTTAATTTGACCATGCTTCGGACATAATTTAAGGACCATGAATTTAAATAGTGTAATTATTCGTATGAAATTTCATCATCAAGTGAATCTGAATTTTTCTGTTAATTTCAGCCCAGAGGTTCACCCAACAAATTACTCACAGATGTGTTTCTTTCACAATGCATCATTTTTTTAAAAAAAAAACAATATTGAAATGCAGCCAGGTTAATCATAGGTATAACTTGGAATGGTTCCACATATATCTAAGAAACAATAGTTCATGCAGACCAACAACAACAAAACAAACTTCACATTTCAGAAGCTGAGATCAACTTCCACCTTGCTTGGTTTGGATACATATCTACTTCTGTGTCACCTGTAGGTAGACAGAGGAAATACTGTGCTTTTGTGGGATTGAACTCGAGAACAACAGGTTGGATAATTTGGCTGCAATGAAAAAGAAAATCAGTCCTTGACTGCAATATTCAGAGTCATCCACTAATGGGAATCATAGAGTTGGAAGAGCCCCCCAGGGTCATCTAGTCCAACCTACTGCACAATGCAGGAAATTCACAACTATCTCCCCCCACCCCCACCTCCCCTGCATAGTCCCAGAGACCTCTGCTTCATGCCCAGAAGATGGCAAAACACCTGCAGGATCCCTAGCCAAACTGGCTTGGGGAAAATGGCTTCCTGATGCCAAGGTGGCGATCAGCCTTACTCTGGGCATGTAAGAAGGGGCCACAAGAACTAACTAACTGATGTGACCCTTCCTGCCCTCCCTCTCATGATCTGCAAAGGTTCACAGAAGCAGCATTGCTGTCAGATGACCATCTAGCCTCTGCTTTAAAACCTCCAAAGAAGGAGAGCCCACCACGTCCCGAGGAAGCCTGTTCCACTGAGGGGCCGCTCTAACTGTCAGGAAGTTCTTCCTAATGTTTAGCCGAAAACTCTTTTGGTTCAATTTCAACTTGTTGGTTCTGGTCCAACCTTCAGGGGCAACTGAAAACAACTCCACACCATCCTCTATATGACAGCCCTTCAAGTACTTGAAGATGGTTATCATATTACCTCTCAGTTGTCTCCTCTCCATGCTAAACATACTGAGCTCCTTCAACCCCAGTCCATCTTCGTTGCCCTCCTCTGGACACATTCCAGCTTGTCTATATCCTTTTTTAATTGTGGTGCCCCAAACTGAACACAATACTCTAGGTGAGGTCTAACCAAAACAGAGTAGCGCGATACCATTACTTCACGTGATCTGGATGCTGTACTTCTGTTGATACAGCCCCAAACCCCATTTGCCTTTTTAGCTACCACATCACACTGCTGATTCATGTTCAGTGTATGGTCTACTAGGACCCCTAGATCCTTTTTGCACATATTACTGTCAAGACACATCTCTCCCATCATATAATTATGCATTTGCTTTTTCCTACCTAAATTCAGAACTTTATATTTATTTTGGTTGAAATTCATTTTATTTGTTTTAGCCCAGTTTTCCAGCCTGTCAAGATCATCCTGTATCCTGACTCTGTCTTTCGCTATTGCTACCCCTCCCAATTTAGTATCAACTGCAAATTTAATAAGCATTCCCTCTATTCCTTCATCCAAATCATTTCTAAAAATGTTGAACAGAACAGGTCCCAGGGCTGATATCCCTGAGGCACTCCATTTGTGACTCTTCTCCAAGAGGATGAGGAGCCATTAACAAGCACTCTTTGGGTGTGATCTACCAACCCATTACAAATCCACCTAACAGTAATAGGATCCAAACCACATTTTACCAACTTGTCAACAAGGATATTATGTGGAACCTTATCAAAAGCCTTACTGAAATCAAGATAAACTATGTCTACAGCATTCCCCTGATCCAGCAAGGGAGTAAGTAACTTTCTCAAAAAATGAAGTAAAGTTGGTCTGACATGACTTGTTCTTGAGAAACACCATGCTGGCTCTGAGTAATCACAGCCACCCTTTCTAAATGCTCAAGGACTGACTGATGATTTGTTCTAAGACTTTTCCAGGTATAGATGTCAAGCTGATGGGCCAGTAGTTACCAAGATCCTCCTTTTTCCCCTTCTTGAAGATGGGGGCAACATTTGCCTGCCCTCAATTTTCTGGCACCTCGCCTGATCTCCAAGAATTCTCAAAAATGATAGACAGAGGCTCAAAAATTACATCTGCGTGTTTTTTTAGTACCCTTGGGTGCAATTCATCTGGCCCAGAGGACTTAGTTTCATTTAAAGAAACTAGGTGTTTATTTACTGACCTTATGTCCATCCTAGGCTGTAACTCCCTTCCCCCATCATGCATTCTGTTATTGCCATGTTGCCTCACAGAAGAAGAAGAAAAGTAGGAATTGAGCAGTTCTGCCCTCTCTTCATTGCCTGTTACAGTTTCACTTCCCTGTCCCTGCAATGGGCCTATCACATCCTTGCACTTTTTCTTACTTTGAACATAAGCAAAGAGCCCTTTTTTGTTGTTTTTAGCATCTCTTGCTAGTTATTTCTTTATATTCATCCTGGGTTATAAGGCCCTTGTTCCATTTCCTAAATGAGTCTTTTTTGTCTCTCAAATCTTTAGAAAGCTTCTTTAGCCTCCTCCCATTTTCCCTTCTCATAGGAATCATTTGCAATTGTGCCTTCAATATTTCGCTTTTAAGAAACTCCCACCCCTCTTGAATTCCCTTCTCCTTAAGTATTTCTGACCACGTGATTCTACCCAGCAGAGCTTTCAGTTTGTTAAAATTGCTTTCCTGAAGTCCAACCTATATGTCTGACTACATACAGCTTTTCCCTTCCCAACTCCATACACAGTTCGACAGGAGCTTCTCCTTTTAAAATAGTGCAAGGCTATTGAGGGAACAGCCTTACCTTTAAAATAGTACAAGGCTATGAGGGAACAGCCTTGCCTTTTGCAACAGCTCCTAACTCCCAACAACCAGGAGATTTGGGAGAATGGTGGACTCAATTAACTTCCCAATGGGAAATTATACAAAAGACTTTAAACAAAGCAAAAGAGGACTATAAAAAGTTTGCTGACAGAAAACGTTCTGAACAATGGACAGTGCAACCAGATTTTGTGTACATCTCCACAAAAAATATAAAAAGGGAGCAACCAAGCAAAAAGTTAGGATGGAGATACTTAGGATGATTTCCTATTAAGAAATAAATCAATGACGTGACTGTTGAAATAGAACTCCCCAAGAACTTAAAACAAATCCATCCTGTCTTCCATTTAAGCCTTCTGAAAAAGGTTCCCCCACCTGACCAGTGGCATCCAGAACGGGGAGCCCCTCATCCAATGCTAAGAGATGGACAAGTTCACTATGAAGTAGACGAAATCCTAGACTCTAAAATAAAGTACAACAAGCTTTATTATTTAATGAGGTAGAAGGACTTTGATGACTCCTTTAGAGAATGGGTGGAACACTCACACATGAATGCTCCCAGACTCATCTCAAGCTTTCATAAACATTATCCCAATACATCTGGACCTGGGTGAAAAGGGAGAGGTCTAATTTTGGAGAGGCAAAAGTGTCATGTCTGTCACCCATCCATGCCATTATTATTCTCGGCTGATATGTTGCTATGAACCATGTTCTATGCTGTGCCTTGATATCATATTGCTGATGCCATAACTTGCCTTGTATTCACAGGCCTGCTGTATCCAGAGTGTCTTATCTCTTGTGCTTTGAAGCTCAGTGTCTCTGACTTTGCAAACCTGCTAGTTCTCAGGAGAAAGAAGAATAACGTGTTTCATTTTTAATCTATTGCCTCTCTCTTGTCTAGACAAAGCATGTAAACTATTTAGGGAATTCTCAGGACTGATTCACACCAAAAGTTATGTTTTCCTTATGGGAGGGGGGATGAGTACTTGGGACCTATATGAGCCATAGTTTTACAGATGTTGTTATTCCTGTCAACCTTCTGATCAACCTGTGGACATATCTATGAACATGCAGGGCCGGCGCCACCGTTGAGGCCGTGAGGCAGGGGCTGCAGGCGCTGCGGGGCCGGAGGGGGTGCCGGAGGGGGCCCTGGGGGCAGAGGCGCATGCCCTGCACCGCCGCCGGCCAGCCCCGCACCGCCGCTGGCCAGCCCCGCGCCGCCACTGCAGCCGCCACCTGCCCCCAGGCAGGCGCAGCAGACACGCAGCAGAACGACAGGCAGCCAGGGAGGCACTGTCCCCCCTCCGCCCCAGCCACCTGCCGGCGGCACTGCATGATGACATCATCATGTGATGGTGTCATCACCCAGTCCGGGGCCGTGCTGGCGCTCCAGCGCCTCCAGCACCAGAAACCCTGCTGCCGAGGCTGTGAACATGATTTGATTCCTGAATAAAGTCTTTTCAACCAAGACCATGGAGTGCTTGCTGTGAGGGTACCGGGATCTATCTGCTATAGCCTGTCATCCATAGACCTGACACACTGCGGGGGGAAGGAAGGTAGTTTTGAATTTCTTGCATTGTGCAGGAGGTTGAACTAGATGACTCTAGAGGTCCCTTCCAACCCTATGATTCTATGATTCTAGTCTGTACACAGCTGTTTCAAACTCAGGTATGTTACAGCCAGCGTGATGTAGTAATTAGACTAGGACTGGAGATGTGTTGAAATCTCTTCTGTGCCAGTGACTTTCTCAGCCTAACTTATCACACAGGTTTGTTGGATAAAATGGAGGCGGGGAGAGCCATGTATGCTGGCCTTCGCTCTTTGGAAGAAGGGTGAGATAAAAATAGATATGTTACGTGATATGTGACTCGTTTGGAGCTAGAGCATGCTTTGATATGACATTGTATTTTGCAGACAATAGGAGCACACTTCTTGAGATGCTTCCTTTGCTGCTCAGGCAAAAAGTAGAGCAGGAAGAACGGAAGAAGTATCCTGCTGGATCAGACTAGTGGTCCATCTGGCCGAGCACCCTGTTGTTTCAAACAATGACCAACAAGGTGTCCTGGAGAACTCAGGCCTCCTAAATCCTAGTCTTTGACACAACTTGCCAAGCTTCCCAGTAGCTGGAATAAGACATTAATATTGTTTATATTGATTCTGCACTTGTACACTTTACGCTAATATTAATAGAAGGCATTAATTAATTTGTTAATTTTCAGTGAGTATTCTGTTCCCTGGATTGTGGTTTTCCACTTGTTGTTTAAGCTTCCCACTATGGAAGGAGCCCTCCTACCAATTTAACCAATTTAACCTACCAATTAAGTATTAAATAATGCAGATATCACCAGCAGGAGCATGCATACATACGTACATACGTACATACATACATACATACATACATACATACAGGACTTTTTTTCAGGGGGAACGCGGGGGAACAGAGTTCCGGAACCTCTTGAAAATGGTCACATGGCTGGTGGCCCCGCCCCCTGATCTCCAGACAGAGAGGGTTTAGATTGCCCTCCGCGCCGCTAAGTGGCGCGGAGGGCAATCTAAACTCCCCTCTGTCTGGAGATCAGAGGGCAGGGCCATCGGCCATGTGACCATTTTCGCCGAGGGTGATTTAAACTTTAAAAAACTCCCCCCTTGTTCCAGCTGACCCAAAGTGACATCATTGTGCGGTCCTGAGTTCCACCACTGAGTTCCACCACCTTTTTTCCCAGAAAAAAAGCTCTGCCTACATCAAAGCACTAAACCATTTTCCAACCAAAAAGGGGATAATGTTAGAAGTACATTAAAAGAAAATAAACGGAAGAGGGGAAAATAGCTGCATTCTGATAGTTTGTTCTTCTGTGTTAAGCTTATATGCATGCCTTCATCTTCACCCAGCTGGGTGGCCTTGGGTAAGTCACAGCTCTCTGGAGCTCTCTCAGCCCCACCCACCTCACAGGGTGTTTGTTGTGCGGATAATAATAACATACTTTGTAAACTGCTCTGAGTGGACATTAAGTTGTCCTGAAGGGCGGTATATAAATCAATTATTATTATTATTATTATTATTATTATATTAAGTACCTCTCATTCAGTGCCAGTGTACTTTAAACTACAAAGCCGTCCTCGGGGAACCCCTCCTGCAGTGCTACGGAATGCCTGATGCTGCAGCGGGTTCTTCAGCACGTTTGAGGCACTGTCTTCTTTCCTATGAGTCCAGGCCTAGGAGACAGGCTGGAGAACTTCATTGTGGCCAACTCAGGGTTAAATCTCTACGCCCCACCATTTGCCTTTGTTACAGTACTATAATATAGGAAGCAAAACAACACCATGCGGTAACTAACGTTTTGTTAAATTAAACTATCTAGGTGCGATTCTGGATATTCACCAGTCAATGGAAACAGGGAGCGCGTGGTTTTATGCTCCCTTGTAACACGAACAAGAAAACCGAAAAGAGAGGGCAACATGTGTGCCCTCTGCAGTAATGACTAAGGTTATAGAGGAATTGGCCCTGGGGGTTTATGTATCGAAACATACATAAAAGATCACATTATATTTTGAAACTGTGAAAAAAAAAATCAGTATCAGGTAACAGTCAGGTATCTGTTTGCTTAATGGCCTACTGAGAGCAGAACTGTGTGCAATGAGCCACCTTGCCTGGCTCATTGGCCTTCGGTCTGGGATTTAACACCTTAAAGTGCATTCTAAATACTACAGGGTACTGAGAGATACATGGGACTCCAAGCCACTGCTGCTAATTGGATGGCAACAGCAAGCAGGCTTTGTGGGTCGGCTGCACAACATCATCTGGGCAGTAACAATGTGGAATTTGGGCAGTGATACTTTTAAAGGTACATGACTAATCCTTATATTGGCCAAGGTTTTACTAAACACTCATCACAGTGTTTAGCATGGGGAGTAATACTTCTGATTTCTTTACCTACTGTGTATCAAATCCTCTTAATTTGTGTGTGTTGTTCGAACACAGTGACTGGGTTCTGTGCTTCTCTTTCTTTCTTTCTTTCTCTCTCTCTCTGGTCAAGATCCAGACAACCCTTTGCAAAAAAGTGGCACTTCGGTGTTGCCAGGGCATTGATGTTTCAGGGTTTCGCAGATGGAAAGATACTATGGAGTTCCGAGTGAACACATACGTTGTTATTTGTTTATTAAAATATTTTACACCTCCTTTCCTCTTGGCTCAAGGTGTCTTCGTTGTGAGTACATTGTGAGCTCTTGTTACACAAATGTCATGAATGGGATTTACTTCCAAGTAAGCTTTCAGAAGGCTTAGCTGTAATTTTCTCCTCTAACTGAAGAAAAAAAAAACTTTTTGGAAAGTTTCTAAAAATGCAAGAATTCTTTGCTTTGTTTTTTCTATAAATATCAACGCACTCTGCAGAGCCAGATCTGTGAAGGGTACTTAGGAGAAACCTTGTACTGGATGTAGAATAAAACCTCCTCTTGGAAGGCAAATGTTATCGTTGCTGATTACTCATTAGTGATGCAACTTTGTTTTCAGTACAGAGAAAAGAGGAGGTTTTTGTCTAGAGTTATTTCTATTCTTAACTTTGCCACCCTGCGAAAACGTGCAAAGGATTCCCTAGAAGAATTTGAAATCCTTTTGGTTTCTCAAACCATTCTCAAGCAGTTGTGCTTTGTTGAGGCAAAGCAAACACCTTTGTGTTCCTAAAACCAAACATTTGGCAATGCATTGTGGGCTGTGGACCTTTGCAGATGTGCTCTCCCCCTCCGAGAAGAATCCTGCTCTTTAGTGATGGTTTCTCTTTTTAAAACCATTTGTCTATAATTTCTATTTACGGCACTGACATCTAATGGTGAGAGGAGAAGAATTGATCTCCGGCAGCCGTATTTGTTGCTGGAACAAAGAGGGTTTCTGCATTTTTAAATGGTGTGGAATGTACTGATTTTATTTCTTCTTACAGCAAACGGTGTTTGTTGCTGAGATCTGGGTATTACCATTCATCGGCAACAACAAAACATCTAAAGCTGCAGGCCTAAGAACATTTACCTGGAAGCAAGCCCCATTGAATAAAATGGGACTTCTCAGTAAACCTGTCTAAAATGGAGCTATAAAGTTCTTTCAAAAGAAAGTAAAGCATTCTCTCCACACACACACACACACACACACACACACAGACAAGCACCATTTTTAAAGCTTGGCTGTGCCCGCAGTCTGCTCGAGGGGTGACGGCGTCACCTACCAAGGAACAGGCATCCTCAAAGGGCCTGCCCAGTGATGTGGAGGCCCCACTTCGTGGCCTGTGTCCCCCCCCCCATTAGAGACAGCTGTTCTCAGTTGGCCTCTTCTCGAGCAGATCGTTTGCACGTGGCTACCTGATCTCTTTAAATAAATATCTATTTGTACTTAATAAGAGCCCCAGTGATAACTACTGCAATAATCTGGGAAAGCCCTTTGGAAAGGGTGGCGAAATCTGGGAGTGGGAAAAGCAGGACCTGTCAGCTTTAAGGCCAGCTTCATAAAGAGGATCACCACCACCACTCCTAGGGCTGGCTCCTACGCCAAAGGATTGGCACCGCTGTTATTCCCTGTGCTCCCTCCCAGTTGGTAGATGATCCCCCACCATTCGTGCTCCACAGCAGTGTGCTATTTTGCTCAGTGCACAAGACTGATTATCTACCCAAACCACTGAGGGGAGTCCTTGGGGTGCCAGCGGGCCCAGCAGCACGTGAGACGCTTACCGGGCACTGCTGCATCATCTCTTTGTGAAGCTCTCCAGCAGCTCTGACGCAAGCCCCGGAGGTGCTGCTGAGTCACCGGGGGTCAGCTTGCTCCCAGCGTGTCTGGCCAAGCATAACTCGGGTTGCCAACAGACTTGGAGAAAAATGCCCTGTCCCTTTAATGAGATGTTCTTTGCGAGACAATATTTATCTCCATGCCACAAAAAGCTTCAGTTGCCCATTTCCACACATTAAGCCTCTGTTAAAGGGACAGGTCATTTTTCTCCAGTCCTGTTGGCAACCCTTCACAATGCATACAAGCATGAGATCTCAGAAGGTTTCATTTTCCCCTGGATTCTCTTTCTCTCTAATTCTGAAATTGATTAGGTTCCTGTCAGGAGAGCATCAGAATAAGGCCACCCACAGACAGCGAGCGCTTCTGCAGCCTTGGGGAAGTCCCCAGACAAACAGCAACACGTGACTTGGTCATTTGTTGGGGTGGGGGAGCAAATTACTTTTGTCCAGCGAGTAGTGAGTATGCTCACTGCTCCCCATGAGTCTTGAGACACGTAGGCAAATCGAGTATCTACTGAAGGAAATGATACACGGCAGAGGGGAAGAAAGCGACTGTCCTACTTGAGCCTGTAACGGTTTATAATATCCCAGAAGAGAAGGCCTGGGAAGTGGAGGCCACCAGCCGCTCAGCCTCCATCCCCACCTGCCTGCCTGGGCTGCGCTACACATTGAAGCTTTCTGGTCGCTTTGGAAGCTGGGAAGATTGGACTGAACTGGAGGAAAAGCTTCCTCTAATCTAAATTAATCAAAATGCGAAAGGGGCAGAGTATGGTTGCCAAGTCCCCTCACCCTCCAGGTGGGGGGCGGGAGGCCTGACACCTTTGTTGTTGTCTTCACACATGTACATGTGCACAAAGCGCACACTCCTGGGCTGTGTAATGATGTCACTTCCGGGAAGGGATGAAATTGCATAGGGCCTTGTGCTGCCCCTAGGAGCGCTCCCATGCTTTGTAGCAGGCCAATTTTGGCCTGTTTGGGGTCGAATTGGGCCCATTTGGGGCCTAAGTTGGCCTGCTGTGAAGTACAGGAGCTCTCCAGAGCCCTCCTGGCAGTGCTCCTGTGCTCTGCAGCAGGAGCGCTGCTGGGGCGCCGTGATGGACCCTGGAGTGCTCCTGCGCTTCGCAGTGGGCCAGTTTTGGCCCCAAAGAATCCCAATTCAGCTCTCTGTGGTGTGCAGGAGTGTGGCTGGGAGGCCCCTGGAGAGCACCTGCACTTCACACTGGCCAATTGAGGCCCCAAATGGGCCAGATGCAGCCCATTTGGGGCCCAAAGCCCACTGTGGAGCGTGGGAGTGCACTGCGTCACCCAGCACACCCCGGGAGGCGCATTCCCTCGTCTTCCCTCACTAGCCAGGTAAGCAGGGGCGGGTGGTGGAGGGCGGGAGTGGGGGACTGGCAACCCTAGGGCAAAGCCACAAAGAGTTTATAATATCCTAGTGTATGAAAACAGAGTTAGGCACAACATATCAGAGAGGCAGAAATGTTCCCTACTCTCAGGGCTTTTTTTCAGTGGGAACGCGGTGGAACGGAGTTTCGGCACCTCTTGAAAATGGTCACATGGCTGGTGGCCCCGCCCCCTGATCTCCAGACAGAGGGGAGTTGAGGTTGCCCTCCGCGCCTCTACTGAGTAATCACAAACTGCTCACTCCTCAGAGACGATGAGACCTTCCTCTTCGGGCAGCCACGAACCCCAGACTCCTGTCATTTTTAACAATTATCCATGGACGAAATCAGTTTAGGTCAAAATGGATACAAAAGCTGTCACTGTTTATTCTGTAGAAGTTCTACTGACCTTAGTGGGATTCCTCCAGAGTTGGAACTGGAGGACTGGGATGGGTGGCAGCGTGTGCACTTTCCAAAATGGCCGGGATTAACTTTCTCTGTAACAGGGTTTTAAGGGGGCTTTTAATGCGGCCAAGACCAGCTGTGTGAAAGTTAATCAAACAAAATGCAATTTTCAGAGGTGCGAGTCTTATTCATGTATGAGGATTTCTCAGGGTCCCGCTGGGCCGGGCCAGATGTGCTGCTGCATAATGAGCATAGGATGACCTTGATCAGGAAGCAGCTCGGTCTGGCTTTCTGAGTATTTGGTTATTCTTTGTACAGAATTTGCTGTACCTGGGTTGATAAGGAATAATAAGTTAACTGGATTCACATTTGGATTCTTACTTAATGCACAACTGATCGTATTTTTCTCTCTCTCTGTTATTGCAGCCTTTAAAATGACATATTAAGTGTCAAACATATTGCCACTTGGATAGTCACATAAAGAGACACACTGAGACCCTCTTTCATTATCTGACATAGTCGGCATAATGCTTGCAAAGCGCGCCTATGTTCTGGGTTAACTATTGCTCCCAATACTCAATTCTTTGGAGGGGAGGAGCAACCAAAAGCTCTAACTATTTGCATGTGACCTAGGGCAAGCAGTTCAAGGAATAAATACATTAATTCTTGAACTCTATCACTGGATAGATTGAGGTCCTTGGGAGCCTTAGCAGAATCTGTAGCAACACGTCCACTGTGTTTGGCAAAGCCACTTCTGTGTTTACAGAGATCAAGACTTCAATATGCAGTTCTTTTCATTAATATACCTGCAGTATACAGTATTTTGTTGATGCTTTCACAATGCTTTTACTATTAAGAATTCCACTTATAAGAAAACTGAAAGTTATCTACCTGGCAACTTGTTTTCCGCTAGTCAGCCATCTTTATTTCTCTCTCGCTAAAGAGATATGTATGCTACCAGTGGAACTCCACCTGAAAACAAGGGGCATGGCTTCCCCAAATAGATCAAGAAATTGTAGTTATGTGAAGATACTGGGAATTCTCTTACAGAGCCTTAGTCCATTCAGTGAACTGCAGTTCCCAGGTTCTTTGGGAGAAGGCTATGATTACTAACCTTTGCAGGCTAGAAGTGCTCTTATGTGAATTGGTCCTCCTTTCAGCATGGTTAAGGTTAGGGTTGTGCCCCAAGATAATTGCTGTTTCATTCCAGGGGTTCTGGATTATTTCTGTTCCATTACTAGTTTCTTCTGAATTGGCCACTGCTGGTTCAGAACGGATCCATTTGGTTTTCTCCATTTTCATGAATTTCAGCCCATTGCTTGTGCTTTGGTCACACATGCACAAATGCACGACCTTTTCAAAGGAGTTGGGGAAACGATGCTCCGGGGCAGCTTAACCGAAAATAGCATCAACCGTTAGTCCCCCTTAACCATTGAACCACTGAGTTTTTCCTCAAACACAGTAATGCACACAACCATGGACCCCCATAGAAGGTGAGTGCCGGTGTGTGGGGCAGCGGCAGCAGGATGCTCCCAAGTGGAAGAAAGAGCACTCCAGCCAGTGCGATGCAGCAGCATTAAAAGCAAGACTGCTACATTTTCACTTTTTTCTTTTTCTATAGGGACAATAACTTTCTACCTTTGCATTCTGCTGTTGCCTGTTTCCTTGTGCTTTGTAGCTTTGTTCACACAGCAAGGGGTCACCCCAAATCCTTCCTTAAGATGCTCAGCATTCTAACTGCCAATCTTCTCCATCACCCAAGTGGAGGCAAGCAGGCTGAATCCTTTCCCCACCTCCAGCCCCATAAGTTTTCCTTTTGCTGTTGGGGCAGGCAGGATTGTTTTAGAAAAGGTGGAGCAGGTACAGGTTTGCCATTTGGCTCAGATAAAGAGAGAGTCCTGAAAGACTATGGAAGCAATCTTAAATAGGATTACTCAGAAGTAAGTTCCATCTTATTCAATAGTGCTTACTCCCAGGGAAGTGTCTTTCAAATTGCATTTTAAGATTGAAATCTCCCTTCCAAGCGTTTCCAAAGCCGAGAGGAGGGGAGGGGTCTTCCCTTGGGAGAACCTGATTGACAGGGAGGGAGAAAATGCCACTCCCTGGGCAGCTACGGGCCAGAGAGGAGCACTCGCGCTCATTGCCTCATTCCTCCTTGGGAGACCTCTTTCCCCTTGGGTTCTGATTGGTGAATGTTTTTCAGGAAAACAAGCTTCTGCCCTGCGAGGCGAGCCCAGTCCCTATCTGCTGCTGGAAGGTGCAAAACAAAATAAAACACACCAACATTTTGGTGAGAGGGACTTGTTACAATTTCATTTCCCAGATTTGGTCCAGCGTTCCAGAAGCTGCTGCTTTAATGAGCCAAACCAGCTTTTTCTATGTGTGTATTTTCACCTCTTTTCTTCCGTTATGCGCTCCCCTAGTTAAGGTCATCTTGAAAGGTCATCTTATTTGACTTGTATGTTTGCACATCTAAGAATTCGTAAATGCTAAAATAGATACTTAGGTTTTACAACACAAGTGGCTTCTACATAGGCTTTTTGCTCTGACTTGGGCTTCCAACTGCAGTGGATTATTTCCGAGCTTCCACGTAGCACCACTGCCCATCCTTGTCTTTCTGTAGTTTCCCCATGCTTTCTCTGCAGTTTCTCAAGCCTTCCTGGCAGCATGCAGTGGCAGCATGCTTTGCTTCTGTGCCGCACGTCAAGCCCACTCACTTTGGCGCCATTTCCCCTGCCGTATCCCCCCACAACTATCATTTCCTTCCTGAGCTGCTGGGGGATTTTTTTCTTTTTTAAATCAGCACTAGCTAGATAGGGAAGAGAGAATCCTTTTGATCAGTGCAGTGGCTGTGCTGGGGATTGTGGTACTGTTGTAGACAAAAGCCACATGGGACACTGGCTACATTAAAGAGGGGGGTCAGATGAGATGGATCAGAAAAGATGCTGTGATACAGCCCAATATATTTTCCTTTACCGGTGGAGTTCCATCTAGGCTTCCCAGTTGCCTGCTGGTGGCAGGCAATCTTGCAGGCATTGACCTTGTTGCCCACCAATTGCTGGTGATCAGTGAGAGGTGGCAGACCCCAGCAACCGCCTGCCAGTGGCAGGCAACCCAGGAAAGTGTGCAATGAGTGCTTTGCTGGTGGGGCGCAACAATGACACTTCCTGATGCGATGTTGCTGCACCAGCTGTGGGTGTGCTCCCACGCTTTGCTGGGGCCAACTTTGTTCTCAAACATGATGGATTTGCCGTGTGAAGTGCAGTAGCACATCTGCAGACAGCGCAATGACATCACTTCCTGATAGTGCACATGCAAAAAGAAGACTCTGGGAAGTGCCAGGTAAATGCCCGGTGCCCTCCTCCCACTAGGAGGGTAAAGCGACCTGGGAACCCTAGTTACACCTGGTACACTCTCTCTCTCTCTCTCTCTCTGCTCTAGGGAAATAAAGCAGTCTCTTGAACCTAACTTTCTCATATTTATAAAGGTTTAGTTACAGGAGCAGTGAAGATGAGTACATTGTTTGTTTATTTCATTTATGCCCATTTTTCTCAACAACGGGGACCCAAAGGAGCTCACAAATGGATAAAGCGGGCTTTCTCTCTCTCTCCCATTATACTAGAATTTGGGAGCGCCCAAAGAAGTTGATGAGCAGTCGATTCAGGACAGATGAGGAAATACTTTACTCAGTGAGTAATTAAACCATGCAATTCACTGCCACTGACATGTTGATGGTCACAAGCATAGATGGCTTAGGAGGAGCTTAGGCAGATTCACGGAGAAGAGGCCCATCAATGGCTGCCACTCGGGATAATTACAGGAAACCTCCGCATTCGGAGGCAATGAATCTCTGATGCCAGAGCTGGGAGGCAACATCTTGGGAAGGCTTTGTCCTCTGGGCCCCATTCCTTGGCTCTCCGGGGCAACGGGTTGGCTGCTGCATGAAACGGGACGCTGGGCTAAACTGACCACGGGTCTAATCTGGCAGGGCTTTCCTGCTTTTGTGTGTGGGCGATGGTGTCTCTGGAGCTCAGGCCAGGAGATAAAAGGGTCTTCGCTCTCATGTTCCGGAATGCTCCACCTGTCTTATCACTGCTGATATGTCAACCCTGCCCTTTTCCTGAGGAATTCATGTAGGTTATCTCAGGTCATCCTTACAAGGTGGGTTAAACTAAAAGAGTATGGCCAGCCCAAAATCACAGTGAGTTCCATGGCGAGTGAGGACTGAAATCCAAGCCTCCCTGGTCCAGGCACAGTACTCTTCAACACTACGCTATACTAACTCTCACACACGATTGTTGGATCTAAATCAAAAGTTTCAGCAATTTCATCTCATACTGAATTCATCTCATACCGAAGAGCTGGGAAAGGCCAGGGGAGAGTGTGCATTCCTTTAAAAAAAAAAGTTTTATCAGGTTAGTTTGGGCCTAACTCCACGTCACACAGAAAAGCAGCTTTGGACGCAGTGATATGGAACTAGGGTTGAGAAAAAAATTCCTTCCCTTTAACAGAGCCTTTATGGTTATGTTATTTACCAGGTGATGTTAATAACTTCTATGGCATGAAAAGTGTCACCTGTCCATTTTCACAAATTATGCCTCTAATAAAGGAACAGGACATTTTTCTTCAGGCCTATTTGAAACAGAACAGTCCAAAGTAGGTCTACGTATCAGTGTGTCCCAGGTTATTCAATGGGGCTTATGATAAATAAATCGTATGTTGGCCCCAGAAACCTAATTAAAGGATTCCATGTTTGGGCCATTAGCAGAGTCTATCGTTTAGCAGAGGAAGCATGATTATAAGTGGTTGTGAGCTGGTTCTGCTGGCAGGTGTGTGTGCAGGAGAGAAAATAACAAAGCATACACTTGCCTATACTTAGAAAAGAAATAAGTGTTCTTTACTGTAGGAACTCCATACTCTAATAGGAAAGGAGGAGAGACAGTTCCTAAATACCTATCTAGTCTAAGGATGGACATGGATGCTAGGACAGGGCCTGTATTCGTGCTGCCAAGATGGAGGAAGGAGAAGGAGAGAGGTGTTGCCTGGAACAAAGCCAGGAAGAGGTGAGAGGGGCCAAGTCAGGAGGAGGAAATCCTGAGAATAGCAATCTAGGTATCAAAAGAGAGTCAGAGCAGTAAACACAGTAAAGAGAGTGCCCCCTGACCTCTCTATCTTTCTAACTCTTCGGTTTGTCCCCTTCTGAAAGGGATAGGGATAGCGCTGAATCCTCCTCTTCCAACACTTACTTCCAGGAAAATTCCCTTCGGATTGCAGCCAAGGGTACAATCCTCACCCTGATACTTCTGTGCTCCAAAGCACTCTCCTCAGGTGGCTTCCAGCCCCCCCCCCCCACACTCTTCCTCACTAAAATGCCTGTGGAGGGGGAACAAAGTTTGGAAATTTAGAGTGGAAAAAAAAGGTGGGAAGAGGTTAAACTTTTCTCCTCACAGGAGGGGAGTAACTTGCAAGAGAGAGAGATTTGAAGCAGCAAGATAAGAAAAAGATGTGATACCTCATTTTTCCACAACACCAAATCATCCCTTTCCAATGTTGTGTTTTCATAAAAATAGCCACCTTCAGTTATTTTTGTGTCTTGTGTAGTTAGGCCCTTTGACACGGGATGAAAACTAAGCCAATGTGGATAACTCTTGAAAGTGTGGATAAAGCAGAATGCTTTATTTCCATTGAATCATGTAGGTCATTAAAACAGTCTTTTCCTGGATTTAATTAAATAGGAAGGGGCGTGGCTTGGGCATTTTAGAAATAACTTACGAATGGAGCTAATGTACATTCTAGTCCAGCGATCCCCAATGTGGTGCTTAATAATAATAACATTAATAATAACAGGATACTAGGAGTAAAAAAATCAGATGGAATCGCGCACACAGAAAAATATATCAACAATTTATTTCTTTTTTTCCAAATTATATAAGAAAGAAACCCTTAAAGAACAAGGATGGAAGATTATATTAAAGCTATGCTAATTCCAAAGTTTAAATCAGAAGATAAGGAGGTGATGAATCATAATATTACAATACAAGAGATCTCACAAGCAATAAGAAAAATGAAAAGAGATACTCTGGGCCTGGATGGGCTAATAGCTATGTATTATAAATACTTGGAAGAAGAACTGATATAGTAGTAGAACGCTACTACTAGAAAAACAAGTTAAGGCAGCTGCAAAAAAATGCTTACTACCAACTCACTCTAGCCTGGCACCTTATCTAGACACAGCCGACCTGGCCGCCTGGATCCATGCTATGGTAACATCAAAACTCAGTTATTGTAATCCTTTATACATTGGTCTCCCATCTAAATTAACTAGGAGGCTCCGACTGGTGCAAAATGCTGCGACTCGACTATTATCAGGAGCGAGCAGGAGCTTGAACATCACTCCCATCCTACAGTCGCTCCATTGGCTACCTATCAGTTACCGTGCTCAGTTCAAGGTATTGGTTATTACATACAAAGCTCTTCGCACCCTTGGTCCAGCATGCCTACAGGACCGCCTCCCTCCCTAAGTCCCTCCACAGCAGCTTTGCTCATCTGAACAGGGTCTCTTGCAGGTGCCAGCCTGTACATGGGTGAAATCAACAACAGCCCGTCCACGGGCTTTCTCTGTGGTGGCCCCTACCCTATGGAACGGCCTGCCTGAGGAGGTCAGGAGAGCCCCCATGCTCCTGGCTTTCCGCAAACAATGCAAAACCGAATTATTCAAAAAGGCTTTTTTCTCAGCTAAGAGGGCGGTATTGTAGGAAAGAGATCCCAGATGTTTTGCTAATGAGTTAGGAACCATAGATTTCACCATTATGTTGCCTTACATATTATCTGTTGCTTTAAATATGTATTCCTATATACTACCTGTGCTTCATGTTGTTTAATGGAAGTCCTAGAATTGATTATGTTCTGTTTCAGCAATTCTTCAAGCCTATATTGGATGCTTGCTAATACTATGTCTTTGTAAACTTGTATTCATTTACCCTATGATATTGTTTATGGAAATATTCTTGATATTGTATTCATTTACCCTATGACATTGTTTATGGAAATGGTCTTGACACTGAATGGAAATGCCAGCCTTTGCCCTGCTACTGTTTGTACTAATCTCATGCTATGTAATCTGCCTTGAGTCTCAGTGAGAAAGGCAGAGTATCTTATCTTACTATATAATTGAGTAAGCGTATTTCAGACAACTCACTTTATACCCTACTGCACCACCAGAGGGTGCTGCTATGTAGGGAAGCCTAGGCAAGGCACCATGTCCCTCCAGAAAATGTGCCATGGTAGGAAGCCCAGGCCGGCAGCAGGATGGGAGCAGGTGGCAACGCCCGCCTCCTGCCTTCACCCAGCTGGTATTAGGAGAGGAGCAGGTAGCAATGCCCACCTCCCGTCTTAACCCAGCTGGTATTAGGAGCGGAGCAGGTGGCAATGCCCTCTACCCGCCTTATCCAGCTGGTATTAGGAGTGGAGCAAGTGGCAACACCCACCGTCACATTAACACAGCTGGTATTAGAAGAGGATCAGGTGGCAATGCCCACCACCTGCCTTCACACAGCTGGCATTAGGAGACAAGCAGGTGGCAATGCCCGCCCCACACTTAACCCAGCTGGTATTAGGAGCGGAGCAGATGGCAATGGCCGCCACCCCCCCTGTCTTAACCCAGCTAGTATTAGGAGAGGAGCAGATGGCAATGCCCATCCACCACCTTAACACAGCTGGTATTAGGAGTGGAGCAGGTAGCAATGCCCTCCCCTGCCTTAACCCGGCTGGTATTAGGACTGGAGCAGGTGGCAATGCCCACCCCCACCTTAACCCAGCTGGTATAAGGAGCGGAGAAGGTGGCAATACCCACCCCCTGCTTTAACCTAGCTGGTATTAGGAGCAGAACAGGTGGAATTTCCCCTCCCACCTTTACACAGCTGTTATTAGGAGTAGAGCAGGTGGCATGCCACCCCAGACCATAACCCAGCTGATATTAGGAACAGAGCACTTGGCAATGCCCACTCCCCCTTCATCCAGCTGGGATCAGAAGCAGAGCAGATAGCTTTGCACACCCACTGCCTTAACCCTGCAGGTATTAGGAGCAGAGCAGGTGGCAATACCCACCACCGCCTTTACCCAGCTGGGATCAGGAGCAGAGCAGTTGACAATACCCACCCCCTTCACCGAGCTGAGATCAGGAGTAGATCAGATGGCAATGCCCACCCTCCTTCACCCGACTGGGATCAGGAGTGGAGCAGGTGACAATGTCCCCCTGCCTTAATCCAGCTGGTATTAGGAATGGAGCAGGTGGCAATGCCCAACCTCTGCCTTAACCCAGTTGGTATTAGGAGTGGAGCAGATGGCAATGCCCATCCCCCACCTTAACCCAGCTGGTATTAGGAGTGGAGCAGGTGGCAATGCCCTCCCCTGCCTTAACCCAGCTGGTATTAGTGGCGGAACAGCTGGCAATGTCCACCCCCCGCCATCACCCATTTGGGATCAGAAGTTGAGCAGGTGGCAATGCCCACCTCGCACTTTCACCTGGTTAGGATCAGGCGCAGAGCACTTGGCAATGCCCACCCCCTGCTTTCACCCACCTGATATTAAGAATGAAGCATGTGGCAGTGCCCACCCCCCTTCAGCCAGCTGGGATCAGTAGTGGAGCAGGTGACAATGCCCGCACCCCACCTTAAGCCAGCTGGTATTAGGAGCAGAGCAGGTGGCAATATGCATATAACAACTCAATACACAGCTCTACAGGAGCTACTCCTTTTAAAATAGTACATGGATATGATGGAAACGCCTTGCCTTTTGCCACAACCCCTAGATCCCAACAGCCGGGAGATCTAGAGGAATGGTGGACTAATTTAACTTCCCAATGGGGAATCATACAAAAAACTATAGAAAAAGCAAAGGAGGACTATAAGAAATTTGCTGACAAAAAACACTCTGAACAGTGGAAATTGCAACCAGGAGACTTAGTGTATATTTCCACCAAAAATATTAAAGGGGAGCAACCTAGCAACAAATTAGGGTGGAGATATTTGGGACCTTTTCCTGTAAATAAATTAATCAACGAAGTAACTGTAGAAATTGAGCTCCCCAAGAACCTGAACCGAATCTACCCAGTATTCCACTTCAGCCTACTGAAAAAAGCTCCCCCACCTGACCAATGGCATCCAGAACGGGGGCCTCCACACCCAATGCTAATAGATGGACAAATTCATTATGAAGCGGAAGAAATCCTGGATTCTAAAGTAAAGTACAACAAACTTTTCTACCTAGTCAGGTGGAAAGACTTTGATGAATCTTATAAAGAATGAGTAGAACAATCCTATATGAATGCACCTAAACTTGTTTCAAACTTCCACAAACGTTATCCTGACGAACCTGGCCCTTGAGGAGAGGGGCCTTCTTTGGGGAGGCAGAATGTCATGTCTGAGCCCCATCCATGCCAATGCTAATGCTGACCTGTTGTTCTGAACCAATGTTTCATGCTGTAACTTGATGTCATATTGACAATGCCATAACTGTTTCTTTCACAGGCTTGATACAGGTGCCTTATCTAACGGACGGTAGAAACTTTCAGTGCTTCTGACCTTGTGCACTGCTCACTCCCAGGCACTGCTATGTCTCAACTTTGATCTCTTGCTTTCTCAGAGTCTCAACTTGATAGTACAGCTATGCAAGACCTTCTCAGGGCAAATTCGCGGCACAAATCCTGTTTACTGTTGGGAGGGGTGTGTATGTTAAGAGGAAGGGTTTTCCCAAGAATTACTATTCCGGTCAATCTTGCTCTTACTGCTTAGATGCTTACCTTACTTCTGAGTAATTCTGTGGACATATCTGTGGAAATGATCTGATTTCTGAATAAAACCATTTAACCAAGAGCCTGGATTTCTTGTTGCAATGGTACAGGGATCTGTCTGCCATAGCCTGTCATCCATAGCCTGACAGTAGCTGGAGATCTCCCAGAATTACAACTGATCTCCAGGCAACAGAGATCAGCTCCCTACTATCTGGCCCTACTTTTCAGGGGGGGGGGAGCCTGTTTCTTGTGGCGGCGGCAGCAGCGATGAGGGGGTTTGCTTGCATGCCAAGCTGCAGCCACCGGCCTGGCCCTCATTGGAAATGGGGGCTGGATGGGCGAGAGGGCGGGTGTCCGATCCGCACCTTCAGTGTTACCTTTGCCTCCTCTCCTCGGCAGGGATGTCTGCTCCCTGACTGGGGGGGGGGGTGTTGGTGAGCAGCGGGGATCACACCCCATTGGCTGCACCTCTGCTTGCCCCTCACTCGCCTGTCAGGGGAGTGGTGCAGCCATTGGCTGGTGTGGGTGGGGTTGTCAGGGGAACAGCGGGTGCGCCTCGCCTCACTGAGCTCAGCCATTGGCAGGACTCTCTGGCAAAAGTCCATAAGGAGGAGTGGAGCGGTGCCACATTTACGTCCAAGCACAAGCGACAGTGCTGTCTCACGGTTTAGGATTGAGCTCTCTGTCCTGTAAATTTGCAAATGCATATTGATATATTTTATAATTTGACTGTAAGATAATTATATAAAGATAACTGGTAGAATGAACTGTATGGTAGATAATATTGAAATACTGGCAAAAAGTCAACACTGTTATTGTTAAGTAAAACATAAGTAAAAGGTAATGATAAATATAGGGGAAATAAGGATATTTTATTTTTTAAGACACGGAGTAGAAATTGGTTGGAATCTTCAACAGTACTTTATCTTAATACTCTTAAAGGTTATGATGATTAGTTACATTAAGTAATAAGAATTGTTATTGTTAATAATTGTTATTGTTAAGAAAAGGAAAGGATAAGATGGAACAATAACAAAAGAACGAGTTTTTTATTCTATTCTATTTTTTTATAACTAAAATAAGTAGAAATAGTTTGAATTTTTCATATGTTGTTTATTTGAAAAAATATACACTAAATAGGCTTAATTATTATTCCATTTACTATTCTAATATCTATAAAGGTTATGACTTTTGTACTCTGCATTTTAACAATCCTTGTAGTGCACAGCTTTATATTTGTCTTGCTTGCCCCCCCTTTTCCCCTTTCTTTTTCTGAACTCTCTTTTTGTTTTAATAAAATAAAATATATTAACAATAATACATTTGATTTATACACTGCCCTTCAGGCCAATGCCACATTCAGACTAGTTTACAAAGTGTGTTGTTATTATCCCCACAAACAGACACCCTGTGGGGTGGGTGGGGCTGAGGGAGCCCTGAGAGAGCCCTGAGAGAGCTGTGACTGACCAAGGTCACTCAGCTGGCTTCAAGTGGAAGAATGGGGAATCAAACTTGATTCTCCAGATTAGAGTCCTGCCGCTCTTAACCACTACACCAAACTGCTTGTAGGTGTAGATTTGGAATTATGACCATAACACATACTATGTTGACCGCTCTGAGCAGGTCACTAATCTGTCTAGAACAGTAGTATATATGCACTGTTGTTGTTATAGGTAAAAAACATTATTACATGCAAAAAGCAAAGGAAAATATTTGTACATCAAACTGATTTTTAACATGGTTTAACTAATTTGGCCTCTTTACCCATATCTCTTCAAGAATCCTGGGCAGTAAAGTTTGTTATCAGGCATGTGATAGCCAACTTCTAGAGCACTAATTTCCAGGATTCCTTTTGGAATGAGAGGCGAACCGTGACATTTAAGCCAACTGAAATGCAGAGGACTCAGTGCTGACATGAAAAATGGGACAGTAAAGAATTAAAATCTATATGACAATAAAGGCTTTATGTTAGACAGGTCTTATCAGAATCTATTTTCAAAGCTCTGTAGCTTTAGTCTGAAGCAAAAGCCCAAGCTGTATTCCCAATAATGTTAACATTTACAGGAGTTCTCCCACTGATTACAATAAAAGTCGATTTCACTTGCATATTAGTCTTAAATGTGGTTTGTCTGAAAAAGAGCATCATTGCAGGGCTGGCTTAAGATATTTTCTGCTTGGGGCATGAAACCCAGCTGGCACCTCCATTCTCCATTGCCCACATAGTAAACACTGTAATAATCTTTAATATCTGCTTTTGTTCAAAATCTGCTGCCTTGGATCCGATTTAAATGTCTTAGTGGATGTGTTTTTTAAAAAGGGTGCACGGATTCATGAACTTGCTGTGCTTCCATGTGCAACATTAGCACACTGGAGGCCTGTAGCATAGGAGTTCACAGTGCTGGTGTGCCTGCCAACATTGCATATGTGGATGCTGTCAACCTTCTGGAAAACTTGCATAGGTAAATCATTGTTACACATATGGTATAGCATTTAGACCAGGCCTTTGACTGCGGTGCCAGTCTGCCGGTTTGGTTAGGGCCTGATAGACGGGTTCCTTGGTGCTCAAGAATGGGATTGTAGGAGATTAATTAGGACTTCTTCCAATGTCTACTGGACCGAGGCTCTTTCCACACAGTCATTTTGCAGTGGTTCAGTTTCCATTCTGCTTCTCATGATCTCCAGAGTTCTGCATGTGCAAGGGAGCCATGGAATGCAGAACTGAATATTGTCCATGTTTCCCCAAGTTTCCCCCCTGAAGCTGCCTCTGAGTTGCCTCTGATGTGTCCTATGTGTGCATGAAAGTCTTAGTCCAAACTGCGTCTCTCTCCCCCCCCCGCTTTCTTTTCCTGGGCGCTGACTGGGTGGCTGCCTGCCTGTAACCACTCCCACCCTCCTCAGCTCTCTGGACTCCTTTTCCATGATTTTTATCATTAAAGCAAGGGAAGGTTCATAAGGCTGATGTTCCATTCACTTCCTCCCTCCCTGCTGTGCATTCTCATTTTTTTTAAAAGCCAGGAAAGAGTCCTAATGTTGCTGCTTCACTTTCTTCTTCCTAGCTTTAAAAGCCAGGAAAAGGTTAAGAGGCTGATACTCCGTTCACTTCCTCCCTTCTGGTTATGCACATAATAGCCTGTTTCAGGCTTCTCCTAATGTCAGAGAGGAAAAAAACAAAGATGTGTGTGAATAGTTTCAGAAACAAAGCAGCAGCAAAGCACTCCTTCCTGGTTTTTTAAAAAAATGGGAAAGTGTGTTTATAACTGAGAGGGAGGAAGTCTTTTAATCCTTTCCTGGCTTTTAAAGCTAGGAGGGAGGGAGCGAATGAAGCAGCAATGTTATAACTCTTTCCTGGCTTAAAAAACAATAAATGAGAGTGAAACAAGCATGAAAAGTACGTTTCCCCCCAGAACTCCACCACCAATTGCCTCTCCAGTAGGCTCGGGACATCCCAATCAGCAAATACAGGGAAAGGGGGTGGGGAATGGGCTCCAACATTGCAATGTTATGACACATGTGAAAAAAATTTTTTAAGTGACATCAGCTCCAGCCCCCACAAACAGCGGTTTCTAACCATCACATCTCAACTTGTCAGCAGACACCAAATCACCTCAAAGTCATGCAGTGCAGAACGCCAGGAGCCTAAGCCAATTCAGTGCTGATTGGTGTGAATACACAGAGGTGCTGGCTTAAAGTTTGTTGTGCGGAAAGGACACTAGTGAAGATTTGAACCAGAATTTTAGTGTTTGCTGTTGAATAATATTATGCACAATAAAAAGATATGGAAGTCTATTCAATTTAGGAAGTACAATTTCTATTGCATTTCATAGAACAGGATTATGAATACTTGTTTTCATTAGCTATCCTTAACTACATTATGCTCTCATGTTGTGTAAACTGTTTAGCATTGTGTGCCTGTAAATAATAATGTACTCTGGACTCCCCCACTAATAATAAGAATTAAGCCTGTATTATGCTTAAATTAAGCATGTATTAGGCCTGCAAATACATTATTTGTCATGCTTTTAGGTCTCTGTAGTTAATTTCTGTGTAATTAAGTATATCTATGCTGGGTCTTCATAATACCTGGAATCTTCCTGTATAACTACTAGAATATTTACATTTTTCTTTCTTATGGTTAAATAATTCCCTTTTAGCTGATCTGAAATTTAAATAATACCTACGACAAAATGGTATGGTTAAAATTTGTCCATGAGAACCATTGACTCCTTCAGTTTTTGGACCTGTCTCTGGATTATTAGAAGCTATCCCTTTATCTTTACAATGACCAATTACATGGAAAGTCTAAATCCTTTTATGATTGCTCTTTTAGAGGAACATTCTTTAAACTCGGATGGGAAGGCGAATTGTTTAGCATGTTTGATGAGGATAAACTGCATCATGCATATATATACATACCGTTAAAAGAATATGCAGGTGGAAAACAGTGCACCTGCAAGGGGCAGTTTAAAGTGTTAAAATTTGTAAGAAAATGTAGGAGAAATGCTGTATTTCTCATGTCTGACATATATATTGCATAAAACCTCAGCCTGTAGATGTTATTCCGTATCAATTACTCAGCAAATTCAACAGGGTGTCGGTGTGACCTAGGCTGATGACTGTTGTCAGGATCAGATCCACAAATTAGGTCATCATGAAACAAATACCATTTAAAAATTATATACACATAAATCTGTTCAGTTTTATACACAAAAATGTATTTCAGATTTAATTACATACATATAAATGTATTCAGATTTTGACAGAATATTTTATTTTTGATTGTTTTGTTTATTACAAATTGCAGTGGCCCCCATGGCAATGAAATGCATTTCATTCCACTGTGCTTTGTTTCAGTATGTTCTGTTAATGAGAAGGACATCTCCAAGCTCATCAATAAATGACCCCTTAAAGAAACATTTGCCCACTGACAAAGCAAATTATTGACTTGAACCTGCTGCTGCTGCTTTCATGTACAATATTACAAATAACTGGTATAACTCGGGTATTTCTTTCTATATTTCCTTCTGTTGCAAGGGAGGAGGAAACCCATTCTCTAATACATTTTATGGGTTTGCTGTCTTTGTAATATTTCCTTTGCAAAGGTCTTGCTCATATTTGTATCTTATTACTTTTCTTAGACTAGATTTATTGATAGTTTCTAACAAAAATATGATTTCAGGATATTTACTGAATAAAACTCAATATAACAGCCCCCCAATTCAATTGTTTTTCATCAAAATGGAGAACAATAAAGAACTTAAACTCCTCAGCTCAGATACATTGAATAGCCCTACTTTTTTACAAAAAGAAAGACGGAAACCAATGGAAAGGAAGTGATAGATATTACTTAAAGTGCAACAATAGTTTTTTTAATTTATGAAAGTTTCTAAGAATCTAGCTTATAACAGCAAATGATGTTCTGCTTTGGAAGCACACAGAAATTCTATTGGATTTCTAAAGGATGACGTATGATGAATATATCTATACATGTGTACGATTTTATTCTTCTTTACTGTTAATTGCCTTGATGTACATTAAAATGTAATCTAAATGAAATTAGAGAGAAGGCATTTTCAGTAATATAATCATTACTGTAACAGTTTTTTGCATAACTTCGTCTTGTTGATTCTTTTCACAATTTGGTTGAGAATTTATGATCTGAATTTCTAGTGCTTTCCTTTTGATGAGCCACTCACAAAGTTGTTATTATTATTATTGACCATTTGATTAAAAAGTTGATTAATAACTTTGGAGATCAGTGTTTACCTTTAATAGATGGATGTATTCATTATTTACCTCCTTTCATTCTCCTGTGTATTGCTTGGTTATGATTATAGATATATATAAAATGACTTCTATTTAGGGTATATAGCATGATCAGGAGATTTCAGTAATTATTTTAGATCCTTCCTCTTCTCCCAAATTACAGGGCACTTTCCACTGAAAATGGTAAACAATATTAGAATTTTTTTTTAAAGGAAAGGGGGGAGAAATAATCTGATTTCTGGGAAGAAGGAACACAGTGAAAGATGTGTGCCTTTATAGGGATGGACAATGGAAAGCGCAATAATAACTCCTAAGTCTGATTGTTCAAATATATTCTACAATACAGAGAGCTGCATGCAAGCTGGAACAGGCGCAGGGCAGGAAGGTTAAGTAGAAGAGAAGGCACAATACTTCAGATTGGCAGTCGACTGCAGAAGAATAATCTAATCAAAACTAAATTCAATTATCCAGTCCCAAGGCAGGCTCCTGGGACTGCTGCCTTGAATGGTAGCAGAGCCTCCGCCTAGGCATTTTCCTCCAGTCAAACGCACATGATGAATGCAGATGAAATTTGAAATATGAAAATCTGAAATAATTTATGGAAGTTGTCAGAAATTTGGCTGGCTCATGGCGTAATTTCCTTGGAGATGAGGCAGGCTGGCTCATTGCTTCTCATCTCTGAGCTGTTCACTGTTCTTCCAGTGGACGGATCAACCCTTTCGAAATGCTCTTCCAGGCAAATTACGGCTCATTATGGACAACCTTGCACCAGGCCATTATGTCAGAGGAAATCTTTTTTCATTTGCAGAAATTTGCTTGGAATTCTCATATTTATTTGAGCATCCATTATCAAATCTGAACATTGAATTATCTGCAATTATGTTCTGGGTAAAGGCGGATGTTTGTGTGTGTATATGGAATAGATGGCCACCGTGTTGTTAGAGCAATGTTAGTAGGCTGCCAATGATCTTTACATGCTTCACACAGCTGCTTTTAGGAGGAGGGGTGTCCTTTATCAATGGGGAGCTGATTTCCTGTAGTTATTCATTTACAAAACAGATTTACTTTCTGGGGGGGAAAGACATATTTGGAAATGAATGGACTGATCTGGTTTTGTGCTTGGTATTTATCTCATTAGAATTTTCTTTCTCTCCCGTTATTGGGCTACTTCTTGGTCTGGTCCTTACTGAGACCTCTTTAGCTGTTCCTTTACTTTGAATTACATTATCACATGTACATGATCTGTATCCACTGGGGGGCCACAAGTGCCCTCCTCTATTTTAGGTTCTCATAAAAAAGGGCTTGTTGGATCATACCAAGGGCTCATCAAGTCCTAGGTAATGTTTCCAATAGGTGTTCCAGGAAACCTACAAGCAGGGCGTGAAGCCATAACCTCCCCCTATTGATCACCCCAAGACGCTGCTATTGAGAGATATATTGCCTATGAACATTGAGTGATCATGGTGGATAAAGTTCCTGTTACCAAAGCCAACTTTAACAGAGAACTGTGACCCACTTGAGGAAAGAGCCAGTGGTCGCTCGATGTCTTTTTTACTGACAAAAACAGGATCGCAATAAGCAGAGCTCAAGTGGCCACCTAAAAACTGGGACTACACTATAGAGCTCTCCCCTGCCATGTTACTAAGGATTCTGGGTTATGCTCTCTGTTCATACATTCTGCCATACATGGTGGAGCCAGCCCAGCAAGTGGAGAAGGGAGAGATTTAAATGGGACTTATCTCCAGGTGAGCATGTTTATGGACAAGACATTAAATCTTAGGCAAACAACAAAGACCTAGTCTGGTGCCCACTATCATAATGCATCTCGGTACTTCCTATGCCCTGCACGTAGTACTGTGGGCACGTGAGTTAAAGCGGTAATCATGCGCCCGAAAATCCCTTTCACAAATATGCCGATGCAACCATTAAAATGTTAGGACTGGATTGTCTCTGCTAAGCATATATATTGTCAAATCAGTTAAGCGAGGCAAGCACTTTCCCCCCCTAGCTTTTTGT
The DNA here is from genome assembly GCF_028583425.1 of Eublepharis macularius. Taxonomy (NCBI): domain Eukaryota; kingdom Metazoa; phylum Chordata; class Lepidosauria; order Squamata; family Eublepharidae; genus Eublepharis; species Eublepharis macularius. Next base: position 94,458,044 of record NC_072799.1, on the reverse strand, counting down.
TTAGCTATTAGTGAACAACAAGTGGGGATGGCGGTTGTGGGTTTTCCGGGCTGTGTGGCCGTGGTCTTGGCATTGTAGTTCCTGACGTTTCGCCAGCAGCTGTGCCTGGCGTCTTCAGAGGTGTAGCACCGAAAGACACTGAGAGATCTCTCAGTGTCACAGTCTCCGGCCGTGAAAGCCTTCGACATTACAACACGTGGGGACCTGCAAAGTCTTGCAGGGGACATCTCATTTCCCCCTCCTCCGCCATGTTTTCTTTCCCTTCCCTGCCCCCTTTTTCTGCTTCCTTCTCTCCTTCCCACCCACCTTTGTCTTCCTCCGGTTGTTACCTTTCCCCCTCCCCACCAGCAGCCCTTCCCCTATGGCCCAGCTGGTGTAGTGGTTAAGAGCGGCGAGACTCTGATCTGGAGAGTCGGGTTTGATTAAGCCAGCTGGGTGACCTTGGGTCAGTCACAGCTCTCTCAGAGCGCTCTCAGCCCCACCCACCTCACAGGATGTTTTGTTGTGGGGATAATAATGACATAGTTTGTAAACCATTCTGAGTGCGGCATTAAGTTGTACTGAAGGGCAGTATTTAAATCGAATGTTGTTGTTGTTATTGTTATTGTATGGTGCCAGCTGAGTAAGAGCCTGTTGCTTGGTGGGGAATCTGTAAGGACTTGCAGGCAGTACTTCATTCCCCCCTGGCATATGCTCACCTTTCCCTATGCCCTTCTTTCTTTCATACCCTTACCTTTTATCTGCCCCCCCCCCGCATCTTCACCTATATTTCTTAACTTACAATGGGGACCCAAAGCAGCTTACATCATTCTCCTTGCCTCCGTATTATCTGCACAACAACTCTAAGAGGTATGTTAGACTGAGTGTGCATGACTGCATCAAAGTTGCCCAATGAGCTTCCACAGCAGAGTGGGGATTCGAACCAGGGTCTCCCAGATCCTATTCTGAAATTCGAACAACTACATTACTCTGGCCTTTGTGGAAGGCCTGCTGTTGAACAGCAGCAAGCAGTTGGGCCTGGTGAGTCATGCAAGTTATTTGGTATCAAATCACCCAGTGGTTGCTTCTGGGCCTGGCCCAATGAGTCCTCCCTCAAAGGCCCTAAAAGTCTTTGAAAGGGCCATGCCCCCTCTCCCTGCCTTTAACAGACAGTAAAGAAGCCTGGTATACTGGCTAAGCTGTTATGGTTGCCTAGCAATAGCCACTGATGACATCTGGTTAAAGCTACAGGCACACCTTTTATCATTTTGGTTTTTTTAATCTACCAATGTATTTTTTAGATTTCAGATTTTTCTGCAAACCTGGGGCATTTTTCAGGAGTGTAGGTGTCAGGAGTGCTCCTGTCTGGAGTTTGGCATCCTCATTCCCTCCCCCGGTCAGGGCCGGATCTAAGGTTGCCAGCGCCCGGTGCAACCCTTGCCTGGCCCTCTGCGCTGCGTGATGATGTCACTTCCATGACATCATCACGCAGGGGCAGGAGGTGTGGCGCCCACGCGGCAAGCCGGCTGCCCAAGTGTCCGGTGCACCACGGAGCTGGTGGTGGCAGCGAGGGCATGTGCTGGGGCGGCTGGCTTGCTACACGGGCAGCTGAGCACAGGGCTAGGAGACCCTCCGTGTGGTTCACCTGCTGTGCTGCCCCAGCGCATGGTGCGCCGCAGAGCTGGCAGCGGCATGGGTGTGCGCTGGGGAGGCTGGCTTGCTGCAGGGGTGGCTGAACGTAGGGCTGGGAGGTCCTTCACGTGTGGCAAGCCAGCCACCCCATCGGCAGGGCAGGTGAGGGCCTCCCAACCCTGCACTCAGCCTCCTGTGCGGCAAGCCAGGGCTCACTCCCGGCGGCTGGCAGCCATGCCCGGCGCCCCCTCTTTTGTGGTGCCAGGGGCAGGCTACCCCTGCCCCCCCCTTGATCCAGCCCTGACCCCGGTGGTGGCTCAGTGAATAGCAACATGTTTCTTTTAGTGCAATGGTTTGTACAGAGAGCTGCTGAAGTATGACCTTGGAGATTGCAGTTCTCAGACAGTCCCAGACAGTCCCACCACCAAGGGAGGGGGCTTGTGCTTTATGTATTGGTATCTAGAACTATTATGTCACTCCTAACAAAGTCTTTGTTACACCATGAACTGGAATATTTGCAGTAAAACTTCATATAACCCCCCAGTGGAGTCTTTTGTGAATTTTCCTGGCAAGGTCCTGACAGTAGGAAGATGTGTCTTATCATGGCTTCAGTCTCTGGATTTAAGTATCCTAAGATCAGGGCCATTGGCTATTAGTATATAAGATGTTTCTTCAATAGGATCTGATGGCTAGAAAAGATCCATCAGAAGATAAATTTCTCTTCCATAGTTTTAGACAGCTACTAACTACTGGAGTAAACCATCACATTGGCTTATTTCATTGCTTTGGCTGTATGTATGGGTGCGGTGTAGGCTTCCCAGTTGCCTGCCAATCGATGGTGATTGGCAGGAGGTGGCAAACCTCCCAGAGATCACCCGCTACCAGCATGCAAAATGTGTATTGGTCACGTTCCTGGTGGGGCACGACACATCACTTCCTGAAGTGCCCTGTGATGCCCCGTGGCTGGCATGATGATGTCACTTCCCAGACAACAATAAAAAACAACAGTCAAGGCACAAGGTAAGTGTTGCCCCCCCACACACACACACACCAGGAGGGTATATGAACCTGGCAACCCTAGTGTTAAGAGACTCCAACAATTTGGAATTGGAGCACAGTATAATCAACAAAGGAGCTATTAGTCTAAGTTTTGCTTCTGGCTGCTAATGTCTACCATTTGCTTTTGAGGGAATTGCTACATTATTTTATTTATGCCATCTCTTCAGAGGTCTGTGCGTGATAACTAACAACATAAAACTAGATAAAATTCTAAAAACATAAGATCACTAAAATTAACAAGCCAGTAAAAATACAGAGCATAAAATATTTAGCTGCCATTAGGGACCGGCAGTGTGTGTCTGGTGATTGCCCCACCTTCAGCTTGTGTATTTGTAAATAAATAATAACAAAAATAAGCATCTAGAACAATTTCCTGAATCTTCCTACACTTTAGAAAGTGAGGAAGAGCAAAACAATATTAGACATCGTGCCAATTACTGTTGCTATCTTCAGTGTGATTTGTAGTGCAATCCTATCAAAGTAAGTCTCACTTCGTTCATTTATTTATTTATTTATTTAGAGTCTGCCGTTCTCACTGAGACTCAAGGTGGATTACGTAGTACGACTCAATATGATAAACAGCTAGGACATTTACAGCACAATCTGAAGACGACGGCCAAAAGTGCTCAGGGAGCTGACTAGCTCCAGCATTGATGTATCTGGCATTTACGTCATCATAAACCTGAGGTATGCTGGCATCACTCCCCAGTGCCACTCCACCAGGCTGCCACGCTGGTGGCGGGTCACCACTAGACATGGGCACAAACAGCATTATGAACAGAAAACCCCCACAAACAGCCTAATCTGCTGTTCTCGAACAAGCTGTTCATGAGGCCTCATCTTAACCGAACAGGTGGTCGTTGCAAGCCTCGTTCATTGCCTTTGTTGGTCAACCCAGACAATCTGGCACCTGCAATCAACCCCCTTGGCAACCAGAGGCAGGGAGGGACTGAACTCTGTCTGAACTCCTTCTGGCTTTCCTTCTGGCTTTAACCCTTCAAAATACTTCCAGCAGAGAGTCCCGTTTTTGCCACTGTGAAGAGAAAATGACAGCCAACGGGGAGACCCATGGATCATCCCTTTCCCGGGGTGCAATCTCTCTGAAACTTGGGGGGTCTTCAGAGGACAGTGAGGACTATGTCCCCTGCAAATTTGGTGGGTATTGGACATTGGAAAGGTCACTTTTGTAACCCCTCAAACTAGCTGCCAGCAGACACTGCTGTTTTTGCCAGAACAAGGCCCTTTAAACTATCAGCTGGCAGGGGGGGAATCCCCCCCTGCCGCCTGCCAGCTGATAGTTTAAAGGGATCTTTAAAGGGCCAGGTAAGTGGGTTGGAGGGGAGGGGGGACTAAGTGGGGTGGGGTTTGGGGTGGGGGTGGTTCTGGCCCCCATGAACAACGAACAACGAACATGTCCGGGAACAGTTCATGTTCGTCCATGTTCATTGTTCGTTGTTCGTGGATGGCAACGAATGACGAACAGGGTATTCAGGGTTTTTTTTCCGTTCGTGCCCATGTCTAGTCACCACTGCCCACAGCCAGTGGACCTGGAGCATAAACCCTTGGGCCAGCCTGGGAGTGAGTGGGCCAGGGGGTGGGGCAAGGATGAATAGGGTCTCGAAACTGCTCCAGGCTGGGGAATGCCCCAAACATTCTGGTGGTGAGGCAAGCAGAGTGGACACTTTGCAAAACTGGATGAGCACTTTGCACTCACCTACTGGGGGTGGGAAGACTAAGGACAGAATGTCTAACTAACATTTCCCATTCCAGATTCCTAACAGCCACCTCCTCTCCGGAGTCTTGGCTTGAAGGGGCGAGGACGCCCTGACAGGTAAAAAGGAGCTGGGGAGCTAGCTTACTCACCCACAGCTGCCTCCCCGTTTCCCTTGGCTGGGTGCCACTCACAAAATGCCAGCCTTCTCAACCAAGGCCACAGCTTGGGGTGGGGGGAATGACCTGACCAGTGGCTCTGCAGGCACCATGGTCCATGCCTAACAAAGGGGGAAACTCCCAGGGAAGCGTTATGCCATTATGCCAGGGGAGTGGCAAGGGATGCTTGCATCCCATAAAGGGACTGTGCACAGACTCCCTTCGCTGCCCTCCCTGGCAGAGGGCACAACCATGGGCCAGGGTGCCTGGATGCTGATCTCTGTACTCCCCTGGCAGAATGGGTAAGGGCTGTCTGGATGCCCATTGCCTCCTCCTCAATGGGTTCTCCTACCCCACCCCCCGTGAGGCCATGGACCCTCTGAGGTGCAGCAGACCTGGCCTTGCCGTTGCTGCTCATGTCTCTGTTTTCCTTCAGACAGGTAGCAGTCCAGCAGGGTGATATGGGAGCACGGCCATCACAGGCCATGGCAGTCCCCCCCAGACTGCATTTCCAGCCCACCCCCAGGAGCATTCCCTCTCAGGCAGCCATTCAACCTGCAAGTCTCCCTTGCCGTAGAGCAAGCAGCAGAAGGGATGGCTCATCTTGCCTCTGAAAGGCTCCTGGGAGCAGTGCGCACAAGCAGAGTTGCCAGACCAGACAAAGGGAGTTGGCAATCTGTGTCCAAACATCCCCTTCATGTTTGGCAGTTCAATAAAGTATTCGTTGTTCCACAACTCTCTCCCTGTCTCCTTGCTTGCTTGCAATGTGAGGACCGCAGCTCCGCAGCCCTCCCTGCCCCAACTCCCCGTAGGGCTGCCATTCACACGTCCCAGAGGACAGCCTCTGGCTCAGGGCTGGTAACAATGGGGTGGCTCCAGAAGGGGTTCCAGGTGCCTCTGGACCTCTGTTGTGTTCTGCTACACAACAGAACAGCGGTCCAGTGGCACCTTGGAGGCTGAGGCCACACTTAGCTTCCCACCCACCCCCCTTCTTCCAGCTCAGACATTTGCAGGGAGCATGGAGGGTGTTGTTAGTGTGTGGCTGCCCTGGGGAGGGGGCTGTAAGGGGACCCCACACCCTCCCACAGCACTGCTGGTGTCTGATAAGCTCAGTCTTGTCACTTTAGCTTCTAGGGAGAATTCAGGCTTGATGTGATCTTGCACCCCCTTATTTGTCTTTTTGGCCATCCATGGTATCCATAAAACTCTCCTCCAGCAGCACATTTGAAATCAAGCAATTGTCTTCTTGTCAGTTTTCTTCATGTCCAACTTTCACATCCATACATAGTAATGGGGAATACCATAGTTTGGATTATTTTGATCTTGGTTCCCAGACAGACATCCTTATCCTTAAGACTCTTTTCCAGTTCCTTCATGGCTGCTGATTTCTTGGGTGCAGTCTCCCTTTTGGTTGATGACTGAGCCAAGGAATAGAAAATCTTCAACAATTTCAATTCATTCAATGTCAGCCTTAAATTTTTGTAATTTCTCTATCATTACTTTTGTCTTCTTTATATTCAGCTGTAATCTTGCTTTGGCATTTTCTCCTTTAGCCTTCATCAGTAATCATTTAGAGTCTTCATTATTTTTTTGCAAGCAATGTAGTCTCATCTGCAGGGCTTTTTTCTATGAAAAGAGGTGGTGGAACTCAATGGGTTGCCCTCAGAGAAAATGGTCACATGGCTGGTGGCCCCGCCCCCTGATCTCCAGACAGAGGGGAGTTTAGATTGCCTTCCGCGCCGGGCAATCTCAACTCCCCTCTGTCTGGAGATCGGGGGGCGGGGCCACCAGCCATGTGACCATTTTCAAGAGGTTCCGGAACTCCGTTCCCCCACGTTCCCCCTGAAAAAAAGCCCTGCTCATCTGTATATCTCAAATTGTTAATGTTCCTTCCACCATTTTTCCATCCAACTTCTTCAAAATCTAATCCTGATTTCCTTATAATATGTTCTGCATGGAGGTTGAACAGACGGAGAGATAGAATGCATCATCGTCTGACAACATTCTGGTCGCTTCCACACGCTCCGTTTTTTTCATGTTTTCCCTGTCCCAAAGCCACATCTTCCTGATCCGCTTTGAGAACTCACCTTCCACATGCATCGTACTCAGGTGTGTTTTGTGGGTGTTTGTCCCAGGGGAAAAAGGTCCCAAAACAGAAAACACAGGCGGGGCTCCCTGCTGCCTCTGCAGGGCCTTGGGAGGGCCATATACAAGCCAAACGGCAGCCGAGGCGTGGGAGGAGGGGGGAGCCCCCCACTCTCTTCTCCAATTCCCCCCTTGACTGACACCATGGGGAGGGGTGGGGGGAGCGCTGCTAGGGCCCACTGTATTTTCCCAAACAATGGACCTTATTGATAGTTTGAAATAAAATCAGAAATGGCATTCCGTTCTCAATGTTGATCATAGACCGATACTCGATTGCTGAGCTATCCAATGTAGCAAGCACTGCAGAATGATTCCCTTTGTATACACTGATATCATAATAGCGCAAGGACTCTTTTAAAAACTTTTTTAAAAGGGAGGGAATTATACGATCGTGCATGCGAGCCAGATGCATGTGTGGGAGGGGTAATGTCGAGAGGAGGGCTTGGAGATTTGTAGGAGGGCACTTCAAAAGCGCAAAAAAGCCTCCACATACATTGATATGGTAATAATCATGCAGAAAAGGGTCATCAAAATGCAAATGGAATAAAACAGGTCTCATAAAAGATGCTTAAAAACCAGGATCATCATGACCTGTTCGCGCATGTGAAACGATGACGTGTGACATGAGATAACGGCTGATTCCGCACACGTTGGACAATGCACTTTCAATGCACTTTATCAATCATTTGAGGTGGATTTTTTGTTCCGCACACACAAAAATCCGTTCCAAATGATCTATAAAGAGGATTGGAAGTGCATTATCCAATGTGTGCGGAATCACTCATTAAGTACGTGTGGAAGCGACCTTTGTTTCTCCATATTCTGCTCTAGCAGTAGCCTTTTGTCCAGAGTACAGGTTGAGCATCAAAACAATCAGATGTTGAGGCACACCCATTTCTTTTAACACGAATCATGGCTTTTCATGATCCAGACAGTCAAAAGCTTTGCTGTAATCTATAAAACTCAGAGCAGGACCACAAGTGACAAAAGGCACAGATTGGACACTTGTCTGCTTCCCTCAAGTTTTGATGGGAAATGTAGGCAGCTTGGCGGAATGCTGGACAAGCGACAGTTGAAAAGTCCATTGGACAGCAGTCAGAGAGCGAAGTGGCGAGACCAGGATGCCTACATTCCCCATCAAAACTTGAGGGAAGCTGACTAGTGTCCAATCTGTGCCTTTTGTCACTTGTAGTTCCGCTCTCAGGCTGATTTTCTTCTGAAATTCCTTAGTATGCTTCATTTGCCATTGTAAATTTGCAATGTGATCTCTAGTGCCTCTTCCTTTTCTAAATCCAGCTTGAATGTCCAGCATTTAACAACAAACAACACCAACAATAACAACAATAACAACAAATTCGATTTATATACTGCCCTTCAGGATGACTTAACAACCAGTCAGAGCAGTTTACAAAGTATATTACTATTATCCCCACAACAAAACACCCTGTGAGGTGGGTGGGGCTGAGAGAGCTCCTAGAAGCTGTCACTGACCCAAGGTCACCCAGCTGGCCTCAAGTGAAGGAGTGGGGAATCAAACCGGGTTCGCCAGATTAGAGTCCCACCACTCTTAACCACTACACCAAACTGGCTCTCATTCCATATATGGTAAGAATGGTTGTTGTAGAATTTTAAACATAACTTTGCTTGTGTGGGGAATTAACACAATGGTCCAGGAGTTGCTGCACTCTACCTGAGTAAAACTGGGCTTTACTCCCAGGTAAGTGCACATAGGATTGCAGCCTTGGAGAGATACGGAGACCCATGTCCCATTTTGTAATTCATCTTGAGTCTCAATGAGAAAGGGGGACTATAAATAAACAAATTCCTATTCACTGAGTGACTTGTCACCATCTCTCAGCCTAACCTACCTCAAATGTTTATTGTGAGGATACAATGATGGGGGCGGAGGGGGGGGGAGAGGACTTCTTGGAGGAAGGGCAAGATAAAAGTTATGATTCAAATAAGTAAGGTATTTCCTGTTTTATGTATTGTCGAAGGCTTTCACGGCCGGAGAACGATGGTTGTTGTGGGTTTTCCGGGCTGTATTGCCGTGGTCTTGGCATAAGACCACGGCAATACAGCCCGGAAAACCCACAACAACCATCATATTTCCTGTTTTGCTCCAGTTATTCTTATTAATTAGCTCCTATTATTGCAGTTAATTAGATTCTGTATTTTAATGCTGTATTTCTGAAGTTATCATAGCTTTTGATAAAATACTTTCTTTTGGATATTTTGCATAAATATTTCCTTCACAGTATCTTCACCTATTGTAATGTCCCGTTTCATGATTTGCACTCCAGAGATTTCAGCCAGCATTTCTCCAAAACTCTTGTCTAATATGCTCCTAATAAACGGCTGCTCGTACGTCGAATCCTGCCAACCTTTGTGCGTACAAATGACTTCAGAAATATATTCCTCATCGACTTCAGAGAGATGACTCCCGTGGGTATTTCTATTACATGCATGCACATGTCAATTCAAAGGAAAAGAAAATTGGGGCGTAAGAATTGTCACGTTCAATGAAACCGTAAATATATACATGGTTGGTTTTTCAGCCCTTGGACTATATCAGACAGGGTAAATTATAAGACACCTCCAAGTAGGTGATTCTGAAATAATGTATTCTCAGACAAGAGGAGTGGCTCCAAACCATGAGGGTGGATCTGAGCAGGACCTTCTGTTGCGAGTCCTTCAATGGGTGGAAGACTGGGACGTCTCTTGGGACGTCTTTTGGACCCAACCTTAAATGTCCTATTGTCTCCTTTAATTGACTTAAATGGTACTAATGCCTGAGAGCTATGTGTATGTTACCATTTCTGTTGATCTTGGTGAACTTAAATGTGTTTTGGTTTTTCTTATTCCAAAAATGTCATTGTAACCCTGTCAATAGCCACCTTTTAGTTAACCAAGTTTTCTAGATGCCAGCCAAACCAGAGGCGCAGCTCAAGAACTGTTAAATGGGAGCCTGCCTTTTGCAGAGAATGTATTTCCTGCTTTCCTTATCTGGTCTCCTTTTAAGGGAATATATATGTTACAAAGGTTATTTGATAGTTGCTGCTAATTTCATACTATTTTGGTAATATATCAAAGGTCTGATCACACAGGTTAGGGATCATATATCAGGGGCCCTCAACATGGGCACCAGGGTGCCCACCGATACTTTTCCTGGCACTTGTCAAGTGGTTTTAGAAATGAGGGGGGGGGGATTTTGCCCAGTAGGGCATCTAATGAGCTATTAGAGATCTGATTGGCTGAGCAATTTTTGTAAAAAACATGGCTTTCAGCACCAGCTGTCACCACAGCTGACGGTAAGTTGTGTGTATGCAAGAAAATATTTTTAAACAATATGTTTATTTTTAAAGGCATCCTGTTAAGCAGAACTTCTGCCAGACATGTTGAAGTGTTACTATTAGAATGATGCATAACCTCACCTTCGGACATATTGTGGCTGCCCCACCTGCTGCAGCCACCATTTTGCAGTTGTGCCTCCCTGTGTCTGAGTTCCAAAGGTGCCCGCAGGCTTCAAAAGGTGCCTGAACCAAAGATATTGAGAAACAATATGGTAGCCATTTCAAATGCCCCAGAGGAAAAGTAGGGTATAAATTAAAAAAGAAGATACTCCCTGAGGTTGCTAGGGCCATCTTAAAAGACCCATCTTAAAGGGACTGTTTTCTCATCTCAGCTCAGCTCAGGGAGTTCAACAGTGGAGAGATCTATGAAGCCCGTGTCCTCTTCTAAGAGTGCAAGTGAATGGCAAGTGAACAGGGAGGAATACACGTGAGTCTGTTCACTTGCCATGCAAGTGTCATTCGTCACTTGTAGCTTGGCTCTAGGTGACAATCAAAACATGAGTGCACTGAACAATTTTGGTCTGGGTTGGAAGAGAGCACTTTGTTTGCTCAGACACCAGAGAAAAGAGCATAATGCAGGGAACAGACCTGGGCTTTCAAATATGATTCAGGTGCGATATCCTGGCCAGGTCTTTCAATTTATCTCCGATGAGTTGGGCTATAGTAAACTTCTTTTTGGTGTTTTTTTCCTTGGTATTTCTTTTCTTGGCGTTAAGCCCTTTTGCTTTAACACCCTCATGGTAGAAGCAAAGCAGCTGAGATCACATCTGGAGCATCTTCTACTGGAGGGTTCCGCTTATTGCCTTCATATCTTACAGTAATCTGATTACTTTCTACCAGGCCTGTGCATTGTGTGACTCACCCAAGTCAAACACAACCCACCAGCCACAGATGACAAAACACCGTCAGTTTGTTTCATGTTCTAATTTTGCTTCCTGCCACATATCGCAAAAACGGAATGGTTTAGCAAGCTTTTGGCCAGCTACAGTACATTATCCATGGACTGCATTCACCCTGCAGGTAGTTGCCGGCTCTGTCAGCCTCCTGTAGACAATGTCAGTATCTCAAAAGAAAAGAGATTTAAGGTATTTTGGCAATCAAGCCAAAGCCAAGAACCATCGTTAGGCTTGCCTGTGTTGCTATACCACATGTTTTCAAGCCCAGAAGAAATAGCTTGGTGCTGTAAAAAAAATCCATGTTAAAGGTATAAGGTTTCTCCCACATGGAGCTCTTGCTCAGCATTCCCACCAGACTGCAGTGGATTTAATTTTGGCTTCCACACAGTATCCTCATACTTCTGCCAACCTTGTGGGTTTCCCTCACCTCTGCTGCATTACATATTATCTGTTGCTTTAAATGTGTATTCCTTGTCAGGGCTTGTCGCTGCCGCTGCTGGGCAGGGCACCTGCTGGGCCGGCCCTGACATCAGAGGGGCGCCAGGGATGCTGCAGGACCCTGCTCCATGGAAGGAGGGGTGGTATACCTCACCCAGACTCCCTCTCAGTCCACTCGCTGGCCTGCTCAACCTGGCCTGCTCACCCCCTGCATCCTCCATCCACTCCTCCTCCCAGAACTCTCCTCCAAGCCTCCACTCTCACACTGCTCTGCTCTCACTCCACACCATCACTCCTTACTCACACCCACCACCTCAGAGCTCTTCCCAGCCACCCTTTATAGGGTTTCCTTTCTCCACCCCGCCCTCCTTCCAGGTTTGTTCCCTCTCCTGACTTGGCCCAGCTGTGCCTCCCCTCAGGTGTTTCCCTCCCATCACTAATCCCTTCTAGGCTTCCTTGCCTTGCTGGCAGGGTGGGGTTGAATGCGAGCCATCCCCAGCTGAGGTCTCCTTGGCCTTGCTCACGAGGAGCTGCCCCAGTAGGCCTTTGAGCTGCTGAGCTTGCCTGGCCTTGCTCGTGAGGAGCTGCACCAGCCGGCTTCTGTGCTGCTGAGCTTCTTTGGCCTTGCTCGCAAGGAATTGCCCATGCCAGCTTCTGGGCTGCCTGCTCATTGACGCTGGGCAGGGCTGCCCACCTCCTCCCCCAGAATGCCTGTGGCAGCCCCACCTGGAGGGGCTTGGCTCCTAGCAACTCCTGAGCCAGGCTGCTGTCCTCTGGCCGGGGTGTGGCTCTGGGCTGTAGTGGCTGCTTCTCCTCCTTGGCTGGTAAGGGCTCTGTTTGGGCTGCTGCTGGGCCCCTATTCCCCCTGCCTTGGCCCTTTTCCTCTGGCCTGCTCAGCCCCCTCTCTTCCCCCTGGAGGGTGGAACTGGCTGGTCTCTCCCTGCTCCCTCCGGCCCTCTGAGGCTTTGGCCTTTCGCCCCTTCCCCCTGGAGTAGGCAGGTTCTGGACCTGGGTGCTGGCTGGGGTGGCAGGGCCGCTGCCTCCCGGTTGCCTCCCACTGTTCCCTCCTGGCAAGTCTGGGGGCTGGGACTCAGACCCTGGACATTCCTATATACTACCTGTGCTTCATGTTGTTTAATGTAAGTCCTAGAATTGATTATGTTCTGTTTCAGCAATTCTTCAAGCCTATATTGGATCCTTGCTAATACTATGTCTTTGTAAACTTAGATTCCTTAACCCCATGACATTGTTTATGGAAATGTTCTTGACACTGTATGGAAATGCCTGCCCTTGTCCTTGCCACTGATTGTACTAATCTCACACTATGTAATCCGCTTGAGTCTCAGTGAGAGAGGCGGAATATAAATGGCATAAATAAATAAATAAAATAAATAGTTGGCTTGTTTCTATTTTCTTAAAATTATTGTTAGTAGGTATATCGCTCTAGTGATATACTGTAGTGTCTAGGATTAATTTGAACATTTGGGGGAAAGCCTGCTGGCAGCAAGGAGAGGGGAAAAGCAAGTGCCAGAGAACAGCATGGAGCAAGTCTCCGTCTGGAAGCATCTGTCCTGCTGCGGATGTGCACATGCAGCCACAATCGGAGAAGAATGGGGAGCCATTCCTATCTGGAAACAACTAGATCAGATTATGATTTCTCAACTGAAAATTGCAAAATCATCCCAGTAGAGGTGTTCTTTGTTCTGTTGCATAAGATACGTTTGCATTTTGCTTAGGAAATAACTAGAGAAATGGCTCCCTTTTAAAAACAAGCATACATAGAAAAGAATGCTATGGGGAAAACGCATTTATGTATGTTTGATGCTCTGTAAAGTTTTACCCCATACCTTTGGTCAGATTATTTTGTTCTGTTTCTTTATTTTATCACTGTTGTTTTGATTCTTTCATGCAGATAACTGCAGGTTGAGCTCAGGTCGGCTGCCGCCTCCCCGGGTCTCCTTACTACAGGAAACGTGTAATAGCACTTAAACAAATAAAGGAACGGAGCAGGAGATTATGGCTCGCATTGTGCTTTTGTAGATGTGCATTATGGAGTCACCCCATAGATTGACACGATTAGCTGAATGTGGAACTAAATAAAACGTTGTATATGACAGTGGGGTAGTATTGAAAGATGACCCCATATCTAGAGGGCGAAGAGTTATGGATCCATTGATGGCTGCCCAGCAGTGCCGGAGAAGTGTGGCTGTTGAATTTTTCCTGCTGGCTTCTGGCTGCAGGCCGGCTTGCTTGTCTGGCAATAGAGCAGTTGAATAGAACCCCAGGCAGCTTGGGAACTTTGTCCTTTTATTAGAACTGACTGTTGACAGGGGAAGAGGGCAGGGTGGGAGGCAGGCTACCCTGAGCATGCATTTCCCAGCTTATCTTGGCTGATTGGTTTTTTTACTGCCGTTCTTTTCTTTATTCAAACCATCTAAATACTTAAGGAGACTTCCCCAAGCTTGCATGTTTTACCTAGTTAAGGAAGAAAAAAACTATTCATGTGCAAATAACTTGGTAGAGAATGTTTACCCTCAAAGCTACTACATTGGAGCCGATCCAGTCAAAGCTAAGCTTGTGTTTCTTTATATGTTTAGTGTATTTTTATCCTACCCTTTTCTCCAAGAAGCTCAGGTCTGTACCACACGGTTTTCCTTGCCTCTTATTTTATATTTGCAACAGCCCTGTGTGGCTGAGAGGAAGTGAAGAGCTCAGGGTCACCCAGGGAGCTTCTATCGCAGAGCGGCGATTTGCGCTTGGGCGTTCTGGGTTCTAGTCTAACACTGATCATGTTGCCATGCTGTAAGGTCACATATACGTCCCACTGAAGATGATGAGAGTTAGTCCTGGTTAAATGCAGGGCTTTTTTTCTGTGAAAAGAGGTGGTGGAACTCAGTGGGTTGCCCTCGGAGAAAATGGTCACATGGCTGGTGGCCCTGCCCCCTGATCTCCAGACAGAGGGGAGTTGAGATCTAAACTCCCCTCTGTCTGGAGATCAGGGGGCGGGGCCACCGGCCATGTGGCCATTTTCAAGAAGTTCCGGAACTCTGTTCCATGGCGTTCCTGCTGAAAAAAAAGCCCTGGTTAAATGCACTTAGGATCGCACAGCAGGCCTCATCCAGAGCGATGGGCAGATCAAGCACCTGCTTCAGCTCCCCCATGGAGATCAGCGGGACAGTTTAACTTTGGTTGGCTCTTGCTCACTGAATACACTGGTTGTGTGAATGGTTTTCTTAAAAGTCACAGGGATGGCCCAGGCAAAGTGGGCCCTCTTTGAAGCCCTCTTTGAAGCCCTGCTTAATCAATGTGGCTGAAAAGTTCTTAGCTTTGCTTAGATCACATCTCATAATGTCATTTTTAGAATCAGTATCTTAACAAGAGGGCTCATACGGTGTAATTGCCAAGATCTGTTTTTAAATCTCCAAGTAAGATTATAGTTTGAAAGACCACGTTCTACTTTCCAAATCATCCGTAGGACTCATCTCCAAATTAATGGCCGCAACATAACAAAGTTAAACATGCTTATGCCCATCAATTGCAATGGGGTCAAGTGTGCATAATTTGTGTTGAAGTAAGGGCAGTGTATTTAGGATTATGGTGTTGCTCTGCATAACACTGAGATCAGTGTTCAGTTTTTAAAAAGAAAATACATCTCTGCACTCAGAAAAGCTAGGGTCCAGTTATTCAGAGAAATAGATACTGGTTTTGAATGTGCTTCCACATGAAAAACTCCCTACAAGCAAAGAACTAGCACATAAGAGAGAAAGAGACTGCTTTGCGGTGCTAATTTTCTACTTGCAAGGGTATTTATAAACACTCAGAAAACTGGTCCCTCAGCTGCACACTGTATTAGAACTGTCCAGCCTACCACTTGATTTCCATCTCATTCTGCTTACCAGGCCCTTCACTGAAATTCTAAATGTGTAGCCAAAGCTGGAGTATCCTATTTTTCAGCCACCAAACTGAGCACAGCTTACCAACCTTGTAATTCACGGGTTTGATAAACTAGTTCTGCTGCATGCTTGGACCTTAAGAAAAGGAGAATGGCAATTGGTCAGTGTTCATTTTGGTGGGTCATGAGTTGTAAGGAGGACTTCTTCCTGAATTATCTTTTCTTTTTTTTTGGAACCAAGTACAACACAACAAATCAATAAAATTGATTTATTTTCCAGTCATGGACAGTGTTGGGGATAAACCAAAGAAACATGCATGGTCAAACAAAAAGCTCAAGTCCCAGTGAGGCATTAATGGCAGGCTTCTAGTTCTCATTGTCACTTTCTCCCAAGGTGTGCTTGTTAAATAGATATTCTGCCACTCCAGATGTTGGTGCCCCCATCTTGCGCAGATTGGTCACATGATCACCCAACTCCTTGATAGATTCGACCTGCTCGTCCAGATAGTGGGTTTCAATGAAGTCACTTAAATGGGGATCAATTTTGTCAGTTGCCAGTTCGAGCAGTTCCAACAGAGACCGGTTCACATTCTTCTCCAAGTGCTAAGCACACTCCATTGCCGTCAGCCCGCTCTCCCAGTCATCGCGATCTGGTTTCTTGATGTCCTGGAGGAAAATCCGACCACCCCTCTGGTTCTGCAGCTTCATAAGCTTCTCTGCACGCTCTCGTTCCTCCCGGGACTGGTGCAAGAAGTACTTGGCAAAGTTCTTCAGAGCCACATCATCATGGTCAAAGCAGTAGGACATGCTGAGGTACACGTAGGACGTGTAAAGCTCCAGGCTGATCTGCCGGTTGATGGCCGCTTTGCAGTCCTGATGGTAGTTCTGGCGCATCTGGGAAGGAGACGAAGCCATGGCAGCACAGCTATGCGAGTGGCGGTGCGACTACTGGGCGGAGGCGGCGGGTCCGAGCGGGGAGTTCCGTCCAATCACTGTTGAAGCAGGAACCTCTGCAGCTCGGTCTCGCAAGTCGTTCTAAACCCTGAATTATCTTTTGAATAAGCTTACATTTACATTCAGGGTGAGGAAGGAATTCTGTAAGATGCTGCTAGTCAGCAGCGGCTGAGTTTGTTCTTTCTGCACACAGGTGTATATAAGGCCTGGGTATGCACAGAGGCATGAGCCCTTGGGCGTGATGTGAAGGTCAAGAACCAAAGGGCTCTTGTCTGGTTCTTAGCCTGAGGGTCGGTCTTAGAGCTGGGCAGCCCATCCATCAGAGGAGAGGAAAGTCCTGCTTGGCTGCCAGAAGCCTCCCGTCCTTTTCTTGTTAGGTTTGTTTCCTGCATAGTGCAGGGGGTTCGACTAGATGACCCTAGAGGTCCCTTCCAACCCTATGTCTCTATGTTTTTTCTTTATGTATTATTAACTGCTTTGGGTCCCTTGGTGAAGAAAGGCAGAATATAAATATGTGAAATAAATGTTAAAATAATGTATTCAAGGCAGGTTCCAACAAAGAAAACCATTCATACTCAAGCACCTGCAATTCAGTTATTAAATTAAATCCCACACATATAGTCGTAACAAATAATCATAAATAACATTAATGCTGAAATGAGTCCAGTCTGGTGGAGCTTGGCAACCACTTGAAAGGAATCCAACCCAGAAGGTTTCACCAAGGAAAAGGCCCTGATACGCATCCTCACTAATCTTCTACCAATAAAGATTATTTTCAGGAATGGGGAGATTTATAGTGGAGTGTGGAGTACAAATTATCTATGGTAAGCAGAGCCCAAAAGTGTTCAGAGTTCTAAAAGTTAAAACGTATTACCTTTAAAAAAAATACAAAAATCTAGAAAATACCCATAGTTTCCCTAAAAGCGTTCTCCTTTCCAAACTCAAGTTTAAGAGTATTGTGTGTTCTGGAGTATGAAGAGACCCAAGACAAAATAAATATGGAACTCCCGTTATCCAGGTACCATACAGCTGTTGGAGACATCCGTGGCGTGGGAGGCTGTGTAAGTGCAGGAAGCCTCGAGTTGCTTGCTCTTGGCGAGCCCATCGCAGAGCAGGAACTTAAGGAGAAGGTATCAGAGGAAGGAACAGAGGCCTGGCCTAGGCGGATGGACTTCATGCCAGAGATGATTCAATTTTTCCAAGTGAGACGTTCCCTGATTTGACTGATCTGCCCATTAAGTTGTGATCCATTTACCCTGGAAGTCTTTTAGGCAAACTGTTGGACAGCTAAAAAAAAATGGAAAGGCAGCTGGTATTGACTCTGGGCTAATGATGGAAGTGCTGTGGTATGGTGGTCCGAAATTAGCAAACGTCTTACGGGTTGTGTGTGTGATACAGCCGTGATTAATGGAATGGCTCCTGAACACTGGCTTAATTGTCCCGCGTCCAAAGGGACGGGGGTCAGGCGAAACTGAACAACCAGTGCCACATCGATCTTCCGCTACTGCCCCTGACACTTTATAATGGGAAGCTGCCTTTCATTGCCACTTGGCTTACATCCATCCACGCCAGTCTTTTTCAAGCACGTGATCAGGCTCACTCGCTCTGGGAGGTTCAGGGCCTCTGAACAAAGAGCAGTCTGGGTCGACTTTTGACCCAGCTCAGTTTGGCTCTTCCTTGTGACTCTAGCCACTTTCTGGTTTTGGTTACTATTGCTACTCCCTTCCCTCTCCTCCCAACAATGTTGAAATGAGGCTTACGAGTTGTAAGCCTCATGGGGCAGAGGCCTGTCTGTTTTGCTTGGGCTACTCTGTAAAGCACTACAGATAAAGCACTACAGATATTGGTGGTATTCTATAAATCAATCACACAATAACTATTAGAGATTATTTTAAAATGCAAAGCTTATTGAATAACACAGTCCTTTAAGTTATGCAGCCCTTTAAATCACACAGTTTATTTAATTGTACTACTTATTACATTTGCATAGTCTATTATGTAGTGCTGCCCTTTCCATAGCAAAATTTGTTGTTGCCCTATTAAATTGTATCTTGTATTAATTTACAAAACCCACAGATTTCTCAGCATAGCCCATTAGCTATCTTCAGCTAATTAAAAAAAAAACCACATAATTCAGAAAGGGACTCCCAGAAATCTAAGAAAATCCAATCTGTATAGAATAAAAGGAAGTTTGGCTACCCCTGATGGGCACCATTAGAGGGCCAGTACCATTTAGTGTGGCCCTTGTACACTGCCCGCAACACGTACCAGCCACACAATGGTAAGAGAAAGTGGCATGCTTCTTTGTGACTGGTATCTTTGTTCAGTTAATTAAATTTAATGTATACATATTATCCAGGGTTTTTTAAAGATATTGAAGAAATAATCAGCCAGGACAAAAAATTAGTTGGGCTGCCTGGCGGCGACGACAAAAAAAGGAAAAGGGGGGGCAGCTTTCCTCAATGGCGGAACATTCCCAAACATTAGGAATCGCCGTCAGATGTTCGCATGGACTGCTTAAAAATCGGAATGACGCAGAAAACACGGAGGCGGAACAAGACAGGTAATGTTGGGTATTGGCGGGTTTTGAAGCGAAAGTATGCGAGAGTTTCTCGCTAAAACTGGACTGTGTGGAAACGGCCTAAGACATGCTAAGGTCTTACGGACGTTTTGGTTCTCCCCCCAAGATACACAGCTCAGGGTCTTTTGCCTGCTGTCCCTGGCCTTGGCACTTGGGCCAAATGGCACCTGAGGAGGCTGGATTCATAAGGGGAAACGGTATCTGATTTGGACTCCTAGATCAGAACCAGGGTAGAGCCACCCAAGGAATCGTGGTAAGAAGGGTAATTTCCCAGTAAATTATTGGAAGAAGAAATGGTCTTGGGTTCACCTCTGTTCGATGTGCAAGTGTGGGAGAGGAGGTGAGCTTTACTCTCCCCGGATTTGCCTTCCGGGTTTGTCTCCCTCTCAGCTAGAGATGGAGCCGTCCTGCGCAAGGCTGTCAACACCAGCATGGTGTGGTGCAGCATTTCCTAACCTTTTTTTCAAGGGAAGAACCCCTTAATTAATTTTTTTCAAATCCTGAGGCATCCCTACGTATGAAAACATTTACAGGCCAGAAAAAGTTAATGGTGAGGAGAGCAGTTCAATCACAGCTTACGGCATTCTTCTTATCTTTTTTGTATTTTCTAATCTTTTCCTCCCAAATATCAAAATATTGAATCAAAATAAAGTTTACTTAAACATCAAAATAAAATTCACATCCAAAGTCAATATAAGGTTTACAATATAAGGTTTACTTTTAGTATGATATTTGGGCTTGCTTATTTTTGCACATATGTTGAATTCTTGACCAATTTCTCCTTGAACCCCTGGCAATGTCCCGAGGAATCCAGGGTTCTGAAGAAAACACTGGCGCAGCGGTTAGAATGTAAGCGTAGACACCGAGAGACGCAGCTTCAAAGCTACCCTCTGCCATGGAGTCTTGCTGGTTGACCTTTGGCCAGTTATACACTCTCAACCTAACCTACCTCACAGGGTTGCTATGAGGATAAAATACCGCATAGAAGATCCGTGGATGCTGATATTGGTCCCCACTGGGGAGAAAGGCAGAATATAAACGAAGCTAAATAAATAAATATGCTATGTCAAGTTTAAGCCACCCCCATTGCATTACTACAAAACGGTAATTTCGTTTTTTAAAGTTGTCTTTAGAGGGCCCTCAGAATCCAAGGCACCAAACTGGAGCTCACTTAGGTTGTGCATAAATCCAGATCTGTGGCCAATAATTTATGAAACAAAAGTTGCCACATCGGTAGAAGGAAAAGCCATCTTTAACAGTTTCTTGTGTATTCCCTATGACAGTAATACCCCAAACCGACACTGCCTTTTTACGAGTGTCCTTAACTCTCAAGCCCCACCAATTCCAATTGCGCCCCCATAATCTTGTGTACATTTATTTAGAATTAAGTCCTATTCAGTTCAATGGGACTTTGATCGGCATAAAGATGCATCGGACTAGGCTAAAGCTTGTATCATTTAAATAAACTGATGAATGAATTGACATCATTTTCTGGTCACTTCCTCACGCACATTTTCAAAATGGAGCAAGGCAAAGGTGACGCCGTGTCACACCCTGCAGCACTCAGGGTTGCCAGCCATAGAGTCTACCCTCTGAAGCTGTCATTGTGTCTGGGGGGGGGGGCGAACTGCGTAGCCTGGAAATCCATTGTAATTCCAGGAGAACTCCAAGCCCCACCTAACAGCCCCCCACACTGACTAGAGCAGAGAGAAGTAAAGGATCCGCCTGAAGGAAAACAGTAGCTCAGCTGCAGAGGAGGAGGAGTAAAAGCAGGCCCCGAGAGAGAACCAAGAGGCCTGAGCAGAAAGTGACCAGCCCTGGCTCACGCAAGAGTAAAGGCACGCTCCAGAATTCAGGCCTGTTTGGGAGCAAAGTAAGAGGGGGGGGGTGAGTGGTTAAAAGGCAGGCCCAGGAGAAAGTAGAAAGCACCAGTATCTGGGACAAGGACTGGCGGTTTGACAGCATGAGGCAAAGATAAAGTTATTCCTGGCCAGTAAGGAGAAAAGTATTCCTGGCCAGGAGGAAAAGAGAACCACAGGCTGCTCCCGCTGGGGCCCAGCTACTGTGGGGCCTAGTCCTGGAGTAAGCGTGCCATGTCCTGAAGCTGCAGCAGAAGGGAACCCCTCTCCTAGGGAGGGAGGGAGACTGGGCCTGAGGCTAGCAGCCAAGAGGGCAGAAAGGCCTCCTCACCCCGATGTGGCTGCTAAGCCCAGAAACCTTGGCTAGAGCTCCTTGCTGGCACTGTTAGAGAGGCTTGCCTGCTCCCCTGCGGTTCAGGAGTTGTTGGGGAGAATGCAGGTGGATGGGATCCCCCTCTGAGACGACGGGGGGGGGGATTTTTTTAATAGTAATCTGCTGCCAATTATAAATCCCCCTGCTGCCACTTACCCAAATATATTCAAGACTCCAAATCACAGTGAAACAAAATCGCTCCTTGGCCACTCACTTTGTCCAACTGGACAGTAAGCCTATTTTTGGTTCCCAACCATTTCTACTTAGGTTCTCAACCACTGATGACTATTTCTGCTTGAGATATTACTTGGGCTTTCACTGGTGAACTTATGTTTGGATGAAAATTTGAGATTCTTTCTTCAGGTATTATCATGGCCTGTTTGGTTTGGCATTCAAAGTAGCATTCAAGTCTTATTTATAGCAATATTTGATACTCTTTAATCCAATTGTTGTTTGGAATTGAACATAGTTCTGTGAATTGCTGATTGGTTTGCATGTGACAGAGATGCATATAACACAACAGTGCTCTTTATTTTGCAAAGTCAAGTCCTGCTAAATTCACAGCAGTAGTTGTGTGTGGGTGTGTGGGTGGGGGAGGGGGTGCATGCAAGGAATCACAACTAACTGGATAATCCTTTCCCCCTTCAAGATACTATAAGGTCTTGGGGCCAAGCAATCTAATTTCTTCTTCCTCTCTTATTTCTCTCTCTCTCTCTCTCTGATTCACAACATTCCAAGAGATGCTCTGTCTTCATCAGGTCATTGGGAAGAGAAGGGCATCTCTCTTTTAAATTTACAAGCTAGTATATTTCTGAAAACTGGGAAGAATCTTCGCTGCGTCCACACACACAGATTCTCCATTTTGCATTCATTCATTGGCAATTGTCTGCACAGGAGTTTTCTCTACGTTTTCTTCTCACAGCCACCATTTCTCCTGCATTTTTCCTCACATGTCACCAGAAGATTAGGTTTGTTTTTAAAAGGCCTTTTTTTAAAAAAATGGGTAGACAAGAGTAGTGCTCTAGCAATTGGTGTTTTTAAAAGGCTTCCGTTGGCTTGGCAAGGGAAATGGGGCGGGGGTGGGCAGAACTTTTGAAAAAGTGCCCTTTCCCCTCCAGATGGCCTGCGAAGGTGCTCGGATTGTGCTCTTCTTACAAAAGATCGTAGCAAAGTAAGTTTGGGAAGTAGCAGACTGAAGATGGAGGAAACCAAGTTGAAAGTAGGTTGAGAGCATGATGTGCGGACACTTAAAAATGTTCATGCGGCTGCCAAAGCAAAGAAAAACTTCTGTGCAGAAGCTGACCTTGGCTGCACAAGTAGACCTCTTTCTGTGCCTTCAAGACAGGCAACGAAGGGCGGGCAATATTCATGTAAGACCTTGTATTTGCTTCTGCAAGTTACAATGAAGCTGAAAAGCTCTCTTGAGATATGGTCCTTCAAGATGTTGTACCACAGCCAGACCTGCCTTCAGGGAGAATGCAGCTTCTGTTTTAAGCAAAAAAATTTGGGAGTATCATTAAAGGACAGGTTGGTGTCAGTTCCTTCTATTTTTGGGTTTTCTGCCTCAGGCAAAAAAAAAAAAGAATCTTCGGGAAACCCCTCCGATGGGTGAAGGGCCCAGGGCTCAGTGAGGGGATGTTCTGGCCTGCCCTGGTGCCAGTCGGAAGGAGGCTTGTCCGGACCTTCCCCAGGGGAATCAGAGATCGGATTCAGAATGCTGATCTTTTGAAAAGCTGCCTGGAAGCTCCCCTGTGGCTGTCATGTGGCGACCTATCAGCCACTGACTGTTGAGAAATTCTGCTGAGTTGAAATTTTGGCAGGGCCTGAAAAACTCTTGGAAATGTTTGTTGAGCTGGGATGTGAAATTAATCCTGACCCACAGAAGATGTCTTGAAGCATCCATGCGTCCCCCCTGCCCCCAAACCACATTCATGACTGCTCCATCAAGCCCCCACTATGTGAAGAGTGAGTCTAATTTTTACTGATAACCTACCAAACCAAAGGAGAAGCAATGACTTCGCAATCCAGGCAAGCAGTATCATATCCTCACACCCTGATGTTCAGGCACTGGCTGCGATGCGTGCTGTAAGCCCATTGGCCCGGGGGGGGGGGATTCACTTTGAGCAAACCTAAGCAGAACCCGGTCTTTCCTCTTAGAGCCAAGCTACAAGTGCGGAATTACACTTGCCTGGCCAGTGAACAGACTCATGTGTATTTCTCCCTCTTCACTTGCCCTCCACTTGCGCTCCACTTGATCACTATGTGATCACTATGTGATCAAGTGGAGGGCAAGTGAACAGGGAGGAATACACATGAGTCTGTTCACTGGCCAGGCAAGTGTAATTCCTCACTTGTAGCTTGACACTTAGAGCCACCTTCTGCAGAGTGAAAGGTTAGTCTGAAGGTTAGAGAATTCCTGGCTCAGAGAGAAAGACAACAAACACAAAAAGGAAGTATCTTTACACGGAATAACCTAGCACAGCAGAGAGAAGATTTTCGGGCAGTCTTCTCCTTCAAGCACCAGCTTTCCACATACAGGGAGATATGATGCTGAAAGCGTTAATCCTCCATTCCGTGCCTCATCCCTGTGTTTTAATGTCATCCTCTCTTGTTTCAGGCAAATAAGCTGACGCTTCAGCATAAATTCAGTTGCTTCCGAGGCATCACTGCAGCGCTTCCGGTGACCTGAGCTCTGAGGGCCAAGCTACACATGACGAATGACACTTGAACAGCAAGTGTATTTCTCCCTGCTCACTTGCCCTCCAATCAATCCACTTGCCGTTCAAGCGTCATTCGTCATGTGTAGCTTGGCCCTATGTCTCTCTACACGAGACGACGGACACGAGGTGGTTCAGCTGAGGGAGGCAACGTCAGGCTCTCGACAGCTTAGGCGGGAAGCGGCGTCGCGAGTCTCCGAGGTGCCGCCGGCCTCCTGCTTAGGGCGCTCGCAGGGCCGCCCCTGGCGATGCGGGCAGCGGGTGGGCGAGATTCGCAGGCCAGATCCTGCGGGCCTCCGCCGCGCTCCCTGTCTAGGGCCGGGCTGGGCAAGGGGCCCGTGTGCAGAACCGAAGGACAGGCAGTCCCCGCCGAAAGCACAGCCGGGCTCCTCCGCCCGCCCGTTCCCAGCGCCCGGGCCCCGTGGCCCGAGCGCCGAGGCGCGGCGGAGCAGAGGGGCCCCTTGGCGCTTTCCTCCCCGGGGCGAGCGCGCCCGTCCCCCGCTGGGTTCTCAGGCAGGCGGCTGGCAGCTGCGCCGGCGAGGCGAGGCGAGGCGCGGCCCGCGTGTGCGTTGCGGGCCTGATCTCTCGCCTTTCACCCGCTCCGCTTCCTCCGGGCGGCTGGTGGCTCCGCGCCTCGACTGATTAGCAGACAAGAGAGCACCTTCCCCGGCGGCGCCCTCTCCATGCGCGCGGGCCGCGGCTTTTGAGGCGCCCGGCCCTGCCACTCTCCCGCTATTATGCCGCGCTGTATGGGCCTTTATGCGCCCGGCTCCGCTTTGCCCCCGGCCTCATCAATCATCGCGGCCCCTTCAAGCCCCTTCACAGCCTTCCGCCTCATTGCACCCGGCGAGGGGAGGGCGGAGGGGCGAAGCGAAGCGCCGCGCCGGGATGCCTGCACAGCCCCCGCCGCTCGCTTTGCAGCCCTTTCAAAGGGCCGCGAAGAAAGCATCGGGCGGCGGCGCTGTGAAAGGCAGGCCCTGCCCCGCGACATGGCAGGGGCGGAGAGGGACCTTCCCAAGCGTTTATCGCGCCTGGGAGCAGCAGCCTGGCCGGCGAGCTGGGCAGGGCCGGCTTAAGGGGACCGGCCGTGCAGAATGGGGCGCTGCGGCGCGCGTCGGACTCGTTCCGGGGCTGCATGGCCAGGCTGGGGAGGCTACCGAGCAAGAAGAACGGCAGCAGTGGCCTGGGCTACGGGGCCCGCTGCAGCTTGGGGGGGGGGGGGACGGGCCTCTGCCGCAAAGCCCCGGGCCTTCAACGGCCCCCGCAGCGCCTAAGGGGCAGCCCCGCCCCTTCACCTGCGCGCAAGGAGTTGTGCTTTTGGCGCACGCGCCTAGCAGCACGTGGGCTGATTGAACAGGGAGGGCGGAAAGCACACCTCGGGCCCCTCGGGGCGCCTTCTGTTCTGCGCGTGTCTTCCGCGGGGAGCTCTGTTTTCCGGCCTGCCCCCAAATCACGGAGCATCCCTGCAGCTGCAGGTGGCGCCTCAAAATCAAAGACCCCCCCCCCCCCGCGCACCGGCGACATCTCTCTGGCACAACAATGTAGTGAGCTGTTTTACAGTGGTGGCCTTACATAAATCCGTAACAACCCATTTAAAATCATCTAGACCCAACTTTTACCCATTCAGCCCTTCACTGTGTAGACCCAATGAGCGGGTCATCAATTTGTTTGATGCAGATAGTTACACCCTGCTTTTCTCCCCAGTGGCAATCCAAAGCAGCTTACAAAATCATTTGCCCCTCCACCACTTGATCCTCACAACAACCCTGAGAGGTAGGTTAGGTTGAGCGAGTGAGCAGGGCCTAAGGTCACCCAGTGAGCTTCCTTGGCAGAGTGGGGCTTTGAACTCGGGTTCTCCCAGATCCTGGTCCCAACACTCTAACCGCTACACCATGTTGGCTGTCCAGCATGGGTGCCCTTGAGGAGTATATGTGGTATGAAAGACAGATATAGTCTGCCCCTGCATATTGAGGAACTGGAAATATATCCAGTTAACACAGGAATATTGCTATGCAAATCAAAATAAGAGCCTGGGGGTGCTTTAAAGACTAACCCATTTATTGTAGCCCACACTTTTGTGTGCCACAATACAATAAATGGGTTATTCTATAAGGTGCCACAGGGCTCTTAATTTGTTTCAACCGTAATAAATGTGGAATAATAAAATGTTTTTGAGCATATGCAGAGTACTTTCCCTCAGCAACAGCTAAGCACAAAGACCTCACTAGTTAGAGAAATGGGATCAGAAATCAAAGCCTGTAGCTTCTGGACAGACTTTAGCTGGGGCACTTCTCTTTTTCAGAACTGGCTGAGCAGCAGCTTCTCTTTCAACAGTAACGTGCTATACCCATGACATGCTGTTGAGGCTTTTGGGATTTACATCCAAGTACAGGCATGAAGGAAGCGGACAACGTGAAAATGCCACTGGTTCCTATAATGAGAATGTAATTTGTGGGTTCAGGATCTAGGCTAGTGGGAGAAGGAAGCATTTATTTATTTAAAATATTGATATCCCATATTTCTGCAATGTCCAAAGGGGCTTACAAAATATGAACATACTAGTTAAAACGTAAATTAATGTGCTTCAAGTTAAAGACTACAATTCCTGCATCACCACCAATAACCATTAGTTATTTCTGCCAAAGGCATGTCAAAATAATTCCACTTGCAGCTTTTAAGGAAGGGAGGGAGCTTCCAAACCTGCTCCAGGCTTTTTCCAAAGTGTGGGCATGGCCACTGAAAACAAGGGTGCATGCGCTGTGGACGAGGCAAAACAACGAGGCAACCTGGTTCAGGTGCTACGATTCTTGCAGGCATTTAGAAGAGTATGAGCTTGGTTAGCGCTAACCCATAGGAAAGACCAGGGCTTTTTTTCAGCAGGAACGTGGTGGAACAGAGTTCCGGAACCTCTTGAAAATGGTCACATGGCTGGTGGCCCCGCCCCCTGATCTCCAGAAAGGGGGAGGTCTGGAGATCAGGGGGCGGGGCCACCAGCCATGTGACCATCTTCTCTGGGGGCAAGCCACTGAGTTCCACCACCTCTTTTCCCAGAAAAAAAGCCCTGGGAAAGACTCTTTAGAGTGTTGCCCTACGACTGCTTAAATGCGTAGGAGAAACCTTAGGGTGAGGGTGTGCTGAAGTTTATCATTCTGAGCTGTGCTGATAGCGTGAATGTGTAGTACGGGGGTGGGGGGCAGGGGAGTAACAGATTCCTGCTTACAAACCATTTCAAGCCATGTGATCCATTCAGAAATAAACATTGAGAATTTCATTTGGAAGGGAAGAGTTGTAGGTTGTACATTCTTACCCCCCTCCCACCTTGCAATATCAATAATCATAAAGAGCAAATGAACGCAAAATGGGAAAGTGTGAAATGTCAGAAAGGCCGTCTCTGATCCCTTCTCTCTGTCCTCCCCCCTCCCCAGCATGCAAAGGTTCTGGGATGCAAGCTTTGCGCTTTAACTTTTTTAATAACGATTTTTTTCCTTGGGCTGTGAGCTTGCACCAAATCCTGGAGGAATTGCTAAATCTGATTAAGGTTTATATTTTGCAACAGACTGGATGGAGCAATAAAGGAGAGAGTGCGGAAATGGGACTTCACCCATCAATTAGATCTCTATTAGCAGCCAATGCAGGCTTCACCACAGGAAATGTCATATCCCGGCAGAGGCAGAGGCTGCTTGCTTCCCTTCCCTCTTTCCAGTCTCCCCCCCTCTCCCCCCCCCCCACTGCTGAAATGAACCAATTCTTCATGCTCAGAGAGCCAAATTTAAACAAGCCCTTTGTTTATTTGGTGCTCTGTGTGGAAGTGTGTGTGTTTCAAAGAGCACCTGCTTAGCCACCCCATAATACCCCTTGAGCAGAAGTAACATCAGGAGCTCTCAGTGTGAACAGGTTGCTTGGAAGGACACCTGCACACCCCGCACGGGAAATGGAGATTTTGCTTTATTAATATTAAAGGATTTATTATAGTCATAAAGCGGGCCTGAGTTAAGGGCTATTAACAACACAATGGCTCATATTTTGAATACCAGCCCAGCTCGTCTGCTCCCATATATCATATCTGCCAGTCTCTTTTGATTCCCCCCTTTCTTTCTGGTGGGGGTGGGGAATGATGAAGCAAACTCACAAGCATTTTGCTTTATGCTTCCTTTTACCTGGTTGAAATGATTGGATTTAGGCCCAATGAAGACCACATTCCTAACTAAGTCTTGGGAAACAAATTCCACTGGAAACAATGAGAGTTAACACCAAGTCATTGTATTTAGAATGTACAGGCACCGCTCCCCTTGAGTCAAGGCTTAGGTTGTTGAGCTCTCAAAGGCCGTTTTGGTCTGATGGAGTCACTCAGAGCTGGTGCAGCCACTCATGTACACCACCCAACTCTGCAACATTTTATCAGGGGCAGCACATGAATGTCTGAACTGATGTCATTGAAAGGCATGGCATGGAGCAGCCTTCAGAAGACAGGGTAATTCTGCCTGTGGGCTGCTCACCCACTTGGTTCCTTATTACTAGATGGTTCGACACTTGATCAACGCATCCTTTCAAAAACATTGTGCTTGAGATGATCAAAAAGTACTGTGGTGTTAAGATCCATGATGGGTTATTTGCACATGCAACAATGTTTTTAAGTGGGTCTTGTTCCAGGTATTCTGTGTTCTGATTAGCACAGGGGAGATCCTTTATATTGTTGAAAGAAGTGTGGCCATTTCCCCCCTACTTTTCTGTCCCAGTAGCTTTCAGTACTGTCAAGGAAGGCTGTTCTGTAAGGAAACGATTGAGAAAGATGCTTTAGTAAAGGGATAGGGACTGTAGACTATACTACTGTGTAATGTCTCTTGCCGTAAGTATGCTCCTACTAGGTAATTTCTGCATTGTTTAATGTGTTGTGTTTAATTGCTAAATGCTTTGTTTCAGCATTATTTTTAGATTACTGTTTTCACATTTTCTGCTATTCAAACCAAACCCTATTGCAGTGTTTATTGTATGTTCCAGCCGCAGATCATGTTAACTTACACTATATAAGCTGCTTCAAGTCTCAGTGAGGAAGGCAGACTATAAATAATGTAAATAAATAAATAATCTTGAAACCTGTTTGTACCCAGTACCGTACAATCCAGTTAAATCAGCAACACAATCCGTATTCCATGTGGACAGATCAAGATGGATAGCTGTGTTAGTCTGTCTAGCAGTAGAAAAGAGCAAGAGTCCAGCAGCACCTATAAGACTAACAAAATTTGTAGTAGGGTAGGAGCTACCACAAATTTGCTACCACAGATTTTGTTAGTCTTATAGCTGCTCCTGGACTCTTGCTCTTTTCTACTGTATTCTACTGTTTTCCATGTTAACACCCTAGAAGCTGCAGGCTGGGTCTTTCCCATCAAATTCTGGATATTGACGTACTTCATTAGCACACCTTTCTCGCTGAGACTCATGGCAAATTACAGATCAAATCCCACGGGTTCGGCTTTCAAATACTTCTGCCAGTCACAGTAAGCAACTGAGAAATCAATTATATACATATGCATGTGAACAGACACTTTGTGTGAGAGAGAGACGTTCAGCAAATATCCAGTCTCTTCTTTCTTGTTATGTTCATTGGTTGATCTCTGGCATTGGGAAGGAGGCTCAGGGCCCAAGCCCTAGTTCAGATTAAATGAGAGAGAAGTCTATTAACTTGGATACTGTGAAATGTGAGCAGTTCTGGTTTCACACTGCCCCAAACAGTGTACACAAACAACAGACGGGGCAGTAAAGTGTCCCCAGACTATCCCAGCCTGCAAAGGAGAGGGGGGGGGGACCACTGGCACGAGCGAATGAACTCATTTTTTAAAACATCTCCTGCTCACAGGTGTCGGGGAAAGGCGTTTCAACTCACCCTTCCCCCAAAGCCCTTGCTTGCTGCCAGCCTGGGCCAGATGAGTGGGGAGGTGGAGCAGGGGCAGGGGGGCCCTCAGGGAATGTGGGGAGCTACAGCACTGGAAATGCAGCAGGGTCTGAGGTTTGGAATTGTACTCGGGAAAGATCAAACCCTTGCCTGGTTTGGGGCCGATCAACCCTTGAACTTCACGGGCAAGTTCCGGGTGTGCCAGTGCGTGTGCGCGTCGGTTTTATTGCCTCAGGGGCCCTTGGCTCGCGGTCAGCAGTGACAAGTATAGCCCCCCCCCCGCCCCCGCGTCGCCCCGTCCCACGCCTCTGCAAGTTGGGTCCGACCCACGCCGTCTCTGCCCCGCTGCCCCTACCACGGAGCCTGCTGGACTCGCACCTGCCCTGTTTTAACACCCCAGTCTTTAGTTGCTCCTCGCTGGGTTCGAGTAACTCAAGTTGCCCCGCCCAGATCTGAATCAAGCTGAGGGCGTTTGGGCCACCCCGAGGGAAACGGTGCCGCCGGCAAGGCCTTCCCTTCCCTCCCCTCCCCTCCCCTCGAAGGGCGGCTGGGCCACAACCGCACCTCGAGCAATTCCGGGCAACGCGGCCGCCTTTAACGCTCCTCCGTGCAAGCGCAGCCGGGGGGGGGGGGGGGAGAGCGCGGCAAGAGGCGTCCTCCCGCCACAGCGGCTCATTTGGCAGCGGAAGGGAAGCGCTGGAGGGACCCCCGCAGGCGGCTCCCCCGGCGCGGCCTGCCAGGAAAAGAGGCCCGTCGTGGCCCCGGAAGGCGCAGGCCGGGGCGGGAAGCCAACCGGGCGAGTCAGGCCGGAAAGGCGGCCCCGGGAGAGCCGCGCCCAGGAGCGCGGGCCGCCTCAGGCCTCTCGCCGGGCCGGGCCGCCCTCAAGGAGCGCCGAGGGTCGCGCAGGTGGCCCGGAGCGGAGCGCGGGCGAAGGCCCTGCGGCTGCCTCCGAGGCCGCAGGCCCGGCCCTCGCCCGCCCGCCCCTCGAGCGCCGCTGAAAGAGGCCGGGCCGCAGAGCCGCGGGCCCCGAGGCTCCCTGTGGCTGGAGCCCCGCTCGCTTCTGCCGGCTGGAGCCGGACGGGCCTGTCGAGGGCCTGGGGACGCCGCGGGCCCCTGGGAGCGGGCGCTGGGGCGTCCCGAGGGCTTCGAAGGAAGGGCGGCCCTTCCAGGGAGGAGGCCCCGCAGGCTCGACGGGGCGGGAGTCTGAGGAGGCCCCTGGAGACTCCAGCCTGGCGAGCGGAGAAGGGCGCGGCCTCCCCTGCCCGTGTGAGGCGGCCGCCCTGGGCTCCCGGCGCCGCTGCAGAGGCGGCCTTGTGCCCGCCTCCGCCCTGCTTCGTAAAAACACCCCAGGCCGGGTCTGGAGATCTTCCGGAACGGCAGCTGATCTCCATGCGACAGGGACCGGCCCCCCTTTACAACATGGCTGCTTCGGAGTGGAGGGGACTCTCTGGCGTTGCTGAGGCCCCCTCCCCTTCTCAAGCCCTGCCCTGCCCTCCCCTGCTAGGGTCGCCGGCTTCAAGTGGGGAAATTCCTGGAGATTTTTTTTGGGGGGGGGTGAAGCCTGGAGAAGGCAGGGTGTGGGGAGGAGAAGGCCCTCAGTGAGGTATAATCCCCTAGAGTCCACCACCCTCCAACGCAGCCATTTTCTCTCTGTGGCCTGGAGATCAGTTGTAGTTCCAGGAGAGCTCCAGCCACCGCGGTGACTGTGCCAAGGTCACCCAGCAAGCTTCCATGGCAGAGTGGGGATTCGAACCTGGGTCTCGCAGATCCTAGTCTGACACGCTGAACGTTACATCACATTGGCTCTCACTTCTGGTGTTTCTAAGGAGGTCTACTCTGAAATAAGGCCTATTCACAGAAGCTTAATCCCAGGAGATTTTTCTTAGGATGACAGTCTTTAAATTGTCATTGGTTCTATGTGTTCTGCATCACACTTTTGAAATCTATTCTTGTGACATTACTTATCTAGGTAAGGGAAGAAAGATGGAACAAATGATATTTCTGTACTTCCTCAGAGCTGGGAACTTATCTCAGGTTACAAAATGAAATTAATGGTAAGAGCCGCTTTCACCAGATGCTTGGAAAGGAAACTGTATGCTGAAGGTCACGGGTTACTGTGTTATCCATTAACTGATAGTGTTTAGCACTTAACATGCTTGGGTTCCTAATGGCAGGCTGAAGGAGAGGGAAATTTCTCCTTTTACTGTACAGCAAGGGGAATTTCATTGGAGCTGGTGGGACTAAGTACTGACTAAATGTGTTGTTACACTCAGGGTGCAGCAAGTCTTTTGCAACTGCTGGATCTCGCTGTGACTCACAACCCGCCTTCTATTGCCGTAACAGCCATTTCCCCCCTTTTCGGCTTTGTTTCTGTATGGAAGTACAGGCAATCTCCCTTTCTCTGTTACTGAAGGAGTGAGCAAGAGTCCCACATCATACCACCCCTGGCCCAGCTGCGACAGAATTCTTAGGCTGATATTTATTTATTTATTTATTTATTTATTTATTTATTTATTTATTCAATTTATATACCGCCCATCCCCAGGGGCTCTTTAAAATTAAAACTAATTCAGCTCCCAACCAAGAGGAAGGCAATGGAGAACCTTCCATGATCTCATTAAATAGGGGAAGAAGATGGGAAGCCAAAATATCTTTATAGTGCTTATAAAATTCTGATGTAAACCCTCTGAATCTAGCTGCAGAGCCTGTTTTTAAAGAATTAATTGCCGTGTTGATCTAATGTTATACTTCTGTTTTACAAGTCTCTGTTCCTTGATTCCAGCCATGTTATATTCACCAAAAGATAATAATCATTAATTGCTGAAGGCTGGGCCTGATTCCCTCTGTGTGAGCACTTCCTATCACACATAAACACACGTTTACTGAGACTCAAAGTTATTCACGCACAGAGTTAGTATGTTAGCAGTGGAATGCTAACTCTATATACAAATGGCAGGCTCTTAAGTAAAGGTCAGTGTGATAGAATGGTTAGTGTCGGTCTAAGACCCAGGAGACTTGCATTTGAATTCTTGTGCAGCATAAACTACCCTGGGAAGTAGGGCATAACCCTGCTTGGCAATGTGGGCTGCTATGTCGAGTTTCTATCTTTTGTACTGAATTTTATGTTCTAATCTGTTTTAATGTGGTTTTATTATATGGTGTTACCCACTCTGAGCCTGCTTGTAGGGAGAGCGGACTATAAATTTAATTAAATAAACTGTGAGGAGGGAAGGGAGAACTATGCTTTGTTTGTTTGTGTATTGGATTTATATCCTGCTCTCCCCGCAAGCAGGCTCAGGACGGGTCACAGCATCTAAACATCAGTAAAAACAATAATAATACATCAATACATAACCTTAAATAAGCTATAAAATACAATATAAAATATTAAAAATATAAACAGCATGGTATCTTGAAATTCCAGGAGGAAGCGTAGGCTAGTCACTCTCAGCCTAACCTACCTCACAGGATTGTTGTATGGATAAAATAGAGGAGAGGGGATGATGTAGGAAACCGCTTTGGGTACGAAAAGCAGGGTACAGATATCTAAGTAAAATGTTTCATTCTTTTGCATGAATAGACTATGTAACTGTGCTCTTTCCTGTGCTTATCTGGAAATAAGATCTCTTGAAATCCAAGTAAGTGTCTTTTGAAGGAAATGCATTTCAGATGAAGCGGCTGCCAGTCTATTGATATTCCTGCCATTTAACAGGAGTTTATTGATGGAGAACTAGAAAAATAGTGTGTGTGAGATTACTGTAATTTACCGAGAAGCCATAATTTCAGGTGGGGAGCCATTTTGGTCTGTAGTAGAAGAGCAAGATTTGGGTCCAGAAGCACCTTAAAGGCTAAGTAGATTTTCTGTAGCGATTCTTAGTAAATTACAGGTTAAAATACAAAGACTGCCTCTTGTCTCAGATCCTGTTGACATTCTGCTTTTGAGTGGCACAAAAATAGCATAAAAGTGGCCATGAGCAGGGCTTTTTTTCAGCAGGAACGCGGTGGAACAGAGTTCCGGAACCTCTTGAAAATGGTCACATGGCTGATGGCTCCGCCCCCTGATCTCCAGACAGAGGAGTTTAGATTGCCCTCCGCGCCACCAAGCGCCAATCAGTGTCCTTTTACAGAAGGTATGCGTTGGGGGGGGGGCACAGTCTACCAGGTCCAACCTATAGGTAATGGTCTTGCAAACAGAATTAAGTTCTATCTAAGCTCTGTTTTCTAATGGCTGTTCAGACATAACGTGTTCAGCATTTGGTGACAATATCAAACGATTGCTTGCGTGTATGAACGGGCCATTCCCCCTCACCTGGTGCTTTTCAATAGAATCCTTTCACAGAGTCAGTTGCCAATCATTGCCCTATTCACAGATTCACTTGATCTCAGTCGCTACACTTGACTTTTGTACCACAATCTACCATAGTTAATAGGATCTGGTAGGGCTCACGCTGGAGGGAGGAAGACTGAGCACTGGTCAGGGCCAGTCTAGGAAGAGTCCCTGAGCGCCACTCCTCTGTCTTTGGACAACATGCCCCAGAGTGTTAGAGACGGCATGCAAGGATTTTCTGTTTGTACATCCTGTGGTCTTCTTGATAAAGGGGAAAGACAGTATCCTGCTTGGAAGCCCCCCAAATCCCGGGAAATGGGACTTGAAAAATTAAAGAGGCCTCGGAGTGCCAAGGCAGAACAAAGATTTGGCATGTTGGGGATCCAGCTAAAATGGGTAGCATTTCAAGGGCTTAGTGATGTGATGGCATTCAGGATATACAGTGCGGAAGCAGATAGGCCTGGCCCTATAATAAGACAGCTTCATGCGGTCATAAGATTATTATACACTTGATGACTTGCTGCAGAATGAATACGTTATCTTCAAAAAAATATCACAGTTGAGAGACAAAAAGGAAGTTACATGAAAGATCCAAGTGGTGTGTTAGATCTGTGCTGGCCTGTTCACACAAGCAAGACATTGCATGGGAGCTGGTGGTGATTGTGCAGCTCTCATAGGACCAATTAAACTCAGTGAGGCCTTCTGGATAAAAATATACTTAAAAAGTTTGCATTGGGTGGTGGAATGGCATGGGGTAGCCCAATCTCATTAGATCTTGGAAGCTAAGCAAGGTCAGTACTTGGATGGGAGACCACCACTCTGTTGAAGAAAGCAGCGGCAAGCCACCTCTGCTTCTCACTTGCCTTGAAAACCCCTTACAGGGGTATACCATAAGTCAGTTGCAACTTGACTGCGCACATGCGCACACAGTTTGCAGATTTCATCGTCTGTAAAATGGGCACAAGGTTAGTAAGCCTTTAGCCATACAGAAGCCAAGAAAGAGCTCTGAATGAAAATGCCATACAAATGTTATGACAATCCTGTCTTTAATTAACCATATTCATACAGACAGTCAGTGTACATGGTATAGAACCTCTGTTCTCATTGAGAGACACATTCTCAAGAGATTTCAAAAGTACGTGCTAAAATCCACAGTTCCTTAAATGGAAACATGCAGGATGTAGATAACTTAATGAGCTTAAATTGCATCTTAAGTGAATTGTGGATAAAATTGGTGTGTGTATTCATCCAGAGAAAGGTGATGGCTCTCATTCAGGATTTAATCTTGTGAAAGTCCAGGGTGCCACTTGAGATTTGAGTAGTGTGAGGCAATCATACTTCACTGTGACAAAATATTACTTAGGTTTAAAGCCCTCTCTTGCATATATTGCAGATTTAAAGCAGTATATGTTAAAGAGTATTTGCAGTATTAATTTTAAATAGGCTTAGACTGGAGTAACTTAGGATTGCACTGTAAAGAGATTTGTGCCTTTGGCATGCGTAACAAATATCCAGGCACATTGAATTGTTGTAGCCACTTAGTGCTCAAGGAGTTGGTCAATATAAGTATCTTGAGGAAATGTAACGTATGAAACCAGGAGAGAGCATCTGCCTTCCCAAAACTGACCTAGTGGAATGTAAATTTTCTTCCAGACCATATGGGGAATTACTGAGGTGAGAAGATCGCATAAGTTACTCCTAGCCTAAACAGCGTAGCACAGGTGAGGTATCTTCAGCACTCCCCCACTTTTGTTCAGTATTTGAACAGGGACTATACACTACACTGTTGGGTACTGTCTGCTGATGTAGATATGCATCTACTAGGGACTTTCTGTGTTGCTAAACATGCCATGTAAATTAGTAATGCTTGGCTTCAGAAAGATTTCATCTCTGTGCTTTGCTTTATGCTTGTTTTTCAAATTTTTCTGCTCCCTTACCCTATTGTATCTCTTTAACTGAATGTCCTAACTGCTGTTCATTATTGTCCTTTGCTCAGTGAATGTCCTAGGTGTTCATTATGTTGTATTTCACTTGCACTGTGGATTCTGCCTTGGATCTTAGTGAGAAAGGCGGACAATAAGCAAACAAACATATCTTATGAAAAACTCTCTCCCCCTCAAGGCTAGTGCCCCCAGGCTGGTTGCCTAAATGTGTCCTACAGATAGAAATGAACCAAGAGCCAGCACCTCCAAACTTTGCTTTCCTGCAAGAATTTGAGCTTGGGTTCCCCCCCCCCAAATCCCAGTCACACAAAGCATCCAGTTATTGGGGGAGAGGGGAGAAGAGAGAGAGCAGACGCTCAGGGTTACCAACTGACCAGGATTCTTCCTGCCCACTCAGCCTGCTCTTGTACCATTAACAGCAGCTTGGTGTACAGAAATATTTCCACAGCGTGGAGATAACAGCCCTTTTCAGGTGTTACAGTTGTGCCTGCCAACCACACGTAGATCCTTTAGATGTGTGCAGTTGCCATGTAGGGTGAACAGGGGAAAACGTGTATTTCCAGTGCATGTATGGCTTTGGTATGTGCAAACTGACCTTTGGATATTTTCAGGGTTCACATTCATGTATACTGAGGCTGTACCCACCTGGTAAATATGCGCGTCTCTGCCCACACAATATGGCAACCATATGTATTGGATCACGAGTTGTGTGCCCTTCTGCTAGGCTTGGTTCTAGGCTCCCAGTCCATGTGACTTTAAGTTCTGAAAAGGGCTACAGATGCCACCTGCTAAATTTCTATGAATCTAGCTGTTGTTTGGAGCACATCGGCAAGAAGAGACTAAAACCCTGAAAACCCTGTTCTGATTTCCCTTCAATGTTTTCTGAATCTTATTTCCAGCTTCATAGATCCAGAGGAGTTAGCCATGTTAGTCTGTAGTAGCAAAATCAAAGAGTCCAGTAGCACCTTTAAGACTAACCAACTTTATTGTAGCATAAGCTTTCGAGAATCACAGTTCTCTTCGTCTAATGCATCTGACGAAGAGAACTATGACCCTCGAAAGCTCATGCTACAATAAAGTTGGTTAGTCTTAAAGGTGCTACTGGACTCTTTTTGATTCTATTTCCAGCTGAATCTACACCCAGGGATATATATGCTGAGCTCATGCATCTTTCTTGAGATGCAAGCATCGCGGTGTGTTCATTGGGGCTTGTCCAGTTCTCAGCCCAATTTACTGTAATGCAAAGCTTTGCCCCTCTTAAGCTGCTCTGCAAACTGGATTGTGGGTAGAGCTACGGCTTACCTTTAGGGTTCTCCTTATTGCTCAAGTTCAAGAGCAAAGCACACAGTTTGCTGTTGCTTTAAAAATCACCCTGTATTATGATACCAGTCTAAAGCAGCGAGCCATTCCTGCCAGCTGTCAGTAGGATCCAGAATGGAGTTTTCCATGCCAGCTACCTTTATTTATCGGATAAGGAAAAATATACTCTTATTTGTTTTGGTTCCCAAAAGGCTGGTGGAGGAGGGGAGGATGTTTCTATATTCTGGGGGAAAAAAACATAGTTAACTTTGCAGCTGGAGAGGGGGGTCAAGTTACTATTGACAAGCCTGCAAAGTTATATTCTAAACCATGGGAAAACATGGAGAAATTGTTTAGACACTCTGCATTCAAACTCATTTGGGGGTGAATTAGCAAAAAGGGGGGGGGAAATGCACGTTCTGTCATTGTTGGCCTGAAAGGCTATCTATTTA
Organism: Eublepharis macularius; assembly: GCF_028583425.1. Taxonomy (NCBI): domain Eukaryota; kingdom Metazoa; phylum Chordata; class Lepidosauria; order Squamata; family Eublepharidae; genus Eublepharis; species Eublepharis macularius. The sequence goes on along the minus strand of NC_072799.1, from coordinate 94,420,386 downwards.
TCATCTCATAAGACAGCTCCAATGATCTTTATCTGCCTTGCCCACTTTCTGACCCAAATTCAGAGGTTTTTATGGAAAATTGCAGTCAGTTTGATTGATGAAATCCAAAGATGTCTAAAATGGCACCAAAGATCTCCAACTGTGCAGACTCCAACTGAGGGCTTCAATGTTGGCATTGTTCCTGCAGAGTGGAAAAAAGGGGAGAAAATGAGCAAAAGTTGGGGAATTTCTGTTTAAGAAAACTTCAAATTTCAATGAGGATCCTGAAAACTATTATCCTTATTCACACAGGGGCGAAGTGGGTGAATGTCCCAGTGATTTCCCACACATGGGGACAACAAAACCCGGCTTTTCAACCAGGCTGGCTTTGTAAAATGCTAAATAACCATCACAGGAAACAAAAAGAAGCAACTTCTATGTTAAAATAAAATATTAAACGGGGGGTTGAAAGCAGAATCGAGGCCCAAGAAGAAAAGGGCATGATCCAGCCAAAGTTACGTGCTTTGAAATCCTGTGGATTTCAGGGGCAGAGTGAAACACAGGCAAGACAGCCCAGTTCCGTGTGCAATTACCCAGAAGTAAATTCCAATGAGTTCAAAGGGACTTACTCCCAAGCAGGTTCAAATTAGTTTACAATCCCTTCCTGTTGGTACAGAAAAAAGCCTAAATAAACTTAATGGGTAATAATACTTAGCATTGCATAGTGCTTTCATGTATTTAAAGTAAGTCACATATGATACGTTTTTGTAATACCCCCAGTAACTCTGAAAGGTAAGTCATTATTATTATTATTACAGGCCGGTCAGCCTGACTTCTGTTTCTGGGAAGATATTAGAGCAGATTTTAAAGGGATCGCTCCGTAAGCATCTGAAGGACTGCTTAGTGATCCAGGGAAGTCAACATGGTTTTGTCCCCAACAGATCTTGTCAGACCAACCTGGTTTCCTTCTTTGATCGAGTGACAAGCTTACTAGATCATGGGAACTCTGTTGACGTGATTTACTGGGATTTCAGCAAAACTTTTGATAAAGTTCCCCATAACATTCTAATGGGTAAACTGGAAGATTGCGGACTGGACTATAGGACAGTTTGGTGGATAGTGGACTGCATCCAAAGAGTGGTAGTCAATGGCGTTTCATCAGATTGGAGGGAGGTGTCCAGTGGGGTGCCACAGGGCTTGGTTTTGGGCCTAGTAATTTTCAAAATTTGATCTGGATGAAGGGGTAAATAGGCTACTCATTAAATTTGCTGATGATACCAAATTGGGAGGAGTGGCAAATATCCAAGAAGATACTGAGTTAAAATTCAACAAGACCTGAATACTCTGGAGAAGTGAGCGGTTGTGAACAGGATGCAATTCAACATAGAGAAGTGCACAGTATTACATCTGGGCCACAAAAATGTGAAACACAAATACAGGACGGGGGATACACTCCTGGGTAGTAGTGTATGTGAAAGAGATCTTGGGGTAAGAGTGGACTGTAAACTAAATATGAGCAGTCAGTGTGATGCAGTGGCAAAAAAGGCAAACTCAGTCTTGGGTTGTATCAAAAGGGCCACTGCATCGAAATCGCAGGAGGTCATAGTCCTTCTTTATAATGCCTTGGTCAGGACGCACCTGGAGTACTGTGTGCAGTTCTGGAGGCCCCACTTTGAAAAGGATGTGGACAAAACTGAGAGGAGCAGAAGAGAGCAATGAGAATGATCAGGGGTCTGGAGACTGAGCCCTACGAGGAAAGGCTGAGGGCCTTGGGAATGTTAAGTTTGGAGAAGAGGAGATTAAGGGGGGACATGATTGCTCTCTTTAAATATTTGAAAGGCTGTCATTTGGAGGAGGGCAAGGAGCTGTTCCTGTTGGCAGCAGAGGATAGGACTCGAAGCAACGGGCTTAAATTACAGGCAGAAAGGTACCGGCTGGATATTAGGAAAAACTTTTTCACTGTCAGAGTAGTTCAAAGGTGGAATCAGATGCCCAGGGAGGTGGTGAGCTCCCCCTCAGTGGCAGTTTTCAAGAAGAGGCTGGATGAGTCTTTGTCAGGGATGCTTTAGGCTCACCCTGCATTGGGCAGGGGGTTGGACTAGAAGGTCTGTATGGCCCCTTCCAACTCTGTGATTCTGTGATTATTCCAATATTGTGATAGGTAGCTGAGAAAGATAGCGAGTGGCTTACTAGAGGCCACCTAACGAGTTCATAGCAGAATCAATGTTCAGAGAACTTCCAAGACTGAGTTACAACCAATCTAAACCAATTGGATTTAGGATTTTGTAGTCAGCTGCTTTGCTGCACTAGGGGACTCTTACCTGAGTTAAACATGCATAGGACTGGAAGTATAATCCCATGGGTGGATTGTGCCTTTTTATCTTTACCTTTCAGTGTGTAAGGGCTCTACAGTTATCCCCTGTTGCCACTTACTACTTCCCATCAATAGTCTGCTAGGTGCTGAACTGCATGGTATCACTCTTGCTTAATTTCCTTTGGTTTTTAACATAGTATTTCAATGAAAGAAAATAGTCATGTTTAACTGGATCAGTTTCTCACTTAAATAAAGCACCACTCAGGAAAACAAGAGGTGAAAATCCATCCAAAGTGAAGCCTCATTAAGAGTGATAGGAAAATTCAACAAATGGTTATTGTCCGGAGTCGGCCTTGTGGCCTGACCGAGAGTTAGTCCAGCCACCCCCAGCACCCCGACCCAGAGTTAGTCCCGTGACAACCTCTCTCCTGGCAGCCCACCTCCTACCTGGGCCTGGCAGCTGTGGGCATCCAGCACACCAGGAGAGGAGGTGGAAGCAGCGGAGGCACTAGGAGCCATAGCAGCAGGGGTGATGTTGGGAACACCTCCCTGAGCAACAAAGCCTTCCCTAGCAACGACACCTGCAGTGGTCCACATGGGGGAGGCGGGTGCGAGTGCAGGGCAGCCCAGCTCGCCAGCCGGGGCTGTGGGGGGGTGCCCGCGCCGGCCGAGCAACAGCAGCACCCGAAACAGTCCCGGCAGCCTGGAAGACTCACCAGTGGAAGGAAGCCCAAAGCCCGAGGCAGAGTACCAAGGGCAGTCACACCACCCCACGCTGCAGGGGTACAGAGGCCGTGGCAGCCAACACAGGAAGCAGGCAGGCCCGCAACAGCACCCGGGGTGGTCATGAGCAGGATGGGGGGAACCAACAAGAGCGTGGGACTCCAATCTGGAGAACTGGGTTTGATTCCCCACTCCTCCATTTGAAGCCAGCTGGGTGACCTTGGGCTAGTCACGGTTCTCTGGAGCTCTCTCAGCCCCACCCACCTCACAGGGTGTTTTGTTGTGGGGATAATAACGGCATACTTTGTAAACTGCTCTGAGTGGGCATTAAGTTGTCCTGAAGGGCGGTATATAAATCAAATGTTATTATTACTTCACAGGACAAGCCAGTCCCTTGACTGACAGCCTGCTGAAGGACCAACCCACCAAAGTACAGTGGACGAGAGAACGGCAAGAGGCCTTCTGGGACCTCTGCACGTCCCTTTCATGGGCCCCCATCCTGCGCAATCCAGATTTCGACTGGCCATTCACCGTCCAAACGGATGCATCCGGCACCATCATTGGGGCCGTCCTCAGGAATTTGAGGGAGAGGAGCACCCCATCTTATTCCTCAGACGCAAGCTGAACCCGGCGGAACAAAAATATGCAACCGTGGAAAAGGAGGCCCTGGCTGTCAAATGGGCCTTTGGGGCCCTCCAGTATTACCTCACTAATAACTCCTTCGCCCTGGTGACGGATCACGCCCCTCTCCTGTGGACAGTCCACATGAAAGACCACAAATGCACGGGTCTTCAGGTGGTACCTCTCCCTCTTGCCTTTTAGTTTTGTGACACGACACCAACCAGGCTGCCTCCACGCCAATGTGGATTTCATGTCCCGAATGTTCGACAGCAAGGGACCAGACTCGTCTACCCCAAGAGAGGGTGTGTGTCTAGAGTTGGCCTCGCGCCCCGACCCAAACTTAGTTCAGCCACCCCCTGCCCTGTGGCAACCCCTCGCCTGGCAGCCCACCTCCCACCTGGGCCCAGCAGCAGTGGGCATCCAGCACACCGGGAGAGGAATTGGAAGCAGCAGAGGCACCAGGAACCGCGGTGGCAGGGGAAACGTTGAGAACGCCACCCCAAGCGACAGAGCCCGCCCCAGCAATGATGCCTGCAGAGGCCCACATGGGGGAACTGGGGGTGAGCGCAGGGCAGCCTGGCTTACCAGCCAGGGGCTGCAAGGGATGCCCACTTTGGCCAAGCAACAGCCCCGGTGGCCCGTGAGACTCCGCAGTGGGAGGAAGCCGGAAGCCCAAGGCAGGCAGCCACACCTCCCTCTGCAGCAGAGGCATGGAGGCCACAGCAGCTCACACAGGAAGTAGGCAGGCCTGCAACAGCACCCGGGGGCAGCCACTGGTGGGATGGGGCGGGGCCAAGAAGAGGAAGCCCACCGACAGGGCCAGGGGCATAGAGGTGCAGCCAATCACGGCCCTGAATGGGCAAAAAGAGATTCCCCAGGCGACTCCCCCACCAGACAGCAGGGCGGGGCAAGGGGGCCCGGCCAACATGGGCACAGGTGGGGGGACTCACACTGGCGATGAGAGTCTGGGAAACGGGGTGGAGTTTGCATTAGCCAGGTAGGATGAAAGGAGGGCTCCACGTCCTGGCCAGGGAGGAGACAAGAGGTCTGGGCCTGCAGCTAAGGCCGGCTTCTCTGGTGGCACTAGGGTTCCAGGGGTGCACCACCAGATCCTGTCACTGCCAGTCTGAGGCCTTTAAGGGAGGAGCCCTCAGGAAGACGACGGGCAGCAACTGCCAACATGGGCCGACCAGGCGGCCCTGGCAAGAGAGTCAGGGCAAAGGGGGACACCATCACAGACGCTCTCAACGTAGTGGGAGGCAACCCCAAACCTGACAGTTTTCTCCTATTAAAGATCTCGTTGTATAGAAGTGTTTAATGTGAGGTGGACGGTGACCCATATCTTACAGTCAGTAATTCCTTAGGAAAATCTGTAAAGTAAAATCCTGGCGGTGGAGATGCACATTCTTTCGTCCCTGGATTTTCTTTTTTGATGGCATTAAAGGATCCTGGAAATTTTGCTGCAAACACATTCAAGAGTTGAGCCTCATGATGTGTCACAGTGATGATGACGACATGACTTGGTCAGCAGGACTGTTATGTTCGGCCTCAGGTGACTCAAGTTCCTGCCAGGCAGCTTTGAGGCAGATTTTTTCAAAACTGTGCATGCTTGAAAACACTGCTGATCCAAACCAGATCGGCAGCCTTAGTGTTGCTGAGGTCTACTTATATGAACACAGAATGGTAGGATTTTTTTTAATATGCTCAATGCTTGTTTATGACTGATGTATACAATTGATGGCTGATTTAGCTGTCTGCTTAAACACATGCCTGCAGAGCAGAACAGTGGTGAAGCAAAGAGAGAATGGAGCTCAGCTGAGTTGTGTGATAATGTGCTTGTTCACAAAGCTGATTGTGCTGTATTGTGGCGTTAGAAAGGAATATAGTGAAACTGCCTGCCAAACGGCCACAAATGGGTTGATGAACAGTCCTTTGAAAAATTGGCTCCCCATTATCATTTGGTGAGCAGGATGTGAGCTGAACCAGTAGATGTTTAAGCATCCTTTGCTAGCATTATAAAAATACAGACTTATTACTGAGCAAAGGCATCCAGCCAGCTCCCTGTATGATTAAGACTGCAATCTTTTGCACGCCTTCCTGAGAGGGAGCACCACTGAACTTAGTGAATGCTTAGTCAGTGGGCAAACAAGCCTAGGGTTGCACTGTAAACCACTTGCCATCTGCTGTATCTTAAAAAAAAATCCATCTTTTTTCTTGAGCCATGCCTATGTAGTCACGCTCCTCCTCCCCCACACCAATGACCAGGCTCTTCCTTGAAAGAAACACAAATTATATAATGTTATCCAGTCCATAGAAATGCTCTGAGCATATACAGAGTGTTTTTGCCTCTCTGCCGGGTATCTACAGCCTCTGCTCACGCAACTGAGGAATAAGGTTCGGCTTCTTTCCCTGGCAGATGGCACGGCTTTGAACTCTGGCAAATGTGTTTTGTTTGTATCTCTGCTGACAACATTTGGAGAATACAACACCAGTGTCTATTTTGCAGCTTTTAAAAGATTACAGGGTAGGGCTATGTTGTCAAATTCCTGTTACACATTGGTATTCCTTATCCACCTGTTCCCAGTCACTTTCACCAGTGGCTATAAAACTGGGCCACGAGTTCCAGGCCAGAGTTCATCCACGGTTTCTGATTCCAGGTTTCTGGTACTTTAGGCTTGCTTCGGACCGCAGAATCTCTGCCTAATGGCCAGAAATGTCCGCTGTCTTTTCTTTATAATAGCTAGAACACCACCTTCGGACCGTTTTGGTGAGGTTTGGGGTTTGTTGCATAATATATGTATATGTATATGTATATGTATATGTATATGTATATGTATATGTATATGTATATGTATATGTATATGTATATGTATGTATGCTTGTTTCCCATAAGGGCCAACTATAAATCTTTCTTCCTTTTAACCACGATTAACCCTCTTCTGTCTCTCCCCCGCCCGTTTGTTCCTCCCTCCTCCAGGCGAAAGCGGCCCTGTTAAGCAGGGCCCGGTGTGCCAGAGCTTCAGACCAGCTGCTCCTAACTAGAGACAAGGCCTTGTCAATTAAGCCATTGAAGAACAGGTCTTGGGAGCCCCCCAGGCGACCGCAGCAGCCAAGCCCGGCAATTGCAGCCTCTGCAATTAGTATCCATTTGGAGAGAGACCTCCAGGCCACAAATGCACAGGCAGGCAAGAATCAAAACCCCCATCAAGCTGCTGCCAAGGGGCTGGAGAGAAAGGACTGGGCTGCTGTGATACTGAACAGACCCCTAAGATGTGAGTGAGAGCCCAGTCTTTCTGGGGGTGAGGAAGCGGCGGCTTTTCATTCTTTTCCATGCCTCCATTTTAAAGGGGAGCAAGGGAAAAAACCACAGGCACCACTGGGGAGAAGAGGGGGGGTGGAAGCTCAATGGGCACATTCATTGACCTGCAAGCAGAGGGTCTCCTCCCTTTGTGACTGGGGTGTCACCTCAAGGCAGCTGGTGGCACGCAAGGCTCCCACAGGGCTGGCCTTTGGCCCGGGGGAAACTGGACAAGGCCGGGGGAGAGCTGGCTGATGACTCAGGTCAGAGAGGCCAAGGTGCCAGTAGGCCAAGCCTGGCCTGCAGCTGAACAAAAAACTCCCTCCCAAAGAGTGCAGGGGAGCCTAGGGGATCATGGGTGGGGGGCAGTGTTTGTTTAAGTCATTAGGAAGTTGGTAGCTAGGGATTGAGGCAGGCCGAGGGTAGCTTGGGCCTAGACTCCATGACCCCCACCAAGTTCAAGAACAGAGCAAACAAGCTCCGGCCATTAGGAACAGCAGTCAACGAGGAAGCCACAATGGGAAAGCAGGGGGGGGGAAACGAGATCAGGCTTCAATGGGGAGGAAAAAGAATGAGAAGGAAGGGGAGAAGCGAGGGCACGAGGTCAATGAAAGTCAACAGGAGAGCAGGCTTAATGATGGCAAGAATTTAATATCAAAAATCCATAAATCTGCCGGCTCCCAATGCCCAGACAAGGAGACAGCATCCGAGTCAACATTCCCTCAGCAATAGATCCCCGAGGAGGTCAGCAGCAGTGACCAGGCCGTTCAGTTTGGCAGTCAGATGTGAAAGGGAGAAGAAAAGGCGTCTCTTGGACAGGCAGGGATGGCGCTGCTACAGCAGTGGGGCCATTTTGGTTAGCAGGCACTATCCGGTCAGCTGAGTGTCCGTTGATAGGGGTGGCCAGCATGATCAACAATGAGATGGCGCACAGAGAGCCAGTTGTGGGGATCAAGAAGCGCAGCTGTGTACAGACTCAGAGAAAACATGACTTTTCATTTGCAAACAAGATGGAAAGGTGGGTTTTGATGCTTGCAGACCAGGATGTAGCGGCTGAAAATGTCGCATGTGCCATTGATCACTGAGAATAAACTTTCAGAAATATTGCCTTCCCTTCTCCCCAACACTGAGCTCCCAAAGATGTAAAGATCAAACAAGCCAAATCCTGTCAGGTCTTGCCAGGTAGTTCCCCAAAACACCCCACTGCATCACTTGGGTGAAGTACTTAAAGGTTTATTAAGGATTAATACCAGTATCAAGCAGCTCAGACAATGGAATTGGCCAGAATGCTTAAAGCTAGTAAAGCCCAATCAATTATACAGTAATGCCCCACCCCCCAGCGAGAAAGAAAGTCAGTTAGGCCTGGGAAGAAGGGGTGGGGGAAGAGGAGTTTGTTTCAGTCTCTGTGAAGATGGGAGGGAGGGAACAGGGAAATTGGTTTCTCCAAGGTCAAATTTTCAGCTTGGCAGGAACTCAGCATGAAAACATTTCTCCTGTAAGGTAAACAATTAGTCCTGGCACATTAGAGATCAGGTTTCACTCTGCACGTGCTCAGAGACCCAACAACAGATACAGATACAATCAGATTCATGGCAGATATGCAGGGCTTACTGCCCCCCCAGCTCTATGCCCCTCCCCCAGGTTTCTCTGGGTATTCTCGGTGAAATCTACGAAGCAATCACGGAGCATTAACATCAGAAGCCTTGACCCATTCAACATTACTCTTGTTAAAATGAACCCATTGAATCAGATAGAACAGCATCCACCTCATAGTGGGGCTGGCCATTCACCAAGAAGGGGGGTGGAACCCCTTCGTCGGCATGCCATTTATCGGGAGGAGGTGCTTTTTTCAGGAGGCTGAAATGAAATACGAGGTGGATGTGCTGTAAATTCTTTGGTAATTTCAGTTCTACAGTTACATCATTGATAATTTGAAATACTTCAAACAGTCCTAAAAATTTTCACCCCAGTTTTTTGCTTGGCTGTGCCCCCCGCAGATTCTTTGTGGAGATATACACATGGTCTCCCACTTTCATGTCCCGCAGGGGGGACCGTTTGCAATCCGCATGCTTTTTATATTCCTCTTATCTTTGTTCAGAGTTTTTTGAATTACCTCCCATTGACTCGTTAAGGTAGTCCACGACTCAGCCAGGTCCTCCCCCCCTATGGTTTCTCCGCGTCAGTCAGAAACAGCAGGGGCTTGCCCTCAAACCTCTGGGCAACTATAAAGGGGGAGGCCCCTGTGGAGCTATGTATACTGTTATTGTAACAATATTCTGCAAAAACCAATAATTCAGTCAAGTTGTCTTGTTGGTAATTAATATAACATCTCAGGAACTGTTTCAGCTCCTGATTAACCCTTTCGGTTTGTCCGTTGGTTTTGGGATGATAGACGGAGCTTAGTCCTTGTTCAATTCCTGCCACTTTCATCAACTCCTTCCAGAGCCATGAATTGTGGCCCATGGTCTGAGATCACCTTACTTGGAAACTAATGTAAGCACACCACGTTCTGCATGAACAGCGTTGCTAACTTTTTGGCAGATGGTAGCTTAGCACATGGAATGAAGTGCGCTTATTTCGAAAACAGATCCACCACCACTAAAATTACAGTCTTTCCCTTAGAGGGAGGGAGGTCCGTAATGAAATCCATGGATATGGTGGACCAGGGTCAAGTTGAGGTTTCCAACGGCCTTAATAATCCAGAAGGTTTCTCCCCCCCCCCCCCGCCCCGGGTTTTCCCCATCAAACACACTTGGCAGGACGATACATATTGGGACACATCCTGCCTCATCTTTGGCCATCAAAACTGTCTTTGGACTAGATTCAGGGATTTCAAATAGCCAGTGCCCAGCCAACTTTGCATCCTGTAGTACTTCTCCCCACATACTGGCGGGAATGTACAGTTTCCCTTGCGTGTACCAGCCTCCGCTTTCATTTTGTTCCAATTCATCTTTGGGCACCACCTCCCCCTCCTTTTCCACCTCAGCTTTCACTCTAACCCCACTCCGAGGGAGGAGGAGGAGGAGCCGCTCAAGCTTTCGCCTGTTGCCGTGTAGTCACCGCCCCTCCCAGTTGGGCGGGGAAAACATGGTGTCTACAATGTCTTCCTTCTGACTATTATGCTGGGGGAGGCGCGAGAGAGCATCTGCTAGAAAGTTTGATATGCCTGGGAGGTGTTTGAGTACAAAACTGAATCGAGAGAAGAACTCCACCCACATAAGTTGCTTAGCGCCCAGTTTGTGCAGGGTTTGTAACACCTCTAAGTTCTTATGATCAGTCCACACTTCAAAGGGCATCTTGGCCCCTTCTAACCAATGCCGCCAAGTGCACAGCGCTAATTTAACTGCTGCCGCCTCTTTATCCCACACAACCCAATGGCGTTCAGTGTCCAAGAATTTCTTTGATACATAGGTGCAGAGGTGCAGGTTCCCTTCATCATCATCCTGGAGGATCACTCCTCCCGTCACCACATCACATGAACTATGAACTTGCGAGTCTCATCAGGGTGGCACAGGACTGGTTCAGATGTGAACAATCATTTTGATTTTTCAAACGCCTCCTGACACTCCCCAGTCCAGTCCGGTTCAGTTTAGCAGTAGGTTTCATTCCTTGGGGTCCCTTCCCTTTGGTCTTTAGCAAGTCTGTTAAATTCTTTATGAAGGGTCTGTAGAAATTAGCAAACCCCAGGAATGGTTGCAGCTGCCGTTGCGCTTTGGGAGCTTCCCACCCTACTACGGCTTGAACCTTTGCCAGGTCCATTCCCAATCCTTGACCTGAGACCCGATAGCCCAAAAAGCAACTCTTTCTTATGGAACTCACAATTGGACAACTTAACTGGCAGCTGGTAAGAGTGCAGGGTCTTCAGTATGTCCCGCACCAATTTAACATGAGATTCTTAATCCTGCGAATATAATAACACATCATCTAAATAAACTACCACCCCTTTGTACAGGTATTTTTGCAGGATCTCATTGATCAAATTCATAAAAACACCCGGAGCCCCTTGCAATCTGAAAGACATTACTAAATATTCAAACTGGCCCAGCAGGGTGTTAAATGCTGTTTTCCATTCATCCCCCTCTCTAATCTGAACTCTGAAGTATGCATCCCATATTCCAGCTTCAAAAAGATCTTTCCTTGAGCCACTACTCCAAATAGGTCTCGAATAAGGGGGAGAGGATAGGCATTTGACATCGACACCGCGTTAATGCCTCGGTAATCAGCACACCGTCTTAACCCATCATCCTTTTTCTTGTGGAACAGCACAGGGGCGGCATGGGGGGGAGCTCACAGGGCAAATGAAACCACATTCCAAATTCTTGTCAATAAGTTTTCGCAATTCCGTCCACTCTCCTGGGCTCAAGGAGTATAACTTTCCCTTTGGCAGCTTCTGACCGGGGATCAGTCCTATGACACAGCCAGTAGCCCGATGGGGAGGGAGCTCATCCGCTTCCTTCTCATCAAACACTCAGCTTAAATCTCAATATCCAGGGGGAATTTGTTCCCATTCCAATCTGGTCAATAATACAGTCTCTGGGACTTGAGGGGCCACTTGTCCTTCCACACATGGTCGTGGCACTCTTCCCCCGGGAAGCACAGCTCTCCAGCTTTCCACCTTACATAGGCATCATGGTCACAGAGCCAGCATACTCCCAGCACCAGTGGCTCCACTGATAACGAACACCTGGGATTCCCAATGGCCCCCCATTCCGAGGAGAGTAAGTTCGGTCTCATAACATGAAGGATTCCCCTTCATTCGGGGTCTGTCCACTTGCTCGAACACAATGGATTGGATAAGCTTTTTTACGTCCAGCCCCAATCCTATCACCAATGCGGGGGCAATTAAGTCTCTAGTACACCCCAAATCAATCAAGGCTATTACCCATGTATGAGTTCCGCTCCGAGGGTTCACTAGGGTAATGAGCAAAAAGAATAGGGCCCCTGAAGGTCTCACCTCTTGCAGTGTCTGATCCTCAGTGACCTGCTGGTGTGGGCCCCTCAGATCATTCCCATTTCCCGACTGCCAATGGTCTTTCCCTTTCCCCGGGAAAGGAGTCCTTGCAGGCAATTCAGCCTTTTCCTCCAGCTCCAAGCCAGCAGCCCAGTTGTCTCCTTTCCATGTTGACCTCCATGTGGGCTTAGCGGGTCCTGCCAGCTTCCTCCAGGACTCCTGTTCTGGCTCCAACACTCCTGTTCTCTGGCTCAGTCAGGCGGTGGTGGCTCTATCCACTCCTCTACTTGGTTGACAGCGAGAGGCTCTTCCCACAGACAAGAGGGGGTCTTGGGGTCGGCTTCTCTCTCAATATCTAGGATTCGTGGAAGGGTCACATTGACTTGCTTGATGTTGCCTCTGCAGTAGATCGACCACTCAATCCCGATTCTCAATTTCACCAGCTAGTTGATTCCACCCCAGCAGCGTCTCCAGGTCATCCTGCACTAGCAGTTTGGCGACCAGCTCTGGGTTCAACCCCGTACGGAAGAATTCAGTCTTGACTTCCTCCGGCCAGTCTCGTACCTTGGCCACATGCTCTTAGAATTCTCTGGCAAACTCTCTCACGGAGTGCTTACCCTGTTTTAGACTTCATAACCGGAGTCTCGCTCTCTCTTCTTTGAGGAGGTCCTCGTATTGCTCTCTCAGAGCTCACACAAAGTCCTCCACACTTGACAGCTCAGGGGCTTGCATGGTATACAGGATTACATACCACTTCACCACGCGTCTGCCCATCCAAGACTCCAAGTAGCTTAGTCAGCTGGTGTCATCTTGAAAAGTGTGCGCCCACACTCTGAAGAATTCTGACACTTGCACCAGGAAATATCCAAGTTCTTCAGGGTTGCCATCAACCTGCACCTCCAGATTTCACCACTTGGGGGTGGCAGGTCCGGGAGCTTGCCTCCCTCGTGGGGCCCTCCCACCAGCCTGGGCCCAGGTCTTCGTGGCACATCCGCACCAACGGGAGGGGGCTCATTCAGCCCTTGGGTTTGGGCTGCTTGGTCTGCCACATACCTCAAACCCTGTTAGAGCCTGAAGATCGGCCCTCACCACCTGTAGTTCCTCTTGGAGCGCCTCCCTCAGGCTTACTTTCACATCTCCCCATATGGAGTCCTCACTCCCCTCTCTGGGGCATCCTCAGTCCGAGAACAAACTCCTCTAGCACATGCTCCTGCACTGTTCATGTCGCCCTGCTCTTGTCTCTCAGTTCGTCAGGCCCCGGGGTGCTTTCCCAGGCGGAGTGTCATCCAGTCATGGTAGGAAGCTGGTCCTCCATGCTTTAACGGTGCGAGGGGTCCATCGCGGATCCAGTTTGACTGATAACCAGGGTGGGTGCTGCTTCCCCGTTCTGGCATCGTTTCCAGTTCTATCAGTGCCCCAGCACCGAGCCCACGCAATTCTGTGGGGTCTTTTGGCAGTCCTTCCAGCTTCTCAAAGCTCCTGTCATCCCCTCCTTCTGCCATGATTGCAGGTTGTAGGACCAGAGTCTCTGGTGCCGAAAGGAAAAAGGGATTCTGGCCAAAGTGTCAGGTCTTGCCAGGTAGTTCCCCAAAACACTTCCCTGCATCACTTGGGTGAAGTACTTAAAACGTTTATTAAGGATTAATACCAGTATCAGGTAGCTCAGACAACGGAATTGGCCAGAATGCTTAAAGCTAGTAAAGCCCAATCAATTATACAGTAATGCCCCACCCCCCAGCGAGAAAGAAAGTCAGTTAGGCCTGGGAAGAAGGGAGGGGGGGGGAAGAGGAGTTTGTTTCAGTCTCTGTGAAGATGGGAGGGAGGGAACAGGGAAATTGGTTTCTCCAAGGTCAAATTTTCAGCTTGGCTGGAACTCAGCATGAAAACATTTCTCCTGTAAGGTAAACAATTAGTCCTGGCACATTAGAGATCAGGTTTCACTCTGCACGTGCTCAGAGACCCAACAACAGATACAGATACAATCAGATACATGGCGGATATGCAGGGCTTATCTGACAAATCCTCCCGGCCCTTAAAAACGAAGCACTTGGCAACAAGCAAACTTAGTCCCATTGAGCTCACACGCATTTAGATATTCCTACTTGCTTTTTTCCCCAATGGGGACCCAACACACTTTATAACACCGTTCTTCTACTTTATCCTCCCAACAACTGTCCTGTGAGGTCGATTGGCTGAGAGAGTGGGTAACTGGCTCAAGGGCACCCGCTCAGCGTCCCTGACGGAGTGGGGATTAAAAACAGTGTGCTCATACACCACTCTTCTAGACAGAGCACTGCCCACCCATAGTGGTGAACAAAGTCAGTGTTGTGCTTATCTCCACAATACAGCTTGACTTACACAAGGTCACTTACTGAGGACACGGCAGTGGTGGGATTCAAACCTTCAGAGTGCTGATTCGCAGCCCAACCGCTTAACTGCTAGGCTACAGGAGCTCTCCAACCGGGGTCTTCCAGGTCCCAGCCCCAACACTAGCCTCAGTCCAACAGAACTCAACAGAACTTGAGTAAACCTATTTAGTATTGTGCTGTGTATCAGTTTCAAACCTGTGTTTCCAGAATAACCAGGCGATGAGCTATTTGGGGGTGGGATGTAACCATCAATGAAAGAAGCTCAAAAAACATCCTTCGGATTGCTAGGACTGCTAGTAGTACCGCCGTTATTACTTCTGTTGCTGCCTTTTTAAATTTCCCAACGATCACAGCAATTAATACTCCTAATATGGCTGCTAATGCCATTACTGCTTCGTAATGTTTCCACTATGGCTGCTCCTGTCTCTCATCCGCAGAGGGGGACCTGTCTTCCAGGTGATACATAGATTCCTCGGGAACGCTTCCATTTCTAGCTGTTTCGTTGGTTAGACACACTGAAGGGCCAGTGTTACCGTCGGTTAAGAGGATCTGGGTACTATGCATACCTGCCAAAGCCACAGATCCATTTGCTTTTAAAAAGTGGGTTTGTTTTAACAGGAGTAGCTAATATAGTGGAGTGTAATGAATTATATGAATTGTTACACCTTCGATTTTCCTTTAAAAAATCTGACTCTGGTTGTCCTTTTTCAACTTCTTTCCAGAACTGCACCCTTCGTTCTGTCCAAATGCCTGGGATGACCTGATAGGCAATTCGTCTAGCATTGCCTGTAGCCACTGCTGTGCTAATTCTACTCATCATTGGCTCCCAAGTCATCTTGCTCCACTGAAGGACTCCACTGTTGTGCCTTTGGCTTCTAAAACAGCTGCATTAGTGATACTCAGTGGCACAGGAGCTACACATGTCTCTTTGAATGCTACCTGTGGCTTTCCCCAAATGTGGCACCTTTCCAATATTCCAGGACAATGGGCAAGGGGGGAGGGGGGGCTTGGCAGGTGGTTCCCACCTTAAACCAGCGCTGTGGTAAGCTGTGAGCCTTGCTGAGCTGTGGCCCGGCCTCATGCCAGGGAGAGCAAAACCACCACAGCAACTGCCCACGGAAAGAGGCAGCTAGCCATAGTCGTGGGCTGGTAGTTTGATTCCTTGCCCCCACAGCCAGCTGCTCCTCCTCCAGGCACCTCAGCAGTCCCCCCCTCTCCCCTGCCCTGCTGTGTCCAATGCTCAGGAGAGAGGGGGAAGGCAGAGAAGGAAGCCCTTCCCCTCACTCCGGATAAACCCAAGCTTATTAAGGTTCAGCAGTAATGGACAGAAACAGCCCTAGGTACTCTGATAATTTAAAAAGCTGGTGTGGGGTGTGTGTGTGGGGGTGGGGGGACGGTGCACATAACATCGTTCACTCATTCCATCTGTCTGCCGCCTACTGCAGTCATGTGGCTGTTTTGGTTGCTGGTAATTGCAAATGTGGCTCTCCATGGACTGTGGCTCAGTGGGAGAGCACCTTCTTGATGTGCAGAAGGTCCCAGGCTCAATCCCGACATCTCCAGTTTAAAGGATCAGGTAGGAGGTGATATGAAGACCTGAAATCTTGGAGAGCTGCTGCCAGGCAGGACAGACGACGCTGACTTCTTGTCTGAGCTAGTACAAGGGAACTCCTGGTGCTCCTGGGTAGGAGATTTTAATGGCCTTAGGAGGGGAGACAGTCATGCATCCTGCAGGTTCCTTGGGGGGGGGGTCCTTGCTTAGCCCGTGAGGGCCTTGGACTTTTGCCCCAACATGGGGCCCTGGTGGCCTTGTGTGGCACTCCCACTCTCCGTTTAACTTCCACCTTTTCCGTCGCTCCTCTGGTCTAGCCCTCACCCCCAGTTTAAACACATCCGAAATGTAGCTTGCGCTTGCTAATATCCAGCCTGCGTGCGATCTTTTTGCTGCTGGAACAAGATCTCACCAACTGCTGGCTTTTATATCTTCCAAGAGAAAGTGGTTTCTTCTTCCTCTTCCTCCTCCTCTTCTTGTACATCTTGAAATTTGTTTTGAACTAAATGCTGTCTAATCTTGTCTGCAAATACCTCAATTTCAAGAAGAATACAAACCAGAGACTGTGCTGGTCCAGCATGCTCTGAAACGTGCTTTTCTCCTACCTTATCTTTCTTTGAGGGGGACAGGGTATACTAAATGCTCGGCCTGTTGAAGGCTTCTGAGGAACTGAAAAGCTTGCTCATGATTTTCGGACAATTTGATAGGTCCTGATAAAATGGTACTTACGTTGCAGTTGTTGGGATTTTTCTGTCCCTTCTCATGATACTTCAGTGGGAGAGTATAGCATGTGCTTAACTTTCCCACTGAAACCCAGGGGACTTCAAAAGGTTTAACTTTGGCTAGATCCTTTCCTTTATCGGTAAAATTAAGGTTTTTATTATATTATTTCATTTGTGACCAATTTGGGCACTGTGACAGTAAGGATCTCCTGATAGAGGTTACAGCTAGACTTTTTGAAGAGTTTTTTTTTAGAACTGGCTTTCTGTTTGGATATGGGAGGCAGGAGTATCTCCGCCCCAGTTCAAGAGGTCATGCAAGCGTGGACGCAGCATGGGAGTTATTTATGTCAAATTGGCTTATTGTAAAAGCAAGCCGGCAATTTGCAGGGGAGAAACTCTCCAGCGTTGCCAGTGGGCCAATGCCCGGAGGTCAGTGGCAGTCCAGTCTGTCTGGCGGCCTTCAAGAGACAGTCATTGTCCCAGGCCTGACACCACATTGTGGGGAATCTGAGGAGCTCCATCCATCTCCATCCACTTAGTACTTGTGCTCCCAGCAGGGCTCGGCCTATCCCAGGTCTGGGAGGAAGGATTCCTGGGGACATCCGTTAATTGCTTGTAATGGAGTTACCCTCTTCCATTGCCTCACACATAGCAAATGGAGAATGGTCAGAGGAGCTAGACTGACATGAGGCACCCAGCTCCCTGGTTGAGTGGCCTAACCCAGTCTACTGTCTCCGACTGCGGCCAAGATATTGGAGGGATAACAGGTGTAATTAATAACTGCATCTCCCTTTTGGTTGTGCCATTCAGTACTTAATATGGGCCAGGGCTCATTTCCATCATCTGTTTTCAATGCTAGGGCTCAACCACGGAATGTGTGAAGTAACACTAGAGATAGGACCTCTGAGCAGGTGCAGATTGTTTCTCTGAGTAAATACAGAGAATCTGCACATGTCAGGACTGGCAAACCTGTTTCAGATGACAGGTTTGTGTTTTCAGATAATGTGAGCTCTATTTGATGCCCATAAATATACCTGCTGCTCTACAAAGCAATCTGTCTGTCTGTCATTGATTGTCAAGCTGTGTAGTCATCAGGGTGGAGGGTTAGGGGATTCTTCCCAATTAACATATTCTAAATGAAAGTGAATATTGGGTTGAATCCAGAATAAATTTTCCAGTGGAACTTTCCTGTAGCCCTCCACCCACTACAGTCCACTGATCTGCTTCTCTGGCAAAAGGGTCTTGAGAAATGACATGGGGGGGGGAGTGCAGTGGGAAGTATGAATTGGCAGATACTATTAATTTAGTCTGGATCCAACCCAATTAAAACCTGGAAGAATAAAGGGGCTGTCACTAAGGAGAAAAAAAACACCATTCTGTTCTTTTAATAGAACTACATTCCCTTTCTTACATAGCTTTTGTCTTGGAATATCCTATGGCACAGGTCAGCCTGTAAACATTTAGGATCTAACAAGCCACAACCCTAAGCACTTTTATTTGGAAGTCAGATTCACCAAAATAAAGAGGGCATTTACAAATTGGGTGCTGCTTACATGATATTCTCAGATTTTTAATCCCTACATTTAATTGTTTTGGACAGTCCAATAATAATAATATTCAATTTATATACCAGCCTTTAGGAAAACTTAATGCCTGCTCAGAGTGGTTTACAAAACGTGTTATATTATCCCCACAACAATCACCCTGTGAGGTGGGTGAGGCAGAGAGAGCTCTGAGAGAGCTGTGATCTACCCAAGGTCACCCAGCTAGCTTCAAGCTGAGGAGTGGGGAATCAAACCCAGTTCTCCAGATCAGAGTCCTGCTGCTCTTAACCACTACACCAAACTGGCTCCGAACCAATGGTTAAGCACTCATATATGTATACTCTGCCCAAGGTGGCTTGCAGCATTGTCTAAAACTATTTTAAACAAACTATTAGCAATAACAAAGAGACAGGACAAAATGAATAGCATTGAAGGAGAAACGACTGCTTTTCATTGGAGAATGTCTTCAATACCATTTAAATCAAGGATTCATCAAAAGAAAAGGCTTGAGAAACAGCTAAGTCTTGTCTGCTTTAGAAGATATTATGAGACAACATTTCATAGGCTTGGTGCCAACAATGAATTAGGGACCATAGACTTCACCACTATGTTGCCTCACATATTATCCGTGCTTTAAATATGTACTCCTTTGCTTCATATTGTCTAATGTCTGTCCTAGAATTGACTATGTTCTGTTTCAGCATTTCTTCAACTCTGTATTGGATCCTTGCTAATGCTATTTTTATTTACTCTATGGCATTGTTTATGGAAATGTCCTTGACACTGAATGGAAATGTCCTTGACACTGATTGTACTAATCTGACACTAGGTAATCCGCCTTGAGTCCCAGTGAGAAAGGCAGACTATAAATAACATTAAATAAATAAATACCTCATTTCTGAAGGTTGGTACCAGGGATGTTTGAACACCCTCCAAATCATGTTCACAACTGGTGAATTTAGGGCTGATTTTTCAAGGGCTGGGTTTGTCTGTTCATTGACCCATTCATGGGTTATTTCACTGTGTTCCTTCCTTACCATGCAGTACTGCACAATGGGCTTTTTGTGCGTGTGCATTCTCACACAGGCAGATGGAGTTCTACTACCGCCCCATCCTTGTTCTGTAACTGCTCCACTCAGCAGACCATTGCTTAAATAGACAATTAAACCAGTCACAAATCATATAAATCATAAATAAATGCTGTCTTTTAATAAAACCTTACCCTTTGGTGTTCATGTAAGTAGCCCCTAGTGAAGTGAATGGCAGCCAATTGGTTTGAATCGATAGGGTCTTTGCACATGCACAGCTTTGCACAAAGCTGGAGCAAACCTGTTCTGTGGACTTTCACAGCTGTTTAGCACAAACCACGCAAGCTGGCTGGTCGGTTCACATCTGATTGGCACCTTTGAACTTGGTAAGTTCAACTGTCAAACACATTCATGGCAAAATGAGTGGGTCTCCTCAGAAGATCTTAACACTCAGGCCCATAGAGAAGCAGGCATTCTTTATATGGCCCTGAAAGTCCCACTCAATTCAATGGATCACTGTATTTGGTAAAGTTTTAAAATGCTTAAATTTGGTGTGTATACACACATATACACCTTTGTTATGTATTTTTAAAAAATTATACCTCACCTTTCAAGAAAATGTATGCACCACATGGCTTACAGAACAAACCTACTATGTAAAACAACCACTACAGAATTTCCTACATTTAAAAAGTAGGAGCATAAAAACAGTAAACAGCTAAAGATGAAAACGAACTGGGAGCATTAAAACACTCTCCATCTGATACAAGAGAAGGAAGAAAAGATATATTGAGTCTCGACCGCCTTCCTTAAAACTTCCAAGAAGGAGCTAAATGAAGACCCTGAGGCGAGCTGTTCCGCAGTTTCTGTGTTGCTACCCAAAAGGCCCGTCATGCATTGCCCTACTAGCCAATCTTTGTCAGGTAGATTCACATGTACATATTAGGAAAGGTTATCGCATACAATGATAGAAGTAATCATTTATGTAAACTACTGTCCATTCCTCCCTCTCAAATGATTATTTCTACTAAAGTTTAATCAAGCTCCACTCCTACAACTATATTCAGCATACATCGTAGTTTACAATCATTATTTTAATGTGCCCTCCTTTATCCTTTTGAATCCTCGTTGTTTAACTTATTTCTCTGTTCTACCACCCACCTTCATTTTATATATCATAATTTATCTTGATTCATCTACCAAGTCTCTGGCCCCTCAATTTCCTGGTGTTTTTAGTCTGCATTCTGTTTCCCTGCCACGGAACCAATTGGTCTCCTCCAGATGAGAATTCTTCATGTTGTTATTATAATAATGATAATGAGAGAGATGCTTCCTTTTTAGACAATGTCCTAGCTCAGAATAATAGTCTGAATGACGGTGGTCATCCATCTTCTCCAAAAGGGGAAGAGAGAGAGAGAGGGGGAGAGAGAGAGAGAGAGAGAGAGAGAGGGAGAGAGAGAGAGAGAGAGAGAGAGCGCGCGCACTGGATGGTGGCAGTTTTCGCTCAGACTCTCCAAACTTCTTTTCTATTTTGAGAAGAGCCAGCCACAATGGCTTCCTTTGTGAACCATAATGGTTATGTTTATGAAGTCGGCAATCCCAGTGTATGAAGACAATTTTATGCCTTATTAGAAAATTATGTGACCAGGGGAAAGGGGCCGACTCCCTGGCTGTTCCTCACCCCATAGATGAATAATTTATTACTTTCATGCAACTTACATCCATCTAATTTTTTAAAAAATTAGATGTTTTTGGCTCGGTTTATAAGTTTCTTGCTGAGAGTTTTAGTAACACGGTTCAGTGAATTCCAGGCATTTTCAAGCCATTTTTTTTAAAAAAAACGGGGTGGGGTCATAGAGAAGAGAAAATCTTCCTTTTCCCTTTCCAAATTCTAACCAAAGGGGACTTCACCTCTGGGAAGACTCCAATAACTGCATCCCCCCATTCCCCACTCGATTAAGGGATAATTTTTAATATATATGCAATAAATGTTCACTTTGTTAGATTGAATGACAGACAATAATATCGGCAGAGCTTCTACTCCATCCATTACGGGCAAATGAGGCTCGCGGAGGACATATTTGCTTCTGATTAATTTATTCGCAGGCTTGCCTTGATAAAGCAATAACTATTTGGTTAAACTTGACATTTGGTCTTCGGGGAGTTATCAGACAAAATTCCCCCTGGTGCATGAATAGGGGTGGGGGTAGGAGGCGGGAAGGGAAGGGAAGATAATAAAGCTGTTTTAAAAAGGATTAATTATTAATTGGTTGTAATTAATTTCCTTCCTTTCTCTGTACCAAAAAACAAACAGCGCCTTCATCCCCCCACCCCCCAAAAAGCTGGTCTTCTACTGGTACCTTGGGGTAGAAAGGGAGATTTCTTTACCATGTCGGTCTGTCATGAGTACTAATAGTAGTAACAGTAATAATAAATTTATTGTGATGATGATTAGAACATCACTAGACAGGAAGAGTTACAGGTTGGCGTAAGGAAAGAGTTTACGGCCCCAGTTTCAGAGCTGCCTCATTTCTCCCTTCTACAGTCGTTCTCCAAGTGAAATTACTGGCAAGGTCCTCAGTCCAGAGCCGTTGCCTGGGTCTCAGTCCAGCGTCTAGGCTTTACTGTGGACGTTGTTTCTGATCTCACTGGGTCTGGTTGAGTTCACCGATCTGCTTGCACCTTCGGTGATCATCTTTCGGCGACCATTTCAGTGCTGCCGTTTCCTCGCAAGCCTTGAACGGAGGCTTAGAAGCCCCCTCGGGTGCCCCTGCGCCGATAACTCAGGCTGGAAATACTGCCGGGAATCCGGTTCCAACGGCAGCGGCTGCTCCCTTCCAGTCTTTTCAGAAGAGACGCTGAAACCGGTTTGGGGCATTCGCAGAGTTCGCGATCAGCACCGAGCTGAAATCCGCCTTCCTTAGTTAGGCGCTGAATTTTTAAACGGCACTTGCGCTCCTCTTTGGTTCTCGGTTGACAGCGCTTCCAAGGGACGCCCCGGGCTCAAAACCACACGTTGGATAATGCAATTTCAATGCACTTTATCAATCCTTTGAGGTGGATTTTTTGTTCCGCACACACAAAAATCTTTTCCAAATGATCTATAAAGAGGATTGGAAGTGCATTATCCAAGGTGTGGGGAATCTCAGGATGTCTTGCCGGGCGAACTAGAATCGACTTGACACCTCCGCTCAGGTTCCCAGCTAGACAGGCTAGACAGAGGCTGCCATTTGCATCTGCCGCAGTCAACTATCTGCCACGTACAGCCGTGGACAACATTGTTTGGAGAGTTTCCGTTGGAACTACTCTGGAGGAAAGTGCAGGAGGCCCGCAGCCTTCTCCTCCCCGGCCTGCTCCGTGGCCTCTCTTTGTAGGGAAGGGCGTTTAGAAGGCAAATCCGCTCCCCGACTTCTCACGAGGAGAATGCTGGGGACGGGAAACGGCGGAAACAGCCCAGCTCCTGCGCCCACGAATTCCCTTCTACATTAAAAATATATATACATTCATCATCCCTGCAACCAGGGTTTTTTTTTCAGCGGGAAGGCGGTGGGACGGAGTTCCGGCACCTCTTGAAAATACTGGGCTATTTCACGTGAAAATAATACGATTTCAAAGGATCCCGCGTGTTTCCCCCTCATTTCCCTCTTGACAGTTCCGTCTCCTCTTTTCCCAGGAAAAAAACCCTGGCCGCAACCATTGCCGTCCCTGGCCTCGGGCTGGGCCTCCAGGAGGGCAGGAAGGGGACGGAGCCGGCAAGGCGGAGAAGGCCGCTGCACCGCGGAAGGCGAAAGCTCCGCGGCCCCTTCCTTTCCGTTTTTAACATCGTTGCCGTGAAAGCACCGCCAGATCCGCCACGGCTTCAGCAACCAGGGGGCCCAGCCGGACCCCCCCTGCCCACGAGACCCCCCAAGCTCGCCTCGATTACCGTAGAAATCGCTTCAAAGACGCCCCCCCCAATCTTGTAAACGGGGTCCCTTAGATCTTTGTATGCCATTAAAGGTATTTGAATTGAATTGTAAACGGGGTTCACTCCCGGCAAACCCGAGAGAAGCGGCTCGCCCAGGCCGCGGGGGCCTGCGCCGGCCCCGGTTTCAGGGACGTTTCAAAGGGGCCTCAACAGGCTAAACTGGGAGCGGCACATGCGAATATCTCAAGACGTATCAAAGGTACACCGGAGGTGACAGATAAGGGGGGGGGGTGTCTGGTCTTTCATGCAGTATTCAGCCAGAATAAGAGCGCTTTGAAAGAGCTCGTCGGGAAGCCCGTCTTTCCCTCCGCTGCGAAAAAGAAAGTAGGTAAAATTGGTCCGTAGTAAACTTCGTGTTCCGTTTTCGGATTTTCCCTTTTGCATTAATTAATTCTGACGGTTATTTTAATTTGGATTGATGCTTCCGCAATTTAATGACTTTGTTCTGATTCACAACCCTTTAGGGCGCGTCCTGAAGACCGCTTGAACCCTGACCCGGGCACCGCTGCAACGCGGGACTCCGCTTCGGCGGCGCCACGGCAGTTCCGCAGCGCAGCCTCGGCTCCCGGCCACGGGGACGGTGTCGGCCACGCAACTGCGCGCCCGTTCCCGACGTTTGCTCACACGCCCGGCCTTTTACCCCCCATTTTAAAACACCCCCAGCGACCATTAAGCCGGGCCGCGCCCCAGCAACGCCGGCCGGGCTTCCTCTGCGCCCACCTCGCCGGCCCCGCCGGCCCCGGAACCTCGGGGGGCGGGTGGGGGGCGAGAATCCGCTCTCCCTTCTCGACGCCGCCGCGGCCGCTGCCCGCTGTGCCTGCCCGGGTCCGGCGAGCCTCCTTCACGCGCTGCGGTCGCGCGAGAAAGGGGCAGGCGGTTGCGTGGGCACGCTGCCCACGGGTATCCTGCGGCCGGCGCCGGAGGGTCGTGAAAACGTCACGTGTGAAGCGGGCCCTTAGTCACGCCGGAGCGCGCTGGCCGCGGGGCCTAAGATCCGCGCGTCCCCTGGGCTGGAGCGGGGAAGGGGGGGACGAGGGCGGGGGCCGGCGGGGATCTGCTCGTGCGAACCGGGCTCCTCTCCTGTCCCTGCGGCTGGGCCCGCTGAGCGGGAGGACGGGCTCCAGGCCGGGCCAGACTTTCGGCGGGCCACCGGGGCCCGTTGGGGGGGGGGGGAGCCGTTCGCTTCCCTGCGGCCGGCTCGCCAGCCCTCCTGCGGCCGCGGAATGAGGGATGGCCCGGAGCTTGGCCGTCCCTGCTCTGCGTCACTCAGCTCGGCCCGGCCCGGCCACGGCGTAGAGCGAGCAAAGAGGCGCCGCAGCCCCGGAGCCCGGCCGCGTCCGCGGGGAAGGCGGCAGGCCCTGGCAGCCCCCTCCAGCCGGGCGTCGGCAGCGCGGCAAGGCGGCTGCTCCCCGGCGGCGAAAGGAAGGCGCCGGTCCTCCGCAGCCGCAGGGCTCCGGTCCGGCGGAACGAGGGGCGGCTCGGCTGCCGTGGCGAGGGGGAGCGGCTTCTGCTCCCTCCCCGGGACCCCTTGCGGGCGCCGAGGCGCGCAGAGCTGCTCGCTGGTGGGCCCCGACCCTGGTATGGGCGGGAGAAGGGCGGGCGGGGGGCTGTGCGTGCTCAGGGCCTGGCCCGGCACTTGCCCCGCCGCTCCCGGCCCTGGCCGCGCCGGTTCCCCGCCGCCGCCCCTTCGGCTGCATCGGCAAGCGGCCTGAGCTCGGCCACCGGCCGCCTCCTGAGCTCGGCGGGGCGCCTGTTCGACGGGCCGGGGGCGAGGGGCACGCTGGCCGCGCGCGGTTGGGACGGGACTTCGGGCGGGAGGTTCGTCGCCCTCTTTGGCGTCGCCGCGACCGGCAAGGCCGAGCCCTCAAGAGGCGTTTCCGGCCCGAAGCCTCGGCTTTCGGCCGCACCCGCGGGCCCGGCGCCCGTCAGTAGCCGCAGACGGGCCGCCCGACCCACGGCAGCCTCGAGTCCCTCGGTCCGCGCAACCGGAGAGCGCGCCTGGGCCCGAAGACCGGCGCACGGGCCCTCATCCTGGGAGGCGGCTTTCGGCTGGTGCCCCGGGTCACGTCTGAAACGGGAACACGCGCGTCTCTCTCAGCGGCTGTTGCTGTGACTAAGAAACAAAAATGCGCCCCGGCCTCGGAAGGGCGAGCGGCAGCCGGCGCGGTTCTCGCCCGCCCGCCCGCTCGCCCGCGGCCCCTTCCAAGGCCTTCCCTCGGCAATCTGCCCAGAAACGCAGCCGGGCAAGCGCGCCGAGGTCCGGCCCAGTCTCCCGGGGCGCTTCCACGCGTTTGCTGGGAAGTAAACCCACCGAGCTGGACGTCGTTTGTGCGGGATCGCAGCCCCGGGAGCGTCCGTGTGGCTGGCCGAGGGCCGCCGCGTTACGATTGCCAGGCGCCTTTCGTTGCGTTTCCAGCAGAATCGCACGAGTAAGAACGTAAGACGGACGCGCAACTGCGCTGCCCGCCTGCCAGCGGCGCGGGGGATCCTCGAGCCGCCGCGCCCGAAGGGCTGGAGCCGGTCCGCCGGCCCCGCTCGCGGCTCCCCCAGCTGCGCCGCAACCAGCAAAGCCGCGAACGCCCCGACGCCGCGGCAGGCCGGAGCGCCTCGCAGGAGCCCCGCGGCCAGGCGCATTCCGACGGCTGGCCTGCAGCCCCGCGCCCGCCTCCTGCTTTGCGGCTGGCTTTGGAGCTTCTCGGCGCTCCTTTTTGCGCTAAGCAAAGGCGGCCGGGTCTTTCATCCCCCCCACCCGGATTCCTCTTGGGGGGCTCTTTTGATGCCCCCCCCGGCGCTTTGACTGCTCGTCTGAATGGCGCCCTTTTGTTCCACCCCACGTTTTCCTTAAAAGGCACCAACGACCACCCTGGGCCCCCGCTGACGGATCCGTTTCCGAATGGGCCAGGGAAGGAAGAGTCGGGCGAAAGGAGGCCCCGTTTCTCCGGGAATCCGGGGTGGGAAATGCTGCTCCCTGATGGGGAGAGGGGAGGGGGGATCCGGGGGTTAAAAGAAAAGCCCCCCCCCCTTTTGCCAAAGGCTGCAAGTGCGAAGCTGGCGAAGGGCTCCCTGCTCCGCCGTTTCACGTCCCCAGATTCGTTCAATAGAAAACCACACGCGACGCGGCCGAAAATGCTCCAGGATCGAGACCCCCCCCCGCCCCGCCCCGCAGCAGTGGGACACTCAAAACACACACACACACCCCGCCGCCAGGCTTCAGGCCTGCAGCTTCGGACCCGGCTGCCCTCCCAGCCCCCCCCCCCCCGATTTCCAAACGCGGCGATTGCCGCCCGCCCGCCCGCCCCTAAGGCGCCGCAGCCCTCTTTGGAAAACAGGCGCCGGCGGATGTTGGAACTCGTCGGGGCGGGGGGGGGGGGCAGTGTTTAATGTCTCCTCGGCGGGCGACTTCTTGGGCTCCGGGGGCGCCTCCGCCGCAGGCCTTTCCTAAGCGCGAACCCCGCGAAGCCCTTCTGGTCTGTCGGATCGGAGATTTGAACCCCGCGGTAGTTTCGCGCCCGACTCCTCCCCTGCCAGGCCCCAGCCGCATCCGAGGCCCCCCACCCCCCGTTTCCAGTCGCCCCATCTCGATTGCGACAGATATTACCCCCCCCCCCCAAAAAAACAGAAGTCAGCCTCGGGCTCCCGACGGGCGCAGGACAGCGCGAGGGCCGGGCCGGGCCGGGCGCTGCTTTTGAAGGCCTCCCAAGCAAAGGGCGCGTTCGAGTTCGGGGGCTTCGGCTGCGCCGGAGAGGCGGCGGCGGCGGGGCAAACCCCAACCCGGAGTCCGAGCGGCGCCGTAAAGGCGAAGGCGAGATGCCCGGCGGGCGCTTCGGGACAGGCCCCCGGGCAGCCTGGCCGGGTTTCCCCGTGAGCAAGCTCCCGTCCCTACTGACTTCCAGGGAACAGAGCCCCAAATCCTCCAGAGCCCCAAATCCTCAGCGCGCCGCTTCCCTCGCTTCCCAGCGCTCAAGATCGCCATGAATTCGATCTCCCGGTCGTGCCCGAAGCAGAAAGCGGACACGAATCCGGGGAGGGTAGTCCCTGCGCTGGATCCCTCGCGGGATACCCTGCCAGATCCCAGACGTGCAAAACGGCCCCCGCTCGCCTCCCAGGGACACCCCCCCCGGCCCGATTCTCCAAGGAATATGATTTGGGGGGGGGGGTTTGCTTTACAGGGAAAAGGAAAATCCGAGCTGGGCTCTGGGCCCGCTAGAAGGAGACACAACATTGTGTTTGTTTTGACTGCAGAAAAGCAGAGCCGGGTCGAGGCGGGGAGAGAGAAAGACTACTTACGTCTGCGGCGGGTGCCCTCCGTCGCGGCCCGGCCGGCGCGCTTCCTGCGCTTTAGACATTTCTCCTACAAACAAGTGAAAAAATTTTGCATCCTACAGCACCATTTTATACATGATGAGCCGTCAGTAATAGGATTATTAAACAAAAACCGTCTCAGGCTCTGGCGTTAACCTTTTTTAAAAAATGGCTAATTAGGTTTTGCACAGGAAAAAATTAGATTTCCGGTTGCTTACATTGCCTGCATTTTCAGTGGATGCTACAATTATTTGGGGGGCCAGGACTGGTAAAACAATTCGGAGAGATAATAAAAAAATTAACCGTTTAACATATATTACAGGCTCCCTATCCTAGGATAAGGCAAAGAATATTTTCATGATCGAATATTATATACATAAAACTAATTATCTTGGGCTTCTGCCGTGATCAATTTACTGTCCAGAAGGGAGGGGAGCGGTTCCCTCTAGCGGCGGAAAGGCGACATTGCTACCTACCTGCTGCAGAATCGAAGGAAAACGACCCCCAAATCTGCTAATATTTATGCGCAGCGCATCAAATGAACGCGGGCGCCGATTACTAACACGGGCTGGACAGCAATCTGCAGAAGTGGGCCCAAAATCAGAATTATTATTCAAAACAGAAGATCCGTTACGTCCCGTAGGAACGCGGCAGGACCCAGATGCAAGGCGGCTGCAGAGAAAGGAGGGTCTGGATTTTATCTCGCGCCTGACAATAGAGACAGGCAACTGGTATAGAATTTAAGAAGAAAAAATGCTTCTCGAGACACACATTTTCTGAGCTGAAAAACAGACTACAGCTAAATCGTTTCACTCTTCAATAACAAACCGTTTTGAGACTACTTTGCCCTCTGAGGGGGGCTTGTTTGTAGCGCTGAGATTGCAATCCTAGCCAGAGTTACACCCTTCTAAGTCCGTTGAAATCAATTGAATTGGGAGATTCTCCATTCTGTTTAGGATGGCGCTAAACAGGGCAGGAATCTACGGGGCTGATAGAAAAGGGGGAAGAAATCCCAGCGAAGACAAATAAACCGTTTTTAAAGATCACTGGAGGAGAATCGGGGCGGGGAGGGGAGAGCATTTAAACGCCGGAGGGAAACCGATAGCTAAGACGCCTCGGCTAAAATACCTTTTTTTCCCCACTCGACCTCTCGCCCCCAGACACCCCAAACCTAAACCTGATTACTCGGAAGTAAGACCGTGGAAATGTGTCGGGGCCAAAGCCGTGCCGCGGGACCCTTCAGCGTCGCTCAGAAATCGAAACAAAACGCCCCTGAACTCGGCGTGTGCCCTGGAGCCAAGTCCCGGTCTTTTGGGGAGGGGAAATGTTCGTTTGCTTGGAATTCTTCTCTCGGGCGGTGCGTCTAGTCGAGGGGGATTTTCTATGAAAATGAGCCGATTCTTAAAGGGAATCATCATTCGCCTGGGCCGGGGGTCTAGCATACTGTGACAGGCTACAATGAAGCTTTACTATTAAAACGTGTTATTAATCTGAGCTGTGAGCCTGGGACACTGCTGGAATGAACACTGGGATTTCTCCTAATTAATTAATTCTAAATTAAAATTAGAATTATTATGAACGTTAGGCGTCCCCCCCTTTAACAATCTGGGTTGGGAATTTGCAGATAACGCGGCATTAGAAAAATGTGGATGTCTCCTTCCCTACGAAAATCGCAACCTCTCGCCCGGCCTTCCGCCCGTGCGTTCATCCGGCGCGGCTCCGGGGCCTTCCGTGGAGCCGCGAACAGACAAGCGGGGCTGAAGGAAGGAGGCGATCCGTCCTCGGGCTTCACCGCTGCGGGTTCAAACCGCCGGGCCTCCGAATGCCATCTTTGAACGGAGTTGTGTGAGCGGCTAGTTTGGAGGTCGGGGCGACTGCGAGTGCCCGGCGGCAGGCGGGGGAGGAGAAGGGGTGCTGGAAGGAAGGCAGTGGGAGGGCTTCTGGTGTCCTGGCCTCACTGACAGTCCTTTAGATGGCACTGGATTTCTAGCCACTGTGTGTGACAGAATGTTGGACTGGATGGGCCACTGGCCTGATCCAACATGGCTTTGCTTATGTTCTTATGTTCTTATGGAAATCTGGCGCTCCGGGGACCGGGTTTCTCCTCTCCAAGGTCAGGGCAGCCACCGCCGGAAAACGCCCTCTTGCCTGACCCGGGAAAGGGCCGCCTGCTGCTGCCGCCGCCGCACCGTGTTGGGAGGCGAAGCTGCCGGGGACCCCGCGGGGCCGGTCCGGGACTGCCTGCTGCAGAGGCGGCAGCTCTCCCCGCGCGGGTCCAGTAGATCCCCAAGATCCTTTTTGAACGGGGTCGAACCCGGCACTCGCTGCACGCAGAGCTGGGCCCCGTCCCCTGGGGCTCCTGACCCCCGCCCGCCCCTCTCTCGCCCCTTCCCGTTTATTTTCTCAGCGGTGCCAGGCAGCCTCCTCAACTGCCTTCCAACACCTTTTGTGGATTCCAACGCCATTTACTTCCAAGCGTGTCTAGACCGTAACTGCCGCCTCAGACACTCTTTAAATTGTGGATTTAAAAAACCCCGAATGCTCCTCTAAGGCCGTGGTCAGGCCTGCAGTTTCAAGGCATTTTTTAGGACCAGCTGAAAGCAGCTACACTCTCCAGGGCAAGGTTGGCAGCTAGAATGTATTCATCCCACTTTTGTATATGGGTGAGAGAAAGAGAGAGACACGGAGACTTGTGGGGCGGCTGCTGGGCTGTCTGGTGCAATCTTATCAGAAGGCTATAATTATTTCCCCGGATTCATATCCCTGCATGTCACACTGGATTTTCCACCCAATTAATCCCCCTTTTAAGAACTAGAACTGTTTCTTCTTATGCTGGAATCTGAATTAAAGACGCTCACAGGGACACCGGAATAGATGCTTTTCACAAGAAACCATCTCTGGTTCTCTACGTTGCTTCCTTGAGTGGCTCAAAGTTGGGAATCTGCAGGAATCTATTTCTAAACTGAGAATATTTTCAAACCTTTGCAAGAGATGCAAAGTGCATTTAAAGCTCTCTCTACTGTGTGCCCACGTTATTACATTTCCCTCCCGCCTTTCCTCCACAAAGCTCAGGGCAGTGCACTTGGTTCCCTCCCCAGGGTTTTTCCTACAACAACCCTGTGAGACCACTTAGGCTGAACGAGAGAAAGGAGGGTCTCTGGCATTCAAATACATGCATTACTCCACACGATTTAAATGACATGTTGTTGGAGATGTGGCTTGGGAGCAGCTCAACCTATGCTGGCCACAGTCTCATGCCGCAACTCTAATGGTGTGGGAGCTGCACCTTGTGGGTTGTGGGGTGAAACCACTTGATGTCACGGGTCCAGAGAATGATGACGAGGCACTTGATCCAGCACCCAGCACTGTCCCAGTGAGTAGTGGCTGAATGGGAGACCACCTGAGAATTCCCAAATACATGTACGTGCAGTCAAGTTGCAACCAACTTACAGCAGCCCCAACAAGAGGCTTTCGAGGCAAGGTTTGCCATTTTCTTCCTTGCATAGCAGTTGGGATCGTCTCCCCATCCAAGTACCAACCCTACTTAGGAGGATTTCCATACATGCCTATAAATGAGGTAATAAGTTACAGACTGGCTCCCACACTTGTTACCCAATGAGGAGGTCTCCTAGTGAGTTGGCGGAATTGGCGTGCAAGGAGAAGCAGTGAGAGGTGGGTAACTTCAGGATCTCCAGCTATGTATACCAGGATTGTCCCAGCTAGAGAACTCATTCAATAAACAGACAAATGTTTCAGCCAAAAAGGAGTTTTTATTGAAAATAATAAAGATAAACAGCATGCAAAAACACACAACACACACTCAGAGATAACTCTAAAGCAGTGGTAAAAACTGGATAGAGTTTGAGGGATCGGGTGATAGTTACCATCCAGAAGAGGGCATCCGGGGGAGAGAGCACCGAGTGACCAGCATGTCATTTTGGAAGACCTCGGACAGAAGTCCAAGGGTGGATGCTGGATTGGAGAGCATGCACACACAACTACGGTGGAGAGGTAGTCCAAATATACTGTGGAATGTACCCAGGGGTAAGATTGCATCTTCTGCCCCCAAACAATCTTAATGGTTGTCCCTGGGGTGGGACAAAGGACTGGGAAGCTGCCTCTGGGGCGAGACAATGAACGGGCAAGGTCTGATAACATCTTCCCAAATGGAACGAAAGTTATCCATGATGACTGACAACCTGCGATGTATGGCTAGGTAAGGCTATCAGACCCCTGAGTCGCCTGAGAATAGGAGAATGGAGAAGGGAAGGCCAGTAGGGCGTATTGTGGTGACATTTCTCAGGGAAAACAAAATTCAACACAGACTCACCATTCTCTACACTAAAATGAGGTCGCCGAGCATAAAAATTGTTCTATCATGAATATGGTCAGGTGTATGCTGATTGATTCAGGACTTCCCTACAAACACTGAGGAGAAGCTGCAGTGACTTACAAAACAGATTGCCCATAAGGTCTACTGACAAAACTTTGTATGAGTTATGGCATAACAAATAGCCAAGTATAGACCATGTCAGCGTGTTTGGATGCGAGGCCCATGCTCATATACCAGAAGAAAGGAGATCCAAACTAGAACCCAGAGCCTTAGAAGGCATTTTTGTAGGATATGCTCCAGGATGCAAGGGATGCAGAATTTTAGACCCCAATGCTAACAGTGTCACTGCAAGCAGAGTAGTGCAATTTGATGAGTGACAAAGGAACCACCAGAGTGCTGCCACACGTGACCCTTCGGAGGGAGATGGTGACAGCAACCGGCTGCTTCTGTATTGCTCAGATGATGTCACTATGCAGATGCAGCCAGATGTGCAACCAGGTGAGCAGGCAATGGATGCAGCCACTGAGCAGATGCAACCAGATGCCCAAACAGGTGAGAAAGTAGTGGCGGAAATTCCTGGGCCAAAAGATGTTCCACAGGAGACAGAGCACACTGCGGAGGCAGAGGCGACTCGGGACCTCAAGTGCTCTCAGTGCACCAACAGAGGAGTTCCAGCTGAGAGACTGATCTACCTTGCAAGGTTGTCATTACCACAAGAACCATCATCACGGGCTGAAGAATTGTAAATGCCTGAACCAGAAGCAAGCAAATGGAGGCTCTACACAAGAACAAGACATGCTCTCACTAAACTACCTAAGGGTAAGAATGCTGTTGGTTGTAAATGAGTTGTAAAGCTAGAAAGGATTTAAATGATGGAGTTGAGAGATACAGTGCCCGATTAGTAGCCAAAGGATATTCTCCGATTTATGGAAGAGATTGTGATCAAACTTTCGCACCAGTTGTAAAATATTCCACAATCAGGATACTTGTAAACATAGCAGCATCCAGAAACAAGCAAAGAGAACATCTGGATATAAAGACGGCATTTCTTCATGATGAAATAGAGGAGGGATTATACATGCAACAGCCTCCAGAGTTCCTAGATAAAAAGAATAAACACCTAGCATGTAAATTTGGGCTTAAGAAAGCTGCAAAGTCATAGAATGATAAATTAAGCAAACTGTTACTTGATCTAGGATTTAAATGAGGCAAAACTGACCTCTGCCTTTACAGCAGACACAAAAATGGGAGATGGCCATGTTGATGGCCTGATTATTTGCCATGAAAATCAAGATGATTGTGCTGAAATTATATCTCATCTAAACGAGGAAGCAGAAGTGAAACATCTGGTCAACATCCAATAACTTAACCGGGAATCCAGACTGAACGAGAACCAGATGGCAGTTACCTTCTTAGTCAAAAACAGAAGATATTGGAACTTCTGGAAAGTTTTGGCCTAGAGCGTGCTAATCCAATACCCACAATGGAAACAGGTTTTTTCAAAGAAAAGGAACCAAGTGAACCTCTACTAGACAACCACAGAGCTGCTATAGGCTAACTTCTTTACCTAGCAATGACAACAAGCCCTGATATTGTAATAGCTGTAAGTAAGCAAACCCACCATGAATGACTGGACTGCAGTAAAAAGGTGAGATATTTAAAGGGTCCTGCAGACTCTAAACCGTGGCTGTCAGCTATCAGAAACCCCACATTATTGGGATATGCTGATGCAGGCTGGGCTAAAGAAAGATTGGACGGGAAATCTACTGGTTATGTATTTTTACATAGGGGCGGAGGTATAAGCTGGGCAAGTCGTAAACAAGAAATTGTTGCCCTTTCCTCTACTGAAGCAGAACTTGTATCAGTTTCAGAAACATGCAGAGATTTAGAGATTTTTTAATGATACTTAATAGTGAAAATGCTAGAGGATAACCAGAGCTGAATAGCTCTCGCTCTTTTTCAGAAGGGAACCCTGTGCGCCCAAGGCACATTGGGATCCAGCACCAGTATGTAAGGGAACTGCAGGGACAAGAAGTTGCCAAGCTGCACTACTGTCCTCCTGAGTAAATGACAGCTGACATCCTTACCAAGCGGCTGCCAAGAGACAAGTTCCAAGGTCTGCAAAATGGTCTGAACATTGTGAACGCTGATGGCTTACGAAGTTGAAGGAGAGAGATGGAACAGGCGACTCGACGTGCCTGGGACGCTGGAGAGTGCTGTATCTCTCTCTGTGTGTATGTGTAACTCCCTTGATAGTAAGCCGCTTCTCTTTGTCTTATTTGAGAATGCCTTCCAACTCCTCCTCTCTCTCTCTTAGTCTCTTGGGAGATCTTTCCTTTGTGCCTCATGACCTTCCAAGGGTAAAGATGTATTTCTCAGAGCTCCTGCCATGAAAGCCTCATTCGCACAGCTGTGTGCAGCTTTGAGGCTGGATTAACTGGCTGTTGGTATAGAGAAGTAACTCTTTAGACTAGATCCAGAGGAGTGAGCCGTGTTAGTCTGTAGTAGCAAAATCGAAAAGAGTCCAGTAGCACCTTTAAGACTAACCAACTTTGCTGCAGCATAAGCTTTCGAGAATCACAGCTCTCTTCGTCATGATGCATCAGACAAAGAGAACTGTGATTCTCAAAAGCTTATGCTGCAGTAAAGTTGGTTAGTCTTAAAGGTCTTTAGACTGGGACTCTTTCTTTCTATTCCAAGATACTGCTGCGAATGGAATCTACCTCAGTAAACTATAAGTTCTATTTTTTCTACAATTTGATTGCCTGAGGATTAATTACTGCATGTTGGGGGAACACTTCTAACCAACTAACTCTGCTATCACTCTGCTACCGAAGAAATGTAACTGTTTCTAATAACAGGCATATTGGTAAGTCATTATATCAATATGCCGATTGCAAATTTAAGACAAAAAAGACCCTCTTGTGGTGGCATGGGCGGGGGGATGGCTACTGCAGTGCAGAGGCAGGGGAAATGGCTCCTGTTGGGCAGGACCCATAAAAGCCAGATTTTTCTATACAGATGGCAATCATCCTGGCTTTCTGGCAATCATTCCTAAAACATTGCCCCAAAGACAGTTTTGGAAACATTGCAAAAAAGTCAAGGAAAGCACAGCTGGTGCATAGACCCACCACAATGCTGAGTGGAAGTGGGGGGGCGGCACTCTTGTGGACAGCACCTGCCCTGGGGTAAACCCCTTCTGCTGAAAAGGCTATCCCTGCTGACCTCTCATTTTGCCACACCTGTGCAGATTCTCCGGTCTGGCATTGCCACATGGATGGGTAAGGGACCAAGAAGGGTTGGTGAGCCCAAAGACTGTGGGGACTGGACTAGATTGCCCCACAAGTCCTTGGAACAAGTGCTAGGCAGGCAGCAGAGGGTGGTGGGCCTTCCTTCGTATGGCCTACATTTGCATTCAAGGGTGGGGCTTGTGCATTTGAAGGCTGAGTTGCACAGGTAATCTCTGCCTTTTTGTGTTGGTATCTCTCTACCTCTTTTCTTTGCACATTTTGTCTCTTCTGGCAGAGGATCCATTAGCTTTGGCTTAACCTAGTCTCTTTTTTTTTATAATAATTTTTATTGGATTAGATATCATTAAATTATACATCACAATCAGTTTCCTTTAATTTTTCCAATTCTAACCCCCTCCCTTCCCCCCCTTTTGTTGACTTCCAACAGTTTTCCAACCCCTTGTCCCTTTTCCCTTACTCATTTTAAATTTATTCTATCTGTCAAACATAATCTTTCACTTTCTTCTAAGCTTATCTATATAACACAGTGCTCCTTCTGTCTTCCTACTTACTTTAACAACTAAATAACACATAACTAAATAATACATTCTTGGCATATTTTATTTTGATAATAATCATTTAGCTAATTTTGGTACTCTACACTCTATCTTATAATCTCATCTTCAATATGGGGCAAACAATTTATCCCTCATTTAGCATATTTTTAGATACTTCTATAAACAGTACATTCAATATAAGTCAACCAATTTAACTTATACTCTATATATTTCTTTTTCTACATATCTCATCTTCATACTGTTTTAATTATATGATTGTATTATTCTTTCATTATGCAACTATCCACCAAAAATAGTCAACCAATTTGACCCATATATATCTCCAAACCAATTCAATCAATTTAACACATAATCTATAGATTAATATATATTTTCCCACCTTACTTAAATTCCTTCATTGCAATTATAAAATTATCTCCATTATACAATTATTGCCAGAAATGAAATTAATTAGTTTCTATCCTTATAGTTGGTTAATTTCTATCATTGTAATTCTTGTAATAACACCTATAATACTTAATACTATATATAATAGTCTAATAAAATAGTTGCTTAGAAATTCTCATTTGCCTCTCCACCCCCCGGTAAAGTCACCTCCCTCTACTTTTATTGTATTTCAGTAATTTTCAAACTGCCACAGTTCTCCTCCCACCTCCCATTTCTTCACTAAATATTGTTTCAGCTTCTCCCAATCCGTGTTAAACTGTCCTGGATCAAGGTCTCTCAGTTTCCTTGTCATTTTGTCCATTTCCGCCATGTACAGCAATTTATATATCCAGTCCTCGATAGTTGGCACTTCTTGCACTTTCCACTTTTGCGCATACAAAAGTCTAGCCGCTGCTGTCATGTAAAATAGCAGTATCCTATATTGTGCTGGAATATCCTCCATTCCCAAGTTCAGTAGCAGGAGTTCTGGGTTCTTATTAATTTGAAATTGTAAAATCTCACTTATTACTCTTATTATTTCCCCCCAGTACTGCCTAGCTACCTCACAAGTCCACCACATGTGATACAAAGATCCCTCATGCTTTTTACATTTCCAGCATTTGTTAGACATATTCAGATTCCCTAGCGCAATTTTCTTTGGTGTCAAATACCAACGATAAATCATTTTATAGACATTCTCTTTAATATTGGTGCATGTCGTGATCTTCAACGTATTTTTCCACAAGTGTTCCCACGCCTCCATTGTTATTTCTTTATTAAAGTTTATAGCCCACTTCACCATTTGCACTTTAACTATTTCATCTTCAGTATACCATTTCAGCAGCACTTTATATACCTTAGAGATTTCCTTTTTATCCTCTTGTAAAAGTGCCTGTTCTAAGTCCGAATTCTCCATTCCTATCCCTCCCTTCACACAGTCCGAATTATAAAGATCTCTGATCTGTCTGTACTGAAACCAATCATAACTTGGAGACAACTCGTCCTGCGTCTTTATTTTGGGTTTAGAAAGTTCCATTCGGGTTATCTCCTTGTATGTTAAACACTGTTGTTCATTATCGACAGTTCTCGGATCTATTACTTCATATGGAACCACCCATGAGGGGATTCCATCTTGTAGGTAATTTCTGTACTTCTTCCAAGTTTCTTGGCTTCTCCGAATATAATGATGTAAGAACATAGAGTCCGCTTTTACTTTATCATACCATAAATATGCATGCCATCCGAATATTTTTTTGTATCCTTCTAAGGCCAGTAATTTCCGGTTTTTCAGCATCATCCAGTCTTTCAACCACACTAAACAAATTGCGTCATAATAAAGTCTTAGGCTGGGCAGTTGCATTCCGCCTCTTTCTTTTGCATCTTGTAACACTTTCATTTTCACTCGAGGCTTTTTGCCTGCCCAAACAAAATCTGATATTTTCCTCTGCCATTTTTCAAACTGCTTAGAGTCTCGAATAATTGGTATTGTCTGTAACAGAAACATCACTCTTGGCAACACATTCATCTTAATTACTGCAATTCTTCCCAACCATGACAAATTCAGTCTGTTCCATTTAAGCAAGTCTTGCTCTATCTGAGTCCATAGTTTCTCATAGTTGTTTTTAAATAAGTCTATATTCTTTGCAGTCAGTTCAATTCCCAGATATTTCACCTTACTTGTTACTTCGCAGTCTGTTATTTCCATTAATAATTGTTGTTTTTGTTTAGTCATATTTTTACATAATATCTTTGACTTCTTTTTGTTTACATAAAATCCTGCCAAATCTCCAAACCCCTTAATCTTCTCTATTACTTTTGGCATATTCTCCATTGGGTCTGGCTTAACCTCGTCTAATTGACTGGCCACCTTGTTCTTTTCTTCAGACTTCTTCTCTCTCTCTTTGTTCCCCTCGTCTTTTTTGGCTTTTCCCGCTGGGTCTGACACATTAACCTCCTCTGGACATATTCATCAGGTCACACCTCATCCTTTTTGTCTCCCTCACCCCCTTTCCCATCAACCCCAAATAGCCGCATCAGGATATTTGCGGACGAGGCCGGCCCTTTAGAAATGTACGTTCCTGACCCGGCAGACGGAAGCCAGGGGACAAACAGGGTGACCAGGGGCTCCGTGGAGTGGGGCTAAATGGACTTGAGTAGCTGGGTAGGTGGGACTCTCAGCACGACCGGCAGCTTTTTGTACACCTGCAAAACAAATCCCCCCCTCCCCCTCCCCATATGATGGGAAAACGCGACAGCCATTTCAACCAGCATCTATTTTAAAGAGCTGGCTCCCGTTTGGAATATCCGTGCTTGTGATCCAGCGCTTGGCCTTTTGAAAGAAGCAGTTGGATCCACAACCCACGGAAACAGTAACTCACAGAGCAGGTAATATTATCCCATTTATATTACCTACAGTACAGCCTTAAACAGAGTCATGCCCTTCTTGTTGCATCGAGTTAAAATGCACTTGGAAGGTTGTAAGTGAACTCTGGTTAAGGTGGAGCTGCTAGCAAAATAGGGAACGCTGCCTGATCTGGCTTCCATTCACTCTGTATCTAGTGCTTTATGGAATCACAGAGTTAGAAGGGGCCATCCAGACCTTCTGGTCCTACCCCCAGCCCAGTGCAGGATGACAGGATAAGCCTAAAATTAATCTAAAATTAATCCCTAGTTTTGTTAATATAAAGACTACTACATTTCCCCTCTTCTCTCAAGCCTTTAAGGGAGCTCTGTGTTTGACTGATGATAGAGAGACATATGATTTAAAATCGACAATTTAGCCTGATGTCGCCCCCCCAGCCATGGAAGGTTGCTGGGTGACCGTGGGCTGGTCACTCTTCCCCAACTTCATCTGTCTCACAGGCAGGGCTTTTTTTCTGGGAAAAGAGGTGGTGGAACTCAGGACGGCACTTTGTGATGTCACTTTGGGTCAGCTGGAACAAGGGGGGAGTTTTTTAAAGTTTAAATCGCCCTTGGTGAAAATGGTCACATGGCCAGTGGCCCCGCCCCCTGATCTCCAGACAGAATGGGAGTTTAGATTGCCCTCCATTTTTTCACCAATCTCAACTCCCCTCTGCCTGGAGATCAGGGGGCGGGGCCACAGGCCATGTGACCATTTTCAAGAGGTGCCAGAACTCCGTTCCACCACGTCCCAGCTGAAAAAAAGCCCTGCTTACAGGGCTGTTGTAAGGAGCAAATGCAGAAGGGAGCCAAACACAGCATCTGACAAAGTGTGTTCTAATCCACAACACTTAATGGGGAATAAAATGTTGTTTGTCTAAAGGTAAGAGGTGTCACAAGACTGTTTAATTTTCGCTGCAACCAACACTGCAGTGCTGGCTGTGGTTAGACTTGCCCAGTGGATTCAGTAGACTCAGAAAGGTCTTAATACGGCACTGTGTTGCAGTCGGCTCTCTGGAATTGTCGATTTAAAAGCCTTTCTCTCGTCAGTAGCTAAGGAAACACCCACCTGCAATCCTAGGCAATCCTAGCACAGGGAATGAAGACGGGTATGCCGCATCAGAGCTGTCTTGAAACTTGGAATGACCGCTTGTTGCCCAGCTAAACAGGCAAAACTGGTTTTCAAAGTAAAAGTAGCTTGACATCTTGCACCATCTTTCTGCCCCACCCATGCTGAGGTTGTAGTGCCCTTTGGCAAACCCCACGCAAATGCGTTAAAGCATGTTCTACAGTTCCCACGTGCTCTCCAGCTAGCCAAGGAGAAGACATTCCCATTTCTGACTATTCCTTGACCCTGGCTCGTCGTTCCCTGCAGCTACGGCTGCACGGATTCCCTTTGGGATCCACCTGGATCCCTCCATTGCCAGGTCCTTCACGGTCCCACCCTCGGCATTCAGTGAAACGGACAGACGGCGATTTTACCAAGGAGTGGAGAAGTGGGAGGTGGGGGACAGTGAAGGGAGCTGGGGTGTCCCTGACATGGAAAGGGCGTTTCAGGGCACGGTCCGTTTCACCAGGCAGCTGGGGCGGGGGGCGGGGGGGCAGTGAAGGTGGTGCGGCCCAGGGCCTCCTGCAGCAGCTGGTAGGGAAACGAAGGAAAGCTGCAGTGGTGAAACTGAAAGTGTGGCTACTCTTCTTCAGTTCCGGGGGGGAGAGATTAATGTGAACAAAAATCGTTCCTTAACTCTATGGGAAAAAACGGCGTAGGAGACTTCGGCTAAAGTACAGGGAGGGCAGCCTCCGTATCTTTCACTGCCCCACCCCGCTTTCCATGAAACTAAGACCTGGCCCACCTGCATTTTTATCTCAAGTGCATTTTAGCAGGTTTGAAATGTAATTCTAAATCCATATTCCTGCAAGGTCATACATTGATTTAAAAATCTATATAAATACATTTAAAAATGCATTTCTCTAGCACATCAACAGCAGCAGAGAGAGGGGCTCCAAAGCGTTTCCAGCATCCCATGTGAACACTGGCCTTACATTGAGGGAACCTGGCCTGCCTTTCCAGTTCGGGCCACTTTCCTCCCCCCGCCCCCGCCAGCTCCTTTTCTTGCTCTTGCGGCATCTCATAAAACGTTCTCTTATCAGCCTCTCTCAGCTCACCGCTCAGCGCCTCCCTTAGCTGGCTCTCTTTGCCTCTCATTCCAGCCCTTCTGAAAGCATCCCCCTTTCACTGCATCTTGTCACAGGGAGCGCTGCTATCCAAAGCTGCCCTTTTTTAATGTTGGGGTTTTTTTTAATTTTTAAAAGTTATTTAAACAAAGAAAAAGCAAACAGTAAAGAAAAAAGAGAGAGTGAACAGTGCTGACTACAAAAACACTATTGGGGGTCTACAAAAGGTTTCCAAAAGGTCTACAAAAGGTTTCCAAATAATTAAAAATAAGTCCATCGGCAATTGCCCTCTAGAGGCGATACCTGCAAATCAAGAGTCAAGCAAGCCTTTATTGGCATATATAAAATATAAAATTTTAAGTACAGAGACTTCATGGCTGTTTGACACATGTTGGATAATGCACTCTCAACGCCCTTTAGCCATCTTTTGGGAGTGGATTTTTTGCTTCACACACGAAAACCCAAAGGATCACTGAAGAGCACTGAAAGTGCGTTATCCGATGTGTGTGGAAGCAGCTCGTGATGCGTTTATAAGACCCTCAGGCGAGAGGGGCGCTCCTGGACTTCCCATCACACGTCTTTTAGGCGCGGAGGGTCCATTTCCGCTGACCCGCGGAGGGAAGCTGCTCCGCTTGACAGCGAAAACCCCAGCAAAGCCGCGCCACGGCCAGGCTGCCGCAGCGGCCTCGAAGACTACATGTCCCGTCGTGCTCCCGGGCAGGCAGCCGGGCGACCCGGATGAGGCCCCTCCCTCCGGCGCGTGCGCGCTGGCGAGCGGCTCCGCCGGCTGGTGCGTGCCGAGAGGGCCTGGCGCTGCTGCGCGTGCGGCGCCCGTTGCCCCCCGCCCGGAAGGAAGGAAGGCCGGAAGCGGCTCTCGCGCCCTCTGCGGCTGCCTCGTCCCGCTCGCCGCCATGGCGGACTCGGCGCAGAACGGGCCCATGCAGGGCGGCGCCGGCGGAGGGGCCGTGGTGAGTGCGGGCGGGGCGGGGCCGGGGGCCGGGGTGGGGGGGCGCCTCTCTCTTCTGTCGGCCGCGCTTCCCCCCAAAGAATCAGAGGCCTGGAAGGGACCCCCCCGGGTCATCTAGTCCACTCCCCTGCACAATGCAAGGGGCGCATAACGACCTCCCCCCCTCCCCCGCTTCATGCCCAGAAGACGGCAAAAGACCACCAGGACCCCTTGCCACCCCAAAGTGGCGATCAGCCTTATCCTGGGCATGTAAGAAGGGGCCACAAGTGACCCCTCCTGCCCTCCCCCTCATGATCTGCCCAGGTTCACAGATTCAGCATTGCTGTCAGATGGCCATCTGGCCTCTGCTTAAAAACCTCCAAAGAAGGAGAGCCCACCAACTCCCGAGGAAGCCTGTTCCACTGAGGGACCATGATAACGTCAGGAAGTTCTTCCTAATGTTTAGTCGAAAGCTCAGTGTGTGTGTGTGTTGGGGGGTGCTTCATTTCACACTCACCGCAACCCTGTGAGGTATATCAAGATGGGTAGCCGTGTTAGTCTGTCTGTAGTAGTGGAAAAGAGTCAGAAACCGGTAGATATCTGGTCTCTGAAGAATCGAGCTGTGGCTCACGAAAGCTCCTACCCTACCACAAATTTTGTTAGTCTTACAGGTGCAGCTGGACTCCGACTCTTTTCTCCTGCAAGGTATGTTAGGCAGAGAGAAGGTAGCTGGCCTAAGGCCACCCTGTGAGCCTGAGTGGAGGTTCGAACCTGGGTCCTTTAGATCCTAGGCTGACAGTAGCCACTACGCCACACGCGCTCCTTTCCTCACGGAGGTGAATGTCATTCTCTCCCTTAAAAAAAGCCCTGCTGGATTAGACCGTTGTTCTGTTGAGTCCATCATCCTGTTTTACCAACCTGTTGCTCTAGAGGGTCACCCAAAAGGGCATAGAGGTGGTCCCCAGCGGCTGGCTCTGTAGATGAAGGCTCTCTCTAGTCTTCTTGGCTAGACGCTGTTGGTGGCCTCCTCCTCCCTGAGTCTGCCTGACCTTTAAAAGGTCTGCAGTTGTGCCCATTGCCATCCACTGGCGTGGATTCGACAGTGTAAATTACTCAGTCAGTGGAAAATGTCCTGTCCTGAACTTTTCTCCCATTAACTTAACTGGGCGCCCCTAAGCTCTAGTACTTGCACTCAGGTCCAGATACTTTGCTTATAGTTTGTTACTCACAATGAGATACAGAGATAGGTTCCAAAAGCCTGTTTTGGGTATGACAATCAACAACTGCACAAACACATCTGTTGAGTGGTTCAGAAAACATAACAAGGTAGGTTATGTTGGTACTTGCTTCTTGTGGAGATAGCACTGATGTTACAAAATGTGAAGCTGTGTCTGGCATGGGTTTAAATGCCACTTGGCTTCTCCAGGGTGGTTAGAAATACTGCATCCAGAAGCCAACTGATACAAAATGAAGTTCTACTGATTTTAGTGGGGCTTACTTCAGTGCAGGCATACTTCTTATCACAGCCTTATTCTCCTTGAATCAATGTTGCAACAATTGTCTTGACTACTGGCAGTGCAGCCAGCTCCTTACCATAGGCAAATAGAGAAGGAAGCCCCCAAAATTTGCTAACGGACCTGTAGAGAGATTAAAGAACCTGAAGGATGCTGGGGCAGGAAAGACAGCTAACATCTTCGTGGTTTGTTTTGTGTTTTTCCGCACGGAGTTGGTGAGACTTTGAAAACTAGATTTATCCTGCCTTTTTTTACTTGGCAGGCAGGACTTTGGGCAAAACGCAGGCAGGCAAGGCTTCTCTTGTGTGTGCTGGTTTTGAACCCTCTATTACTTTCAGATTAAAATAAGCTGTGTGTGCATGCGCGCGTGCGCGTGCACCTTGCTATGCTGATTGTGGCTGACTAGCTCCAGAGTGTGCCAGGACTGATTTTTGTTACAATCCCAGGCAGGCAGTAGGGAGGTGGGGTTAGCCCTTGCAAAGCTGCTACAGGAGGTTTGGTGAGTCAGAGTTTGGGCTGGCCTGGCCTGGTTTCTACTCTGGGACTGTATACTTTTGCTTAGCATGTGGGTGGAGTGTTCTTGCAGTGCCCGTGCGATGCAAAGATGTTGTTTTGGTGCAGCTCTTGGAAAGCACAGTCATAAATGTTTCTATCCAGTTGGGGTGGATTTGAGAGTTAGGTTGTTAGAGGTGCACTTCACACTCGCTGGCAGGTACCTTCAGGGGCAAGCAGAGGCCCAAGTTTTAACGGTGTTAATCTCTTTGGTAAACTTCTAAGCTGTGTTTGCGTGGCGGGGTTTAACAAGGGGAAGTGCCCCTGTGTGTTGGGGTCTGTTACCATTTTAGGTGGCTATGGGAAATTCCCTGCAGTGGATGTAAGCACCTAGGGTGTACTCTTCTTTGGGGCATGTGCCAATAAATTTCCTGTAGT
This sequence comes from Eublepharis macularius, assembly GCF_028583425.1. NCBI lineage: Eukaryota > Metazoa > Chordata > Lepidosauria > Squamata > Eublepharidae > Eublepharis > Eublepharis macularius. Next base: position 94,376,484 of record NC_072799.1, on the reverse strand, counting down.
AAATCCGTCTCAACCATTGCCTGGGCTTGCTGAGGCAAGGAAGTGAAAGCTCAGACAAGCTGCTTGCTGTCCTAGTCATGAGGCAAAGCAAATACCCTTGTGCATTGAATGATGCAAGACTTCTTTTTTGGGCCAGAACCACATTAGGGATCAGTTTGGGTCTTTTGGACCTGTTTCTTGTAGCGCTGGATACAGGGCACTCACCCGCTACCTGTCATGGCTGTTATCAGAGCAACAGGGGTCCCCTCGCACTGTGCAAAGAGGAGGCATCCCAGACCAACTTCACAAGTCTCGTGGTTCATCATTCTATGAAAGCGAGCATGCCTGTTTTTTCTCTTAGAAAAATGTATGGTATTGGTAAGTCCTCATTTGGGGGATTTTGTTGTGTATATTGTATATACTGCCTTTTACTCACCCTATCCATAGCCCAAGGATATGTATATACATATATATTTTAGTGGGAGGTAACAGATGTTTTACATCCTCACTACTTTCCCTTTCCTTGTAGCAATTTCTGATGTCTAATAAACTGGACACAGCAATGTGGCTGTCCCGGATATTCACTGTTTACTGTTCGGCTTTATTTGTCCTGCCTCTTCTAGGGTACGTATAAGAACTGTCTTTAAAAACAATGGTGTCCGTGATATGTGGACCCTCTGAGTGAATGTTGGGTGTTTGAGAAATCCAAGGGGGCAGAGAATGCAAAGAGGGTAGATGTCGGTACACAGGCACGGCCCAGCCACTGTTGAACCTTGAAAGATTCCAGGGGGACAGTTGAGCTTTTCCTGAAATTCTCCTATTGTAATCAATAGGTAAGTAGTTATTGATATTTAATAGTCTCTATCCCTGCCTGTATATGCACATTCAGCTTGAGTGAGTTTAGGCTATTGTTCAAAGCTTTGATGTTTACCTTCTTTAAAGTCTTTTGAATTTTTTTTCACTTGATGAAGTTTTTTTCAGTTGCTGTGAAAGCACATATATAAGTGTAATTAATTTTCACCTGATTAGTAAATATTCTTGGTTTGGAATAGCCGATCCATGTCTGTTTTGCCAAACGCTGTACGCGCAGGCTTGGATCCATCAGAGCATTTCTGTAGGAAGGATTTTTGCTTTTGGAGGGCAAGCCTGTCCTCTGTCTCCTAAAACGCTCCCCAAAAAGTGTTGGGATCATTTTGAGCTGTAGTGGGAGAGGGGAGGAGAGAAAGGGATGATCCACAGGTGGAGATCCTTCTGCCTGCAGATACGTTCTGCTGGATGTAAGCCAACTGCTAGTTCTAAACAAACGAAGATTCTTGTGGTGTTTATTGTTGTATTTTTCTTTCTTATCCAAAGAAACACAAATATCTTCATGATTCCTCCCCCCCCGCCCCAGCTTCCGCCCCAGAGTTCAAGTCATGCTTCTCAGTGTGAAGCAGTGATTCCGTTCTTGACTGTGGGTGTCTTTGGAGCCCATGCAACGATGATGCAATTCCAGTGGGAGGAAGGCCGGGAGCTGTGGCTTGGTTTGTATGGTAACCTCTCCTTTGATAATTCACAGGTTGCACGAAGCAGCGAGTTTTTATCAACGTGCCTTGCTGGCAAACGCCCTTACCAGCGCTCTGCGGCTGCACCAGAGGCTGCCGCACTTCCAGCTGAGCAGGGCCTTCCTGGCTCAGGCACTGGTGGAGGACAGCTGCCACTATCTCTTGTATTCCCTCATCTTCGTGAATTCCTACCCAGTGACAAGTATCCTTTCTTCCAAGAGTTTATTGGAGAACGGGAACCCTTCCACTCCAAAGCAGCTTGATTGCCCGTGTGGCAAACGCGCCAGGGTGTGTGGGGGGCTCAACTCTCCTCTCGACCACAAAGCTTACTGGGTGACCTTGGATCAGTTGCTTATTCCCAGCTTAGTCTACCTCGCAGGGTTCTTGTAAGAATCCAAGTAGCAGTGGGGTGTGTATGTTGACATTCCCATTTAGAGGAGGGCTGGGATGAAAGTGTAATCAATGAGATGTGGTGGTATCATTGGTGTACTTGCTGTTTCAAGACCCGGTAGCCAAAACAAACAGTTCCCTGAACTTACAGCACACTCAGCAGTTCTTGAACATCCTCTTAAGTTCCAGCAGTTTTGTGTCGCTGAGGATGATTGATGAATTTTTAGTAACATAAAATGTTTTTAAAAACCCATGTTGTCTACTCTATGCATCCTAGAGCGCTTTGTTAAGTGTGCTTAAAAATCCCAGGACCATTTTGGTGATTCTCTTGCTCCTTGAGCTTGGCTTCTCAGGCAGCTCTGACTTGACTGTCTCTTAGAAGATCTACAGTGAAATCCTAAGCAGAGTTACTCCAGTCTAAGCCCATTGATTTCAGTGGGCTTAGACTGGAATAACTCTACTTAGGGTTTAACTGTTAGTCTGGAATTTGTAGATAGGAAGTCACAGTGGAGTCAAATGCCGCTGTCAGAATACTACCTCTTAGTCGCTTGGATCTGGAGATGGAAAGGGCTGCAGCCCATTAGGGGCCATTGGCGGGACCACGGCTTGGTAGAGGTCAGTTGTCTAATCCAGTATAAGGCAGCTTCCTGCATTCATCTGGAATGTGATCCTAGCAGCATGTGGACAGATTTGATCAGTTAAAAGAGATGATCGATCAATAACATTATTTGGCCATCAGTAGCTACTGTTGGAGGGGAAAACAGATAGACACATTCCAAAGACGTCTTATACTTGCTTGCTAGCAAAATAAGCCACTTGTGCTCCCATCCCCTAAGACATGGGAGTAAACAGACACGCTGTTCACGTATAGCAGTATACAGAGGAGCCAGAAGTCTAGTCTGTGCTGCGCTCTGGGCTGAAAGTGGCCTAAGAGAAACAAGCAGCAAGGGCCAAATTGTTCGTGGCACGAGGAGCTGTTTTTCACTTGATGACTGAAGAGAAATTGCACTAAGAATTGAATAACTCATTTGGTCAAACTAAGGCTCTCACCTGATCAAAGGAATCGTTGCTAATTAATCGACGCATTTTAGTCCATTTTAGATAAGTCTTGAGGTGAATAAAACTTCTGAAATAAAATAAAAATTCTTCAGAAAGTAATGTGAATTTCCATAGGACTTACTCCCGAGTCCGAGATGCCTTTGAACCTGCAGCCTTGCCCCCTGCTTGCAAGCGCTTGATACTATGTCTGGCCTTGGCGGGGTGGCCCCGTGGGGGTGCCCAAGCAGTGTCCCCATGGGGCAGATTTCCAAGCCTCCAGCCTTGACTCTCCTTCCTCTCTCCTGTCACTGAGGTTGGGTGGAAACATTTTTAAAAGAGGTCAAAGGGAGAGAGAGAGGAGGAAATTGTGCCCAAATAATTATTTTTTTAAAAAAGGCTTGGCTGTCTGGAGTGAAATCCCAGGACTCTCTTAATTGACCAAAGAGATCTGCCCGCTTCTGAGGCTGCTTTACCGAGGATTGCAGGAAGCTGCCTTGCGCTGGCCCATCAAGCTCAGTGTTGCCTGTTCCGACCAGCAGGGGCTCTCCAGGGCCTCCGGCGGGGGTCTTTCCCATCACTGGCTACTTGATCCTTTTAACTCCAGATTGGATCTGGGACCTTCTGCGTGCAAAAGAGAGCCACAGCCTCTTGCATGGAAATGTGAGCTTTAAAAGTTCAGTTGGCCAAAGTTCCTGCTTTCTGTTGGAAAGCAGCTTTGCCTGCCCTGTTCTCCATTGATTCCGGTGCACTGCTCACAAATAGCCTCGGAAAGTAAACAGATTTGCTCTTGACTCTAGGTCCACCAAGTAATCATTTGGTTGGTTGATCTTCATGTTAAAATTTGCCCTCCCACATACAAAGGGCTGGGCTTGTCCATCCCTCCCAGTTGTATGTAGCTGGGCCTCTGGAAACCTCTTGCTCTTGGCAGACCAAAGACTTGCATTCTGACATCCTATGAGGGTGTGTGTGTGTGTGTGTGTTCATAGGATGAGGATGCAGCGCAGTGTATTAAAAGATGGGCCGTTTTCCTTAATGTCTGCTTCAGTGAGTATTTTCCCTGTTCTCTTGTTCTCTTTGCTTCACGCTGCCACCTACACGAAGAAGGTCCTGGATGTGAGTCTGATAACAGCGTGTGGTTCCACCCGTGTTGCTGGAACAGCCCCTGTGCTCCTTGAAGGGAGGGGAGGACGCCAGCGTAGCACGTGACAGGACTAGGCCCCACGGACCACCAGCAGAAAGCACCGGGGGCTGCAAGGCTGCCTGGCTGTCCCAGCTGCCGTCTCCGCCATGGGCAACGTCGTTCTTGGGGCCCCCTGGAACTCCATTGGGAAGCTGCAGTGGGGAGGGGGGAGGGAGGGGCGAAACTTCGGCCCCTCCCGTGAGGAGAGCTCTCCCAGCTGGCGGGAGGGAATGAGTTTGCCCCGGTGTGGCTGTCACTCTGCCTGGGTCATTGGGCTAAAGATTCCCAAGGTCAGAAAAGGCTGTTGGAGCGAGGAGGGGAGAGCTCGGGAGAATGAGTGCCAAAGCTGTTCCGTTTTCTTGACATTTCTTTTTTTTTTCTTTCCCCCCTTTAAAGGCGAGAGGTTCAAATAGTCTTCTTTTTCTACGAAATCTCTTGGACAAATTAAATGCTAATCAGCAGAACATCCTCAAATTTATAGCTTGCAATGAAATCTTCCTGATGCCAGCAACTGTGTTCATGCTTTTCAGGTACGACAGACAGTCCTTTGGCCTATTCGCAGTGGTCAAGCTGTTACGTAGCCCAGTCTGAGCATGCAAGATTTTAGCGCAGCAGCAGCCAGTCCTTGCAGCGTCCCGCTTCGGGGGCCCACCTGACCATCTGGGAAGCAAGATTCAGGCAGCAGGTGTTGCCCCCCAGCCATCGCTTGAGATGGAAGGAGCGGGCGCCTGCCGGGTGTTTGCTGCATGACTGTCTGAGGAGGGTCGCTCTTCTCCTTCCGTGAGAGATCTGTGTGGTCTGTATTTGTCTGCTGTTGGAGGACATGACTTTCAAGTGCCTGAAGAGAGCCCCGATTCTGCTCTCAGAAGGGCAAACTTGGAACTTGAATGTCATACCGAGTAACAGATCTCTGACGTGTTGAGAGAGGAGAGGTCTTTGGAGGAAATGGCTAACTCAGTTCAGCTGCACAGGAGATCCCAAATGCACCCTGGTCTAAGTGAATGAGTGAAAGGCGATGTTGACGGCATCCTGTGAGCTGCAACACTCTCGCTTGCTGTGGAATTGGCCGGTTGACTTTCCCCAGGCTCATTATTTACAAGTCTTCTTTAAAATGGTGCTTGTGGCGTTGTAATGATGAATGCTTTCCCTCAAGTACTGTAAAAGTTGTGCAGTTCTTGTCTAAAGTAAATCTCCTGGGTGGTGCCTGGTGGTGGAGGAGGAACAAGTAGAGGAAAAATGCTTAATTTATGCTGCTTACCACATTAGGAGATGGAAACCAGCTGTATGAACGGCGCCTCCTGGATTTCCCATTTCTGAATGAAAGGCTGGCGTTCTATTGAACCTTCTTCCTCACCGTGCATCGGGCTGGGCTGCACAATATCACTTGGTGTGAAGTCTGCAGCCAGTTTAATTTGTGTGAGGCTCGTGGCTCTTTGCTGCTTTTGCTGAATTGTACAGTTTCAGCCGCTGTGCAGCTAACCTGTGTTAGGGACCATTTGCACAACTTTCCATAAGAATCTGCCCAACTTGTGACGGAAAGTCCACCTTTTCTGTGGTGGTGCCTGGGCTGCAGAATACCTCCCTTAGAGATGCTTGCCTGGTGCCTGGTTTATGGCCCTTGGGTGGTGGGACAGGAGAGCTTTGTTTCCCTGAACAAGATAGCTTTGTTTCCTTTTAATGATCTTTGGTACTGCCCTGTGGGCTCCTTTGGCATTCTATGATGCTTTTTCTTAGCAGCCACAACATTTTCAAAATTAAGGTTGAAACATCTTAAATAACAGCTGGCTGGTGTGCACATTTCTCATCACTTGTGCGCATTAAAATAATTTAAAGGGGGTTTTGTTCAAAAGAATTCCTTCCCTTATATCTGCTCCCCCCCCTTTTTTTCTTTCCTTCCAGTGGGCAGGGAAGCTTGCTGCAGCCCTTCATTTACTACAGGTTTCTCACGCTGCGATACTCCTCCCGTAGAAATCCTTATTGTCGGTAAGAAACTTGGGAGGAATTCCTACACACCCACAATCCTTACTGTGCTTCGGAAATGTGCTATTTTACTGGGCCTTGCTGTATCAGCATGTTGCAATTTGGTGGTTGTCAGTTGTGAAAAGTAAGTCCTTTCTCAGATTGTTGTCCTGAGCAGCAGTGGAAGAGCCCCAGCCTGGATCCAAGTGTGGGGACGGAGCCCATGTCTTGTGCTGGGAAGGCTTAGAATGGCTGGGGCCTCTGGAGGAGACTGTCCAGAGTAGGCAGGGCTGGTCTGGACGAGTGGATGCCTGAAGGCCCAAGGGAGCTTTATCGCAACACAGGCCTCTCCTGTTGGACAAAAGGGACGCCCGCTCTGGATTCTTGCCACTTAAGGCCGACTGGAACCGAATACGTGGCTTGAAACCGTCTGTCCTGGGTCTTCTCCTTCCCTCTTCCCTCACAGTGTGTCCGTTCGACATTGTGTATCGGCCGCTGCACACAGCGCACACGCCAGGGTTTGCAAGGAGGGAGCTCAGTGGGCCGTTCTGCCTTGGAAGAGGCAGGTGTGTGCAGACCTCTCTCCCAAGCTGTGAGATTCTCCGTTACAGAGTGAGAGTTTGGACTCTCTTGTGGGTCTTGAGGCTGTGGCAAAGAGCCAGCGCAGCCTAGTGCTGGCCTGGGACTTGGAGGGAGCCGGGCTCAAGTCCCTGCTTGCCATGAAAAGCACTGGGTGCCCTTGGGCCAGCCACGCTCTCCCACCCTGACCTACCTCATGGTATGTGTAGGTGTGAGGTTAAAATGGAGAAGGGAAGAGTCATGTACATCACCCTGAATTCCTTAGAGGAAAAAGGAGATCGAAAAATGGTAAAATAGGCCCGCCTAGCTACCATCGGGACATGGATGGATGGAGAAACTTGTCTGGTGTTTAAAGTTATATACTTCAGCATGTAACTTTAGTTCATGGCTGCAGCAGCCCTAATAGCCCCGTCTAGCTCAATTGCAGCAGAGCTGAGAAGCTGAGCAGGGCCAGTACTTGGGTGGGAGACCACCCCTGCTTCTCCCTTGCCTGGGAAACCCCGTGAGGCAGAGCGCCATGAGGCAGTTGCAACTTGATGGCACCCTTTCTCTTTAGCTCATGGCTCCTGAGGCAGTTTGTAGTAGAAAGTGAACAGGGAGGAAAAAATAGCCGTGGAAATCCCAGGAGAAATAGCGCTGCTAGAATCCTGAAGAAGCCCCGCCCCCCGCCCCGGCCCCACACATCTACAATCCTTAGAGGCCGGCCCAGCTCCCAAGCGAATGGTCAAACCGACGTCCCCGGGCACAGATTGAGTCAGGCCGTCATTCCTTGGTGCAGGCTGTTCTGAATCAGCGAGTGACCTGCCACTGCCTAAATGTGCTTCTAACACAGAAAAAAAATCTTCTTCTTAGGACTCTCTTCACTGAGCTGCGGATTGTCATTGAGCATGTGATCATGAAGCCGTCGTGTCCCGTCTTCGTGCGCCGGCTTTGCCTCAGCAGCATTTCCTTTATCAGCAGACTTGCGCCCACAGTCTCATAGCCAGCTTCTGGCCGGCAGATGGGTGCGTCTAACGAACATTCAGAGCAGCTGGGGTTTGTAAAATTCTGCATCTCGCTCAAGGTTGTATGAAAATCTGTCATTTCTCTTCCAAGAGCATCTTCTGTGAATTGTATCCTATGTTTAAAGAAACAAGAAATTTAATCTTGGTTTTCAAGAAGATTTTGCTGTGCTTTTGTGAACAATGAATGGCTCTGTCTTGGACAAGATACTTCTCAAGGCAAAAAAAACCCCCAACCATGCCTGCATTGTACAAAATCGCCCATGTGCTGTCGTGTCTGTTTTTGTCAGTACTGAATGAAAATATTTTATTTAAAAAAAGAGTGTCCAGGCAGTGCACATTGGATTGTGTCTAATGAGCTTAAGGCTCTGCTGCAGCATAATTGTCCAGTCTCTTTGGGGAAACAAATTGGAATATCTATATATGCAGTACGTTTGAGTCAGTATTCCTTCCATTCAATAAATGGAAGAATTTGCTCAAGTCAGCCAGTCTTTGTAGTCAGTACAAATCAGAATGTGAACAGCATCTGAGTTCATTCAGATTTATTTGACGCTTTTTCAAATGCATAGCTCCCTCCCCTCCCCGTAACATTTATTTCTTTGGAACATAAATATTTCTCTAGACCGTAGAAATGCACCGCTGTTTTCACTGTCTTCCAGATGCAGGAATCTTAAAAACCCCGTCCTTAAGGTGGTTTTGAAAGATCTCCTTAATGCCAGTGGTTGTGGACTCCAGTTTATCTTGGGAATGACCGTGATCCCGGGCAAGTAAAAGTTAAAACAGCTTCCAACACAAGGCTCCGGTTTCATTCTTCACCCGTCCCCCGCCTCAAGTGTCTTAGGGCCCCGATCCTAAACCTGTTTTGGGACATAACACACGGCACTCTGAAATCAGGAGGATGCCGTTCCAAATACTGGGCACAGTCCTGCTGTACTTGGGCATGCCACCAGCACCTAGGAGGATTGCCACGGGCTGCGTCACGCTCTCTTTTGCCCGTGGAGGGGAGCAAGGGCAGGCTTTGTGCTAGCCCCTTGTGGGGAGTAAGAGGTCTGGGCGTGCCTCCCATCTCCTCTGCCCGCCCACCCAGCCCCTGTCCCTCCGCCCTGGTCAAGGAACACTCGGTCTAGCTGGGTTTCTTGTCTGAGTCAGAAGGGTGTACTAAGCATGCACGAAGTGTGCACAGGCTTGGGTTGCATGGTAAATTTCCATGAACGAGTGATCTTGTACAGATGCTTCCTCGTGCTACAGATCCCCAGTTTGCCAGCCGTGCTGTTTCTGAGGGTCTCCTGTCCCCTTGGAGCAGGAATGGGGGGGGGTGGATTTAGGCTTGCAGAGGAGGGGGTGAGGGAGGTGCACGTTGCTGACAAATAGTGGAGCTTTACTGAAGGATCCGTTCCACTGACCCCAAAGTCACGTGTCGGCTTGGCCTGCTGTGTACCCATGGTGTGGGCAAGCAGAGCTCTCTCCCCCCCTGGTGAGTCCCTCCGCGGGAACTGAGCCTGCACAGGGAAGGATCAGGGCTAACGTGTTTAGGACAGAGTTGCTCGTGTGTAAAGTAATGTGGCTGCAGATACTTCAAGAAGAGCTCTCCTACTTTCAGAGCAGTCACCCAAGGACGGCTGTTCTTAGCCTTGGCTTTCTTGTTTCCTAATGTTGATTGTTTATGGCTTTAGAAGGAGAAACTGCACAGATTTTAATTTTTAACACATGAATCTGAGCAGCGTTAGTAGTCCAGTTATTTTATATTAAATTAAATTAGTCTTAATAAAAGTATTTTAATGTGAGTTACTGTTTAGTCTTCCTTCTGCCCCTTGAAACCAAAGACTCGTTTTAGACAAGAAGCTTATAAGCTAAAAGTGCTCCTGGATTTCAGACTGCAGGGATGTGCAGGCCGATCGAATGTGCAAATTGTTCTCCTACCCAAAACAATCGCTACACAATCAGTATGTTAGGGTGTGAAGGGTTAAAAGCCTGCTTGACGTGCTAATTTTCTACAGATGGGAAGATTTTGTGAAAATCTTCAGGAGCAGCCAGGTGACTTTCCCTACCTGTCATCTGAAGTAAGACCCACCAAGAACCATCTTAGCCAGGGCTGAGCCCTTTGGGCAGGGCCAGACTCCTTCCCTCAAGCCCAAATTGTGAAAACACCACGTGGGCCTGTTAGAATGTCCCCTTCCCTTGTGACGTGTTTGGAGGGGCTTTCAGCAGGAGTTCGCCGATGAGTAAGCTCACTATGTTCCTACGTACCCAGCCCTGTGTGTGTTTACTTAGAAGTAAATTCTTCTGAGTTCTATGGGGCTTACCCCAAGTAAATATGTATAGGTTAATTTGAGAAAGCCGACCAACAAACAGCCCAGCTTAGCCCGTCTCGTCAGAGCTTGGGAGCTACTCAGGCCAGCCACCGTCAGCACTTGGGTGGGAGGCCACCAAGAAAAACAGTGGCTGCTACACGGAGGAAAGCAGTGGCAAACCACCTCTGCGCCTCCCTTGCCGGGAACGCCCTGTGGATGGGTCATCACGGGTCAGTTGTGAGACTCAGTGGCACCTTCTGATTTGGAAAAAATGCCCTTAAAACTGGGAATGCACCTCAGGACACCTCAAGAAGTGCTGGTGAACATCTCGTTCTTCTGTTGTAATATCCAGTCGGAAATACATTCAGGCAGTTTGGGTCTCCCTGGTGGAAATTCTTCTTCCGGTGTCACCTTGTGTCTCCTCCTCTCTACTGGGCATTGTGCTTGCCAGCACGACTTACTCAGCCCAGGTCTGTCTGGTTCAGGACCTGTCCTAGGAATGTTCAGGGGTCGTTTGCATGGGACGCCTCCTTGTTCCGGTCAGTTTCTTCGTTGTTCACTGTCTTATTACCTCTTGCACGGTCTGGTCTGTTTGACTCATTCAGTAATTGGAGTGACGCGCTTTTTAAAACAAGGTTTCCATGTAAACACCCTCCGTTTTTTTCTAGTACAAAGTGAATGTCCTTTTAGATAATGCTTATTCATTCCTTACTTGTCCGTAGCTCATACACTGCAATTTGCTCGCTAAGTCTCTTCCTGTTGACAAATGTAGCCGACCTTAAAAATGGACCATAAAGGTACGACTCAGCGGCTCACTTCCTCAGCTTGTCTTTAAGGAGGTGATGTGAACCTTGGTATGCAAGAACGCTCCGTGAGGCCTCCCATCTAGGTTTCTTTGTCCTCCTTTTGGATGGTTTTTATGAATTAAGCTAAAAATACAATAACTTCCGATGGGAAATAAGCAAAAGATTAGGATGGGAAGTCCGAATGTATTTTGAGATTATGTGGAACTGTAAGCAAAATATTGCCGTTCTCTAAAGAGGAGAAAGGGCGGCCTCATCCAGCTTTAGCGTTAGGCAGCGTGTCACCTTGGTTGTGTCCTCCCAGCTGGCAGGGAGCCGTTTCCGTCCGGCTTGAATCTCGTAGCTCAGCTCGTTGGAGCAGGCCGAGTCTCTTCTCTCCAGTTGGCGATTCTCAGCCCCAGCCAGCAGCCGCACCTGAATGAGCTTGATGTGGCCTCACATTTGCTTTGGATTTGCTGCTTCCTTTCATCTTCATTCACCAAACAGGCTGCGTCTCTTGGAGAGCTCTCTGTTCTTTTTCCTTGGAAGTGTTTTTAAAAACGAGGGGTTTGCCAATAAAAGCACCTTGGCCCTCTACGTCCGGAAGGCTGGTTCAAGTGGCGTTTGGGATGGGGCCGTGGCTCAGTGGTCGATGTTTGGTGGCGCCTGCAAAGGGCTCCATGGGCAGCCCCCGGCCTCTCCGGTCCAGAGGCGAAAGCCCCTCCCTGAGACCCTGGAGAGCTGCTGCTGATCAGGGCTGGCCGTGCTGCCCCGGGGGGACCGGCGGTCTGTCTCGGCCTAAGGAAGCTTCAGGCGTCCGTCCATGTCTCCCCTCGCTCCATCAGTTGGATCTGTAGGACCCAGCCCTAAATCACGACTTTTGAAACTTCCTCTTAATTTCCAAAGCGGCTGTTATTTACTCAAAAGGAAGGTAACCCTGAATGTAAGCCAACCCCCCGTGAACTAAGTTACACACCATGAAAAAATGGCGCTGGACAGAACAGTTAACTTGTATGCAAATGTAAGATGACCCCCCCCCCCCCACACACACACACCTTTCATGGCATTTGTGGGGGGAAATCCAGTCTTGAATTGGAGTAAATACTGTGGTCCAAAGCTGAACGTTCCTGGCATGGACAATTTCACCTCCGAGCTAGGGTTGATGAACTCTAGACTTTAAATCATTGCCATATACCTAGGGACTTTGAATTCTGGGTAATTCATACAAAATACATCACTTGTTTGGTTTTACACGATATTTTCGGTTCTGCATCGTTCATGCCAGGAGGGAACAAGAACACCAACTCTGTCTCCGATCTTACTCCGCTAAGCCTCTGCTTTCTGAGGTTTTTGTAAGCCTATTAATCACAGTCATAGTACAGCTAGAAACTTGTTTTAAAACTGAAGCTGATTTCTGTGCCCCCCCCCCCAATTGTCTACTTTTCCTGCTTCCCGGAGTCTTGGCATACAAACCGTCCTGTCTGTCCCTGTCTGGTATGTTTACTTTTGTTTCCTGAGTAAGCAATGCCTGTCATGGATCTGGGCATCCCTTAGCTCTTGTTTGCTAACTGACCATGCTTTGTGTGTGGCATTGCCTCAGGGTCACTTGTGAGGAATGAAATCTAGGACCCCCCCCCCTATCAACTACTGTTGTCTCTGCAGCTCGAAACCGCCAGTTGAGCTCCTGCCTGTATTTGCAGTTCTGGTAGCAAAGGGCACGTTATGTATCCATTGCTTAAAAGGGTGATGGGTACAGAACTGGCAGTCTTGGCCAGAATCCAGGGTGTTTTCTCCTTAGGGCCCTCTCCTGCGTGGTTCACTTGGTGGCTTGGTCATTTCAGCAGCAAACCTCCTATCTGTTCTCAGCAGGAAAGCCGGCAGTTTGGGGAGACAGGAGAAAAGTGGAAGTCTCGGGTGCAGATGCAGAACGGAATGTTTTCCACCTTGCCGTCTTCTCCAGTCAGCCTTGCGCTCTTTTTCAGTAGATGGAACAAAACACAACAAAGCAAAAGCTGCACTTGAAGAAGCCAACGTGTCATGAAGTGGTATTGCGTACGTGCACGGAGATACGACTTCCCACATAGGGCCTAGTCCCTATATTGTGTATAGCGCTCTCACGCACACACACACACTTGTACAAGTAAAAGTGCTTCTCTTAAAACATTTATAAAGTACCTTTTACCAAAAGATTCTAAGGCAATATACATAAAAACTGTGGTAATAAATTGTCCTTAAAAACCAAATTCATATGCAAAAGCAAAGCCAGAATATCCAATCGATTGTAAAGGAAAGGCACTTTAGAATAAAACTCTGTTACAACCTTTCCTAAACATAGACTCAAGTTTTGATTAAACATTTTTATCCTACTTTCCCCTCTAACTTAAAGTGACTTAAATATATAATTGAAGCCATAAACCCCTCAATTCCCTCCCCTCCCCTAACCAAATGCAATAAAATGCCTGCAATCCAGCCCTCCTCAAAAGCGCTGGTGGGTAAGGGAGCCTTGCTGCATCTCCTCAAGGTTTCCTGTGATGGCATTCCCCTCACCTCCGCAGAGAGAAGGCGTCCTTGAGATATCGAAGGGGAGTCTGTTCCATAAGGCAGGGACCCCTACAGAGAATGGGCCCACACTGATCGCTGCCTTTTGTGAGAGGACAGGAAAAAAGAGCGGTGAGAGGGCAGATTTTGATCAACCACAACATTTGATTTATATACCGCCCTTCAGGGCAGCTTAATGCCCACTCAGAACGGTTTACAAAGTGTGTCATTATTATCCCCACAACAAACACCCTGTGAGGTGGGTGGGGCTGAGAGAGCTCCAGAGAGCTGTGACTAGCCCAAGGTCACCCAGCTGGCTTCAAGTGGAGAAGGGATGTATAAAGAATTGCTATACGTTCACAAAGTCAATATCCCTTCAAAATTAAAATTACTATTTGGGGCCAAGGTAAGGAAGAGCTTCTGAACAAAATAGGGGGGAGATCAATTTGAGTTCTCGGGGCAGAGATTGCACTTCAGGAGGAGACGTGATGTCTCTCCTGTTTGTGCAGAGAAGCGTGGCTATAGCTGCAGCGACGTTTCTGTGCAATACCCCCTTCAACACGGCCGTTGCACACATGCTGCCCCCCTGAAGCGCGCTTGACTGAGAGCTGCCGCCAGACCTGCCTCTCTGCTGTGTATCTCCTCGATCGCTGTGGGAACATTTACAGCCTTGAGAGATTGACTCTCGCTGCTGTTAGGCACACACTTACAGAGCACAACATGTGAAGAGGCCCCATGTCACCACATGGGGTGGTGGCGTGGGGTTCCGTACACGGCTACATTTTCCCTGCTGGAAAGCTGAAAGCACTCTTGTTTTACGATAATTCAAGCACTTCCGTTTTTCATGCCATGTGGATGCAAGAGAGAAGCCTATGGGAGTCTGGGTTTTTTAAAATGAACGGCGGACATCTGCCACCTGTTACACCTGCACAGCCAGAGCAACTTGTCCCAATCTAGCAAGCAAGACTGACACACGGAAAGGGACTTCCAGATGGGGGGGAACTCTGCCCTGAGGTTGGGTGGCCTTGAACTTGGCGTCTGTACAGTGATGTGCCTCCAGAAACGAGGTATGGGGGTAACAAGGATGGGATGGGAGAGGAGAGGAGAGAGAGGAGGAGGGCTTAATGCTGGCCAAATCCCACACTTTGGCTTCTCCTTGTATTGATTTAACCCCCCTCACCCAGGCACATGCAATAAAAAGGGGAGATACAGGTCTTATTTAACTGGCTGATAGTGTGTAAGCTTTGTGTTTCCTAAAAGAACACTGTACTGAATGGTGAGATAAGTATAACTCCTTTCACAGCTATTTGGACTTGATAGACAAGAAGCACATGGAACTGAACAACAAACAGAAAATAAGGTGCGTGACACAGTAAAGGTTTAGTGTAGAATAATTACCCTGGCTCTCAACTGAACTCCCCAGAGATTATACTTTCCCCCCCAGCATGCGTTAACAAGTTGAACTGAGCCATAGTTAACCAAACATGGAGAGATTTGATTCCTTTTTCTCAAAACAGGGTTCTTCAGCACGTAAGGTTCAACTCTAACCTTTTGCTCACCGCTTACACTTGGGTTCCACGCTGCTCCTTTACCTCCCAGAGATTCTGCTTACAGAACTTCTACCTTGAAAGGCATTTCCTTAAAACACCTGGCCCCAAACTCTAACTAAAAGCCAGAACAAAAAACCTCCGCCGAGGCCCTTATCCGAGGCTGCAACTTCCCTGTTGGAAGCAAAAGGTGATCTTTCCCCCTCCTGAAGCTAAGGCTGGCTCGCCCCCTCCCAGCCAGTGGAGTTCCAGGGCTCTGCTGGTGGAGCCCTGGGTGTGT
This sequence comes from Eublepharis macularius, assembly GCF_028583425.1. NCBI lineage: Eukaryota > Metazoa > Chordata > Lepidosauria > Squamata > Eublepharidae > Eublepharis > Eublepharis macularius. Next base: position 94,361,376 of record NC_072799.1, on the reverse strand, counting down.
GCGTGTGTGAAAGGGGGGGCGGGGGGGAGAGAGAAACCCTGTTCGAATCCCATCAATCTGCTGTTTGTTGAAGAAGGCAAAGGGACATAAATCCCGTTCTTCAGTCAGCCGCTATGCCAGATTTCAAGCTTTGTTAAAGGGCTGCTCAGATGCAGAATGATGAGAACCCCTCCCCTTTGTGTACAGATATGTGTATTTGTTTATACCTTGCTTTCCTCCTCTGGGGGGGAAACAAAGGAGCTTACAACATTGGTCTCCCCTCCTCCATTTTATTCTCCCAACAGCAACCCTGTGAGGTAGGTAAAGCTGACAGTGACTTGTCCAAGGTGACCCAATGGGATTCCACTCAGGATATGTGTACACAAGCTGGGCCTCCGTCCGTACATTTATTCCCCTTACCTGAAACAGGCTGCATCAATATATTGAAAGGTATAAATGCCCTTTTTTTGGTACCAAGAAACTTGTATTTCCTTAATAACTGAACCATGGGAGGCAGGGGGTGGGGGCGGCAGCAGCTTGTCTTCCAGAGTCACTGCACCCCATGTGGCTCAGAGCAGAACATAAATTTTTAACAATAAATTGAAAAATTCATCATTTCCCCTGTCTTTGAGGCCTGAAGCACGAAATGCTAATCTCGGCCTCAGAGGGGAAATAGTTCTCCTGCATATTTGAGAAAATGTGAAACCCTTTCAAGGAAATCTAATAAACATAATCGTCGCAGCCTGCTGACACGAAGGAAAAAGGACCTCATTCGCTCTTTTGTTTTTGTGCTGCAATTTAGTGGCCCCGGCTGATTTACAAATTGGATCACGACAGTAAATTATCCATGCCTGTACCTGTGAAAGTAAGCACCGGGATCCATATTTGTTTGGAGTTCTGCTTCAATCAGCAAAAATGATAAATTTGATGCTTTGAAATTGGAACTATCAAGGGCCCTCTGCAATGATTGAGCAAAATGTCTCCGCTCATAATTTATAGTGACCCTTTTTCATTCTAGACACTTTGTATGTCTAATATTTATTTCAACGCAAATTAAATTGTCCCCCCTATATTATCACATCTCTGCTTTTATTGATGTTGGCAAAATCAAATTGCACTCTCTGGACCCCCCTGCCCCTGGATTTAAAGCAGTGTCCATTTCAGATGGCAAAAACAACGTCTCTTATTAGAGTTCTGGCTTGTTTTGCCGTCCTGTCTCACCCAGCTTGGGTGCTTTATGTATCTGGGGTGTTCTTGGTTGTCTAAGTGTGTCTGGATTTCAACAGGATGTGGAGTTGTTTTCTGTTTCCATTTTGTTTCATTTTTCATTGAAAAAAATTCTTTTTATTGCATTCCTTTTTGCCTCCTATTTGTTTCATTTCTGACTGTTATGTCTGTGGAATTGGATGAAATTCCTCTTTACCTGAAGTACCCTAAATGGCAAATATTTGATAAATAGGAAAAGGTGCCCAGTTTTCAAGACAATTAAAATGCTTGCAGAGCAGATGGGGGCATCCCGAGATGACGGGTAGCAGGACGGAGTAGGGACAGAGAGGCATTTGGCAACCTGAGAAAGGCAGGCAGCGTGAGAGAGAGCCTGCTGCATTTGGTATTTCAAGGCTGCAGGCAGAGTGACAGGAGGAGATGTTCCCAGAAAGCCGGATGATCTAGCAGAGTGGGTAGAGAGACCATGACATTATCCAGAAAGCGAGTGTGAGAGCATTGTGGAAAACAATGGAATAACCACACTTGGTGGAAATCACTTGATTTATGTGCACACTGGGATGAGTTTCTGTCTCTCTCACCCACTATTGCCATCAAGCCTCCATTTTGACTTTTTGTTCTCCTGCCTCTTTCTACTGAGACCACCTCCTCTCTGCCAATCACATTCAGCCCAAACGTGAGTTTCAGGCCATCCCCAAGAGAGAGACTGAGAACCAACAGAGGGTGGGTGGGATCTGGAAGTGGTCGAGCCACCTTAATCTCGTGCTAACTGGAGACAACAGCTGCTGAAGAGGGACATCAAGCCTCTTCCTCTTCCTGTCTGTGGGATTATCAATGACCTTCCAGTAATTAATCGGGGAAAGCATATCTAATACAGAGAATCTGACTACGCAACACTTAAACCTCGGAAAGCCCAGGGCTTTTTTTCAGCTGGAATGTGGTGGAACGGAGTTCTGGAACCTCTAGAAAATGGTCGCATGGCTGGTGGCCCCGCCCCCTGATCTCCAGACAGAGGGGAGTTTAGACTTTAGACTTTAGAGTCTAAACTCCCCTCTGTCTGGAGATCAGGGGGCGGGGCCACCAGCTATGTGACCATTTTCACCAAGGGTGATTTAAACTTTTAAAAACTCCCCCCTTGTTCCAGCTGACCCAAAGTAACGTCAATGGTCCTGGGAGCATGCATGCACTTTGCGCGCACACATGTGGTCCCAGGGGCACCACCTCCCGCCAAGAGTCCCCCCCCTGCAGGCAACCCACTGAGTTGCACCACCTCTTTTCCCAGAAAAAAGCCCTGAGAAAGCCCACATTTAGCATTCCTCAGTAGGTAGGTAGAATTTTTTATTGTGTATGGCCATTGGCCTTTTCAAGTTAAAACACGTAACAACCAAAAATGTAAAATTCTGGGTTACAGACATTAAAAATGTCTCAATTTGATCTGCTGATGTATGGCCATCTGCCCCGGACTCCTTGGCTAGGTGTCTGGATGCCGTGGCGAAATGGCTGTGCCAGAGCCATCTTGAGTCCCCAGAAGACGGAGGTTCTGTATCTGGGTCGTGGGACAACGGAATCGGGAATCGGGCTCCCAGCCCTCGACGGAGTGCGGCTGCAGCCTCCATCAACAGCGAAGAGCCTGGGGGTTTTCCTGGATGCCCCACTCTCTGTGGAGGCCCAGGGGGCAGCCGTTGCCAGATCTGCATTTTTTTATCTTCAGTAAGGCAGGCAGTTGGCGCCCTGCCTCTCGTCCCAGGAGAGGGGAATCCATGCAACGGTCACCTCTAGACTGGACTACTGCAATTCGCTGTACACTGGGCTGCCTGTGGGCTTGACCCAGAAGTTACAACTGGTCCAGAATGCAGCGGCACGCGTCCTTAGAGGGATGCCATTTAGGGCACAGATCCACCCTGTGTTCTGCCAGCTGCACTGGCTCCCAGTTGAGTTCCGGATCCCGTTCAAGGTACTGGTTCTAGTATTTAAAGCCCTTCATAGACCTGCATACCTACGGGGCCGCCTCTCCCATCATGTCCCCTGTGGGGCCTTGTGCTCCGTGGATACGCAGCTTCTGGTGGTCCCCGGCCCAAGGGACATTCCGCTGGTCTTGACTAGGGCCAGGGCCTTTTGTGCCCAGCCGGGTGGAACTCTCCCCTAATGGAGATCCGGGCCCTGCAGGACCTCCTACAGTTCCGCAGGGCCTGCAAGAGGGAGCTGTTCCACAGGGCCTTTGGCTAGGGGCCAGCACTTTGTCCCCCTTCTGGCCACCCTGCTCTCCTTTTGTGGTCACCCTGGAGTTGCATCATGGCAGTGCCTGTGGCTTTTGGTGACTGCAGCAGCCTGATTTGCTTGGTGGCGCCTGAACTTTTTCATACTATTTTGACCAATGTGGTTATAATGTTTTTATTGTATTTTTAACTGTATGTCCTGTTGGAAGCTGCCCTGAGCCCTCTTGCAGAAAGGGCGGGGTATAAGCTGAAGAAAATAAATAAAATTCACAATCGAATCCAAAGTTTACCATCCAGTTCTATTAAGCGCTTACTTAGAAACCACACTTGCTGTAATTTTCCTGGTGGCCAGGGCAAAAGGTGGCACCTTATAGGAGTTTTTTAGTCCGGAGTAATCCAAATCGAATTGTTTGAATTGCCTACTGAAAATCCAGGTGGCCCAGCGCCCTCCAATGCACCTTCTTCTTCCTGCTCAGAGACCACCCTCTCTCCCTCTCTCCTTATCTGGAAATACTCCTCGGACATCTTTCCCAAACCACCACCTTCTTCACTTTGGTCCAGTCCCACAGCTCTTCCCTTCCCTCGTCCCCTTTCTCCAAACTCGGAGAGAAGATGATCTTCAGTTTTCAACGCGAGCCTCTGAATGACCCTTTTAAATCTTGAGCCTAGTGCCCAAGTGATGTCAGCCCGGCAGTGACTTCAGCTCATGATAGTAACTTTATTTGCAAAAAGAACAACGTGGCTCCTGAGGGAGCCAGATATATACACCTCCAACCCCACCCCATTTCAGTAACTCCCCAATAAGAACACGGGCTCTAGGATCCTTCATTTGCATGCACTAAACAAAAGGTAACATGTTTACATGACCAAAATTGGCTCATATCCAGGGGAAACGATTGGTTGCTGTTAACTCTAATTCCAAATAGGATTGGCTACCTGAGGAGCCCTGTTTTCCTTGAAGCTAGCCCAATACATAACAGACCCTATAAGTGGACCCAGACCCAAATTATTGTGTGTCTTTGCTTCTCTACCCACTTTAGAACTACAGCTAGCCTTGGTCCCCAGATGCTTTCCGCCTGGAGTTATTTTTTGGATTACTGGCGGTCTGAATGTTCAAACTCCTGCATTGGGATTTGAATTTTTGTCTAGGAGCTGCACAGTTAAGTAGCTAGAAGCCCTGCTTCATCCTTATTCCACCCTTTTGGCCTTTTGCCTTCTTTTTCTTGAGTGCTACACATTGCACAGCGTGTGGTGGCATTTGGAATATTTGTATTTTGTCTAGGGATGCTGTGAATTTTGCAAATAGCGTTTTTAGTGCCCATACCATGTTTGATCACTGCGATCAGCCGTGAGCCAAATGGCCAGTCCCCTGCCTTTGTGTCTGTGCTGTAGCTGCGGAGGTGGCGTTTCATTTCTATGCCTTGCAGGAGCTTTTGCATCCACACATTAGGCAGGGTGATTCTATCCAGGGCCATGGAAGGCTAGGATGAGTAATTAAATGACACATAAAGATGTGCAAAAAAGCATGCGTGAAATAACATCGATACCAGAATCTTAAATGAACGTAAATGGAAAGATTTTCTACAGAGAGAGAGAGAGAGAGAGAGAGAGAGAGAGAGAGAGAGAGAGAGAGAGAGAGAGAGAGTTTACAATTGTAGGGTTAATTCTTTGCTCACTGTCCAAGTATGCAATTGCCAAGTGATGTTCAGCAGCAACAGGGCTGGGGGGAAGGAAAAAGGTAGGGCACCCATTGGGCTGAGAATGTGCACACATTTTGTATTTTCTTTATTTATACTCCACCTTTCAGCGGAGACCAAAAGCAGCAGACACGGTTCTCCTCCCTCCATTTTATCCTCCCAGCAACCCTGTGAAGCAGGTTAGGCTAAGAGAGTGTGTGACTGTCTCACGCTCACCCAGAAAGTTTCCATGACAGAGTGGGGATTCAAGCCTGGATGCCCCAGAGCCTAGCCAGACACTCTGACCACTTGGTGCCGATTGCACTGCACTGCACTGCACTGCACTGCACTGCACTGCACTGCTTGAATACATGACAAGTGACAAAGTGGTCTGAATAGTTATGAACCGCTGAACTGTCTGAAGCTGAACAATTGGCTCCGTGTTCATGACTGGTGAAGAGATTCTGAGATGAAGTGGTGGATGTTCGCGCAAACCTCATCTTCACATGGCCGCTCTGCTGCTGCTGTCGTTGACTTGATGCTCAATACTCTTGTTATTGCTTGGATTTTCTCATTATCCCTCTCAATAAACCTTATTTGGAATTTCACTATATCTGGATTCTTTCCAAGCTTATAGGGGAGTTTCCCCCTTTATCAGCCGATCACTTTGGGGGCATTTGCATGGGACTGCCCCGATTGTGGATGCTTCCTTAGCCAGGTGGAAGGGAAGAGAAAGGAGGACAGATCTGAATAAAAGGGTGGTAAAAGGGTGGTTATGTAGATATTTATACCCTGCTTTTCTCCCACAGTGGGGATCCAAGCAGCTTACAACAACATTCTCCCCTTCCCTTTTTTATTTAAACCACCACCCTGTAAAGTAGGCCTGGCTGAGAGAAAGAGAGAGTTGGATGCAGCCAGCTTTTTCGCTCAATCTCATCAAATCCCCCTCCTTCCTACAAATACTGCTCTATATGGCTTTTCTCCGTGCAGGTCCCATGACCTGCAGCATAGCATTTTTGATGCCCTCCCAATTCAGCCATGGAAAAGCTGGTTGGATCCAACCCAGTAACTGGCCCAAGATCACTTAACAAGCTTCACGGCAGAGAGGGAACTCAAACCCGAGTTTCCCAGGTCCTAGTTCAACACTGTAACCCAGGGTTCAGCACACCTTTTCTCTTTAAAGAGCCAGACCAGAATTCAGAGCAAAAGGTCAAGAAAGGGCTAGTGTAAGAATGCCCGTATGGGTACCCCTTACCCTTTGTCAAAGAGCCTTGCCTGCTTCCTCACAATTCTTGCTTGCTTCCACCTTCCAAAGATCCTTGCCTGTCCCTCTCCCTCGTTCCAAAGAGACGGCCTGGTTTCTTCCTCTCCCCCCCGCCCCTTCCCAAAGATCCTTCCGAGTTCCTTCCGACCCCTACCTTGCGGCTCCCAGGTGGTGCTTGGGGAACTCGCTGCCACCACGCTGCCTTGTTCATGGAGAGGAGGCGGCCAGTGGCTGGGACGGGTTCTGCTTCTCCGGGGAGGGGGGGGGGAACCACTTTGACCCAGCCCTTTTGAAATAGTGTGCATATGCAGCTGTCACATAAATGGTTGGGGGGAGGGAATTTAACCCACATTTTTTTTGTGGGTTAAGATTTTTCTGTAACCGCCCTGGGGAGAGTTCTCGAAGGTTGCAGAAGCATCTAATTTCTAGCCTTGTGGCCCCAATCCACAGGTTTACGTGTCTGCAGGTTGAGGTCATTTGGATATCAATATATACTAGAAACATACGAGCCCTCTGCACCATCGTTTTAGTGCACAGGCACTAGCAATTCTTCACCTCATTTCTTTTTTGGAAAACATCTCCCTTTGGTCCCATGGAATTGCCTGCCATTCCCTTCACACCCCTGGCAGCATCCCTTGTACCCCTCTAATGTGCTCTGTCTTAAAGATGTCACAGGTTGCTGAACCCTGGTCTCACCTATACACCAGGTGGGTTTTTTTGAAAGCGGCTGACTCCACTGATTTTTTTGTTTGCTTGTGTCATATCCTGACCCAGTGCAGTATTTTAAAGTATGACTTCACCTTTTTAAAGTTGCATTGTTTTGTCTGTGTTTAGAAACTCCCACATCATCCTGGGCTAAGGCAGGTCACTGTGATTTGGCACCTTTACTCAATATTTCCAAGAACCTTTGCACAATCGGACCGATTGTAATGCTGATTGACTTTTTTTGGAGCTGAGAGGAGAGTTTATGACATATTTTGCTTTTACATAGGGTTCTCAATGGCCTCCCATGCATGGGACTCATCGAGTCTGCACTCCCTTTGGTTCAGCTCTCTTGCAGCATTAGATATTCTGGGCCCGTTCACTCGGCTTTTCCTTTTTACAAAAAAAACCATGGAAAAATAATTGTTGTTTTAGTCTATCAATCAAAACTGCAGGTCAATGCCCCATTTAAAAGTCAGGGGTGCCTATCTTGGAGGAACCAGCCTTGTTCTGCTATTTTAATGGTTCCTTTGCTTTCTCAACACTGCCCTCTGGTGGTATGTTTTTACATGTAGGACCGGCGCAAAGCCAAACTTCTCCTTTAATTGTTGTTTTAGTGAAATTATAGATGATCCAGGCTAGTCCAGTAATGTTAGATCTTGGAAGCTAAGAAGCGTCAGCCCTGGTCAGAATTTGGATAGGAGACTACCAAGACGGTCCAGGATCACTACACAGAGGCAGGCAACGGCAAACTACCTCTGTGCGTTTCTAGCATTGAAAACCCTATGGGGTTGCCATAAGTTGGCTGCAACTTGATGGAATTTTACACATGCACACATAGTTCCGGAGAAATCTTCTTCTTCTTTATGTGTTCATCAAAGAATAAAAGTTGGGACCCTAAGGCATCTTAACTTCAGACCAGTCCTGAAGCATTTCCCCGTGATAATGTGTGCCACACTAGATGTGGGAGGAGGTCAGAATCAGGTTGTCGCGGAATCTCAGCAATGGAGGTTTAACAGAAAGCCCATTAAGGGTGGGCAGGTTGGAGGTGTTGAGCTTGTTCTGTCCCTCTGCTTCCTCTCGCTGTGAAAATGCACCCCCATGTTGTGGTTTTGTCTTGGTGGAGAGCAAAAGTCACCAATGTGGTGGAGCGGCTAGTGTTGGACTTGGATCTGGGATGTTCAGGTCGACGCCTTCCCTCGGCCATCTCCTACCTCAGAGTGTTGGTGTGAGGATACAGTGGGGAAGGGAGAATCGCACATATTGTTCTGACCTCCTTGGAGGAGGGCTGGGATATCAAAAAAGGGCTAAATGAATAAAATACTCTCCCACCAGCAGAAAAACAGCTTCAGGGAGAAGGAGGCCAATGGAAGGAAGAGTTCAGCGTCCTCCTGTTTGCTGGTGGTGGTGGTGTGCATTTGACCTCCTTTTCCTGTAATAGGGATTTGGCACGTTGGCTGCTGGCTTGTCTTGCTTGACCTCGAGATACGTGACTGACATTCATACATGTATCATGCGCCACCCTGAAACACCTGCACATTTCCCTTGTCTTTCCCACAACACTGACAGTGCCGTCCTAAGCAGAGTTACCCTCTTCAAAGCCTGTTTCCTCCAATGGGCTTAAAGGGATTGAACTCTGCTCTGGGCTGCACTGTTAGAAAGTCACATAATGGGAGGAAACACTTTGGCCTGATACCAAACACAGGAATCTTTGAATGGTCCAAATGTTTGTTTGGAATGGCACATACTTTTTTGTCCTGACACTTGAGCACATTTTGTGTCTAGTTCCACACATAAGGGGAAAAATGCCCCGAGGAAGACTTCAACAGTCTGTTCCTAAGCCCGCTGGCTGGAGTTCGTCTGAAAGGAGTTTTTACTAAAGCTTCAGTGAATTTCACAAGACTTTGATTTGGTGTTCAGTAGTTTGTTCTTTTGGTATCAGCGCCACGTGCAACCCAATGCCACACCTGTTTATTTGGAAGAAAGCCCCGCTAAATAATAACATTAATAATAACATTCGATTTATATACCGCCCTTCAGGACGACTTAACACCCACTCAGAGCAGTTTACAAAGTATGTCATTATTATCCCCACAATAATAATCACCCTGTGAGGTGGGTGGGGCTGAGAGAACTCTGAGAGAGCCGTGACTGACCCAAGGTCACCCAGCTGGCTTCAAGGGGAGGAGTGGGGAATCAAACCCGGCTCTCCAGGTCAGAGTCCCGGCACTCTTAATCGCTACACCAAACTGGCCCTTTTAAAGTCATTTAAGAATGCCACGAGGGATCAATCCTGGTCAGGCCTGCAGTGCGCTCTTGTTTCCCCCTCGTGCCTTTTCAAGCGCCAACAGCCACACCCCTCCCCCTGCAGCTGTTCTGGCACTTGGAAAGGCAGTGGCAGAGCAAGAGTGCCATACTGTCTCACAAGTTTTTTAAATGACTTTAAAATGACAGCAGCCAAGAGGATACTGGCATGTCTAGTTTGGCCCAACTTACTTGGAGTTGGTCACGACCACTTTAGGCATGCCCGGAGGCTTCTGTAGACCCGCAGAGATTTCTTCTGCATCGAACAGTAGATCCCCTCCCCCACAAAGCCGTTATCCTAAATTGCTTCAGAAAGCCCCTTCAGCTTCAAGACAGGTTTGCTACATGCCAGGAGAGGCTGCCATTGAAGATATGATCAATTTAAATTCCCTTGGCACATGAGACAAGGTGTGCTGCTGTTGAGAGACTGAAATGAACAATAAACAACAACAACAGATCAGGAGAAAGGATGTAAGTAAAAATCAAATCTCTTCAAAACCAATACAGTCTCAGCACATTAACTGTCCTTTAGTAATCTGTGAAGAGACCAATCTCATTGTGATGTATTGTCTTCTTCGTCATGAGTACCTTTAACAAAAGTCTATAGATGCAACCTTCCTTGATGAGAACTATGCAAATGAAATCACCTCGGGAAGGTTTCCTGAAGAGGCAGCATAGAAATGCTCCAAGTAAACAAATAACCACCCCATACTGCAAGCGGCTCACGCGCGGGAGAAGCCCGGGCCTCTGTGCCTCTGCTTGCAAGCCTCCCGGGGTGTCCCGTTGGCCGCCCTGGGAAACAGGCACCTGGGCTAGACGGCCTTTGGTTCTGACGGAGCAGGACTCTCGCATTTGAGCGAGGCCAGGCAAGAACAGAGCCAGGCCAGCAGGGACCACCACGACTGCCCGCGCGGGCCTTGCATGGCCAGGAGCTCGGCGGCAATTCAAGGACAGAGGCTGCGAATGCCTGGTGCGCAGTACCGCAAAGCCGGCCGCAAGGCCCTCAGGACCACGGACAGCTCCCGGGCCCGGAGAAGCCCGCAGCTCCGCCCGCTGAATCCTCCCTCCCTCCCTCCCACCGGCTGCTCTGGTCTGCGGCCCGGCGCCGGGCTACGCGGCGCCCTCCGAGTGGAACTCTTCGAAAAGCAGGCTGGGAACATGCTGCCAAGCCAGTTTCTCAACCGAAGATCTCAGTTTAATCTAGGGGATGTTTGCAGATCATGCGGCTGGCGGACTCAGCGGCAGGGAAGCCTCTAGGGCTGCCGATTCTGGATCCAGGCCCGGAGAGATGCGGGGGGGGGGGGTCACGACGACCGGTGCTTTGACTTGCCAGCTGGAAAGAGGCGCTGTCACACGGTTGCTGAGAGTGGGCTGATGCCCCTCGGAGGCACAGGATCTGCGTCTTTGGGGTCGGATGCCCTACGGGAGCGCCTTTCGCTGTGCTGAGGCGGGGGCAAAGTGCCATCAAGTCACAGCCAACCCCTGGTGTCCCCAGCAGGGTTTTCAGCGCAAGAGGCATCCGGGGGAGGTTTTCCATTGCCTGCTTCTGCATATCGACCCCGGACTTCTTTGGTGCTTTCCCGTCCAAGTACTGATCAGGACGCAGGGGCCAGCAAGATCTGAGGAGGTGGGGCCATTCGGGTCACTGTGCCACACTTATATATTTGTAAATAATGCCGACATTTCCGTACTTGGATGGGAGACCGCCAAGGAAGTGCAGCACCGCTAGGCAAAGGCAGGCCATGGCAAAGCATCTCTGCTCCTCTCTGGCCTCGGAAACGTGGGGCGGGGGCTGCCCTTTAGGCGCACTGCGGCCTGGCCCCTGCTGAGCTCCGCCCAGGCTCAAAGCTCCAACCCTCCGTATTAATTTCAGATCAGCAACTTTGCAGCCGAGCCTCTCTTGAAGACCCTTGGGCTTGCTTGGAAATAAATGCGCACGTTTTTAAGGTGCCACAAGCCTCTTCATTGCTTTGGAAACCCCTCTGGAGTTTCGGGTGTTTCTTGGGTCTGGGGCGGTGCTCGGGCCTTTGCTGTCCTTCTCACAGTAAAGAGTGTGTTAGGGTTTCCCATTCGTCGGGTTTAAGCTTCCCTGGGACTCCCACACTGTTTCAGAATCCTGCCTGCTGCGCCCATTTGTGGAATCAGAGGGTTGGAAGGGATCTCCAGGGTCATCTAGTCCAACCCCCTCACTTGCCCTTGGCCCCGGCGAACAGGCGGCTCTGCTGCCAGCGCAGCTCGGGGCCGGCGCAGCAAGCGGCGCTGGGAGCCTCGCCCCCGGGGCTGAAGCCTCCCGCTGGGGCTTACCCGGCCAAGCAGCAAAGGCCCCGGCGCCAAGCGCGCCCGCCTCACGCTCGCTAGCGGGGAGAGGCGCCCCCCTCCGGTCCGGCGGCGGCGACGTGGGCGGCAGGCTCTTGCCCACCGACTCCCAGCCCCGCAGCAGCCGAAGGCGGGCGAGCTCAGCCGGCGGCCTCGCCTGCCTCCTCGGGCCGCGGCCACAGCAGAGCCGCCCGCCCCGCCGGCCAGCCGGGCGCGCCTCCGAAGGGTCCGCGGCGGGGCGGGGTTTGCTCGCGATGCGCGCCCCCTTCGGGCTCCGGGGGCTCAGGACTGCGGGGCGCCTGGGCGCGGCGCCTCTCCGCCGACGGGGCGCGCTTCGGCCCGCCATTCCCGCGAGGCGCTCCAGGCGGCCCGCGCAGCCTCGCCTTCGCCCCTCCCATCTGCACAACAGCCCTGCGGGGCAGGCCGCGGCCAGCGGGGGCGCCGCCTCCAGCCTCTCCCAGCGGGTCGAATGGCCAGGCCGCCCTCGCTGCGTCCGACGCGGCTTCAGTGCGCGCAGGGCCGGCCCGCGGGGCTCGGGAGGGCAGCCTGGCGCGGGCTTTCCAGGGAGCCTTTTGCAGGCACGTTGCAGTCCGCCCTGAGCTCCTTCGGGCAGAGCGGATTGGAAAGAGAATGAGAATAGCAAAGAGTCCAGCAGCTCCTTGTATTGCAGCATAAGCTTTCGAGAACCACAGCTCTCCTCGGCAGATGCATCGGGAAAGCTCCTGCTGCAATAAAGTTGGTTCGTCTTAAAGGTGCTACTGGACTCCTTGCTATTTTGCAGCTACAGACTAACACGGCTAACGGATGATGGTGATGAGGCTGGCGCCCGCTCTGCCCCTCCGCGCCCAGACAGGCGGACGCGAGGCCGGAGCCCCCCCCCCCCCTCCTCGCCCTGCTGGGTTTTGTTTTTTAGCGCAGCGGAGACGTTCTTTACAAGCCCCGCCCCCCCCCGAAATGGACCGCTCCGCTCGACGCTCGAAATCAACAGGGAGGCGCTAAGACCCGGCGGCGCGCGATCGGGCAGACCGGGACAGCCCTCCGCCGCGCACGCGCTCTCTCATTGGCGGAGAGCCGGAAGAGGGCGGAGGGGCGCACCCCCGGCCTCCGGCTCCGAGCATGCGCCCTTCGCCCCGCGCCGTGTCGGGGGGCAGGGCCATAGAGGCGGCGAGCCCGGAGCGCCCCGCCCCCGCGCACATCCGGTTCCGCTGCGGCCGACGGGGCCGATGGGGGAGCCGGCCGGGGCCGGGCGGGTTCCGGCGGGCGCCGCCCCTGGGCAGCTGCGCCGCGGCTGAGAGGAGGAGGATGCTGCGGGCCGTGGCCGCCCGGCGCCGGGCCTGGGGCGGCCTCTCCCCGCTGCCCCTGCTGCTGCTGCGGCGCCGGGACCGGGGCCGGGGCGCGGGCCTGGCGGGGGCGCCGCTCGGGCGGGCGGGCGGCCGCGGTGAGTGGGCGCGGGCGGCGCGGGCCTCTCCCCTCCGCATTCCCGGAGGCGCTGCGGGCCGGACCCGGTCGGGCCCCGCGGCCATGCGCCGGCGGTCCCTGGCGGCCGCTTCCAGGCCTGCTGAGCGGGAGGCGCTGCGGCTCGTGCGGGGCCTGCCGGGGAGGACGGAGGCGGCGGCGCGGCTCTTCCTAGCCAGGGCGCTTCGCTCGGGTGGATTCTCTTGCCCCGCTGGTGGTTCCAGCTGCTGAGACTCGACCGCGCCTCTCCCGGCCCAGGAGCAGCCCGGATTTGTTTCCTTTGTTGTAACATCAACAACAATGACATTCAATTTATATACCTCCCTTCAGGACAACTTAACACCCATTCAGAGCAGTTTACAAAGTGTGTCATTATTATCCCCACAACAACAAACACCCTGTGAGGTGGGTGGGGCTGAGAGAGCTCTGAGAGAGCTGTGACTAGCCCAAGGTCCCCCAGCTGGCTTCAAGCGGAGGAGTGGGGAATCCAACCCGGCTCGCCAGATTAGAGTCCTGCCACTCTTAGCTACTACAGTTAGTCAGTTTGGTGTAGTGGTTAAGAGAGCTGGACTCTAATTGGGAGAGCCGGGTTTGATTCCCCACTCCTCCGCTGGGAGCCAGCTGGGTGAACTTCGGTCAGTCACAGCTCTCTCCGAGCTCTCTCAGCCCACCTCACAGGGTGTTTGTCCTGAGGATAATAATAACACACTTTGTAAACCACTCTGAGTGGGTGTTAAGTCATCCTGAAGGGTGGTATGTAAATTGAATATTATTATTATTATTACATCAAACTGGTGTAATAGGATACCTTCCATAGAAAACCATTTCAGTGCATCAGTACCTTCTCCCGCAGGACCTTCCTTTTTGTGCCAAAGCCTAAATAGTTACAGGATTTCGGTTTGGTATGCTTAGTGTTTGGAAGCCGAATCCCTTTTATTAGGGCAAGAATGGCTGAGTGCTAGCAGAGAGAGTAGAGTTAGCATGCCAAAACCATACGTTCCACTTTCGCATCTTCCTCAGCCCAGTTATCCAAAGGTAATTAGTGGCTTACCCGTGACCTCATAGTGCCAGACCTGCTTAATTTCTGTAGTAGGAGTGGAAGACTGACTGCATTCTGATGCTTTAAATCCATGTTTGTTCCACTCTATTTTGTAGTGCTGTCTGTGCCTTAACTGATTCATGGTCTTGTAGTATATTCTGGTATTCCCAGCTTGGACATTTCATGCTGAGTCAGTCCACTGGTCCATGTAGCAGCAATTCTGTGTAATTTGACTAATAGATCTCCAAAAGGGAAACTAAAGTCTTAAGCAAAGCTGCTTCTGGGAATCCTCTTTACAGGAGGTGCTGGTAATTGTACCTGGACTTTCTTTGCTTTAGAGCTGAGCTCTGCCCCTCAGTATGCCAGCCTAGCCCCCTCCATTGCCCCATAACTGCACATCTGATAGCCTCTCAGATAGGCAAATGACTGTCTCCAGTCATATCCATGCAAAGTTTTTGGTGTATTTGCCAATGTTAAAACAGTTTTAATACCCAGCTCCAGCACTTAATTTGGGGCCTGTTCAGACACCCATTTTATGACCGTACAGTGTTGGATTTAGGTGTGGGTGGAGAGCTGTGCAGTAGAATCCTATTTGAAAACTTGAGTCCACCTTCAGTTTTGTGTGTGTGTGTGTGTGTGTGTGTGGTGCTTTTGAATGTTCAGCTACTCTGTATAAAATCTGAGGGGTTAAAATAGTGTGAAAGAACCGTCCCATAGATGTTCAGGCCTAGCTCTGTGCTATCACACAGGGTTTCCTTTAACTTTAGTAAGATGGACACCTAGGAAGGAGGGAGATGGGAGAGGAGAAAAGATTATTTGAATGTAATTATCTCATCACGTGCATGTTTAAAGCAGCCAATTCTTTAAGCTTGAACTCCAACAACAAAACAAACCCCCCTGACCTTGTTAACCCTCTGGCAGGAATCTGCACCTTGATAAATCTTGCTCTGCTGTTCCCACAGGATCAGTGCCCTTTTAATTTAGATGCACCCATTTTCCCTCCTGTACAACTTTTTAGTTGCATTCTTGTCTACCCCAACACTGCTTGTGGTTCCTTCTGCCTTGCATAATTCCTTGCTTCCAGGCTTCTCAAGAATAAGAGCTCTGATATGCTCACTGAATTTCCATTCTTGCTATCACTCAGTCATTTCTTCTAGGTCCTTCATGAGATTCTGTGTTTTCACCTTTTTGTGGGACTCCTTTATTTTTTCCTTGAAAGACAAAATAAGGAATATCCCTTATTTTACATTCTAATTCCCTATTAGAAAAATATGTTGAAAGTTCATGTCTTAATGCCCTCAGCCTTTGAAATAATGTATTGGCAGTATTTAAAACCAAAGAGGTTGGAACAAAAACATGAATTAAGTATAACTAAAACATAATACAAGTAATTAAACATTGGTATATGCACTTTAATTCAACAAAAGTGCATAAGTATGATTAAAAACATCAACAGTGTGGTTCAACATATAAGAATATAGTAAAGTCAAACATACACAGGTATATTAGTACATTTTATCTCTGTATACACAGAACCATGTGCATTTTGGCCCAGTGGCCTTCTCAGTTGTCATTTTCAGTCACATTCAATTTCCCCCACTAACCTACTCCTGCGGCATTCTCCTTGGTGGTGGAGAGTGCCCTCAAATCATAGCTGACTTATGGTGACCCCTAGCGGGGTTTGCATGACAACAGACTAGCAGAGGTGGTTTGCCATTGCCTGACTCTGCAACCCTGGTCTTCGTTGGAGGTCTCCCATCCAATCACTAACCAAGGCCAACCCTGCTTAGCTTCTGAGGTCTGATGAGATCAGGCTCATTTGGACTATCCAGGCCAGAGTGTATTCTCCTTGGGCAGGTAATAATATCTCAGTGTTGCAAAAAAGTCCAGGGAAGTTCCTAGCCTATACTTTTAAAAAACTTCTTTGCTTTTTTTTTTGTTAGTGCTAGCTTACCAGTGCAACATCTATATATATGTATATAAAGACAAGTGTCCTGACTGACTCATCAACGCCCAGTGGCACTGGACTGAGAAACATGAAATTTGGGGAGAACATTCCTTTCATGATGTAAACACCTACTAAGAAGGGATTTTAAGGAGTTCGTCCCCTAAGGGCTTAAAAAGGGGTAAAATGTGTTTTCCTAAAGGAATACAGCTTCCCTGTGTGGCTGGCAGGCTGCTGCCTGTTCCCCCACCCCCGTCAGCTCGGCCACTCTTCCCTGATTGGGCCAGCCTTTCAAGGTCATTTGCATATGCAGGCTGATTGGGGCTCACAACATTTCACACCTCATCCCCCTACCAGAGACAGTGGGAACACAGTGGCTATTTGTGTATGCAGCCTGATTGGTCCTCACCCCCCACATTCTAAACAGTCTGCAGTTGCTATTGGGAGTCATTAAATGTGTCTGATGATATAATGCACCTCCCAGTCTTCCCCTAAAAGTTCATTAGGGTTGCCAACTCAACTCCCCCCCCCCCAACCATAAGTTTTATAACTGGATTTAAAGTAGTTAAATACTGTAGCGAAGCATGGATCAAGCTAGTCAATTGAAGAAACATAAACAGCTTAAAATGGGAAGAAAAAAGATGAAAAGAACGACATTTCCATGTTCATAATACTGATTATCGCTTTTAGGTCTTTAGACTCACCTGAAGTTGCCTTATACCAGGTCTTGACAAATTTTCTTTGGCTGTTGGAACCAGCTCCAAAAACTAGGCACCAGACTTGTTCTTCAGTCAGAATTTCGTATGTTAACTACTGTATTTTCTAGCTTTTGCTATGACAAAAGTGTTGTATAATAAATACAGGGATACCTCTGGTTGTTATCACTACAGCAAAAAGTTAACCCCTAGCCTAACTTCTCGCCTATTTCTGATTATGCCATTATTTCTTTAATATCTCCATTTAACTGAATATTGGAGCCGGTATAGAAAGTGATTAAGAAATGAATTCATTGACCGCCATTGAATGAAGCAGAGTTAACATATAAATAGTCAATGACAAGATCTTCATGCACATGTATTTTTAGGACAAACTGCAAAACATATTCTTACGTGAAATGATAAGAAAGCTTTGTCCTCATTGAGACACACTACAATAAAATCATTTCTAGGCACCACGGCAACCTGGTGCCTGGGATTTCTCAAGCCCTGCCTTATGCCAAGTGGAGCCATTAGACCATTTAGCTCCATGATGTCTACACTGACCTGTCATGCTTTCCAACTTTGTGGGGTGGTGAGGTTTTTCCCAACCATTGCATGTTGAGAGCCTTTTAGGAAATTAACCTGGGACCTTCTATGTGTGAAGCTTGTGGCTGACTCGTTTTAGCCACAGCCTCTCTTCACAGGGGCATGGATCGCCAAGCAGAGCATGATGCCTTGTGTGAGTGGCCCTGGGTTTCCCATGTGTCACTCCTGCCTCAGTCTGAGGAAGTGCCCCAGCCAGTGCCTCAATCGAAAGGTCTTTCCTAGCCTGATTATGCGAGGTCAGTTTTAGCTGTAAGAGCAGGGGATTGGACTTCCCGCATGGTAATAGCTATACCCCTTTATGTACCAGTGTGTAATGCATTCTGTGCCTGCCAGTGGGGTTTATAATAGTTGTGGCTAATCTTAATGGACTGTATTAATGAACCTTGATAAGGTAATTGAGGTTTGTGATACGTGGGATTTTGCATTCTGTTTGTGCATTAAAAGGGGTAATAGGAACAACATCTCTGGGAGTTCTGCAGAATGTTTGATGCAAAGACAATATTTTAATATATCGAAGTTATTTGTGTGAGACGTGTAACTGCATTTTGAGTCAAAATCAACTGTTTTGTTTTCTTGTTACTGCTTTTTAAAAAAGGATTGTTTCCTTCCCTGCTTTCTACAGGGTGGTGGGTCCCTGTCAGATTTGGGAGTTTCTCCCCTCTGCTGCCGTGCAATTGCCTGCCTGTTCCTGCAACGAGTCAAGTAAGAGTTTATACGTCAGATGGTCAGAAAAACAGCACAGGAGCCCATAACACAAGTTCCTCAGTCCCCGAAGGAGAGGGGCCCAAAACAACCACAGGTATGCATACTTTGTCTTAATCTTTCTTTCAGCTGGGCAGGGCTTTTTTTTCTGGGAGAAGAGGTAGTGGAACTCAGTGGGTTGCCAGCACGGGGCAACTCTTGGCGGGAGGTGGTGCCCCTGGTGCCACATGTGCGCGCATGCTCCCAGGGCCAATGATGTTACTTTGGGTCAGCTGGAACAAGGGGGGAGTTTTTAAAAGTTTAAACCACCCTTTGGAAAATGGTCACATGGCTGGTGGCCCCGCCCCCTGATCTCCAGACAGAGGGGAGTTGAGATTGCCCTCCGCGCCACTCCCGCGGCGCGGAGGGCAATCTCAGCTCCCCTCTGTCTGGAGATCAGGGGGCGGGGCCACCAGCCATGTGACCATTTTCAAGCAGTTCCGGAACTCCGTTCCACTGCGTTCCAGCTGAAAAAAAGCCCTGCAGCTAGGGGTGTCTCATGCAAGACTTGCAAACCAGAGAATTCTTTGGTTACAGTCTTTAATTCTGCCACACTGGGCCTAGTTGCCGCTTCTGCAACTCTTTTCACCTGGTTATCTTACTAGGCCCCGTCTTATATCTTGCTGAGATCAATTTGTAAATGCGGCGGCAGAATTTCTGGTCGTGGTTCTCAGTAGGCACTGTTTTATAAAGTTCAGATTGAATCCCTTTCTGGCACCTCTAATTTCGTAGTCACTTCCATATTAGTGGTACAGATTGGAACACTTCAGCCGGGGCAGGTAAGCAAATGGCTGTTCTTGCAGTTCAGATCAAGAATGAATAGGAACTTGCTCTAAAGACATTTGCCAAGGATGAGAAACAAGTTCTAAAATAGTTGTGTATTTTTATTTAAAGATAATGTATGTGTGGAAAGGATTCAGATCCAGAAAACAAAGCAAAAAGTCTGCCAGCTCTTATTGGAGTTGTAAGAACTTAATTCTGCCAGTGGAGTTAATTGAGAAGTCTGAAGTGTGCAGGGGGAAAACCGAGGCATTCTTGTTAAATTTCTCTTGGTGAAATCAGTGGAGCTTAAAAATATTTACCTTTACACTGGACTCTTTCAGGGCTTGCTGACTTATTTCTCTGGGTGCCTGGGATTTTTCCTGCTGTGGGAGATCTTTTCCCTTATTATTTGTATCGGAAAACCTGTTTGTCGTCTGTTAAACTAGTATTTGGATTACCCTTGTAACATGCTGCGAATATCCCCCTCCCCCTGTTTCATATAGAGAAGTAGTTTAGAAGGTTGGAACAAGGGAACTTGAGATTTAACTTTTGTATTACGGTATTCTGCCATGTCTGTTGGCAGAATGTTTCTAATATTTTTATGTCTGTAGATCAATAACTCGATGGTTTCTGATGCCATCCCAAAAAACTCTTAATAATGTGTTTCTGCAGCAGACATAATAGTGCTAATTCTGAATAACCTCGAAGATTGTTTGCAAACTGTTATTGGCAGAGCTTTTATGAAGTAAACTCGTTTTAGAGGTACCTTTTTGTTTTTCAGAAGTCTTGGTTAATGTTGGAACTGGTAAATTAGAGACATTGGCCTCAGATGAGTTTGCAAATGCATGATCACCATTGGCTGATTACTCAACACGATTGCACTCAGTTGAATGTGTGAACTGACTCCATTGAAAAGTATTGAGTCTGAAAATAGTTTTGTCGGATGTCTGGTCAACTAGCTCACATATATGAACATGCATATGTGATCCAGCCTGTAGATGTGTCTGTCGTGGATATAAATATTGGCTGCTTCTTTTTAGCTTTGTCCATAAGCCAATTGTGATAGCAATATCTCTGAAATTTCTGAAAGAAACAGAGATTTCTGATCAGGTGTTTCCTGACCAAATCCAGGACGGCCCTTCGGTCTTTTACTGTCTACTACTTGGATGGCCTCCCGAGTCTTAGCCTGAGCACCTGCAGAAATGCCATCAGGTTTCTCTCACGGGACTAGCTTTTACACTGTATTTTAGCAGGCTCTTGTAATCTGTATTTTAGTAGGCTTTAAGCGTTATGTGTTTCATACTTGAGTAATAACGCCTGTTGCTCATTCATTGTGTTAAATACGTTTAGCTGTTGCAACTCTGGTGTGCAAAACACTTCTGTGGGTTAATCCCGCAGAGCTGCTTTACATTTAATAGCGTGGCGCTGTGTGGGTGGGCCCACTCTTACAAGCTCATCCCATGCAATCGTTGCCTAGCTAGTTGTTGGGGAAATTCCATGTGGTGATGAGGATCCATGCTCATGTGGCTTCCGTGTTGATGCCATGACGTCTGAAGGGCACTGTAGTCTGCTCCTGCTTCAGAAGTAACAAATGCTTATCAAGGATCAGAAGGCGAAACTGTGTACGACCCTTGGCCAGCTGCTGAAAATGGCAGCCAGTGTCACCTTCTTCCCCATCTCTTGGTTACGTTTATCAGAGTCGCCTGTTCTCTCCTTGTCCTGGCCCAGCTGATGCTGATGAGGGAAGGGAAACGGTGCAAGGAAATATGAGCAAAAATGACGTGTGTGTGTGTGTGTGTGTGTGTGTGTGTGCGCGTGCGTGCGTGCATGGAAGAATTCAGCAAGGGGTTTAGGCAGAATGTGTTGAGCATTGCTTGTAGAACTGCCTAGGAGTGAGGTACAAGCCATCAGATGCCAAGAAAAAAAACCCTGTTCCACCAGCAAAATGTGCAAACGTTTCCTTAATCTTTACTCTTAAGTTTGATTTTTTGAAATAATCGCATGTGCACAAGGGCTTTTCCTATATCTCCTCCCCGTTGCAGTCTGTCCTATCCAGAAAGCTGCTGCTGGCTGTCAGGATGCCCTGTGGAGCGAGGTTCAACTTAGCATAAATATACGGGGGCGAGTGGAGTGCGGGACCTACAGTTTCTTTGTGAATGATACAACTTTTGTTGGAAATATGCTTGATTTATTAAACTCCGCTGAAAACCCCCTGTGAAGTGTCTGCTTGAACACTTGAGTCCAATTTCAGCTTGCTGTTTCTAAACATTTATGGCTTCGTAAAATTAAAACAATAAATGGACATCATTGTCTATACTATATTAGGCAAGCATAGCATTTTCAAAGTTGTCAGTAATGTTTTTCTAGTGATCATGCCTAGGAAATGTGTGAAAGTACACAGATAGGTTTTATTGATTTGTCAAGCAAGGTGGAGGGGATAAAACCACAATATAATAATCCAAATCGTAAAAAACAAGCTATGATTTATGAATTGGCAGTGATTTGATCTGCACTGCAAAACCAGAAATTCTGTGGTGGAAGGAATATTATAATCAACGAACTGGCCTGGAACTAATGGTAATGCAAGTGAGCTGGTGTCCCAGTGACCTCCAATGGACAACAGTTACATTCTGTTGAAAAAGGCGGCATGTCAGTCCCTGGCAGTTAGGTCCCTTCATGTTCTCCACAGTTAACACACAGGTGTTCCAGTTGAAGCAACTTTATTAGAGATCCATAGAGTTCAGGGTGTTCACACAAAGGTAGCAATTGGCAGAAGTGACAATTCAAACAAAGGCATTACTAATTATAGGGAAACTTCCCGCCCTTTGGGTCCATTGACATTCTGGCGCGAAACCCCAAAGAAGTTACATGGGAACTGATTAGTTTAGACTAAATGAAGTACAAAGTGAAAATATCCCAGTCTCTGGGAAAAGACACAACGTTCGCTGCTAGCAGCTCGCCTTCAAGGACACTTGCTGGAAAAGTGAAAGTCCATATTTTCAACAGATAACGGAGAGGCCCCACCGGCTCTCCTGCATTTTATGTTAGCAGGTAAGACACTCTCAGATGACCGATACAGTATACAGAATATAACTTTGGCAAACAGTTATGATCAGCACAACCTGCATAACACAATAATGGCAGGTGTGCTGGCATACATGACACGACAGGACAGGACAGCTGCACCCATGGCATATTGTGCACAGTGCTAAAATTAGCACATCAACAGAGTCTTTAGTTTTTCCTTAAATTTAAACCATGTAAGAGGTGTACGTGTTATCTTTTAAAACGCTGCAGCTATTATTCCAATAAAAATGAACTCCACATGAAGCTTTGAATCCATTTGAAAATAATATGCAAAGCACACTTGTTTGGTTTCTTTTCCTAAAGAAGTATTTTGGTTCGTATTGGGACATAAAATTAACACTGGTTATTTTAAACATTTGTTTACTAACTATGTCAAACTAACATGCAAAATCACATCAATCTCTGTTTAGGCAGGAAAACCTTCCTGGGAAAATTTTCAGTTCTGATTTTTCGGAAAACCCCAATTGCTGGTGTTAATATATCTAACCATCTAACAATATAATGATTGACCAATACCAGCCAAGTACATTCAGCTTTTAATTTTCAGGTTATAAAATGTCCCAAATGGATTTCTGTTTTACCGTTATAAGAAAGCAAACGGGGGGTCTTCTAGTCCCCCTCCCCCCATCTAATGGGTTCTTCCGTTTTACAGTCCGAGATGCTGGCGGTCAGACGTCAAGTTTGTTACAACAGCCGATCCAAGTGAAAGGTAACCCCTGCTTTCATGTGTTTGCATCAGTATGCAGGTGAAGGTGTCAACAAGTGTTCTTTAAAAATCAGCTGAAACTTGATATCGCCTAGGACTCCCTCTAGAATTGCCAGACATAGGGTGGAGGCGGGTATTTCCACTGATTCCGTTGTCACGCAGGAGACTTCATTTCCTCTCCAAGCTATTCCTGGGGGGCCTCGCAGGAACGGCATTTCAGTGGGCATTTAGGGCTGCTGCAGGAGGGGGGAAATCGTGGAAAATCACCCCCCCCCCCAAATTCTAGACGGGATCCAAGCCGTTGTGGCAAACACGAGGCTGCTGCTGAAAATAGCAATCTTTTGTCTTGTTGTTCTTCCCTCCCTGTAATTTCTAGGGATGCTCAGCACATGATGTGACACAATCATGGGCTGAATTTTCCTACTGCGCTTCAGTCGCTGCCCTTGTTTGGCAAGGGAAACTCAGGTGACATCGCATCACGTATTGAGGGTGAAGGATTAAGAAACCTGAAATCCAGAGGATCTTTGGAGCGTGCCTGAAAGCACTGCTGTTTGTGCAGGCAGTCTTCGTCCATTTTTGCTTGAACCCACAATCATTGGAGAGAGACAGAAAGGGAGGGGGAAGGGATGGTTGGAGAAGGCTGATATATACCTGCACACTGGATGAGGCGGCCATCTTGGATTTCAGACGCGAACACAAAGTAGCTTTACAGTGTTGATCATCGTAGAGAACAAGGAAAGGCCTCTTCAGCTCGGTCTTCTAATCTGTAGACAAAAGTTGTTTACAGCCTCCCTGATTCAGTTTTTAAAAGCAAAGAGCACTCCATGTAATGCTGTTTATTAGGACCTGCCAAAATGACGCTAAACTGTGTGCAAGCTTTTGAATTCACCAGAACGCTTAATCACAAATAAAATAAAGATGACAGAATGCTAGAAAAGGTGCATGTCTAGGAATGAGTTGTTGCTTGAATGGGTCCCGGGCATACCTTGAGCTGCTTGATTATATGCATTTGGTGCGTGCAGCTGTGTCAATCTGCTATCCTTGTCCGGTGCATTGTGCGCTGTATTTCTGCCGTTGCTTTGCCTTGTCTAGTGCTTGTTTAATTTTCTGGGGAAAGAGAGTGCTTCCCTCCCCGCTTTTAAACTCGTGAGAACGTGGGTATGGGGTAGCTCCTCCGTCCTTGCTGAGAGAGCCATTGGTACCTCCCTGGTCTGAACCCGTTACCTCTTTTCTTTATGAAGTGAAAGCAGTGCTTAAAAAGAGAGAATATGGACCAAAATACATGAAGAATAATTTCATCACAGGCGTCAGAGCAATAAATGAGTTCTGTCTTAAGTCCAGGTGAGTTGAATCAAATCAAAGCAGCCACGTTCTCCCGAGGATCTGATCTCTGTAAACGAGATCAGTGGGGATCCCAGGAGATCTCCAGGCCCCGCCCAAAAGTTGGCAGCGCTGCTTGGAGAGGATGATAGGCCTCAGTCAGGCCGTTTGCCTGCTCCCACACTGCTGATGTCAGTGCTGCTGCCAGCCCCTCAGGAGTCAACTTGGTTCCTTGGGAAGAGAACTGGCTGGCACCCTAAGCTGGTTCTTGGCCCGTGCACTGTGGGGGTGGCCTGCCCTTGCCTTACTGTTTTAACAGGAATGTCCCCCTTTTTCTTGACATCTTTCTCCAGTGACCTAGATCAGCTCAGGAAAATCAGGCGGCGAAGCCCTCATGACGACACAGAGGCTTTCACTGTGTTTTTGAGATCGGACGTGGAGGCAAAGTAAGGATATGGCTGTTTGATTTTGCCTGTGGCTCCGTGGAAGAGCCTCTGTCCCAGGTTCCCTCCCTGGCATCTCCAGTAAAAAAAGGTCAGGTAGCAGGTGGTGTGAAAGGCCTCCGCCCAGGGCAGTGGACAGCCCTGGCCCCTCTGGCCTTGGCAGAGCGGTGGCCTGACTGGGTACACGGCAGCTTCATGTGTCCAAAACATCATTTTGGTTCCTAAGGCCTTTCTGTGTAGAATTTTTCTGCCACTTGGGACTGATGGTGATTTCTTTGCCATTGGTTACGTTTTTGGGCTTCTGGGAGCAGAGGTGGGGCCTTGCCGCATACGACTGTAGGAAAATATGCTTAGGAAGGCTTCTGTGTAAATTGGAGGCTCTCTTTAAGGGTCGTACGTTTTAGTGTGAGCCAGGTGGTGTCATCATGGCTTCACCTGGATTTATACGTCTCAAGTATGCGTGGGCTGCAGTTTGTTTTTCTTAGTCAAATTTCTTAGAAATCAAACCGTAGTGTATTGGTAAAGCGTATGTTGAGGAAAGCTTTTTGTCTCTGATCTTTTTTTCTTGGTACAGGGCTCTTGAAGTCTGGGGAAGCCTGGAGGCTCTTGCTCGAGAGAGAAAAAGGCGTAAAGAAGCAGAAATAGAATACAGAGAGAGTAAGTGCAGAAAGCTTCCAACGCCGAACCATTCTAATGCCTGTAAGAGTGATTTTGAAAAAAACGTGCCATATACTTCTATTGAAATGCATTCTGTGAAAATCACTCTGGGGCTGAATTTTCCCCTGGCTTGTGACTGCACATCTATCTATTATATTTTTACTCTTTCCTGTCCTACAAGGAGTTCAGGACAGAGTTTGTGGTTCTCCCTTTTCGGTTTTATGATACCCCTGTGAGGTATGTTAAGCTGAGAGAGACGCTGGCTCACAGCCACTCAGTGCATTTCATGGCTCAGTGGGAATTTGTACCTGGGATTCCCCCATCATACTACAGTGCTGTAACCACAATGAAACACAAGCCCATTCTGTACCGGGATCAGATCTCCTCACTATCCCTGAAATCAAGCTGAACGGCGTGGAATTGGCTTGTATGTGGCCATTTGCACCTCTCATTATTTTATTTATTTTCAATTTGCATTCCGCCCTCCCCACATTTCCAGCAGGCTCATGGCGGCGGATGTTTGGTTCGCGTGGCCCTGGTTTTTCTTTTGGTTATATTTGGGCAACTCCATTCCAGCTGGTTCTCAGGTTGAGAATGGGGGGTGCTGGAATGGGTGGACCGACGATGACAACCTGCCTGCCCTCAACAAGGTGGCAGCTTTTTAAAAACTTTCTGTTTGCAACATGTGTGGATGGAGATGGGGTGAAATTGACGGGCCTCTTCTTAGCTAGGTGAAATTGATGAAGGTTGATCAGTTTCAGTTGTAACTCTCTGCCAAAAGAATGAAAAGGGAACTTCCCCCTCCCTACTTTCACTGATCCTGCGCTGAACGTAATGTTTTTTTTAAAAAAGAGCAAAGAGAGGATGGGAGGGGAGATGGAAAGGAGCGAGGGAGTGGCTGGATAGACGGGTGTAGCCAATCACAATGAAGTGGGCTGGCAGGAGAGGGGAGGGGGGGGGAAGACAGTGGAACTGCCAAGAACAGAATAAAGGAGGTGTATGAGGAAACCGCAGACCACAAAGCAGATTTTTGAAAGAAGTCGTGGTATAAGCACTCCCAGGAAACCTGCGGAAAAGCCACATAGTGGCTGGAGTGACTACTCATGGCAGCCATTCTGGTTCAGATGGTCAGGAAAAAACGCTGCAGTGTGGGAACTGAACCAGTGAAATAGACGGGTGCAGACTGAGTCTGTGTGTGATACAAAGAAGGTGGTGGAAACGGTTTATGTTATCAGTGGCTGTGGTGAACTAGCATGGTTTTCTTCACGTTTATGGCTTATGCAAAAAGTTGCTTCAAACATATATCAGTTGGTAGCAAGCTATTTATGTTTTGTCAAAATGCATTCTTGTTGAAGACTTGTGGTCAGTCCCAGTTCCCAAGGGCATAGCAGTAGTTCATTGGATTCCCGCAGTGTTCATAAATATATATATTTAGTATATTTTGATCCTGCCTTTCCTTCAAGGAGCTCAAGCCAACACGCATAATCCCATCTCCCCCTCCGTTTTATCCTCACAACAATCCTGTGAGGTAAGTTAGTCTGAAAGGCTGCACAGTGAGTTTCACAGCAAGCAGGGTTTTGACTCTGGCCCTGTCAGATATTAGTCCACACTGCAGCCGCTGCGCCACGCTGATTCTCGTGCTGCTGTACGTTGAACAGCCCACACAGCTGCATCTGATATAAAAATTTCTGGATAGCATTTTTTATTGTTTGCTGAATTTCAGTCCCTTCTGCTTAATACTTGTAATCAACTTGTCATTGCAGATTTGTTTAGAAACCAAAAGTTGTTGAAGGAATACAAAGATTTTCTAGGAGAAACTAAGGTGAGAGAATATTTTTTAAAATGTTCATTTAAGTTACTAGCAACAAAGCCCGTTGTAGGAAAAAATCAGTGGGCTCTAGAAAGCGGAGGGCGGGCAGGCAGGCATTGCCTCCTCCGTGACTGATACCAGCCGAATGAAGGGAGGGGTGGGTATGGCCACCTCCTCTGCACCTGACCCTGCTGAGTGAAAGGGGGCAGGCATTGCCTCCTGCTCTGCTCTTGATCTTGGGAGGGTGAAGGGGGCAGGCATTGGCTCCTGCTCTGTGCTTGAGTCCCAGGCCGGGGAAGGCACGGGGCAGGCATTGCCACCTGCTCTGCTCCTGATCCTAGCTGGGTGAAGGCAGGGGGTGGGTATTGCCATCTGCTGTGCTCCTGATCCCAGCTGGGTGAAGGGGGTCCAGGCATTACCACATGCTCCCCTCCTGATCCCAGCTGGGTGAAGACGGGGGATAGGCATTGCCACGTGCTCCCCTCCTGATCTCAGCTGGGTGAAGATGGGGGATAGGCATTGCCACCTGCTTTGCTCCTGATCCCAGCTGTGTGATGGGGGAATGGGCATTGCCACCTGATACCAGCTGGGTGGGGGATGGGCATTGCCACCTGCTCTGCTCCTGATCCCAGCTGGGTGAAGGTGGGGGCAGGCATTGCCACCTGTTCCACTCCTGATCTCAGCTGGGTGAAGGCAGAGGATGGGCATTGCCAACTGCTCCGCTTCTCATCCCAGCCAGGTGGAGATAGGCATTGCCATCTTCTCCCCTTCTGATCTCAGCTGGGTGAAGTCGGGGGATGGGCATTGCCACCTGCTCCACTTCTGATCTCAGCTGGGTGAAGTCAGGGGCCGGGCGTTGCCACCTGCTCCGCTCCTGGTACCAGCTGTGTGAAGGAGGGTTGCGAGCATTGCTACCTGCTCAGCTTCTGGTCCCAGCTGTGTGAAGGCAGAGGGTGGGCATTGTCACCTGCTCCGCTCCTGATCCCAGCTGGGTGATGATGGGGGATGGGTATTGCCACTTGCTCCGCTCCTGATTCCAGCCAGGTGAAGGTGGGAGATGGGCATTGTCACCTGCTCCACTCCTGGTCCCAGCTGGGTGAAGATGGGGGGTGGGTGTTGCCACCTACTCTGCTACTCGATCCCAGATGGGTGAATGCGGGGGGTGGGCATTGCCACCTGCTCCCCTCTTGATCCCAACTGGGTATAGAGCAAAGCGAACATTGCCACCTGCTCTGTTCCTGATCCCAGCTGGGTGAAAGTGGAGGGTAGCCATTGCCACCTGCTTTGCTCCTGATCCTAGCCCGGTAAAGGCGGGGGATGGTCATTGTCACCTGCTCCACTCTTGATCCCAGCTGGGTGAAGGTGGGGGACAGGCATTGACGTCTTCTCTGCACCTGATTCTGGCCTGGGCTTCCCACTACAGCGCGCTCTTTGGAGGCTTGGCTGCCTCATCTGGCCTTCCCTCCAGAGCAGCACCCTCTGGTGGCGCACCAAGGTAGGAAGTGAGTTATCTTGAATACGCTTAGCCTTTTATATAGTAAATAAGGTACTGTTCCTTACTGCACTATTGTAGGCATAAACAAGGCTGTGTGCATGCTGGGATGCCACAAGAAAACAGAAAAGCTCATGCTGGTATTCTGGATTGAAATGGGCAAAATTTCCATCTCCTTTTAAATCCAAACTGAACTAGTTGAAGACTAATACTTTACTGACTTGTATAATCTGTTCTCATTCTGAGCATTCTAACTCAATGAGTTGGTAAAGTCCAAATATCAGATAATCCTTCTGGCAAAAATTTCCTGGCAGCTGAAAGATGAACTTTACTCACACAGAAAGAGAAAAAAAAGATTGCTTTAAAATACAGAAGAGTTTGGGGGTAAGCAAAGTTCTCCTTGCTGTGCTTCCAAGGAGAAGAAGTGTGGCCGAGCTTATTCGCAGATACGAAGTGGAGATGGACAACAGCCCCCCTCGTTCTCGTTGTGGAATTCAGTGTCCTAAGAATTGTTTGTTTTAAAATAGCAACGCAGATTTCCAGCCTATTTGTCCCCCTGGGTGAAGACAGGGGATCGGCACGCCCCACCCATTCCCCTCATGTAAAGATATGCTTTAGATGGTCTACTTGCCAAGAGTGGCTGAATGTGATCTCCACTCTTTGAGGGATCCCTTTCAGAAGTATATCACTTACACAAATTTTGCTTATGGTTTCTTTAATTGGATAAGAGCCGTAATTATTGAGTATTGCTATAATACTTGGAATTACAATTGCTTAGCAGTATGTTACTGAAGGCAATCCCTACACAAATGTAGCGTTTTAAACTATGAATTTGTTTTTTTTATTCAGCCACGTTCCAGTGCCTCAGCTATATTTCTCAGGGGACCAGGAAAAGTGGTGATGGTGGCTATTTGCATGTAAGTTTTTTTTCCTCTTAAAGCTGGACATTTTATAAACTTGGATATTGAGTGGTGTACGCATACAGACGAAAGTTCATGTGTTTTGATTCTGCAGAGGTGGATTTAGAGCCAGATAATGAGGGGATCTGGTTACTGTCATTTATGCTTAGCATTTATGTAGATGGGACACTGTAGCATTTCGAAAGCAAGGCATGGAAGTAATTGGGATGGTGGGGTGGGGGGGAGTTGCACAGGAAGGCTGTTAGGAGCCTGTGACCCAGCCCGTGTCTCCTAACCGTGGTTTAACAGTTGGCCGAGTATGAATGTAACATTTCCCGTGTTTATATTTTTAATTCCTTGGGGAATCTGGTCTTTTAATTTTGCATTACTCACTCCTGTGTGTTCTTTACTTCCAGAAATGGTTTGAATTTTTTTTTCAAGCTTCTTGCTTGGGTTTACACGGGTTCTGCAAGCATGTTTTCCGAAGCCATTCACTCCTTAGCAGACACTTGCAATCAGGTGGGTACCCTCCCTTTCTAGTCCTAGTTTTGAAGTCAGCGGGCTTCAGATGGGACAGCTGCGCGGGATTGCAGATTACGCAACAGTAACAGCAGTGGCTTGCTTCCAAGGCTAGTTCACGCTTGCGCATCAAGCGTGTTTCCTGCAATATGAAACCCCACAGGGCGTGGAGTGGGGATGTGGGGATGCCTGCCGGTGAGTCCCGAGAGGGCACAGCTCTGGTTTACAAATGCAAGATTTTGTTTCATTGCTTTTAGCGTTGCCTGCCTCAAGCACACGCTTACTGTCTCGGTCTGCGTTCTCCATGGTGGAGGTGCCCCTTTGGAGCATTTCACAGTCCACTCGGGCTTTCACCGTCCACAGCTTGCAAGTTTTCAGAAGATTTCTTCTGGGGTTCTAAAAGGGGCACGCTTGGCGGGGGCTCATTCTCTGGACTTGAACAGCTCCAGTTGTCTGTAGGGGACGTGTTGCGGTGTTCTTTCAAAAGTGTTTCCAGTTTGGTATATCAGTTAAGAGTGTTGGACTAGAATCTGGGAGACCCAAGTTCGAATCCCTGCTCTGCCATGGAAGCTGGCTGGGTGACCTTGGGCCAGTCACACCCTCTCAGCCTAGCCTTCCTCACAAGGTTGTTAGGAGGATAACATGGAGGAAAGGAGAGTGATGTAAGCAGCTTTGGGTCTTGATTGAGGCAAAAGATGGGATATAAATGAAGCAATCGAGCAAGTAAATAAATAAAAATGGCCCCATGCTACAAAATTATATATTATTATGAAAATAAAATGTTTTTGCTTAAGTTTCCAACTTTCAGCTGCTAGCGCTGTGAGCGGTTGATGCTGCTGGCACGAACGACTAAACTGTAGGCTGAACTGTAGGGGCAAAAACTGTTTGTGCCCAGACTGTTCATACACTGTTGGTGTTATGATCAGGGCTGTAGTTTGTGGTTCACCAGAAAACTTTCTGCTTAGCTGTGCCACAAAAAAAAGGCACTCAAGCTCCTTAGAAGGAGGCGCCAGTGTCAAACACTCAGTGATGTAGCTGCCACCAATGAAATACCGCTTTGAGGTTGGGGGAGGTTTGGGAATATGCCTAGAGTTCTAAGCTAACAAATGATCCTTGGTTTCCAGTTTGATTTGGCAAATCCATAAATCTACCCCAGCTCACTGCTGGGTGGATCTAGCCCTGACCCCAACAGCAAGCAACATGATAGGATGGGT
Organism: Eublepharis macularius; assembly: GCF_028583425.1. Taxonomy (NCBI): domain Eukaryota; kingdom Metazoa; phylum Chordata; class Lepidosauria; order Squamata; family Eublepharidae; genus Eublepharis; species Eublepharis macularius. The sequence goes on along the minus strand of NC_072799.1, from coordinate 94,330,302 downwards.
GGGGCCAGTCATGATTGATGGTGTGCACTGTCAACTTGAGAGTGCAAGGACTGACTTACTATATAAAAGGCTAACCATGTTCCACACTTCCTACTCTGAAAGAGTCCAGTAGCACCTTTAAGACTAACCAATTTTATTATAGCATAAGCTTTCGAGAATCAAGTTCTCTTCATCAGATGCCTGATCAAAACTGGGCAGATACAGAAGAGGAGGGGGAAAGAGAGAGAAAAGGGAGGGGGCATAAATCACAAGAAGGCAGAATGCAATTAGCATAGAGGCAATCAAAACATTCCTTTGCTTGGAAATGTAAACATCTCCTTTTGGTGTGCAGTCAGTTTGTAGCAGTGAAGGTGTCCAATTCCTATGTAGTATAAGCCTTCGGTAACCACAGCTCTCCCTGCCAGTTGCATCTGACAAAGAGAACTGTGGTCCCCGAAAGCCCACACCAGGCGTCACTGGTCTCCCCCAGATCACGCCTCTGTAAAGAGAATCTGTTACCTGTGGTAATGTGATAACCATTCATAGTCTCTATTTAGTCCCCGCTTGACAGAGTCAAATTTGCATATGAATTCCAATTCAGCAGCCTCCCGTTGGATTTTGTTTTTGAAAGGTTTCTGTTGAACCACAGCGACCTTTAAGTCTTTGGTGGAATGTCCTGGTAGATTGAAGTGTTCTCCCACTGGTTTTTGGACGTTTCCATTTCTAATGTCAGATTTGTGTCCATTTATTCTTTTGCGTAGAGGTTGGCTGGTTTGTCCAATGTACAGAGCAGAAGGACATTGTTGGCACATGAGGGCATATATCAGGTTGGAGGATGAGCAGCTGTAAGAGCCAGAGACAGTGTAGTTGATGCCATTGGGTCCTGTAATTGTATTCCCTGGGTAGATATAGGGGCAGAGCTGGCATCTGGGTCTGTTGCAGGGCCTGGTACCTGTGCTGGTGACTCTGCTGGCCGATTCATGATTGTAAGTGAGAAGTCGTTTAAGATTGGGGGGCTGTCTGTAGGCAAGGAAAGGTCTTCCACCCAGGGCTTCTGAGAGAGAGGTATCATTTTCCAGGATGGGTTGTAGCTCACTGATGATACGTTGGATGGGTTTGAGCTGGGAGCTATAGGTGACAACCAGTGGTGTTCTGTTGTTAGTTCCTTTAGGTTTGTCCTGGAGCAGACTGTTTCTGGGTACTAGTCTGGCCCTGTTAATTTGTTTCTTCACTTCATTTGGTGGGTACTGTAGTCCCAAAAATGCTTGTTGTAAATCTCTTAAGTGTGAGTCTCGGTCGAGAGCATTGGAGCAGATACGGTTGTAATGTAAGGCTTGGCTGTAGACAGTAGACCGAGTGGTATGTTTAGGGTGGAAGCTGGAGGCATGTAGATATGAGTATCGGTCTGTTGGTTTCCGGTATAAGGTGGTATTTATTCGTCCATTATGTAGTTGTACAGTGGTGTCCAGGAAGTGTACCTGTTGTGTAGAGTGGTCCAGGCTTAGACTTTGTCACTTCGTACTCACTCACAATTACTTCGAATTTGGTGACAACTTATATCTACAGGTTAATGGCACAGCCATGGGCACACGCATGGCACCACAATATGCTAACATATTCATGGCGGACTTAGAGCAACGCTTCCTCAGCTCCCATCCACTGGAACCACTACTATACTTAAGATTCCTGGATGACATCTTCATCATTTGGACCCATGGGAAGGAAGCCCTTGAGAGATTTCATCAGGACTTCAATAACTTTCACCCTACTACCACCTAAGCCTGGACCACTTTTTGGAGCTTGTTGTATTATTTCCCACAATGGGCTTTGTTACTAGTGTAATAATAATATGAATGTGGTGCTTAGGAGTTTAATGGCTTGATGTGCAGGGACACGTGTGAAGTGTTGCCATAGAAGGCTTTGTGCACATTAGGATATTTTGAGGAGGTTGCACATACATGCTTTTTTTTCTTTTTGCATGTAGTTTTATGCAAAAAAAATACTGTTTGTGGAAATGGGCTACCATTGAACCCAGACATGCTGTGGGACTTGAAGAGCAAAGATGTGTCATGGAGCTGGTCTCGTCTAAGACGCAGCCGGGTTCACACTGTTTCCTGTTTCTTAAAACGACAAAAACAGTCGATGCTTCTGTGCGGATATGTTTGGCAGATTTAGGCAAGGGCACTTGAGATTCATCTTTTCTCTTTCAGCTAAACTTTCTAGATCCGCCCCCCACACCGCCCTGAAACACTTAACACTGACATCCTTTGTCTATTTCAGTAGTTCAGATTTATTATTGAACAATTTAAACTTCTCCAAGTTTATTGAGAAATTCTGAAATTCTAGCCTGTTCTCTTTTTTGTTGTACAGGCTTTGCTAGCAGTTGGAATCAGTCAGTCTGTGAGGACTCCAGATCCAAGCCATCCGTAAGGACATTTTTTTTCTTTTAATGTTAGCTTCTGAATGTCATTATTTCCTTTGTCAAATTGATCACATCCTAGGCCTTCATTTTCTTATTTTCTTGGTGCATCTGATTTTATACCACACACTATTATTACTCATGTAACATCTGATGAAAAACTCCCTAGTTTGAGCCTTTTCATTCAACCCAGAGACTTGTTAGGATTAACAGAACAGAGCCAGCAGTTCTTTGGGGCATACGGTAGAGACTCAAAGGTGGCATCTGATAAACAGCATGCTTTTTAAAGCTTTACATTAAAAGGATGAAAACTGGATTCCCACTAATGGAAGGTTTCATATTTGGGAAGCAGCATTACAACTGAAATCAAGTTTTTTGGCTTAATGTTTTGCCTCTTGTTAGACATGTGTAGGAACTTTAGAAAGCTCATAAGAAGCTGTAGTGCAGATTGTAGACAGATGAAAGGCAAACAGGATGAGTGCAGAGCAGGATTAGAAATAGGCCTGATATGTCACACAGCCCCTGTGTGACTTCAGATATGTAAAGTCGTCTCTCTTGAGAGCAGGGCCTGCTTTTCACAGCTGCACTTTAATTGCCCAGTTGACTTCCGAGCAGTGAGAGTGTGTGTGTTTCTCCTGTCTCCTTTGCAAGTTTCCTAAAGTGCGTTCCCCCCTTCTCCATCCAGATATGGTTTTGCAAACATGCGCTACATTGCCTCCCTGATCAGCGGCGTTGGCATTTTCATGATGGGTGCCGGACTGTCGTGGTATCACGGGGTGATAGGCTTGCTGCACCCTCAGCCCATAGAATCGCTTCTTTGGGTAAGTTGAGCTGTCGCACGATGAACGTGATGTGGCTGAATCCTGCGGTCCGTTCGTGTCAGTGATGGCTCCGTTCTTTCGAGCCAGGAGCCTTTTGCTGACGCAGGAGGCAGTTGCGTCAGCTCACGGATTTGTACTCTGGAGGAAACCCCCATTAGTTCAGCAGACCTGTGCAGTACAGACCCTGCAGTGCTTTAGCTAGGCTAGCTCGAATTACGATCCTTCGCTTCTCTTAGACAAAAGGCAAGTCGTTCTTGAGGCTGCCTCGCCATCTAGGCATCTTCTGTGGAGTTTCTTCTGCGTATCCGTGGCCCCTGGGTGCCGTGGTGCCCTCTGAAATCTTCTGGGCACTTCCCAAGTGTTTTTAGAAAGTGGGCCAGGGCCAGGTGGGGCTTTTGTCCAGCGGTGCTTCTGATTGGCCACTGGAAATTTTAAAAAAAAATTGCTTTAGCAGCAGCTGCCGCCACAGCACAAGGATCTTCACTGCGTGACTGAAGGCATACTGTGTGTCAGCAAGAACGTACGTTTAAACAATATGTTCATTTTAAAAAGCATCCTGTTAAGCCGAGCTTCTGCCTGGAATATTGAGGAATGACTGTGAGAGACGAGCATAACCTCTGTCCCTGGCATGCTGTGGCTGGCTCTGCCTCCGAAGATGCCCAGAGGCTGAGAAAGGTTGGGGGCCCCGGATCTAAGCCACTGGAGGGGAAAATTCTGCGCTTGCTTTTCAATGGCTTTGTTGATGTTTGTCATAAATTCACTGCTGCTGTTGAGGTGTCTGTGAAAAGAACCAAGCAATACATGTCTTTCATTTCCCTTGTGATACAGATTTCCTGTATCCCCCCCTTTGACGCACAAACGTGAAGCCTGAGAAAAGGAGCTGGCAGTTGTGGAAATCCCGCCCCCCCCCCCCCACACACACACACGAGTCCGACTGTTTTCTTGTAGTGGTGAAGGAACTTGCTGCTGCAGTCGTATGCACATTTACTTGGAAATAAGTGCCACAGTTCACTGAAAACGTATCCCCAAGTAAATGCACGTGAGGCTGCATTCTTGCTGACTTAAGCTGGGAAAGGGACACTGATGGCCTGCAGACTGGAGCTGGGACCCAAATCAGTTAAGTCCTGACCTGGGAAGTCCTTTTGAATTTTAAATGAGCTGTGACCCAAGGATTGCAGGCAGTTTTTATTCCTAGGAGAGATTCCACTTGTTGATGCTACATCTGTTTAATTTTGTCTGTAATGTGAAAACGTAGGTATTTGTATGTACCGTCATGCCCAAGCACAAAACTGCAAGCCCTCTGTGCGAGAAGGCATCAGTCTTGCAATGAAGCCTGGCGCTGTCTGGCTCCTGGGCTACTGTTCTGAAAATGCAGGAGCCAGCTGTCTCAGTCGCCGAAATTGAATAGTTTTCGATCGCATTCCTTAATCCTGTCTGCGATAATGGCTGTGTTCAGACATCATGAGAACGTCTAATCAGAAGCTTGTTGGGGTGTCCATGAGCATGACTGCCTTGCTGCGCTTGCAGTTTCCCTCGCCTCCCTCCCCTCCTCTCTTATGCAGGGCTTGGCTGATCAGGCTTCAGCTTACCATGACTTCAGCAAACTGGAGTCTCCCCCCTCCAGGAATTCTGAGCAGTGCAGGGGAGGGGTCCAGTTTTGCTGGGTGTCACACCACATTGGTGCTTTCAGTCAAGTGCTGTGTGCAGTGCAGGGGAGGGGGGCAAGGGGAGAGGGGCAAGTACAGCAAACCATCCGTGTTCCTGCTCAGTTACAGTAAACCTCTGTTTAATCTCATTTGTGGTGATGCAGCTGTAGGGTTAGATCCCATGTTTCAGTTCTGTGTAGTTTACAAGGCTTTCTATTGTACATATACTTAATTATCTCTTTCCCTCCCCCTTTATTAGGCTTACTGTATATTAGCAGGGTCGCTGGTCTCCGAAGGAGGTACGCTAACTCTCGTTTTGCTGTCTGCCTTTTCCCCCTGTGTAGATGCATTAAAGCCCAACATGTAAACTCAGTTGCCCCCAAACACACAAGCATTTTTCACATTTCAGGGTAACAGTTTAGAATGCAAATCGAAAGTGTGATGAAAGATGACCTCAGGATGCTGTTTGTTTATTGCCCTTGTCATCCTCCTCCTCCTCCCTTTGGAAAGTCCTGAACTGCTTGCCTGGGGCTTCTCAGGTCTCCCCTTCACTCGCCCCATCAGGTTGGCATTTGCACAGCTTTTCACAAAACTTCGGCAGTGTTAGTTGCTCCAAGACTGTTCTTGTGTTGTGGCGGTACAGTTGCCTCGTTGATACGCCGAACACATGGCAGGTCCTCTGATATACAAGGAGGGGGGAGGTTTGGCTGCTAGGAATATTGCTGCGGTGCGACGTCAGCTGCACTGGCTACTTATTTGCTTGCAAGCTCCGTTCCAGTTGCTGGTTCTTGCCTTTAAAGCCTTTTGCAGCCTGGGACCCTGACACCTCTCCACTCGCACCTCCCGCTGCTCCTCAGCCAGCCAGCCTGTTTTTGGGTGCCCTTCCTTGGTGCTGTCTGAATGCCAACAGCTAGCTTACAGATTTTCCCTGTGGCGCGTCCCGTCCTCCCAGAGCGGGTGCAGGGAGCACCTTCACGGGCCGCATTTAAGAAAGCGTACGCCGTGGTTCTCTTTCAGAGCGCTTTTGATGGAGGGTGAACTGTTTGGGCAGATTTGTCTCCTTACGGTTTTATCTATGTATATCTATTTTGTAATTGATTCATTGTCTGCCCTTGCGACTTGTTGCTGCATTAGCCACCTTGATTCCAAGGAAATAAGATTGGATATACATTTTAAAAGTAAATATTTTGTTAAAGAAATAGTCCTTATGTGTGTGACTACTTGCCTCTCGATAGACAGGGGTACTCCGTAAAGATGATGACCGGGAACCCAGTCCAACTAGTTGACTAAGCTCAAGGGGGTTTTATAGGTGTGTCTTCCATGTTCTCTCCCAACCACAAGCACACTGCGTGGCTGATGGGTTTTGAAACTGAGGGCAGTTTCACAAATAGTGGTGCGATACGGTGTTGGGGGTGCTGTTGGCCAAAGGAAAAAGACAAAGGCCTGGCTTCCCAAATCCTCCCACCTAGTTCTGTGCACTTAAGGGAACGTGGAGCTTGGTTTCTTGGGCAGCAGCCCCCCCTCCCCCCGGCCCTGTTCACATGGCAAACAGCCTTTGGAAGGAGGTAGTTGCGGAAGCAGCCGGTGACATGGTGTGAGGATCTGCCATTCAGAACAAACAGTAATCCTGTTGGGCATCCCAGAGCCCTTCAGCGTACCTTAAGTGGGTCTCTGAATCACAGCTAAACACGTCCAGAGTTGCTTTTGGATCGAGACACCTGGCTTTTGTTTGGACTGAAGCTGGGGTCTGCAACCTATTTCGTCTGGAGTGTTTCTGTTTGAAACTCGAAGGACGCTTTCTTGCGCAAGCAGGCAGAGGATCGGGGCCTGGTTCTTTGCCTTGAGCCTTGGCATCACTTCAGAGCTATTCCTTGATGCTTACAATAAACTTTATGGCTTGAAGAGCTTCAGAATGAATTTGCTGCTTTATCTGTTGTCCTTTTTGTTTTTCTCGCTTGGTTCAAATATTTCCTTTCCCCCTCCCTGCAGCGACTCTTCTCGTTGCAATCAATGAAATCCGCAGAAGTGCCCGGGCAAGAGGACTGTCCTTCTATCAGTATGGTAAGTCTCTTTAGCAGAGGTTGAAGTCTTGGCTTTGTCTGTTTGCTTCCTCTTCTGGTGAATGGATGCCGTTTAATTCTTTGGAAGGAAGGTCTCTTCGTTTCCTCGTGCTTCCACTCTCATTCCCTTGAATAGCATCCCAGTCAGCAGGGCCACGGAAAGGGGCCACTCAGAGGTGGGGGTTTCTGTGTCCCCGAGGCACTCCGCAGATTTTGGGGGGAATGTTACTCCGCAGTATAAGAGAAAGATATGTCCCCAGCTGCCGGCTCAAGGCCGAGCATGCTCAGTGAGCTCAAGGAGTCGTGGGCTGTTCAGAGCTGAGCATTGGGAAATGGAAGGGACCACCCAGTCTAGGCCAGTCACTTGAACTGAAAAGGTTGTGTTGTGGAAGGGAAGGAAAAGCACTACCCCCCCCCCCCCTCCTTGCCCCGTTCCTTACAGTCCCCCGACTTGTTTGTAGCAGCTGAGGAACTAGTTCTTAAAGCAGTTACGTTTGTTGTAAGTACCCTTTAACTCCAGTGAGCGGAAGAAGCCCCTACAGGGCCCCTTTATGAGACTGGAAATATGTAGAGGTATCGAATGGGCTTTATCCTGTTCAGAAAGATCCCTGCATGTGTGATAGATCCAGCGGAGTTAGCCGTGTTAGTCTGTAGTAGCAAAATCAAAAAGAGTCCAGTAGCACCTTTAAGACTAACCAACTTTATTGTAGCATAAGCTTTCGAGAATCACAGTTCTCTTCGTCAGATGCATGTGTCAGGTTCCAAGGGGCAATGCGGGGGAGGATTGGAGGGCTTCCATGGAACGGGGGAATCCCCCCCCCCACACACACACCATATACATAGATCTTTGCCACAGGATCCAAGCCGTTGTGTAGTACAGATTTTTGTTTCTGTTAAATGTACCGGCTATTATATGAGTAGAGAAGGACATGATTCCTTCAGTGCAAAGAAATTATGTACCGGCATAATTAGTTGTTAAATATTCAGTCATTCAGGCTCGCGATCCCAGTACCAATGTTGTGCTGCTAGAAGATACTGCGGCTGTCCTGGGTGTGATGCTGGCTGCTACGTGCATGGGCCTGACATCCTTCACAGGTGAGCATCTGTATCGCATGGACACTGGCAGTGTGAAGCCTGACAGAATATTTTTTGTTAAATCTAATAGCCAAGCGAGGGTGCCAGTACCAATCATGAAAGAGGCAAAACCTGTTTACCAGAATAAAGACAGGGATTTCTACAGACTTTGGTAACTACTCAAATATGCAAAACAAATTGACTTTAAAAATTAACTGAACGGAAAAGAGATCACCTCTCCTACCTGAAGAAACAAAATCCAACCCAAGGAGGACTGAGCATGCTTTAGGAGGTATAGAGTTGGTGAAATGAAAAGAAATTATTATTTGTAAATTACTTTGAGCTGGGGGAAGGCAAGGTATAATATTTTAATTAATTAAAAATAAATACATGGGGGGATGGGATGTTGGCCTATTCTTTGCTCCTAAGAGCATTTAGATTTCTCAGAGTGGAAACTTGCAGGTTGTTTATCGCATCTCCCCCACTACTTGTGGGGTTCCAGCCAATGTCCCCTCTAAGAGTGAAACGGGTGGCTCATACTGATCACTGAAGAAACACAGGGGGGGTCACCACCAAAGAAGAGGGGTGTCCCCAAAGGGGGGGTGTCCCAGAAATGTGCACAATGTTTAGTGCCCTGGGACTCTGCCAACAAGCCAGAAAAGCATAGAAGAAATTAGCTTACCATTTGCCTACAAGGAATTGGGGGGGGGGGGGAATGACACAAAATTTCCCCATAATGCCAGTGCTTTGCTGTTTGGATTGTTAGGTGAAAAGCAAGCTGCTTTTATCTCCTCATCTCCCAGCAATAGTGTTATGGGTCAGTGTCCCTTTAGACTGGGGCTTGATGGGGCAAGTGGCCTTCGGTCATGTGCTCCCCCCTCCCCGTTCTTTACTATATCATGTGACGTAAACTGCTGTTGCAAGCAAATGCGAAACACTCTGTGGTCTGTTGTTCCCAATCCCCACTTGATCCTCTGGAATCCAGTTACTCCGTTTAATCCGCCCCTTCCTCCATCCGAGGAGCTCAAGGCAGCCTGTGTAATTCTCCCTCGGTTTTGTCCTCACAATCAGTCTGTGGGGCAGGTAGAGTGGAGAGGAAATGACTAGGTCACCCGGCAAGTTTGATGGTAGAACGGGACTTGGAACCTGGGTTTCTCTGATCATAATTCAACAACTGCGCCACTGGTAAGCACATCACAAACTTGGGCCAGTCTCTCACAACTAAAAGAATCAGTTGTATGTGCATAAAACTAAGCAGTGTGCAGAGCATCAGTTGGCCACTTCAGGCGAGGATGAGGGTGTATAACAACAGAGAGCATCACGGAACAAGGACTAGAGTTAACGGAACCTCAAGAACGCTAACTACAGACAATCAAGGAATTGTCAGAACTATATCAATATGTATATTCTTTGGTAAAATCTAAGGAAGAATAAATATATTTAAATAAATATGTATGGGTTTATACAAAGCTGAACGGCAGAGCACTTTGAATGAAGTTAAATTTCCTGCTATAGCAGGGTGATTTATAGAGGCTTGAGGTTCTCTGCCGTTCAGCATCATACCTGTCTATTTTCTACCGTAGATGAGACTTGTGGAATTGTGAGTTGTGACTTAATGAAATTATTGTGCAAAAACCGTACATATTTATTTAAATTAAATATATTCTTTCTTTACCAACGAATATATATATATGTATTGATACAAATAATTTTGACAATTCCTTGATTGTTTGTCGTTAGTTTTCATGGTGTTAACTATAAAGGACGAGGGTGTGGCGTGTTAGAATACTCCTGTATGTGAGGCAAGAAACCATCTCTTTCGAGCTTGCGGGTGGCTTTTTAGGCGAGGAAATGTACGAGGTATACTACAAGGTTATCTTTTTCATTTCTGTGGTATAGGTAACCCATACTACGACAGCCTTGGGTCTCTGGGTGTGGGTACGTTACTGGGAGCCGTATCAGCATTCCTTATCTATACCAACACGGAAGCGCTGCTAGGGAGATCTATCCAGCCCGACCAGCTGCAGAGGCTGACAGAGTTACTGGAAAGCGACCCTGCAGTAAGGTGAGCGGGTCTGAACTGCTGGCATTGGCGACACCTGAGCATACACGTTCAGCTAAGTAGAGGACTCTACCGAATGTGACTCCTGTCGCGGGGGGGAGTAATGGATTTTTGCCTTCAAGTTTACAGGGCAAGCGCTGTGCTCCAGTGACCCTGTTTTGGCCAGCTGGCTGCTTCTGCTTGTCAGTCGGAGACACCTAATGGCTTTTGTTTTTCTCGCTTTGTCCCGCCGCACGAAATATTTTCCTCAGAGCAATTCATGATGTTAAAGCCACAGATATGGGAGTGAGCCAAGTGAGATTCAAGGCAGAAGTAGACTTTGACGGACGGGTTGTGACTCGGTCTTACTTGGAGAAACAAGACATCGAGCAGCTTCTACAAGTATGTTTTGAAGATGCACGGAGTTTCAGTGGTGTGTTTTTCTCCCCCGTTGCTCAAGTGAGCGGAAACAGATCTGACTTAGATCCAGAGGAGTTAGCCGTGTTAGTCTGTAGTAGCAAAATCAAAAAGAGTCCAGTAGCACCTTTAAGACTAGTCCAGTAGCACCTTTAAGACTAACCAATTTTGTTGTAGCATAAGCTTTCGAGAATCACAGTTCTCTTCGTCAGATGCTTGGAGGGCAAAAAGAGAAACTGGTCAGATATAGAGGAGGAGAGGGGTGGGTGGGGTAGATGCAAACATCTCCTTCTGATATGCAGATGCAAACAGCTCCTTCTGATGTGGAGATCAGTTTGCTTCTGTAAAGGTTCAGAGGACTTAGCCGTGTTAGTCTGTAGTAGCAAAATCAAAAAGAGTCCAACAGCACCTCCAAGACCAACCCATTCCGCTGCAGCACAAGCCTTCAAGAACCACAGCTCTCCCCGCCAGATGCATCTGACAAAGAGAACTGTGATTCTCAAAAGATCTGACTTAGAATTAGATGCTTTAATTTAGCCCATCTATGCATACTTCCACTCATGTTCATAGACTGTAGCTGTAAAAAATGGTGTGACGTTTGCCGCATCATTCCACTTATACTGTAATGCATTCCGAGGAATATTTGCGGGGGGAGCGTTGATGGTGGCAAGGAAGCTGCTATTGGTTTGGGTTGAGCTGATGCAATACTTTCAAATGTTTGCAAATATTCCAAGGTCAGGAGAATAAAGACTGGCCACACAGAACGTTCACAAGCAGCCTCCTCTGAGGGAATCGTAGGGAAAACCTTTTCTTGGAATGTCCAGTTTCAAGCGGGAGGCGGCTGAGCGCAGGTGGGAAATTGCATGTTTGAATACCACCCCCCCCCCGACAGAATTTCCTTCATATATAGAAAGCTACCATGTTGGAGAAGAAGAGTTTGACCTGGACTTTCTATGAGAGGATCTCTTTCCTGTGCTAACATTGTAGCTTGAAGTTATAGTTCCAGATAAGCGTTATCTTCTCATTCTGCTTATCATATAAACAGAGAGAATGTTCAGAAAACACCTGCCAGTTCCTGAAGATGTCAAGCAGAGCTTTTCTGTCTTGCTGTCTACAGCTGTTGACTCAATCCACCACTGTCTAAGACATGCCAACTTGGACTAGAAACGTAACAGATTAGTGCCCCTGAAACGTTCCTCTTGGTAGTTCAGGAGAGCTCTCTGGGCTTTTCCTGCTCTGGCAGTCTGCCTGGAAAACACACATTTTCATATTCACCTGTCCTGTTCACATGTTGCAGTGTACGCATGTACACCCTTCATGTATGCACATGTATCCATTTATAAGAAACAGCCAGTGTGTGTTAACTTTACCAGTGAAGCTGGGGACCAGTGAAGCTGGATAACTGTGGGGTGTGAATCACATGTTCAGCTGTACCTGTGTGGAACCTAACATGAGAATTACTCAGTGCACATATAAAGAAACATTAAGTGTACACTGTACACACAGATTGTACATGTGTTCACAGTGGACAGGACTGTGGTCACATAGATGCATGAGCTGATTCTGAAACTTCTAGAGCTGGCTTTTTGGTGCTGGAAACCTCCTTACCCCAGCAAGGCATGCCAAAGGGAGAGGAGTTGTGCCTTCCCGCTCAGTTCTGTCTTGTCCACTGGGGGAGATCTGTCCACATCTGCTTTGTATGCAGAAGGGCCCAGGTTCATCCCCCACTATCTCCAAGTTACAAAAACAAAAAGGAACAGGGCCTGAGTGATGTGAGAGTCCTCAGCCTGAGACCCTGCTGAGCTGTTGTCTGTCAGAGCAGACAATGCTGACCTTGAGGGACCCGCAGCGGGGGGCGGGGGGGGCGGGGTTTTCACTGCAGTGGTAGAATTGATTGAGAACCTCCACCGCGATTCTCTGAGCTGCTTTCTTTGTTCACTGGTTTTAAAAAGTAAAGTTGTTTTTGGTGAATCTAGTTAGCTGCAGTTCTTTTGTATAGGTGTACAGCACGAGTGTTTATGTATTAAAATATTTCTGTCCTGCCTTTTAGCACAAAGTGGTTTGTAAACCACAATTAAATATATCCTGACTTAAAACATCTTACTATATAATTGAGTAAGGGTATTTCAGACAACTCACTGTATACCCTGCTGTACCACCAGAGGGCGATGCCATGGAGGGAAGCCTAGGCAAGGCACCCTGTCCCTCCAGAAAATGTGCCATGGTGGGAAGCCCAGGCCAGCAGCAGGATGGGAGCAGGTAGCAATGCCAACCTCCCATCTTAACCCATCTGGTATTAGGAGCGGAGCAGGTGCCGATGCCCACCCCCAGCCTTAACCCAGTTGGTAATAGGAGCGGAACAGATGGCAATGCCCACCTTCCGTCTTAACCCAGCTGGTATTAGGAGCAGAGCAGGTGGCAATACCCACCACCACCTTAACACTGCTGGCATTAGGAGAGGAGCAGGTGGCAATGCCCACTGCCACCTTAACACAGCTGGTATTGGGAGCGGATCAGGTGGCAATGCCCACCCCCTGCCTTAACCCAGCTGGTATTAGGAGTGGAGCAGGTGGCAATGCCCACCCCTGCCTTAACCCAGCTGGTATTAGGAGTGGAGCAGGTGGCAATGCCCACCTCCCATCTTAACCCAGCTGGTATTAGGAGTGGAGCAGGTGGCAATGCCCACCCCCCACCTTAATCCAGCTGGTATTAGGAGTGGAGCAGGTGGCAATGCCCACCCCCCACCTTAACTCAGCTGGTATAAGAAGCGGAGCAGGTGGCAATGCCCACCCCGTGCCTTAACCAGCTGGTATTAGGAGCGTATTGGATGGCAATGCCCTCCTCATGCTTTAACCCAGCTGGTATTAGGAGCAGAGCAGGTGGAATTCCCACCTTCACACAGCTGTTATTAGGAGTAGCAACAACCAAAGTGGAAAACCACAACTAAGGGACAAGACAATAGCCAATGAAAAATTGCAAAAGTATATTAGGTGATTATTGGTAATATAAAGTGGCACAGTGCATGACTTATCTAATTCTAAACACTTCCAGGCTATATATCTCCAATTCTCATATACAATATTACACAACATCCGGCCAACTGTAGTAAACTTGCTTCTTTCAACAAGGTGGAAGCTCAAACGGAAATGGCAAAGTCAGTGTGAACATTTAAACAGTCTCTTGCATGTTGCTTTCTCTCTCCAGATGAAACAAGGAGATGGTAAACTCCCCACGCATCTCCAGATGCCTCACTGCCGCTTACAATATCTCAGGCGGCCCAAAAGAAAGGGGCGTGTCAATCTGCCGCCTGAGCTATTGTAAGCGGCAGTGAGGCATCTGGAGATGCGTGGGGAGAAGGTCTGTCGACCCCTGATGCAGTCTGGAAACAAGTGTTATCAGTGACCAGTTCCTTGTCGGGTCTTCGGTCCTTTGAAGTTTACCATGCACCCTTCAGCCAGCTGGGATCAGTAGCGGAGCATGAATGAATGAATGAATGTAGCGGAGCAGGTGACAATGCCCGTACTCCACCTTAACCCAGCTGGTATTAGGAGCGGAGAAGGTGGCAATGCCCAACCCCTGCCTTAACCCAGCTGGTATTAGGAGTGGAGCAGGTGGCAATGCCCACCCCCTGGCTAAACCCACCCGGCATTAGGAGTGGAGTAGGTGGCAATGCCTGCCCCCTTTCAGCCACCTGGAATCTGGAGCGAAGCAGGTGGCACTGTCCACCCCCTGCCTTAAGCCAGTTGGTATTAGGATCAGAGCGGGTGGCAATGCCCTCTCCCCGCCTTAACTGCAGCTGGTATTAGGAGTGGAGCAGGTGCCAATGTCCACCCCTGGCTTAACCAGTCTGGTATTAGGAGCAGAGTAGGTGGCAATGCCCGCCCCCCTTCAGCCAGCTGGAATCAGGAGCGGAGCATGTGGCAATGCCTGCCCCCCTTCAGTCACCTGGAATCCAATGCCCACCTTGCGCCTTCACCTGGCTGGGATCAGGCTCAGAGCAGGAGGCAGTGCCCGCCCTCTTCAATCTACTGGAATAAGCCACTGAGCAAGCAGCAATGCCCACTCTTGTCTTCATCCTGCTGGAATCAGGAACCAGTACCAACGAAAAGCAGTTTCCCGTGTAACAACGTCTCCTTATTTTATTTAACATTAAATATGTGATTCAACAAAGAGCTATACCACATATAACAGTCATGGGAAAAGTATTCATACAGGCGTCATATATGGTGGAAATGGTGGAAAATTGGAAAATTAATGATTAGCATGGAGTGGTAGCTGCATGAACTTCTGACAACTGTTTTCTTTGAGAAAGAGCTTTGGAAACGGATTCAATGTGGATCTGGACCTTCCGTTTGAAAATTGATGTCACAGAATTATCAATGTACACCAAAAGAATGCAACAAGGGTTTACTTGTAATCTGTGACTTGCGCAGTTTATTGGAACAAACCTACAGACTATACCCAATTTCAGTTGGAATACAAGGCGAGCTTGATTTTGGATGGAAGGACTAGTGTACATATGGTGCTAGGAAGCATTTGCACTTTAATATCTGTTGCAATATCAATAGAGCACTTGAAGCACTGGACACTTTATGTATTGACCTTTGAGCATATATGACGCCTGTATGAATATTTTTTCCATGACTGTTATATGTGGTATAGCTCTTTGTTGAATCACATATTTAATGTAAAATAAAATAAGGAGACATTGTTGTTACACGGGAAACTGCTTTTTGTTGGAATCAGGAACCAAGCATGCAGCAATACCTGCCCCCCCTTCAACCTGCTGAAATCAGGAGCAAAGCAGGTGGCAATGCCTGTTCCTCCCTTCACCCAGCGGGGAGCAGGTGGCAATGCCCACCTCTCTTCACCCAGTTGGGATCAGGCTCAGAGCAGATGGCAATACCTGCCCCCCTTCACCCAGCCGTATTCAGGCTTAGAACAGGAGGCAATGCCCCCCCTTTACCCAGCATGTATCAGGCATGGAGCAGGTAGCAAAGCCCACCACCCCTTCACATGGCTGAGATCAGGCATGGAGTAGATGACAGTGCCCACCCCACCAGCTGAAATCAGTGACGGAGGAGGAGCGAATGCCTGCCTGCCCGCCCTCCCCTTTCTAGAGCCCGTTGTATTTTTTCCCCACAACGGGCTTTGTTGCTAG
Source organism: Eublepharis macularius (assembly GCF_028583425.1). Lineage (NCBI taxonomy): Eukaryota > Metazoa > Chordata > Lepidosauria > Squamata > Eublepharidae > Eublepharis > Eublepharis macularius. Next base: position 94,314,684 of record NC_072799.1, on the reverse strand, counting down.
TGCAAAATAAACAGATATGATCACTCAGAGAAGTACAGTTGTTGGTAAACAACTGGTTTATCTAAAACTTCTAATGTATTGTGTGACCACCTGTATACATATTTGTGTAATTTGGGCGGGGGGGACCAGGGTGTCCTTTCCATTTTCATGACTTGTGACTGCCACTTTGGATTAGTATGTTCTCTAAAATGGCAGTCTTGTGCGGTTCAGTGGCAATTACTGATCTGTGTAATGTTTCAAAACACTTCCCAGTTGCCTTCTTTTAGAACAGAAACCTGAAATCCCATCTAAGAGCTCCTGTCAGAGTAGGTATTTCTGGGCCAGAAAGTAAAGTATATTTTTAAACTAGTTTTTAAGTATCAAGAATATAACCAGGACTATTCATATTTTACACTGGAAGGAAATGTGTGAACTCTTCTAGGAGAAACAGAAATCCCATGCTGAGGCACACTGAACCTTTTTATCTGCATAAATTATTGCAAACTTGTGCAAGTTTTGTTAGTTTTCATAATTTGTTCTCCTTTGTGCATTCTGGAAAAGGGTGATGAGAGATACACGCCCTTTGTTCTTCTTGCTGGAAAGCCTAAAGAGCCCACTTCGGTTGTAGCGATTTCGGCAGTCAGTGCTTTATGGCCTTCAAGATTTTTCTTCTCATCTGTAAGGACTGGAAACTCACCTCAGTTTTTGTGTAAAAATGAAAGCTTGAATTCTGAAGATACTGTGGCATATCTGTATTTGTGTGGCACCCTGCCACCCAGAGTCCTGAATGCAATCATTTTATATATGCGATGGGTCATGCTTCTGACAGATACCAAACGGATCATCCAGTTTGTTTTCTGCTGGTAGAGGGATAAGATTGGATAAATGGGTTGAAGTAGAAAAGAAAACACCTCCCCTTAGCTGATCTCCTGGGCAGATCGTTCCCTGTTACCTGAAAGTGTGTCTGAATTTCACAAAAAATGGGAAATTGACTTGTTTTGTGTTCTGCTTCTTGCTTTGATCTGCTTACACTTAATTTTGTGGCAGGAAATCCAGCAGGTGAAGACTCTTGAGGAATTAGAAGCTTTCATGCTTAAACATGGTGAAAATATTATCGACACGCTAGGAGCTGAAGTAGACCGGCTGGAGAAGGAGCTAAAGGTAAGAGGTGGCTGGTTCGAAAAACAGGCATTGTTAATACTAGGTTTGCCACACTGTGTTGATACCAGAAACATTATTTCCTTTTGTAATAACTGAGGGGGCTCCAGCCAGAAGCAGCTGAGCGAGGATGAGGATGGTGCTTGAGAACTTGTGTTAATCTTGCCTTGCTCTGAGACATTCTGCTGCTCATATTAAAACATACCTTTTTTTGTTTCAGCAACGCAATCCGGAGGTGCGACATGTAGACCTGGAGATATTGTAAGCTCAACAGACGCCATCTTTGGAGAGAGATCTCTCTTCTGCATCTGCTTTGCTGAGGGGGACACAGCAGCCCCTGAGCCTGCAGGGGGAACTTGAGACGCCTCCTCCCCTGAGCTCCCCGGTTCCTTCTTAGAGCCGACTCTTCTTCAGGATAGTGATGGCTTTTGTCGAGCTGGTTTCTCAGGCCAGCTGCTTTGGCCATCTGTTTTACACGTGAATCTGTAGTAGAGATGAATACTGGGGTCTACAAACTTTAAATAAGTTACTGAACGTCACTTTCGAAAATACAGTATGTGTATATATAATATATATATATATATATATTTGCTGTCCAGTTTCAATTTTTGTATAAGTTTGCACATCAGTTCCTACCAGCTGCTATTTCTTAGCTTCTTTAGAGATTTGGGAGCCTTTGTGTGCTCCCCTTCAAGGACACGGCCCTCCTAAAGGACCAGTTGATATATTCCAGCCCTGGAGCCTGTCCCTGGTTCTTCCGGGAGACTTCTGCTCTTTCCCTCGGTGCCGTGAGCTGGAAACCTGGTGTGTCCCCGTGGGGTTAATAGCTTTAGAGCGCAAAGCCATCCGAGTGCTGCCGCTTTCCGTCTTCGACCCACCGGAGCCAGTGTGTAAGCGTTGCCAGGGCCCTCGGGCAGACCTGCCTTGGGCGCTGGATCCTCGTGCTGCTCTTCCGTTGCTTCCACCCAGGGTAGTGACTCCTCCCTAACAGGGCACCTGCCCAGATGCTGGGAGAGGAGGCTGGGGATATTCTGGGGATCCGCACCGCAGCAGTTACGGAATTGCTCATCATGGAGAGAATGTGGCCGCTTGTGCTGTGGCTCTCGCTCTCTTCTGAAGCTTAGCTGCTGTATCCACCTGGCAGCAGGTGGATACCTGTAGGATAACACCAAAAGGAATGAAAGTAACTAGTTGCAGGGAGTTGGACCCAGAGTCGCTGTTTTGCCGCAATAGAACAGTACTTCCCCTGGGGGAGGCGGAAAGGGATTGTTGCTGATTTTATCCCTTCCACTGCAAGCCCACTTTGTACGTCCTCTGTGGGGCAAAATTTCAGGGTGTTCTTTAGAAGTGGGGTAGTCTCATGAGCATCACTTCCTTTGAAGTACTTTAGATCCCCCCCAGTGCTTGCTCCAAAAATCCCTTCTGTAACTCCCCTCTATTTTAAATGTCCCTATGCCCATGGACTCTGCATTGATAGATGCAGCAGGGAGCACTTTTAACACTCGTTACGATGCATCAAGAATACCTTATAAATCAAGAGAGGGTGCAGGGTTTTAAGTTCTATGCAGCCAGTCCCATGCTTTTGAGGGGGTTTTGAACTTGTACTTCTCAAGCCTCAGCATGACTCACCGCAAACTCTCTTCGAAACTGAGTGGAGCTACAAAAATGGTGTACAATAATGATACGACCCTACCATTTCACGATGAAGAGTTAAAAATGAGATTAAACAGCAGTTGACATAGCTCTCCTGGGTCCCATAAATATTTAATTTATTGGTAACTGGCATTACTTACACTTTTCTTAAATGGTAGATGGTTTTATAGCATGAAACATCTTGGCCGTGAGGAATAAAACTATCATCTTGAATGCAGAAGTTGCTTTTGGTAACCTTCAAGCCAGGACTTCACAATTTAGGCTTTGGATGTTATGCAAAACGGGAGCTGAGAAATAAGTGGGAATCAAGATTCTTAAGCTTCTGTGACAGTCCTTGGGACCATTTAGTTTGGAAGAGCCAAAATAAAAGCCAGAGGAAGTATCCTCAGAAGGGAAGAGGTTTGAGGATTGTAGCTCTTTCCTAAAAGTGAGAACAAATCATCCCAGTCCTGAGGGCCAGTTCACATGTATGCACGCCATTTGGTTGTGCAACGCTTGATGTGTGAGTGAACCCCTTTGAAAAACACTCTTTCGGGGATTACTGGAAGGAGGAGGGAGCCATATACCTGTTCTGCCTAGCAGTTGATGTGGTAGCTCATTCACACAAGTAAGGCTGCTGTCTAATGATGAGCATACATGTTTGAAACTAACTCTGAGTAACTGAAAGATCAGTCAAAAATCCACTTTGCAAATGAAATGTTTCATGCACTTTAAACATATTTCAGTTGCTTATTGGAAAAATCATGGCTGGAAGCGGGGGGAGCTCCGAGCAGCATGGTACTTAGCTATCCTGCCACGGGGCACAGTCTGTGCTGATGGAAATTGTGGTAGAGACTCGTCAGCTTTTGGATTTGTTTGTAAGCATTTAAAATGCTGCTTTTTAAATAAGTAGAGGTTAAAAGAGCATGCTGTCAGTTTGAAAATTGATAGCATGTAACCCTAGCAACATTCCAAATTCTAGGTTTTAGGACTTGTATATATTGTAATTAGTGTAACTGTGACTTTGTTACAAAAGTTTAAAAGTGAAGGAGCTGCTTTTTGTAGTCCTGATTCGGTTAGGGCAAGGACTGAATACTTGCAGCTTGTGCCTGCATCCCATATGTATAAGTATTATAAATACCCTAGTCTTACTATGCAGTTACTCCCATCTAAGGCTGAAGTAACTGCATAGTATTGCATTGTAAGCAGTGTTCAGCCTAAGCTAGCCAGTCTTTGTACATGCGCAACTTCTGTATGCAGCAAGGGCCTCCCCGTATATTAGTGCAGGCATCTCTTAGAATATGCATCAGGTCCTTCCATGGTGAATGGGGAGACCTGATTGTGCTGGGAGTAATCACCGTTGAATGTAGTGGGGGTTACTTCAGAACAGCCGTCTGATCTCTCCCCCTTTGTGTACCGACCAGGGGGATCATAACCAAATTGGGAGATATTACCATGTTATGCAACTATATTATAAAACTATTGTTCTACAAACAATTGGCATCTGATGTGTTAAAAGCTTGGAAGCTATTTTTTAAAACACAAATGTCAGTTTGCAGGTTTTTAAGCATTTTGTAGAACCGCCTGTTGCTTTTCTTTGCAGAAGGCCTGTTCATTTTCCAGGGGTTCATTCTCATCTTTGTATCACCACATCCATGGTGCTAGTCTTAGAAATGCGATGCTTTGTTGTGAGCACTTGGGGAGCACTGTTAAGCGCATCTACTCAGAAGTACTCAGAAGTTGCTTCTTGAAAAGTGTTCTTAAGGTTGCAGCCTGAAAGAAGCTGGGCTGCAGGATCCGTTTCCTGCTTTGTCCCGTTCCCAGCGTTCTCTCTTCTGAGTATCCAGTAAACAAAAGGCAGGCAGTGGAGTAGGGAGGGGTCAGTGTGATCTGGGGACCCACCTTTGGGAGGTAGAAGAGAAAGGGGCTGCCTGGGAGTAAGTGCGCACAGATCCCCCCCCCCCGCCCCCCGCCCCCGCCTGCAGCAATTGCCGCGGCTTCCAGAAAGTGATGAAACTGCCAGAACACCACAGAGCTCCCCGTTCACAGCGTTTTGTGGGCCATTTAAATTAGCTTTCTATAAATGCCAACGGCAATGGAAACGCCTTGGTTTCTTTCCCACCAATGTCATTTGTTTGGTTTCCGTCTGCTTAACACTTAGGAACTGCACGCTTATGCTTTTGTCTTGCATTTCTTCCCTCTCCCAAGTCGTTACAGCCTTGATTGTGTGCTCTACAGATTGCAGCCAGTGATGCTCTAACGTTCAAAGTATCTGCACAGTTGAGCAGCTCTCCCCCCTTTATTCAAGGTTTTCTTTAGAATATTAAACATGCCAAGCACTGCTTCTCTCTCAGCCATTTGGAGTAGTATCGCTATAGGGCCAGGGTCTGAAGAACCATGCAGTTAGTTCCGTGTGCCTCCGAAGGGCTGGCTTTGGACTTGTGCTTCTCGGGCAGCTGGCCTTCCATGCCAAGCTGCAAACAGCTACGGCAACTGGGTGGAGTTCCAAAGCAATTTGTGACGTGGCGTAGGGGTTAGTTGATGGTGCGGACTGATAATGTTGGCACACGCTAGTCCTGCTGGGTTGCGACAGTCCGTCTGCTCCAGATCCTGTTGCATGCAGTGGCCAGACAGTTTTCCTGGAGGGCCAAACGGGGCAATGGAGGCCAGGGCCAGGGCTCCAGCTCTGTGGTACGGAGCAGCTTGGAACATCGAGGTTCCTTTTAGTCACCGTGAGAAATAGCTGTTGATGGACCCCTCCTCTGGACCTGTCCGATTTCCTCTTTAAGCCATGTAGTAAATTCCACGGTTTAACTCACTGAGTATAAACGCGTTTCCTTTTTTATGTCCTGAATATATTGTCCATCAGCTTCTTTGGGCACCCTGGGTGCTATTATAGGAGAGGGACTTTTCCCACCCCATGCATGATATCACAGACCACTATCATGCCCCCTCCCACTTAGTCATTTTTTTCAAACTGAAATGCCCCAGAATTGTCTGCATAATCTCATTGGGAAGGTGCTCCAGCCTTTTTAATCATCTGCATAAAGCTTTCTGTTGTAACCCCAAGATCTTTCCTTCTTATTCTTTCCCAGTCTTTAGTTGGAGCACTTTGGATATCAGCTCTTACTCTACAAATCATCTCTATCCACTAGTCACTACCAATGAGTTCAGCTGGCATGTAATCCAGCAGATCTGTTTTTGCATACATACTGCAAGTGAGGAAGATACTGAGCAATGCCTGTAATGCGGTTCCACAGCTCTTACGACTTCCCAAGATGAATGAGGCACGCTGGCCATGGATGGTGATCTGCCAGGTGCTCATTTTGGTGAGGCGCGTTGCTCGTTGTACAGGCCTTCTCCAGTGTAATTTGGATCTGTCCTGCATGGTCCTCAAGAATATCAGAGTACTATTAGTATGCCCTACTTGTAAAAATCTTCCAAGAATTATATTGTTTAAAACGGGGAAAATTAAAAACCACAAACTACCTAAGAAGATTACCTTATTTTTGTAACTCTCTCTAGTACTGGTTGTAAAACCTCCTTGTGACGCTAAAATATTCAGTAAAAATGTTAAAAAGCTGCAGTTTGAATTTATTTTTATATCACCGTTATTGTTGAGATGAAACGGCGATTGTGTAAGCCTGAATGCATTTCTGTGGATTTGCTGTTCCTGTCTTGAAATGTTTTAAGGCCTCCAGAGGACATGGATGAAAAGCACGGAAAATGGATTAGATGATTACAGAGGACGCGCTCTGGGGGCCATTATACGTACTCTGTGGTGACTCTCTTGCCATGTTTTGATTCATGTAGTTGGAAAATATGGTCCAAAGTAAATATAAATTACTGCCCGTGTATTGTATCTAGACTTCCTCCTACTTGGTAAACCAGTATTTGAGTCACAAGATGGCTTATACTGAGCTTTTTCACTCTTGTGGTAGGGTGTACCATTCTGTAGCGGTGTGAGCCAAAAGTAAATTCAGTTTTTTAAACCAAACCTGAGAAAAAATTTGGAATTCCTTGAATTCCGAGTTGCTTCTCTAATTCGGTTGGACTATTTCTGAAGAATTCTGCAGCAAATCCCTTGGTGCTTGTGGCCGGGTGCTGCTTGGTTCTGTTCTGTGGTGTTCCCCCAATGGCTGAACCCATTGCCTGGCTGCTGTGGATGATACTGGTTCTGTTGGGCTAAGTGTGGCCACTTTTACGCCTGGAACACTGGTTTGTATCCTGTCCAATCAGATATTTCTGAAGTTTAAATTACACTTAAGTTTTGAAATAAGGGCAGCATTTCTGGCCAATTCTCCCTTTTGCCCCCAAGAGCAAAGTTTTGGATGGGGGGGCTCAGGAGGAAATGGGAAAGTTCTGTCCCCCCAGGGCCACAGATGTTTGGATTGTCTTGTTCTCTCTGCTTTCTGCAAGCAACTGGTATTTAATCAACTCTGCAGGTACTTGACGAAACGCTCACCCATACCAAGCACACACCAGGCAAAGGCTTACCATTTTTATTGTGCATTGTTATGCAACAGAACAAATGGATTTGGAGGTATGCAGTAATAAAACCCAATATTTAAATAAGAGTTAACACCTGAAATAGTAAACTCTAGTAACAAATGCATCTTTTAGAATCAGAAAATATCACTGTTTTAAAAAACTGTCTAATTCTCTTTTTGCTTCCTAAAACGAAATGTATGTTCTGATGTCACATAGAAAACAATTCACAGATTCTATAGAAATTCTCACCAAAACATACTAGGCTATATTACACTATTCACTTTGTACAGAATCAGATATTTTACTTATTCCTAGTTTTTATTTACTTATCCCTAGTTTTACACAGGACAAATTGTTAATAAAATTAACAACACTATAACAGTAAAAATATTAGGCATGAGTTCTTGATCACAGTATCTCCACAAAATTATTCTGTTATAGAAAATAGAATGAAGGCTTGTGGCACGGGTATACGTGTAGTAGTGAAACACAAACTTTTAACAGAAAGACAACAGTACATTGGTCAGAAGAGTGTCGGAAGTGGTATATGATAATAGAATCTATTTCAAATTTCTTTGTGTATACAGTAGAACAGACAAGGTCTTGCCTATCTGATATTTAGGAAGAGTTGGTGCGGATGGGTGCCATTTGTCATCTGGCGGAGGGAACCTGAGTTTCAAAAAAATCTTATCCATAAGGTCTCTTTGCGGTTCCAGTGACGTGGCCGCAACAGGATGTGGCATCTATAATCAAGGCAGCAAGTTCTGATCTTGATAAGGTTGCCAGTTCAGCCTATAATAGTTAGACCCAGAAAACAAACTATGGAACAGTACAATAAGGTGCCTTTTTCTTGTAGCCCCATCCACCCCAGAGCTTTGGTTTTGAGGCCTGGTGTGTGCAGTGCTAACAGTAGATAGGATGACCCCAGGCTATGACTGGAAAGCAATCTTGCTGAGGCTAAGCAGGTCTGGGGTCTTGCCAGGGCCAGGGCAGGAGACCTCATAAACACAAGACAAATGTAGTAATTGTTCGAACTGTTACTTTAACAGTAGGGGGTTAGATCCATGAGTAAAGGTGCTTTTTCCCTACCTGAGCCTTCCTTGGAAAAGTGCCTTACATAAAGGGAAAGGATCCTTCTGCCAGAAGAAACCACCTCTGCTAGTAGAACAGCTCCATGGAATCCAACCCTAGGCAGAGAGCTATATGAAGGCCCCCTACCCCTGCCGAGTTTAGAGGGGGGAAACCCTGCATGTGATGGTGAAGAATTGTCTTCCAGGCCACAAAAATGGCCTGAAAAGTGTTGGACAGAGTGCCGATTTGGAAAATTTACAGACTTATTTTTAAAGGCTGCGTTAAAAGCCTAACGGTGCCATCCAACACAGAATAATTCCACCATTAGTTTAGGCAGCAGTAACGCTGCACAGCATTGCACTGTTACTAACCCCACCAATGTTTTCGAAAACTGCTGCTCCTTTTTCATCTCTGTTCTTAGTCTTATTTCTTTGAGATGCCATTTTAAGGCCTTGCAGATTTTTGAATGGAGAAGAAAAAATTGTTTCGGAGACAATACAGGTTTTGTACAAGATTAATTTTTATATATTGTTGAAGGCTTTCACGGCCGGAGAACGATGGTTGTTGTGGATTTTCCGGGAAAAAACAAAACAACCAAGATTAATTTTGTTCTGAAAATCTGCAACAACCAAGATTAATTTTGTTCTGAAGCCAGGAAATTTTTGTGCATATGGTGGTAAGACTTTTTTTTTTACTGTAATTTTGAAACAGCCCAGTTGACACCCTTACAGAAGAATTAAACTGTCCAGTATGATCAGGGTTTAATCTTAAATTAGGAAAACTTCATTCATGGAAAATTCCTGGCCCTAATGTGCCTAGAGTAGATTGGATTAAGACACTTTCAGTCAGACAATTATAAAGTGATTATGACAGAAATGACAAACTCAAAAGAAACTGGCTTGCTCTTATAGCCAGGTGAGCAGTAGCACAAGCAACCAGGCACTATAATGGAAAGTCTGACCAAATAATATCAGTCAGACTTAATGGAAAGCCTATCAACATAACCCTCATTCAAGTTTATACCCCAGCTACAGATGCAGAAGAGACTGAAAGCTTTTAGCCAGTTTGCTGTAGTGGTTAAGAGCAGCAGGACTCTAATCTGGAGAACTGGGTTTGAGGCCCCCCTCCTCCGCTTGTAGCCAGCTGGGTGACCTTGGGTCAGTCACAGCTTCTAGGAGCTCTCTCAGCCCCACCCACCTCACAGGATGATTGTTGTGAGGAAAACAACACACTTTGTAAACTGCTCTGAGTGGGTGTTACGTTGTACTGAGGGGCAGTACATAAATGGAATGTTGTTATTTATGCCAGTGTCCAGGAAGAAATTGATCATACACGTAAACAAGATGCAGTGATCATCATAGGTGACTACAGTGCGAAAGTAGGAAACAAAGCAGCATCAAACATTGTCAGAAAATTTGGGTTAGAATCACAAAATGAAGCAGGAGAGTAATTTATAGAATTTTGTGAAGCTGACAACCTGTTCATTGCCAATACAAACTTCAAGCAACTGAACAGATGATTGTATATACGGACGTAACTGGATGGCCAATACAGAAATCAAATAGATTACATAATCAGAAACAGAAGATGGAGAAGCTCTATTCTTTCTGCTAAAACAAGACCAGGAACTGATTGTGGTACAGATCACAAATTGTTAATATCAAAAATTGAAATAAAACGAGAAATACTAGAACAATCATGGTGCCAAAATATAATCTAAATAATACTCCAGAAGAAACCTGTAAAGAACAGATTTGTACTACTAAGTTCAACTGAATGTGAAACAGAAGAACTGTGGGCTGAAACCAGAGACATTCTCAAGGAAGACTGCACAAAGACTATTCCTGTAGCCAAAAGAAAGGAAAAGCCTTGATGGATGACTGATCAAACTCTTGATACTGCTAAAGATAGATGAGAAGCAAAAGGTGACAGAAATGAAATCAGAATTCTGAATGCAGTTTTTCAGCAACTTGCACACAGAGACAAAGCGAACCATTATAATAACCAAAAAGGAGACTGCACCCAAGAAATCAGAACGAGATTGAGACTTGGAAGGGCAGCCATGAAGAAACTAGAAAAGATCCTTAAGGGCAAGAATGTGTCGTTGGGGACCAAGATCAAGGCAATTCATGTTATGGTATTCCCCATTTCTATGTGTGGATGTTAAAGTTGGGCAATGAAGGAAACTGACAGAAAATTGGTTCACTTGAAATGCAGTGTTGGAGAGTTTTACAGAGCTCATAAATGACTAAAAAGACAAGTAACTGGGTGCTAGATCGTATTTTGGTCACATCGTGAGAAAACAAGACTCACTGGAAAAGACAATGTTGGGAAAATTTGGAGAACAAGATGAAGGTCCCAACACCAAATGGGTTGACTTAAAGGAAGGCCTTCAGGTTGCAAGACCTGAGCAAGGCTGTCAATGATAATAGAATGTTGTGGAGGTAATTGATTCATAAGGTTGCCATAAGTTGGAAATGACTTGAAAGCACATAACATGTACACCATGTACGTGAAATCAGATTCCCATTTATCACGAAAGCTGTCACTTGTTCTGACTTTTGAAACTCTCAAAACCTTGAACTTGATACTCTTATCTTTGTAAAATTCTGTGCTGAATTGCTTTTGTTGAACACTTTAAAATGCAGTACGGCTGCCAGACAGTAAAATATGGGCCTCTGTGCTTGCGATTTGGTTGTAAAGATGATTCTGTAGGTTTGATGTTTATTATTTCTCCAATAGCTGTAGTCAACAGTGCCTGCTAAAGCATGGACCACTTTAGCAGTATTACAAGAGCTATCATGATGCTGGGGGGGGGGGCCTGCTCTTTCCCACCTCCCCAGGAGGGCTAAGATTGGGTTGGTGGAGCCAGGAAGAAGCCGCATCCTAGACCACTTCTTCTTCTAACCACTGGAGCATCCTGCCGTGCTGCTAAAACAACAGCAGAAGGGATCTCTGGGCCTGATCCTTGCATCCTTTTGTGATGTTTTCTTCCAGGCAGTCATCTCTCTCTCTGCACCTAAGAGAAACCCTATGAATTGGATAAATGGCACCAGTGGGTGACAGGTATGCAGCGGTCCCTTCTGCTACCAAAATCCTATTCTTGCAGAGAAGAACCCTACTAGGGAAGCAGTAGTTTCTCGTCTTACCCGTGTGCTACATACTCATAGATGTTGCCCTGGGATTAGACCACGTGCTTTCTCAGTAAAGTTTGAGAGGGGCCATGACAAAAATATGAGTTTACCTTTCCTGTCTAGATGCACCGAGGCTCATATACAGGCCCAGCACCCACCCAAATAGTATTGCTTTAGTGAGGTCTGCTGTGAATCTCATGTGCATAATTTAAACAATATTTTTACTTATCTTCATACACTGAAACAATTTGTCACACTGTTTCTACAAAAAAATACACTGTTGTGATATTACACTGTGGACGAACATGGAGTCATGCATTCTATTTGACAAATTTTACCAAGCAGAGCAGCAAGGGTCACCACAGAAAACACCTGTGATCTCAAACATGTGCATGTTTAAGTACAACACTGAACAGCTAGGACATAAATGCTGTGATTTTTGAAGTATGCTTATAGTTTTCTTCCCAGTGAGCCTTCTTGTGGTAAAGCCAAGAGATATCACAGATTTATTAAAAAGCAGAGGCAGCATTTACTCGGAGAGAAATTTTAAAAGGTTATGACCCAGCGGAGGTAAATTTTCTTCTGTCCCACTGGCTCATACAGTAAAGAAATGAGCATCAGCTGATCTGTCCTGTTGAAGCCGGTGGTGCTAAAAATGCTTAACAGTTGCTTCATCATGTCCTTATTCATTCAAATGTCAGGGGAAAATATATAAATAAAGAGGTATGTTATATTACTGGCAGTGTTTCGACCAGTTTCTCATAATGACCTTTTAAATGTAAGGTTAAGAATGCCCTGTCCCACCGAGCAGCGGCTTGTGTGTGCTGTGTGATCCCATACGGCTGAAAAGCAGGCAACACAATTGCACAGAACCTGGCCTCTAGTCAAGGCTGGTACCCATGTATGATCATACGAGGGCTAACGGTGGCTTGAATGGACTTGTTTCCTGTGCTGGACGTATTCCAGCCATCACAGGTGCTTCCACGAGCAGCGAACATGCCTAAACAGATGCCTCCCCTTCCCCCAGCAGGGGTAGTAGAAAGAGGGGGGGGGGTCTGAGTGGAATCACCCTCATATATTTACATTTACATTTTGTTTTTAGAAAGGATGCTGTAACCTACCCTGAGTTTGGGAAATAGGCTGGGATAAATAAAAGTGCAAAGATACCTGTCCAACAAGAAGCAACTACCTCCAGTGTGGACATCCACAATTGCTGTGGAAGATGTGGCCTGCCTAACACAGTAAAAAGAAGAAAAACTTGAAAAATTTCCTCAACAAATAATCATAACAGGCTGTTACTTTTACATACATACTTGTACAGGACTTGTACGTCTTCAGATTTTTTTTCTTGACCAAAAACCAGAGCTTGAACACTTGACGTTGCTAAAATGTTACGTAGAGTGCATTCTTACATTATTCCTCATTAAACATTACATTTCAGCATCAAGGAGCAAAATTCCATAGGCCTGGTCATGTGGTACTCGCTGGACTAGTTTAGACCCTCCTTCAACTTCATTTGTTTCCTAATGGAAGTTAGTGTCCGGGGGTGGGGGGGGGGGCGGTAAAGCGTGGGGGCCATTTCAGCACTTTTGTTGATGCTCCCTTTAATCTTGGCCCATGGGATCAAGTTCATGATGAGAGACGATGGGCCTGGGCCCTCTTAAAAATTAGTCAACCAGGCCTATATTTTATAGCAACAAAGAGAACTTGAAATGGAAGCAGTTATCACCTAGAACAGTATATAATGGCGGCTAATTCTAGTCTTAGGTGACAAAAACAAACACAGCATTAACTAAAAACAGAAAATGTCAACGCTTTTTCTGATTTTAGTATCTTGCCCATTTTAATGAAACGTTACTACACGTTCCTAGTAGAGTATAAAGGAGCACTTCCTGTGTTCTGTCCTAAAATTGTGTATGAATTCAGTATCCGCTGAAAAGTAGTTTTTGTGCACAGGATGGGACAGGGAGAGGAATACAGATTTGGCAATAGTTTTGAAGGCATATAAAGATTTGACATCTGAAAAGCATTTTTCTTTTCAAAGCAGGCCCAGTTCTCACAAGCAGCAGAGAAGGCAAACGTGACGTTTGGGGCTGTGCCACTTCAAACTACGGAGACGTGCTTGCATGATGGAACACCCCCTCGCCTCCTCCTCCTCCTCCTCCTCCTCTCGCTCAAACACATCCCCCCTCGATGGAAAACTAGAAGCCCGGTCCCCAACACACCAATTTCTAATGTGGAAGTCTTTAAAAAAAATATGGAAGAACATTGAAGCATGTCAGCTCCCCTTGCCCCAAAGTAGTACAGGAATAAAAATGGATTTAACCTGTCATGGGGCTGCTGATGGGAATCAGGGCTGGCTGTACACTACGAAACTTCACAGGAAGGTCTTGTATGAAACACAACCTTGAACACGCTTTGGATTTTCAGGCGGAACGCAGGGGGTCTCTCTCTCGCTGCCTCCTCGCATGCTTGCGTGGACTCTCTCCCTTCAGTCATCAGTCACCGGATCCATCATGAACACCCCTATTGAAGAGGTCGTCTTGGGACATGTGTTGATCAATCCCTTCGTAATATGAGTTGCCGTTGTGGAGGAACGTCCCCACCGCACGCCCTTGCCGAGCATGTCCCACAGCATCGCTAAACACCTTGTTTATCTGTTCTTCAGAAGGCATCCACCAATCAGGATTGGAAGTACAGTGCATCCTAATGAATTCTGTGGGTGGGGAAACATGGTGTTCATAAACACATCTCATTGGTATACAAAAGCCATTTAGCTTTGCTAACCGGGCCAATACACAGAAGTTTCAAAATTGCTGAAAAATACTTGCTTTAAACATGCAATAACACACATCATGGAATTGCATCAGTTGAAATGATATCCACATCTGCATCTATTATGGAATTACCATATATTATACAAATTAAGGCAATTTGCATACAGTGGCAGAACAACTTGGATTTCTATATGGTTTTTGATCAGTGATTGAGGAAAGAGGTAATTATGCACATGGAATGTTGACGAACCGGACTAAACATGCAAGGAACAAAAGAAGTAGAAATTGTGCGCACTTTAACTGAGGCCAAGGAAATTAAAAATTCTGCACCTGGAAAAAGCCGAATCCTACACCAAGCAAAGCAGAAACTTGCTTTATGCAATGCACCAATGCAGACTGAAACTGGGTTTTATTTGACATAATTTATTCTACTTTTATTTTGTGGGGAGCAGCCTGGAGAGATCCAGGGCACCAAAAGCCACTCTGGCAGTGGCTTTTGAGATCCGATCCGTAATAACCTGCATACGTCCAAGCTGACCTTTGCAATGATAAGACTCAGGCGCTCCCTAAAAACAAACCCACCTCAAACACTGAACTGTCCAAAAGCCGAGTTCTCCACTTTAACTCTATAGTCTACACTCTTTTTGTGTTCCTGCAGGATCTTGGCATATACTCAGTCTAGTTCCTGACCAAGGAAGTACCATGGAGATTTCTGGCTTCCATGCACTTTGAGGAAACAACATACAAGTTTGCAATTTCATCAACATGATCATGATCAAGCTAATTTTTTCCCCCTAACCAAGATTCTCAGCATTCACAAACGACATCTGGATTCAGTGTTAAAAAGCTCAAGCATTTATTTTGCTATCTAGACCTCAAGCTCTTAACTGTTCCCTCTTCTACTAATGGGATTCATTCTAGAAAGATAGTTATTAATGTTTACAGCTTAAAAGCTGGAACCCTCTTCAAGCAGTTGATGGCACAGGAGAAGGTGCCCTTTCTTGGAAGAGATCACCTCTAAAGCGTCACTAATTACTTGCATCGAAGGATTCCTCCTGGAGAACTCTGGGAGCCAAAACCAACATTTTTATACCTGGATTTCAAGACAACTTTCCGAATTTATTCCGAAACTTCCTTTACTCGGACGAGCCTGCCCTTAGCAACACCTCCCCACACAGTTCAGACCTACTAGCTAGAATATTGTCTCTAATGTAGTGGGTGGTAGACAGCAGGCCAGCCTAGACCCAGGTGTGTTTACAACTGTGGGCCAAGCTGCAAGTGACGAATGACACTTGAACGGCAAGTGTATTTCTCCCTGTTCACTTGCCCTCCACTCGATCCACTTGCCGTTCAAGTGTCACTCGTCACTTGTAGCTTGGCCCTGTGTCTGCTCTGCATCCGAAGAAAGATGTTTGGGATGGACATTCCATGTGAATGAAAATTATTTCCTTCATCCACACTGTATAGGGTGAATCCCATTCCATATTACACAGTGTAGATAGTTTATGCATTTGTAGACATCCAGATCGATCCAAGTTAGAAGACGACAGAGAGATTGATCTTGGGGGGGGGGGGGGTAGAGAGTGAAATGGATGATTACCATTTCTTTCTTTTTAACACTGGATTTAGCAATATGTGTCCTGATCCAACAAGGAGGCACTTCAGGCCGAAACTCGGTCTTCGCCACACTGGGCTTTTTTGTCGTTTCTGGCCCATACTGCATCGATTTCTCTCGTGAGTTGTGTCTGCATGGTCAAAACGCCCCATTCAGTCTCCAAACTGCTTCCCAGACGTTACTGCATTCTGCATGGCGAAAGGCTGCATCAGCTGCAGCGTCCCTTTCCCCCTGGGGGTTTTCTCCCTGAGCAATACCCCATTCCCCCCCCCAAAGCGATGTCAAGGCAGGGCTTTTTTGAAGTGCAGAATGCTTTCGTTGGTGTGAGGCCTGGCCCTGGCCCCGCCTTTCGCCCTCCCCTTTATTCCCCTGCACCCTCACTGGTTGGACAGCTGGCACTGTCTAATTGTACTGTGGGAGTTCTTTCCTTTTTTTTAATTTCAACCAATTTTATTTCAGCCAATTCTTACCATATAACTACTTGTTGACAATATTTCCTAAACTTTTATTAAAACAATAATCCATACATAAATGCTTCATAAAGTTTCAGATTGCAAGGCTGTTATCAGCAGCTTCCCTCCCTCTTCATATCGTGTTTTATTTCATTATGAGTTATACCTGATCAGCAGAGCTTAATATCTGCATTGGTCTAGCATGTGAAACCTGGCTTCTATGTCGGCCATCAAAGCAAGACACATGTGGAGGAGCCCCCACATCTGCAATGACAGACCTCAACAGGGCTCCCTGCTGGGTATGTATTCCCCGACAGAGTTAGACTGCACACTCCTGGAGCTACTTTGGGGGCAGCATTAGAACAATTCCTTTCCTGTTGCCTTATGCTTGGCATGATAATGCAGGCATATCTAATGTTTGTCTTAAAAGAAATGTGGTGCTCTACATACCTTTAGCCAGGGCTTTTTTTCTGGGAAAAGAGGTGGTGGAACTCAGGACCGCACAATGAAGTCACTTTGGGTCAGCTGGAACAAGGGGGGGGGAGTTTTTTAAAGTTTAAATTGCCCTGGGTGAAAATGGTCACATGGCCGGTGGCCCCGCCCCCTGATCTCCAGACACAGGGGAGTTTAGATTGCCCTCCTAAACTCCCCTCTGTCTGGAGATCAGGGGGCAGGGCCACCGGCCACGTGACTATTTTTAAGAGGTGCCGGAACTCCGTTCCACCGCGTTCCCACTGAAAAAAGCCCTGCCTTTAGCATAACGTATCTCACAACTTATACAAGTATTCAAGCACATGAAAACTGAAATAATCACAATGTAGAGGGTTTTTTTTTAAAAAAAACAAACTATGAAGATATGAAAGCATATATGCCCCAAACAAGTAAAAGGTCTCTGTGTATGGAAGTGGGTTCGCACATGCGCAAGTCTTCATACGCATACACAGCATGATGCTCATTCAACCCCTGCTGTTCTCACTGTTTGCAGTTTTCAAAATGAAAGCTAGTTATGTACATTGCAGTTGGGGTAATAAGATTCCATCATTATTACTACAAGCCTAATATTAATTAAAAATTGATTACGTTGTTTCTGTATCTCAGAAATGGGATTCAGGAATAATTCTCGTTAGTTTTCTTTAACGAGGAATCTTCCTAATTTCATCTAAGACCCTTATTTTGTTTAATTAGGTATTAATCAAAAGAAAAACTAAAATGATCTAATTCAAGATCCTCTTTACTGCTAAGTAAGACTGCAAAACTTTAAATTTTTTTTACATACATTTTATTGAAGATTTTAAAAACGAAAACAAATTTTTAAAAAGAGAATAAAAAAGATAAAGAAAGGAGAGGGGGGAAAAGAATAAATATATAGGAAACACTTCTGATTTTCTCTATGACAGATATTGGCCTAATTTCGAAGTTCACACTTGTACTCTTATCATCAGCATAAAGTTTCTCATTTTTTCCTTAGTCCTTTTTCTCTCTCTCCCCTCCTCTTAAACTTCGAATGCTGCAAACTTTTAAGACTAGCAGATTAATCAAATTTAAGCTGTGTTTAAAGGGCAGCTTTTAAACATAATCGAAGTTTTAGTTAATTTAATTAATGGGCCCATTTTAATCAAAGCAGCTTTGGATCTATAGAACTTTGGACAACAGAAACTTTAGTTTGTGAAACAAAGGCTATTTTGATGGGTTTTGTAATAAAGGAAGAAAAAGAATTAAAGATGGTTTCCCCTTCTCTATTAAATCATAAAGGAATGTGCACTTGGGTAGCTCAAAGAGGATTTGGTAGCAGGCATCCTTGTTGACCTCAGCAAATTCTGTGGCTTTTCAAGTATTTGTGCAAACTCTGCTAGAGTCTGCTGAGAAACCTCTTTAGCGTCGGTCATGGAAGCCCTGCATGCAACAGCAGGGTCTGGAACACGTCCCAAGCGTCTAAGTTCACGGCAGGCGCTGGCCGGCTCTGCTGCAGTGGTGCCACTGCTACTCTTGAGCCACACATTGCGGGAGAAAAGCTGTGAGTGGTGGTGATGGAACATCTCTTCTTTCCGGGAACCTTCTCCATCATCACTGATCTGCTCACTGAGGAACCTGCCTGAGACGTCTCCCAAGAAATCCGGGGATTTTTCTGTTATTTTACTGAAGAATTAATATCTTACATTTTCTGCCTTCAAAGTGACTCAAAGGATCAAACCATCTTTAAAAAGCAAGAGAATATCATTAAAAATATATATACGTATTAGGGGTGTGCAATCCAATATTCATATGCCGGTTATATAGCCGAATTTATGCTCTTCTAGCATATTCTGGCTACACCAAATCAAATGAGAGAAATCTGGATCAGATCCGGGAACCTGGGTACTGATTAGCCGGAAAAACTGGGTTAATTTGGCTGTATCCAGCAAATGTGGCTGCAGCCATTGGCAGGCAAGGTCCCCCCTCCCCCCATGGCCACTCCCAAGATATCCCTGGGAATGTCAGGCTCGTAAACCAGGATTGGCAGAGGCAATATTTATTTATTTATTTTATTTATATTTCAATTTATATACCGCCCATCCCCAGGGGCTCTGGGCAGTGAACAGTTTAAAATCAATAAAAACAAGAAAACAACAATACTAAAATCAATATACCAAACAATAATGAAATAAATTAACCAAGTGCAATGGTGGGGAGAACCCCACCCCCACCCCGAAGGTGGGAGGCCGACATGGCACCGCCCCCTTCAACCACCGAACGCCTGGCAGAACAGCTCTGTCTTACAGGCCCAGCGGAATGATAATATGTCCCTCTGGGCCCGGGTCTCCATTGACAGAGCGTTCCACCAGGCTGGGGCCAGGACTGAAAAGGCCCTGGCCCTGGTTGAAGCGAGGCGGGCTTCCTTAGGGCTGGGGACCACCAATAGTCTTGGAGCCCTGCAAATTGCTTTCCGTCTGTTCTCTGAGCTACTGGGCCAAGAAAGAGAAGGTCTGGCTGGAGGCCTAGAGCCTCCTCTCATGCCCTCCAACGAGTGTGGAGGGCATGAGGGCACTGCCCCTTCCAAGGCACCGCCCCTTCCAAGGCCTTTCTGGGGAGAGGGATTCATCTTCTACTGAGTTACAACAACTCTGCTTGCTTGCCATTGCCTTGTGTTTGGTGGTTCTGCAGCTATAGGGCTGACAATGTGGGTGCTTGGTTCTGTTCTGTGGTGTCCCCTCATCGGCCCTGGGTTCTGCCTGGCTTCGGTGAGTGATACTGGTCCTGCTGGGCTTGCAACGATGTCCCTTGCTTCAGTTTGGTTCTGTCGGGCTTGGTTGTTGGTTCAGCTTGCATTGGGAAGCGGCTTTTGTCCAGGGATTGTCCCTTTGCTTACAGTTTCTTTGCCTGGAAAGCCTTGGAAATGTTTCCCCCCATAGGAAACAATGGAGAGTGGCCGGGGGCAACTTATTCAGAGGTTCACAGAATTAGCCCCTGGGATCCAATCTTCCCGAAACTTGGGGTGTCTTTAGTAGACAGGAGGGAGTAGGTTTCCTGAAAATTCAGTAGTGTTTGCTTGAAAAAATGCCCCCCCCCCCCCGGAGGGCGAGGGGAATGATGGCTTGATAAATTTGGGATTTTCTAATCTTACTGAACTGTATTAGGGAATCTGACCCAGATTTCAGAGATACAGAATTTTTATTTTATCCAGCCTGAGCCCACTGATGTGGGGAGGGCGGAGTATAAATCTAATAAATTAAATTAAATTTATGGCATTCCTGAAACTCGGATCCAGATTAAACTGAATTTTTTGGGGTGCACACTCCTAATACATATACAAGAACACCAACCGACTCCTCAGACTTGGTTGTGGAGTTCTCGAGCACAAAGTTTGAGTATATGAGTCAATTAAAAAGGTGAATTATTCAATTAATCTGTATTCCACTGAGACCTGAATTAACACCCTACAACCAGAGTTTCTGCTGCAAACTTCCCTTCCCTTTGCATTACAGGACATGAAACAGTTTTTATCGAAGCCA
Organism: Eublepharis macularius; assembly: GCF_028583425.1. Taxonomy (NCBI): domain Eukaryota; kingdom Metazoa; phylum Chordata; class Lepidosauria; order Squamata; family Eublepharidae; genus Eublepharis; species Eublepharis macularius. The sequence goes on along the minus strand of NC_072799.1, from coordinate 94,294,386 downwards.
GAGAGCCAGAGCTTTTTTTCTGGGGAAAGAGGTGGTGGAACTCAGTGGGTTGCCCTAGGAGAAAATGGTCACATGGCTGGTGGCCCCGCCCCCTGATCTCCAGACAGAGGGGAGCTTAGATTGCCCTCCGCACCGGGGAGGGCAGTCTCAACTCCCCTCTGTCTGGAGATCAGGGGGCGGGGCCACCCGCCATGTGACCATTTTCAAGAGGTTCCGGAACTCCGTTCCACCGCGTTCCAGCTGAAAAAAAGCCCCGCAGAGAGCTAATGTGGTGAAATGAGATTGCATATGGTAGACGCTGAGTGAAAAGATGCAGTACCTCTGAGACATGTTACTTTTACTGGATCCAGAGGACGTCTTTCAGGACCAGGGTCGCCTGACTGCACTGACCTTTTCCTTTTTCCAAGGCCGCACGAGTACTTAAGCTCATCGGTGGTGAAGACAAATCGGATGAGGTACCGGAGCAGCCGCCGCCCGTCTTTCTTGGAGGAGTTCACAGCCTCGTCCCACTGTTTGCTAGTGATGTAGACGGGGTAATTGTTCAGCAATTGCTTGCTGCCCTAAAATATAAAAAAACAAAAAAATTGCTTCCCTTGTTATCTTAAAAAGGCTAACAAGCAGAGAAGATGATGTCAGCAGCCATAAAAAAGAGAGAGAAAGCAACTCGCTATGAAATGTTGAGAGTGAAATACACGTTGATGTGAACAAAGAATTGCTCATACTGAGAAAACAGATTTTTCAAAAAATTACATTTGCATTTTCTATAACAGGAACCAGTGTGGTATAATGAACACCTTTAGAGAGAAAGAAGCTATTTATAATATATTTTCACAGATAGGTTAAAAAGTGTCAAGATCCAGCAATTGGGAAAACTATTGAAATATCATCTTCTCTATTAATCTATTAAAACGTGTAAAAATTTCTTTTGAACAGTGTGATCAAACAGGCCTTTTTGTGGCAGCTGACAGGTTGTTATCTTAGAAGTAGTCTTGTAAAAATAATCTATTTACATAATTAACATACTATCTTTTGTTTAACGCACTTAGGACCTGGCATCCCTTAACACTTGGAGGGAAAGATTTAAGGCCAGTAAGCAAAGTGCAGTAAAGTCACATTACTCTCCGTGAACTTGGCATGAATGCGAACTGGCTCTGTGTGAGCATCGCCATGGCAGCTGGTAGATTTAGCCACCAATTATCTGAATTGACAGGGGCTTACATGCTCAGCAAGGAAACCTTCGATTCAGACATTCTTCTCAACTCAAAACCATTTTTGGGGACAGGCAGTTGCTCACACTCGTCTTGTGTAATTTATTGTTCTCCTGTTCCTCAGTGGTGCAAATTCCATTACCTTGGAAGCTCCATGGGGCACAGACCCTCTCCTTTTTTCCTACACTGCTGTATAAAGTGCCCTGGTCCTATTCAAGTGGTTGAACTGAGCCCACAGAAAGAAAGTAATCCTTCACCCCTCTTGGCCTTCTGACAATAAGTTAAAACCAGCCTCTTTGGGGTGCCACTGGGATATTTGCTGAACTGAATTGGCTGTCTCACCGATGGTTTGGTTCACAGGTTTCTTGGAATGGTGCTTTTGGGGGCTTACTGTGGTGGGGGGGGGCGAGGGGAGAATGATGCTTATATCCCACCGTCTAGGGCTGGTGTCTCCCTCCTTCTTACCTCTGGAGCCAGAGAAGTGGCTTGGGCCACAGCAGTCCAACCCAGTATGGGACAAGCCGGATGAGGGCAGGCCCAGAGCAATACCAGGGAAAGCGAGGAGGTTGGGAGGGGTGCCTCCGGGCAGCCGCTCCCTGGCACAGGACGCCTCAGTGTCCTGGAGAGGTTCGAGCCCGAAGCTCCTACAGCGAGAGCAAACAAGCTGGCTGATGCCAGCCCCAATGCGGCTGAAGCGCCTGGAGAAGGGCAAGTGAGACGAGCTGCAGGTCAGCAGGAAAACAGGGCGGATGGAGTCCTGTGAGGCTGGACCGGCTCCATGGCTGGCCATCAGACTCTGAGGTCCAACCGAGGCTGGGCGCAGGGGACTGGATGACAGGGTGCCACATCCCAGAACCTCCCTACCAGCAGGCCTCCAATCCAGTAGCCAGGAAGTTGGAAGAGCCGAGGGTAGACCTGCCCTCAGAAGGGCTTATAAATGGGCAGGGGAGGCTGGGCTGGGAGGAAGAGCACAGTCATGGTCCCAGGCCTCCAAGTGGGCATGGCAGGGAGAGAGGGGGGAGCTGGGTGCGAGCTGAGCCCCCCTCCTCTCCTCATTCTGAGGCCCATCACACCCTGCCTGTTTGGACCAAGCTGGTGTGTGTGTGTGTGGGAAGGGGGAGTCCAACACCTGCCTTTCTGCCTCATCTGGGATCCAAAGTGGCTGTTCACACTGTTCCCCCCTCTACTTAATCCCTACAACAAGCTTGTGAGGTAGGTTGAACTGAGAGCTTGTGATGGGCTCACAGTCTCTCAACAAGAACGATCTTGTGAGGGAAAGGCAGGCTGAGAGATTCTGATGGGCCCAAGGTCGCCTGGTGGACTTCCACGGCTGAGCACTAGATTCGAACTGTCGTCCCAGGTCCTTACCCACTACACAACAAACTGTTGGTTGTTTAGAGAGTTTTGGTTGACAGCCTCCCTATACTGTAAACAAACTGAAAATGATAATATATATTTTAATATGTATTTCCAAACATGGTCCCGAAATGTGTAACTGAGTAAGGCACCCCACTTTCTTTGGGACTTATTATTTACTTTGTTTATATGTACAGGGAGATTTCTATAAGTTCACAATATGTGTGATATAGTTAGGGGGAGAACATGAAAGGCCAAGACTGGCCCTGGGGACCCGCCACAAGATATCCTATAAACCTGGGCAGTGAATAAATCGCCACTGGAAGCAATCTTAAGCAGATCTACTCAGAAGTAAGTTGCCTTTTATTCAATGGGGCTTAATCCCAGGGGGGCGTCCTTAGGATGGCAGCTTTAATGCCCTGTAAGTACACGACTCAAACACATTAGGTGAGGAGTTGGACTTCCCGTGTTAGTTTCACCTTTTTGCTTGCCAGTAAATGTAATCTTCCAGTGTGTTCGGATTTACTTCCCTGCACACCCGTGACTAGTGACGTGTCAAAAGACAAGCCGTTTCTGAACCCCAGGATATCTTACCTCTGCTGGTTGGTCCACTGGCTGTGGCATCATAAGCTGGTTATGATGTTGCAGAACAGTCTTCAAGTAATCTAAAACAGTCTGGCAGGGCACTGTGTGAAAAAGACACGAGGCGCTATTATACACACGCTGATGATTACTTCAATCAAAACATATCCACAAGTCAAAAGTTGTGTTTTTAAAAAAATGGGAAAGAATGCTGATTGTCATGCCAGAATCTGACATTTATCTCATGAGAAGACTCACCTGGTTACCAGGATTAAAAACACTTTCTTTGGAAGCAGAGCAGCGATATAAATTTAACAAATCAAACACAGGAGGGGAAAAATAGGGAATAGATCCTCTAATAAAAAAGAGAACTGTAAGACTCAAAGGGCAGCTGTTGGAGGCCAGCTATGTCCGGAGCTGGAATTATCTTCCAGGCTTCCACAGGGCACAATCTTATCCCCCATGTTATTCAACCTCTATGTAAAACCTTTAGAAGAACTCATGCATAACTAGAGAATTGGATGCCATCGGGGCTTTTTTTCTGGGAAAAGAGGTTTCTGGGAGTTCAGTGGGTTGCCCTTGGAGAAAATGGTCACATGGCTGGTGGCCCCGCCTCCTGATCTCCAGACAGAGGGGAGTTGAGATTGCCCTCCATGCCACCAAGCAGCATGGAGGGCGATCTAAACTCCCCTCTGTCTGGAGATCAGGAGGCGGGGCCACCAGCCATGTGACCATTTTCAAGAGGTTCCAGAACTTCCACCACGTTCCAGCTGAAAAAAAGCCCTGGATGCCATCAATATGCAGATAACAGTATGCAGCTCTATATCTCGCTATGCAAATACTGCAGGATGCAGCGGAAACCTTGGGAAACTGCCTGACAGCTGTGGTCAAATGGCTGAAAGCAAAACAAATTGAAACTGAACCCAGACAAGACAGAAATGATGCTGGTTGGGAAGGTGGAGACCTTGATGGACACTGTACTCCCCACTTTCGATGGCGTTCATCTGACTCAGACTGGATCCAGTGCTAGAAAAGCAAGTTAAGGCAGTTGCAAAAAATGCTTTCCGCTACCTTAGCCTAGCCGGGAAGATGGCCTCCTACCTCACTGGGGTCGATCTGGCCACTTGGATCCTTGCCACGGTAACACTGAAACTTAACTACTGCAATGCAGTATGCATTGGTCTCCCCTCTAAGTTAACTTGGAGGCAACAGCTGGTGCAGAACATTGCAATTTTGGTTACTATCAGGAGCTAGGGGAAGAATGACTATCGCTCCCATTCTGCAGTCACTCCATTGGCCGCTTATTAGTTACTGGGCCCAATTCAAGGTATTGACTATCACCCACAAAGCTCTTCATGGCCTTGGTCTGGCATATCTATGGGACCGCGCTCTCCCCCCCCCCCCCCGTGTTCCTCCATGGCAGCTTTGCTCATGTGAACAGGGCCTTCAGCAGGTGCCACCTTGCACATGCGCAAGATCAACAGCTGCTCATACAAGTGCCTTCTCTGTGGCGGCCCCCACTGTATGGACTGGCCTGACTGGAGGTGTTAGGAAAGGTCCTACTCCTCTGGCTTTCTGCAAACAATGCAAAACTGAGTTCTTCAAAAGGCCTTTTTGCTCAGGTAGGAGGAGGGCTGTACCGTAAGGAAGTGGTCTCAGGGGGATGCGTCAGCAGAGGGGCGCAGGGGCCACAGACTTTACTACTGTGAGCTGCTGAGTGCTGTCTGTTGCTCTGGGCATGATCCGGCAGGGCAGCTAATGGTATCAGTCCTAGAATTGCTTATGCTCTGTTTTTGGCATTTTTTCAACTCTGTATTACATGTCTGCAAATTTGCATTTACACACCCTATTACGTGGTTTATTGAAATGTCCTTGAAACTGACTGTACTAACTCACACTGTGTAATCTGCCTTGAGTCTCAGTGAGAAAGGCAGACTATAACTAAGGCAGATAAATAAAAATAAGATGCTAACAATAAAAGCAGGAAAAAGAGAGCAGTACATAAGCCTTAAAACAGCAGAGCAAAGCGGTTGGTTCCAGCTTCACACGCAGTGCAATCCTCTACAGAGTTACCCCCCACCCCGTCTAAGCCCAGGGAGTAGCTCCAATGAGGACTGCACTGTTCATCTCCTCTCTCCTTAGCCTCCAGGTTTGGAGGGGAGTGGGCCAGAACAGCACAGAAGCAAACAAGACCCTTTTGTGCTTCCAGAGCCATTTGACATCAGCAAGCCCCCTGACAAGGGCGTGCTAGCAGGGCCTGTGCCCAAGACCGTTCCAGCTAAGGGGGCCTCACAGGCATCAGGCAACGGAGCGAGTCCAGACCTTTGCTGACCCACCCAGGCAGCCGGAAGCCCATGACCGAGGCTGGGCAGGTGTGGGGCAGGAGGGATAATCAGGGAAGAGTTAAAGAGAGGTGATTCCACTTTGCTTCAAACCCTGGGACTGGGGGGGGGGGAGAGGAGGGGAGAAACCTCTCCTCTGTTAAGTTCTCCTTCAGCCTCTGATTCAGGGAATGCCAGCCTTTTTTTTTAAGGAGAGCTATTTCTCAGAAACAACAAAAAATCCCAAGCTATTAAAACTTTTAAAATACACAATTCCCTTTTAATGTATTCAACTTGATTCTCCCCCACTCCCCAGCTAAAGGCAGGACTGGTTTCCAGTTCCCTTTGCACAGAAAGGCCCAACCAGGGGCCTTTTGAGTCTTGCAAAAAACATGCTTGCTTGTGATCTTTCCGTGGGTCTTTTAGGGGACGTACGAGAGTGACTCTGCGGCAGTTGGGGAGCTGCCTGTTGGAGACCACTGCCTGCCCTGCTGGGCTCTTCTGCCACTGGAAAGCTGAGCCCAAGGAGGAAGACGCAGCTGAATACAACCCCTGTGAGCTCATCCAGGAATTGTCCTGGAATATATTCACACCGGCATGCTGCTTCGCCATGTGTTGCCGTCTGTAGCCCTGTTCAGATGTTGCAGCGGACACAAGTATATCCAGCACGTTCATGCATCAATCTCTTTACAAGGAACACCTATTGCTTGTTCGCGCTTTACAAATGAAACTGGGGTAAGTACTTGGATAAATGTGGGGATTAAATCACACTCTGAACTGGACACATGTTGACTGTAACATGAGAATTGATTAACATATGCATAAAGAAAGCCAAGTGTACACTGTACATGGATTGTAAATGTGCTCACTGTAACATGTGAACGGAGCTACCACTGTGTCTCCTCCATGCCTGGGACAGTAAGTGAGGTATCTCTACAAGTTATGAACCAGGCATGGGTGACTGGGCCACTTACATGATAATCTGCAACACTAAAAACAAATAAGTATGAAGATAAATGTTGCAGCATCCCCCACAGATTTGAGTGTGAGGGTGCTGGGAGCTCTCTCTTAGAGCGTCTTGCTTCCCTCACAACCCTTTGGTGAGAGAGAATATGCCCCCTTAAGTCTCTGCGCCCTAGGGAATTCTGAGGGGCAGCCATTTTGTCTGCGGCAGCACAACCAGGAGTTGTCCGTAGCGCTTTAATGGCAGATTTCTTGATGTGTAAGCTTTCATGGTCTACAGCCCACTTCCTCAGCTGCATGACGTTTTTTAATTGGTATGCATGCGTGCTCCCTTGCACGCACACATACACATGGATAAAGGAAAAAAACTATCAGCAAGTGGGATCCCAAGGTGGCCTCTGTGGTGTTCCTGTGCAAGGCTCACGTATCCAAGGTAAGCCTGCAGGCAATTCATAATAGCAGTTAAAGGGAAATTGTGGGTTGGATCATCAGCACTTTCTTTGAGCGTCAGGAACCTCCTCCCGGTATAAGAGACAGGGAAGGAAAGAGCCGCTGCGAGTGAAAGGGATCCCCACATGGTCTACACTTTCGTTATCCACTGTTGCTGCCCAGTTGGATCCTACCATTTTGTTCGGTCCATGCTCACACGTTCCTTTGATGAGACGAGACCCTTCTGCTGACATACGGAACTCTCCTTACAATTCAAGACAGCGTTACAGCAGCAGGCTTGCGCGGGAGTCACACCGTCATGATTTAGTCCGTTTCTACCCCGCCTCCCAAAAAAGATTTGTTCAAGACAACTAACTTAGCACTGATAAAACAAACTGGTGGGATCTGTCCCAACAAATGCATCTACATTTCCCCTACTGATGTCAACACTGATGACTACAGCCGTGACTACATCACGGCTTATGTCTAATGTATCTCACACAGTAAAGATGTCAAACGTGAGATTACCTGGTATGCTCTCCAGGTTCCTTCGGAGTTCCTCATTCTCTTGTTGCAATGAAATTACCTCCTGCTCCAGTTCTTGGCAACGAGGACAGTAGCCTTCCTCCTCCTCCTCCTCCTCCTCTGGAAGAGTAGAAGACGATGGGTGACCATGGGACTCTGAGGTCGCTGGGGATGTCCATCCCCCTAAAGTGTGCACTGGAGAGGTAGAAAGTGGATCCATGTCTGCCAGGTGGCCAAAGTCACTCACCGAGGAAGCGTTCTGAGATGGGAAACTTCCCGAGAGCAAATAGGTTTGAAGAGAATCAGTAAAGACCCTCAGAAAAGCAGAGGTCTGCTGTTTCTTTTGGAGGTACTGCAGCTCTAGGTCCAAGTTGTCAGAGGTCTGACTGTGGACCATTTTCCCAAGCTGACACTGCTCTGCTCTTCCGCCGAAGCTGATGCCCTCTTGCTTGACACAGGAAATCAATGTCTGAGAGCGGCCGTTGTCCAGGAGCTTCCCACCACAGTTCAGAAGACTAAGGACCCGGCTGCACTGCTGGGCAAAGGCATCCAGAATCATACGGCTCTCTGGAACAGAGGAAGAGATGAAAGACAGAACTCGCACGCAGGGCCATCTGCCCCGCAGGGGGCCACCCAGATTATGCTCGTAAGAAAGGTGACACACGGAAATAACTAGGCCTCTGTTTTATTATTTACTTTATGTGGCCAGGGTGTGAAATGCAGACAAATGTAGTGTTATTGCGACCAGTACTTTTAAAAAATCTCATCCAGGGGAGCAACTGGAGTTGGAGACGTGATCCTTTCCCACCCTTTCCCTGGTCCGAACCACACATCTCCAACTCAGTTTTCCTCCACGGAGTTCCAAAAGTAGGTCGAGGTAATGTTGCATGCAGTTAAGGAGGCCCTGCAGAAGTTCTCCACCCCTATTAGAGAAGCACTGATCCTTGAGCAGCTTCTGTATAAATGACAGAATCTGTACATCACTAAATTGTACGGGAGGAGCATGGATCTGCCTGATAAATAATCCCCACATTCCCCAAGAAAATGTTCCCCAGTGGACAGAGTGCTGATCTTGGACTGCTTCAACAACTAGGGCCCTTCAGCGGCCTTGGCCTCCAACGAATTAACCTGCCTGGGTATTGCTAGGCAGGTTGAAGCAGGTGTTTTACACCTTGCATGCTGATCAGAAACTGGATAACGTCATACACTATTCTGGGGTGGTATCATTTAACATTTGATTTCACTATGAAAAGTGCTAGTTTTTTATTTTGAAGACTACAGATTAAGACAAAGGCATTCCTGCTTTAGGAGGGGAGAATTAGAAGTTCCAGACATAACAGGGAACGCTGCCCAAGAACTCATTCGTAGGGTGTGCTTGCAAGACTAACTGGCGCTGTGATGTCATCATGGACGCCTCTCTCCTGTTGCACAAAAACACTGGCTGGCAGCCGTCAGAAAATACACTGTGATGTCAAAATAAGGTCTGCGTGGCATGGAGAGAAAGGACCTCAGCACGTGAATTTCCAGGAGCTTCTTCGTCTGGTTCATAATGTATATTCTCATTTTTTAAGAAAGCTCCCCCCGCCCCGTTTCATCTAGTTGCAACAGTCCAATAACCACTTCTCTGTAAGAAAACACCAAGGGCTGCTTCAGAAATTAAGATGGTGAAATGGCTGCCCCGGAATGTTACTTAAAGTGAAAGGCCTTCCTGTCTGTGGTACAGTCATACAACCGTCACAAAGTGTGAGGCTGCCCCATCTCCTGCTTTCCAGGGACACTCATACCAGAATATCACTATTCTGAAAGCCAGTACGGTGGTTAAGTTATTAGACTAGGACCCGGGAGACCCAGGTTTGAATCCCGCCCCCCCCCGCCCCACCAAAGAAGCTCACTGAGCCGTCTTGGGCCAGTCACACACACTCAGCCTAACCCACCTCTCCAAGGCTGTTATGGGGACAAAATGGAGGATGAAAATGGAACCCGTTTTGAGGAGAAAAGAGGTAAACAGAATTCGAAACTGACCACCTCAGGGCTGGAATTTTGTTATTTTAGTAAAATGTTTCATTCAAACTATCTTATTTAAAATGTAAAAAGCAGGAGCTCCTGCATTCCATATAATAAGGGATGAAAAATGTTGATGCCCTAGAGCAGCAAACACAATCAATTTCTGCATTCCCCAATTGCCAGAACACGGCTGTTCAAATACTTCTCAAGTGAAAGATAACTTGATGCTTCTGTGTTAAGGGGAAGTGGAAACTGAAGAGCACCAAACTGGAAATGCTGGAAACAGAGTTGTGATTCAGACAGGATGCGTGTGTTCAGAATATTGGAATCAATTTTCCTTAGTTTATCTGTAGTAAATCCTTAGTTTAGGGGATTTTCATTATTTCTAGATCTCAGTCCACCAGTGTCAGACTAGTTTGGATCCCCACGTTGCCATGGAAATTTGCTGGGTGACCTTGGGCCAGTCACACACTGTCAGCCTAACCTACCTCACAGGGCTGTTGTAAGGATAAAACGGATGAGGGAAAACCAAAGTTGTATGCTGGTTGGGGTCTCCACTGGGAAGAAAGGTGGGGGTATAAATGACCATATAAATGAACAAAAGTAAATAATTTTTCTTTTTTCACTTTTAATTTTATTACCCAATTACACAACAAGTACACAACCATACACTGACAAAACATAACAAACAAGGGGGGAAACAAAAAGGCAAATATAAAACAAAACAAGAAATTAAGGGAAAAAAAGAAAAGAACAAAATTTTTACTATTATTATTACCACTATGGTTTTATAGTTTTAACAAGATGTTATTTGTAGCTTTTTTGCCTATAACTGCATTATTTATTAAATCACATCTTTTTATAAGTTCTTAAAATGAAGGATGAAGAGTTGTTGAATGTTGCCTGGCAAAAGATATAAATGGAATAAAACAACATAAAAATATCCCCACTTACTTGCCTCTTTTGCAGATCTAATAGAATGAATTATATTTTCCAACTGAGCTATATTCTACAAACAGTCCTGCGACATGTCAATTATAATTTTTGTTGTGGATTTCCAGTGTTGAGATACAATAGGTCCTGCTGCTATTTTTAAAAAAAATTAATTATGTATGTGCCAATTTTTCAATTTCTTCTGTAAAATAAATTTAACAGCCACTGTTGGATCACGTATATAATTTCAAAATTTTTGTTAATGTCATAAGTCAACTTTCAAAAAGTATTTTTTGCATCATCATACTATATGGAAGAATGTACCTACATTATTATTGTATCTCCAACATTGTGAAGAAGATGTTTTATGAATATTCTTAAGTTCTACTGGTGTAAAGTACCATCTATTCAATAGCTTCAATGAATTTCCTCTAAACCTAGGGGAAATGGAGTTAAACAAGTGGAGTTGCTCCAAATAGCCTCCTAAGCTAAATGTTTCCTATTCTTAACCTATGACACCACATTACTAGCAGAAAATAGTGAAGACTTGAAACGACTACTGATGAAAGTTAAAGGAGAACGCGCCGAAGCAGGATTACAGCTGAACATCAGGAAGACAAAAGTAATGACTACCGAGGAATTACACAACTTTAAAGTTGACAATGAGGAAATTGAAGGTGTTCAAGATTTTCTATTCCTTGGCTCAATCATCAACCAACAGGTAGTCTGCAATGAAGAAATCAGAAGATTAAGACTTGGAAGAACAGCTGTGAGGGAACTAGATAAGATCCTTAAAGATAAAGATGTCTCTCTGGGAACCAAGATCAAGATAATCCAAACTATGGTATCCCCCATTACTATGTATGGATGTGAAAGGTGGACAGTGAAGAAAACTGACAGCAAGAAAAATGATTTATTTGAAATGTGGTGCTGGAGGAGAGTTTTGCAGGTATCACGGACAGCCAAAAAGACAAATAAGTGGGTACTAGATCAAATCAAGCCTGAATTCTTCCTAGAAGCTAAAATGACAAAACGAAGGCTATCGTACTTTGGTCACATCTTGAGAAGACAAGATTCTCTGGAAAAGTCAATGATGCTAGGAAAAGTAGAAGGCAGCAGGAAAAGAGGAAGACCTAAAACAAGATGGCTGGACCCAGTAAAAGAAGCCACGTCCTCCAGTTTGCAGGATCTGCCCAACAAGGCAACAACTTGAAGACTACTCTAAATAAACTCTCATGAATGGATCAACTGAACACTATACAGCCACAATAAATATTATAAAATATTATATAATATTATAAAAATTCCAGTGTAAATATACTAAAATGCTAAGTGCTCAAAGACCTTCCTATGATCATCTTTGAGCACTTTAGTATATTTACACTGGAATTTGTATTAAAAATACTTTTAAAAATTGTATAATATTTATTGTGGCGCTATAGTAATCAATTGATTCATTCATGAGAGGTAATTTGGAAACAGCCTGCTCCAGGACAAACTAAAAGGAACTAACAACGGAACAGCATTGGCTATCACCTATAGTTCCCAGCCCAAACTTATCCAACGTATCACCAGAGATCTACAGCCCATCCTGGAATATGATGCCTCTCTCTCACAAGCCCTGGGTGGAAGACCTTTCCTTGCCTACAGACAGCCCCCCAACCTTAAACGACTTCTCACCTACAACCATGAACCGGCTAGCAGAGTGACCAACACAGGTACCAGACCCTGCAACAGACCCAAATGCCAGCTCTGCCCTCATATCTACCCAGGAAATACAATTACAGGACCCAATGGCATCAGCTACACTATCTCTGGCTCTTACAGCTGCTCATCCTCCAATGTGATATATGTGCTTATGTGCCAACAATGCTCCTCTGCTCTGTATAAACCAGCCAACCTCTGCGCAAAAGAATAAATGTACACAAATCTGACATTAAAAATGGCAACATCCAGAAACCAGTAGGAGAACTCTTCAATCTACCAAGACACTCCATCAAGGACTTAAAGGTCACTGTAGTTCAACAGAAACCTTTCAAAAGCAGAATCCAATGGGAAGCTGCTGAATTGGAATTCATATGTAAATTTGACTCTATCAGACTTGGATTGAATAGAGACTCTGGATGGTTATCTCATTATCAGAAGAAACTGCGATGGCTGTTGTGGGTTTTCCGGGCTGTATTGACGTGGTCTTGGCATTGTAGTTCCTGACGTTTCGCCAGCAGCTGTGACTGGCATCTTCAGAGGTGTAGCACCCCACTGAGAGACACTGAGAGATCTCTGTCTTTTGGTGCTACACCTCTGAAGATGCCAGCCACAGCTGCTGGCGAAACGTCAGGAACTACAATGCCAAGACCATGGCAATACAGCCCGGAAAACCCACAACAACCATCGTTCTCCGGCCGTGAAAGCCTTCGACAATACACGGAAGAAACTGCCTTTCAGGCATTCCATTCAGACTCAGCAATGGAGGGGAGGGGGTCACACCCAGCCTGGATTGTGCACTTCACTTCTATCATGACTTTTGCAACTGCTTTGCATCTACTCCCCCCTCCCCTCACCACCTATATATCTCTGGCCAGTTTCTTCACACCCTCCATGCATCTGATGAAGAGAGCAGTGGTTCTTGAAAGCTTATGCTACAAATAAGTTGGTTAGTCTTAAAGGTGCTTCTGGACTCTCTACTGTTTTGCAACTACAGACTAACATGGCTAACTCCTCTGGATCTATTTGGAACAGTTTTCACGTTGTTGCCCTGTTAGGGAGCGTTCCCTCCCTTTTTTTGGAGTTCTTGTTCTCAGGGTTGCCTCTTTTTGTGTTTCAGGATTCTCCGTAAGGCAACACAATTCAAAGGGTATTGACACAATCTTGTGCAATACCCTTGTAACAGATGGGTAACAGCTCAGAGAGAGCTGGTTCAAAGTCCGGGAAAGCCAGCCTACAGTGCAATTTTAAGTGTAGTTACAACCTTCTAAGCCCACTGAAGCTAATGGATTTAGAAGGGTGTTACTCCGCTTAGGACTGTACTGTACAGCAGCAGTCCACGGGCCAAACACGACTTTGCACGCAAGAGTTATAACATTTCCCTGACATTCTTATAAATGAAAAACACTGCAGAGGTGAAGAACAGTAGATGGTCAAAGGATGATTAATCTTTTCTTCTCAGTGGCTATTTCAAATTGAGCGCAGCAGCTAAAGCCCACAGCGCACAACATCACCGGTGTCTAGACCAGTTTGTTTCTCATCCACCACCCCTTTCTTCCCAACTGCAGGTTCCCATTAAAAAAAATGTGACATTACACATTAGGTGCATGTCAGATCTACTTTGGTTCAGGGCAGACGTCACAGAGCTCCGTTTGCCAGCCTAGGGCACTGCAGGACTCTGGAGAGCTCTGAGGGGCAACATGACGTGCCTCCATCCAAACCCAAAATCCCAGATTGAAACAAGAGTGCCTGGAAATTCTGGTAAATTTTCAGAGCTGTTGAAGACCTGCCTGCCTGTATTATGTGACACTGAGAGATCTCTGTCTTTTGGTGCTACACCTCTGAAGATGCCAGTCACAGCTGCTGGCGAAACGTCAGGAACTACAATGCCAAGAGCACAGTGATACAGCCCGGAAAATCCACAACAACCATTGCCTGTATTATGTTTACATTTTGTAATCTGCTTGGAACCCCAGTGAAAAATGTGGACTAGAAAAGGAAGTGAATCAGTAAATAGCGGAGTCTCACCGTTCATTGTCATCACTCAGATGAAGTCTTTAAATATTGTTTGTTTGAAATTAGACTGGGAAGCCAGCTAAATGTTAGACCAGAAGGCCTGTGAAAGAGCATGACTTTGGCCTTTTAACAAATCTCTATGCATACTTATCTATGCCGATCTGGGTGCCTTTGGAATGGCCCTTTCAAGAGCAGCAGCCAGGGGCTTAAAGGCACTGTGGTGTGGCCTCCCTGAACAGCCTCAAGAGGTGCCTTCTGCTTTCTCCACTGGGGAGGGGGCAAAATGCAGCACATCACCCGGTAGATTGATCCCATCCTTCTGAAAATTCTCTGCTGCCGCTCCTTAGGTCTAGTAACCCATTCTCCTCCTGCCCAAACAACGGCTGCTTTTCAGATTTTAGATTTGGAGGATCTGCATGCAGAAACTCCCCCCACACACAGACCCCCCGGCCGACACCTGAGGTTCAGTCTCACCAATGAGAGGTCACTGCCAGAGTAGGTGCAAGTGACTTCACACAGGGGCTGCTAGGACACAGGGTGCTGGAGCTGCGGCCCGAATTCCTCTGAGACGACAAGGGCGCATCTCTCAGGCTGCACACTGTTTCACTGGGTAAGTCTTGCCTCCTCCACCCTGTGCCTGTTTTGCTTGTGCAGTCAGGGAAGTCATGCCCACAAATCAAGATTAGACAGATTTATACCCTTGTCTTTAACACATTACACACAAGCATACTTCCAGCACTAGAAAAACAGACACCCCCCCCCCCCCACACACACACAAATGAGCAAAGGACTCTGCAAATATTCAGATTAAACTATAAAAGAATCATGAAATTTAAAACAGACACGGAGGCTTCAATATAAAGGTTGCCTTCCCTCATTATTCACTTCTCTTTTGAAAATATCAAAGGGAGATATTGATTGGAACTTTGTGATTCAAACACACGGCAGTTTTTCAATTGTGTTAATCCTATAATCAAATTCTAGACCTGAAGCTGTATTTACTGTGTGCATTTTAATCAGGATGGGCCGCAGTGTTCAGAAGTTCCTCTTCTTTTGTGTCCTTTCCTTTCCCCCTCCCCTGCCCCCAAAACAACATTTGAATGGAGATCAGAAATGTCTTTATTTACAATATTCCACCCCGCCTTCCAGACAAACCTATATAACCAGGCAGCTAATAAATAACTCAGAATGTGTATTATAAATTCCATCAAAAACAGGAATCAAATGTGTAGAGGGAAAGGGTAGCCGACGACAGCAGAAACCACCCTTTACACTATCAGCCCAAATTTAAGTGAAATCAGGAAGATTCAAAAGCATTTTGGCCTTTCTTTGGTACTGGAAAGTCCAGAGAGACGAGGCACAGCACAACTCCCTAGGAGGGACTCCCAAAGTCTTGGTGCCACTCGAGGAAAGGCCCTTTCCTGGCGATCTGCCACTTTCCAAACGATGGAATCCAGGGCAGGGCCTCAGAGGACGATGTTAAGGAACGGGCAGGTTTCTAATGGCTTATTTGGTGTAAGGCAGTTGCCATATTGACTATCCTCTTTTTTTAAAAAAAAAATATCCATGTATTTATAATGACTATGACTTGCAGGATCAGCCAAGTCCATCCCAAAGAATGAGACAGGACCTGTGGAATGCCTTTTGTTGGGCCAATCAAAGGCTTAAATAATGGCAAACGTTTCCAGTCATACATAAAATCATAGAGATGGAAGGGGCCTCCAGAGTCATCTATTTCAACCCCCTGCACAATGCAGGGAATGAATAACTACCTCCTCCCCTCCCCAACTGCCCCAGTGACCCCCTGCTCCATGCCCAGAAAATGGCAAAACACCTCCTGGATCCCTAGCTAAACTGGCCTGGGGGAAATTGCTTCCTGACCCTAAAGTGGCATTCGGCATTACCTTCGGCACGTACCCTTGAAGGGGCCACAAGAGCTAAGCGCTGATGTAACCCTTCCTGACGTCCCTCTTATGATCTGCCCAGGTTCACAGAATCAGCACTGCTGTCAGATGGCCATCTAGTCTCTGCTTAAAAACTTCCAAAGGAAGGTTTTTAAATCTCCAAACCTCCTGAGGAAGGCTGTTCCGCTGAGGGACTGTTAGGAAGTTCTTCTTGATGTTTAGCCAAAAAATCTTTTGATTTCATATCACCTCTCAGTCATCTCCTCTCCAGACTAAATATTCTGAGCTCCTTCAACCTTTCTTCACAGGACTTGGTCTCCAGACTCCTCACCATCTTTGTAGTCCTCCTCTAGACATGTTCCAGCTTGTCTATATCCTTCTGAAATTGTGGTGCCCCAAACTGATCACAGTACTCTAGGTGAGGTCTAACCAGAGCAGAGTAGAGCGATACCATCACTTCTCATGATCTGGACACTATGCTTCTGTTGACACAGCCCTTTTAGCTACCACATCACACTGCTGACTCATGCTCAGTGTATGGTCTACTAAGACCCCTGGATCCTTTTCGCACACACTACTGCTAAGACAAGTCTCCCCCATCCTATAATTACGCATTTGATTTTTCCTTCCTAAATGCAGAACTTTGCATTTATCTCTGTTGAAATTCATTTTATTTGTTTTAGCCCAGTTTTCCAGCCTGTCAAGATCATCCTGTACCTTTACTCTGTCTTTTTTTATTTCTCAGCTCTTTAGAAAGCTGTTTATGGAGCCGCCTTGGCTTCTTTACTTTAGGCTCCTCCCATTTTTCCTTCTTGTTTGTGATTGTGACTTCATTATTTCACTTTTAAGAAACTCCCACCCCTCTTGAACTCACCAAGAGGTGAGGGTAGTAGAAAGACCTAAGGGGACAAAAGACCAGGGCAATATGCCAGTGTAAAACAGAGAAAAATTAAGATGTGGGCAGCCAGATAAGCTTGCATTCATTAGCCACAACTCTGCTAAAGTCAGGTTTACTTCTGACTGAGCCAATTACACAGAATGTAAGTAAAAGGTCTGGAGACTTACTGTTCTTTCAATAGCTGGAAACTCAGCGAAGGGGCCTGGAATTTCTCTTTGAGGGCCAAATTCTCCCAGGCCCTTCATGGCAATAACCCCGAGACCTGGCATAGCGAGAATGTCAAACGGCTCCTGGTTCAGCCAATCAGAAACTGTCTCTAAATAAAATGGCTGACCACAATGGAGAACATCCACGTTCTACTGCAGGAGTGGGACTCTTTGGAACGGGCTGGGACCATGCGAGGTGATGGCGGTGACGGTTAGCGTTCTTAAGCCCTTCAGATCTTGGCCTTCGTGAGGATGCTGATCTGCCTGGACCATTAACGGCAGCAGGAGCTCAAAAAAAAAAAATCCACCCAGAACCAGATCCGGTGGTGTGTACCTTGGCAAGCCTTGTCACTCGGCTCTCGTTCAAAGGTGTTCTTGCGGCAAAATAACTGGGAACGGACCTCAGATTACTTAGGAGGCAGGACACTAGTGAGACCATGGAGAAACGTTGCACTGGACCGAGGAACTTGGTAATGCCAATCTGATCAAAGCATGCTGAGAAAGTACACGAGACGACCCCTCCTGGGTGGTAAAATTTCAAATCATGGAAAGAAAAGAAAGTATTCAATCCTCCCGCGAAGGCACCTCATTTAATGTGCTGACTTGCTATGTGCATTTTCAGGAGGATTGTATTTTTAAAGCCTCTCTAAGCTAGGCTAAAACTCCTTTCCCTGACTCATTATCCTTTTCCATGGAGTTTTTTTTTACTAGTATGTGGGATTTTTCTAACAGGCAAGCCCAAGCTATAGCCTGAAGTGGTACAGTCCACCACATCCCATGAAAATGATGGTCTTGCACATTAAGGGGAAGCAAGCCATACTCCTCCTCTTTCGCACTTCAGAAGGAACATGCAGAGGGTGACCTCACAGGCCTTTCCCACAGAAAGATGCACAAGCACCAGATGTGAAGACGGTTGGCCCATCTCCTAGGAAGGGAGGGGACTGCAGCCCTCCCTGCACATGAGTTCAAAGGGCTCCTACTGACGATGTGCAAAGTTGACCTCCGACTGACTGAGTGATTGACCTGCTACAGGGACAGCTGGCGCTGCAGTCTTCACAGTGCTAAATGCACCATCTACGGGAACTGCATAGACAATGGCAAGAGTCAGTCTCCACATACAGTAAAGTTCTAGAAGCAGGGCTTTTTTTCTGGGAAAAGAGGTGGTGGAACTCAGCGGGTTGCCCTCGGAGAAAATGGCCACATGGCTGGTGGCCCGGCCCCCTGATCTCCAGACAGAGGGGAGTTCAGATTGCCCTCCACGCTGCTTGGCGGCGCGGAGGGCAATCTCACCTCCCCTCTGTCTGGAGATCAGGGGGCGGGGCCACCAGCCATGTGACCATTTTCAAGAGGTTCCGGAACTCCGTTCCCCCGCGTTCCCCCTGAAAAAAAGCCCTGACTAGAAGGCAAGCCCAAAACCAGACATCTGTACAACAAGAGAGACTACATTCCGCAGTATAATATGTGACTAGCAACTTCAACAGCAAATCAAGCGGCAGCTACTGTCGTGCCTTAACCGGGAAGTTTCCAGTTCAAATTTCAACTTGGCCACGAAGCCTCTAATCAGCTCACATTCTGCAATATGAACCTAATAATTCTTGCCTACCTTACAGGGTTATTTTATAGAATACTCAAAAACACTTGAACATTTTTCAATACTATAGTGATCTATAAATCAGGTTTGTCGATGGCAAATGAGAATGGTATTGAGCACAAAAACATTTTTCCAAACTGAATAAGAATCAGCCTCCCCCCCCCCACATTAGTTGTACAACAAATGACTTTCATTGTTATGCATTGGCAAGAAAACCTATTATATGCAAAAGATTGATTTTAATTATATTTATCTATGCATCAGGAACTTGTATTTGGGCCAAAAGAGAATGTCGAGAAGCAGAATATCCTTTGGCGTTCCCAATCTGATGGAAACAATCATTCCTAGAGACCGGATGTTCTGTAGCGGTCAGAGGGGCAGATTAAACGCTGGGAGGCCCAGGGGTCAAAGCCCCCTTCTGCCCCAACGTGGCCTCAGCGACCCTGAGCCCGTTACGCTCTCTCAGTGTAACCTCCCTCACAGAATGGTTGTGAGGATAAGACAGAGGAGGGAACCACGTAAGCCCCTCTGAGCTCCGTGGAGGAAGAACGGGATAAGGACGTCCTAGAAAGTCCTTTTCCCTACCAGTGTGGGGTAGGGCGGGTCTGCCCACCCATCAGTCCTGCTCCAGCCCCAGGTTCGAATCCCCCCTCTGCCATGGAAGCTGGCTGGGTGATCTTGGGCCAGTCACACCCTCTCAGCCTAAGCTTCCTCACAAGGACGATGTGAGGACAAAATGGAGCACACCCCTTTGGGAAGAAATGAAGTAGACAGATGAATAAATGTGTGCAAAATGAATTATGTACAAACTGAAATCATGCAGCGATCCTCACTCTTGCCCCCCCGCCCCACTTGACAATCCAGATTTCAAAAATGCCCCTCGGGCTTACACATCTCAGACTTTATGGATGCAAACCCTCTGCAAATGTTTGGACCATGTGTGGATATGACACGTGCGGAAAGGTGTCCTGAGCAAGACAGGGCAAGGCAGGTCTCCTCCTGTGTAGGGGAAGCAGGCAGAGGAGGGCACCATCCAAAGTGGGCATTACTCCTTCACCTTCAAAGTATTTTGCATGCTGCAAGAGACGGCTGCAGCCTGCAACATCTTGTGAATTCCAAAAACAAGCTCTCTCTTGCACTCTCTCTGCAGGCTGATTGAGCAGGTAGTTTGTGAAAGTGATTAAAATATTCAGGCTTGTTAGCACATCTTGCCTTCATTCTTCTTTTTCTTTTCACTGGAAAAACAAACATTGAGGCTGGAACATTTATACCCCCTTGCTGACAAAGAGCATCCCCCCCCCCCCCCGCCCATGCAAAGGCTTTCCACGTACAGCTGGTGAGCTGTCATCTGTCAAGCCTTTCTGAAACATCCTAGCTCTTCCCTTGCCTCCACGTACCTTTCATTTGTTTGGCCCATTAACGCAATCGTTCTATACCCCATCCTATTTACCAGACAGTTAAATGTCTTTTGAAGGGCATTCCCACATCTGAAAACAGTACCAATGCCTTGATAATGAAACAATATAAAGCTCTCTCCTGTGCCCAAATGATATGAATTCCCTGGAGGGCATCAAAGTAAAATGCAGATAATTACATGTTTGGAAGTGCTGTTTATATAACTGATAAGTGGCTACATATCAGAGTGGCAGCAAAGTGTAAGTGTGTGTGTGTGTGTGTGTGTGTGTGTGGAGGGGGCACAGTACTGGACAGTCCTCAGGGCAGGGGTGGTGGTGCTGAAAACTGGAGTAACAGACATCCTGAGGGACTGCTTTTATTTATCTCAAAAAGACTTTCTAGAAGAAAGCATTGGGTCATGAAGATAACCACGGACAAGAGTGCCGAAAGGTGCAGGGCCCTGCAGGCACTAAACACAATATATTTGGCACTTGAAATATGTTGGGACCTGAAGACACTAAAAAGAAAACATCTTCGTTTAAATGTTAGAGCTTCCCCTAAAGAATCCTGCGGACTGAGAGTTTGTTGTGGAGGGTCCCTCGCACAAAGCAATTCCTTGTAGAGAAGGAACAACTATAAAAACAAAGACGGTGGTGCAGATATATCATAGGAAAATTATCAGGGAAAGAAAAGACAGTGTTGTAACAACAGACCAGTTCACACAAACGATACACATGTATCACTTATGAGAGAGGCTTGGACTTATATGCACTCCCCAACTGTATCTGGACATGTGAAAATGAAACAAACGTGCAAGTCCGAATGGCTGCCCTTCCTCCCAGCCATGATCAGCAGAGGAAAAGCACTCACACGACCTGCCCATGTACCCAGGTGTGTGCATGCACACACGCCCTGTGTAAAACTCTCCTTAAAAGAACACATCAAGTTTGCTAAAAAAAAAAAATGGAGGGGAGGAATGCCAGCAAAGCCCTCAAAATCAACTTCCATTCTTACCCTGCCCTCCCCCCACCAAGAAACTAGGACGTGTCAAAATGAACTGACAAGTCAAACTGCCCAGTGCCATCAAAAACAGACAACGGCTCTCCTGTATTTGGCCCATGAAGTCAGCCCCCCGTTTCCTGAGACCCCCAGTACATAAAGTGGGGGGTGCTGCTATTTGCAGTGGCAAACAAAGGCCATCAGGCCTGCCAAGCACCAACTCTAACAGGCAGCCTTTCAGCTCTGCTAGACAGAAAGTAATTAGAATGCTTTTAATGTCCAAAAGAATGATGCTGATAGGCTGCCACAGATGTGTAGATTTATGAATATTTATACCGTGGTTTATAGCTGACACTTTTATCAGCTGAAGAAGATAAAATATCTGCCTGACTCAAAAGCTTGACAGTCAGGTTAATAAAATCTCATTAAAGAGAATGACCTATGCAATTATATAGGATTTATTGTAATTCATTTTTTATTGTAGTCTGCTTAAAGATGCAATTTCCCATTTCCCAGTGCCAAATTTAGGTAGTGTATCAAGAACTACGTGTGATCTAACACTAAGCCAGGGGGCGGGGGTGGGGGGACAGAGATGCATTTAGCATCTGAGGAGGTTCTATACCTTCAGAGAGAAAGGGAAAAATATTTTGATTGGGTCTTCAACTCAATTTAAAATAAAAAAGATTTTTTAATAAGTATTTATTTTGTACCAAGAAAACCAAAACTGATTGGCATGCAGAGTAAGGAGGTTGCTGGGTTCTGGTTTCCTGATAATGGTGTGAAAGCAGGGGAGCCCCAGGTTCTAATCCTCCCACCAGTCATGAAGCTCAGTGGGTGATCTTGGATTAGTTGCTTGCTTTTAGCCCCACGTACCTCACAGGGTTGTCGGTGAAGACACGCACCACTTTCAAATGTACTAGATAATAATAGAAAGCAAAAGCTAAGCCTCCTCCGACTAGGGTTAGGGTTAGGCTACAAAAGGAAGGCAATGCAAGGTGCTACAGTTTCCGTTTGAAAAGAAGCAGGAACCAACCAGATATAGCGCAAATCCAGGTGTGAGGAGGAGATTCCCACTCTTAAGAGCACATTTGGAAGTAGTACAGGAAACTTCAAGTATGTGGGATCTAGAAGGATGCTATTCATTTTTCACAGTAGTTCTCAGACTGTCAGCTGGCCTTTGGCTAAGGGTGCAAGACACCCGAAAGGAAGGTGCAAAATTCTGGAGGGGTGGGGCCAAACCAGACACTCTCCACCTATCAGAAGCAAGGAATGCAGCCCCCCAAACTGTGGTGCGGACCACTGAACATGCAGAGTCAGGGGGCAGATGGTATCGGCTGGCAATGGCAGCGCTCCCTTCTACTTTTAACCAGCTAGTTGATTTTATCAGGGCGTCTGAGACGCCCCATTTAGTCCCAATTCCAGCATCTCACGAGTGCTCCAATCCACAGATCCATGCTCAAGGATTGCCCCACCCAAAAGATGGACATGGGAGGTAAAGGAAATTTATTTTATTTATAAATCTACCTCATGGATACCTTGCCTTTCTTCCCCAATGGGGACTCAAACTGGCTTACATGGTTCTCCTTTCCTCCATTTTTGCCTCAAAATCAACCCCCGTTAGCCTCTACACCCTGTCTTGATGGTGGTGCTCCTTCCAGCTGTCAGGGGCAAGGAACTCTGCACATGTTCAGAGGTTCCCTCTTTCTTAAAGAGAAATCTGTGCTACAGACAAGGTGGATAAAAATATTTTTTTATAATAATAATGTATTTTCTTTGATAAGACTTTCTGAGGAAAAATCTTCTTAAAGATAGTTTTCTATTTAAAAGACATCATAGCCCAAAGGTTTTTCATCATGAAATAAGGATTAATTTTTAATTATGTAGTACGAGACTGTATATTCATGCAAAGTTCTAAAAAAAAATGTAAATGGATTCCATTAATTCATTCATCAGGGCCCCAATGTCATGCTCTCCCAGAGGTTTCTGTAAGATCATTTTGGGTAATTTTTCTATCTAGAAGATACCGTCACAGATGCTTCGTTTTGCAGTTCTCAACACTGTGAATTTGTGTCCACAGAGATAACATGCCTCTTCTTAACAGCAAAAATGTTTTAAAATAAACACATAGAATTGAGAAAGAGACCTCAGCCCTATTGTTCCTCTGCAAAATCTATGTATACAGAGTTAAACCCTTTACCTCTCAAGTGCTAAGTTCCAAGAATTTCAATGAATAGAAGATTGTTTGGGGTGGATAAGGAGGAAACGTTAAGATCTAAGTGTGAGGAGAGATGGGCAAGCAATACAAGTGGAACTGAAACTTTCTGAGCCGAATACTCCCGAAGTCTTGAGGCCTTTGTGAGTGTAGACTTTCTTATATTATTCTTTCTCTTGAAGAGCAGCGGCAGACATGGCAGCAGAGTCCATAAGTGAGATCCAGTTTGGGAATATTTTTGTTTATCTGCATTAGTTAACAATCATGGATGTTTAAGCAAATACAAGAATACACATGCTATATAATATTATTGTTTTAGTTAAATAAAACAATCTAAACGGTTACTGATAATGATTTTCTCCTTCCGATAAAGTCCAGAAGAAAAGTTGTCCAAATATGAATGATTAACCTACTAAGCTGGAAACAATGATTTCATAACTATCTATTTCAAATGATAAATAACCAGTTGTTAGTTTTCTGATATAAATGTAAAAGTAACCCGAGAAATTATTGTTCTCAAAATGAAACTTTCACCTGGGTTGCAAATATTGAGGATATAACAACCAGCAAGCCTTTACGTAGAAAGCCCGTGATTTAAATTGAATCTTACGGACTAGTGATTTAAATCAAATCCACCCTGGCCACAGCCCTAAAAATAGGTTCTGGGACACGCAGATGTGCTCCCCACACGTGGTGCAGTAGCTAGAATGTTATATTTGAACTAGCAACGCTTGAGTTTAAATCTCTGCTCACTGGGCGACCTCTGCCCAGCCTCTGAGCTCGCTCACCAGACTGCCCTGGAGAGAGAGGGAGGAAACCTCCTCTCTGGGCATACTCGTGTGGAGCCTGGAGGAAGAATAAGATACAACTGCAAGGAATGTCCCTCTCCGGATATGACTGAGAAGGTGGCTATATTTTGCAATGTGCTATTAAGCTGCGCTCTGGCAAGACAGAAAGAGCGATTCTGATGGTGTATTTATTTCTTTGTAACCCTAATGCAGTCTGTGTTTCATGCTTCACTCGAGGTCTTTTTTATGCCAATAAAGGATTGATTGATTGATTGATTGAAGGAATGTCTCCAATAGTTTCTCAAGGGCCTGGATGTCAGAAATGGTGAGGACCGACCCCCCCCCATCTTTGGAAGTCCCCTTTCTTTTGATGGAGAGCTTCCAGGGAAGGCCATTTACACCCAGCCACTTGGGGAACATTTTCTGCAATTGTATCAGGCAAACGCACCAGTTCAGTGGCCTCCCTCCCAAGCAAGGCCGCCTCAAGCCCCAAGACTGATAAAACTTCGATCCCGGTTTTTATTTAGAGGCAGCCCTTCCCTCGACTGGTGGGGCAAACAGCTCCACGCCCCCGAAGCCGGGCAACACCACCCGCTGCCTCTCGCCCGCTCTCTCCCTCGAAGGCCCCCTCTGCCCCAAGGCTGGGTGGAGAGTGAGAGCGAGAGCGAGAGCCGCCCCAGGCGGGCTGAGCCTCCTCAGGGCCCGCAGGCAGCTGCTCGGCCCCCCAGCACGGTCCGGCCGGGAGCTGCAGGCGGGACCCTCCTGCCGGCCACGCAGAGCCGCCCCCCCGCCTGGGGACGGCCCGGCTTGACGGGGCTCCACTGTACTCCGGCAGCCGCGCGGATCACGCCCGAGGAGGGCTTTGGCCGGCGCGCTCCTGCCAGCCGCCTCAGCCCCAAGCGCCTTCTGCACATGCTCGGCCGCGAAGCGCACACTCGCCCGCCGCGCCAGACCCCGAAGCGGCGCCTCGCCCGCCCGCCCGCCCGGCCAAGTCGGTACCTGCGCTCAGCTCCAGCCCGCCGCCGGCCTCGCTGCTGCTGCTGGCTGCCCCCTGGTGGCCGTGGCCGTACCGGCCCGAGGAGGCGGCGGCGGCGGCGGCTGCCGAGGGCTGTCCCAGCTGCGGCGCCGGAGCGCGGGCGGGGGGGCCCGGCGGGGCTCTGCCGTACGCCTGGAAGGGCAGCGGGGGCTCGCCCAGCGGGGCCGGGAAGGGCGGCTGCTGCTGCTGCTGCTGCCCGGCGGCCGCCCTGACCTGCGGGAGCTCCACCATGGTGGGTCTCTCGTAGCGCCTGCCCAGCGCCGGCCGCCGGCTGCTGGGGAAGGTCTTGAGGGCGCTGAAGGGGCCGCGCTGCTGCCGGTACACCTTGGCCGCGCTCGGGCCCTCCTCGGCCGCCTGCATCGCCTCCTCCGCCAGCATCGCCGCGCCGCGCCGCGCCGCGCCGCGCCTCGCCTCGCCTGGCCGCCCGGCTGCTGGCTCCGGCTCCGAGCCCCGCCGCGCGGCACCGAGGGAGGGAGGGGGCGCGCGAGAGTGTGTGTGTGTGCGTGTGTGTGTCGGGGGGCTGCGCGCGTGATTGACAGGCGGCCTCGCCAATGCCTGGAGGGAGAAGGCAGGCGAGGAGCGCGCGCGGAGCCCCCGCGGAGCCGCTAATGGGGCGGCCCGGGGCGGGGAGGCGCTTCTGCCGGAGGCGCTGCCCAGGGCGGCTCCCGCGGCGCGGCGCCCCGGAGGGCCACGGGGGCGGGTGGGGGCCGGCGCGCCTCCTCCAGAGTCAGCCGCAAAAAAGTCGCGGCGCGGGACAGGCGCGCAGCTGCGCGCTCTGCCCCGTCAAGCGCCTCGCAGGCGGCCGAGCGCCCCGTCCGAGCCCTCGGGCTTCGCGCCAGCCAGGCGCCCTCCGGATCGGGCGCCCGCCTGCCCTCGCCGCAGCCTCCGCTTTGCCCTGCAGAGGCAAGCCCGGCGCCGGGCGCGACGAAGCGGGCCCGGAGGGCGCCGGGCGGCTCCTTCCCTGGCGGGGCTGGGTCGCGCGCCCCGGCCGCGGCTTCACTGCCTGGCGCTGCCCCCCCCCCGGGCGTCTGCCTCCAGCAACGCCCCCTCCGCGCATTAGCGAGGCCATCGGAGCTGCCCGTGGAGGCCGCGGCGTCGGGCGTCGCGGGCAACCGTCGGGGCTGACGTTTTGCTGCGGCTCCTTACGCGCCAAGAGGCGAGACGCCGGCTGGAGGGGCCGGGGGCCGGGAGCGGAATCGCGCCGCCCGACGGGACTCGCTGGCCGCTTGGCCACATCGCGCCCCCCCCCCAACTCGTGGAGGGGCCCGGAGCCCCTCCGCGAGCTGGCCACGTGGGGGGCTCCGGGCCCCCCCGCACGCGCCCCGACCTCCCCGGGAGCCCGCCAGAGCCCGGGCGCGCGTGCTGGACGGCGCCGCCTCGCTCGCTCAAGCCGAGTCAGGGGCCGCGCGGGGGCTCGAACCGGCGGCCTTTCTCTGCTGAGATGTAGAGGTCGAGTTCGCATTTTCTTCTTCCCCCTCGACCCCCGCCCCTCTCCGATGTTAGAAGGGATGAGATTTTCCAAGGTAATTTACAGGCCGCCTCCTGCAGGAGGGGAGACCCGGGGCTTTTTCGTCAGGCCGGAGTTCGCTGCCGGTTTCCTGCCGCGGGTCCCCCTTTCAGTCTTGGTCACAAGTTACAGAGAATAGATGTACAACACATGCGCAGTGTACACCTCATTGCTCTTCGAATGTGTGTGGAGTAATTCTCATGTCCTAGTCAATGCAGGAACAGCTGAACGTGGGACGTACCCCCCCCCCCCCACACACACACTTTCATCCAGGTACTGGTCCCTGGTTTCGTATGTAAAGCTAAGCTGGGTTGGTGCTTTCTTACTCATAGATGTATATGCAGGGCAGGCTGTGTGTGCTTTCACTGTAACGTGTGAAGGGGGCTGCTGCTGTCCAGGGTCCTCCAGATTACATAAAAAATCGTGGCGCCTGATTCGGTTAAGAGCTAGTTAAGGGCTCTCGTCTCATTACAATTGAAAATGAAGCAGAACCTCAGAGCATCAGTCCTGAAGATTCCTACTGGGAAATAGGGGTGTGCGCTTCGGGAATCTGATTCGGGTAAAATGCCCAAATTGGACCCAATCCAGAAAGCTTTGGGATTTCCAAATCGGGGCCAGATTTGGAAATCCCAAAGCAAAGTTTCCGGAAGCATTCGTAATGTTTCGGGAAGCTTCAGGTCAGTTTAAATGCCCCTTTCCCTGCTGCTGCCAGTGACCTTCACTGCTTCAGTGACCTTTTGCATTTTCTCAAACTATTCAACCACAATTTGTTCTTCAAACGAGTGAAAATTACATCCCTGCCAGTCACTGCGCTAAGTTTGCATTCAAGCTGCTCAACAAGAACTTCAGGTGTAGCATTAACTTATCCACAGTATCAACTTTAAGCATTTTTATTGGCTGATCTTGAGTTTTTTATTACCCTCTTGAGTTTTTTTAAATTACCCTTTCCACTTTAAACCCAGTAGAATAAAATCTCGAATTCTGAAAAACTGAATCATAACTAGTTTCAGGAGGGTAGCCATTTTGGTCTGTAGTAGAAGAGCAAGATTCGGGTCCAGTAGCTCCATAGAGCCCAACTAGATTTCCAAGGCACGAGCTTTCGAGAGAGTCAAAGCTCCCTTTGACAGACACATGGAGTCTCATGGAGAGGGGTAGGAGTCTTTAAAGTCTGGGCAGAGAGTGGGAGGGGTATTGCAAATTAGATTGTCAGGAAGCTGGCTGAAATACATGGTGTAATTAGCTAGATAGAACATGAGTGTGAAGTGTGTAAAATTAGTATCTGTAATGTAAGAAAAATCCTATGTCCAAGTTTAGCCTTGGATGATCCATAGTTCCAAATCTACAAATAAAATTCAATTTCAGCAATATGGTGTTACCAGAACTGCTATTTTATGGGGAAATTAGCATGCAGCCTGGATTAAGTTAGTGCAGATCTTAACCAATGTAGACCAGAGTCCATACTTCTGGATTACGCAATAAAGAGGCAAGGACTAATCAGTACAATGCGTGTTTACTAAGGTGTTGCGTAAGCTTACAATAGTACACACACACAAGGTACATTCAAGGACTAGGAAATAAAGAGTTGAAAAATAGAGCCGTTTGCATTAGCAGGACGCCCACATGAGATTGAAGAAGCGGGGCGATACGTTACCTGATCTCATGTGGGGAGAAGCAGAGAAGCAGCAGCGAAGCGGGGCGATATTCAGTGCCTGCACTAGATACACAGAGTGACGGTCGGGGGTCGGGAGAGGAATGGCGCGCACCTCATGGCAGGGAGAGCCTGCTTAAGTACCCAAAAATGTACCCTGAGGCGGGGGCCTTCCATGTGGTTCTCAGGAGGGGAAACAAAAGCTTAATGGTTCTACAACTATCGCTAATGGGCCACTTTAGTGTCTGACTATATGATTGTGACACCTCGGGAAGAGGGGACAAAGGAGGAGAGGGGAGTGCCGGGCGGGTTGATTAGATCTGCCAGGAAGCTGGAGTTGTCTTGATGGCATCAGCTCTGGAATGCGGTGGCTGTATTAACATGAGTCCATTAGATGTTCCAGACAGCCGGCGTGTAGCTTCCATTTTGGGGCGGCTTCCAGCAATATGCATAGCAGGGTGAGGCTGGGCTCCATGGATGGGACAGGAACCTGGTCTTGCGATGGCAGCCTCAGAGCAAACTGTCCACGGTGGTTCTTTGCTGCCTGGGAACATGGCTTCTTCCTTGGCACGTCTCGTGCACTGGCTAGCAGGCTGCCTAGTGGCGAGGGCAGACCCAGTGACTGTCCTGCAAGGAACTTCCCATGGGAACTGACCAGGAGGTGCCTGGCCAGGCTCACAGAGGGTCCCTCCAGCTGGCATTGTGCTGCTGGCGGCCTGGCTCTAGGCCCAGGTGAGGTCGGTGCCCAAGGAGGCAAAAAGCAGGCACAGGTAACACAGTCCATAACAGCAGAGGGGCAGGGAGCAGGCACGGGCAATGCTGTCCTTAACAGAGTCTTTTTGGCAAAGTCACCAAGAGCAAGGCAGGAACTGGCACAGTTCAGAGTGGGCTTCATAACAGGAAAAGGGAGGGGGGTGTCCCTGGCAACAGTGGTCCTATCAAACCTGCATCAACAGGAAATATCCTTTATATATTGTCTTTTATCAATGATTTCTCAAGATATTCTGTACCTTATTTGCTAAAAGAAAAATTACAAACAGAGCAGAAACTGCAGTATTATGTCTCCGTGGTCTCTACCAAATTCAACAGGAAAACAAGCCTTTCGGAGTGATAATGGGTGAGTCCATTTCTCATGTCAGACAGACATTTCTCAGGGAAAACAGAATTCAATACAGACTTACTATTCCCTACAGCCTTGAACGAGATGAGGCAGCTGAGGGTAAAAATCGTTCCGTAATGAATACATGCTAATTGATTCAGGACTTCCCTACAAACACTGGAGAAAAGCTGCAATAACTGCAATTTACTTGCAAAACAGATTACCCATAAGGTCTACTGACAAAACTTTGTATGAGTTATGGCATAACAAATAGCCAAGCATAGACCATGTCAGCGTGTTTGGATGCACGGCCCATGCTCATATACCAGAAGAAAGGAGATCCAAACTAGAACCCAGAGCCTTAGAAGGCATTTTTGTAGGATATGCTCCAGGATGCAAGGGATGCAGAATTTTAGACCCCAATGCTAACAGTGTTACTGCAAGCAGAGTAGTGCAATTTGATGAGTGACAAAGGAACCACCAGAGTGCTGCCACACGTGACCCTTCGGAGGGAGATGGTGACAGCAACCGGTTGCTTCTGTATTGCTCAGATGATGTCACTATGCAGATGCAGCCAGATGTGCAACCAGGTGAGCAGGCAATGGATGCAGCCACTGAGCAGATGCAACCAGATGCCCAACCAGGTGAGAAAGTAGTAGCGGAAATTCCTGGGCCAAAAGATGTTCCACAGGAGACAGAGCACACTGCGGAGGCAGAGGCGACTCGGGACCTCAAGTGCTCTCAGTGCACCAACAGAGGAGTTCCAGCTGAGAGACTGATCTACCTTGCAAGGTTGTCATTACCACAAGAACCATCATCACGGGCTGAAGAATTGTAAATGCCTGAACCAGAAGCAAGCAAATGGAGGCTCTATACAAGAACAAGACATGCTCTCACTAAACTACCTAAGGGTAAGAATGCTGTTGGTTGTAAATGAGTTTTAAAGCTAGAAAGGATTTAAATGATGGAGTTGAGAGATACAGTGCCCGATTAGTAGCCAAAGGATATTCTCCGATTTATGGAACAGATTGTGATCAAACTTTTGCACCAGTTGTAAAATATTCCACAATCAGGATACTTGTAAACATAGCAGCATCCAGAAACAAGCAAAGAGAACATCTGGATATAAAGACGGCATTTCTTCATGATGAAATAGAGGAGGGATTATACATGCAACAACCTCCAGAGTTCCTAGATAAAAAGAATAAACACCTAGCATGTAAATTGGGGCTTAAGAAAGCTGCAAAGTCATAGAATGATAAATTAAGCAAACTGTTACTTGATCTAGGATTTAAATGAGGCAAAACTGACCTCTGCCTTTACAGCAGACACAAAAATGGGAGATGGCCATGTTGATGGCCTGATTATTTGCCATGAAAATCAAGATGATTGTGCTGAAATTATATCTCATCTAAACGAGGAAGCAGAAGTGAAACATCTGGTCAACATCCAATAACTTAACCGGGAATCCAGACTGAACGAGAACCAGATGGCAGTTACCTTCTTAGTCAAAAACAGAAGATATTGGAACTTCTGGAAAGTTTTGGCCTAGAGCGTGCTAATCCAATACCCACACCAATGGAAACAGGTTTTTTCAAAGAAAAGGAACCAAGTGAACCTCTACTAGACAACTACAGAGCTGCTATAGGCTAACTTCTTTACCTAGCAATGACAACAAGCCCTGATATTGTAATAGCTGTAAGTAAGAAAACCCACCACGAATGACTGGACTGCAGTAAAAAGGTGAGATATTTAAAGGGTCCTGCAGACTCTAAACTGTGGCTATCAGCTATCAGAAATCCTGTGGTGGACTTGTGAGGTAGCTAAGCAATACTGGGGAGATATAATTAAAGTAATTAATGAGGTTCTGCAAACCCAAATAAATAAGGACCCAGAATTGTTACTGCTGAACTTGGGAATGGAAGATGTTCCAAAGCAGTATAGAATACTGTTGTTTTATATGACTACAGCGGCGAGACTTTTATATGCGCAGAAATGGAAAGTGCAACAAGTACCAACTATAGAAGATTGGATATATAAATTGCTGTACATGGCAGAAATGGACAAAATGACAAGAAAAATGAAAGATCTTGATCCAGGAGAATATATTGCAGACTGGGGGAAATTGAAACAATATCTAGAAAAAAATGGGACATGAAAGGAGGATTGTGGCAGTTTGAGAACTATTAAATTGTGATTTGAGAAATAAAAGAGAGAAGTAACTTTACCATTAATGGGAAAACTTGGCTATTAATCAACCTAAGCTAGTAATATTATTAGTTTGACTTTATTAAAAATACTTAGTTCAGTTAATGATGTAGACAATGGATACATTAGTGGAGATGATATAGTATATATAAAAGAATTTGAACAGGCTTAGATTAAGAGATACAATATACGTATGTTTTAGAAGAATATAGTAGAAAATAGTTTAAGCAATAAGATAGGTTAAGGGTTGGAAAGCTGTTGGAAGTCTATAAGGAGGGGGGAGGGAAAGGGTGGGGGTTGAAATAAATTTAGTAGGAGGGGGAATGTATGTATTAATGATGTACTCACCAATAAAAATTTTTTTTAAAAAAAGCTATCAGAAATCCCACATTATTGGGATATGCTCATGCAGGCTGGGCTAAAGAAAGATTGGATGGGAAATCTACTGGTTATGTATTTTTACATAGGGGCGGAGGTATAAGCTGGGCAAGTCGTAAACAAGAAATTGTTGCCCTTTCCTCTACTGAAGCAGAACTTGTATCAGTTTCAGAAACATGCAGAGATTTAGAGATTTTTTTAATGATACTTAATAGTGAAAATGCTAGAGGATAACCAGAGCTGAATAGCTCTCGCTCTTTTTCAGAAGGGAACCCTGTGCGCCCAAGGCACATTGGGATCCAGCACCAGTATGTAAGGGAACTGCAGGGACAAGAAGTTGCCAAGCTGCACTACTGTCCTCCTGAGTAAATGACAGCTGACATCCTTACCAAGCGGCTGCCAAGAGACAAGTTCCAAGGTCTGCAAAATGGTCTGAACATTGTGAACGCTGATGGCTTACAAAGTTGAAGGAGAGAGATGGAATAGGCGACTCAACGTGCCTTGAAGATGATAAAAATGTCATTCATGAATCTCAAGTACAAGATGGGTGGGAGCTGAGGAAGGGCTTCTCCAAGCCAGCCATAAAATGTTGGCATATCACAGCGCCATGCAGGTTCTAATGGCTGTGCCATTGATCTGAAGGAATAAATCATCACCAAATCTGAAGTATTTGTGGGTGAGGACAAACTGGCAGAGCTTGGTAGCAACGTCAGCTGCGGCATTGTCAGGGATGGTGTTCCTAGTGGCTTGTATTCCCTCCTTGGAGGGGATGTTGGTGTAGAGAGATTCAATATTCGTGGTGTTATCTGGAAGATTGTCAATAGATTGTATTTTTCTTAATAAGTCTGTGGTGTTGTGCATATAACTGGGGGCATTGATGGCCTAGGATCTGAGGATGGAGTCCACGTATCCAGACACCCCTACAGTCCTGGTGCGTATGCCAGAGGCAACAGGACGCCCTGCGTTTCCAAGCTTGTGTATTTGGGGCAGAAGATAGGAAGTGTCTGGTCGAGGCTCCTGTCACACGAGTCCATATAGATTTGTTCTTGTATAGGTCTGGGCAATTCCTTTATAATCCAGTTTAGTTCTTTTGTCAGGCTATGGATGACAGGCTATGGAAGATAGATCCCTGTACCATTGCAACAAGAAGTCCAGGCTCTTGGTTGAATGGATTTTATTCAGAAATCAAATCATTTCCACAGATATGTCTATAGGATTACTCGAAGGAAGGTAAGGGTCTGAGCAGAAAGAGCAAGATTGACAGGAATAGTAACATGGGGAAAAAATCTCTCCTCTTAACCTACGTTTGCTCCTTCCCCCTCCCAACAATAAACAGGACTTTTGGCGCGAACTTGTGTGAGAACATCTCGCATATTTATACTTTTAAGCCGAGACACTGAGAAAGCAAGAGATCAAAGTCGAGACATAGCAGTGCATGGGAGTGAGCAGTCTACAAGATCATGAGCACTGAAAGTTTCTACAGTCCGTTAGATAAGCGCCTGCGAGAAGCCTGTGAAAGAAACAGTTATGGCATTGGCAATATGACATCATGTTACAGCATG
The DNA here is from genome assembly GCF_028583425.1 of Eublepharis macularius. Classification (NCBI taxonomy): domain Eukaryota; kingdom Metazoa; phylum Chordata; class Lepidosauria; order Squamata; family Eublepharidae; genus Eublepharis; species Eublepharis macularius. The sequence continues at coordinate 94,260,914 of NC_072799.1, read as the reverse complement.
AAACCTTGGTTCAGTATTAGCATTGGCATGGATGGGGCTCAGACACGACATCTTTCTGATATTCCTGAGTGGGATCGGAGGGTAGTTGTTTGTAGAAAGTAGCACTGAAGTTTGTCTTTTGGCCTCCGGGATGTAGTCAGATTTCTCCGTCATGGCAGCTGTTCCCCCTTTCTCAGCATTTTAAATTATGATGTCTGGATTGTTTCAAGGCTGTTTATTGCATTTCTTTTGGAATTGGTGAGGTGGTATTGCAATAAATGCAGTAGAATAAATGCAAATTTGAAACAATGGACCCCCCCCCCTCCTCCCAGCTGAATTGAGACACAGGTTGTGGTGCCAAACCTTTGGAACTCCCTCCCTGGGGGGGGGGGTCAGTCGATATCCATCAATTGTTTTCTTCTGCTGGCAGGTGAGGGGTTTTTGTTTCTTTGTTCTGCTTGGCATACCCCCAAGAACTGTTCTTCTACCTGGTTTTTGATATTATGTGTGTGTTTATGCTTTTATTGAATATATACTTTATTTTAAATGTGTTTAATGTTGAAATGTTTTAATGTTTGATATTTGCCTCTTTGGGGGACCCTCCTTGTGTGGAAAGGCAGCATAGAAATGCCTTAAATAAAATAAATTAACGTGCATGTAATAAATAAAACATTACACAGAGGAGATTTTATAATGTAAAGAAACAAACTAGCACCTGTTCTTATGCCCTTCATGCCAGGCATTGGATGACAGGCTATGGCAGACAGACCCCTGAACCATTTTAGCAAGAATCCAGGCTCTTGGTTAAATGGTTTTATTCAGAAATCAAATCGTTTCCACAGATATGTCCATAGGATTACTCAGAAGCAAGGTTGGCTACTAAGCAGTAAGGATCAGGTTGACAGGAATAACAATATGAGAGCAAACCATTCCTCTTAAAGACAATTACTCCTCTCCCCCTCCCCCTCAGCAAATATACTTTTGTCACAAACTATTCCTGAGAATTTCTCGCATATGTCTGTTATCAAGTCTAGACAATGAGAAAGCAGATCAAAGTTGAAACAAGAAACTCATGGGAGCGAGCAGTGTACAAGGTCAGACGCACTGAGCTGTTAGATGAGACACCTGTAGCTTCAATAAGTCTGTGAAAGCAAAGCCAGGGCCGGATCTAGGGCTGCCGGTGCCCGGGGCAACCCTAGTCTGGCCTCGCATGCATGCTCCCGGCACGGCGTGATGATGTCATTTTGGTGACATCATCACGTGGGGCGCTGGAGGCAGCGTGTGGGGCTGGGAAGCCGCCCGTGCCATTCGCTTCTCTGCAGGCGAATGGTGCAGGCGGCCTTGCAGCCCCCCGCACTGCCTTTCGCCTGCCCCGTGGAATGGGGTGGCCGGCTTGCCGCACGCCCCCTGTCCTGCAGGGCAGGCGAAAGGCAGTGCAGGGGGCCACGAGGCTGCCCATGCTGCCGCCTGCGTGCTCCGGCAGCTGGCAGCTGCTCCCGGCGCCCCCTCCCTGGCGGCGCCGGGGGCAGACTACCCCCCTCCCCCCCCCCCAATCCGGCCCTGAGCAAAGCAGTTACTGCACTGGCAATATGACATCAAGTTTTACAGCATGAAACACTGGTTCAGAAATACAGGTCAGCATGAAATATTGGCATGGATGGGGCAGACACGACACTTCAAAGTAAATGTTGCTTATATGAAACGAGCAAAGATTTGAATATTTTGCGAGAAATCTAAAAAATGGAATAATAGAAGGGAACAGGGACCTGGAAAGACAGCTGTACTGCTGAATATCTTCTCATCTTTCTAGAAAATATTATGAAGAAGTACACGTTGGTAGGAGATCAGTCTAGACATGGCTATCAATCATGAAATGTGTCTGAAGGTGCGGTACTCAAAGAACAAAACAAAAAACTCCAAGAACAAAAGCAATTCATCTCTGCCTTCGGCACAAGGACTAAATTTCTCCTCCGTTGCAATCTGCGGTGGAGTACGGACAGTAAACACCCCCTCCCCTCCTCGCTCCACATGCCAGTGTTACATATTTGCAACTACCCCCCTCCTCTGCTAGTAATCAGAGGTGCTTTTAAGCAGACTTATTGGCTGCATTTCCCATTCCCAAACATTTAACTTCAGCTTGTTAGTCAAAGCCCAGCTGGGTGGCTCAGGTTTACGAATCTTGGAACAAAATAGTCCAAAAAGGATCAAAAGGAAAAGAGGGCTGCAGAACTGGCTCTTTCAGCATCACTTGACAGAAAAACGCTATCCAAGTGCGGCATTTCAAACTATTGGCCTTTAATTAGGAGAATGAACCTAATGAGGAAATGAGATTGATGCAGTAGTTCTGTAGCATGAAAAAGCATCTCCTCCCAGGTAACAAGGTTATTAAGTGTTTGTTTCTCCGTTTGACCTCATTGGTTATTCCAGCTGTGATGACTGGATCAATCTTGTTAGTTTGGAAGGTTGTGATCCTGCACTGCCAACCTTTGATTGCTCATCCACTGATTTAAGAGTTGACCCCTTCAGTTAATTTATGGAAGTTTCCCATGGGGAACATGTGACCAATATAGCAGCCTGTTTGGAATTCTCTGGAGGGGACACTTGATGTGCACCATTCCCGCAGTTCTGCTGGGAGTACTGGGATATTGCTACTGGCAGACATGTCTCAGTAACATCCATTTATTTATTGTTTACTTAGATATTTATACTCCACTTTTCTCCCCAGTGGAGACCCCAAACGGTTTACAACATTGTTCTTCCCTTCTCCATTTTATCCTCTTCACAACCCTGTTAGGTAGGTTAAGTGGAGAGAAAGCGACTCACTCACCCAACATCATCCAGTGAGCCTCCATGGCGGAGGGGGATTCAGACCTGGGTCTGACGGTAACCATTATACCACACTGGCTGGACTGATTACTGTTATTTGCTCTATGTGGCCCCAGAAGGTTTGGAGACTGCAGCTGGTCTAGAACGTGGCTCTCTAGCACTTCACGAGAGCAAGTGACAGAAAGTGCATTACACCTTGTATGAAAATGTCTCATGGATGCAGTTTCCAGGCAAAAGCATTTTCTAGGGAGTGCCTGTTTCCATAAGAGCGTCCTACTCACTAAGATCGTACATCCGCCTAGGTCTCCCTCCTTGTGTCTCCTTCTTCAGAGCTTTCTGTAGTGGCTGCACCAGTTTTATGGAATGCCCTCCCAAAGAAGGCACGCCTGGCGTTGCAAGCAGTTTTCTGTGTTGCTTCTTTGTACTGCAACAGTTTCATTTCATGAGTTAACTCATTTTTAAAATTACCTTAATTTGATTTGTTTTTATCACTGTAGCAGACAAATAGCCGTGTCGCCGTGTAGTTGTTTCACTGAAATCTGTAGACAGATTCTGGAGTAATTTTGTATAGGATTTGTCTCTCTGTCTGTTGCAGCAAACATAAAACAGATGTCTGGGAGCACCTTAAAGACAATTAAGTTTTTATTCTAGTCCACAAAAACTTATGCTGGAATAAAAACCTATTTGTCTTTAAGCTACCACCAGGCTTTTGGCTTGTATAACCCTAATGATGTGTTTTTTTGCCATCGATGTTGCTATAACAGAAGAAAGAAAAAGAAGACAGGCTATTGACCCAAGAATTTAAATTTTGACATCATGAGAGATGGAAGGCAGGGAGAAAAGGGAGGAACAGATGAATGTGGTTGGTTATTTTTTCTGTGAGCTGCAGCATGTGAGCAGTCTTGAAAACTGATATTGGATGAAGAGGTAGGATCCATGTGGCACAGTTCCAAGCTGCCAGCCGGAGGCATGTCACTGTGTGAATATTGTATGTGGATAAATATTTATGCTGCTACAAAGAAGCCCTGAGTCATCCTTCTCCCCTTCTCTTGCTGGGCACATCTACGAGTGTTTAGGGAGACAGAACAAGACTGCTTTACACTAGCCTTCCTTCCCTCTGCCATATTTTGACTTGCCATCTCCCAGCAAGGGCTAAACTCCTCCCAGCAGGCCAACCTGAGAAGGGACCTTGAAAGTGAAAACTCCGCCCTTCTTCCACCTGCTGAATGTCTCCCAGACTTCACCTGCCACTCCCCCCTCACCCCATATGGATTTAGGAAAACAGGAGAGTGGGAAAGAAGTTGACAAGGTAGAAAGGTGTCAGGTCTTGCTAAGTACTTCCCAAACACTCCACTGCATCACTCAGGTGTATGAGTTAAAGATGTTTTTATTAAAGAAAGATACCAGTATCAAGATACTATGACAAGGGAATTGGCTGGAACGCCTAAAGGTAGTGAAGCAAGGTCAATTATTGGTTGGTGTCCCCGCCTCCCCAGTGGGAAGAAAAGTCCGTTAGGAGTTTTGGTGCACGGTGCCTGGGAAGAGAGGAAGAGGGAAGAGAGGAGCTTAGTTCAGTCTCTGTGTTGAATTCAAGGTCAGGTTCACAGGCTTGGGCCGGAACTCATGAACCAAACACTTTGCCTGCAAGATAAGCAATTTGCAACAATGCGACAGAAATCAGGTTTTACTCTGCATGTACTCAGAGTCATATTACTCTAGCAAGAAACACTTAATACATGGCAGAGATATGCTGGGCCTTCCCTGTCAAAAGGACTGTTTCACTTTGGGCTGTAGGAGGGGGCGGGATCACGGCGAGCACCGTATTTTGGAATGCTTATGTGGAAGGTTCCTTATAAACAAAAGCCCAGCACTGCATGCAGAGGGGGGGGGGGGGTGGTGGTTAGAATATTTTCTCCCTGCAGTGCCTTTTTTATTTGCTGGAGTTTTTTGTAATGCAAATTAACTTTCAAAGCTGTGATCTCAAGTGCTGCAGTCTATTTTACTATCTCCATATCTGTTCTCCTGCCTGTGAACTCGGTGCCCGTGCTTGGGAAGTGGTCTGGCTGCAGAGCCAAATCAGTAAATCTCTGGGAACACTGAAGTGGTGGTCTTAATTTCCCCCCTCCTTCTTGATAAGCGAGGCATCTCCTTGACTTTGGCTGTGCTAAGCCTGCTTTTGGGGTGGGGCTGATGGCCCCTTGCCACACACATAGGCACAGACTCATCTCTCACAGTGTCTCAGTGAGTACACGTTTGTGTTGTTCACTCCAGCAGGGCTCTTCATGTATGAGAAGCACACATAACATGCCGCTGAATAAATATAACTCATTCTGTGCTTAAACTTGTGCGGCTTAGCCAAACTGTAATAAACAAAAACAAGGGAGAATAATGGTAGGAGAAACAGAAAATGTGTGTTTTGTAAAGAATGTGTTGCGTAGGAGAAAAGAGAAGCGGGCTCCCCTGTGATCAGATGCATGGGGGAATGAATTATTGAAAAATAGTCAAAAAGGTATACAGGGAGAAGTAATGGCCCTGACACCAGATGGGGCTGGGGGGATGAATATTTTAAAGTAGCCGGTTGTGAACATAGGAGGAAAGCTCCATTGTATTGAAAGAAAGCCAATAAAATACAGCTTGGAATTTGGGGAGTTTGACTGAATTGAAGGGAGGAGGAAGTGAGGGAAGAGGATTAAAGAAACTGAACTCTCTTAAAATGTCAGAGAATTACGTTGTCGGAGGGGGAAGATTTGTGGAAGCGGCATTTCTCATTTGTGGCCTCTGATAAAGCTTCTGGAATCCCAGCCCTTCCCATGGCTTTGTAGGGGGCAAAGATTCTGGGTGCTCCATGAAAGTGCCTGCCAAATGCAGGCATAAAGGAGGCGGAGGCTCCTTTAGGCTGAAAGCCTTTCGTTGCCGCCAACGGTCAAGCCCTGGCAGTGCGGGCATCCCACCTGAGCCCAGTCACATAAAATACACTTGCCGTGTGAGCCAGCCCATTCAGCTGTAGTCAGCTCGCCAGCCGTGCAGCTGCTTGGGCCACCAATTGCTGGCCTGGACCCTGTCACAAATACGTGGAACGCTGACACAGGCAAGCCCTTTTCTGTGGCCCCCCATCACGTCTAAAGAGAAGGCCACGCAGAGCAGGAGGGCCACTAGAGAGTAAGCATGGTGTAGCCGTTAGTGTCAGACAGAAGAAGGGAGACGCAAGTCCGGATGCAAAACTGCCATGAGCGGCATTGTGTGACTTTGGGCCAGTCACTCTCTCTCCCCGCCTAAACTGAATCGAGACCTGGGCTTCCTGCCTCATGACCAATGCTAATCTCTCCACAACTGCTACCCCTCTGCATACCCCACCCTATTCAATCACGCCTGCCTTTGTCGTTCACCGGCTGTTATCATTCAGCTTCTCCAACTGCTCCGCTCTCCAAGATTTAAGGACAGGTGGGCTCACATTCTAGCTGTGGCTCATGAAAGCCCCTACCCTACCACAAATTGTGTGAGTCTTATAGGTGCTACTGGACTCTGACTCTTTCCTGCTGCTACAGACAGACTAACAGGTCTACCCGTCTTGATCTCTCTCTCAGCCGGACTTGCTTCAGAGGGCTGTCTCTGTGGGCATAAGAGCAGGATCCATTCAGAGGTCCTTTACGGGTCGTCAGCTGCTAATTAGGTCAAGGCCTGTTGGGTGGTGGCACTTGCCTTATATAAACTACTCCCCACAGACATTAGGCAGGCAATTTGACTATTTAGATTTAAGCATAAGGTGAAGGAAAGGGGGGGAAGAGAAATCCCTTGTAGACAGAAAATTACAGAGGACAACCACTTAATTGGATGAGGAGACGTACTAAAGATATTGAAAGAAAAAAATAGAGAGATGAGAAAACACAGGAAATGAGCAAAAAGTCTATCAGTGAGAAAACTATGAAGATACCCCTGTAAATGACTGACCTTGTCAAGGGGGTGCCACCCTCCTGCCCACCGTTCCAAGTGCTGATCACAGCCGCTCAGACTCCTCGCAGGCCTCCTGGGAGGGTGGACGACCCTCGTTGCTTGAGCCTCAACAGTCTCTGGGTTCTTTTCTCTGGGGGATTTTGCACACAGTTGGTCAGACACTCAAAACACAAGACCAGGGCCGGATCTACGGTTGCCAGCACCCAGGGCAACCGTAGTCAGGCTCTATGCGCGTGCGCATAGCATGCACGCGCTCCTGGAGCTGTGTGATGACGTCACTCCCGTGACATCATCACGCTGGGGCGCCCCCCCCCCAGCGTGATGACGCGGCAAGCTGGCCGCCCCTTGTCCTGGGGAAAGGCAAAAGGCAGTGCGGGTGGGTGGGAGGCCGCCCGTGCCGTTCGCCTTTCCCCAGGCACGCTCCTGGGGCTGGCAACTGTGCCCGGCGCCCCCTCTTTGGTGGTGCCGGGGGCAGACTACTCCCCCTGCTCCCCCGTCGATCCGGCCCTGCACAAGACTTATACATAATAGGTGTTTTATTAACTTAGAAGAGGCACAAGCAAATGGCATTAAAATAACAAACCTATTGTATTGTGGAAGGCTTGCCTATTCTTTACTAAACTGACTAAAAACATGAGCTTGCTAACTTGCATTTCTCTGAAGAGGCTTGAGGGTCCTATTCACAAACAGAGTCCATAAACCATGCCAGGCAGGTCTGGTCATCTCAGGCCTGGCACGGAGCAAAGTGTCTCACATGCTGATGGAATAAGGTGGCCTAGGAGGATCCAACGAAGTCTCAGTGAGAGTGTGAGGCGTGGTGCGTGGTCAGAACAGAGAGGAGCCACCTTTTCTAGGATTGTCAGCCAATCAGAGGCACACTTGCCATCAACGTTACTAGCCTGAGAACTGAGAAGGAGTACCTGCGGAGCCCAGACTCCCTCGTCTCTCAAGGACGCACCCCCTAGGCAACAGCTCACAGGTGCAGTTAATTAACTGAGCTGCACATTCCACTCCCAGGGGGTCAGGGGGCCAAAGCTAGGCCTGTAAGATCTAAGAAGCCTGAACCAAAGTAGGCAAATGGGTGTAATGTGGCTCCGCTAGACAGACCTGTAAACTGATGTGTGTTCTACAATGGAACAACAACAACGATGCCCATTGCGTATGGAAATTGTGTTACGAGCTCTCTGTTGTCCTGCTAAATGATCTGGCTGTGTACAAACAATGAATACTAATTCGTGGGAACTTGAGGGCAGGGAGGGATGCAGGTCACAACTATTTGTCAGGAAAGGGACAGAAACTAGTGACTTCCTCGGCTGCAGTGAGGGAGCACAGAGGAGAATAAAAAAGATTGTTGTTTTTAAGTAGCCATAGAAAGAAAAAGAAGCCTGACTTGGCATAAAGCAGTTTCAATGGAGCTGCGAGGCTTCGCTGTTGCTTTGGAGGGGGGCGGGAGACCCTTCTGTGGTGCTGAGACTCAGGTGACCAGCTTGGTATCCGTCTGCTTCCGTCAGCTTCATTTGTACGTGTATCTGGAAGCAAGGGCCTCTGTCTGTTCAGTCCGTCTTAGCTGGATGGAGACGTGCGCGCTGGGGTTGCCAAGTCCCTATGCCCTCCTGGTGGAGTGTGTGTGTGTGTGTGTGGGGGGGGAACCTGGCACTTACCAAGTGGTCTTTTCCTGGTGGCCATGTAATGACATCACTTCCAGGAAGTGACAATATCGAACCGGCAGCAGGCGTTCTTCCTCACTTTGCGTGGGGCCAGTTCAGCCTTTTGGGGGGCAAAAATTGGCTCCTATGAATCTCAGGAGTACCCTGCCACCGGATGCAGTAATGTCATTTGCGTAAGTGACATCACACCTTCCAGGGAGCTCACCTGTTGTGCACTTGCCTCCCAGGCTTGTTCCCTGTGCCTTTCCCCCCTGCCAGCCAGGTAAGTGGTGGCAGGAGGGGCAGAGTCTGGGAGCGGGGGATCCCCCATCCCCACTGTGGGACTGGCAGCCCTAACGTACACACACAACAGTGCTAAATAGTTGGCTCTTAAACTCCCCCCTGCCCACCCCCATGGCTGTGCATTTGTAGCCCTGCCAGAGTGTAGATCATAGAGCCAATCGGAAGTTCAGGTGGGAAAATGGGGGCTGGTTTTAGCTTGTCCTCCCTGACAAACTGCTGATCAGCATAGTTTCTGAATTTTGGAAAGATTTTCCCACATACTGTACCAGCAACTGTGGACAGAAAAGCTGGACCAGTATCCAAAACTTTGTCGGATGATTTTTTCACAATAAATGCAATCTGTAATGGACGTCCCTGCAATGTCCCATCTTTCAGGGAACTGAAAAGTGTAAAAAACAGAAGGGGCAAAGAATATCACTTCTTATTTTAAAAGTCTCTGGAACTGGTGGAAAAGATATTTTTCTGCAACTGTACGTGACTCAATTGGCCATGTAGGTGAAACGGATTTCAGAAACAAGGGCGGAAACTGCCAATGGATGTATGCTGTTATATAATACATTTACAATGCTGTCTCAAGCACAGCTACACCTTTCTAAATTCAAGGCAGGCAATGGCCTCAGAAGGATGTAACCCTTAGGTTGGCGCCGGGAGCCCGTTCTACAGCTGCTTTATGGACCTTCTCAACATCGGTCTGGCTTTGCTAGTGGACCATTATTTATGGCCATCACTAATGCTGGTCATTGAAATCCTCCACCATGCATGGGAGATTCAGAGGAGGCGAGGGGGGGTCACACTGAGCTGCATGGAAGGCAGGGCTTTTTTTCAGCAGGAACGTGGTGGAACTGAGTTCCGGAACCTCTTGAAAATGGTCACATGGCTGGTGGCCCCGCCCCCTGATCTCCAGACAGAGGGGAGTTTAGTTTGCCCTCCACACCATGGCGCGCAATCTCGACTCCCCTCTGTCTGGAGATCAGGGGGCGGGGCCACCAGCCATGTGACCATTTTCTCTGAGGGCAACCCACTGAGTTCCACCACCACCTTTTCCCAGAAAAAAAGCCCTGATGGAAGGTAAAACTCAATACCCCCTCCCCACTCTCAGGCTTTGGAGAAGTGTAGAATCTCAACATTGAGGTCTTCTCGATGTCTCACAGCTTCCAATTGTCTCCAAAACCCAATGTGATAGTAGAGTAGATACCCACCTCTCACTTTATAGTGGGATAGCAAGCACAACTAGATGGAAAGATATGGTCATCTGCACTTGCTATGGTTGCCAGCCCCTGGCAACTTCCTTTATGAACCCTTGGAAAACAGAGCTACAGACCCTTAAAATTAACAGTCCGGTCCTAGAGAGAGTTATACCCTTCTAAGCCCACTAGTGTAACTTTGTTTAGGATCGCAGCAAAGACTCTCCCGGGGTGTGAACACATCCCTGCAAACGTGAACTTGTGCGGGAGTGGGAACCGGTATCTTTACCTAATGAGGTGGCTGTGAGGAGCATGATGCAGCAGGAGAAGGGCGACAGAAAGAGGCTTAAAGAGAAATATGGAGTGTAAAGAAAAAAAATGTTATGTTTAAGAGTATAGGAAGCCCTTTGAGAGCTGGGTTGGAGGCTTCCTTGGCTGGAGAAATTCCCTCCCCCCTTTTTGGAGAGGCTTTTCATTTTTGCTAGCAGTAAGTTATGTATGCTCTGTCCTTGAGTCAAGATAAGCTGTTCTTGCTAGCTAATTGGTAATTAACTTCACACCTGTAGTTTGGGGTCGTGTGCCAAGAGCTGCAGACCTTCCACACGTCCCTTTGCGCACTTGTCAGGTGATGTGGTCAGGCTGGGAGTGGGTGTGGTCAGGCCTGCCTCACTTTGGTTCCAGCTTGAACCAATATAAACTGGCTGTTAACCAATATGGAGAAGCTTATGTTGAATGTCTACCTTAGACCTCTGCTTATGCCCTTTTGCTTTGTTTCTGGCTCTATTTGTTGAGAAGGACTGAAGCTCCATCTTTTGCCTTGCTGTTTTGTGGGATTTTTGCTTGCTACAACTGAGAAACCAACTTGCTTTGCCTCCTAAGAATTTACTGTGGTATGTAGAGCTTACTGCTGTAGGTTTTTTTTGTTTGTACTCACTTTTTGTCTTGTGTGTGATAACCCTGCACCTGGAATTAATAAACCTTTATATTTTTATCTTGTGTGGGTTATTAAGACTCTGAAGCCTCACTGCTATAAAACCTTTGTTGAACTCACCCTATGTGTGCTTGAGATCCACCTACCAAACAACTATTCTTTTGCTGTGAACTCTGCCTGTACGTTTATCCTTGCAAGGTAGACTTTGCTTTGGCTAAATTCCCTAATAGGCTCTGGAGCTTTGCTCCCTAACTCCTTAGCCTAGGGATAGACTGGGGAGCTGGTGGCAGCTTACTTGGTTTGCTATTTGCCACAGGACCTTCCAGGCAGCCTGTGTCCCTTCCCCTGAGCTGGGCTGGGCCCCAGGGACCCCTGGAACTCCTTGACATGGAGTTTATTGAGGGACTGGATACAATATTAGGAGTGGGGGGGAATTATCTGGAGTAAATAATAGCAGGCACTAAACCAAAGCGCAAGCATTAGCACATGTCTGAACAACACCCAGAAAACAGCAACCAGAGCTATTCCGATTGGAGCGGGAGTTACCTCTATGCAGGAAGTGTAAATGGGGAACAGGACAGAAGATATGTGTTTGGTCTCTCTAACTAGCAGAAAGAAGCAGAATGCCAACTTGCAGGGTGGTGCAGTGTAAATTAGAAAACACTGACAACGACAACGACAACAGCTGTGTGCTTTTATACTGCGCTTCTGGGTTAACATATATCACTCATAACATTCAATTAACATCTCCATCCCATTTCAATTCCCCCACTCATTCCCCCCTTTTTATAATAGACTTCCAACAGTTTTCCAACCCCCCCCCCTATTTAAATTGCAGTCTATCTGCTATCTCTTCTATTAAACTATATTTAACAATAAAAATCCCTTATCTATCATTATCTATTGTTTAAATATTTCAACTACCGGCAAAGAACTACCTTCTCCCTTTACAAGTTATCCAAAGACCAGATTTTCCCCTTCATGTCCCACTTTCTTTCCACATAGTTCTTAAGTTTCTCCCAGCTCATAATAAACTCTTCTGTATCTTGTTCTTTAAGTTTCCTTGTTAATTTGTCATGTTCAATAACTTCTGGATCCACTGTTCCACCGATGGTATCTCTTGTGTCTTCCAAAGTTGTGCATATAACATCCTAGCTGCTGTCACCATATAAAACACCATTGTTCTGCCCATACTATCAAATTCTTCTAAGTTCATACATAACAATAACAATTCTGGGTTTTTAACAACATTTTTCTGCAAAATATCTGACATAACATCCACAATATTCCCCCCCAAACTGCTTTGCCTTTTCACACGTCCACCACATATGATAGAAGGAACCTTCATGCTTCTTACATTTCCAACATTTATCTGACATTTGGCTATTACCATTAGCTAGCTTTTTTGGTGTAAGATACCATCTGTAAATCATTTTATAAACATTTTCTTTTATAGCGGTACATGTTGAAATTTTTACTGTATTTTTCCACAATCGTTCCCAAGCTTCCATCGTAATATCTTTATTACAATTTATTGCCCATTTAACCATTTGAACTTTAACCACCTCATCTTCTGTATACCATCTCAACAAAATCTTATATATTTTAGATATCAACTTTTCCCCCTCTTGAAGTAAACACTCCTCTAACTCTATTTTTAACCCTAAATCCTACTTTTCTACGATCTGCATCATATAAGTCTTTAATTTGTCTATACTGAAACCATCCATACTGAAATGATAAATCTTCATTAGTTTTAATATATGTATTTTGTTCCACTCTTAAAATTTCTTTATACGTCATCCACTCCTCTCCACCATGTTCCACATTCGGGTTTACAACTTCAGCTGGTATAATCCACAATGGAGTCTCTTCCTCGAAATATCTTTTATATTTTTGCCACACTCTAAATAAACTCCGTCTCACAAAATGATGCAAAAACATAGCATCCATTTTAATCTTATCATACCACAAATATGCATGCCATCCAAAAAAAATTTTTATATCCTTCCAAAGCCAATAATTTGTGGTTTGCTTAGTTTGGCTGAAGGAATGGATTTTATTGTATACTGCGCTTCTGGACAGATTAATGCACATGCAGGGTGGTGAACACAGTCAGTGTTAAGATCCCCACAATACAGCTGGGGCTGCGCAGAGTGGCTGATGCAAGGCCGCCTGCAGAGCTCTTGGCAGTAGTGGGAGTCAAGCCAGCAGAGTGTGGATTCGCAGCCCAACCACTTTACCACTATGCTACAGCAACATAGTGGGGATCAAAGATCTACCTTTCCTATTCTGTGTAGAAGTCAGGAGGAAAGATCCAGTGTGGTGGAAGCCTGTTGCAGTCTGTGGGAAGCCCAGAGGAGACGAAGTGATTTCAGCAAGAGTTAACCAACTGTGGGGTTGGAGTAGCAGGTAGGATCCAGAAACCAGCTACAAAAGATTGGGGGCTTTGTGGAAAAGATCCTTTACTACACAGCTAGCCCTCAATGTGAGAACACATTTTAGGGGCACAAGGTCAGCTCTGAAGCACATGGAGCGAGGGTGTTGAGATTATGCACAGCCTCCCCCCTCCCTCATAAGCCACAGCAAAAGTTCATGAGTTAAGACTTTTAGGAAGGCTTCAGAAACTTCTGTCCCAAGACAGTTCCTCAGCCAACATCCTTCACCTGATCCTGAAATTCGTATTCGTAGCCTGAGAGCTCCTTTGAAGGAATAAGCTGAAACTATTTCAACTGGATGCAAGGTTATTTTCGCTTTTAAGGGATCTATGGTGTCACTGCTTCTGTGACTTGATTCTAATTCCCAGCTGCATTCATTAGTTACATGCCTATGAATTTAATATAAGAGCTTTATCTGTCATAACATCACCAGATCCCTTTTTTTTGACACATTCTTTGAAATGGTGCTGTGCAGAAACAAATTTCTCTTACCCCATTACCAGAATTGGCCTAAGATCTTTTGGTATCTTTTGAAGAAAATCTAAACAGTGCTTTCCATGGGTTGCCAATGGTGTGTTGCGTGTGCCATGGAATTAAAGTTCTGGTGATCCTGGGTCCCGTGAAGCAAGGCAAGTTGCGTGGTTTGTTTTCTTACGGTGTATAGATTTTGTCTGGATAGAATAAGAGGGCCCAGCCAAGATCTTTGTCTGTGCAGCCTCTTCTGACTTGTAGGGTTTGGGTTTTATTTCCTTGCCCCTTGCAAGGCACTTCTGCACCTGTGCATTGGGTAAAATTGATTATCCCCCAGCATTGGGCACAGCGGGGCCAGGTAATTAAATTACGTGGGGAGGGTGCTTCAGCTCCCGTAAGACTTGGTCAAAACACACATGTGCAGAATAGCCTCAATGATGACACAGGCTTCAACACCGAGCAGTAAAACACACACACACACATTCATTTCTAATTGCTCGCTGATTTTTAAAATTTTCTTGCTGTTCATTGATATGAATGGCTGCTGAGGGATGACAGCTAGTCTGTGTGGGAGGGTAACAGTAGGACTATGGCTAAACAGTGTAAGAATGCACTTGCGCGAAATACTGCCAGTTGCAGTGTGCTGTACGGTTTGAACATGTGAAAAGTAACTGGACACACAGACGGGAGCTGCTCGCAAACAGCCAAAATGCCCGTCAAACGTTGGCTCCCTGCTGGCAACTGGTGAGTAGAAAGCGAACCAAACTGATGGGTATTCAAGCATCCCTAGATAGGAGTGTGCACAGCTGGTTTCTTGAACATGGTGCAAGACGGTCTGATTCAAGCCACAATTTGAAAAGCAAAACCAAATGCTTGCCGTAATAAGGAATTTAACAGCAATATCAATGTCATGGGCGGAGAGTGTCCCACTGAGCAGTTGCCCTGTGAAAATGTCTCCCTTGATCTCCAAGAGAGGTGGCAGCAGCCAAGACCGTGCATAAACAGATCATCTGTAACCCGCACTTGATTCTGTGAAACCAGTCAAGATAATTAGAGAGTAGAGGAAGGATTGAGTAATGGCCATCACGATACAGTTGTTTATGGTTCACCGTGATATTTAAGCGGTGTCATCATGTTTGAAATGGGAGAGGGTGGAGTGGCAGAGGGACTGTCACCCAAGAATATTGTGTGTGTACCAGTAGTTGCAACTTTTACCCAGCAACGTATTAGGACTAAAGTCTATGCTACGTTGGGAGTCCATCATGGGATTTAGCTGCAAGAAGAGATTGTGGAGGGTGCTGGTTGTAACCATCTGGCCTGCAGTGCTGGGGAAAGGGAGGGTTCTTTTCCATTCTGTTATTTCCCTGACCAAATATGGCCCCTCAGTGAAGCCCTGCCTCCCACGCCCTGCTCTCTGTGCCCCACTTACGGATGGGGCAACCAGAGGCAGGACCTTTTCAGTGGAGGTGCCTCACCTGTGAAATGCCCGTCCCCTTGAGGCTCATCTGGCATGTCAGACCCAAACATTTCATTGAACCCAGGCTTTTAAGGAGTCGATCTTTTAAAACTCTGTTTACCGCCTGTTTCTAGCATGCTCCATGATTCTTATTTTACGTTGCTACATGTTTAATGATTTTTAATGATTTTTATGCTGTTTTATGATTTTTTTCATGTTTTACTGTGCAAGTCAATTGGAGCAGCTTCTTTGATGTCCTATACATTTTATAAATAAATGGACAGGCCTCCTCTGGGGCCCTGTCTTCTTTCCTTATTGTGACTTAAAACAACCAGACGGGTGTTTACTCTTTCTGGGTCCACACATGAAGACCACCAGAATGAGGAACAGCTTAAAACAACTTTACTGTAAAGAGCTACTAAGACACCTCCTACTACAGTCTCTAAGGATTGCTTTAGAACTAACGTCTTGTGATTTTAGGTCAAGTCCACAAAATTCCAGTTCCTTAACACTGTTAAATTTAAAGGAGTGTCTCTACATTAATAAATCCTATCACCACAGGAGAATGTTCAATAAACGAAATGGCCTAGGGGAAGAGTTAGCCTCTCCTTCTCCTGTGATGTAACCCCAACGTGTGCAGCATTTCCTCCTGTGTGGTGGATAGCTGACTTATGGCGACCTCTGATGGGGTTTTCCTGGCAAGAGACTAACTGAGGTGGTTTGCCATAGCCTGCCTCTCAGGGCTTTTTTTCTGGGAAAAGAGGTGGTGGAACTCAGTGGGCTGCCCTTGTTGAAAATGGTCACATGGCTGGTGGCCCCGCCCCCTGATCTCCAGACAGAGGGGAGTTTAGATTGCCTTCCACTTGGCGGCGCGGAGGGCAATCCCAACTCCCCTCTGTCTGGAGATCAGGGGGCGGGGCCACCAGCCATGTGACCATTTCCAAGAGGTTCCGGAACTCCGTTCCACTGCGTTCCAGCTGAAAAAAAGCCCTGCTGCCTCTGCATCCCTGCTTTTCCTTGGAGATCTCTCATCCAATTACTAACCAAGGTCGACCCTGCTTAGCTTCTGAGATGTGATGAAATCAGGCTCACCTGGACTATCTGGGTGAGGGCATGTCCCCCTGTAGCTAAACTATAATATTCCTTCACAGATTGCCAGTATCATGTGCAGTTTGGTCTTTAGTGAATTACTTCTGAATCCCATTGTTGGGCAGTCACGTTTTGCAAGTGCCAGCAACAGACCGTGAGACTGTATTCTGGTAGTGGCTAGGTAAGTGGTCTGGCAGTCTGATGCCAGTGGGAATATCCAGGGGCTTCCTGCAGTAACAAGCTGCCTGGACTGTTCATAGCAGGCAGTGGCGAGGGCTTGGCTCTCTGGTAGGGTTGCCAGCCCTTGGCTGCCACCTGGTGGGAGGACTGAAGGGACAGTCACAGGCAGGAACGGCGTCGCAAGCAATGAAGCGGGAGGATGATTCCCCCACCAAAGCCCAAGTTCATGCTGTATTGGCATACAAGACATTTGCCACAACTACTCTCTCTTTCTCTCCCTCCTCCAAACAGCACCGGTCATTTCTGCTGTAGTTGCCATCATCCAAAGACACAAGGATGAGATCAGGCTCTGGGTGGCCTGTCAGCACATGATGCCATTTTGCTCACAGGTATTAGGCAGCCTTCAAGGTTCAGTGTCAGATCCCCTGGAATGAACACTCCTGGGCCTGTGGCCGTGCAGGTGCCAGAGTTGACAAAAACAAAAGCATTGTGAGTCCTACCACTCCACCCCATCGCTGTCTCAATAAAACTGCTGGTATGGTCCACTGTGCCGTCTTAAGGCAGGATGGAACAATATTTTCTGTGGTTGCTGTAATTAATCTGTCCTCCATCCAGGAGTCTGAATTGTCCTCCATCCAGGAGTCCTCAGGAAGCCACCCATTATCTATGTGGGAGATAAAAAATGGTGGATGGCACATCGGAATCAAAGCATACAACAGACGTTTACCCACCCAAACACAGATGCAATGTCCAAAATTTAACCGTGGGAACATGTTATAATACAACGACAGACAGAGTAAATAAATAGGTTTGGGGGAACTGATTAGAGACGGAGGGGAGAAACCAGTGTATGATCAAATGGCCAGAGAAATACACTAACGCTATGGATGAAATATTGAATTGGCCGTCAAAATGTAATAATGCTGTAATGTTATTAAAAGGTTTTTTTTTTAAAAATCAAGGCTACGTAGAAATGGAGAAGCATTACCTTTCCAACCTTGGTTCTATCTTGTGTAGCAGCTCTAGCTACATTGCAAAGCAGAACTCCAGGACTGTTTACCCAACTCTGGAGCAGCTGACCCCAAACTGCTGAGAGACCTCCCTGTCGGTGTCTGTATTGGCGAGGCACCGAATGGCAATCACCACCTGCTTCTCAACAGGAATAGGTTCACATGTGATAGTGTTCTGACGCTGAAGCCATCCCTTAATTACTGGAACTACTTCCATGAATGTGGCATGGGTTATGCCAGAGTTGGCCAGCCACTCCTGACGGTCCCATACTCGCTGAACAAAATTGTCTCATCTGTTGCTGCTCCGCAGACTCACCCAGAAACAACAGTGAACAAGCAGCCCTGCAAAGGTACGCCAATGAATCCGAGAGCAACGAGAGTAGTGGCTCAATAATCCATAGCAAGCAGCACAGTCTGACTGGGCGTTGGACTGCCCAAGAGCCCTGTGGCAGGACTGATGTTTCCAAGGGAACACAGAGCAGGCACTGAAAGTCCTTCTCAGGCATGGGATTATCATGTGTATCAGTGACAACAGAACCCCCTCAAGAGGCTCCATAACGCACAAACAGCAAAAAAGGCACACCACTGAAATGAGCTGCCACAAGCCCCTTGAAACTGCCACAAAATGGCTACCAAGAGAATGTTCACATCAGAGAATCCTTGCCTCAGGATGTCATAACACAATAACATGATTGGGTATGCTTGAAATTTTTTTAAAAGGAAGGGTGGTGAGGTGGGGTGTCAGTGATGTCACAGTAACACCCAGGGCTTTTTTTCTGGGAAAAGAGGTGGTGAACTCCGTGGGTTGCCCTTGGAGAAAATGGTCACATGGCTGGTAGCCCCGCCCCCTGATCTCCAGACAGAGGGGAGCTGAGATTGCCAGAGAGAGGGGAGTTTAGATTGTAGGCAATCTAAACTCCCCTCTGTCTGGAGATCAGGGGGCGGGGCCACCAGCCATGTGACCATTTTCAAGAGGTTCCGGAACTCAGTTCCACCACGTTCCTGCTGAAAAAAAGCCCTGGTAACACCAATGCTAGTGTGCCCGTTTCACCATATAAACCTGATTGGCAGTGTGGACAAAAAAAAGCCTACAGCACACTAAAAGCATGGCATGATAAAAAGGATTTGCAGAATGGAAGATTTGTATTCACTTACCGTGAAGCTTCCTTTCTCGGTGGTCCAGGAGTGGGGCAATCCTTACTTTTGGGATATAGCTCCTCCTCTCCGTAGGCAGGATCAGTCAGATGATTTTGATCCTGGAGGGGAGGGGCTTGTCCCTGGAATCACTGGTCTGTTCCCAAGCCCTGACTCCCCATCATGATACCAGAAGGGAAAATAATAACTCCCCTCAATTTTTTTTTAATAGAAAGATCCCTCCCTTGAATCCACTGGGAGGAAGACTATCATCCTAACTCTTCATCCAATCCTAGAAGCCGCCCTGCAAGAAACTTGGGTGGGCAGGACTGCCCCACTGCTGGACCACCGAGAAAGGAAGCTTCACGGTAAGTGAATACAAATCTTCTATTCTCTGGTGGTCCTAGGAGTGGGGCAGTCCTTACTTTTGGGACATACAAGAGCAGTGTGCCCCAGGGTAGGTAGTCCGGTTTCCAGGCCTAGAGGGTGTGTATTAATACCCTTCTGCTAAATTTGTCTCTGGGGAAGACAACTTATCTTAGACAATTATTGGGAAGACCACCTTATTGATCATTTCTAATGACTAAAGGATTTACAGGTTGCCTGTGTCGCTATTTCCCTTAGTGAGTGCGCCCTGACATCTATGGGCATCTCCAGACCTCTGGCTTGACATGCCAGAATTATGTACCCTCTGCTTTACCTACTTAGCCAAGAAAAGGACAGTCTGGGTCCCAAGAAGGGCCTCCTGCAAACACACAACTAGCGTCCCAGACTTCTGAAACACTGTTTAGTCCTGCCCAAGTGGAATCTCACATCTCTACATATATCAAAGTAGTGAGATTTATTTATTTATTTATTTATTTATTTATTTATTTATTTATTTATTCATTCATTTTCTTCCTGTGCTTTGGATTAGATTAGAAGGAGGTAAGTACTATCTCTCCTGTCCTATGAAAACATGAAGTTCACCTTTGGAAGAAAGTTGTTTTTGTTCATAATTTGCTCTACCATCTTGGAGGAAAGGGCATGGCTCTCTATCTACTGCTAGTGCCTGCCATTCTGACACTTGTCTAGCTGATTTTATTCTCATCTGAAAGATGGTTTTAAAGGTCAGTTCCTTTAGGGGACATGAGGTCATAGGCTCAAGGCATCTTTTGTATAATGCTCTCAATACCAGATTAAGATTTCACGTGGGAAAAACCAGTGAATCCTTGGAAGATTCTACAATGAGGTCCCCTTTTAGAATCCACTGCTATGAAGGTGATATATAAGGGAACATCCCTTCCTAGAACCCCTAATTGGTCACTACCTGTTGTCTAAGGGTGTTGGTATTAAGACTTTTCTTCAACCCCTCTTGAAGAAAGGATAGTAACTCCATAATTAGCCCCAAAAGATTACATGACTCTATCCATGCACTCTTCTGGGAACTTGG
Organism: Eublepharis macularius; assembly: GCF_028583425.1. Classification (NCBI taxonomy): domain Eukaryota; kingdom Metazoa; phylum Chordata; class Lepidosauria; order Squamata; family Eublepharidae; genus Eublepharis; species Eublepharis macularius. The sequence continues at coordinate 94,240,884 of NC_072799.1, read as the reverse complement.
CAGGAATTTTTATAGACTCTGTGGAACTCTTCCTGGAGATTAGCATAGTACCAATCATGCCTTCTGTTTAGTCCAACCCTATTAGCAGTTTGTGTTCGACCTCTACACTGTGAGGCTTGTCAGAGCTGGTTAGGGGTGTCGTATTGATCCCTGCATCAATGGGCCCTCCTGCAGTGGAGGTGCCAGGGATCCATGCTTGAAAGATTCTTCAGGTTTTGAGACCATGTCTTTCTGGACCTGAAGGTTGCTATTAGCATCACTTCTGCACTTTACTCTGTGATCTTCTGAACAGCTCTGTGCAATAGCTGTACTGTGGAAGACATACAGGACGTGTGAAGGCAGCTTGCTGCTCATCTATCCCTATGGTTTGAGGGTTTCTTCTCCTTGTGCCTTGTTGAAAACTGTCGTAGACCAGTTGGGGAAATCTCTCTGGATAGCATCCATTCTGCTTGGTTCATCACTCTCTGGTTTAGCCAGTCCACCTCAGAGTTGTCCTCTGTATAAACATATAGTGTGACCTGTGGGAAGATTCTGAGATTCCACCATACCGTGTCTGATGGCTCCGAGTTCCAAAGGGTTTACCCTGTTGATCATTTGACCTTCAGCCAGATGCCCTATGCCATTCTTCCTTGGGTGTGGGATCCCCATCCCCAAAGACATGTCCATGGTCATCACTGTTCTCTCTGGTTCCTTGAGTGGGACACCATCGTGGGACTGAATGAAGTACAGCCACTGGTTGTTTTCCTGTTTGAGGATCTCTGGCAATTCAACTATCTTGGACCTCTTGTGATCTAACGCCCCATGGGATGGCAACAGGCATTTCTGAAGTGCACAGATCAAGATGTCGTTTGGATATGGGAAAGGAGCCCCTCTCTGTGGCCTAGCCATGCTATCAGTGATACTAGGATTCTGATTAACACCACAGGTGGTGTTTTCAGCTCAAAGGAAAGGGCCCAATGTTGGAAGTGTCTCTGAGAGACCAATGGAAGCCAGACAATATCCCTTCTGAATGGCAGTCATGACAAATTTTAGCCCATTCCAACCTTCTTGTTCCTAGGCGTCTATTTTATTTGACCAAATTCCTTTGGATCTAGGGGAAAAGGGACCAGGTGGCACAGGATTGAATTCCACTGATCACAGTATCCAACACCCACCTGTTTCTTATTATTGGCTGCCAAGGGTTTGCCAAACATTGTAAGCATCCCACAAACACCATCACGCCTGCTGGCTTGGTGTAGATACTTCCCTTCTGTGGCCCTTTAGTATTCTGATCGGATTTGTTGAGGGAGAAGGTACTACCCTCCTCTCGATGTTTGGTCTGCTTTCCTTTATTTAGAGTTTCTCCAGACAGGTTGATATCTTTGAAAGGAACTGCAGTTACTTTGGCTTTGGGGCAAATGGTCCACGTTCCAATTTCTAAGCTAAGTGTTGTGCCTGGTTGCCTGAAAACCATGGTTCTTGTTGACCACAGCATAGCATATTGCCAGGGCTATTTTCTTAGTTTTGCTCTTTGGCAGGAGTTTACTGCTCACTGCAGCCAGGTCTGAGACCTGAGAGAATGTGACTCTAGGAAGGAGTGGAGTTGTCACCAATGCTCTGAAGGATGTAGCAGAAACTTCCAATTTTCTGTGCACAGCCAGTTCAAACCACCTGAGGCTGGAATCCTAGGTAGTCCGTCCTTGTCAACGGGCAGCACAGGATTAGATGGCAGGCTGGTTACCAGATCATCCACCAATGGCAGCTTGATCCTCTCAGTAACTCCTGGAACTAATGTATAAGACTTGGAAGGGAAAGGAAATAAGAGTAGTTAGTTTTGTCAAAGTTTCCCTCTTAGACTTCTACAAGTATGTGAGACTACTGGAAGGGAATCCCTGATGGGGTTATTCCTGATTCTAGGGAGGATTCTCTCCAACTCCTTAGTCCTTAATGGGGAAGACTCCAGGATCCTCATCACCTTAGGGAGCTTTCTAGGATACAGCTCCTGAGGAAGACCTGCTAGGGAATTTTCCCTTCTTTTAACAGCTCCCCTTTCTTCTTGGCTGAGGGAGAAAACTGATAGCTCAGGGTCCTCAGGCTGAAGGCGTAACCGAGATCTGTGCCCTTAATGGCCCTTGCCTCCTCTTTAATCTGGGGAGGGGGCACCCCTTTACCTATCTGGAGTCAGACCCCCATACGGGAATGCCTCTCTTGCCCATCTGAGAGTCTAGCCGCTAGACTATTTATTGGTGTGCTTTCAGGACCTCTTTGAATTCCTTATTTCCATCCTGGGCCATGCCAGTTCGTTTGTTAAATAGTAACTATGGCTGCGACTATGTAAATAGGGGGCATGTAATTTCTTTCCCCTTAGTGGTCGAAAATGTCATCCAGTCATAGTTGCCTCTGCAACACTGGTCTTTTTTGGAGTTCTCCCATCCAATTGCTAACCAAGGCCAACCCTGCTGAGGTACTGAGATCTGATGAGATCTGGCTTGCCTGGACTGTGATATCACAGTCAGGGGCTGTGATAAGGTCAGAATCATCATCATTCCTCCAGAACTGCTAGGTAATTGAGACTTTTACCCAAGGTCAGCCACCGAGTTCAAGTAATTATGGGACGCGAACCAGCAGGGTAATGATTCATGGCCCAGCACTTAACCACAACATTACAGCAACTCATTTTAGGCTTCCTTGCCTGGTGGATGCAAACCCCAGACCTTCTCCATTTCACTAGTCTCTTGAGACGCCCGGGAGTAGGCCGAGGCCTGGGAATTGGGCAAGTTTAGGCCACAGGCTTGCACTCTGAGGCCTGGAAGGAGGCTAGGTCTGCCTTTGCTGACCTCCCACCAGCAGAAAATTTTCCAGGCATACTTGCCTGACGGGTCCAGGCCCTTGGGCTTTTTCTCTTTCACTGGCCTATTCAGAGGTCTAGAAGAAGCTGAGGCCTGGGAGTTTGGAAACTCTAGGCCGCAGGCTTGCACTTTTAGAGGCCTGGGAGATGGCTAGGCCTGCCTTTCCTGACATTCTGCCATCTAGGCCCCTGGGCATTTCTCTTTCACTGGCCTGTTGAGAGGCCCAGGAGGGGCTGAGGCCTGGGAGTTTGGAAACTCTAGGCCACAGGCATATGCTCTTTGAGGCCTGGGAGGTAGCTAGGCCTGCCTTTGCTGAATTCTGCCATCCAGGCCCTTGGACATTTCTCTTTCACTGGCCTGTTGAAGGGACTGAGGCCTGGGAGTTTAGAAAGTCTAGGCTGCAGGCTTATGCTCTTTGAGGCCTGTGAGGTGGCTAGGTCTGCCTTTGCTGACATTCTGCCCACAGACATTTTCCCTCCAAAAGGAGAAATGAAAGTGAAAGCGTACCTCACAAGTCCCGTCTGAAAGGAAAGAGAAGTAAAGGAGGGCTACCTTTTATTTAGGGCGAGCTGGCTCTGAGGCTTCTGCTACTCTTTTCTCCTCCCTCCTTCCTTTCGCTGCCCCCATTACCCGCAGGATCAGTCTTACCACGGTTCAGTCGGGGCTGCCGGGGTTGGAGCAGGTCCTCTGCTGCTGCTGGAGGCTGCTCCTTCCAAGCCTGAGGGAGTTCCTGATAATATCGGTCTTTACAACAGGCTACCGCAGACTCAAACACCACACCCTCTGGCTGTCTGAGGGGTGGGGTTCCTTCCAACCCGAAGGTGAGGAACCTTTGTGGAGTTTTGCGGTTGTGGCTGTGGAACCTAGGAGCAACCTAGGGCTGTCGGCTCTAATGCTCGCTGTCGCTCTGAGCGAAATGGGGGTGGGGCAGGTGGTAGGGCCTTTCCTTTCCCCTGCGAGCTCCTCACTGCCTGTGGCCTCGGCCGCCCTGAGTACCGGGATTACAGGCGCGTGCTGCCACGCCCGGCTCATCTCTGGCAGTTTCTTCTTCACCAGGATCACTGTGCTCTGCAGAGCGTTGCTGAAGACGTCCTGCTCGGATGGCAGGGCCAGAAAGACTGGTGATTCCAGGGACAAGCCCCTCCCCTCAAGGATCAAAATCAGCTGACTGGCCCTGCCTTCGGAGAGGAGGAGCTATATCCCAAAAGTAAGGACTGCCCCACTCCTAGGACCACCGGAGAAAGGTAGGGAATGAAAGCGAAAGTGATCCTTGAGGAGCAAGTTCTCAAAAAAAGAGGAGAAAATCACCCATTCAGAAAAGGCTGTGTAGAGAAAATCAGGTTAAAAGTACCCAGAAAAAATAAATGAAATAAATAAATCCTTCCAATCCTCTCTGTCTCTGAAATGAGGGTGACAGAGTACAGATTTCAACCTTTCTAAAGGGCATTGCTATCGATTATTTCTTAGGGGGAGCTTTGGTGAAATGGGAGGATTATGTTGAACTTTCTGACCCATTGTCAAATAGATCTGAACAAGGGCCTCTTCTTTTAAACCCTTTTCCGACATGGAAAACAATTGAGTGTAGCAAAAGTATGTAGTTCCTATACAGATTGCCACCTGGAATAACACAGGTGTGTGCCTGCATTGGGAATCCGCAGTCAATCTTGACATCTCAGTATATGCATGAGTGTGAAATATGTGCCTGACAATAAAATGAATGCAGATGTTCCATTCAGGGTTTGTGTATGAAGTGGCTCTGAACCTTGAAAACTCTTAGCAATTGCATTTTGCAGTTTGCATCCTATTAAAAATACTGCCTTAAGTGGGGTGTGGTAAATATTTATTTCCAGCATTCTGAGAACATTAAGATTGGAGTAAACATTTTATTGATGGCTAGACCCTGCTTTGATTGGCAATTTTCACATGAATCAACCTCTATATATGGAAAATGTATTCATAATCTGAGTTTTCTCTATAGTGATAAAACGTTTCTGCTTCCATGATAGAAAATAGGTTATTATGCAAACAGCATTGCCAGTTCTACATTATGCATGGAATTCACCTGGAGAACATCAGAAAGATCCATCCCAAATATATATTTAAAAGGGGAGGGAAGAAAAAAAGGTGGTTCCATTAACTGTGCTGCACGGCTGTTATAATTAGTTGTAAATGAATTGATAGCTATACTTTGAAATGTGCTTCGTACCTGCCTTAGTAAGGTCACAGGAAGAAGAAAAAAGGAAAACAGAATACAAGAATGACCTGAAGATTTTCAAATGGTAGCCTTCAGAATGTCACCCCAATTAAAAAAAAATGCAGCTGACACCTTTTAAAGCTGCTTTTAGTAGAAATTGCTAGCAGAGTGGAGAAAATGGTAGCTCTTTATGCCTTTGATAAAAACCCATACCATGTGGGGTGGTGGGCTGTGGGATCATGCCCCATCTTTAAGCGGAGCTTTAATGTCATGTCCCATGGTAGCCATATGTGGATGCTCTTTAAAATGACCCTGTGGGGTGGGTGGGCTTTGCACACAACAGTAAACATGCGTGGCAATTTGGTTTAGCTCCCCAATCTATAACAGGATAACAACTGGGGAAAGAATATTCATGTGGCTACTCACCTAACTTATGTTGTGAACATGAAATGAAGGAGGAACCCCCCCACCCCCACCCCGAGCACTTTGGAGAAACGGTGTTTAGAGCGGGAGTATCAGTTCATACCTATCAAATGACAATAACTTGCACGTGCAAACAGGCACCACTACAGAGGGAACTTGTATTTCACCTCACACAGCTTCCCCCCAATGTCCTGCTTTTCAGTGGAGCCAATACGCAGATTCATTCAAACTTCAACAAAGACATTTTTTAAAAAAGCAAAGTGCTATGCATGGATGGATGAACCATGCCTAAGACTCAGCAAATTTGCAAGCAGGGGTAGAGAGACACCATGGGGTAGGGTAAAGGTAAAGGTAGTCCCCTGTGCAAGCACCAAGTCATTACAGACCCATGGGGGGACGTCACATCACGACATTTTCTTGGCAGACTTTTTATGGGGTGGTTAGCCACTGCCTTCCCCAGTCATCTACACTTTACCTCCAGGAAACTGGGTACTCATTTTATCAACATTGGAAGGATGGAAGGCTGAGTCAACCTTGAGCCGGCTACTTGAACCCAGCTTCCACCAGGATCGAACTCAGGTCATCATGAGCAGAGCTTGGGCTGCAGTACTGCCGCTTACCACTCTGTGCCACAGGGCTCCTTCCACCCTGGGGTAGGTGGGTATGATTCAATTGTCCTCTGCTCCCTAACACTGAGTTTGTATAAATAGGTCTGCTCTAAAGAGGAAAGTGGGAGAGAGTTGCTGAATAGGCGTTCACTAACTTCAGTTCCTCAGAGGTGGGACTGGAGCTCAGTGGAGGAGCGTCTGCTTTGCATGCCAGAGGCAGCACATTTAATCTCCTCTTGCATCTCTAAATAAAAGGATCAGGAAGCAGATAATGGGAAAGGCCCTTGAGAGCTGCTACCAGTCAGAGCAGACGATACTGACCTTGATGGACCGGCAGTCTGACTCACTGAGTAGCCCTGGAGACGTTTCTAAGGAGTGGCAGAGTCCTAAGAGAACAATTGCCACGGCCCTAGAATAAATCTACCACATTTCCCAACCCTGTGCCAGGCTAATTTCTGTCAGTCAGTTGTGTTATCAAGTCAGGAGCCATTTTAAGCTTTCCAGACTGCTGTTGCTATAGATTGAGCAGTACAAATGTGAATTTACCAGCTGGCTTTAGGCAAGCAACTATTCTCAGATCCCACTCCGCATCCTGTAATAGGGTAACAAACATAGCCCTGAGAAAAATGTTCATGTTGCTTAACCTACCTCACAGGGTTGGTGTGAAAGTAAAATCGAAGCCCCTCCCCTCACCCACCCAGAATTCCTTGGAGAACCAGCAAGCTACAGATGTAAAAAACAATGAAAATAATGTATGTGAAGCACCCAGGACACTTGAAATGTGCTATATAAATGCTAAATGCTAAATATTATTTTTGCCAAGATTTTAAATTAGATGGGTCACTTTGAAGGTATCTCAGATGCTATGCTACTGTCTAGCTTGATCATTAGAAATTCTATTTCTCAGGCATTTTTAATGTGATACTAAAGTAAAGAAATTGATACTAGGAGCTGTTCTTGAAATGGATCTACTGAGACATTCACTGCCTCTGAAATGTCATTTTTGGCAGGGAAGAAGCGTGGCTGCATCCTTAGGAAGAAAAACTAGGGAGTCAGCTCTGCTAGCATGCCCCAACTTTTAATTGTACCAGTTGTTAAATTTGCTTGTCATTATTTTACCTTTCTTAGCTGTGGATTTGGGGTGGATCTAAATCACAGATGTAAACTGGTTTTAACATTCATTATTCCCTTTCCCCTACAGAACTCTACTTTGTATGGAGGCTAGGGATCTCGAATTTTCTAGTTCCTTATGGAATTTTTGAGACAAATTATGGAATTTAGACTAGTATAAAAATGATATCAGTCTATAGCATAAATATGCCCTTGGAGAAGAGTCTACTACTTCTGTAATCAATGGGTGATTGATCTTGGGCTGAGCATGTCCATTTCTACTGGTGGCCAGTTGAAATGGACATGCTGGTCTCTCTCTTGAGGTGATGGGGAACCCTTGCTGAAGACAGATTCTTCACCAAACCCTCTAAAAAGTACTCTATAAACAATATTCTATTCAGGGCTCATTTTGTAGAAAAAGAGCTGGAGGAACTCATTAGCATAACTCGTTACCATATGCCATGCCCTTTGCCATCACCGGAAGTGTGTCATTAGCATACCTGATTTGCATGTGCCACACCCCCTGGCATCACCTATCCTGGCTGTTTTGGACCCAATCCTGGCCATTCAGGCCATTCAGGGCTGAAATTCTTTCCTGTTGAAGTTTTGCTTATGTAGTTGGAAGTGTTGTCCAGTATTTTGGTGTCCTGGAATAAGATACTGTGCCCTGTTTGTGTTAGGCTATGTTCAGCCACTGCTGATTTTTCAGGTTGTCCAAGTCTGCAGTGTCTTTCATGTTCTTTTATTCTTGTCTGGATGCTACGCTTTGTGGTCCCGATGTACACTTGTCCACAGCTGCAGGGTATACGGTATACTCCTGCAGAGGTGAGGGGGTCTCTACTGTCTTTTGCTGATCGTAGCATCTGTTGTATTTTTCGGGTGGGTCTGAATACTGCTTGAAGGTTATGCTTTTTCATAAGCCCCTGCTCGATCCCTGCCACTTGCCAAAGCTCCTGCCAGAACTTGGCAATGAACTGACTTCCCCTGTCGGAAATAACTTTCTCTGGGAATGAGTGTAAGCGGACTACGTGCTGCATGAACAAATTGGCTAGTTTCTTTGCAGTCGGGATCTTGGAGCAGGGGATAAAGTGAGCCTGCTTTTAAAATAGGTCCACCACCACCCAAATTACAGACTTCCCCTTGGAGGGGGGAAGGTTGGTGATAAAGTCCATTGAGACCGTTGCCCATGGCCGGGTGAGGGGTTTCCAATGGCTGCAAGAGTCCCGGTGGTTTCCCCACACCTTTTTTTCCCATTAGACACACCTGGCATGTAGATACGTATTGAGAGAGATCCTGTATCATATTTGGCCACCAGAACTGTCTCTGGGGTTAGATGCAAAGTCTTTACATAACTGAAATGGCTTGCTAATTTTGCATCATGACAGGTTTTTAACACTTCCCCTCTCAGACTGGCTGGGACGTACAGTTTACCCTTTTGGTACCAAAGTCCATGCATGCCCTGTTCTAGTTCTTCCTTGGGGGCGGCATCCTCTTCTTTTTCCACTGCCTCCTTTACCCTCCTCTCCCATTCACTGGGTTCAGGGGTGGTTTTCGAGCTTTGCGACTGGCTCTGCATGGTAACCAACCTCCCCAAACTGGGTGTGTGAGAACATGGTATCCACCACTTCCTCCCTTTGGCTATCATGTTGAGGTAAGCGTAACAAGGCATCCACATGGAAATTGAATTTGCCTGGGAGGTGTTTTAACACGAAGTTGAATTTAGAGAAAAATTCAGCCCATTGCAGTTGTTTAGCCCCTAACCTGTGGGGCGTACGTAAAGCCTCAAGATTCTTATGATCTGTCCACACCTCAAAAGGTACCTTGGCCCCTTCGAGCCAATGCCTCCACGTACTTCACGCCAATTTGATGGCGGAGGCTTCTTTATCCCACACCGCCCAGTGGCGCCCTGCATCAGCAAGTTTTTTAGAGATGTAAGCACAAGGGTGCAACCTCCTGTTCTCATCCTCTTGTAATATGACCCCCTCCTCAATCACTACATCACTTGCATCCACCTGCACAATAAATTTGCAATTTTCATCAGGGTGTCTTAGAACGGGTTCAGATGTAAACAATTGTTTTAGTTGCTCAAATGCATTTTGGCAGTCCTTTGTCCATTCTAATCTAGCACTAGGCTTCAAGGACTCCAAGGACTCAAACTCAGTACAAAATGGATTGGACTGTTGAGTGTCAGGAAGCTTTCCATCAGCTGAAATGATTATTTACGTCCAAACCTGTACTCAGGCACCCCAACAAAAATTGCAAGTTTATAGTCCAGGTAGACGCTAGTGATGTTGCAATGGGGGGAGTGATTTTACAGGAGGGGAGCGATGGGAAGTTGCACCCCTGTGCCTATGTCTCCAAAAAATTTTCTGATACTGAGCAGCACTGGGCGTGTGGGATAAAGAAGCCGCAGCAGTTAAACTGGCCTTGAGTACCTGGAGACATTGGCTAGAAGGTGCCAAACAGCCGTTTGAGGTGTGGATTGATCACAAGAATCTGGAAGCGTTGAGGGGCCCCTGTAAATTGGGCACCAAACAGCTCCATTGGGTGGAGTTTTTCCTCAAGATTCAATTTTGTACTTAAGCGCCTCCCTGGTAGATCTAACTTTTTGGCAGACACTCTTTTGCGCCTCCCCCAACATGACAGTCAGTGGGAGGAGGTGATAGATACAATGTTCCCCCCCAGCTGGGCGGAGCTGTCACTACGAGACACCAGGCTAAAACTCAGATGTGCGCAACCCCTCCCTCTGAGTGGGAGGAGAAACTGAAAGTTAAGTCCAACAAGGAGGGGGAGGAACTGCCCAAAGATGAACTGCAAAAAGGAGACAATGGAGTGTGGTACAGGCAAGGAAAGGTGTACGTCCCTGCCGGCCTAAGGAAAGAAGTATTACAGAGTTGTCATGAAGCAAAGCTGGCGGGGCATTTTGGATATGTAAAAATGTTGCATTTGGTGCAGAGACAGTTTTGGTGTCCGGCAATGAGATGTGATGTTTCACAGTATCTTTCCACTTGCCAAATGTGTTTAATGGGAAAGAAAAGGGGGGGCAAGCCTCTCAGGTTGCTGCAACCGCTAGAAAACCGCTCCCGGCCTTGGCCCACAGTGTCTATGGACTTTATTACTGATCTTCCCCCCTCCAAGGGAAAGACTGTAATTTTAGTGGTGGTGGATTTGTTCTCCAAACAGGCTCATTTCATTCCCTGCTCCAAAGTCTCGACAGCCAAGAAGTTGGCAACTTTGTTTATGCAACACGTGGTCAGACTGCACTTCTTCCCAGAGAAAGTGATCTCCGACAGGGGGGTGCAGGTCGTAGCTAAATTCTGGAGGGAGCTGTTGCAAGTAGCGGGGGTAGAACAAGGGCTAAGCTCCACCCATCACCCCGAGACCGATGGACAAAGAGTTAATCAGGTGCTGGAACAATTTTTAAGATGCTACATTAACTATCAGCAGGATAACTGAATGGACTTTCTGGTTTTTGCAGAGTATTGTTATAACAACTCCATACGCAGTTCCACTGGGGCGTCCCCATTCATGTTGGGTGCAAGGTTTTGAGGGCAAAACCATGCCGTTCATTCAGACCCAAGAACCTAACAAAAAGGGAGACTTGGCTGAGTGGTGGTCCAAATTGACTGCCCAGTGGGAATAAAGAAAACCCTGGACCAAGCTAAAGAGGACTATAAAAAGCAGGCAGATAATAAACGCCCTGCCCCCTGGAAATTACAAGAGGGAGACTACATATACATCTCCACCAAGAATCTATGGGGAGAGCAACCGAGCAAGAAATTGAGGTGGAAATTTGGGGGGCCTTTCGAGGTAGTACGGGTGATCAATGAAGTGACTGTGGAGTGAAATTCCCTAAAACTCTGAGAAATATTCACCCTGTATTTCATTTCAGCCTCCTGAAGAAGGCCCCCCAAACTGATGAGTGGCATCCGGACCGGGGAGTTCCCCCCATCTCATTGTGGATGGCCAGCCTCACTACAAAGTTGAAGATATCTTGGACTCTAAACTGAAACGGGGAGAATTGTTTTATTTGATTCAATAGGTTCATTTTGATAAAAGCAATGTGGAGTGGATAAAAGCTTCTGATGTTAATGCCCCCAAACTTGTGCGCACGTTTCATAGAGCCTACCTTGAAAAACCAGGGCCTTCTTGAAGGAGGAGCATCTTTGGGGAGAGAGTATGTCAGATATACCCCAGCATATCTGCCATGATTGTCTTTCTGCATAATGTTCTGGTCTTCTGAGAGTATATAAAGGTTCTCTCCCTGAGCTGGGAGAGAATGCTTAATTGCTTGCATTGCAGATGTTTTAGTAACAGTCCCTGGCCGGCCGGGAAGAGTGACCTTGAAGTCTAGCAGAGACTGCACCAAGTATCTGAAAGACCTAAAGACTGTGAAATGCTTATGCTTTCTTCCCTGTGTTCTCACACTTTGCGTGCTCAAACTCTAACAGACTTTCCTACACTATTGGGGGCGGGGGTTTGACCTATAATTCCCTTAGCTTTAGTTACTAGCCTCATTCCAGCCAATAACCCTGTACAGTTATCTTGATCCTGGTATGCTTGTCAATAAAGTAACTTTAACTCATACACAGTGAGTGATGCAGTGAAGTGCTTCGGGATACCTTGCAAGACCTGACACCTCCTCCGGCAAACTCTTTGGAATGTACAGTTTCCCCTTTCTATAGCAGCAGCTATTTGTGGGTTTCTCCAGCGGCTCAGCCAAGTCCTCCTCTACCCCCTTCTCCAGTTCAGTCTTTACTTTCTCTTCCCATTCATTAGGGAGGGGTTGTCATTGGAGGGTTTCCCTAGCCTGCTGTCAAGTCAAGACTGCCCCTCCCAACTGGGTAGGGGTAAACATTGTGTCCACAAGCTCCTTCCTCCGGCTCTTGTGTTGCGAGAGGCAGGACAAGGCATCAGCCAAAAAGTTAGACCTCCCAGAGAGATGCTTGAGCACAAAATTGAATTGTGAGAAAAACTCCGCTCATCGCAATTGCTTGGCGCCTAGTTTGTGGGGCTTCCTTAGCAATTCCAGGTTCTTATCCGCCCTGAGTCTGCTGGTGTGGGGAGGGTGGAATATAAATCTATTAAATTAAATTAAATTAAATTATGGTCCACACCTAGCCCCCTCAAGCCAATGCTTCCAAGTGGAAAGAGCTAAGTTCACCGCTGCCGCCTCTTTGTCCCAGATCGCCCAGTTCCTCTCCGTTTCAGAAAATTTCTGGGATACATACTTTGCGTGCTCAAATTGAATTGTGAGAAAAACTCTGCTCATCGCAATTGCTTGGCGCCTAGTTCGACTGGACTGTCATTCAGCTACCCCCTGCCGCAGGGAGGCGGAGCTGACCAGAGGGTTCCGCCCCAGGCGCCTGATGGACCCAGATAGGTTCTTGACGGAACTTGGGCCATTACCCGAGGCGCTGGCTCACGCCCCGGCTGAAGAGCTGGTGGCTGCCTGGGATAGGGCGGCTGCTAGAGCTTTGGACCGTGTCGTGCCTTTGCGGCCTCTGACCCGGTGCCGATCCTGAGTGGCTCCCTGGTTCTCTGAGGAGCTGAGGGAGATGAAACGCCTGAAAAGATGCCTAGAGAGTGGTTGGAGGGCCAGCCGTTCCGATTCTGACCGAACACTGGTACGGTCTTATATCAAGACCTACCTAGGGGTGATAAAGGCGGCAAAATCCAATTATTTTTCCACTTTGATCGTGTCTGCAGATAATTGCCCGGCCGCCCTGTTTAGGGTGACCCGCTCCCTACTTCACCAGGGAATGTGGGAAGACCCTTTGCAGGGCAGGGCTGAGGATTTTGTCCAACATCTGCACGACAAGATCGCTCAGATTCGGGAGGGTCTGGACTCTGACTGGGTGGGTATAGATGGGGGGACAGAGGCGGGTCTTGTGAATGTCATCTGGGAAGAGTTTGACCCTGTGACTCCCGAGGACATGGACAGGATACTGGGTAGGCTTATCGCTGCTACTTGTTTACTGGACCCGTGTCCCTCCTGGCTGGTGGTGGCCTCCTGGGAGGTCACACGAGGCTGGCTCCAGGGAATTATTAATGCTTCTTTGCAAGAGGGTTTCCAACAAGCGGGGCTGGCCTAAATGTGTTTTAATTGAGTTGTCCTGTTTCTGAGTTAAACTATTTAATATGTTTATATTTTATATTCTTATTGTTTTATATTTGTATGTTTTATCTTTGCTGTACATCGCCCTGAGTCCTTCGGGAGATGGGCGGTATAAAAATTCAATTAAAGTTAAAGTTAAAGTTGTGGGGTTTCCTTAGCGCTTCCAGGTTCTTATCCGCCCTGAGTCTGCTGGTGTGGGGAGGGTGGAATATAAATCTAATAAATTAAATTAAATTAAATTATGATCTGTCCACACCTCAGATAGTAGCCTAGCCCCCTCAAGCCAATGCTTCCAAGTGGAAAGAGCTAATTTCACCGCTGCCGCCTCTTTGTTCCAGATCGCCCAGTTCCATTCCGTTTCAGAAAATTTCTGGGATACATATGCACAGAGGTGTAAGTTTCCCTCATCATCCTCTTGCAAGAGTACCCTGCTCATAGCCACATCGCTGGCATCCACCTGGATCATGAATTTGCGGGTTTCATTTGGGTGGCGTAGGACAGGTTCAGACATAAACCATTTCTTTAACCTTTCAAAAGCCTCCTGACATTCATCTGTCCAACCCACTTTGGCACTGGGATTTATTCCATTGAGGCCCCTCCCCTTGATTTTTAGCAAGTCGGTTAACGGCAAGGTTAACGGCAGTTAACAGCAAAGTTCTTAATGAATGGTTTGTAAAAATTCACAAAAATTCAGAAATTTGAATCTTGGGTTGCCTATGCAGCGCTGTGAAGGCTGCTTGGAGCTGCCATGTCTCTGAGATGATGGCGGCCGCCTTGTGCGGCACTCCACACCTCCCTGGCCCACAAACTGGGCCCCCAGGTAAGTCTGGGCCTGGGGGTTATTCATGCATAACCTTCTAATAGGGTATCTCGCTGGGAACTATGAAAAACAGGCCTCCTGAGCTTGTGTGGAATTCTTTCCACCCTGAACTCCTGCCCCACACTCCAGCTCTAGCTCCCATCTAGACAAAGCTCTCAAAATCTATCAAAATATTATTAGCCACGACCACAACAGGAGGTGTTCTGCTGTACGCTTGTATGTGGAATTAACCCAGTCTAAGTTGATTGAAATCAGTGTGCTTGATCTGAACTAACTCTGTATAGGATTGCACTTTTTTGTCTCCAAAGACTAAAAATTCTCTCATGAAATGTGTCAAAGCACCTCCCCATATAATTGGGGGAGGTGGGGGAATCTGATAGTGTAGCACAGTGTGACATGGGTAGGGAACGGTGAAAAATCCCAAAAGCACTGATTTATAAGGAAACAGTTAAAAAGGATGTATTGTCGAAGGCTTTCACGGCCGGAGAACGATGGTTGTTGTGGGTTTTCCGGGCTGTATTGCCGTGGTCTTGGCATTGTAGTTCCTGACGTTTCGCCAGCAGCTGTGGCTGGCATCTTCAGAGGTGTAGCACCAAAAGACAGAGATCTCTCAGTGTCACAGTGTGGAAAAGATGTAGGTCATTTGTATCTACTCAGGAGGGGTGGGACTGAGCTGAGTCATCCTGTAAGAGTTTCCCAGGGTGTGGAATGCTAATGGCGGGAGGCTTCACTGTATCCTGAGGAGGTTCTTTTGCATATGGATTGGTACTTGATGTGCTAATCTTCTCTGCAGGGCTATTGTCAGGGATAGAATGTTTTGTTGGCCTGGTGTTTTTCAGAACTGGCAACCATGCTCGGTTCATTCTTAAGGTTTCTTCTTTCCTGTTGAAGTTTTGCTTATGCTTGTGAATTTCAATGGCTTCCCTGTGCAGTCTGACAAAGTAGTTGGAAGTGTTGTCCAGTATTTTGGTGTCCTGGAATAAGATACTGTGCCCTGTTTGAGTTAGGCTATGTTCAGCCACTGCTGATTTTTCAGGTTGTCCAAGTCTGCAGTGTCTTTCATGTTCTTTTATTCTTGTCTGGATGCTACGCTTTGTGGTCCCGATGTAAACTTGTCCACAGCTGCAGGGTATACGGTATACTCCTGCAGAGGTTAGGGGGTCTCTACTGTCTTTTGCTGATCGTAGCATCTGTTGTATTTTTCAGGTGGGTCTGAATACTGCTTGAAGGTTATGCTTTTTCATAAGCTTTCCCATCTGATCAGTAATTCCTTTGATATATGGCAAAAACACTTTTCCTGTGGGAGACTGTTTTTCTTTGGTTGTTTGATTCATCCTGGGTTTGATTGCTCTTCGGATTTCATTTCTGGAGTAGCCATTTGCCTGAAGTGCGTGGTTTAGATGATTAATTTCCTCATTGAGAAAGTGCGGCTCACATATCCGTCTTGCACGATCCACTAATGTTTTCATTATGCCTCTTTTCTGTGGGGGGTGGTGATTGGAGTTTTTGTGTAGGTACCGATCAGTGTGAGTTGGTTTCCTGTAGACCTTAAAAAGGATTTATTACATACTGGAAATCAGAATGTCCACGCTCTTTCAAGGTAGAAAGCAAAAAAAGTGTCAGATGCGCCCTGCTTATCTGTGGTGTGTGCCTATTATACTTTGTATTGTATTCTGAGCCTCTGAGAATGTGTAAAGAATTATTTGTGTAGCTGTCGAACTGTGTAGCTGTGAATCGCTTATCTTGCAGGTGGCTACTTTCACTTTCTCGACTGGCATGGGAAAGTGTCCTTGAAGTGCCAGCCAGAGCCGTATCTCCCTGAGACATGAAATGAGCTCATCCTTGGCTTCCCTTTCCCTCCCCCCTCCAACCTTTTAGGCCCTGCATGCCTAAATCCTAACGGTCTTTATCCCAAGGCGGGACTCCTGCCCTATAACTAACATTGCTTTTCCCCTTTACGTCACTTCTGCCAATGTCTGAGTGCACTGATACTGATGGATCTCTAATAAAGGAACTTTAACTGGACTCTTGAAGTGTCTGCAGTGAAGTAACTGGGGATCGAACTGGCAGAGCCTGACAAAAAGTCTAGAAATGAGAAGAATTTACAAAATAGAAAAAAATTTGACCCTATTGGTGCCAGGGCTCAAAGCCAGAAAACAAAGGAAAGCTTATTTATAGGTATAGACCGTTCTTTAAGCTATCATAAGACAGCTTGGCCACGTGTTCTGTGTCAGCTCTGTCCCATTAGAAGAAGTGAGGTTCTGGTCTCAGAAGGCTGCAGTCCCACCTGCCTGTTGTCTCTGCCGCCGCTGCCTGGTAGCAGCTGCCCCTTCTTACTCCCACTTCTCTGGCTCTCTTTAAAACAATGAAGTAAGCCACCCATGCCCTATAAGGCTTTCCAAACTCTTGCAGGATTTCCTCTTCTTGTGATAGTGTGGATATAATTTGGGTTGTCCTCCTGGCCACCCTGTCCATTATCATGGTTGCTTAGGCTACCCAAATGATGGATGAACCAGTTGCATGGAGCTGCTGTTGGTCAGCATGCACTGATGTGTCCTGGTGCCTCTATAGGGGGGCTGTGCTGGTGGATGGCATGGTGTTCCTCCTATGAGCAGCAGCCTCCAGTGGTTCCACCTGGTGGTAACTATGCAGAAGGTCCTCCCACCTGTGGATAAAACTAGCGACCCTGCACCCTTCTTGTGGGGCTACAGGGAAGGCAACATACTAGGCTGTAACCACCAATCAGTATGGACATGTGAATATTTTACATATTCATTCTCTTTCTACCAGTGAAGAAAAGAGATTATTGCTTTACTCCAAATAATGGATGTTCCAGCTCCTCCCCCAATCAATAATCCGCTATTTCCTTTTGTTGGCCACCCCAGGACCTTTACAAGGAATGTAAACCTTGATTTGCAATCTTTCATATTTTGCTTGAAATGTTGCTTTCTTCTCTTTTGTGTATGGGCGAAATTCCCACACAAGAGTGAGCAACTGGGAAATATTCACATTGACAGATTAGATATCCTACGTGGTAAGGTGCATACTAAGTGAACATGGACCCACTGCAGGCTAATCACATCTCGAGCTTGGAATGTTCCAATTATTTATATGGAAGATGGTGTGGATAAGAAGAACCGATCAAACCATTTGTTCACATTTCAAAAATCTGCCCTTTTTAGCTGGATGTATATGTGAGGAAATGAAACCCACAGCACATACTGATATTGGATATGCTAGACTAGATTTGTACTGATAGGTTGAATTTCTTTTCTGTAACTCTTTGCCTGGTTTAATATGCATGACAGAGAAAATGCGCTGCTGCACAAGGCATTGCAAAGATAACCTTGAAGAGTATAAATGAATGCACGTATTGATGGAGCAATTTGTGTTTTTATTGATTTCTTGCTGTGTCTCACTGAATTCTTAGAGACCAGGCAATGGTGATTTTACTATCAGGAACGTGCACAATAATATTTTCTTTTACAGATTTTTAACAGTCTTACAGTATTTATACAATTAGAAAACCGTGGCACTCCCTCCAGTCTAAAATCCATAATACCAAATGTGGACACTGAAAATTCACTTATGGAAAAGGATCCAGAAACATTCAGTGGCAGCAAAGCAGTCCACCAATAACCTTCATTAAACAGATATGACCTCTGTAGGCGATTACAACGAATAGAATTATTTTTGCCACGATTGTTGGTAGCTGTCCTCTGTGCGCATCCTGCAATTGGAGGGTGAGGACTCCTGTGAATTTCCCCCCACAGCGATTGATGCTCTAATCAGCTGCAAACCTCAGTGTGTCATAGCTGGGCTTTGCAATCACCCAGGCCTGGCAGGGAATTCCCTGCCCCAGTCCTCCTCCCTTAAGAAGCTAAAGAGTGTAAGAAAAAAGGCCTCCACAGGGATGCTCTGGGAATTTCCCCTACTTCCTACTGTCTTCACTCGGAAGTGGCAATACTGCTCCGACGCTACGCTTCTCAGGCGCTGCCCCCCAAATCCCCCAGCATTAGTCGAGGCAGCGTCGGGAATCTTAGTTATAGCACCTTAGAATCTATTTCCTATACACACTTGTGTTGAATTTTCATTGGTTTCATTGTCATAGCTTTCTCCCATTGGGTGGGGGGGGAGATGCTCAGAAGTCTATGTTTGTGATCCTTACCTTATTCCTTAAGTATGAACTCCACCTGTCCCTAGAGTACTGGTTATAATAAACCCTCTACATGTAACCCCCTGCATAATAAACTGGTTATAATAAACCCTCTACATGTAACCCCCTGCCAATAAGCACTTGCTGATGGTCCCTGGCACCAGGGAGGTCCGCCTGGCCTCTACCAGAGCCAGGGCCTTTTCGGTCCTGGCTCCGACCTGGTGGAACTCTCTGTCTGAGAAAACTAGGGTCCAGCAGGATTTGTTGTCTTTCCGCCGGGCCTGCAAGACGGAGATGTTCCGCCAGGCATTTGGTGGGGGCTAGGCTGTCCTCTCACCAGCCATACCACTGAAGACCTTCCACCACCCATGCAGGAAAATGCTGTATTTTAATATTTTATACCTGCCAATTTTAATTGTTTATGATATAACGTTTTAATGTTTTTATTGTTTGTAAACTGTTGTTAAACCGCCCTGAGCCTGTCTGACGGGGAGGGCAGTCTAGAAATGTGATAAAAGAAATGTGAAATGTGATAAAAATAAACTCTGAAGAGGCTAATAAATGCCCAGGTGTAGTGTGTGTGTCTGTATCTTCTGACTTCTCCTAAGACACCCTTAAAAGTTAGAGTGACATCTCCCTTTTGGAAAGCTCAGCCCAAACATGCTATTTTGCTTGTACAGGATCTGCTTGAGACAGAAGCTTGATTCAATCAACTCTACTGTAAATTAAACTCGTCTTTGCACAGGTTATATTTGTGAGTAATGGGGAATATTTGCAAAGTGTTTTTGTGTGGATAAAAGCCGTTGATTCCGACTGCCTGGCATGGCTTCACACCTCCTTTATTTGTCCTACTATAAATAGACTCTATGAAAACTATTTCGTTATTTGCTTTAAACAAAACCAGATTTCTGAGAAATAGCCTACACAAATACAGGACAGAAGATAGCTTGGTATCCCCCCCCCTCCCTTATCTAGTTATTTATCTGACCTTGGGTTTCTGACAGGAGACTCTTCAAGATGCATGAATGCTGGCTAGGAAATATTCTTTCCTTGTAGTCTCACAGACTGATTTTCAAAGGGACTCTGTACTCGCTGTGCACCCAAGATACTGAATTCATCAGAAAATCAAGTCTTTGCAGATTTTAAAAAATAACCTTCAAGACTACCTTGTCACACTCCTGCGAAAAACGGCACATGAACGTAGAGACGGCACTTCGTGTCTTTCTTAGAGAGAAAGGACATTAGTTAATTACTGTACTTTTTTTTACTGGCTTTATCTTTTGTGCTTGCCCACAAAGGAGAAACCTGTTAAGTAATAAGTTAAGAAAAGGTATTAGTAAATTCATAATGGATAGGTTACACTTAGAAAGCATTTTAAGATCAGAAAATTGTAATCATACAAATATTATCTGTTGGGATTCATGACTCGATTTGCAAAGTATCTATGGTTTTATGAATGTACGACGGCTTCGTATAAATATCAGCTTCAGTAAAAAAAGACTGTAAAAAACAATGTCCTGGAGGGAGGAGCTGAAATGTTTCAAAGTTTGGTTCTTGAAATCTGATCCTGAATGATGAAAGGCTACAGGTCAAATCTTGCTGCTTCTTTCGGAACATGCAATCTTTGCGAACGGGCAAGTCAATCTCAAGTCTCTTGGTTGCTTTGTATACAAAGCAGAACCCCTCCCCCAGCAAAAACCAGTACAGTTATTTATTTATTTATTTGTTTGTGGGTATTCCTATATCCCACCTTTCCCCCAGCACAGTCAGGATACAAGGTGGATGATAACAATACAATTTAAAATACTTATCTCTCAAAACTGTTAAAATGCTTCATGAAGACATACTCTCATACAGAGAAAAAGAGGTACAGAGGAGAGGGATATGTTTCCCAAGGCAACACTGAAGATTAAAAGCAGGAAAATCTTCTGAAACTAGTCTGCCTGCCTTCTTCGTTTCTGGGTACAAAATTTTTTGCTCACATGAAAACTGATAATAATTCTCTAGGGAGAGTTTGGGGTTGAATTGATCTCGAAACCAGTAACTCGTCTTTTTGGCCGTCCATGGTATCCACAAAACTCTCCTCCAGCACCATATTTCAAACGAATCAATTTTCTTCCTGTTAGCTTACTTCATTGTCCAACTTTCACATCCATACATAGTAGTGGGGAATACCATAGTTTGGATTAACTTGATCTTGCTTCTCTGAGAAATCTTTATCTTTAAGAATCTTCTCTAGCTCCCTCACAGCTGCTCTTCCAAGTCTCAATCTTCTTCTGATTTCTTCATAGCTGTCTCTCTTTTGGTTGAAGATTGAGCCAAGGAATAGAAAATCTTTAAAAAGTTCAATTTCTTCACTGTCAACTTTAACATTCTGTTAATTCCTCAGTAGTCATTTCTTTTATCTTCTTTCTGTTCAGATGTAATCCTGCTTTGGCACTTTCTCCTTTAGTCATTTCAAATCTGCCAGTAACGGTGTCATCTGCATATCTCAAATTGTTAACAATCTTTCCATCAATTTTCATTCCAGTTTCTTCTAAACCTAATCCAGTTTTCTTTATGGTATGTTCAACATATAGGTTGAACAGATAGAGAGATAATATACATCCTTGTCTGACACTTTTGCCAGCTGGACACCGTTCTATTCTCCATATTCTGTTCTCACAGTAGACTCTTGTTCAGAGTACAGGTTGCACATCAAAACAATCACATTGTGGCACACTCATTTCTTTTAACATCATCCATAGCTTTTCATGATCCACACAGTCAAAAGCTTTCCTGTAATCTATAAAACACAGGCCTCTTCCTTTTCTGAATCCAGCTTGAACATCTGGCAGTTCTCATTCTATATATGGTAAAAGTCTTTGCTGTAGAATTTTGGCATCCCCTTTCTTCAGAACTGGAATGTAGATTGAATGTTTCCAGTCTGTGGGCAATTTTTTATCCTACTATATAAAAGGCAAACTGTATACCTGACAACTCACCTCCTACCCTGGTGCACCTCCAGAGGGCGCTATCGTGGAGCGAAGTCCAGACAAGATAGCCTGTCCTTCCAGAGAGCGCGCCATGACGCGAAGCACAGGCTGGGATCAGGCATGGAGTAGGCAGCAATGCCCACCCCCACCTTCACCTAGCTGGGATCAGGGGAAGAGCAGGTGGCAATGCCCACCCACCCTGCAATCACCCAGCTGGGATCAGGAGGGGAGCAGGTGGCAATGCCCGCTCCCTCTTCAACCCAATGGAATCCAGCACGGAGCAGGAGGCAGTGCCCACCCCCCTGCCTTCACCCAGCTGGGATCAAAAGGAGAGCAGGTGGCAATGCCTTCACCCAGCTGGGATCAGGTGTGGAGCAGGCAGCAATGCCCACCCCTACCTTCACCTGTCTGGGATCAGTCACAGAGGAGGAGGCAATGCTCACCTGCCCGCCCTCTCCTTTCTAGAGCCCGTAGTATTTTCCCCCCACAATAGGCTTTTTTACTAGTTTCCCATATTTGTTGACATATTCTTGTTAAGATTTTGATGACTCAGTTTCTTTAGCTTGAAATAGCTCTATTTGTATACCATCTACTTGTGGTGATTTGTTTTTCTCATTTTCTTTGACTGTAGTTTTACTTTCTAACATTTCAGGTTCTTTGTCAAAAGATTCTTCTTTGTAGGAATCTGTCATTTTTCCATCTCTTCTGTATAGTTCTTAAGCATATTGTTGCCATCTCTCTTTTAGTTTGTCCTGATCAGAAACTGTATCACCGTGTTGATCTTTCAGCACCTCTAGTGGTGGTTTGAATTTCCTTTTGATTTCCTGGATCTTGTGGAACAGATCTCTTTGTTCTTCCTTTTTTTGTTCTTCTCTTCTGTTTCTTTGCACTGGTTATTACAATAGATTTCAGAATCACAGAATCACAGAGTTGGAAGGGGCCATACAGACCTTCTAGTCCAACCCCCTGCCCAAGGCAGGATGATTCTAAAGCATCCCTGACAAAGATTCATCCAGCCTCTTCTTGAAAACGGCCAGTGAAGGGGAGCTCACGACCTCCCTGGTCGTGATTCCACCTTTGAACTACTCTGACCGTGAAAAAGTTTTTCCTAATATCCAGCCGGTACCTTTCTGCATGTAATTTAAGCCCGTTGCTTCGGGTCCTACCCTCTGGTGCCAACTGGAACAGCTCCTTGCCCTCCTCCAAATGACAGCTTTTCAAATATTTAAAGAGAGCAATCATGTCCCCCCTCCACCTCCTCTTCTCCAAACTAAACATTCCCAAGGCCCTCAGCCTTTCCTCGTAGGGCTCAGTCTCCAGACCCCTGATCATCCTCGTCGCTCTCCTCTGCACCCTCTCGATTTTGTCCACATCCTTTTTGAAGTGAGGCCTCCAGAACTGCACACAATACTCCAGGTGCGGCCTGACCAAGGCAGTATAGAGAGGGGCTATGACCTCCTGCGATTTCGTTGCAATGGCCCTTTTGCTACAACCCAAGACTGAGTTTGCCTTTTTTGCCACTGCATCGCACTGACAGCTCATATTTAATTTACAGTCCACTCTTATTCCAAAATCTCTTTCGCATACACGACTACCCAAGAAATAGGCTAGGAGAGACTAGAGACCCCTCTGCAACTCTGACACCACCACCAGCCACATGAAGCCAGATGGAGAATATCATGCATGGCTCAGAGGAAAAGCACTGGGAGAGCACCCCTTACAGCCCCCTCCCCAGGGCAGCCACACACAAACAACACCCTCCATGCTCCCTGCAATGTGTCTGAGCTAGAAGAAGGGGGCTGGGCGGGAAGCTAAGTGTGGCCTCAGCCTCCAAGGTGCCACTGGACCGCTGTTCTGTTGTGTAGCAGAACACAACAGAGGTCCAGAGGCACCTGGAACCCCTTCGGGAGCCACCCCATTGTTACCAGCCCTGAGCCAGAGGCTGTCCTCTGGGACGTGTGAATGGCAGCCCTACGGGGAGTTGGGGCAGGGAGGGCTGCGGAGCTGCGGTCCTCACATTGCAAGCAAGCAGACAGGGAGAGAGTTGTGGGGTCTGGACACAGCTTACCAGCTCCCTTTGGCTGGGGGGGTGGGGGGGGACTGTGCCTTTGAGTGCTGCTCCCAGGAGCCTGTTGGAGGCAGGTTGAACCATTCCTTGTGCTGCTTGCTTTGCAGGTCGAATGGCTGCCTGAGAGGGAATGCTCCTGGAGCCGGGCTGGGAGTGCAGCCTGAGAGCATTGCAGGGACTATGGCTGCCGTTCTCCCGTGGGCCCCTGTTGGATTGCCACCCGCCTGAAGGAAAGCAGAAGCATGTGCAGAGCCGGGCCTGCTGCTCACCCAGACAGGTGTTGCTGGCAAGCAGCTGATAAAGTGTTCTTCGACGGCGCCAGACACTGCCTTGCTGCTGCTGTGGCGTTATAGCCCTAGCCACTGCTTCTGGGGGAGGAGCTGCATTGAGGAGAAGCAGCGGCATATCCGTAGACGCTCCCTGCTCCCAGCTCCCTGGATCCCAGACCACAGCCATTTCCACGCCTGTTCTCTTGCCCCACAGCACTGTGGTGCAGGAAACCTCCCGGGGTTGGGGTTTCCTCAGCTTTTCTCCAATCTTTCCTAAACCGACTTCCCTACATAATTTTGGGACAGGTTGCGTGAAAGCCCGGGCAGCTGCGACACGGGCGGGAAAGTTCGGCTTTTCCTGGTCCCGCCCACACAGCAGCCATCTCCCCTGCACTTCCTCGTGTGGCAGCACTCCCCTCCCCCATGTCTATCAGGTTATCTGAATTCCCAACTTTGGGGTTTTTTTTCAAAAAAAGCAGGTCTCTATCTCCTTTGGTTGCAGAGAGATAAGAAGAAAAGCATATATCTGCGATGAAAAGGGATAGAGACTTGCTTTTTTAAAAAAATGAAAAATGCCTATTCAGAGAGCTGGATGCATTATAATGATATTCAATTGCTGGTTTTAAAATAAAGCTGACTAAAGGCATGGTCCTGCTGGTGAATGGGGCAGGGAAACCGTGGGGAAACCTGACATGTGGAAACCCCGTTGCTGCTGCGTTGTCCCAACAGCTGCATGAGCCATCTGTTTTTAAAACTTTTTTATTATTTAAAAATATTTTCCAGAGCTATTGTATTCCTCTTAGAGTAGCCCTTATTGTAGGATACAGCATTGCTTTCGATTACATTCTAATCACAGATTTAGTTTTTTTAAAGCTATTCTGTTACATATTCATAAGCCTATTTTTAAAATATACATAACAGGAAAACAAAATAGGCAGAAGCTTGTGCACAAACGGTTGCAAGGGACCCACAAGTAAATACAGACAAAAGAAGAAGAATCACACTGTGAACAGTTATTGGAAAAGAAGAATCAATACACATAAGCCGGTGGTAGCAAATGCTCTGTATAATTTTTAACTAATAGCACGAAATTTAAAAAGTGTGGGAAATCAATGCATATTATGTTTTGATTCAAAATAGATAGAGAGGGCCATTTTTGACACATTTTCCAAAACAGTCTTTCATTTCTTGTTTTGGCAGAATTTTTTGAGGTGTGTGAGTGTGTAGGATTATGGATATAAGACACAGAGAGTCAATTACACCCTTGGTCTAATTTTGGAGCATCAGTTTTTGTCCTCCTCCTACCTGTCTTGGCCACAGTGATAAGTTCTTATAAACCACACCAGCCTGCCCGCTCCCCTCACCAGCACCCCCCACCAGTGGCCTCAGGTTGAGGCTCACCAGCATGAGGGCATGGCCCATGACTGCCAAAGAGGCACTTGCCCAAGAAGCCATGCTCCGTGCAGCAGTTTCCGGGGGTGGGGTGGGGCTCCTAGCAGCCCATGCCAGGGCTCCATGCAGATGCCCTCAGCCAGCCCTCCCCTCGGGCAAAGAAAAAGAAGTGGTGGAGTGAGGGCCATGCCCCCCCCGAAGATCGGTGCTTCCACGTGGAATACCATTTCATGGAGATCAGAGCACATGTGTGGTGGTACGAGCATGTGCCATCTCTCTTGTAGTACACGGCAGGCCAACAGTCCCAAACAGACTGGCCCAGGTAGCCCGAGGACTGCCTAGGCTGATGAGCCTCCCACTTCCAGTCTCCCCACCATCTCCAGAGGGACCTTTCGGGTGCAGCGAGCGGCCCTTTTGGCCCAGTGTGGAGATGCTGGCCAGCAGTTGTGGGAGGCCACGAGGGCTGCCATGGCAACTGCTGGGGTGAGATTCCTGTGAGCACCTCCCCAGCAGGGCATGCCCGAGAGCCGTTTTCGCCAGGACACCCCCCTCATGTGCATAGAATGATCCTCTGCAGCAACAGGGGAGGGTCTGGGTTGGGGAGCAGGGCACCCCCTTGCACCCATGTGTGCGTAGCCAGGTGAGGGAGGCTGGCCCTGTCTAGCTGGCATGGGTGAGTGTTGTGAGGCTGTGGGTGACGTGCCCGGGGAATGGGCCCAACTCGGGTACAGAAGGTCTGGAAACCCAGGCCCCTCCTGCTGCAGCCCCACTGTGCGTTGTTGAGTTCTGCCGCTGGTGTAGCTCTCCATGAAGGACATTCGGGAGCAGACGGACAGTGCTGCAGGTGCGCGGGTATGAGAGCACGGTAGGCACAGCGGGCCTCAGGATTGTGCTGAAAATAACATTGTAGATTGGGCAGGAGACAAAAATAGAATATCTTATTTATTTTATGTCCGGTCTTACTTTTGTTTGAAATCGTTCAATAGTATACTTATGAACAGGCTGAATGTTAACAAACAACGTAACTTGATCACTAAAGCAAGCAAGAAAATGTAAAGTTTGGAAGGATAATTCTGAACATTAAAATATGGTGGGTGTAAGTCATCCATTGCGGAATGCAGGGCATTGTGTTTCTTTAATAAAAACACATAGATACACGAAGCTGCCTTACTCTGTGTCAGAGCACTGCTCTATCAAGGTCAGCGGAAAGGATTTCCTGTTTTCTGTGGGTTTTTGTTGTTGTTGTTGTTGTTTAAACATCTTGCTTAGGTTTTTGAGACTTTTTTTCCTTTGGGGGGATGGGCTGGTTGGCACTGCCTGTGCTGGCCAGTTAAGAGGCCTTGAGCCACAGATGCAAACCTGACACCGCTTTCCAGGGCAAGGCTTGAAGAGGCTGGCACCCGCCTCCTGGCTTGTTAGCATGTAGCCTTATTGTGGGGGGGAGGGATGAGCTTTTCTCCCCCTCCCTTACCTGTGAGGACAGGCTACGCCTGGGCTTGCCGTCAGAGGTTTTTGGCCCTTTTGATTGGCTAAGAGTTTAGGCTGGCTGCAGGCGGCCAGTCTTGAAAGTAACTGTTTCCTTCCTACCTACCTGCTCCTGTTCCTCTGCCTGGGGGACATTCTTTCCTGGGGGATCTTCCGTTGCTTCTGCTCCTGAAGGCGGTGCAACAAGTGGATTCCTGTGCGAACAACCTTTGCGCTTTCGTCTTTGGGAACTCTGGACTTAAGAGGTAAAGCTCCCTTTGAGACTGAAACGCACTGAAGGTAATCTCTGGAACAAGTCAGGCACTTCGAGAGACTGTAGCCTAGCATGACTAATCTGTTGTTGTTTTGTGCTTCTTTTGTTTGCCGTTGCAATTTTCTTTACTAAATTCCCTCTTACATTGGTGGAGAGTTATTAAGAGCTGTGGCTTCAATCCAAATCCAGTTCTTTGGCCATTTTACCACATGTTTCCTGGTTAATTGATTTTGTAACTCAGCCTGCTGGGTGCCTACCTTGCAGGGCTGACTTTTGTAAATTTAGTGCCCTGAGGGCTGGAGGCCTGCCTCTTGGACTCGAGTTGTGGGGTTAGTCAGAGAGGCTGCTAGTGGCTTATTTTGCTGGCAGTGAGGCTTCACTCGCCAGTCCTTTTGGAACTTTACCTTGTAACATCACCAAAGGTGACTGGCAGCCCCTGGGTTAGGGATCCTAGACCCCTGGTGGGGGTGGGGGGATCCCTGCCCCTGCTCCCCCACCCCGCCCCTACTTACCTAGCTGGCAGGGGGGGCGCGCACCTCCCCTGCGGGCTCCTCCACGGCACTGCGCTGCCGTGTGCAGCAGCCACTGGGCTCGGGCCCATTTTGGCCAGGATTGGGGCTGCTGTGGAGCATGGGAGTGCTCCTGTGCTCTGCAGAGCCTGAAAATGGGCCCGATCTGTGGCAAAATGGGCTTATTTTCAGGCACTACGGAACACAGGAGAGCTGCGCTCCACGGAGCTCCAAAACGGGCCTGTTTTGGTGTGAATCGGGCCTGTTTTGAGGCACTGCAGAGCGCAGCGCTCCTGTGCTCTGCAGCGCCCCAAAATGGGTCCGTTCTGCCACGGATCTGGCTTGTTTTCAGGCACTGCAGAGCACAGGAGCACTCTTGCGCTCTGCAGTGCCTCAAAAACAGGCCTGATCTGCACTCAAATGGGCCCGTTTTGAGGCAGTGTGGAGCACAGGAGCACTCCTGCGCTCCACAGTGCCTCAAAACAGGCCTGGTCCGCGGCAGAACGGTCCCGTTTTCAGGCGCTGCGGAGTGCTGCAGCGCCTCAAAAATGGGCCCGTTTCAGCGCAGATCAGGCCCGGTTTGAGCCCCTGTGGAGCGTGGACGTGCTCCCAGGGGCTGTGCGATGACGTCACTTCTGAAGTGACATCATCGCACCTGTGGGGGTGCGCACTTGTGCTTCGCATGCGCACACCCCCTCTCCCCCCGTGTAAGTGCCAGGCCCCTATCTCCCGCCCGGAGGCTGAGGGGGCCCGGCAACCCTACCCTGGGTCCAGGCGGGCTTGCCGGGAACCTCTCCAGTCCTCCCTGTCCACTCTGACTGGCGGAGGCTCCCCGGGGTCTGGGGTTGAGGTTTTTCACACCTCCTGCTGTGCTACCTTCCAGACTAGGGAATGCCAGGGCCTGGACCGGGGCCTTTCTGTGTGCAAAGCAGATGCTCTGACCCTCAGCCCCTGTAGAAGCTTTCTAGTCAAAGACAGCTTGTGGGTTTAGAAATGTTATCCTAATTCAGTTCTTGTTCTGGTAGTTGACAAAAAAGTCAATAGGAATTAGGCCTCTAGAGGGCACTATGCGATTCCCTTTGAAATAATTTGACAAAAATGCATGCAGCTGTGGTGGTTTATTATATATCTCTTTAAAAGTACAACTGCTGTACGGTTAGAATACTTTTTCAAGTTTGAAATCAAAACCCCAAACAGAGACTGAATTTTCAAGGGTCACTAAATTCTAGTTTGGCAAGTTTTGTTTGGGGTAACTGGACCTTAAGGAATGAGGACATGTGTGGCAGAACACTGGTTGTCCAGATTTCCTGTAAGGAGCGCAGAACGTAACACACAGCATTTTGGATTCTGGACCTTTCTTGGGATTTTTGTGTCCAGGCACAGCCTGCCTCTCAAGCTTCTAGGCATGCAGCCACACAGAATTCCTTGCAGGGCCTCCGTGTGGGTCTTGGAGAGCGTGCAAAGTCCAGTTGAGAGCAATGGCCCAGCAACAGCAAACACTGTTACCTTAAAGGACGTAAACTGTGCATCAAAGATGAGACAAATATATTGAAAACACGTTTCTCGAATCAGCCAGAGCAGCTTAGTTCCTCCCAAACACAAGTTGGGATTGTTTGCATACACTGACAAGTACAGATGGTGTGCTCTAATGAGCTCTAAGTGCAGGTCGTTTGAGAACATTCCAAGGTTTGCACATGCCGTTACTCCTAAAAATAAGCCCCACTCCCTCTCCACCCCCCACGTAATGATTTTTTTCATGCAAATATGGGCTTGTTCATTTCATCACAAGATTCTAATTCATTTCATTTCTTATTCATTTTGGAGCATATGCAAACTTGCGTGTGTAATTCATCAAGCATGGAAGCAATCTTTTACATTCTCATCACTGGTGACATTTTTAATCAATAAGTCCCTGCCTTGCAGTGATTAAACTTCTCTTTGAATGGAAAGCCATATAAGGCTCTCCAATGCTAGGAAGCAGTATTTTTTTTAAAAAAAATCTAATGAGTTATAAGGTATTCCATGCACTGTGAAAGCTCTTTGAGAAGTCCTGCATGCGGTTAAAGAACAGGAGTATGAGTGGGAATGAGGTCAGTGTTGAGCCTGAAGCAAAAGTGACCACGGATTTCCATGCAATGCACAGGTGCTCCGTCTACATCTGTCCACAGGTAATGTGAACACTTGTTAGAAAACACGTATCAAGCAAACACTGACTGAACTCCTTTTATCCTTAGATACATTGTTTAACAAACACCTGCCTCTAATACACCTTGGCCAGGAACAAGACCCTTCTTCCAAGGGAACTTGCATAAAATAGATCGAGCAATGTTAGCCCCTCCCCCATCAATAACTCCCACAAATCCCCTGGCCCTGTGAAGTCAGAGGAGAAGAGAGACTCCATCTTTCATAGCAAACCAACGAAAATCAGACAGCATGCAATTAAGGAACCAGCGCATGAAGAAGAAGCCTGATTCACATGGGGACTGGATAGGCTCACATGCTTCTCCAAATAATATTTCATTTGCAGAATATGCATTTATGCAGATTTTGGGATACTGATGTAGGAACCCAATTATTATGGAAGAGAAATCTAAGGAGTAATACATATTATACACAGAGCCAGTATGGCCTGTTTATTTAATTTAAATGTATTAAAAATATTTATATGCCCATCTTTCTCCTGGGAATCCCAGGAACCAAGGTGGGTAGTGGTTAGAGTGTCAGATTATTATTTTTTTCTTAACAAAATGTATGTCCCACCTTTCTGCACTGATTAAGTTCGCCAAAGTGATTAAAGCCAACAAAAACAATATCAATGTCAGTTAAAACAATTAAACCAGAGCTAAAAACATACAAAGACACAAAAACAACAATCAATAAAACCAGGGCTTTTTTTCAGGGGGAATGCAGGGGAACGGAGTTCCAGAACCTCTTGAAAAGGGTCACATGGCTGGTGGCCCCACCCCCTGATCTCCAGACAGAGGGGAGTTGAGATTGCCCTTCACACCGCTCAGTGGCACGGAGGGCCATCTACACTCCCCTCTGTCTGGAGATCAGGGGGCAGGGCCATCCATGTGACCATTTTCTCCGAGGGCAACCCACTGAGTTCCACCACCTCTTTTCCCAGAAAAAAGCCCTGTTCAAAACAATTAAAAACACTGGGCATGAAGTAAGGATCACTGAGGGAACACTAAATGAAACAGGAAAGTCTTCACCTGCTGGCGGAAAATGGAGACAGAAGGGACAGACAAATCTCCCTGGAGGTGGGGGGAAGAGTTCCAGATTAGTGTCTGTGAGACTGGGCTTCCAATCCCCACTCTGATATGGAAGTTTGCTGGGTGCCTATAGGCCAGTCAATCATGCTCAGTCGAATCTACCTCACATGGCTGATGTTGTGAGAGTAAAATAAAGGAGTGGAGACTGACGATGTAAGTTGCTTTGCCCTCAACTAGGGAGAAAAAGCAGGTATACATATATCTAAATAAGTAAATACATGTGGACAGGAGGAAGGGGTAGTAGCCAAGTTGTTATGGCTTTGGGGCAGAAGTCTGAAACAATCTAATAATAACTTTGCAAGTGGTTACTACCAGTATAGCAATCCAAAGTACAACCTCTTTTCTAGAGGTAACTTACTTTAACAATACAGCTCATTTGGCCCACCAGCCTTGAGCAATGCCACACTAAATACAACTACAATAAGTAATTTTAAAATAAGCTAAAATGTTCTAGAGGCAGCATGCTTTGGTGGGAAAGGGATGCCCTGTGGGCGTCTGTATTATTTTTTGTCACTTGAAAGCTTCTGTAGATCATTGATCTAACTTCCTGGGGTGGAGGCGGGGAGAAGCCTGGCTAGGTCAGGATGATTATGGAGTTCAGTTATTTAAATGGTAAGACGATGAAACCATAAAAAAGAAGATCAGCAATAGCTGTAAACACTGACCTCAGACTTACACAAAGACAGGCATTAAAAAGTTAAAATTCTACGGGGGGGGGGGAAATCTGTGGAAAAGTCTTCGAAATTCTGCATGAAGAAAAGAGGATTTTTCTAGAATCTGTATAAATTACTTCAGTTACATAGTGTGGTTTATATTGCAAGTTTTATTCCTTTGTATTTATTGTGGTTCCCATATTTAATTTAGAAAATTATTATCTTGCTTTTCAAGTACAAAGTCGTTCTTAAAGCAGCTAACAAAAAATCGTTTTAAATTATAATGAAATAATTTAATAGTCAGCATAAAGAAGTGCAAAGAACTATGCAAGTTATTAAAGGTCCATTCTTGACCCCTGTAAAGTGTATTTGTCCATGCGGCCGCCTGCTGGGATTTCAGGAATTGCTCTCAGAGCCCCCACTCTCCTGGCTTTCCACAAACAATGCAAAACCGAATTAGTCAAAAAGGCTTTTTACTCCAATGTATTTGGGATGACAAAAAACCAAGAGTAAGATTTAAGGTACTATAAGATGAAAAAAGAAGAGGGGGATCGGTGGTGCCAAACATAAAGTCATATTATAAAGCAGCTGGTTTGGCTTGGATTATACACTGGATTAAAAACCCAAAAGACAGAACAATCCAATTGGAAGCAGCTGATCTGTCTGAAGGACTGCATAATTATAATCAGTTATATCAAGTAATAAGCAATGTTAGTGTTAACAATTGTTTTTTTCTCTATTATTACTAGAATAACAAGTAGAAATAGGTTTGAACTTTGCATGTGTTGCTTATTCTGGAGAAAAATTCAATAGCTATTTTAATATCCATAAAGGTCATGACTCTGGTACTTTATATTTCAATAATCCTTGTAGCACATGGTTTCATGTCTGCTTGTCCCCTTCCCCCCTTTTTTCTGTACCCCCTTTTTTTGCTTTAATAATTAAAAAAGGGGGGGGGGAACAAAAAGGCTTTTTACTCAGATAGGAGGGCTGTATTGTAGGGAGGGGATCTCAGATGATCCGTTAACGAGTTAGGAACCAGAGACCTCACCACTATGTTGTACTGGATTCCTACTAATGCTATGGCAGACTATAAATGTCATATACGAACAAACAAACAAACTTGCCTTTTAAATAAAGGATAAGCTAAGCTCTTCAGGAAGCATTGTAGTGTAGTGCCCACTACAAGTTTTTTCTTGAGCATACACAGCCCTGTGTATGCATTAAAAGATCCTCAGAAAAATTACGAGTTTCCTTATAATAAATGGGTGTCGTGGCATTTTTTTATTCCACTGGAAGCTTTTATGGACTAGACCCCACTTCCTCCGATACTGAGTGTGAATCCTCACAACAATTATTTTAAGGAATAAGACGAGGAGGAAAAACCTGCTGGGCCAAGAGGCTATAAAATGCAAGAAGTACTGGATGAAATACAGTCAGCGCTAGACATGGGCACAAACCACAAAAACCCCGAACCACGCAGTTCGTGGTTCATGGGTTTCCACGAACCAGGAACCACAAACTCCCACAAACTGGGGCAAGTTCCCGAACCAGTTTGTGGTTCGTGGGGTTTAAATGCCCTTTTCCGGCTGCTTAGCAGCAGGGAAAGAAGCAGTTAATTGTTTAAATTGCCTGCCTCTAAGCATCTACAAAGTGAAATTCTGATGTTTTGCAGAATCTCCCTTCCTGCCCCTCCTCTCTTCAGATTTCTGTTTGATCAAAAAGGGACTGATAAGAAACTGACTCCAGATTCTTTAAGAAGGGGGGTGGTGCAGACAGGATTGTTGGCTGTCAGTAGGAAACTGTATAAAAAGGTATTAAAATAATTTCTCTTAAATTTAATCTTAAATATAAGATGGCCCACTCTCTCTCTCTCTTTTTTTGATAGCACATGTGGGAAAAAAACTACTCGTCATTTAAGGCAAATTCAATTTTAGGCTCTACCAACGGAAGTATAGTGTCCAGATTAGTAAGGGAAAAGGGACAAAGGGTTGGAAAACTGTTGGAAGTCTACAAAAAGGGGGGGAAAGGGAGGGGGTTAGAAATTGGGAAATGGGGGAATTGATTGTAATGTGAAATTAAATGATTCTAATCCAATAAAAATTTTATTATAAAAAAATTGTTTAAAGGACCATTTCCTGCCACTTGCAAGTGTCAGGTCCCTTTAAACTATCAGCTGGCAGGTGGGGGGAATCCTCCCCACCACTTGCCAGCTGATAGTTTAAAGGGGCTTACCGCTTGCAAGCAGCGGGGCCTTTTAAATGGCCCAAACCCCACTAACCCCAGCCCCAGCCCCCAACCCCCAGCCCCAGCCCCACACTTTCCTTGTCTTCTCTGCAGCCACAGCCTCTTCCCCCTCCTCCTGCGAGGGGCGGGAAGGTCATTTTCGGCCTCCTCTACCAGTCTGTGGGCCTGTGCAGCGGGCTGGGGCTGGGGTTTGTGGGATTTGGGCATTTAAAGGGACCTGCCACTTGCAAGTGGCCGGAAAAGTTTAGATGGCCATTTCCCCAGGGAAATGCCCATTTAAACTGCCTTTTAATACAAACCAAACGAATCAGTCGACCAGTTCATGGAAGTTCATGGAAATGAGCTTCCACGAACCACTGGTTCACGAATCACAAACTGGGCTGGTTTGTGGGGTTTTTGGGTTCATATTCAGGTTCGTGCCCATCTCTAGTCAGCACAGGGCAAAGTGCAGTTTAGATGTAGTCCAAAAAGACACAATGACTGTTCACTAATTATAGTCTTAGCAGGAGTATGATTATTCTCCCAAAGATAGACAACACCTTGTTTAAGGGACGGGAGGACATCTTAATAAACCCTAATTCATCTGATTCACCCCACATTCCCCCCTGAAGTTATTTTGCTGGAGAACTGCACATATTATGCAAATTCCCCTCCCCCACTGCTTTTTCAAATAGTCCATTTTTCAGTGTCAGATATGAGGCCATTGATTCTTTGGTATAGGGACTGGCCTCTTTGTTCTATGTAGATAACAGAAGGGCACTGTTGCCAAATGATGCCATCTCTCTCACACACACAGTGGAGGATGAGCCCAAGTGTGCCTATGAAAGTAGCCTTAAAGTCCTTCTGACAAAAGGTATAGGCACAAAGCAGCTATGCCTAAGCAAATTTTGAAATTGCATTGACTTCTGTGGCAGATATATTCCAGCCTGTGCTAAATTCTCCTATCAAAAGCAATGTGATTGCAAGGTGCTGATCTCTGGCTGTTTCTTTCATTGAAAGCTGTTATTAAGCAAGTGCCTTCTTTATCATGATATGTCATCTGTTCAAAATTTAAATGTTGAAACTGGCTACATTAATACTACCCCAGCACTTTACATTCTGGAATCCAACTATCTAAGCACGTGATATATTCGCACATGCTTTATTCAAAAACATAAATATTATTCAAGGTTTTCAAAGGCATTTGGCAAAAATAAGGACACAAGAGGGGTTAGCTCTAGGTAGAATTTCTTTAACATAAATGATGACATCCTTTGGGTTAAAACCTGATTTAAATGGACAACCAATTTCTTGAGTTATTGGCCAAGTCTGGCTATACTGTAATTTCCTGTAGTAACATAAGCATACCCAGAATCCACTAAGCCCGGGTCTCATTTGGAGGGGGAACACGCCGGAACAGCGTTCCTGTAGATCTGAAAAGAGGTCACGTGGGTTTTGGCCCTGCCCACATGATTCCTTTTCCTCCCCGCAGCTGCTTTAAACTCATTCTGCTGCTTTATTTTCATTCGTGACTCGTGAGTGAGTGCAAGCCGGGCTACTGGGCCTGGATCTCCAAAGGAGGGTAAGCTGCTTTAATTCATTCTGCTGCTTTATTTTCATTCGTGACTCCTGAGAGAAAGAGAGAGAGAGAGAGAGAGAGAGAGAGAGAAAGAGTGCAAGCCAGCCTAGTGGGCCTGGATTTCCAAAGGAGAGTAAGCTGCTGCTTTAAATTAATTCTGCTGCTTTATTTTCATTCATGACTTGTGAGTGAGTGTGTGCGTGCATGCAAGCAGAGCTGCTGGGGTTGGGTCTCCAGAGGAGAGTAAGCTGCTTTGAGTTCATTCTGCTTTATTTTCAGGAATCTCCAGGAAACCTGGAGATTTTGGGGGAAAGGGGTCTGAGGGGTGGGTGTTGCCTTCTGACACAGTTCCAATGATGTCAGGGGGTGTGGCATATACTAATGAGATATGCTAATGAGTTCCTGCAGTTTTTTTTCTACGAAATGACCCGTGACTAAGCCAATGACAAGTCTGGCCATAAGTCATAAGTTAACCATTGGTTAACTAAGTCACAGTTTTGTCTTTCAAGATCCATCATTTCAAGATCCATCATATACTCATGCTGACACCAAAAAGGCTGTTACTTTCTCAAAAAAGCTGTTACTTTCCCAACTTTAAGACTTGTTGTAGACTGGGTCAGCCCAAGTAGAGTAGTCAAAGTCTGGTTCAAAGTCAGAGGACGTCCAAAGCCAGGGATGACTCCAAAGTCCAAAAGCCAAGTCAGGAGGTCTGTAGGTCAGTTACTGGTAAGGTCAGGTCTAGATGCAGGCAGAGACAGGGCACAGCCACAGGAGCAAGACAAAGTTCAAGGGAGTTGCAGGAGCAGGAATCCAACATGTTGCTTCCACACTTCCTGGTCTTCTGCAGCTGGGTTTTATAGTAAGGCTGGGCTTGCAGCCAGCTGCTTTGGAGCGATCCTGCGGTTACTTCTCATCACTATCCACAAGCAGCTGGCGTCGACCCAGGAGGCATGCGCTTTGCTGTCTCTCCTGCAGCCCCACATGTTGCCTTTTGTCTACGGCACTCTCTGGGTGAAGCTGGAGGTTTGGAAGTCCTTGGCTGTGCTTCACCTGTGGTGTTAGAGCTGGAGGGTGTTAGTGCCTCTGCCTCAACTGCTGGCTGTGGATGCTGATCAGCCAGCAGTTGTTCTTCCTGATCCCTGGCCTCTGCTGAGTCAGGGCTGGCTACACGAGGGTCCTTTCCTCCTGAGGAGTCCTCACTATCACTAAGCCCCATGGCATGACTTTTCCTGGTGTTAATTTTCTGACAAGAGTTTCTGGATGAGGCAAGAATACCTCGGGGCATGCCCCCTTCAGATTGCTTCCCCAATCCAAAGGCAACTCAAAGGGAGATAAGAGTGCTAACGGTGAGCAGGGAGCAGCATATATGCAAAGCTCCACTAATTTGCTGGTAAGGACAAATATGAAGCACTTGGGGCACATAAACCACAGGTTCCAGTGTCTCTACACTAATGTGCAAAGCATGGGAAGCAAACAAGAGGAAATTAAAGTCTTAATACAGGAAGGGAATTATGACCTAATAGGCATTACTGAAACTTGGTGGTATGAGACACACAACTGGACTATTGAGGGACACAACTTGTTTAAAAGGAATCTTACTATATAATTGAGTAAGCGTATTTCAGACAACTCACTTTATACCCTGCTGCACCACCAGAGGGCGCTGCCATGGAGGGAAGCCTAGGCAAGGCCCCATGTCCCTCCAGAAAACGTGCCATGGTGGGAAGCCCTGGCCAGCAACAGGATGGGAGCAGGTGGCAATGCCTGCCTCCTGCCTTCACTCAGCTGGTATTAGGAGCGGAGCAAGTGGCAATGCCCACTGCCACCTTAACACAGCTGGTGGCAGTGGGCATTGTTAATTAATCTATAGGGTTATTTGGGAAAATATTAAGCTAAATGTATTTAGATAAAAAAAATGGGAATGATAAATGAATGGTTAGAAGAAATGTATATGAGCAAAAGAAATATGTTCTGATGGCTTTTTAATAGCTTATTAATAGTTATAGAATTGTATTACGTAATGGTAAGTTAGGATTTTACCTCTAGTTAGTAGGGATAAAGGAAAAGCAATATAGAACAAATGATAAGAAAATACGGGACCGTAGTGCTGTTGGGAGTCTGCACAGAAAAGGGGGGAGGGGAGGGGTTGGGATGCATCTAGGGACAAAAGGGGAAATGTATTTGTAAGATATGAATGAATTGTATGTCAACCCATCCAATAAAAATTGTTTAAAAAAAAAAGAGAGAAGTTGGTTTCTTCTTCGTGGATGCTGAGAAAGCATTAGATAATTTGAACTGGGACTTTATGTTTGCCACTATGGAGAAACTGCAAATGGGAGAAAAGTTCATCCGTGCTGTGAAAGAAATCTATAGGGACCAGAGTGCAGCAATTGTGGTGAATGAAGATGTGACTAAGAAATTGACAATAGGTAAAGGTACTAGACAGGGTTGCCCGCAGTCACCATTGTTGTTTATTTTAGTTTTGGAAATATTGATGATTCAAATTCAAGAAGATGATGCAATCCGAGGAATAAAAATAAGCGAGTTTTCCTACAAGGTCAGAGCGTTTGCGGATGATATAATGTTAATTGTGGATGATCCAATTGAGAATATGCCAAAGGTAATGGAGAAAATTAGGGAATTTGGAGATTTGGCTGGATTTTATGTAAATAAAAAGAAGTCAAAGATACTATGTAAGAATATGACTAAACAGAAACAGCAGGAACTAGAGGAAATAACAGACTGCGAAGTAACGAATAAGGTAAAATATTTGGGAATCGAACTGACTGCGAAGAATATAGACCTATTCAAGAATAATTATGAGAAACTGTGGACTCAAATAGAGCAAGATTTGATTAAATGGTATAGGCTGAATTTGTCATGGTTGGGAAGAATTGCAGCAGTAAAGATGAATGTATTGCTGAGAGTGATGTTCCTGTTACCAACAATTCCAATTATTCGTGACTCTAAACAATTTGAAAAATGGCAAAGGAAAATATCGGATTTTGTGTGGGCAGGCAAGAAGCCTCGGGTGAAAATGAAAGTATTACAGGATGCTAAAGAGAGAGGTGGAATGCAGCTGCCCAATCTAAGATTATATTATGAAGCAATTTGCCTGACTTGGATAAAAGAGTGGATGACGTTGAAGGACTGCAAGCTACTGGCTTTGGAGGGATATAAAAAATATTCGGATGGCATGCATACCTGTGGTATGACAAAGTAAAAGCTGACTCTATGTTCTTACACCATTATATTCGGAGAAGCCTTTTTACAGTCTGGAAGAAGTATAAAAATTACTTGAAGGACGGAATTCCCTTGTGGGTGGTTCCGTTTGAAGTAATAGATCCAAGGACTGTCGAAAATGAACAACAGTGTTTAACATATAAGGAGATAACATTACTGGAATTCTCTAAATTAAGAATAAAGACGGAAGAGGAGCTGTCCTCAAGTTATGGATGGTTTCAATATAGACAGATAAGAGATCTTTATAATTCGGACTGTGTGAAAGGAGGACTAAGAACGGAGAATTCAGAATTAGAAGAGGTGATTCTTCAAGAGGGTAAAAAGGAAATTTCAAAGATTTATAAAGTACTTTTAAAATGGTATACAGAAGATGAGACAGTTAAAGTTCAAATGGTGAAGTGGGCGATAAATTTTCATAAAGAGATAACAATGGAGGCGTGGGAATACCTGTGGAAAACGACCTTGAAGATCACGACATGTACAAATATTAAAGAGAACGTTTATAAAATGATATATCGTTGGTACCTGACACCAAAGAAAATTGCGTTAGGAAATACTAATATGTCAAATAAATGCTGGAAATGCAAAAAGCATGAAGGAACTTTGTATCATATGTGGTGGACTTGCGAGGTAGCTAAGCAATACTGGGGAGGAATAATAGAAGTGATTAATGAGATTTTACAATTTCAAGTTAACAGAAACCCAGAATTGCTGCTACTGAACTTGGGAATGGAAGATGTTCCAGCACAATATAGAACATTGTTATTCTATATGACAACAGCAGCTAGACTTTTATATGCGCAGAAATGGAAATTGCAAGAAGTACCAACTATTGAAGATTGGATTTATAAATTGCTGTACATGGCTGAGATGGACAAAATGACAAGGAAGCTTAGAGACCTTGATCCAGGACAGTTTAACATGGATTGGGAGAAACTGAAGCAATACTCGGAGAAAAAATGGGATGTGGAAGGAAAACTGTGGCAGTTCGAGAATTACTGAGACTCTATAAAAGAAGAGAGAAGTGGCTTTACCGGGAAAGGGGGATTTAACTATTAAATTCTAAGCTATTATTAGGGTTAAGATAATTTTTTTTTTATACACAGTATTAAATAACAGATGCATTAGTATGAACATATATTATGAATATATACAAGCATGCTAGCTAGGTATTTTTTTACTGTAGTTAAGTTTCTAGTATAACAGATACTTTATATAATTAAAATAGATTGAGAATAAGAAATCTTTAAAGAAATATATAGAATATAAGTTAAATTGATTAACTTATATGGGGGAGAGTAAAGAGATTAAGTAAGGGAATAGAAAACGGATAAAATGTTATACTAATAATATAAAGACTATTAATATATGCTAGCAATGTGTTATTTAGAATATAAGATTTAGTAAAGGAGGGGTTAAAGGAAATTCTGTGTTATAAAAAATAATAAGCTTAGAAGAGAGTTTAAGTGTATGCTTAATAGATTATATGAGGTATTAAGTAAGTAAGTAATAAGATAGACAAAGGGTTGGAAAACTGTTGGAAGTCAAACAAAAGGGGGGAGGAAAGGGAGGGGGTTAGAAGAAACAGCTTCTGATGGGAGTCTCAAGCATGGGGGAGGCTTGCAAAGAGGAAGAGTAACGACCTGCTTGGAATTACAAAGCTACAGATGCGAAAGGAAAAGTCCTGCTGAGTGAGTAAAGAAAATAAAGTTTCACTAAGATATAAAGTTCATCAAAGACATAAAGGAAGGGGAAGGGAGCGGAGGACAGTACTTATGGTATGACGCGACAGGAGAGACTTGGCCGAGAGCAGAAAACGAAAGAGGCTGAGGATAAACTGAGTATACGAGGCAGATTGGAGAAGGAACTTGGGGAAAGCCCCTTTGGAGTTAAGCAAAGACAGAAATTGCCAACTGGATTAAAAAGGGAAGAAGCGGCTGGACATCCCTCTTACCTTCAAAAGAAAAAAGGGTGAAAGAAAGGGGGGTCTCTGGGAGATCTGGGCAATTAACAGCGCAATCCTATGGCCGGCCCCAACGCCGGCGCGGCTGCACTGGTGGTGTGGCGGCGCCGCCGGGCCGGATCCTGTGCCAGCAAAGTGTGGCCGCAGCGGCGCCCACAGCGGCGCAGAGATGCAATTTTGGAGAACCAGAAAGTGTTGTGGGCGGGTCTGATGCACGGCCGCCGCCAGGCGCAGCCAAAGGGCGCTGTTCCTGACAAGCGGCAGGGGGAGGGGCCAGGAAAGGCGCAGCCTATGGGCAGCACGCGATCCCGGCCAGGCCCCAGAGCAGCAGGCAAACCGCGCCCATGCCGGCAGACTGCCTTGGCTCGTGCGTCGGGCGGGGCTCGCAGTCGGGAAGGAGAGGGGTGGGTGTGGTCTGAGGAGCCTCTCCCCCGTTTGCCCAATGTAGCACCAAGTCCGTGGCGGCCGCGTCCAGAGAGGTTGGCATGGGACTGGCAGGCGCCCTGCCATGAGGAATCCAGGGCAGCAGCCAGTCTCTGGCAGCAGGTGACAGCCCCCAAGTGGCGCCGAAGGGGAGGGCTGGCCTGAGGCCACCACCAAGAGGCAGACACAGCGGGCCTGCCCCCTCGTCCCCATCCCAAGGCAAAGAACACAGACACCCATTGCACAGAAATCAGCCTTTATTATTATATCATCCCACCTCCCCCAGCAGACGTGAAGAAGGGGAGGCGTGTAGGAGAGCCGCCTGTGCAGCAAAACACCCCACCCCACCCCCAAGGCGGCAGCGGTGGTCACCGGCGAGGCCGGCGGCCGGACCCCCTTGGCCGTCCACGGGCCTGGCCTCTCGCACGCAACTGGGCCCGAGGGAGGGGTGCCTCTGGGGCGGGTGGAGCTGCTGCAGCGGGTGGGGCCGGAGGGTCGAGGATGGCAACGAGCCGCCCGAGCAGGGCTTTGACACGGACTTGAGAGGTACGGAGCCCTTCCCCCACTTCCAGTACCGCAGCCATGAACTCCCGGCCGCGGTTGTTCGCCTCCTCCCATGCAGCGTGCACCTCTAGCCGCTCCCTCTCAATCGCCGCCCACATTGCGGCTAGTGTCAGGGGAAGCCGCTGGGCAGGGCGGGGGCCGCGAGCCCGTGCGCCTGGAAGGACCCCCTCCATGGGCCCCTCCCCCTCAGAGGTGGAGCCAGGTCCTTCCCGCACACGGCCCATGGCACCCGGGGGCGGGGGGGCTGGAGGGGATGGTGCTGCAGGCTGGGACAGCTCCTCGAGCGGCTCTGTCGATGAGGTGTCCTGAACCGGCGGAGTCCTAGGGCCACCTTCACCCTCCACTGACACAGGGAAGCCGAGCGACTGCAGGAGAGCCGCTCCGGCAGCAGAGGTCCTCCGGGAGGGTGGCAGCTCGTGCAGCTGGGCAATCACCTCCCCGCCTATCTCCAGGCGCATGGTCCCTGCTGGAGCGAGACATGGGTGGGAAGAGGCCCCAGGGAGGGAAGAGCAGCGGCCCAACATGGGCTGCCACAGGCCATCGAGCCGGGCCAAGCACACCCATTCCAGCTGCGGCCGCAGCCCCTCGTCTTGAGACCGGTCGGCGACATGAGGGGCCTTGGATGTGTGGCCGAGGCCGGCGGCCGAGCCGGTCCCTGGCCCCACCAGCAGCAGGGCCACAGATACATACCGTGCTCCGGATCCATGCCCCCCGACGGGCCCGGTTGAGGCTCCTCGTCGCTGGCAGCAGGGGCTTGCTGTGGCGGTGGAAGGGCTGCCTGTTCCTGGGCCCCGCTCTCTGCCAGGGGGGGCACAGACTCCGCTGCCTCTGCCTCCGCCTGGCTTGGGTCTGGACCCTCAGGGGCCGTGCCTACTCACGGGAGAGGCCCTGTCACACATGTGCCACGATCCATGCGTTCCCCCCCCTCGCCTCCCTGAATCCACAAATACTAACCGGGCAGGACCTCAACGCCCAGGCCGCCCACCACCGCCTCCGGGATGACCACTCGCATGACCGCCTCTGGGCCTGGGAGCCCCTCGTCAAGGGCCCGCTCATAAGGAACCCCCTGAGACATGAGGAGGCGCACTCGTTTGTGCGCGGGTCCAAAAGAATCATTCCAGCGCTTCATTGCCGAGTGAGCAGTGCGGGGCGCGTTGCCCACAGCTGAGACCCTGTCAGCTGCCATCTGCCAGAATGCCCGTCGTTGAGACCGGGACGAGGCGCCCCTGTGCGTGCTCAGGGCGACCTCCGCATTCTCCACCACGAGCCCAAAAAGCAGCACTCTCTTGGCCTCTGTCCAGTTTGCCTGGCGCTGGCTTCCGCCGCCACTAGTGCTCTCAGCAGACATGGGGGTAGTGCCCGCTGGAATGTCCGGTCCGCGAGATAAGTGGTGGGAACCAGCCACCTAGTCATGTGCCCACCCATCCCCTCGGCAAGATGGAGGAGGGCACAGGGGGTGCAGGACCGGGAAGGGTGGCTGGGACGGCCCATGCAGCGGATAGAGGACCTGCTCCTGAGTACCACTTGCAACGGGCCGCTGAGACTGGTAGGCCTGCTGCTTCCAGGTGCGTGGGGGGGGGTTCAGGGTGCTGGAACTCAACCTGCGTTCCTTCCAGGCAGGACCTCGATCATCCCCGCCTGGTGCCCGCCACTGCCGCCGCGGCTCCCAGCCATCCGGACCAGCCACCTCCTGCCAGCCGTGTTTGTCCGGACGGCCCTCAGGCGGCGCCGCCTCAGACGCCGCCGCCGGTTCCAGGCCAGGGTGCCATCCCTGCTCCTGGGCGACATGACTTGCCTGGACCGCTTCCGCCTGGACAGGGCAGCCATACAGGCTCTGTGCGAGGAGCTCGCGCCCGCCCTTCAGGGGCAAGCTGCGGCTCCCCGGGGCATCCCCGTCCTCCAGAGGGTCCTGCTGTCCCTCCGCTACCTTGCGACCGGCTCCTTCCAGGGAGTCATGGCTGAGGCCTTGGAGGTCTCCCAGTCATCCGCCAGCCGCTGCCTGCATGCCTTCCTGGACGCCCTAGTTGGTCGGATCCGCGAGCACATCCACTTTCCCACCTCGGAGGCAGAGTTGGCACCCATTCGGGCTGGCTTCTCCTCCCTTGCAGGCTTCCCCAATGTGATTGGAGCAGTCGACTGCACGCATGTGGCCATATGCGCTCCCAGAGAGGAGCCGCAGGTCTACAGGAATCGGCACCGGTTCTACAGTATCAACGTCCAGGCAGCCTGTGACCACCAGGGGATCTTCACGGACCTTGTTGCCAAGTTCCCGGGAAGCGTCCACAACGCACAGATCTTCACCACCTCCGGCCTGA
Source organism: Eublepharis macularius (assembly GCF_028583425.1). Lineage (NCBI taxonomy): Eukaryota > Metazoa > Chordata > Lepidosauria > Squamata > Eublepharidae > Eublepharis > Eublepharis macularius. Next base: position 94,197,435 of record NC_072799.1, on the reverse strand, counting down.
ACAGGCTCCTGTCATCATGGCCTGAGGGGAGAGGCTGGCTCCTAGGTCAGGAGTTGGTGGGGGAGCTGTGAGGGGACGGGGATGGGAAGAGAGATCCTAACACCGCCTCCCCTTGCAGGTGACCGTGGCTATCCATTGCTGCCTTACCTCCTGACGCCATACCCTGCGGATGAGCCCGCCGACAGAGCCAACTACAACCAGGCCCACCGGCGCACGAGGATGGTGATCGAACGTGCTTTCGGTCAGCTGAAAATGCGCTTCAGATGCCTCCATCATACGGGCGGCCGCCTGGCCATGCAGCCGTTCACCGTCGCCAAGCTCGTGGCTGCCTGTGTCATGCTGCACAATATTGCCGTGCGCCAGCAGCTCCCCTTGCCAGCCACAGAGGGCCCAGGCGAGGACCCCTGGCTGCCGCCCGCCGGTCGCCTTTCTCCTGACGCCCCTGCAGAGCCCCAGGAGCATGACCGAGCTGTGCAAGACAGGGTCGCGGAGCACCTGTGGCATGCTGTGCGCTGAGGGCCATGCCTGGCCATGGGGGGCTCGGCCGGCCAAACACTCGCCCTTTACGCCCCTATGGTGTCCCAGGCGGCCCCTCCGAGTCCCCGCTCCCTCGACCCCTGCATGTAGAGAGCATGGGAAAGCCGCCCCGGCCAGCAGCCACCGCCCCCCATGGACGGGCTGCACTGGAAGAGCGGTTAACGAACTTGGCTTTATTCCCAATCGATTCCAGGGCCGCATCAGGCGCCCAGAGAGCAGCTTGGCAACCCAGAACCCCAGCCTCAGCAGCCAGGAGGGTGAGGGCTAGGTGGCGCGTCGGAGCAGGGGGAGGCCAGCGGCCCCGCCACGGCATCCCCGTTACAGAGCAGGGGCCCGGCTGGGGTCCCAGATGCCTGTGCCTGGGATGGCATATCGGCAGCTGCCCGTCCGTCTGCGGGGACGGGCTCCAGCTTCGGCCGTTTCCTGCCAGGCCCCTCCACTGGGTCACCCTCTGGGTCTTCAGCAGGTGGCGGGTAGCGGGGTGGAGACCAGGTGGTGAAGCCCCTCCCAAGTTCCTCCTCATCTGGCGAGGGGCTCCGGGCGGGCGCCGCTGTGGGGGCAAGAGGTGGGGGATGGGAGCGTCAGGGCCCCTGTGGGCTCTGGAGCTGTCGTTGCGGCCGCAGGCCGCCCCACCCCACATGCCCGTGCCCCTCCTGTTGTCGAGACTCACATGGTGCCGCTGCCCGCGCCTGCTGGAATGCCCCGTGAACCCAGTCCATGGCAGACATCCACCTGTCATTGATGGTCCCTGCAGAGGGGGGAGAGAGGGAGGGGGGGCACCCGTTGGTGGCAGCCCGGCATGTGCTGCAAGCACCTGCAACATGCGCCTCGACGGAAGTGGCTGGGATGCCTCCGGGCCCTTACGGCCTGCCCTCTGTGGCAGCGGAGGAGGCCCCCCAGATGGCGCCAAGGACCCCGACTTACTGCGCGCGGGGCCCACAGCCACCTCCTCTTCCAGGAGGTCATGCTCCACCTCGCACAGCGCCGCGTCCAGCCACGCTCGTATGAGGTGGGCCTCCTCCGCACGGCCAGGGAAGAGCTCCTCCAGGTAAACTGGCCGCGCAGTCATCGCACCCTCATCTGCCAGGAGGTCATTCCCGGCTGCCTTGGCAATGAGCTGGGCCCCAAGCCTGGCTGCCCACTGCTCCCGCCACCCGTCGCCCTCCATGCTGCCGGAACCGCTGTGGGTATTGTGTTTCTGTGCTGCCCACCGAACTACACCGCTTGCCGGCATGACCTTGGAGGGTCTGAGATGTAACAATTCCTTATCTTCTGTCTGGCAGCTACATAGGCCAGGGATAGGCTCATCAGAGGCCTCCCGGCTCGGACCTGTGGGTTGGAGGGGAGGGGGCTGCGGCGGTTGGCTTCCAATAGCCCCAGGGCCCTTGTGCCTTTCGAGGATGCTGCGCTGCTCAGGTGCATCCTTGCCACGTGCCAACCCTTGGGCCTCGCCCTATGGCACGCTGCAGGTCTGGGAATAAAGCTTATCTGCCCATGGACCCGTGTCTGCCTGCAATAATTCGGAGACCTGCCAGCCATATCCTGTTCTGGCACCATGGACCCATGACCAGGCCCGCGCTGACAGCACATCCCTTCCAAAAGGGAGGGGGGGGAGAGAAGGACGCACAAGGATTGGCCAGGGGCCACTCTGGCATGTCTTCCATATTGCCCTAACGCACCTGCCCTGCTTGGCATGCCGCCCTGAGCTGGGGCACTCACGCAACCTGCCATCGGGGGGCCCTCCCGGGGCCTGGGGTGGCCACCCAGCCTGCATGGCCTGGCCGGGGGAGGGGCACGCTGTGGCAGCCAGCCGGGGGGCCTCGGGCTCCCGCATTTTGGCCACTTTGCGCAGCTGGTGCGCTCCTCCACTGCCCCTGTGGGCGGGGCCAGCGGCCTTCCCTGCAGGATTGGTGGGGCTGGCAGCCTAGGAGTGGTTCCCCCCCCGGAAGGGCAACGCGAGCGGCCACAATTGCTGAACGCAGGAGACGGCGCCGAGCCAGGGCGGAGCCACACGCAGCCTCGGACACACCCCACCCCTCCCAACAACCATGGCATGTTGGCGTGGGAGGCTGGCAACTGCCCCACGGGATTGGATGCGAGGCAGGACGCCCTGGGGTGGAAGGTGTTGGAATGACCAATGGGGCTACTGCAGACGCCCGAGGGGCTGGATCCACTCTGGGAGGTGGCCGCTCATGGGACTGTGTTGCTGGGGCTGCGGCTGCGATGGGGACGACCCTCCCCAGGCGCGCGAGACCTCCTGCCCGGGATATGGCATCCGCCTGCCACCACCCTGGATTCTCCACTGGTGGGGCTAGGGTTCCAGCGAGCGGACCGTTTCCCCTGCCATCTCCCGCCCCCTTGCAGCGGCAGCTCGCACCACCCTCTCCCTGGCTTATCGGGTGCCAGCTACTCTCCCCACCAGGGATTGATCCCCCTCCCCGCTCACATGCCCCGCCCCAACCCTCTACCTGGCCATAGATGCAGGGGGGTTAGCCGTGTTAGCCTGTGGTAGCGAATTGAAAAAGGGTCCCGTAGCACCTTTAAAACTAACCAATTTTATTGTGGCATAGGCTTCTGAGAATCAAGTTCTCTTCGACAGATGGGTGGTACAGACACTGGTCAAATACAGAGGAGGAGGGGGGGAGGAGGAGAGAGGGAGGGGGTGTTACTGTGAGGGGAGGGAGGGGGCGGGGAGGCAAGACGGGGTGTGTCGGATACATTTGTGGCAATGTGCAGGTGGAGATATGTGACAGGAGTGTTGGGGGAGGGGCGGAGGACGAAATCAGACTCGCAGACACAGAAGACAGTTGTTGTACATCTCGTTTTATTGCACTGGAAAGAGCGGGCTTGCGTTTAGGCTGGCGAGGGAGCCGGAGCATTCCACACAGCCCTCCTTCCCGCTCGGAGGGGCGGGGCTGGGATGCAGGCCACGGCGCGACGGTGCTTCCTGGGCTGCAGCCAACCATCCATCAGAGATGTTTGGGGAGGGCGGGGCGCGGGGGAGCAGCCATGCCCTGGACGTGCCTGCAGGAGAAAAAGACACATGTGGGCTTTACCTCATTCTACTGCTGAGGCAAGCCCCACACTCCGCCATCCGGGGGGGGTTGCACATGGTCGAGGGCAGCAGCTGATGCCTGACAGTCTGGCGAGGATGCACTTGGCCTTGGGAAGCCTTTACCTTTATGGGAGGGAATGAGCTGGTCACAACAAACACCTGGTCACATGTGGTTTTCGAGGTGCCTGCCTCTGAGGCAGCCAGGGGCGGCCATGGTTGCCCCCCACCCCTGCTGGGCCTCACCCAAAGCGGCAAGTGAGCGGGTGGGTTCAGGTGAATGGGCGGTTTTCACTAATCTGCGGAACGCCCCCCCCACCTCCTCCTCACCTGTCAGCGCTCCGTCGGTCATCACCAGGTGGGAGCGCCAGAGTCAGGGCACCTGCAAGGAAACGGGAGAGCATGCGGTTAATTTGCAAAGTGTCATTCCCTTCTGCCACTTCCAAGTAATTGACAAATCAAAGAGGGATATGGAAGGTTAACTATGATGAATCTTTGACATCTGTGCTCTTTGAGAAAGAAGCTTGGAAACGGACCTTACAAGGATCTGGACCGTCCGTTAGAGAATGCAGTCACAGAACCAACTACGTGAACCTATGATTATAGGTCCTTTTGATCTGTGACATTCACAGTGTCTGGAATTACCCTTATACTGTACCTGTATTGTACCTGTATGCAAGGCAAATCGAGTTCTATATGAGAAATAGTGTCATAAGATGCCAAAAGCAATTGCACTTTAATAACGTCTATGATAGCACTTTGAGCACGGGACACTTTAATGAATTGTTTTTAGAACGCATAAGATGCCTGTATAATTGAGGTCTAGGGAGGTTGCAATATATGGTGTAGTATATGGTTGTGTCAAGAGAAACAAAAGAATATACAAATTGTTTATTACATCCCTTACTCTGTATAAACAAATTTGTGAAACAGTACTCAATTAATATATCCTTTATTAAAACAATTGTGAAGACATAATACCACACGGGAGATTCTCTGTTGTGACAATTACATTATCGTGTTGCTCTATTTTGTTGTGCTTAGATGGAAGCAACTAGCGTGCATGAGTCCAGTTAGATGTTGAGTCATTCTTTCTATCATGGTAGAAAGGGAGTTAGGCAGACATTTGCACCTCTTCCCCTTTACGAGAAGTTCCCCCACTTTTTCACAAAGTCCCCCGAGTGCATTCTGCGCCTGCCAACGTGAATGCCCTCAGCCCGTTTTGGTTTTCAAAGGGGCAATGCCACTCAGCACACGGGCAGAGCCTCCGGCAGAGTGCTCACTTACCTGGGGGTTTGGGCGGCGCTGGCCGGATGTTTTGTAGGGCGGGTTCTCAGATGATTGGGTGCAGAGAGGGGGGCTCGTCCACGCCGGGCGCGCACGCTGATTGGTCTCCGGGATAGTTCTCATCCTATGCTCCTTCGGGCCATAGGGGCGGGGCTGGGCGCTCAGAGAGGGGGCTGATTTTTCGCTGTTCCATGGAAGCCTATGGGCTACGCCTTCTTTTTCCGTGGCGTAGCTTTTTTGCGCCGCTGTGGGCGTTCCCGCTTCTGGAGGAGCTTAGGGAGTGGACTAACTCTGACCCCGCCTTGTTCCCCGCCCCCCCTGCATCGGCGTAGGGCTCTATGCCACTCCTGTGCCGCCGCCCGGGCGCCTGTGGCTTGCACCGGTGCTGGCCCACCGGCGGGCCAGCGCCGCGTCCCAGCGCGGGCGGAGGGCCACTTACGCGGGCGTAAGGGCCAGATGCGCCGTCGCAAGCCTTAGTTCGGTTCCTATTCACTTTCCCCGCCCTTCTTAGGATTGGGCTACCCATCTGTTTACCTGTGTTAAATGACAAAAGAGTTTGGCTCATAATCTCTATATAGTATAAGCGTTTAGTCTAAAACTTGTATTTGTTTCCATGAGTTTCCTCCAAATTGCATGATACTGTGGTGTTATTAATGTTAATATGATATAATTATTGCTTAGGTGTAATAGACAGCTTGACAAGGTAATACAACAAGAACATATAAAAATAAGGAGGGTTCATTAGCTGTACAGACAAAACTTAAAGGGTTAACAACAATAATATATACCACTAGAAGCTTCAAAATGAGTAAAATTACAAAACCAAAACCTTTTCCAGGGCAAGCAAAATCTATAGGGACGATGCTGATTCAAGAAGCCTTAAAAGATCTTCAACAAAAGTTACAATAGATGTTTGCAGCAAATATAGCACAGGTGCAGAATAGTATTGCACAAGTATCAGAACAAATTAAAGAGCTAAATGGAAAAGTGGATGAATCCCAGGAACAATGGAAAGAAAACAAGCAAGATAAGCTCAATCTGGCATCTTTAATCCCCAAAGTAGATGAAAGAATAGATACAATAAATCAAAAGGTGGAAAAGGTGGAGACTAGACAGAGAACTTTAGAAGAGGTCATAATAAAACAAAATATAACTGAAAATAAAGAGGAAGTACTGAGGGACATATCGTTTGAGGTGACTGCACCAATATTGAAAAGGGGAACTGGAGAACCTCCAAAAGAAACAGACATTCCCTATAGAGTGAGCCCAGACTCTAAAAGGAAGATTAAACTGCCAAGAGGGGTATATGTGAGATTTACAAAGAGATTTACAAAGATTTACAAAGAGAAATAACATCGAGGGAAATGAGAGATAAAATTGCAAATACAAAAGGGAAGGAGATGAAGATATTCAAGGAGACACCCTGGAGTACGAGGCAGAAAAGAAGAGAATATTACTTCCTCTCTTCATTATTGAATGATGATGCAATTACTTAAAAAGAAAAAATAGACACAATTGGAAATGAAGGTGGGTCCCACCCTACCCGACATATGGATTGAATGGAAATATAAAATAAGAATTTAAATATATTTAAGTATACTGCATAAATATGTATTAATTATGTAAGATCTGATCAATCAGATGGTAGATTAAGCTGGAATTAAAATGAATAAATATGTATTAACTATGTAAGATTTGATCGACCAGGTACTAGATTAAACTGGAATTAAAATTAATAAAATATATTGACAGAACAGGATACACTAACAGAATAAATAAAAGGAAAAAAATAAAATAGACATAACTGGAAATGAAGATGGACTCCGCTCTATAGATGGATGGAACAAAAATATAAAATAAGAACTTAAATATGATTTAGCAGGACATAAACTGATAGAATGAGAAAGGAAATGAGTATTAGAAGTAAACAAGTTGATCTACAGCAATAATAGGATAGCAGTGAAAGGAATATATAACTATGATTGTATAGAAGAGATGGACTGAAATGTATGGTATTTACATGTATTAAGTATGTAAAGCTTGAGTAATCTGTTATTAGTTTAAGTTATAATGAAAACTAATAAAAATATATTGGGGGAAAAAGAGTATGTTTAGCTGGGAGGTGACTGAACAGTGATATGATAGCCTTCTTCAAGCATTTGAAGTATTGGCGCAGAAGATGGGGAAGAGTTGTTTTCTATTGCCCCAGAGGGTTGGACCAGAAACAACCGATTAAAATTAAAGCAAAAGAGTTTTGGTCTAAACATTAGGAAGATCTTCCTGACAGTTAGAGCGGTCCCTCAGTGGAACAGGTTTCTTTGGGAGGTAGTGGGCCCTCCTTCCTTGGAAGTACTTAAGAAGAGGCTAGAGGGCCACCTGACAGCTATGATGATTCTCTGTCTTAATATGAACATAGGCAGACCAAAAGAGGGAGGGCAGGCAGGGGTGTGCTGGTGCTTGGCTCTTGTGGCTCTTTCTTACATGCCCAGGGTGATGCTGGTTGTTACTTTGGGGTCAGGAAGGAATTTTCCTTGGGGGCCAGATTGGCCAGGAATCCTGGAGTTTTTTTGCCTTCCTCTGGGCATTCAGTAGGGGAGGGGAAGCGGGGGGGGGGGAGAGAATAATGAATTTCCTGCATTGTGCAGGGGGTTGGACTAAATGACCCTCAGGGTCTCTTCCAGCTCTAGGTTTCTAAGTTTCTATGACTCCATTCCTGGGGAGTGAGGATCACTGATGTTCCCTGTTGTCCACCAAATGCTTTTGTATCGGCTCCCCTTACCCTGGAGGAGAAAAGACTCAGAAGACTCCGGGGGCAGCAAACTACCAACGTGACACAGTCTGGAGGAAGAGAATTCAGTCAGTGCTCCAAGGGCTCTTCAACAGAGCAGAAAACTGAGCAGAAAAGAAAAATGGAACAATGACGGTGATCGGGCAATTGATCATCTCATGACACTTTTTTTTACATATATTGATTCAAAATTGCTTTAGGTAAGGGCCACAAAAGAGCATTTTCATATTCAGTTTTACACTGAAAATTCCCATGTTTGTGGGATCCGATAGGAGCCAACACAGTGTGGGCCTCTCAATGGCTGTTTTTGGATGCTGAAGAGACAGGATGCCAAACCCATGAGGCTCACAATATCCTTGGGGAAGTTATGATCTTTCAGTTATGGACAGTGATAACGGTTGGCATTTAGGCCATGCATATGAACGGCTGCACAAGCTGCTTTCAATGGCCTGTTTCCAGAAGTGTTTTGTATGTGAATTTGTATACGTAGTGGAGAGCTCTGTAGGTACCACCCACACCCAAATTTTTGGCATGTTCAAAGTCATGCTTCTAGTATCTTCAGGATCAGTGAAAAAGCAAAAGATGAAAAAAGTAATTAATGACATTCTCTTCCTGATTCTACAAAAAATCCCCTCTGGACTTGAGAAAGTATTTGCGGGGTACAAAACTCTTTGTCCAATCACACAGTTTTAGTACAAGCTTCAGACTTACACAGAAGAAAATTTTGTGTGAGAAAAGTCCTTCAATTCAAACAAGGTTTGATACTAAATTGAAACCAAATTGTTTTTGACAAGAAAATAATAGATAAGTGCTCCCTCGTTAGCTGATAATTGGCTTTTGGAGACGGCACAACTGAAGGTTTGATTGCAAGCTAAAACAAAACATGTTGGGCGAAATGAAGGACTACTCTTTGTGCGGCTTAAATACTGATTAGTGCTGATTGAAGTGCCTTGCAGGAAGCTGGAGAAGGGCATTCTGTCACCTCTGAGGAGTCTTACTTGTAGTTAAGAATACAGGTTATTCTCATGATGAACCAAGGCATCACCCGAAAACAGATACTCATTTGTGAACAATATGTAAAAAGATACAGAAGTGAGCATACCATGCCCCAGCTGGCAGAGGGCAGCTGGGTGGTAACCAGAGCTGAGACTTTTCAGTGGTGGCACCTTCCCCTTGGAATGTCTTCCCCCTTGAGGATCGCCTGGTGCATACTCTATTTTAGGTGCCAAGCCAAAATACATTTTACTAAAGAAGTTTTATCTTTTAAAGCTATTTTTATGGCTTCCTTCTAGCCTGAATACTGTTACTTACGAAATTTTAGGCTGCTGTTGTTTTATGATGTTTTTATGCCACAGGTTTGTTTTAATATCAGTTAATACCATTTTTATTTTGTGAGCCACTTCAAATGGGTCTCTGGAGAGGCAGCATATAGATTCTCTAAGTAAACAATTAGTATTTTAAAAATTAGGTGGAAATGATGCTGGTTGGGTAGGCAGAGATCTTGAGGGACGTTGTATTCCCCACTTTCAGTGGAGTTCATCTAACCCTTGCAGACTTAGTTAAGAATCGTGGGGATATACTGGATCCAGCACTACTAAAAGAAAAGCAAGTGTTAAGACTGCTGCAAAACCTGCTTTCTACATACTCAGACTAGCCTGGAAGATGGCTTCCTACCTGGACACAGCTGATCTGGCCACCTAGATCCATGCCATGGTAACATTGAGAGTTGCTTACTGTAACGCATTATACATAAGCCTCTCAAAGTTGACTTGGAGAATCCTGTTGGTGCAGAACATTGCAGCTCAGTTATTATTGGGAACTAGGAAGACCATGAATAACACTCCCATTCTGCAGTCACTCCATTGGCTACCTATTAGCTATCAGGCTCACTTCAAGGTATTAGTTATCATAGACAAAGCTCACCTTGGCCCATTATTTGAGGGACTGCCTCTCTTCCTATGTTCCACCATGGCAGATTCGCTCATCTGAACAGGGCCTTCTGCAGGTGCCATCTTGTACATGGGCAACATCAACAGTTACCTGTATGCATGCATTCTCTGTGGTGGCCCCCACCTTATGGAACAGCCCACCTGAAAGCTCCCACTCTCCTGGCTTTCCACAAACGATGCAAAACTGAATTACTCAAGAAGGCTTTTTACTCATATAGGAGAGCGCTACTATAAAAAGTGGTCTCAGAGTGTTGCATTCAGTAAAGGGATAGGGACTATAGACTTCAGTATTAAGTACTGTCTGTTTCTGAAATATGATCCTACTGGACAGTTTCTATGTTATTTAATATGTCAGTGTCAGAACTGCTTATGCTCTGCTTTAATATTTTTTCAACTCTGTATTGGATTCTTGTTAGTTTTAAATCTCTGCAAATTTGCATTTATATAGTCTATTAAATTCTTTATTGAAATGTGTTTGAAATCAATCAATCAATCAATCAATCAATCAATCAATCAATCAATCAATCAATCAATCAATCAATCAATCAATCAATCAATCAATCAATCAGCATTGTAACATTGTATAAAGGAATCATATACAACCCTCAGATCAGCCTCTCCTCACTGTTCTTCTACCCAGAGGTGCACACTCATCCTCTACCAAAACTCACCCTTTTTCTCTTATTACACCTGTCTTGTGAATGTGTTATCCAAATAAGTAATAGGTTCCTAATTAGTTGGGAGGGGGGTTAGCTTTAAGTAGACTAGTGAGAGAGGGTAACTGGCATTCTTCGCCTATGTTTACAGGGATTATTCCCTTAAAGAACTCTTGAATAAGCCCAGGCAGATGTTCAACCAGAAAGGGCTTTTTTTATTACAAGAGAAATAAAAGGGCAAATGTACTCACAGCACACATACAAGGCCAACTAAGAAAATCAGGGAGGAAAATGGGAGAAAGCAATTTGCGGGAGGTTGATAGTTACCTGTCTTGAAGAACAAAAGGGGTCTGCGGAGGAAGCAAAACAACCAGCGTTTCACAGGAAGAAGCAGCTCAAATGGATTTGGAGGTGCATGGATAGATCCAGAACACACACATACTCACTGGTGGCCAAGGAGTCCAAAATACTTTCCTGGGGCAAGCTGACATCTTCGCCCCAAAACAATGACTTGATGGCTGCCTCTGGAGGTGGACAATGGAGTTGGGAGAAGGTTAATGGGTCTTCCTGAGGTGGACTATAGGTGAAAAGGTGCTTGATGACCCTTTGAGCACTGAATGGGAAAAGCTACCAGGTTTGCTGAACACCTTTGATTAGGGTAGGTGGGTGCAGGGACGTGAGATCGGGCATTGACAAGTAAGTCAGGAGTTTTCTGGGACTCTCATTGTTCTAAGTTATGTCTCTCTCTCTCTCTCTCTCTGGGGTGTGGAGGGGCATCAGTCAGTCATCCGCTCTGCCTCACACTCCTGCCTGGCTGGCATCTGCTCTGGACCAGGCAGTGTCTTGGACTTATGATATATGAGGAAGGGGTGCTTATGGTATTTCATTCTCTTAGCAGTGAGGAGGGATCTGATGGCCAACAATTGGGTTATTGGAGAATGAGGAGGGTTCCCTGTTTGCATGTACTGGTGAAGAGATGCAGGGCTGTTTTGTTTGCTTAGGGCTTTCAATGGGGTTTGCGTTGTGATTGATGTCACTGGGTGGTTTGTTTTGTTTTTATTTGCAGGGTGTTTTTAATGTTGTTCTTGAATGGTTTGTATGCCACCTAGAGATCATATTGGGCAAAGGAGTTATATTTCAAATAAATTGGAGGGGGGAGTTTTGTGCCAGGAAACCCTTGGTTTACTTTTTGCCTCTGCCATTATTCAGGAGGCGCACTATTTATTTATTTAAATTATTTATAGTCTGCTTTTCTTGTTGAGACTCAAGGCGGATCACACAGTGTAGGTCAATACAGTTAACGACAAGAATATTCAGTAAATAATACAAGGATTGCAGGAAAAAACGGGCAGAAATCTGATACAGAGGAGAAGACAGAGCTGAAATGACACTTAACCAAACTGATATGACTGATATGACAAGAAGCAGAAACTGTTCAGTAGAAGCACAGCCTACAGTCTGTCATGTCTATGTACTTCCATGCGTTGGAAATACTTTGACCCTAGCTTCCAGGAATGGGTTGACGAATGCTCCCAAACTCATAAAGGAATTCCATGAACTGTATCCTGACAAACCTGGACCCCTCTAAAGGGAAGAAAGGATCTTTGGGGGGGGGGGCTGAATGTCCTGTCTGTGTACTTCCATGCCATAGTTCTTTGTTTGTTTGTTGTATTGCTTGTTTCACAATATGCTGAAGCTATACTGATTGATTACTAATTACTAGTGCTGTGTGCTCTCCCTGCTCATTCATAACCATATTGCAGATGTTACTTCTTTAGGACCCAGAACGGGCATCTTCAGTTATCTTTGAGAAATATGTGAGTCTCGGAGAGCCGTGACCTTGGGGTGTCTAGGTGCCAGCTTTCACTGCTATTCCCAGATGATGAGAACATTCTATTATATACCTGAGATATAGTCATAACTAAATAGATTCTCACAAGACTCTTGTAGGTTTGTGCTCCAAAACCTTAACTGTCATTTCGAGCGTGGGAAAATCAACTACAACAGAGACTGCTTGATTTGAATTGTCACTTCTGCTAAACTCTGTGATGGAGTACAGACCTGAACTGCACAGATTTGAATAAAGCTACTTCTGCTGGAGCCAACGTGTGTTCACTGTGGATGGGCTTGAGGGGTCTACCTGCCAGGGACTGACACAGTCCCTACCCCTACCCAACAGATCTCTCTGACCCATTTCCTTACAGCACACTACTGTCTCTGAGCCTCAGGTGAGGGCAAGCAATAATACTAACCAAGCTTGCAGAGTCAGTTGTAAGAATATGTGAAATGGTGACTCCTCCATAGTACAAAGACATTGCAACTAATGTACGCTAAAGAAGCAATGCTTGTAGCTACACACTCAGAAATGTTCAGATTTACAGCACTGGTGAGCAGAAGTGGGGCAGGGATCCACCAATACCTCACAGACCAATTTCCAGTGGATTCTTGCAAACAACGCTAGGTTTAAAACATGTTTATTGGATAGGTTGGAAAACATAATCACTTCAATATCTCTTTCTCCTACAAAATGCATATTTCATCCCAACCCACCCTTCCCCTCCCCTCCCTTCTGACCTCCAACAGCACTTATACCCTTTAGTTCACATAGTATTCCCTCTAGTTCTATTATTTCTCATACTCTTCTAAGGTAAAGTTACAGTCATTATGAAATTCAACAAATTACATAATGCTCGTCAAAAGTTGTCCATGGACCACAGTTGGTTCTTTACATCCCAGTTCTTTTCCAAATAATCTTTAAATTTTTTCCAGTCCATCAAAAAATCATTTAAACTTTGTTCTTTTAGCTTTCTAGTTAGTTTGTCCATTTCCACCATGTGCAGAACACTATTATGGTATGAATTTTATTGTAGCATAAGCTTTCGAGAATCAAGTTCTCTTCGTCAGATGCCTGATACAGAGACACCAGTCTCTGTATCAGGCATCTGACGAAGAGAACTTGATTCTCGAAAGCTTATGCTACAATAAAATTGGTTAGTCTTAAAGGTGCTACTGGACTCTTTTTGATTTTGCTACCACAGACTAACACGGCTAACTCCTCTGCAACTATTATGGTACATGATTATAGCTGCAAGACTGTGGTATGCGCAATATTGGAAGCAAGATAAGATACCAGAAATTGATGAATGGATACAAAAACTTCTGCAAACAACGCTCGGTTGCTGGAATTATTGCAAACAGCACTGGTCTAGATGATTCTTGATCAAAGGAACTTTAATACACTTGCAGGCAAGAACAGATTCTCATGTTTACAGAGATTAATCATGCCTTAAGAGATCCTGTCTGTGCGCTGTCACTTTGCAAATTTAAAATACAGTGGTAGATTTGGAAATTCCAGTCCAGACAAGTAGCTCACTCAAAAACAGAGGTTAGCTCTGACTTATTTGCGGTGCCATAGTGATAGATATGGACATTCTATTGTGGTGATGATGGAAATGGAAACAGATATGGAAATTCTACAGTGGTAGATACGGAAATTCCAATCCAAACAAGTAGCTCATGCAAGACTCAAGTCAGCTCAATTCTGGCTTATTTGTTGTGCCGTGGTGGTGGACATGGAAACGGAAATAGACACGAAAATCCCAGTCCAGACAGGCAGCTCATGCAAAATTGAAGTCAAATTAATTAGCTTAATTGTTATGCATTAAATTAGACTAATCTTTTTATTTGCCTTGACTGATCTATTAGACCACGTCAAATATTTTGTAATTGAATTTATTTATATTTTCAATATTTCTCCTTAAAAATAATTTCTAAAATTGAACTACAGAAAACACCTGAAACGTGCCAAAATTAGCTCCCTAATTCTTTAATCCTCACATTCGCCAGTTTTAAAAAAAAGACTACATTTTACTTCTTAAAATATGAAATAATTTACAAGAATTTATGGGATAAAGCTTTCAGCAATATGCAGTACAATCCTAAACATGTATATTCAGAAGGAAGTTCACTTGAAGTTGGTGAGATTTACTCCCTTTTAAGTGTGTTTAGGATTGCTGCAAATTAATAGTGAACTATCCTATTCATCTTTTTATCAAGCAACAGCAACAATTCCACATACTAAACACTAGATGGAACTATTCTGCTGCTTTTATTTGCTGAAACAGAATTCAAAAGACTTGGACGGGGGAGACATTCAGTAGGAGAAGAAAGGTAACAAAGTTGGTAAACAGCAAATATCAAGCTATGAACACACACACAAATTTATTTTATAGTCATATTGGAATGAACACTATTTTGATTTGTGTTTAAATATCTCTTCCCTAAGAAGTCTAAGAAAAGGAGATTGAATTGTAGTTAAATAAAACCCCAGGGCTATGATGTAATAAAGTTTTAAAGCTGAACAATAAGTCTTTCTGCCAAAAGATAGATGAAATATGGAGTTTGAGTAAGAAAATACTTTGGCTCAGGTCGTGCTCTGAATATTAGTTCATTACTGATATTGTCCAGAGCCAATGTGGTCTAGTGGTTAGAACTGGGGCGGGGGAGACCCTCAAATGATATCCGTGGGTGCCATGGCACCAGGTGACACCTTTCCTGGTGGCAGCCAAATGTATTTTGAGAGTGGGCAAGACCAAATAAGGCTTTTGCCAAGTAGGGCTTCTGATTGACTGCTGGATAGCAGTGATTTCAGCTCATGCGAGTAACTTTATTTCAAATACTACATACACGCACTCGCAAAGGAGCCAGATATATACACTCCAAATGACGCCCTCTTTTAGTAGCCCCCCAATGAAAACACAGACAACTAGGATCCTTCAAGGTGGCAATTGGTTCATATCCCGGAGGAATGATTGGCTGCTGCTAACCCTATTTCCCCAACAGGATTGTAGACCTGAGAGGCCCTGCTTTACTCAAAGCTAGCCCAATACATAACACTCAGCACTCTGTGTCAGAATTCCAGATGTGTCCACAAGCTCAAAAAGGTTCACAGAATCACAGAGTTGGAAGGGGCCATACAGACCTTCTAGTCCAACCCCCTGCCCAATGCAGGATGAGCCTAAAGCATCTCTGACAAATATTCATCCAGTCTCTTCTTGAAAACCGCCAGTGAAGGGGAGCTCACCACCTCCCTTGGCAGCGGATTCCACCTTTGAACTACTCTGACCATGAAAAAGTTTTTCCTAATATCCAGCCGGTACCTTTCTGCATGTAATTTAAGCCAGGTGCTTCGAGTCCTATCCTCTGCTGCCAACTGGTACAGCTCCTTGGCCTCCTCCTCCAAATGACAGCCTTTCAAATATTTAAAGAGAGCAATCATGCCCCACCTCAGTCTCTTCTTCTCCAAACTAAACATTCCCAAGGCCCTTAGCCTTTCCTCATAGGGCTCAGTCTCCAGACCCCTGATCATTCTCATCGCTCTCTTCTGCACCCTCTCGATTTTGTCCACATCCTTTTTGAAGTGAGGCCTCCAGAACTGCACACAATACTCCAGGTGTGGCCTGACGAAGGCAGTATAGAGAGGGAATATGACCTCCTGCGATTTTGATGCAATGGCCCTTTTGATACAACCCAAAACTGAGTTTGCCTTTTTTGCTACTGCATCACACTGACTGCTCATATTTAATTTACAGTCCACTCTTACCCCAAGATCTCTTTCACATACACTACTACCCAGAAGCGTATCCTCCATCCAGTATTTGTGCTTCAGACTTTTGTGGCCCAGATGTAATACTGTGCACTTCTCTATGTTGAATTCCATCCTGTTCACAACTGCCCACTTCTCCAGAGTATTCAGGTCTTGTTGAATTTTAACTCTATCTTCTTGGGTGCTTGCCACTCCTCCCAGTTTGGTATCATCAGCAAATTTAATGAGTAGCCTGTTTACCCCTTCATCCAGATCATTGATAAAAATATTGAAAAGTACCAGGCCCAAACCCGAGCCCTGCGGCACCCCACTGGACACCTCCCTCCAATCTGATGAAAAGCCGTTGACCACCACTCTTTGAGTGCGGTCCTCTAACCAGTTCCCTATCCACCGTACTGTCCTATAGTCCAGTCCACAGTCTTCCAGTTTACCCATTAGAATGACATAGGGGACCTTATCAAAAGCTTTATCAAAAGGTTGGTGGCTTTATCAAAAGCTTTATCAAAAGGTTGGTGATTTTATCAAAAGGTTGGGGACTCCTGGGTTAGAGCGTCAGATTAGGATCTGGGAGACCCAGGTTTAAATTTGCATACTGCCACGGAAGGTTCCTGGGTGACTTTGGGCCAGTTACTCACTCTCCGCCTAACCTACACTTCACAGGTTGTTGTGAGAATGCAATGAAGACGAGGAGACTGTTGTAAGCCACTTTGGGTCTTCACTTGGGAGAAATGTAGGATATAAATGAAGTAAGTAAATCATGAAGCTCTTCTGCAAATTTGCTTTTTTTCCCAGCTAGTCTAAAATAGAGTAGCCCCATATTTGGTGTTCCCCTCCATTACCAGCTTTGAAAAGTCTCTGGCTATTTTCTGGTCACAACTCAAGGTGGTGCTTTTAACCTTTGAGCCTTGGGAGGGTCTTTAAAAATGGTCTGATTTAAACTGCTCAATGGGGTGAGGATGTTGAATTCGTAAATTGGTTTTTTGTCTTGCAGGTTCCATTCGTTTTTGTTCTGGGAGCCCACCCTGGAACCGTCTTTTCATGGGGACCCCTATTTTGACCCCCCATTTTGCTTCCAACATGGGCTTAGGGCTGCTACGGAAATATCCTTGATACTGTACAGAAATGTCCTTGCTACTGATTGTACTAATCTCACACTCTGTAATCCACCTTGAGTCTCAGTGAGAAAGGCGGAATATAAATGACATAAATACATAAATAAAAATGGGAGTCCTGCTGAAGTTAAGCGGGTAGCCTCCATGCAGGCCAGGATGTAGCAGGAGCTCAGCCATAGCATAGCTCCACCATCCTCCCAGAGACAGTCATCGCCAGGCTTCTGTTCTCTTATCGTCGCCTCCTCCCGTGAGCAGCAAATTCCAGATCATGTACATCTTCAGTTCGAATACCTTTATTGGCATAACATACATGCACAGTCAGCAAGGAGACAAAAAGAAACATCCATTACCCTGTCGCTTAAACCGTTCCTCTCCTCTTTGACATACAACAAAGAAATTTAGCCACAGACTCAATGATCTCATGGTTATGGGTGGGTAGTAAAAGACAAGTCTTACGTCATTAGATTGACCTTCTTGATTTTGAAGCAAATGTTCTAAATAAACGGCACTAATGTCACAATACAATAAGCAATGCAGGAGAACATGTTCAGTACTTTCTATATTCCCAAAGCCACAGGCACAATACCCAGCGGAGTATGGAATTTTCTTAAACCTCCCATACAGTACCGCAGAAGGTACATCTGTACTATAAATATAGCCCTAAATCCCCAATACTTTGCAGCAGTTCTTCAGCTCCTGCTCTCTGTGCGGCACAGGTCCTCGGAGAGGCAAGCTGGTCTCTGTCTCTACACTCCACTCTTCTCTTTCACATCAGGACTCTTCAGGATTTCCACTCTCCACAAGACAGGTCGGATGCTCTCGTGCCCCCCACCCCCGTTTTCCCATATAGACAGGTAGCTGTTAGGGAAAGGTTTTTGGTTTGCTGCTTTGCAATCTCTGTCTCATTTCTTGTAACAGTTGTTTAACTTGGCTTACGTTATCTCAATAAAGCCCCTTTTTCATTTTAATGGAGCTTATTCTGAGTGCTCTTCTGGATCCAGAGCTTGGTATACACCGGTTAAAGATCCCAAAATAGTACCCCACGGTACGTGGGTTTGTTCCTTGCCAGCAGGGGGACGCCTTTGCTTATTGGGGGCCTTCACGTGCATAGCAACTTGGGTAACAGCAGTTGCTTCTGCAAAGTAAAACAGCTTTATTTTAGATGTTTCTTTCAATACCCTCTGCTAGCAGATTTCAAGCCCAATTTGGAGATTCCTCCGTGTGAAAAACATCTGAAGAATGTTGAGGGAAGCAGAAAGATTCAGTAAGATTCCTCGTGAGACACGTATCCATCCACCTCACCTAAAAGGTCAGGAACAAATCAGGCCCAAATTATTGTTAGATTCCTTTCAGGCTGAACGATCGGTGAGTCAGAAATCTATTGTGTGCTTCTTTTTGTAAAGATAAACAGAGGTGGCAAGACTTACAACAGCTCTTTCAGGCTACAAAAAAATCTGAAAGGGAGACCTTGTTTGGTAAAGAGGCCGAAAGTTTTTTAGATAAATGCACCTGCTAGTATAGAGAGCTTTATTGTTGGTACACAGCACATTTCATTTGTTTTCCTCAACCTGCCAGTGACATAGACTTTGAACGTGTGACAAATAGTCAGACTGAGGTATCCAAATGACATCTCATGTTAGCCTGAAAGACCCCGCCCTCTTTTTAGTTGGCTGAAACAGTCATTTTGGTTTGGGAATGAAGAAACAGATGCAGGGAGAGTTTGAAGTTTCCTTCTCCACGGCCTTGTGGTCTCCACTGCCAATTGCAGGCTCACTGTATGGCTTTTCCAGCACAAACATTCGAAACAAAAAATGTTGTTTGGATATTGCTGCTGGATATTGCCCTCCTCCCTGTTTGTGTATTTATGTATCCATGTGTTAAGTGTGTCCATATATGTAGGGGTGTGAACCAATTTTTTTTTAGGAAATCCAGATCTGGGTTTCAGGAATCACACCCAAATATGGGATTCCTGAAATCCAGGAAAGATTCTTTGATCCAGTTAAGACAGATCAGAGAATCCTGGATTTATTCAGCTTTATTCCCTATCTGGGGCGGGGGGGGGGCGGGGGGGATTTTTCAAGCAAACTCCACCAAATTTGCAGGGAACCTTCTCCTGACTGTCCTCTAAAGACCGCCAGAGTTTCAGGAAGATTGGACCCTGGGTCTAATTCTCTATGCCCCTGAAAAAGGTGCCCTCAGCCACTCTCCATTGTTTTCTATGGGGGGAAACATTTCCAAGCAAGTGTATGGATTTGCCAAGCAGCTCTCAAAAGACTTCACTGCAGGCAAAAAAAGAACTTTATTGAAAAACTGCTAGTATCATGATGAGCTTACTCCATCTGTGCCAGGAATGATGTTCACATGCAAGCATCAAACGTATATAGGCTTTCAAAGCGCGGGCAAATCCTTAGACACTCCCCCCCCCCAGTCTAATGGTTAGCTAGGCTTAGCGGGAAAACATCTGAGTGGGAAAACAGCAGAACTGATATATGGGATTTTCAAGGTCGTGGTGTCTGGGAACTACTGGGTGCAGTTCAGAGGAGCATACAGATAGCAGCAGGAACAAACGCCTCCCTGGCATATTTTCACATTGTGGGTCTGAAAGGCAAGGTAATTAACAGTTGCAGTCCAGTCAAAGAACAGCCTCAGCATCCAACCATGATCATAACATCAAGCATTTGACTGCAAACGTAGCAGCAGGGAATAGCAGGGGTTTGCTGGGTATGGCTGGTGCGGCTGAGCACCTGACAGCAGGCTCTCGGGCAGAAACACTCAGAGGCAAGGCTGCCAGCGGCCAAAGGCCCACTCCCAAATGCAAGAGGGAACCAAACAGAACCAAAGTGAATCAAGGGGAACAACGTCAAACCAGAGAATCATGTCAAAACAGGGAATTCCGCCCAAGCCAAGCTGAAGCCAGGGACAGTGTTGCAACTTACCCCAACTGAACCAGTGTCGCTCATAGAAGCCAGGCAGACAAGGAGAGATACTGCACGGATTGGCCAATCCCTCCCCACTCCCTCTACCCTCTTGGAAGACAAACAGGAGAAGCCGAGGAAGGAGCCAGCCAGATGCAGAAGACTTTTGATTCCTAGATTTACCTGGGGGGCGGGGGGAGGTCTGCATGCAGATTTCAGGATTGGATCCCAGATTCTCTGATTTGATTCTGGATTTAGCCCGATCTGCAAAACCTGGCTTTTTTCTGAATCCTGGAATAGAGGGAATAAGTATATCTACCTATCCAAAGAGTAGCCCAGTCCACAGGAGAAGAGAATAGCTTCAAACGTCCCACGTTCTCGGCAAAGAGAGAGGCTTAGGGTAAACCTTGAGGGTTGAGTTGCAACAGCGCTTTGGCTCCAGTGTCATGAGTCAGCCCCAGCCTCGACTGGCCACCTTACCTACTGCCTCAGAGTCCTCTTCAGAAGATGAGCAGGAAGGGCCAGCAGGATCTTCTCTAGAGCCAGAAGCCCCTGCAGAAGCTATTGGAGAGGAAGAGCAGCCAGAAACCACTGCTGCTGCTCCAGAGGGAATTCAGCAAGAACAGCCAGAAACCTCCACAAAGGCTGTAAGAGACAAAGACTCCCCCAGGGCAAAAGCAAAACCTGAGCACCTGGGGCCAGCTGAAAGGAGGAAACTTAGAGATAAGACAGCTCTGCTGGAGAGACAGAGGAGTGGCCATTTACAGGCACAGCACTGAGCGGAGCTGTTAGAGAGGCAACAGCTGTGCCTCATTAGGACAGCATAAAAGGGAGACGCCAAGGAAACCAAGCGTGGAAGCAACTCAGCTTGCCACTTCCTGCTACCAGAGCCCCTACGCCTGGATGCTCTTGCCTTGTGCCTTGCTCTACTGCTTGATTGGGCTTTGACCCCGGCCTGCCTTTTGACTACTCTTCTGCCTGCTTCTCTCTCTGACTGGCATATTGGTCCTGACACTTAGCCTGACTTCTTGACCCTGGTTTGCTGCCTTCTGGACTACTGACCTCCTGCCTGTTGTGTTCAGCCCTGCAGTACCAGTGAGCCTCCTGCCTGCACTGCCCAGCCCTGTGCGTGACATCCAGTAAGCATGTACAATGTGAATGGGGCCAGGGCTCTACCTTTATAGGTAAAACATGCCCTGAGGTGGGAAAACCCACCTAGCTGTTAGCTCCAACGGCCAGTTCTTGGGTTTGACAAAGAGTTTGATTGCCTTGATTGGTAGCTGCTGGGGTGTGTGCAAGCAAATGCAAATCTTGTTCTGGTGCTGTACAAAAGGGAGAGTTTGTTAATGAAGTCCACCAGAGCTAAGTTGATGAGTTTAGGTGAACAACTGCACAAACTTATGTCATTTGATTAGCTCCTCAATCCAGGATTGGAGATCTCATCATGGAAGGAGGGAAAGGAATGCGTTAAGTGGGGGTGACCCTGCGAGACCTTTGTTGCACTGGATTCCTTAGGGGCTGGAGAGACTGCAAATCCAATCACCTCTAATCACTCTGCATTCCTCTGTGGCATTCCATGCATGCCAGGGTCTCCTGGGAGGGACTCAGCAACTGTTAGCTGGAGGCCCTCTGGCTGCAATACAAGCTGCCATTTTAAATCCACAGGCCTGGTTATTTTTAATATCATGAGCAGCCATGTTAAAATGGCTATTAAAGATGGCGGAGGCCAGGCCGACTGCTTACAGAATGCTTTAAATAAAGAAATATTTGTAAGCATGTGTTTTGTCACTGCCATGTGGTAGCTAGGGGGTGGCCATCTCAAATGGAAGTCAACCTTGTGTGACTGGCTGTAGTGGATGGTTGCAATGGAACAAGTGATCAAGGAAAGTTCCAGTAGTGGAGGGTGTCTGAAAGACTTCCACCAAATCCACTCGGCAAATATTCATTCTTAAATATTCTTAAATTCTTTTGCACTCATTCACAAAAACACACCCACCGAAAAGAGATGCAAAGGGACAGAATACAGAATGTGGTGCAGTGTGTATCAATCCCTTATAATTTTCTATAGCAGTATTTCGGCCTGGAAAATAAATGAGAGATGCTTTTAAAAAACAGAACAAGACCTTCTTCCCTTGCTCAGACCTCTGTGAGGTTTGATTAGCCTATACCTATATTTTGCAAGCAGAAAATGTATAGGCTTCTCCCACTCTGCTTTTACTTACTGCTTGATGCTTGCTTATTCTGACAGAATTACGATCAAGACTGACTCTTCTTGGACCTTCAGTGCCAAGTAAAGAGAGCAGGGCTGGGGGGGGGGGTCACCAAGATGCAGGTGATACCCAGCTCTACTTCTCCCCCCCCCCCCCAATTCCAAGGATGCTGTTCATGTTCTGAACTGGTGCTTGGAGTCAGTAAGGGGACAGGTGATGGTGAACAAGCCGAGAC
Source organism: Eublepharis macularius (assembly GCF_028583425.1). Lineage (NCBI taxonomy): Eukaryota > Metazoa > Chordata > Lepidosauria > Squamata > Eublepharidae > Eublepharis > Eublepharis macularius. The sequence continues at coordinate 94,175,089 of NC_072799.1, read as the reverse complement.
TGAATCCTTACAGGACAAAGGTTCTCTGGGTTAGCAGAAAGGCACAGCATAAACTTTAAATGCCATCAGCTAAAGAAGCTCACCTGGTAAGTACATGAGAAAGGGCCTTCGGCGGAGGGAGGGGGGACACAGCATCCTGAGAGAAGTGCGCCTGGCCCTTTCCCTATTGTTCTTCAGGAGGCAGCTGAAAATGTTTTTATTGAAGACTGCTTTTAATTAACTTTGTTTTTATGGTACTGGCAGTTCTAAACTGTGTTGTTTTTATCTGTGATTATTTTTATTTATGTTGTAAGCTGCCTTGAGCTCCTGCATGGTTGAGAGGAGACTAACAAAAGTTCTGAATAAATGAACAAATATTGCCAGTAAAAGCTAGATCGTAAGATCTTCTGCCAAACATGTGAAGCAATCCTGAGCAACTACTGCATAATGACAAAACAGGGTATATATCTAGGAACGTCTGCTCAACCACAAAGCAAACTCTGGAGTTTCGGAAGCTTGGGCAAGGCACCCTTAGTGGGTGCCCTTCATTTGGAAAGCAGGGTGTGGATAAAAAGAATTCTGGCACTTCCCCTAGAACTTCTTGAACACGGTCTGCAAAGGAAGTGCAGATGAACTACTTGAGTAGGGGGCCTTCAGTGATCTAGGGGAAAGCAGGGTGCTCCATCATGCCACCTCCTTTTTCATTTTGCAAGGTCACTAGCTGTACTACCCGTAGGCAGTGAGCCAGCTTTGTTTTTTGGAGTGGCTCTGGGCTAGCAATGTTATAGATACCAAGTTCATAGCCCCATTGAACGCTTAGAACCGAGCAGTGATTTGGTGAGGTCGTAGCAGAAAACTGCTTGTATTTCTAATTACTGTGCAACTATTCAAGGAACAAGAGTTTGTCTATAAAATAAAGGAGAGGCTAGCACAGAGTTTAGAGTACCAGACAGGACTCTGAGAACTGGGTTCAAATTCTCCGCTCAATGCCCTGAACAGACTAGAGCCAATTATTCTTTCCCAGTATAACCTCATTTGCATGGGATTTACGGGGCTAATTTAGGAAGCAAACTTGCAGCACAAATGTAAATTAAGAAAAATTCTTTACACCAAACCTTTCAACAATTAGAACAATGCAGCTTTTTTTTGTTTAACCAAACAAACACAGAAACTTGCAGCCCGCAATGTGTCACGTCTGCCAGCATACCTGCCCTGATTGTGTTCAGCATTTCATGATGGCCAATGCTGTATGGTTCTGGTTACCTGAATTATATGCTGTAACTCTGCGTGCTCATCTGAGAGTGTCTTAACTTCTGATATTAAGTGCAGGGGAGCCAGTGGGCCCCCCATTATCTGCTGCAAATATGCGCCTTCACTTTTCACAGCAAGTGTCCTTGAAGGAGCTGCTAGCTGCAAACATTGTCGCTTTCCCAGGGACAGATTTCTTTTGTACTTCATGTAGTCTAAACTAGTTTGTTCCCACGCAACCTCTTTGGGGTTTCGCGCCAGAATGCCACTGGACCCAGGAGAGCGGGAAGTTTTCCTATACTAGCCAGACCTTTGTTTGAATTGTCACTTCTGCCAATTTCTGCACCTTCGGGTGAACACCTGTACTGAATGGATCTCAATAAAGCTGCTTCAGCTGGAACACCCGTGTGTTAACGGTGGCGGGCTTGAGGGACCCGCCTGCCAGGGATGGACACAATGTCTTTAAGTTTAGTCAAGTGGCTGCTTGTCTCTGAAACCACCCAAAGTAAGCAAGTTCAACATTTCAGATGCCGCCAAGTTCTATAGTCCTTTGCCACCCTCCCTCCGATTATAACACACATATACTTCCAGTCACTACTGTTCACACAGAGTGTGTTTCTGATGCCCTTATTCAAGGTGGTAAGAGCATCTAAAGTGTTACCAAGCTCCCAGCAGCCAGCCTCTTCCACAGCTGCCGGCTCCAGATACTAACTCCTCCCTCCTGGGCTAAACCAATTCGCTCAGGGGAGTTACGCCAGCTTTATCTGCCTTACAGGACAAAGTCAAAAGGGCTCCTCCTACATTAGTATTATTCAGCAGAACAACGAAAACCGTACTTTCCAGGAGGGGGTTTCTGTGAAGGGGGTGTTTGTGTGTGTGGTCTTTCATGTTTGCTGTAGTGGCTACAATGCCAACTTAGGATCTGGGCAACCCGGGTTCGAATCCCCACTCTGCCATGGAAGCTTGCTGGATGACCTTGGGCAATTTGCTCTCTCCTAGCCTAGCTCAGCTCAGAGAGTTGATGTTGAGAAAAGTAAGGATAAAATGGAGGAGTCCAGACTGGTGTAAGCAACTCTGTGTCCTGTTGGGGAGGATGAATGAACAAACTCCTGCCCTCAAGTCATCGTTGACTTAGGGCGACCCCTGCTGGGGCTTTTGGAGCAAGAGACTAGCAGAGGTGGTTTGCCTTTGCTTGCCCCTGCATAGCAACTTGAATGGGAGGGCTCCCATTCAAGTAACTAACCTGCTTAGCTTTGGAGATGTGAGGAGACCCGGGGAGGGGGGGGGAGATGGTGGGGTACGAAGATCTAAATTCATACACAAGAACAAATTGTGTAACAAGCCTGGAGACTTCGCGAGGGAAGCGGAATGGAAAAGACGCGACGAGAGTTAAAGGCGCGTCTGGCACGAGGCCGAAGGGGCAGCCCGCCCGACGGCAGCAAAGGCGAGAGGGGGGCGCCGTTGGGGAGGCGGGCGGGCGGGCAGTCGGCGGCCCGCAGCGGGCAGAGCCGAGAGGAGGGGCCGCCCGGCGCAGCCCAGGCGCGGCGCGGCGCGGGCGGGCGGGCAGTGCGCGGAGGGGCGCCATGGGCGCGGCGTGGCTGCGCGGCGTGCTGCTGGGCTGCTGCCTGGCGTGGCGCGCGGGCGCGGGCGGCGAGTACTGCCACGGCGGGGTGGACGCGCGCGGCAGGCCCTTCGAGGGCTTCCCCTGCCCGGAGCGCTTCGACGGCCCCGACGCCACCCTCTGCTGCGGCTCCTGCGCCCTGCGCTACTGCTGCGCCGCCGCCGAGGCGCGCCTGGAGCAGGGCGCCTGCACCGACCCCCGCCCGCCCGGCCCGCCGCCCGCCGCCGCCCGTGAGTAGGGGAGCGGGCCGCGTCTGCGGCGGGCCGGACTGGGCGGGCGGGCTGGCGCGCGGCGGTCGAGCGGCGCCTTCCCCGTGGCCGGCCCGCCGGGTTCCAGCGAGGGGCTCGCAGCGGGGCTCCCGCGGCCTCGGCGGGCCTCTGCGATGGGGCGAGGGCTGCGGGAGGCGCGCTTCGCAGTGCTCCGCGCGGCCCGTCCCGGAGCAAGCCCTCGCCGCCCGCTGGGACAGCATCCCCAGGCGGGCGGGCGCGTCTTCCGCGGGAGGACGGCTCCGCGCGCCCCGGCGGCCCTCCTGCCGACGGGCCTTCCTGCTGGGAAGGGGGAGCGCGAAGGTGGCCGGGCAGGCAGGGCCCCCCGCCCGAGGCGCCCCCGGGAGGGGTTCTCTCGAGGGCTGCGAAGCGGGAAACGGACCCCCCGGAGCTCTTCCGACCCCCCGGAGCTCGCGGGATGCCGCCCGGCCCGCCGGTTCTCGCCAGGCCCGCCCCACTTTGCCGGGCGGCCCAGGCTGGCGGCTCGGCAGGTCCGCAGAGGTGGAAGCCCAGACCGCCTCCGGGCCCCTCAGCCACGTCCCGGCTGCAACCCCGAGCAGGCTCCCGAGGCTCGGCGAAAAGGCCGCCCGAGTCCGCGGGGGTCGCCCCGGAGGCCGCTCCTTTCGTCGCGGCGCTAACAGCGGAGCTCCGGGGCTGCGCTTGGCAGGGCGGGCGGCCGAGGGGGCGGCGAACGTCCAGCAGGTCCTTCGTGACGGCTCTTACTCGCGCCTCCCCAGGCAGGACTTTAAACGCTTCCCGTCCAAGCTCTTGCTTGGAACTTCTTTGGAGATTTGGTTAGAAAATAGACCTTGGGACAGTTTTGTGTGACTAGTCAAAAAAGTCACACACGCTCTATTTGTATAACTTTAATGTGCAAATCCCCACCCCCACCCGAAAATTATAATGCATTTTGCACAAAGTAAAACGAAGCATCAGGTTACAGTATCTTTTCTGGTTGCCAGTTTTCAGGAAAATGGATTCTCTAAGTTATAGGGGGCATGCAGTTTAAAAACCACCGAGTAGGTGTTACTAAAATGAAATCTTAAACTGCTTAATACAAGCCATTTAATGAGAAACTGTCCAGGATTTGTTCATGTTCAGGAGAATTCAGATGACGTCCGTCAACCTGTTGCAGTTTAGTATTTTCTGTTACCTTTTTCAGACTTGATTTTTGATGATTTTTTAAAATCTTGCAACTACAGCACCAGTCTGTTTCATGCGGACAGTGCTTCCTTGGAATAATGTCCCTTAAACTCTCACCTCTTCACCTTCCTACTGAATTTCTTTCCCTTCAGTTTGCAGGATCTTTGTTTGTGGTACTTAAGGACAGTTCTGCTTTTTTCAGTCTCCACCATTTAAATTTTTTAAGAAATCGTTATTTTGTAATCTTACTATTACGGTCTTAAACAATAAAATATGATCAATGACTTTGGTTTACTGTAAGACAAAAAAGGACTTAAAGGAACAAAAGATGACCATTATTAACAGAGAAATTGGGACACAATCCATCAGACTTAAAATAAAGGAGCAAAAGGAAAAACGCAGGGGGGGGGGAAGAGGAGGGCATTTGCTGATGGAAGTTACTTCTGAGAAAAACAGTAGGATTGTACATAAAGAGATTTTGTTTAATGTAGAAAGTACCATATTATTAAGTGCTTCTGGGAACCCCCGTTTCAGCTCTGCTTGCAGCTGAATGCGAAAAAGGAATCTTTCAGCAGTACAAAAAAGTTCTTGTGTGGAACCACTCCATATAGGTCCATAAGGGGAAAAAATGCATACTGGAATAGCAATATACATTTTCTTGGGACCAATTAAATATTCCAAAGCAGTGAGGTAAACTTTTGAGTTCTACAAAAATGTTCGTTAGGATAATTGTAAACCATTCTGCTGCCCCAACAAGGTAAGAAGAGTAGGAGAAGGAATAAATATGAAAAACATTATTGCTGATAAATGGCATGATAAAGAGGCCTAATTTGCATTATACTAATATTAAAATTCTTAGGAAATTCTGTGTAGACTGACTTAAGTTGTACGTCGTGCCCACAGTAAAACACCGATGGAAGCATCAGAGCAGATGATAAAAGTGAAAACTTTCAAAGAAGGTTGAGAATAGATTTAACCAATTGGGAATTTTGTTCCATACCTAGAACATAAAGGGTTCGACCAGATACAGCTGAGCCTGAGAAACTGCAGGCACATTTGTGCTTGTCAGGAGCTAGAAGTTCTTTATTTCTTTTGAATTAGCCGGAGGATCTCATCTAAATTGTGTAAATGAGTTACTCGTGTGAATTGAGGTTAACGTTTTTAAAGAACATCATAATCTTTTGACAAATTCATCTTTGTATCTGCAGGGAATATAAATTGGGTTTTTCGTAATTTTGACTTGTCTTCATTCCCCCCCGCCTCTTCTTTTCTCAGAACCAGTCTACGTGCCGTTTCTTATCGTCGGATCGATATTTATTGCCTTCATTTTTGTGGGCTCTCTGGTTGCAGTCTATTGCTGTACGTGTCTCAGGCCTAAGCAAACTTTGCAGCAGCCGGTCCGATTCTCTCTCCAGAGCTACCAGATGGAGACTCTGCCAATGATCCTGACCTCCACGAGCTTAAGGACTCCCTCGCGACAATCCAGTACTGCAACCAACTCAAGTCCCACGGGGGGTTCCATCTGCAGGTTTTCATTTGCCAGACCAGAGTCGGCGTGCATCATAGCTTCTTTGCCCTCGCCTTACTCATCGGGCTGTCTACAGATGGGTCACTCTGTCCACCTCTCTCAGCCTTCTGGATTTTTGTTGTCGTCCCCGTATTTTTCCTACCCTAACCATTCTGAGCCATCTTTAAATGGAAAGAGCGTGCCAGATTTTAGTCTGACTTGAAATATTTTGTGAAAAAAACTAAAAAACACTGGATTCATAGAGAAGCACAAATAACTTCCGCTCTATATACTGATGTATTCTCTGGTCATGGGATTCAAAACTCTGAATGGGTGAGTTGCCCCTTTAAAATTGCATATGCTTGTCATTTAAATGTTCTGAATTGCAGCACCCTTACATGAGGGTCATCGGTGAAAATACATTGCAAACTAAAGTCTTGCTCTTGGGAGCGCATACATAAAGCTATACTTCTAATGTGAGCGGAGGCCCTGCAGAGGGCAGCGGGGGGGGGTATTTTTAAAGGACAGCTAATGTTATTGGCCATGGCAAAGGGTGGTTAAACTTAAGCACTTTTAAATGTTTCTTTCCTCTGTGCACTTACTTTTGAGTAAACATGCTGAAGTTTGCATTGCACATCTTACTGATTTCAGTGGGGAAGTCAGACTTATATTTATCATTCTCCAGTTTGATCCAGTGATGCTGAACTCTGGCTGGATCATGCCCTAAGTTTCATTCCTCATTAACTCAGTTTAAAGGTTGGGGGCAGGGGGAGCTTTACTATCCACAGGCAATTGAAATCAGTATCACTGACTAGAAAGGGAATTGTTTTATAAGCAAGTATTAAAAAACTGCAACATTACAATTGCTAGCTAAAAACAAGATTAATCAGCATCTCCTAGAAACATTGAAAAGGTATTTAATAAGGACACCAGCAGTCCACTCTTAAAACATTGTGCCAATAAATAAAGATTGAAAAGGACTCAAAATACAGCAAGAATGATTTTGCAGGCATATGTGATAGAACAGACGTATAGAACTGACAACCTAGTAATATTCTAAGGATACAGAGCAGGATTTTAATACTGAGTTTTATCTAGAGTTGTAGACTGATATCTCACAGTCCAGAGATAAGTTGTAATTAAATTTAGGTACAGTACAATAATTTCACAGATTGATAGTGTAAAACATTAAAATGTTAAAGTAGAATTATCCTTAATATTTTCTCAAGGATGTATTTATTGTGAATGTTTTGGAAAACACAAACTGGACAAAGTGGTCTTAAAAGTTTTATTTGTAAAATTAACACTATATAAATGCTTTTTATTTTAAAAAGCCTGTAATTTAAAATGTATTGACAAGATAACACTGTTTAATCGTCACAGATTCTGAGGATGAAATCCTTTGGTTATTAAATATGTTGTTTTTAATGGATACAAGTGTAATTTACTTCAGTGTAATTTGTAAAGTTACAGTTGTCATCTGTAAAGACTGCTGCACTCTTCCAAGCACTCAGATACATTAAACTGTATGAAAACACTGTCAGAAATAAAGTTTAAATGAGTATACTCTAAGAAGATAGAGAACCAGTGTGGTATGGATGTGGAATATCAGGTTCAAATCTGCTTAGCTTTGGCACTCCAAGCTTAACCTACCTCACAAGGTTTTTGTGAGGATGAAATGAGGCAGCAGAGAGTGATATATATATACTGCCTCAATCTCTTTGGAGGAAGGGTGTGGTAAAAATATAGTAAGACATTTATATGGAAGGAACTTGTTAAAATAAACACGACCTCCTTCAAACAAGGTAGCAGTCCTATGCCTGTTGACTTAGGAATAAGCCCTGCTCAGCGCACGTGTACTTCTGATACCAATGCACAGGCTTGTCCTGCCTAATCAATATACAGGCCTTGTTAAAACATCAGTTTCTCATTCTTATTCCTGTAACTTTAAGCAAGGAAAGAGGTCTATGCACCTTTTTTAAACAGACAGCTAATTTGTGTAGATCCTTGGTTTTGAATTGAAAAATTGTAAAGATACATCAAAGACAATCCTGAAGTAGTTTGGTACTTCCGTGGCTCAGGATGACAAAGTCGTCTCAAGGAAAATGGTCGTCGTTTTGATCCAGAGAACTGCAAGCAGAGTCCGGCTTGTGCAACAGAACTTCCCTACCACCTCTTTCCGGTTGCGCTTCTGGGAAAGTTGCCCCTGAGGAACCCTGGCACTTGCCAGAATGGCCTGGTTGCCACTGGAGCAGCAGCAGCAGCGGGAACTGGAATCAGGAGCACCTCTGTACCCCTGGAGCCAAGAAGTACCTCTGTACTAGAAGTGCCTCTGGACCCAAGCCGATGCTGGTGGATTGTTTTACCGTTTAGTACAAATACATATTGAAGTTTCTGTGTTGTGGCTAACCTACTACGCAGTCTTAACCAGGATTGAATATGACCCAGTGTCCTTTTCTGGAACTTGATAATTTTCTCCAAGCAAAAACAAGGTCCATAATTACTGAACAAGTGCTGCTGGCCTCATGAGCACAAAAACCAGCACTGGGCTTCAGAGCGTGTGACTTCTGTGCAGGCTTTTGCTCCGCCTAGAAATTTAATGGTGGTCTTAACTGCTTAATGTGAACGAGCCACACTAATGAACCCTTTTTAGAACAGAGTGGGCCAAATGCTACACTGCCGTGTCATTACAATTTGTCTCACAGCTTTGCATTGCAAAGAATACCTTGCTGGCTTTCGGAGCACATTAATTTCAGGATGGGTCGTTTGCAAGATTGCAGCCATGAAATCCTCACCTAAGGCACTTGCAGAGTTATCCTGGGGAACAGGCCAAGAGGTCCACTTTGAAGATCACCTTCATGATCTCAAATGTTAGTGCCGATAGATCTTCCTCCATTGCCTATATACACTCTTCTGCAGTTACTGGTATAACATTTTTAATAAGAACAATAAATGATAACTTACCAAAATGCATTTCTGATATTACAATATTATATTGGGCATTCCACTATAGAATTTACTTTTTTAACACTGAAGAGGGCTGGGAGAAAATTCAGAGTATCAGGGTGTGCTACAAAATCTAGCAAGCTTGACAAAGTTAAACAAGATCTTCAGAGCAGATTCTTTAACAAGACACTGTCATGCTGATTCATATGTATGATGGCATTGTTCAGGTTTACTTAGAAGCTTTAAAGGTTATTTTTCAACTAGTTTCAGGTGGGTAGCCGTGTTGGTCTGCAGCAGGAGCCAAAATTCGGGTCCAGTGGTACCCTTAAGGACCAACTAGATTGCCAGGGTATGAGCATTTGAGAGCCAGAACTCCGTCAGATGTGAGTAGTGGAAAAAGTAAGGAATCCTTATAATCCAAACACAGGGTGTGCGGGTACTATAAATAAGAGTGTGAGGAAGCTAGCTATAATGCATATTGTAGTTAGCTTGATACAGCATGGGTGCAAAGTGTAGAAAATTAGCATCTCTAATGTGAGAAAAATCCTATATCCCGATTCAACCCTGGGCAATCCATTCTTCCAAATTTGCAGGCAGTATCTTCCTGGCTTTGCTGTTACTATCTTATTCATTTTAGATGAAAGCATTTCTAAAAAAATAAAACCATTTCTAAGCACAAGTTTCTGATTGCATTTGACTTCATATTACAAGATTACATACAGTTCAGCTGTATACTTTTAGGGGTCTAGCTATTTAGACAAACAGTTGCTCATCTCAGGGATATTGTTGGCTTTCAAAGTGTGTTATATCTTTTAATTCTGTTTTCATTACACTTACACAAACTATTCATCCTGTCAGTCTCCCCTCAATGGCTGCCTTTATTGTGCAGTGTTATTTTTTGTTAGAGAAAATACTATTCCTACCCCCTTCCCTCTTCTCACACAGGGACCAGTTTTCACGTAAGAATTAGTATCTGAACTTGATTGTTTTCTTGTTCCTTCCACATCTCTCTAACTTGTGTCTTAGATTGTAAGCCATTCTAAATTTTAATTTGTAAACTCCTTCAAATATATTTGGCCGAAAGGAAATACATAAATGTAGGTAATTAAGCTAGTAAGTACATGAAGTTTGTCATACTGAAAATCAATTTGAAACCAATATAAAAACTTACTTCTCCTATTAAAGGTTTGATCATTTAATTAAAACCATGGAATGCCATTATATTAGCAAAATGATATCAGTTTATGGAAGGCTTAAACACAGAATTTTAATATAATTCCGAATAGAATAATGGAATATATGTTTGAGTAATGCTTATAGACAAAGCTCTCGAGTTTTCTTTAATTGGAAGATTTTATTTTTTTAAACGAGACAAAACAGTTAAAATCTGCAGTTCAAAACATGCATTTACAAAATGCCAATAACATGTAACACTGCATAAAACTGAATATATTACTAAAATTGAATAACCTGTTATAAAACAGTGCATTTAACATCAAGTTAAAACAACCTGAGGAAAACTACCGTAAACACTGAGTCAAAACCCCTCCATGCAGCTTTACAATTTCCACAGTAGTTTCAGCAGTAATGGTTCAGTGGAGTTGGAAAGGCCTATCTTACTTTTATGCAGTCTTGATTTTATATAATGTTTGCCTTCTATGGCAGCATTTAGTGATTAGACACTGAAACATAATGAAAATCAAGTCACAGCCGAAAACCGACATTAATGCATTATGGCTTCAATTGTAGAACAAGCCAGCCCCCTCCCCCACAACCCCAAACAAAAACACAAACATGATTTTACTTCTACACATTTAGGTCACAGTTTTGTAATTACAAAATATTGAATGAATGCAAAAGTCTGTGTTGAAGTCATCTATAAAACATCAGATGCCCTGCCAATTTTCACCAGAGTTCTACTGATGGGTAATCCAATTAGGTTGGCTCTTGCACAAATTCTGGAATGTGATTCATATTAATATGTATATGATTTTCTGAGTTTACATTCAATACTAACAAAATGAAGTGGTTTAGCCAACACCTACTTTTGCTTATCAAATATATATGGCATGATGCGTGTTTCTAACTGAAGGAAAAGAAAAAATGAATTTTACGGGAGACGCATGCATCAGGTCAAATTCACATTGTGACATATTAACTCATGCAGTCAGATTGATACACAACTTACAACAACTGTTTCTGCACACGACATAAATAAGTAGAGGATGAGGGGGTTAGGCTGAACAGACTGTCCATTTCTCTAGTACGGAAGAGAAAATCCAGTACATGGTGACAAAAGATGGATTCCCATGCTTGACTGAGTAATAGGAACCTTTCACTGTTATCGTTTCTTTTAAATATTTCTTCTATTTTATACAACTAGAAAGTTGTTTAATTATAAATTTGTCAAAATTGGTTTGCAAAAATAAATCTAGTAGCACTAAGAAAAACAAGTCCACTTATGGCTTCTCAAATCAGTTAGTTACACATTTCCAAAAGCGATAAAAACACAGGCATGTATAAGTTCTATTGATTTCTGACTGACACTATTTTCAATCAACTGAAGTTTGCTGCAGCTATTTAGTAATAGCTTGAAACTATTACACAGTATACTTAACACATAAAAATACATAAATATAACTTCCCTTTTGGATTTAAGTAAGAGAACTGCAAAATGGTTGTGGATTTTCCGGGATGTATAGCAGTGGTCTTGGCATTGTAGTTCCTGACGTTTCGCCAGCAGCTGTGACTGGCATCTTCAGAGGTGTAGCACCAAAAGACAGAGATCTCTCAGTGTCAGGAACTACAATGCCAAGACCACGGCCATACAGCCCGGAAAATCCACAACCACCAACAATCTCCAGCCGTGAAAGCCTTTGACAATACATAGAACTGCAAAAGTTTACATTTTTTTGGTTAAAATATATGCCTACTGGTGAAGAGAATATATAGATGTATATATTCTTTTAATATGACCCTTATTTTTCTGCAAACACCACAATATATTTTATTGTATGCCTGTCCTGAATTCTGGCTAAATAAATAAATTTATTTGGGCATCTTTTATTTCTGGGCATAAAGCATTTGAGTTGATTTTAATAGCAGGAAAAATCCAACTGTTAAAAACAGTCTACATGCACAATGATCATTTAATCAAGTACACATACCCTTCTATTGGGTCTTATTAGATAAAATTACATCCAGTGTGTGAAAAAACACATTAAAATCAATTCTTAAGAATAAGGTTAATAAGATTGGGAGATGATGAAAAAAGTGGTACACGCCTTCAGATTTGTAACAAAGCTATTCTGCATAAAATGTGCAGTGATGGACTTTCCCCTTATTTTATGAAGAAAATGTATTCGGCATCCCTGGAAGATTGTATCTTCCAACCCCCGCAATGATCAGTAAAATGTCCTAGTAGTGACTATCGATTTCAAGTAGCAAAAAAAGTGCCAGAAAGAATATCTATTGTGTGCCATCTTCTGTCACTAAACATGGACAGTCATGGAACTTGTGTTTCCACAGCTCCAGCTAACGCAATATCTGTGTTTTTACCCCAGTCCAGTGAGGGTGAGGTCACATGCTTGTTTGTGTAACAATAAGTTTTCTGGGACAATTGAATGTAAACTGTTTCATGTTGCTGGGAAAGAAAGGAGGAGGGGCACACACCTGCACTCACCATGCGGTACTTCGGCCAGACCATTTGTCTTGGGTGTGGGAAGTGAATGAAGGATTCCGCCCCCCCCCCCCCAACACAGAAGACCGGTTCTGTCAGAGGCCACAAGGGCTGCATCAGGGCCAGGAAGAAAGAATGGGATACGTGAGACACCACAGAGCATCTGCTGAATCACAATGTCTCGACTGACTCTATTTGTTTATTCTAAAGAGAAATACTGGTCTCTATGTATGTTAGAAGATTATCATTTTAAATTGCTCATTTGGGAAATCAGTTGATGTCGATGTGTTGTCAATGTGTCCTATAGACGACATAAAGTGAGCACCCAAGTTTCAAAAAAGGCCTGCTCTGATTTTTTTCTTGCTTTAGGTCAAGTGATTTGGCCCTCGTTGATTCATTCATTATCTATGCCTGAAGCTTTCTAGATGGCAATTTGAGGCTGCAAAACTGACAAGCAAAGCTGTTTTAGTAAGAGATTTTTTTCCTTTCTTCTGTTTTATCTTCTTTTTAATGATTACTAGTGGGTAAAGCTAATGCCCTTGCAACTATGTGATCTCAATCACACGCAATGTTCTCTTATTTCATAGGTCCTGCAACACACGGCTTTACAAGTTGGACCTAATATGGGAATCATCACATAGAAATACTGCTTTTACCAGAGTACATGTGCATGTCTTTTGACCGGTAGATGAACTGTACAGTACTAACAGCACAGTTACAAATGATTTTGCAATATTAAATCTGATTCTGCCTCTTTCAGCCAATGTTTACATACTGACGTATTTAAAAATAATTTTTAAGGAATTCTTGTGAGGAGGGAAGTTCTATATTATCTGACTATGGTGTGAACACTTTATTAGTTTATTTTCCTTGTTTTATTAGCAGCATAAATCAGAATATTTACATCAAAGGGAAACAGAGGAGCTAATCATCAGCTTCATTTTTCAAACTTCAGCACACTTTAATTCAAAACTAATCTTGGGCTGTTCGTAATATATTTGACAGAAGCAATAAATAATTGTCTTATAAAGCAAAAAAGAACATACAGGCACTGTAATGAGTTCATGATATCTATTTCTGGCTCTTTCAGACAGAGAAAGCCACCAAGTATCCACTGTGTTTTAAGCAAGTTGAGCGTGTGTTTGATCATTTTAAATAAAAAACAAGCATGTAAAAAATGCAGGCTGTCAAACGATAAGGACAAACTTCTGTCCAGGGAAACAGATTTCTAATAACGGTACTGCATTCTGGTTTAGGTCCTAGAGGAAAAAACATGGGATGCATGTATATTTGGTAATTTCTGACAGAGCTGATAACCTGCTGGTGCAAAGGGGAACTGGACCAAAACCACCCCCATCCCAGTACCTCCAACAGGCAATCTGTACCAATGGAAATGAAAGTGCCTGTATATTTAGATATGATACTTTGGGAATAGCTTTGTCCACAGCTCTCCCCTTTGAGCACGGAATTCTTCCTTATGCATAAAGAAGGGCTATAATACTGAGCAGTATTTGTATATACTTCAAACAAATCTCAGAGAGACATGCTCCTTACCACAGAGAATGGCTGATGTATTAAATGTACACATTTCTGTTAAATGAAAAGGGGGAATAAAAGAATAGCTTTTATAAGGCAAAAGGTGCAACTGATCACAGATACAAACACAATGCAATAAAAAGCAACCTGTATCAGGTTCACATTATTGTAAAACTTTTCAAGTACAGAGCATCAAGCATGCAATACCAACAACACACTTGACATTGCCGTCCTTTGAATTTTCTCTGTGAATGATTAAGGTGAGAAGCACATTTTATAGAACTTCTTTGGCAAACTTTTTAGGTTAGTTTGACACAATTCCTTATAAATACCTTGCTTTGAAATCAGACCTCATCACGTGAGTCAATGTCACTTCAAAATGGTTACTTTAGCAGTTGTTGAAACCAAAAGGCTCGTGAAATGGCATTTTAGATACCTCATCATTTATAAACCTTTGCAAGGGCTATACTTGTCAATATGTGCTATATCAGACTCTTTGTTATGTCCCAGATATACCTATAGGAACAACACTTCTTCAGCTTCACTGTAAATAAGAAGTCTGGAAAGAGTGAGGGTAATTTTAAATCTCTGCTTACAAAATCCAAGAAACACTTGTTGCAGAATTTAGTGTATTACAGTATAATTGCACAGTGTTTTCATCTACTCATTATGTGAATTCAAACTTCAGGGAATAAGAGCAACAACAGACATCTTCCTCTAACTCTGTTACTGGACCTTGTTAACAGGTCTAGTAAAACTACTCGTTTGACTCACTATGGCAAATACTAGAACGCTGTGACATCGTTTTCTGTCACCATTCATCAGGTCTTTGCTTTGTAGTATCGTAGGCTCTTATTACCTCAGACTGTGAAACAATCCCATTTTCATCTTGAGAGAAAGCATAGCCATCTGCAAATATAAAGCGACAAAATGTTTTAGTTTTACTGACATATTTTTAAGGTATCAGTCCATGAAAATACTGGGAAACATTGTACCCAGAGTGTCACTAGCATTTTACAGAGAAGCAACTAATTGTATAGAGAGAAGCAGGAATGAAAGCAGAAAACAAATCCATTAAGCCACTCAAGTAATACATGGAAAGACGTAATAATTAACATATTCTGCTGTGATGCTTGTTACAGTTATATATATAATTGAATAATGTTGTTAAAAACTGAATTAAGCGTATCATTTTTGTCCATTACAGACCATGGTGTTAGGCATAGGCCTATCAATTCATCTGTTTTCTCATTTATGTAGTTAAGCTTTAAGAAAAGGTATGCTTGTTCACAGTGAACAGAAATATTCCCCTTTATTTGGGCCATACAATTAAAGCATGCAAAAATTGCAATTCAACAAGGCCACATATATATCTAAGAAAGAAGCATGGGTCCTTTCCAACCTCGAAGCAATACTTTTCTGTAGTTGTTGTAGATTTTCCAGGCTGAACTCCCATTTTGAAATCGAGGGTAAACTCCCATTTCTAGATACCTTGGTCATCCGCAAAGCAAACTTTCAATTAGGTAACAAGGTCTACAGGAAACCAACTCACATGGACCGGTACTTACACAAAAACTCCAATCACCACCCTCGACAGAAAAGAGGCATAATAAAAACATTAGTAGACTGTGCAAGACAGATATGTGAACCACACTTTCTCAACGAGGAAATTAACCATATAAACCACGCACTTCAAGCAAATAGCTATTCCAGAAATGAAATCAGAAGAGCGATTAAACCAAGGATAAATAAAAAAACTAAGGAAAAACAGTCTCCCACAGGAAAAGTGTTTTTGCCATATATCAAAGGAATCACTGAGCAGATGGGAAAACTTATGAAAAAGCACAACCTACAAACTGTACTCAGACCCACCAGAAAAATACACCAGTGCTACGATCAGCAAAAGACAGTAGAGACCCCCTCACCTCTGCAGGAGTATACCGCATACCCTGAAGCTGTGGACAAGTTTACATCAGGACCACAAAGCGTAGCATCCAGACAGGAATAAAAGAACATGATAGACATTGCAGACTTGGCCAACCTGAAAAATCAGCAGTGGCTGAACATAGCCTAACTCAAACAGGACACAGTATCCTATTCCAGGACACTAAAATACTGGACAACACATCCAATTACTTTGTCAGATTGCACAGGGAAGCCATTGAAATTCATAAGCATAAGCACAATTTCAACAGGAAAGAAGAGAGTTTAAGAATGAATAAGGCATGGTTTCCAGTCCTGGAAAACACCAGACTAACAAAATACCTGACATCTTACAATAGCCCTACAGAAAAGATTAGCATATTAGCCACCAATCCATATGCAAAAGAACCTCCTCAGGATACAGTGAAGCTTCCCCCCATTAGCATGCCAAAACCTGGGAATCTCTCACAGGATGACTCAGCCCAAACCCACCTTCCTGAGTAGATATAAATTACCTGCTAACATTTTCTCCACACATTGACACTGAGAGAATTCTGTCTTTCAGTGCTACACCTCTGAAGATGCCAGTCACAGCTGCTGGCGAAACATCAGGAACTACAACGCCAAGACCACGGCCATACAGCCCGGAAAATCGACAACAACTAATGTTCTCTGGCCGTGAAAGCCTTCAACAATATATTAATATTTTTCTTAATTCTATGTTTTGATCGTGTGGTTTTTTTCATGCACGTTCACAAGTACTTACGAAGCAAGTTTTGTTGTAGAGACTCAGAGCGGTATAGGTTGACATGGTTTTTCTTAAAAACATTTTTTAGTAGCTGAGCTGTTTCAGTTAAGCTAGAAAGAAAAAAGAAAAATTTGTGAAATTTGACCTCTGAAACAAAATTCACATCTGCTGCAAAGACTATGTAAGCTAGCAAGCTATGAACCTGGTAAGCTAACAAAGAATTTTGTAACTGAACTTCTTCAAGGAAGGCTCTGTAATTTCCAACTTACGTGAGACATTAGACAGAAGTGGGAATTCATAAATGGAGAACAGGGTTGCACTTACCTGAAACTGTTGCTCATCGAGCGGTCTTCTATGCAGGCGCACATGGGAACTGTGCATGCACAGGCCAACCGCGGATGTTCCAAAGCTCCTAGATGCGTGAGATGCTCGCCTAGACTTTTTGCGCACTTTCCCCCTCAGGCATGGCTAGTTGCTCCCTCCTTCAGCTTTCTAAGCTGCCGATGTAGAAGGAAGGTAAGAAAAAGAGCACAAGGAGGGAGGGATGTGTGCCTGTACAGATGACTATTTGATGAACAACTGTCACAGGTAAGTGTGACCTTGTTTTCTTTGCTGTGTCTTCTGTGCAGTCCCACATGGGAGATTTCTGAGGTAACTTACCCAGCAGGTGGACATGAAGCTCTTCAATGGAAGAGACTCTTGAGGATGGCCTTGCCCACAGTTGCATCCTTCCTGGAGTCTACGTCGATGGCATAATGCTTGATGAATGTGGATGACATAGACCAGGCGGCCGCCTTACGCAATTCCACTAGAAGGATGCCAACGTTGAAGGCTGATGAGGTTGATTGAGCCCTTGTAAAGTGTGCTCTTATGAGCAATGGGCATGGTTGTTTAGATTGTTTATAACAATCTTTAATAAGCCAAACTATCCAATTCGAAATGGTCTGTGCAGGTGACCCTCAGATCCTTTTTGGGGTCTTTAAACGAGATAGAGAGATTACGGTCCTTTCTGAAAGGAGCTGTCCTGTCCAAGTAGAAGCACAAAGCATATTTAACACTAAGGATGTGCTCTCTTTGTTAGTTGTAGGAGGAGGGAAAAATACTGGTAAGACAATGTCCTGATTTAAGCAAAAAGTGGAGACGACCATCAGCAGAAAGGGGAGGCTCGGACAGAGGACAACCTTATCTGCAAATACCATAATGAAAGGAGGGTCATATGTCAGGGCCTGCAATTCACTTACCCTCCTAGCTGAGGTGATAGCCAGCGGAAAGGTTGTTTTAGTGGTCAAAACCTTAAGAGAGCAGGTAGCTGGGGTCTCAAAAGGTTTATGCACTATTGAAGCAAGAACCAAGGAAAGACTCTACTGGGGAATCGGCTGCATGCTGGAGGATATCGTTCTGCTAAACTTCTGAGGAAGGACTTGCGTTGTGGCTGGGCAAAGAGAGATTTCCTATTTATATCATCATGGTAGGCTGAAACAGCTGCTAGGTGGACTTTAATGGGGGAATTAACCAAATCTTGATCCTTTACTTGGACCTAATAGTGCAAAACAGATGGCAATGAGGCCGAGACTGGTTCAAGTTGTTGCCTGCAACCCAAAGAGAAAATATTTTCCATTTGTCTAGGTATGATTTCCTTGTGAATGGTTTCCTAACTTCCAACAGGACTTTCTAGCCTGGTGAGGAGAAATTCAGTCCAAGGGGGATATGAACTAGGCTGTCAGTTTCAGAGTGCCCAGATCACGGAGGAGAACCACATTGTCCTGTAGCAGGTGTGGTGTTAGGGAAAAATGGCAGATTCTGCCCTGCGCCATTTGAAATAGAGTGGCAAACCAGGGTTGCCTCAGCCAGTAAAGGGGAATCTTCCCATCACCTTGCTGAGTGTCAATGTCAAAAGAGAAAGAGAGGGGAATGCATACAGGGGGGTGCCCGACCACAGGATCTGAAAGGTGTCTCTGAGAGAAGCCTTCCCCTTTCTTGCCCATGAACAATAATGAGCACATTTTCTGTTGAGGTCTGTGGCAAACATATCTATAGTAGGATACCCTCACAATGCAAACACATGGAGGAAGTCCATGCGGATGGACCATTCGTAGTTCTGAGATTTGGACCAATTTAGTACATTTGCCAGAACACTATCCTTGCCCGCTATATGTATGGCAAAGAGAGTGCATGGTGCATCATAGCCATCTGGGCTTTGAGAAGGAAAAGGAAAGGGAGCTGCAGCTAGAAGTATACCCTTGGAATATACTTGGAAGGCAATGATGTCAACAGAAGGCCCCTTTCCAGTCACCTGCATGGAGCGTGCCATGTTTGTTTTCCTCCCGGAAGAGAAGACAGACTTCACTTGTCAGAAGTGTAAGCTGGTCAGGCTTTTGGAGGAGAAGATTCAGAGCCTGAAGGAGAGGATCACCACCCTTCAGGAAATCAAGGAAGGGGAGGATTCTATAGAGAAGAGCCTGGGGGGTCTGCACAAGCATGAAGAAATAAGTCCAACAGAAGAAGGAAGAGTCGATCTCCCTTCTGAGCCTCCTCTTAGTTCTGCAGTACAAACCAGAAGACGTGGACTAAGGTGACACTCTGGTCCACTGGAGGTCAAGAATCATTTTGACGTGCTTGAGATGCTGATGGAGACGAGAGTAGAAGGAGAACCACAAAAACCTGGAGGAGGGAGTGAGGAGGACATGGGGCCACACGGAAGTGGAAGAAAATGGAAGGTGGTGGTCATCGGGGACTCTCTGCTCAGGGGTATGGAACGTCATGTGTCCGGGCCAGATCCCCTATTTCGAGAGATGTGTTGCTTGTTGGGAGCCAGAATTCAGGATATTACAGACTGACTGCCGAAACTGATCAGACCGACTGATTAGTATCTATTTGTGCTGGTTCACGTGAGAGAACTAAAGACCTGGCTGTGAATACCATCACAAGAATTAAAGAGGACTATGAAGCTCTTGGAAGGCAGTTGAATACAATGGGGGCACAGGTGGTATTCTCTTCTATCCTTCCTGTCAAAGGAAGAGGAATGCAAAGGGAGCAGACCATACTCAAGGTGAATTGTTGGCTGAGGTGGTGGTGCCAGCAGGAGCGCTTGGGTTCTGGGACTATGGGATTTCTTAGAGAAGGCCTTCTAGCACATGATGGGCTTCACCTTTCAAGGGCAGGGAAGAAAATGTTTGGAAAGAACCTGGAGAGCTTCATCAGGACAGCTTTAAACTGATGCCACAAGGGGAAGGGGATGATCAACATAGGGATTTCAATGAAGAAGTGGTAACGGTAGTGGCCCATCTGGGTAGGGCAGATCAAACAAAGGTACAAGGCTACAAGTGCCTATATACCAATGCCTGAAGTATGGGTAGTAAAAAGGAAGAGCTTGAGCTTCTCTTGCAAACAGAGGGCTATGATATAGTAGGAATTACTGAGACTTGGTGGGATGATTCCCATGACTGGAATGTGGTAGTGGATGGGTACGAGTTGTTCAAGAAAAAATGGAAGGGTAGAAGAGGGAGTGGAGTGGCATTGTATATGAGGCCTTGAATGTCAGCAAGTTCTGGAGAATGTGGTTGACAACCCAGTGGAAAGTATATGAGTGGAAATAAGGTGAGGAAGGACAAAGGGTATTGTTGGAGTCTGCTACAGACCACCTGACGAGGGAGAGGAAATGGATGCTGCCCTCCTTGAACAGATTGGTAGAGTATCCAGACATCAGAACCTTATAATTATGGGTGACTTCAACTTCCCTGATATGTGCTTGGAGACAAGCTCAGCAAAGCAACAAAACTTATGCAACTTCCTGAACTGCCTGGCCGATAACTTCCTTTTTCAAATGGTGGAAGAAGCTACAAGGGGCTTGGCCATACTAGACTTAATATTAACCAACAGGGAAGAATTGATAGATGGGGTGAAGGTGGTGGGGACCTTAGGGGGGAGTGACCACGTCCTCCTTGAATTCCAGTAGCTGTGGAGGGCCAAGAAAGTTCGTAGCCAGACTCGTAGGTTAGATTTTCGTAGGGCCGACTTCAATGAACTCAGAGGCTGGATGAGAGTCATTCTGTGGGGGAGTGTGCTGGAAGGGAAAGGAGCGAGTGAAGGGTGGGCTCTTCTCAAACAGGAGCTTTTGCAAGCTCAAGCCCTCGCTATTTCAGCAAGACGGAAACATGGTAAGGGCTCCAAAAAAACCGATGTGGATGAACACAGAGCTCCAGAATAAACTAAGGAAGAAAAAGGAAATGTTCAAAAAATGGAGAGAAGGACAGACCTCTAAATAGGAATATATGAGGGTTAGGAATGGCAGCAGTGAGTCAGTTGTGTCTGGGGAGAGCTCCCCAAGACATAGCTGATCTGCCCCGTCTGGAGGGTTCCAGAGGCTTTTGGACTCCTAGGGGGACTTTGGAGAAGACCCCTGAAGCTTTGGATGCTATTTGGAGAGAGATCCTTGGATGCAGCTGAGCATAATCTCTCTGAAACAAATCCTTCAGCTCAAGACGGAAGCAGAGCCATCATGGCGATTAGCTGTTAGCCTCTGGGAAGCCACACTATCTTTCTCTGCAAGACTTTCTGCTTACAACTGCTACTGACAACCTCCTCTGCTGATGTGTGAGTTTCGCCAATCAGTCATGATTTGTTTTGGAAATTGACTTTATGGCTTAATTAGTAGACAACTTAAAATTACTGATCGGGAAAAAGAAGACGCTGGGATTTTAACATTGTTAACTAGAAATTATCTCTACTTAGAAGTGTTGTGGATAAAAATTAAATACGGAAAATATGTTGATAAGATGGGACTGTCCATATAACAACTAATTGAAAATTGCTGGTGCCTGCTATGATTTACGGTCTTATGAACTCCTCTGTTTTTGCCTTTACTGTTATCTCTTCTACACATTGAACATGCAAGTGAATGCAGGAGGGGTAATGGAATTAATGATTTAGGTGCATTGGAGATATGAATGTAAGGAAAACCAGGCTTTAAGGATTGTTTTAGAGGAAAACATAGTGGGAAAAGAAAAGGAAAATCCTTTCTTTTTTCTCCCTCTGGAGAGAGTACCGGCCCCCGCTTGCTCCTTATCTTGGAGTTAGACAGTAACTCTCCAAACAAAAGCTGTGTATGCAGAGTTGACTCTGAACGGAAGTAACCTTTCCGATTGGATTTATGGTTGTTTACTGACATCTACTGGAGAAGAAGTGATGATGGAGATGCTACAAAAAAAAAAAGAACTGAGCTACAAGGTGCTTTGCTATACAAGCAGCTATGAATCAAGTAAATATGACATTGGATCAACTCATGAACCAAGTTGGAAACCTGAAAATGGGAATTGTAGAGCTGAAGGCTACAATGAATGATAAGCAATCCCAGCCTGATGAAATTCAAGAAGTAACAGATTTGAAACAGGGGACTGGTATACAAAGACAAGTAATAGCTCGTCAACAAAAACTTAAATGGAAATATGAAAAGAAATGGAATGTAGAAGGATCAACAAACAAGCAAAGCATGCAAAAGAGACCAGGAAAGCAAAGAGAAAATATGAAGAACTGATTGTATTTACTATTATGAAGTGCATATGACCTTGCTGTTACCTTATTAACCTTAATCTTTTTGAGTGCCTCATCCTTGGTGGATGACCTTCAAAGGGAAAGTCTTTCATCCTTATGGTGAGGTGCTAGTGCTGTGGCTCTAAGCCATGCATGTCCATGAATGACTATAGCAGAGGCTATGGCTCTGGATGAGCAATCTCCAATAGGTTTGGCTGTGTTAATCTGTTGCTTGGAAAGCCTTAGAGCTTCTCCTTTCAAGATCTTAGCAAGTCCATGTCATCTAGGATTAAATTTAAATTTAAGTATAGGCCTATTTTTTACCATAAGAAGAGCTGGTAGTGGGCCATAAGGGCTTCGTAATTGCCTATTCAAAACGTTAATGCTGAAGAGGCATACACTTTTCTACCTAGTATGTCAACTTTCCTCTCTTCAGTGGAGGGAAAGACCTCCAGAAAAGCAAGGGCCATTCTGCTCCAAACAGTTGGTTTGAATGGCGAGATCCTTAGAGATTAAGGTGAACTGCTCTGCTCTGACCTGCTCAGATCTGGTCTTCAGGGTCCTACACTCGAAAGCTGCTGGAACTGTACCATATCCAGTTATGCTTAAGGTGACCAAAAATGTGTGGGCAAAATCAACTTGAACTCCAGTGATATCAAAAAAGCTGGATAATAAGTATAAAACTATGCAAGGTTTCCTTTTCACTCACCCTCCAGCTAATTCCATTGTTAAAGAATCCATCCAAGGGATTCTAGAACTGTATTATCTTCTGGAACCGTAATAAGAACAAATGAGGATTTTGCTTTACGTTTTGTTTGGAGAGAACCGGCATATAAGGGAAGAAATAATGAGGAGGCGGGTACATACTCAGCAAGCCTTCATAACTGTATACATAGTAATGATGGGAAGGAGATGCATATGGAGAGTAATGGATCTTTAGTGATGAACCAGTTCCAGTTGATTGTTATTCTCAGATGGAACTAAGGAATCCCTACAATTTTCAAAGAGTTGTATGGGAGATAGTGGCAGTGGGGAAATAGCTGTGGATAGCTCAGTGGCTTTAGGAATTTCCCCCTCTGAGAGAGTTGGAACCAAAGCTGAACACTGGGTTGACTCGAAGGAGCCGAAGTAGTCAGGTCCAAAGAAGATTTCTCCCTCTTATGCACCCAAAGTGCCACTTTGAGCCATGACACCATTTCATGGAGTGCTTTTGGCATGAAATGCTTGCAGACTGCACACCGTAAGGTGTCATGGCCTTTGCCTAAGCAGAATAGGCATTTGTCATACCCATTGGACTGGGCTATCTTCACCCCACAACATGAACACTTCTTGAAGAGGGTCTTGTTTAGGCCAGTTATTAGGCATAATGGCACCAAGGTTGCTTTCTAGCATAGGGGCTGCCGCAATGTCAGTTGATGGAAATGTAGATAACATAGCCATGGGGGTTCTAGCAGTGAGTTACTATAACAGAGGTGAAGTGGAGCAGGCAAGCACCAAGCATCTTTTTTTCTTCCAAATGAAGACAGAGAAAAAAGAAAAAAAACACATGTTGAAGGCACATTAGGAAAGAAAAAAATGACCTAAGGAGCTCTGGAGTGGTAAAAAAGGCCAAAAGGCAGTCAGAGCTCCAGCACAGTCTTACACTCACAAAGAGGCAGGAAAAGAACTGACAAAACAAGGAGTCCTCCCTCCCCTCAGAGGCAGGAAAGGATTGCCAGTGATAACAACACAATCTGCTTATGAAAGACACTTTAGATTCAAAGCACGTAGCATAGCGATGGTGGCAGAAGAGGTGTCTGAGAAACAGGACTCCTGGTAATCCCTGGCCATAATTACTACATGCATGGTTTGCTCAGTCCTGGCCATCGTAAATAAAACAAATGTATGAACTTTATTCAAAATAATTTGATTTCAGCTTAACTATACCACTGCTTGATTCAGCGCAGAAACAAAATGAATTCAGCGGAAAAACCTTTTGTAGATAAGTCTGACCTGTACTTCCAATACTAAAAGCACTGGGGTCAAGTCAGAGATAGCATAGTACATCAATGCTTCTTAACTTTACACTTTAAGAACTTTCTGTATTAAATGAGTGTATGAAGTAGCAATAACTATTCAACAGCAAGAACTGAAAGAACATTTTTTTAAAAATTATGACACCGTACCTTTTCCCGTGAACAACAGCTCCTGGATCTTGAGATTTTGCTTCTAACTCCTGAACTTCATCAACCAGAGTTTTAAAAGCTGCTCGCTTGACTCTACCAAAAAAACCCAAAAAACCCCTTCAAACAATTTGTCCTCAAACACTAAACGCTTGAATTTGAGAAACAATAAAACAAATCTTGAGTATGGAAATCAATGGCACTCACTGATTTTAAAATCAATTCAAATGATAATTTCCTAAGAATACATAATAAGAACACAAATAAATAGTTCAGCTATTTAATAATAATAATAATAATAACAACATTTGATTTATATACCACCCTTCAGAACTACTTAACACCCACTCAGAGTGGTTTACAAAGTATGCTATTATTAGGGGTGTGCACCGGGGAAATATTCGGTTTTCCCACTTTGGGTTTGGTATGCTTTGTAATGATTCGGAACACACCGAAGTGAGACCCCCACCTCATCCTAGAGCCCCCTTCCCCCAACCCCACTTATCTGAAGGCCAGAGCAGGCGCCTCTGCTGCCACAGCTGTCAGCAGGGCAGTGGGGAAGGCCGCAGCCGATGCTTCAGCCTCCTGCGCTGCTCTTTCAGCCGTCGTGGCAGCCAGCAGGGAAGGCCGCAGCTGGCGCCTCCACTGCCCACGCTGCCGCTTCCGCCGCTGCCAGGATGTCCCAGGTAAGTGGGGTCGTGGTGGAAGGGAGCCCTTTAAAAAGGCCCCGAAGCTTCCCGAAGTGACCCGAATTGCTTCGGGAAGCTTTGATTCGGTACTTCCAAATCGGGGCCATCACACTGGCCCCAATTTGGAAATACCAAATCTTTACGAATTGGGCCTGGTTTGGTTTTTTTTTCTCAAACCGGGAACCCAAAGCGCACATCCTTAGCTATTATTATTCCCACAGCAAACACCCTGTGAGATGGGTGGGGATGAGAGAGCTCTGACAGAGCTGTGACTGACCTAAGGTCACCCAGCTGGCTTCAAGCGGATGAGTGAGGAATCAAACACACTTCTCCAGATTAGAGTCGTACTGCTCTTAATCACTACACTAAACTGGTTTACACACAGTATAGAAAAATTCTAAAATAAAAAAAAAACCCTTAAGAGAAAAAATAAAGATGCTTGCAATTTTCTAGACTTTGCCGAATGAATGAATTTGTGTCAGGCTATGGATGACAGGATATGGCAAGACAGATCCCTGGACCATTGCAGCAAGACACAGGTTCTTGGGTAAATGGTTTTTATTCAGAAATCAGATCATTTCCATATATATGTCCATAGGACTACTCAGAAGCCAGGTAAGCATCTAAGCAGCAAGAGTGAAAGTTGATAGGAATGACATCATGTGTGAGAGACTTCTCTTTTAACATGCTCCTTTCCCCCCTCCCAATCATAAACAAGGGTTTGGCACTCTCTTTGTGTGAGAACGTTCTACATATCTGTAATATCAAGTTGAGTCACTAAAAAGCAAGACATAGCAAAGCCTGAGAGTACAAGGTCATAAACACTGGAAGCTGTTACAGTCCATCAGATAAACACCTGTGGAAGCCTGTGAGAGAAATAGTTATAACACTGGTAAAATGGCATCGAGTTACAGCAGAATACAGTGGTTCAGCATAGAAGGATCATTAACACTGGCATCGATGATTGGCTCAGACATGACAATTTGTAAGTTAAAACTGCCATCTTAACCTTTTCACTATGTAAACAGTAAACAGCACGTTGTACCATTTGACATTTCATGCTCACTTGCAACTAAGGCCACTGGTTCAAACACATATGAGAATGAGGGTGATAATGAGCAGGCAGAGCCCTGAGAAGATGGAATAAATAGCTTTGAAAGTTCCTTTACATTAAAAACTCCATGCAAATACAAAAGTAGCACAGAGAAAAAGTCTACTCCTTTGTTTGTTCGCTGTGTGGGTTTTCTATTTGCAGTGTAAAGTGGTGTGGTTAATTCTACCAACTCATTTGGAATGTATCAACCAGGTCTTCTGCTCCAGGCAACTTAACTTTCCCATACTCTTAGATTTTTTCCAAATTCATGTACTTTTACATCCATTCCATTCATTCCAGGACTTTAAACACTGAATTACAAGGGGGCCTTCAAAGGGGGCACTATTGATTTTTTTCTTGCTACTGTTCATCTTGAAATGGCAAAACACAACTCTTATGAAACAGTAAAACTTCTGCACACTTCTTCAAAACTAATACTTTGTTAAAATACATTTTTGGTACACAATGGGTTAATTTTGAAGGCTTCTGTTGCATTATTGGTTATTACTATTTTATCAATCAATCAATCAATCAATCAATCAATCAATCAATCAATCAATCAATCAATCAATCAATCAATCAATCAATCAATCAATCAATCAATCACGTCACTCTAATGGGTACCCAAAACAGCTTCTTACACTGTGGACTGGAGACATAACTGACACAGGCTAACAAAGTATATTATATATAATATTATATTAAAGTATTTTAATTTCAAATGAGTCTGCATTAATTTTATGTTTATTATTAATAAAGACACATCATAATCGTACAGAGGAAACAAAGTACTGATTACTAAAAAAATCTAATATATGAACACAGAAATGATTCAGAGCCCATAAATAAGCAGTATTTTACTTACACTTTATATACAACGTCAAAGATCAACGCTGTCATTGGAATACTTAGTAAGCCCATCCAAAAGACACCAGAGCTGAACAACATGGCTGCCTGCATGGATTTAAACAAAAAGTATAATTTAAATATTACACATTTAGGATGATGCTAGTTCATATGATTGAAAAAGGGTGCTCTGCAAAAATTAGCTAATTGGGAAAGGATTCGGGAAAATGGGTGCCCGGGATTTGGGAGGCTGCCTGCCGACAGTTTTTCTAGGAAACGTCCCTGACAGCACAGTCTGCCCACTGCCCTCCTAGAAAAGATGAAGAAAGCACCATCGATTCATGGCTGGTTTACAGCTTCCCTCTTCATATGTCACTCATGATGCCTTCTTCATGTTCACAGGAGAGGATAGTGCAGTGGTACCATTACCTCTCTAGTAATGGTACCCTTTATAGTAATTTCAAGTAATCAAAGCACTGAGGGCATGGAAGTAAGCCAAAAAGTGAAAAATGAAACGGATTTCAGCCAGTTATGTACTGGTTAATGGTTCATAATCTAGAGAGAGAGAGAGAAGAAAGAGATGTGGATACAGAATGGTGATTTTTAAATAGTTTTTGCTTAATGGCAACTTCCAATATTGCGTCAAATGCTATTAAGCAGGGATCCAAAAATCCCTTGCATGAACTGAAGGCACATGCTCATGTCCACGGTATGTATGTCACCTGACGTACTACTCTAGGGAAATACTGGACCTTATGAAATAGCGTGCGACGTAGTGCACGGGGGAAAGGGATGAAACTGGGTGAAAACAAACTGGCATACCCTTCCCCCCACCCCCCCAATTCATGAGCAGAAATGTAATGTAAGCACCACCAAATATAGAGGTTTGTCGGGGAGCTGCCTGCTATATGGCAATTTTAAATCAAGTGTTGTATGTACCAATTACCATGCACACACAGACAAGGAATCTCACTGCATCAGGGACATAAAAGGGAAAGTAGGACAAATACCGAAGTGAACATTTAGCTGATTCATGCATTTAAAAACTGTTTTAAATACTACAGTACTATTTTAGATTAAATAATTGGGCATATCGTTTCAGAAGAAGAAAGAATCTACAAGCAAGACAATTAAATCTTTTTAAGTTATAAATGTAATAATATAAAACATAACCTTTGACATGTTTGATGGTACAGTCAATTCTTAAAAAGACAATAACTTCTTGAAAAACTTGCTATGATCATTGTTTTGCACAAAAATAATGAAGAATCTTGTGGTGCTTGAGAGACTCACAAATTTAATGTGGCACAAGTTTTCATGAACCAGAGCCCTTTTGCCCAAATGTAACATGTTAGCCTTTAAGACACCATAAGACTCTTTGCACTTGCGGTTGAAGCAGATGACTATCCCTTTGGATTTTGTATTAAGCAATTGATAAGTAGGCTGATTCCTGAATAATACAAAAAAATGCACAGATGAACTAGATGCGATTTCTATAGCACGCTCTCCTTTTAAGACAACCATTAATGGCTTTTTAAGGTTAAGAGTAACAGCAAAGAGCTATCCTGCATTAGCCACCCTGAATTAAAGTGTTGCTTAGTGAAACAGCAGAAGTGATAATGCAGGTCTTAGGATGTTAATTCTGACCATTGTAATGCTAACTATAAATGAAGGGGCAACTGGCGCCCACCATTCAGTCAATCCAGCCTTTGGCTTTACAAATGAGCAACGTGAATTGACGGGGAAAAAGTTTTTTTTGCATCATATTTGAAAGCCTGTCAGATTTTTTTCTCTCGCAGAGTTAATCCAAAACTGAAAGATTTAAAGCTGACATTCACATTAAAGACAGAAGGCCTCTTTGTATATTTGGGTGAAGAGGGAAAAAATAAAACCCCACTGAGGTATTTCCTTCCTTTCTGTACAAGAAAGCTCCCTCCTGACTCTTTGGAGCTCATTTTTGCCTCTCACTGTTCACATCTCTCTGCACAGAGGCAGGTCAGCTGGGAAACGGCAAACAGACCCCGTCTTAGACAATAGTGCTAACAGGGGCTGCCTGTTCTGGGGACGGGCTCCGTCTGCCCTGCCTGTGGTTTAGAAATTTTCCTGATGTATGAGATGGGTGGTCCATGCCAAGTCCTCTCTGCCCTGCTCCCTTCTTGGCCTTGTGAAACCTAACTGAGTATGTTGCAGGAGTAGATCCAGGGGATATAGAACCAGAAATAAAAGACACAGATTCCAGGTAACTTATTCCTAATATTAGCAGAAAGAAAAGCAAATTACTTTTCTGTGTTTTCTTTTTGAACCTGTGAAACTTTGAAAGCTTTCTGCAAAACATGTTCCCCCTTAGTAGTGTCTTTTCCCTGCAGTTTAACAGCCTACAAGCCATACGTTGAAATATTTTATAATTTATAACTGCATAGATAAATATGGCTAGATCACATGTACACTTTCTAAATCTTGCCTGAGTAAAATTTTTAGTTTCTGTTGTTCAGAAATGTTCTGTAGAGGCTCGGTTCAGGGAGTAATAAT
Source organism: Eublepharis macularius (assembly GCF_028583425.1). NCBI lineage: Eukaryota > Metazoa > Chordata > Lepidosauria > Squamata > Eublepharidae > Eublepharis > Eublepharis macularius. Next base: position 94,145,645 of record NC_072799.1, on the reverse strand, counting down.
TGATTGAGAAATGAATTATAACAGGGGCAGCGAAAAGGATATGGGCAATTGAGTTGACTTAATCCTTACAAAAAGTACAACAGCGTTTCTCAGAGGGAATTCTACTAAAATGGCCCTTCATCTCAGTGGAAGGTAATGCATTGCATTTAAGTAACATGAAAGAGCACTGATATTTTGGAACTGTTAAATAGAAGAGATATTTAGCCAGTTCTGATAAGATAAATGAAAGTAAATAGGGGAGCATTTTCGGTCAGCTTTCAGTTTCGTACAGATAATTTTTTTCCCAATAAATCCCTAGGATTTAAGCTTAGGTTTAAAACAGCAAGCTTTGAATCAATAGAGCTAAGCCAAGTTTCCAACCAGCTGTAACTAGTTGCAGTAATGATGCTAGACTGTTAAGATTCACAGAATGATAATCTGAACTTGATAGCATGGTATTGTTGAAATTTGAGGGAGCCTGAGTTCTAGCTGAACCACGGCCAAGGGTACACTGGGAGGAAGAGACGGGATCGTATGAAACAAAGTTTGCTAGAACTTATCAAGAGGATCCAGTGGACTGTTGAACCAGACTGGAGCAGCACAGAGCAACTGGGGAATAATGATGGCTTTATACAACTTTAGCAAAAGCGGCATAAGTTGACGACCTTTGATAATTAGTAGTATAATTTTAAGACAAAGTTAGATATAACCATTACTACAAAGAAGCATACTATTTCACACAAGAACTTACCATAAATGCCAATAATTAGTAAATTACATTAAATTGGAATATACAGATTCTTCTTCCTTTATGACAACTTTCTTTCAAACGTTTGAACGTTAAAATGTTTTCAAACTTGAACGTCATTTAAAATATGTAGAAAAATAGCAATGGAAAACGTTTTTAAACTACAGAAGTTGAAAGAGCTATTTTAGCTTAGGCAATCATTGATATGTACTGTCATATGAATGATTCCCATTTAATAGTAGAATTGATATTACTGTCTTCTTCATTTCTGTTTAAAGTAGAACATTAATTTTGTTCATGAATGTTGCATTTAAATATGGCATAATACACAGTAAGGTCAGGTGGGTAACACCTGCCACAATGATAAAAAAAAAGTAGGAAGGAGACTCCCTTCTATGAAAAGTACCACTATTTTTGTATGGTGAATTTTTCTCCTGGTTGAACCAGGAGAAAACCAAGTGATTAAGCCACTCAGTCTTTCTTGATTAGAGGTGGGCATGAATCACAATACGAAGCAAAAAAATGCACGAACCAGGCTGATTCGTGCTCTCCCGCTTTCTGTGACACTGAGAGATCTCTGTCTTTTGGTGCTACACCTCTGAAGATGCCAGTCACAGCTGCTGGCGAAATGTCAGGAACTACAACGCCAAGACCACAGCTATACAGCCCGGAAAATCCACAACAACCATCAGGCCGATTCGTGGTTCATGAAAACGCGGTTCGTGGGACCATGATTTTCACGAACTTTGAGTCATCAGCCGTTTGTAAAGCCAGACAGGATGGTGCTGCTGATCGTGTGTGAAACTGACAGCCCCATTCTCCTGCTGCTCGGGCTCGGGCTGTCAGCTTCACTGTCATACGAAGAAGGGGGCGGTCAGTTTCACAGACCCACACTGGGTTCAGCCGAAGGGCTGAAGCCGGTACAGGGTGAGTAAAGCTGACAGCCCCCTTCTGCTGCCACTTGGGTGCCAGGAGAAAGGGGCTGTCAGCTTTACTCACCCTGCGCTGGGTTCAGCTGATGGGCTGCAGCTGGCGTGGGGTGAGTGAAGCTGTCAGCTCCCGGTGAAGCCGGTGCAGGGTCTGTCAAACTGACAGCCCCCATTCTCCTTCCACCCTGGGTGGCAGGAGAATGGGGACTGTCAGTTTGACAGACCCTATGCCGTCTTCAGCCCATGGGCTAAACCAAGCACAGGATGAGTGAAGCTGACAGCTCTAGGGGTGTGCAAAAAAAATATTCAGGTTTCCCCCCGCGCTTATTTTACCTGATGGGAGGGGGAGGAGGGAACCCCTTCCTTCCCCTTCCATCGGGTGAAATAAGCCACGAGGGGGGAAGCAAACCCCACCGAGCAGATCAGCTGCTTGGCAGGGTTTGTGGCTGGCCCTTTAAACTCCATCTGGGTCACCGGAGAAACCCCCTGCAACTCAGATGAAGCGCAGAAGGGCCTTTTCCAGCTGGCTGGAGGAAGCAGCGCAGGGAAACTTCCCTTCAAACTCTCCCGCTTTCTAGCTGGCTGAAGGAAGCGGGGGGAGAGTTTGAAGGGAAGAATGCTTGCAAGCAGTGCGGGGAACTTTCTTCCCTTCAAACTCTCCCCCCCCCATTCCTCTAGCCAGCTGGAAAGGAGGAGTTTGAAGGGAAGAACGTTCCCTGGGCAGCAGGAGAATGGAGGCTGTCAGTTTGACAGACCCCGCGCCGGCTTCAGCCTATAGGCTGAACCTGGCATGGGGTGAGTGAAGCTGTCAGCCCCCTTCTCCTGCCTCCTGGGCGGCAGGAGAATGGGGCTGTCAGTTTCACAGACCCCGCGCCCTGTTCAGCCCATGGGCTGAAGCCCATGCAGGGTGAGTGAAGCTGACAGCCCCCTTCTCCTGCCACCTGGGAGGCAGGAGAACAGGGCTGTCAGTTTCACAGACCCCTTGCCGGGTTCAGCCGATGGGCTGAAGCCAGAGTGGGGTGAGTGAAGCTGACAGCCCCGTTCTCCTCCCAACAGGGCTGTCAGCGTCACACACTCTGCACTGGCTTCAGCCAAATGGGCTGAAGTCGACTTGGGGTGTGTGATAGTGACAGCCCTGTTCTCCTGCCGCTGTGAGCAGCAGAAGGGGGCTGTCTGTTTCAAATGCCTAGCGCCGGCTTCAGCACCTGGTGCTGGGCGTTTGAAATTCCATGAACCTATTCGTGACCTGGGAAAAGGTCATGGAAGTTTGTGGTTTCTGGTTTGTGGAATGCGACGAACCAAGAATCATGTGGGGTTTTTTTTTCCGGTTCGTGCCCATGTCTACTCTTGATGTTGCTGATAAGGATCCTAACTGGGAAGATTTGGCACTTTCTTCTCAAGTGAGATGAGAGAGAATATCCATGCCAGCAATGTTTCTTGTAGGAACTTTATATTTTAAATGAATTTTTACATACCACAAGATTCAGCCATGACTGCTGCTTGGCACCAAACATGCATCCTGCTCAAATTTTGCCACTGGTTTAGAAATTCCTGAGCTTCTGTAGTAAATGAGACCACTGCATCATGTTTCATCATGCCTTGTATGGCAGACTGAGCCTCACTTTGTATGAACCTTACATAGTAAGTTCATGCAAGTAGCTGTGGATTCCATCAGTAATGTCATACTGAAATGGAACGCAGAATGCATTCTGTGTCATATGTCTATGATACTTCTCAATTCCTGTCAAGAAGAAACAACATAATTTCCTTGACTGCACCCAAGAGTATCCTAGGTGACACATCCTTTGTTAATGTTGAGGATTTGGGTCCAAGTTAATTATATAAACATACTCTTTAGAAAAAAACACAAGATGAGCCAGCTGCTTGCTAACTAGATTCTGAATGAACTGCTACAATAGCCACCAACTTGCAGTTGAAGACAGACACAGACCAAACAGTATGGCTGTATGCTAATGGTTGTCTTTGTAGAGGATAAAATTGGAGAGTCACCAACTCAAGATTCTGTTACATTACAGATGCGTTTAAAATGTTTAGAATATCTATTAAAGGAGAAAGTTTAATGCACACACAATTTTGGGATTAGAGACCTCCTAAAACTGTATGGAAGAAGTTGCATTTGCTCAAAAATAAAGCAATTTACAGTATTAAATGTGCTATGCCACAAATCTTCTGATCTCTTAACAGACAGAAATGTAACAGACAGGCTACGAAGTGAAAGGCATTTTTAAGCACAGATATGGAAATTAGTTGAAAGACATACATTACCTCCCCAGACATATCAGGAGCCATAGGAAGAAAAGGCCATACAGAAGAGTAGATTCCAAAAAATACTATCCACAGTGCAATGCTTCCCCATATAGCTACATGGCTAAACTGGTAAAAAAAAAGGACAATAAATTACAAATTCAGTTACTCTAGTGAATGCTTACAAGCTAGCTACCTTTGGAAGAAAATATCTATTCCAAGTTTTAAGTTTTTATTATTGTCAGTATATTTATCAAGTGTGAATGGATATTTTAAGAAATGCTGGTGATATTGTATTTGCACTAAAATAAAGGTTAATCCAAATTGATGGAAAGTGTTAGGTAAAACACTTAACAAAAATTGGGCACATCCCCGGTGAACTCCATTTCTAGTCCTTAAATTGGTGTGGTGCAAGGCTGTGCCTTCAGGTTAAAACCTCAGTATATCTAGCTAAAAGGATCAAGTAGCAGTTGATGAGAAAAACCAATATGCGAGACCATGGAGAGTGGCTGCCAGTCAGAATAGACAAGAGTGACCTTGACAGACCAATGATCTGACTTTGACAGACGAATGATCTGGCTCAGCGGAAGGCAGCTTCATATCCATTCACGAGGCAGGGAACTATGCTGGCGTATCTCCAGAAACAGCAGCATTATGTCCTCGCTTAGGGTTTAATTGCTATCCTAAACCATTTGTAAATGGCTCTAGGATTGCACTGTTAATTTCCCATCCAGCTATCTTTATCTGTAAATAAATAACCAAGAAGTAGAAGTAAAATGCTACAGCAATGCATAGAGGGATAGGTCAGACTAACATCCCTACTCCAAAGCAACAATACTAGTTAGTAATGAGAGATGGAGCAATTGCCAGAGTGAATCAATACTATTGCCAGACCAGCCACGGCATTTGTATTGCAGCATTTTAATACTCAGTATTCAATTTCAATGTGCTTAATATTTTGGCTAATCTGTGCTTAGAATTCTATGTGTATAGTTTCCACACAGTTTATAATTGTCTAAATCTCGATCATTGCCCCTCTTAGTTGTCTTCTTCCTACTTACAGCTAGAGATGGGCACAAATCAAATTACGACCCCAAAAAACACACGAACCAGACTGGTTCATGGAAGCTCATTTCCACGAACTTCCACGAACTGGTCTACTGGTTCGTTTGGGTCGTAAAGGGGCAGTTTAAACTTTTTCAGTGGCTTACAAGCAGCAGGTCCCTTTAAACTATCAGCTGGTAGATGGCGGCCATTTGGAGGTGGGAAAGCCGTTTTCAGCCTCCTCTGCCGCCCTGAGGGCCCATGCAACAACAGAAGAGGGCAAAAACGGCCTTCCCGCCCCTTGCAGAAGGAGGGGGATGATGCTGTGGGCCCACAGGGCAAGGTAAGCGTGGGGCTGGGGCTGGCGCTGGGGGGGGGTGGAGACTGGGGTTTGGGCAGTTTAAAGGGCCCTGCCGCTTGCAAGTGGCAGGTACCTTTAAACTATCAGCTGGCAGGCGGTGAGGCGGAGATCCCCCCTGCAGCCTGCCAGCTGATAGTTTAAAGGGACCTGCCACTTGCAAGGCAGGAAAGGGCCCTTTAAACTGTCAAATGCCACTTTCCCTGCTGCTGCTAAGCGGCTGGAAAGGGGCATTTAAACTCCACGCACTGGTTCATAAACTTGCTCCAGTTCGTGCCAGTTCATGGTTCCTGGTTTGTGAAAACCCACGACCCACGAACCTCTCTACTTAGAACCAACACTTCTGTTATTATTTGACCAGATAGCACCTGAAATCTTCAGTTCTTTTTAGCTGCTTTTCTGTATCCATTTTCACACTCTAGGATATCCATCCATAGTATCATTTTTCTTTCATTACAAATTTTGTCACTGTTTTGATTTTATACAACATATGACTATGTACATCTGTTTTCAGTTTACTGGCCAGGATTCAAAGTTTTGTGAGCCAAAGAGGGCATCTGACTTGTTTCTTCAACAGCATGGCCACATGACAATATTACTGAAACTTTAAAAAAATCCAATAGTAATGGTGCTATAACATGGGATCCTACCATACAAATTAAAGAAAGATCACACTGGGTGCGCACAAACTGCTGCGCTCACCCAAATAATCTCTTTAAATTCTGCTCTAATTCTGAGTCTCTTTACTTTGCTTCTATCAGAATTTGCAGAGGACCATGCAGACGAAAAAATATTGTTACAACTCTCCATAGAAGTTGTTCCTAGCCAAAACAACAAAATACTGGCCAATGACAATGGTCAGTGTTCTTGCATGGATTATAACAAAATCATGTGTAAATTTTCAGGTTTCATTTTACTGTATTTCAAATTCATACGGAAATTGTCCTTTTTTGCCATCCTAGACATAGCTTGATAACATGCGCTATGATAACCTCAAGACCAGAATCCTGCAACACATTGAAGACAACAAGGAAGCTACAATTGGGGCAGAATGTTGCAGCTAGATTGTGGGTGAGGGTTAAGTGTTCTGAATATATTACCCCAAGTTTTAAGATCACTACAGTGGTGGCCAATTCGTTTCCACAGGTCCTGGTGTTAGCCTCTAAAATCTCTTCATGATCTGGGTGCCTAATATCTGCGAGATACCCTCCAATTTAAGGAAGACCCCCACCTTGCAAAGCAGAGGCTCTGTATAACACAGCTCTTCCTATCTGCATTTGGTGGCTTATACGTCAATTCGTATGATGTAATGGCTTGCTCTCTTCCTTTTATTTGTATTGCATTTCTGTAGACTGAGATTTCCACTGGTTTTAATGATATTAAGCAGACTGAGGCTGAATCCACATTACCTCCGCGCGTTCCGGTGTTGCACTAAATGTTCGCTAAACACCCGGAAGTATAGCGTCTTTCAAGCGTGATTTCTGAATCTCACTAGAAAGACGCTATACTTCCGGGTGTTTAGCGAACATTTAGTGCAACACCAGGATGCGTGGAGGTAATGTGGATTCAGCCTGAGTTCTGATGATTGGAAGACAAGCAGGATATAAATATTTCAAATAAAGAATTTAAAAAGAATTTCTTACCAAAGTCCAATATGAAGTCTCTAATCCGGCTTTTAAACATACAGTTATTACCACAAACTAAAAAAATAAAATAAAAATGTTATTGTACTTCCCTTTAACAAATGTATCAGGATTTAAAATGAATGAAACATGAAGTTTCAAAACAAAGGAGCATGCCAACACTCAGTTTAACTCCACATAACAGTTTAATATTAAAACACACTTTACATGTGCAGAGTTTTAGAGGTTAAAAAACTATTATCTCCTCCTCCCAATCAAGAATTACTTTAGTTTGTTGTGGAGGGGAGTTATTCATAGCAGTCCTCCATGCCATGTGATGGGGAACGTTACTTTTGAAACAGAAGGGATTTTCACATTTTGTTATATGAAATGGAAGTCCAGTTGTTTGGAGAAATGCTATAAAAATCTCAGGTGGTATGGCAGAGTACTGTCTCTAATGCTATCTAATTTTGTGGGAGAAAATATTAGACATCAGAAAGACTTTTTAAACCAATTATCCAAGTTCAACTAAAGCAAAGATTCAGATAGTGATTTAGCCAAGAAGAAATTCTAGACTCAACTGAAAAGTAAGGAGGAGTGCACAAACAGCATTCAACACATGCTTTTGTCCCTACCATTATATCTAGTTCTGCTTTTACTGGGAGCAACCATTTGCTGAGGCCTGAGAGAGAGGCCAGCTTTTTTGACCTCACCCCCCCATTTAAAGGGATAAGGCTGCCAAAATGCAACATGCTGGGCATGATTGTGGTTCACTGGGCACCAAGGCCAAGAAGAGGAGGCCCACTGCCTTCTTTTGAGAGGGTGCTTTGCCATCTACTGTCAGAGGCTAGCACCTGCCACTGCCATGCCAGGAGAGGGGAGGTTCCCATGAGCTGTTTTCACTAACCTGCTCCTAGTGCTGGGAAAAGAGTCTCAGTGGCCTTGGAGGCTTGAAGGCCCTGTACACATAGTTCCCAGCAGTAAGGCGGGGGGGGGGGGGGAGGGATGCTAGCCCGGGATGGATTTATATGTCTACGCTGTTGTGGTGCCTTATTCTGGACAAAGACAGTGGTAGGATGTCCATTGTAAGATTATGATACCAGACTCGTTTAATAAAGCTTTGCAAATTCTGTGGAGACTTGTGAAAATGTGTCCTGGCATGATCCTTACATCTACTCTGTTTGTAAGTTAGTATTACTTACTGTATAGACTATATTTCCCAAAAGCAAATAGTCTGAAGTTTTACCATTTGCAAATATAGTATCTGTAAGACAATATAATAGGAAATGATCAATAAAATTAGAATCATTTGTGGACAGAATGTATATATTGAACTTTGCATTCTTAGAACAAAACAGGATATAACTTCCAAAATAACAATTTCCAAATCTAGAAGAAAGTTGGCTGGTTCAGTTCTATCACACTTGGTTTTCCAAATATGACATAAGAGCCATAGTATGACAGAACCATAAATAAGTATTTTTATACAATTTAAATATTTTAAAGTATTTATTATTCTTTAAGGATCTTCAAAAGATACACAACACCATAAAATAGGATACAGATTGCCATTAACACAACCAGCTGCTACTGGACGCACTCAGCTATCAAGGATTTTATCATGAGGACTATGAGAAGACATTATTGCCTCCCAACAGCCCCATTTCCTTGAAACAAATGTATTGGTGAGATCTCTGCCTTCTCGGACCCTGGTTACAAGAATCACGGGAAAGGAAGGCAGCATTTGCTGACCTTGCTAATGGATAAATCTGCCACTAAGGCCACAAAACTGCAAGGAGTGCGTGGGAAAAGCAAAGATCGATTTCTGAACAGAGTCAAATCCTACATTTGAGTAAATTAAATATATTTGAGTAGCGTGCTTTTTTCTTTAATGGCAAAGTGAACACCATAGAATGCTCAGGACATTTTAATTGGAAATAATCCTTGATGCCAATGAGATCAGACATACCTGCTTCTTATAAAGACAATTTACTTGAGAGTAAGATGCTTGCAAGCAAAGAATATCAGGTCCTAAGGCCCCAAGGGAGATTTTGAATGGAAGTGCCTTGGACAGCTTTTATCTGACAGACTAAAACGATTTTCTCTCAAGTACTAGCTTGAGGCGAGCTTCTCCTTTTGATTTTCTATGGACTTGTAATTTCGTAAGTCAAAAAGAAACACAACCTTCATTTGGAAGCACACTTCCAAATACCACTCAAATCAATTGCCACTGTCTCCCAATAACACACTCTGAAAAGGAGTTTATATACCTCCCTCTGCATCGTGTGAAAGGGTCCTGATCCGAACAAACCCATATTCAGATGTTACACTTGCTAACTGCAAAAGAAATAGCAACACTGTATAAGTATTGCATGTCCAGTTCACACTATACTTTAAAAACTTCACTTTTAGCTCCAACTGAAAAAAATAAAATAAAATATGCTTTTAATATTAAGATCTTTAGAATATAGCCTTGGCTTTAGCATAATACTGGAAATTGCCGTTTTAAAGTAAGATAGTACCTTCAAATTCTGTATTTCATTCTTTTACTTACCAGACTGGACAGCTTTTAATGGAAACCAAAACAGAATTACTGAGTGGAAAAGGCCATTTAAACAATGAACCCAGAAAACCTAAGGGAAAACAAACATTCATGAGAACCGTTTGTGATAAAACTAACTCTGTGAACTCTGACCCTTCTTTTTCTCTTTTGGTTAGAATCAGAAAATGTGTTTTTCAAAAGGCCACCTCTAAGAACTAATATAACTGAGAGGCATTTTCTGCCTCAGAGCTCTTCATGGGTCATTTATTTATTTTTATGTTTCTCAAAAGGTGTTCACTAACTTTCCCCTTTAATTTATTTAACCGAAAACGCAAAAGTACCTATTTTTATTATGGTCAAAGCTCCACTTGAAATGATCAAAAATAAAATTAAGTAACTGGAGTTTTATTCTGGTTTTTTTTCTGATTAAAAGAGAACGAGGATATGCAATAACGCTACTACAAAAAAACAAACAACCCCCCCTCCCCCCCTTGCATGCTGATATATCTGCACTGGATTCCTAACCACATCAATCTGTCTATAGCTGTGTATGTCCGCTATTTGCATATGTACTTCTAAAACAGTTCTACCAACTCCTACTACAAGAACTGTATGTGGGAAGTATATTGAAACATACAAACCCCATGCGCTGCACAGTAAATGATACAGTCTTCCTATCTAAGTAAAAAAAATAGCTTTGGGCACTTCTATTCCGTATGCTTTATAATTATATATTTTTATAAAGCAGGGCCTGTGCAGCCCCGTTCTATGCACGTTTACTCAGGACTAAGCCCACTGTGTTCAATCAAGCCTACTCCCAAGTAAATATGGATGAGAGGGTAGCCTTATTGTGTTAAGCTGACAAACATTAATAGTTTTAGGTTGTTCCAACAGCAGAAATTAAGTTGCCTGCCTTAAAAAATGTTCCACTGTGTCTTTAAGTTCTTTGTTATTTTATCCAGTTACACGAGGTTGTATGATCCAATTTATGCCACAATACTTCACCCATTTGAACTTGTGCTGCTCATTAACCTTCGTCTCGCCTCCTTGCTGTGTTCATTACCTCGAGTTTTATTGGACAGAAAGCACAGGGTGGATGCAAGAGAAAATCAGACTTACTTTCCCATTTTTCTGACCAATTCTTCTTGCCACAAGCGAACCCTTTGACCTCTGCCATGGCCCCCTGATCTCTGACCCGTTTTAGCATAACAAATCTACGCATCATCATTCAGTTCAACAATGATTCAAAATCCTCCACATCAAACCTGCTTCAACTATTCTGTCTTCCCAAATAGTTAGTAGACATTTATTTATAATGACCCAATATAATAACTGAAGCATTTTAGTCACGTGTTCTTTTAAAATCAATAATATAAAAATATGCAACTGAAAAGCCCACATAACCTAAAAGAAGCTTCCGACAGCCTGTAAAATAGTGCATACCATACACACACAAAAGTCCAGTGGGGTATAAATATAATGGATTTAATATGAATTCACACAGACATTCAAATCATTAACAGCTATATTAATGTAAAGTATTTGTTTAGTTATTTAGGACAAGTTTGATCTAAAGTTTGGTTTATCTGATTGCCTGTAGCATACGATCAACTGGCAACTGACATTACATAAATACTGTATATTTTCATAATAATAAATTTAGTGTTGGTAACGAATTTACGAGTTCAAAAAGTGTCCATTTTTTTCTAGTATTTTTTGAAATTTGTATGCAATGCAATGAAGCCAAGCCCAATTTTCAGTTTTAGTTCTAACTTTCTATAAGAATTATAAATGCAAGTACAACGTTATCTGCTTGTAATCTGAGTATTATTTAGAGCACTTCTGGAGTTTTACAGAATTTCATTAACAAAGTTACTTACTACATAAAGTATCAAGACTTCGGGAAACCACTGCCAAGTCTGAGTAGAAAATACGGACCTTGAGGGACCAACCAAGGGTCCGATTCACAACAAGGCAGCTTTGCGTGTGTGTTTAGGTAGGGCTGGCGAGCATCAGCGGCCAAACTCTAGCTTGATCAGACTTCAGGACAGGGCACGGTGCAGCATCTCCGCAACAGCTGCAAGCACTGCTTGAAACTGGTTATACCAGACCCACATCTAAAGTTGGGACTGCTGGGTCTCTGCTACCTGTGGTAGCACGGAAGTTAGTGTTTCAGTTCACAAAACAGCATAAATACAATAAGCAAAAATGCAATGATACCAGTGCCCAATCTTGCCAACTGAACCAAGTTAAAACAAACAAACAAAACAGATTGCAAGAAAACACATGGGCCAGGATCCAAGGAACCCCATATATGAACAGAAAACATTTGTGAACGTGTATGAAGAAGGGAGGGCCAATCTCATCATGCCATAAAAAATCCTGCTTTGATTTTCCTCCAATCTTCACTAGCAGCTTTTCAAAATAAGTGAGGGGCTGCAGTTGGAAAGAAAGGGCTGGAAGTTGGCTAGTGTACAGTTGGTGTTCTGTATGAGTCCAGCTGGACCCAGCAAACATTAATAATTATCTTCAGTTATTGAACCTAACATGGATGCAGGACTGCTTCATTATTTTTTACCCTGTTTAATCCCAAAAAACTAAAATAGGATCCAAATAGATAATAATATAATACAATTTTTTTTTTTACCTTTGAATTGAAATCCAGAGCATTTTGAGAAGTCTTGTATAATTCAGGATATTTCAGCATATTTTCTTTGTGGCAGGATCTTTCAAATATTCCAAGTGTTAGTGGGGGCATCGCTGTAAACATCTAATGTGTAAACCAATTATCAACTTGATGAAGGTCCAGTATATTTTAATAATTGTTTAATAAATCAAAAGCAATATTTGATTGAAATTGAAAACTTACCACAGCAATTGAAAACTTACCACATTGTAAAGTCCTATGCACCACCTTTCAAAAAGTATTTGTCCAGAAAATCCATTAACAAAGGCAAACCATATCTGAAAGAAAGGTTTTAGAAAAACTTTAATTCTATTGTGTAGAATCTTAAGGTACTTTTAAATCCGAATACATATCTAGTTTCAGCAAGTTAAGTAATCTGGAAGTCATAATGTAAGTAGGTCTTATAAATAAAATACAATTATGGAGTCATATTTACACAAAATATTGTTCTCTTTCTAGTAGTTTTGTATTCCACAAACAGTTAGTATGAATGAAGTTCATTAGGGCATAATCATAAGAACTCTAAATGAAAAAAGTTTCTGAACTATTAATCTCTTCATCCATTTAAAACATTACAATAGTTTTAGGTCTGTGCAGAACCAAAGTAACTTATACTGTCCAAACATGAACGTTTCTGCTGAATGCAAAATATTATATTACACTGAATTTACAATCTCATGCAGGCAATTCAGAATAAAGATAACCAACAATATTAAAATAAAAGTGAGCAAGTTTGATCTCCTTGTCAAATTACATTGAAAATCAACGTGACACAGATTTGGACACAGTTCACGTTTCATTTAACCTCATTATAGGAGTATGAATTGTTACAAATTCTCCATTTATACGGCCTGTCTCCAGATGACTGGTTCTGTGAACGTACCAGAAAATGTTCGACCACAAGTGAAAACAAATGTCTGCTTAATTTTTTTTTCTGTCTTGTAAAGCAGAAAATACTAAGACGCAAAAGTAAACTATGAAGAGACTATTCAATACTTAATTTCATATTTACTTTCAAATATAGATATTGCCATTCATTCAATAAAAGTTTACAAAGTAAATCATAAAAATGAAGATAATTATAGTAAAACAGAAAACAGAAAACACAGAATGAGGTTTTTTTCCAAAACAAGTCAGTTTGAAATGAAGAACGTAGCTGTGTAAGAAACCAATTTCCAATTTTGTCATACGTAATTCTTGAGGGGGGTGGGTGGGGGAAATAAATCATAAAAATTCTCACAATAAATATATAATACTTTGTTGCATTCATACTGATTAACCTTGCATTTCTTAACACAACTGAAATCTTTAAAATTAGCATTTTCAACAGTGCAGCACAAACGTACGGACTTCTGATTGCTGTGATTCAAGGAGCAGTGAAAAGACTCTTCCAAAGTATATAATACAACATCTCTTTTCTTTAGCACTACCAAGGGAAAGGTATGGCCTGACTCTGAAGGAGTTCTTCTTTCAGATGCACGGTCGCTCAAGGGGCAGTTTCTTCCAGATGCACTTGTGTGTGACCAATCTAACACAACATGTTAGCTGCTAATAGTTAGCTGTGCTTAAGCCTACGGATTTCAGCTCTTAGCTGGGCGGTAGGCAAAGTATATAGGTAACAGGTGGAATTATCCATGAATTAACTGCACTACTTTCCAGAAAGCCCACCATTGCTTTTTATCCATGACAGCTGAACATCAGCTCCGCGTGCTGCCTGACAACAACGTTTGACTGAGAGGGAGTTTCAAACCATGTTGATGTATGTATGTGGTTTTCTGTTCACAGAAAAAGTAGAAATTCTTCCTGAGGACAAAACTCCTGGTCTCATTTACCATCTTTTTAAATGCCTCCCCCCAAAAAAACTCTAGGCAATAATCATATCCTCCCCTCACTCCATTTTAATATTTTACAATTGTAAAAAAGTGTACATCCTGAAATTGTTCTCATGAACATAAATGTTGCACTGCACATTTTTTCCAATCCAAACTATCCAGATGGAGTGCTAAATATTTAGTAACTTCATGAAGACTTTGCAGTTAATTTTTACTAGTTACGTCCCTTTCACATAGCAGAGTATTTATGTGCTTGCATATATTACTTAATATTATATTATTAAAATTATATGCAAATTGAATTAAGCTTCGTGTTCTAAATGTTCTAATATATTCGAACCATGACATACTTTAATGAGCTCCCTAAGTACCACACTAGTACTTTGGCTCTGGAATAAATATGTTTTCTAAGCTTTCAGGAAATCTTCCTGATTAGTACAGCGAAAGAAAACTCGCTTGTGCCAATTTGCTGAATCGGAACGTGAGAGCACAGGGCTGGCTCTTTCCAGCTTTTCCACTATTGGAAAAATGGCCCCTTTAGACCACCAAGGAGGCTGTGTCAGAAATTGCGGCGCTGCCATGGACAAAAGCCACGGGAGACGGGGGCTGCGCTGAAGAAGGGAACTGGGTGAGCTTGAACGAAACAGTCAGCCTTGCAACTACGGCGTTGTACTCAGCAGATCAGACAAGACCCCTGTATGACAAATACGTATTTCTGTAATCAAGAGCCTGACAGATCACAGGTTTTGCCTTTCTTTGCCTGACAGCTGGTATTCTGACTCCATTCCATATAGATGGTTAGAAGGGAAGTGAAACCAAAGGGATCTCTTACAAATTGGGGGAGTATTAGGGTGCAATCTCTCTTCCATCTAGCAGGCCTACACAAAAACTCCGGGGCCAAGGATATGCAGACTGGAAACAGAGTGAAATCAATTGGAATCAACCAAGCATGTTGAAAGAGTACTTGATAGGAAATAGCGGATACCTCCCAAGGGAATTCTTCTCAGGGTTAAAGTAGAGATGATTGAGAGACTAGGATCTGTCCACAGATTTCAAGTAGTTAGCAGCCTCACAGCTTGACAGTCAAGGAAGCACAACTGGAAGAAGCGCTTGGCCCTTTCCTCCTGTGTCTCCCCCCTATTTAACCCCCTACAGCTGCAATTACTTATGCTATCAGGAAAAAGACAACTACATATCATACCTAACTGGACCCTCGTGTTGGACCCTCATGGTCCAAGGTCCTTAATAACAGTGTGCCCCGAAAAAGAAAAACAAAACCAGGTTATCTAGATACGAGTTTCAGGGATCCAAAAAAAAAAAAAATCTGGGATTCCTAACATCTAGGTAAAATTCTCTAATCTGGTTTGACACGATTAGAGAATCCCAAATTTATCCAGCCATTATTCCCTATAGGGAAAACTAATTGGGGGCAAGCAAACTCTACTAAAATTGCAGAGAACCTATTCCTGACTGTCCTCTAAAACCATCCAAGCTTCAAGAAGACTGGACCTCAGGGTCCAATTCTGTGTGCCTCTGAACAAGGTGACACCAGCCACTCTCCATTGTTTCCTATGGTGAGAAAATTTTCAAGCTGGCTCTCAGGTAGAAATACTCAGAGGACATAGTGAAAAAAGTTTAATTATGATGGAACTGTAGAGATGAAATGGAATGTATGATTTATAACTTGATTAATTTTGTCATTAGAATAAGATGGAACTAAAACAAATAAAAAATATTAAAAAAACAGAAGAAGAAATACCCAGAGGCAAGGCTGCCACTGGCCAAAAGCACACTTCCAAATGCAACCTCAACCCACAGAAAATCCAACAGAACCAAACTGAACCAAGGGAATGGAATGTACCCAGAACAAAAGTGAAACAAGAGGGTCAAACCAGAGAATCATGTCAAAACAGCGTATTTCACCCAAATCCAACTGAAGCAAGGGACACTGTTACATCTTAGTCCAACAGAACCAATGTCACTCACAGAAGCCAGGCAGAACAATTAACAAATAAATGAACAGTAAAAACAGGGTTTCTCACCTGTAACTGTTGATCGTCGAGTCTCTTCTGTGCAGACACACATTGGGACTGCGCAGGCGCAGGCCAGCCGCGGAGAAGATTCTTTTAGCTTCTAGAACTGTGACGGGGACGTTCGGGCCCACCGCGCATGCGCGCCGGTGTTCCCGCCAATTTTGAAAGTACAAGTACCCGAACGCTCCCGGCATTCCCTCAGTTCACCTGAGCCGCCGGAGAAACAATTGAGTAAACCAAGCACTCACAGCGGGGCAGGTGGGAGGGAATGTGTGTCTGCACAGAAGAGACTCGACGATCAACAGTTACAGGTGAGAAACCCTGTTTATCGTCGTCGTCCTTCTGTGCAGCCCCACATTGGGAGAATAGCTAGCATCTCACCAATGGGGGCGGGTGTGAGTGTCTATGTGAACAAAGAATGCAGAACAGCCGTGCCAACAGCGGATTCACGGCGTGCATTTACGTCTATAGAATAATGTTTGATGAAAGTGTCAGCGGTAGACCACGTTGCAGCTTGGCAGACGTCCTGGAGCGGCACTCCTCGCAGGAAGGCAGCAGAGGCAGCTTGTGCTCGAGTAGAATGAGCAGTAATCAACAACGGGCACCGGACTCCAGCTTGCTGATAACAAAGTTTAATCGCAGACACAATCCAGCGAGAGATAGACTGGGCAGAAGCTGGTGAGCCCTTGCGAGGGCCAGAGTAACACAAAAACAGGGCAGGAGATTTCCTGAAACATTTGGTGCGATGTAAATAAAACAATAAAGCACGTTTCACATCCAATGTGTGTAGAGTATGTTCCTCTGGGGAAGAGGGTGTAGGAAAAAAAGAAGGGAGGACCACCTTCTGTCGCAGGTGAAATTTGGAAACCACCTTGGGCAGGAACTGCATACTAGTGTGGAGCATGACCGTGCTGGGGAAGAACTGCAGGAAGGGGGGGTCACACCTCAGAGCAGACAACTCCCCTACCCGCCTGGAGGAAGTGACTGCTACCAAAAAGGCCACCTTCTGCGTGAGCAGAAGCAAGGGACAGGTAGACAGGGGCTCAAAAGGGGAGAGCATCAAACGGGAGAGCACCAGGGTCAGGCTCCATTGAGGAATAGGATGGGCCCTAGGAGGAAAGGACTTCAAAAGGCCCTTCAGGAACTGTTTGGACAGCCAATGTGCAAACACAGTCTTCCCATCAATCTGCTCATGGAAGGCAGAGATAGCAGCCATGTGCACTTTAACACTGGAGAACGCCAGACCTTGGGAGCACAGGTCCAGGAGGTAGTCCAGAATGACAGGTAGCGGGCAAGTGAAAGGGGAAACCCCTTTGGGGGCTAACCACCTGGAGAAACGTGACCACTTCCTCTGGTAGGACAACCTGGTAGACGGTTTCCGGGCATTCAAGATCACATTAAGCACCCTAGTAGAGAGGCCTACGCTGGGGTGCAGAGGAGCCAGGCAGTCAGATTTAGCACTGCCACATCGTGATGCCACACCCCGTCCCTGACTAGCAGGTCTGGGGCGTGTGGCAGCGGGAGACATTGCCCCTGCGACAGGGAGAGTAAAAGGGGGAACCAATCCTGGCGAGGCCACCGAGGGGCAATCAGGATACAATGGGTTCGGAAGGCTCTGATCCTGGAGAGGACCTTGTGAAGGAGTGGGAAGGGCGGGAAGGCATAAAAGAGCCCTGGAGACCAGGGTATCTGGAAGGCATCCCCCAGGGAGCGATGGCCAATCCCGGCCTGGGAGCAGAACAGGGGAGCCTGCGTGTTGTGGGTTGTGGCGAAGAGGTCGACGAGCGGGGTGCCCCACATGCGGAAAACCACGTGGAGGTAAGCCCTGTTGAGGGACCACTCGTGTTGGGGCAAAAACACCCTGCTCAGCGTGTCTGCTGCTGTGTTGCTCTCCCCAGCAATATGAACGGCCGTGGGCAGGACGTTGTTGGTAATGGCCCAGTTCCAGAGCGTAGTCACTTCCCTGCAGAGCTTGAGCGAGACCGTTCCTCCCTGCTTGTTGAGATAGGCCGTGGTATTGTCCGACAGGACCTGCACCCTCCTGTTCCGAATGACATCTGCAAAAGAAGCAAGGGAGTAACGGATTGCTCTAAGCTCTAAGAGGTTAATGTGCATGTTCACCTCAAGGGAGGACCAAACACCTTGAGCAGACAGTCGTCCACAACGCCCTCTCCAGCCTAGATTGGAAGTGTCCGTAAAAACGGTGACCTCCGGCAGGAAGGGACCAAAAGGACAAGCCTTGGACAAATTCTCAGGGACAGTCCACCACACCAAGGACCGCTGTATGACCCTTGGGATGGAAAACCTACGATGTTGACTCATAGTGAGGGGGTTGAAAACCCGAACAAACCAGTTTTGCAGAGGCCTCATGTGCAGGCGTGCAAAAAATACCACCCCTGTGGAGGAGGCCATGAGGCCCAACAACGTTTGAATCAGGAGGGCAGTTTGGAACCGGTTATGCACGAAGTGGCGGGCCAGGGAGGACAGCCTGTGCAAGCGGTCCGGGGGTAGATAAGCCCGGCCCAGCAGAGAGTCGAAGTGGACCCCGATGAACCTAATGCTCGTACCTGGGGACAAAACAGACTTCCCCAAATTAACAACTAGCCCCAGTCCGTCTAGCACGGACAAGGTGAGGGCAACAGAGTCTCGGAGGGAGTCAGCGGAGGGACCCACCAGGAGCCAGTCATCCAAATATGGGTAGACAAAACAGCCATTAGACCGTAAATGAGCCACCACGGTGGCCATACATTTTGTGAACACCCTGGGCGCCGAGGCCAGGCCAAAAGGCAAGGCTGTGTATTCATAAACGGCGCCACCACAGGCAAAACGGAGATATTTCCTGTGGCCCTCAAAGATGGAAACGTGGAAGTAGGCGTCTTTGAGATCTAAAATGGCCATCCAGATGCCTGGTTCCAAGAGTTCCAAGACTCGTGACAGGGTAAGCATCCTAAACTTTTCCACCTTCAAGTAGGTATTAAGGGCCCGAAGGTCCAAAATGGGTCGAGACCCCCCATCTTTCTTATCCACAAGAAAGTATCTCGAGTAAAACCCCCAAGGGGAAGTAGAGACATCGACCACCCGGACAGCACCTTTGTTAACCAGCTCCAAAACATTATTTTGTAAAACAACATTACAACAAGAAGCACAACGAGGGGGGTGCGAAAGAGGGGGTGCAGTGGTAAACGATAACTTATAACCACGGGCCACAATAGAGAGGACCCAGGTATCAGCAGTAATGAGTTGCCAACGGGGCAAAAAAGGCCAAAGCCTGTCCAAGAACAAGATATCAACAGTGTCCTTGGAGGCCAACTGGGAAGCGTCCTGGCCTAGTCAGAAGACCGTGGGCTTCTGCGCCGAAGTCGAGGGCTTGGGCGAGGGAGGCTGCTGTCGTCCCTTGGACCGGCCGGAGCGTCTTGAAGAATGGTGCTGCTGGCCAGAGTAGGAACGGTGGCCATAGGATTGGCCCGAGAAGAACCGTCCTTGGCGCTGTTGGAACTGCTGGTAGGGGGACTGATAGGACCGGAACCTGCCGTACCGATATCTCGGACCCGACTGCGGAACCGAAGGCGCAACCCCGAGGGACTTGGCCGTCTGCTGGTTCTTCTTCATGAGAGAAAGGGACTCATCCGTTTTCTCTGAGAAGAGCTGGGGACCCTCAAACGGGAAATCCTCGACCTTGGCCTTCTTCTCGGGGGGCAGGGCTGTAGATCGAAGCCAGGCGTGCCGACGCAAGAGCACTGAGGATGCCATTGCACGTGCAGCAGAGTCGGCGGCATCCTTGCCAGCTGTCATCTGTTGCTTTGACAACCGGAAAGCCTCAGCCTGGAGAGCCTTGACCAAGTTACGGCGATCGTCGGGAAGGTCAGAGAGGTAGGAGGACAGTCGCTTCCACAAGAAGAGATTGTAGGAGCCCATTATCACTTGGAAATTGGCGATACGGAACCCCAGGGAAGCCGAAGAATACACCTTCCGACCAATGCCATCCAGCTTTCTGCCCTCCCTATCCGACGGAGCCGAAGAGGAACCGCGTCGGAACCGAGCTTGACCCTCCTCGGCCACGATGGAAGAGGGTTTCGGATGGGTGAAGAGGTAAGGGCAATCCTCCTGTTTGAGCCGATAATATTTCTCGACCTTCTTGGCCGTAGGCGGCACGGAAGCAGGGGTCTGCCAGAGCGCGAGGGCATTGTCGACGAGATCCTCGACAGGGGGGAACGCCACCGAGGCAGGAGACCCAGAGTACAACGGCTCCAGCAGCTTGCTCTTGGGTTTTGAGGTTGTGGAGGCGACATCGAGCTCCAGTACTGCGGCCATCCGGAACAGCTGCTCCGCAAATACTCTGTAGTCGTCATTAGGGGACGACGAATGGAGCTCCCCCACAGCATCATCAGGGGAAGGGTCGGAGGCCGCGTCCGAGGAGTACTCTGACGGAGACGCCAGGCCCTCTTCATCTTCGGAGTCGGAGAAAGCCGCCGGGGTCTGTGTCGGAAACAAAGGGCGTTCCGTCGGAACCGAGGTACAAGGCTCGGGAGCCGAAAGATGGCGATGCGGCCGAGCGGCAGGCGGAGCAAGAGGCAGAGTCGACGGTGCCGGAACCGAGGTCAAGGGCGCCAATGGGCCAGGCAGGAAGGGGGCGGACTGTTGGATCCAAGCCACGAAATCTTGCCAGGAGGCTACGTTCCCAAAGCCCGGGACAGGCTGCTAAGGAGGTAGAGCAGCAGGCATCGGAACGGATCGGTGAAACGGCGCCGGAACCGACAAGACTGGCTGTGACGGAACGGAGACCCCCGACGGGACCGGAGCGGATGGCAGGGAGCGTTCAAACTCCTGGAACGGTTCCGAAAAACAAGGGAACGACTCATAGTCGTCTGGAACCACCGGAGGAGGCGTACAAGGAGGCGACAGGGTGTTCAGGAGACCCCCGACGTCCTCGGCAGGAGGGGCCGGTCTGGGAGGCGAACCAGCCGATGAAGTCGGGGCCGGCGATAAAGCACGGCTCTTGGATTTCGACCTGGCCTTTGCCTTTTTTGGCGGGGGCTCCAAAGAAGCCTCGGTGGCCAAAGGTTTCGAAGAAGGCTTCGAAGAAGCGTGTTTCTTCGCCTTCTGGCTGGATGGAGCACTCACGGAACCGGAGGCAGTCGAGCCCTCCGGAACGGACGGCCCCGTCGGATCCGAGGGGAGCGGTTCCGGCGACTTACGTGGAGCCGGCGAGGGAGCGATAGAGCTGGGCTTGCTCCCGGACGATCCAGAAGGCTTGGGCGGCAGAAGGTTGGCGTCCCAAAGGAAGGCCCGGAGCCTGGCCTTGCGGTCGTTCCGCGCCTTCGGGGTGAAGGCCATGCAGAACTTACAGCGCTCCACGACGTGCCCCTCGCCCAAACAGATAAGGCACAGGTCATGACCGTCTGAGTGGGTCATTTTAGTGCCACACTGCTGGCATTTTTTAAACAAAGATGATTGGGACATGGTGAAGGTGTTTCCCACAGATGGACGAGGAAACACTAACTCACAAGAGAAAAAACTCCGAAGAAACGAGCGGCAGCTAAAGAACCTTTTCGAACGGTGGTGAAAAAGGAACTGAGGGAATGCCGGGGACGTTCGGGTACTTGTACTTTCAAAATTGGCGGGAACACCGGCGCGCATGCGCGGTGGGCCCGAATGTCCCCGTCACAGTTCTAGAAGCTAAAAGAATCTTCTCCGCGGCTGGCCTGCGCCTGCGCAGTCCCAATGTGGGGCTGCACAGAAGGACGACGACGATCAGTTTAGAACACTAACACCAAAGTTCAAACAAACAATTTGGCAAAAGCCAAAGAACTCTCCCCACACAACAGCAGAAGCAGTTTTTAAAAGATTAACTGTAAGACAAAACTTATCCCCCTTGCCCAAGACACCAGGCCAACCTCCCTCCTCCAAAACAGGAAAAACAAGACAGTCTACAATTCTCAAATCAGTTCCTTCTGCAGGCTGCGCAGGTCTCCTTTCCGAAAGACAACGGAGAAGAGAGCAGGCTAGGCAGGGGAGCCAGCAGCACTCAGCAGCAATCTCTCTCTAGCAGCAGCCCACACAAAATGGAGGTTGCTCTGAGCCAAGCCTACTTTTTAAAAACTCCCTTGCAAGCCATTGGAAAAGGGCTTTCTCCTTCTCAGAGAATCTACTGGCCAGATAAAGAGACTCCTGTAAACTCACTCTCTGCTCCCTACCTTACTCACCCTTCCTCCTGCCTCTGCCTCCCTCTACCCCCTCCCCTCTTGGAAAAAAACACAGGAAAGGATAGGGAAACAGCCAGCCAAGACACTGAAGATGCATTTCCCAGATTTTATCCAGAGTTTCCTAGGGTTCTGGGTTCCTGGACTGGATCTGGGATTCTCTAATTGATCTGGGAAAGCCGGATTGAGCCAGATTGGTAAATCTGGCTTTCCCCCACAGTTCCCAGACCTGGATCACATACCCCTAGCCCATGAGATTTGAATTGGTTGTGTGCTTCAATGTTTTCCCATGTCTGCTTAATGAAGTTTGGGGCATTTAAACCTAAAAATGGACGACCTCTCCTACTGTATGTCTGTTGATAATTCTGTGGTGATTCCTAATGCTGGTTCTAACCTGCTCTCATTAGTCACTGCCAGTACAAGAATATTAAATGCTCCCCATGTAGTCAGTCGCCTCAGTGGCAGTCCCCCGCTGCTCGAAAACAGGGGAGTGGCATGGTTAACATTAACTATAGTAGCAGAGACTATTTATCAGCACTAGGCATAGTGGTGGGGCTGTATGCACAATGATGAGGGTTCACCCTTTATACATTTCAAAGGCACAGACCTCATACAGTGATGATCTGTGTGGATCAAGCTTGATCAATTCTGGGGTTGTGTTCTGTGCAAGTTGGCCAATTATGGATGCAATTGTGAATTAAAGAGCTAGGATAGCTAAAATATATGACTACATATATAGGACTCTTTACATAGTTAGCCACATACAATTTTTTCAGAGACCTAAACTGAAAATTTCACATATTATAAACAGTTATAGTATTAATTTATTAATGGATAACTTATAAAGCTAAATGTAAGTGAGGTAACCCACCTTAATCAGCATGCAATTAAATCCTTACAATTAAATATTCTAAGTCATTTCGGGGATTTACATCCTTAAACAATTGTTTATATGGATATTTTTATATCTTATGCCAATAAAATGTAATTCCAATATAAAATCTCATTACATAATATTTATCAGATCTCGTTAGATCTATTTTGGCATTACTTTCTAAATTCTAAGAGATGGTAGAAAAAACTTTCACAGAGAGTTGCCTTATGTAGGATTTCTGCATTTTAAACTGCAGCTTACAGATAGTCAGAGAGTTCCTTTCACCTGTGCCTGACCATTACAAAAGCTGAAAAGAGATTCAAGAAAGGCAGTTGTCCTTGACAGACACGTTCTATGATGTGTATTTTGTCCAGTCATTCACAGTATAGACACGAGCCATTAACAAGTAAGTCGTAGAAGTGGAAGGCATATTAATTGATCTGCAGGTTTTATTTTCTATAAACATTTTAGGAACTCTCACAGCAATCCTGGGAGGGAGGGTGAAAGCTGGAAGCCAACTAGGAGTTATGACGGCTTATCCTGGACTTACGTGGTTGCAACCCCCCAACAATGCTGCAGTGGCCTGGCTCTGCCCCTCCTGGGTCCCCCACTGGTGGCTGGCCATGGTGGCTGGGTGCGGGTGTAACCAGGGTATAAGTCCTTGCACCAGTGGGTGAGCCGATGGGGCGGGGCATGACTTAGTCCACTCCCTAAGCCATTTAGGGCACAAGAATACCCTCATGAGCAGTGCAAATGTATGCATTGAAAGGTGGCATAATCCATAGGCTCCCATTATGTGGGAAAAGTCAACCCCCACTGCGCCCAGCCCCACCCAAGCAGCCCAGCAAAGCATAGGATGCGGACTACCGCAGGGGAAAATCTGTTCGCACCTCTGCAGCGGCTGAGCTCCATTCCCTGCACACAATCAGCCCCCAAGGCACCCTACATAACTTCCAGCCAGGGTGCCCATGACTCCAGGTAAGTGGGGAACACAGCCAGAGGCTCTGCCCAAAAGCCCCCTGCCATGGGGACTTTAGCGCATGAGACAGGAGAGGGCACTCATGGCAGCAGGGCAAGAGTGCACAGGGGGAACTTTGTCCCTCGCACTCACACAAGGGAGGAGAGCCGAGTCCCGCTTGGCAGGCTAACGACCCCCAAACAAGCATTCCCAATCCCGTCCCTCCTGCCTGCCAGCATGGTACAGTTTTTTAAAATGTTATTTGACCTATGGTACTGTTTGTATGTTGCCTCTGGCTAAAAAGGAAAGGTGAGATATATAAAATGAAGGTTGGTTAAAATGAACATGCAATGTGTTGCTGACAGTGCAGTTTACTCATAGATAAAATTCAAGAAAAGGAGGAAGTAATTTCTTTGTAAACAATTTTGATTCTGACCTTTTGCTTGGTAACCACCAAAGCATACGCTAAAATGTCTGCATTCTTCATAACAGCAACCAGCAATTAAACAAGTGGGGGACAAGCAAGGATTGGTGGGGAGCATCTCATTTCTCCCTGTATCTCCTCCCCCACTATTGCCTCTTCCCTCCTCCTGGCAGCCTCATATCTTCCTCCTTTCCCTGCTTTTTTCTCATACTCCCACTGACCCACCAACCTAATTTTTATCTGCACCCCCATCTTCAGCTATATTATTTATTTTCATTTTTACCCCACCTTGCTCCACAAGGGGGACACTAAGCAGCTTACATCATTTGCCTGTCCTTCCATTTTGTCCTCACAACACACCTGGCAGGTAAATCAGGATGGGACTATGTGACTGGCTCATGCTCACCCACTGAGCTTCCACGGCAGAATGGGGATTCAAGCTGGGGTCTCCCAGATCCTAGACTGAAACTCTAACCATTACACCACACTGGCTTTTTGTGCAGTGGCTCCTGTTGAATAGTAGTGAGCAGCCAAAACAAAGAGTCCTCTTTCAAAAGCCAAAACAACCCTGGAAAAAGGCCATGCCCCCTCCAAGGTTTGAAGGCCGACACTACTGTTGTGGTTGCCTAGCAACAGCCACTGATGACATTCATTTCTTAAATCTACAGACACTGCTTCTACAATTTGGGAGGTTTTAAGCCCCCAATGTATAGTTGTTTTTTAGATTTGAAATTTTTCTACCCGAGTTTGTAGAACTGACTTGTCTGTTCATAGGTCCAACCTCCATAGATTTGACCACACTGAGCATTAGCTATATTGATATTCACTTAAACTCAGTTGTACGTATTAATATAAAACGCCTAAAGACATAAAAAGCAGAATTATAAAAAGAAGAAATTCTCACTTCAATTGCGATTTTAAAGAAAGTTCCAAACTGTTCTGGTTTGGAACAATTTGGAAGACATATTCTGGCACATGTGCCATTCATTATTACCTCAATGATATAAAGGACAATATTCTTGTAGAAGCAGTACAAGATGCATTTAGCAATTCTGCAATAATTCCAGGCACCGTGGACCAAGAGTAAGTTCTTCAAGTACTTGAACTACAAATGATAAAAGAAAAAAGCTTAAATATGCACACAATGTTTAACTGTTTGCCACTTGAAAGAACCATTTTTTATATTCCTTATTCAGTGGCAAGATTCACCTGTGCGATGGAGTAGTCCGAAGAGTTCGCTGCTTGTAGCCCTTCGTTTCCACTAATACCAACACCGACATGTGCCGTCTGTATCATACTGACATCATTTGCTCCATCACCAATTGCCAGTGTGACGACTTTGACCTGTTTTTTAACCATCTCTACAACTTCAGATTTCTGAAGAGGCGACACCCTTAAAAGGAAACACACAGAGTTTTTAGAATGACATCATCATAAAATTTATTTTGATGAAGGTATGATCCACATGGGGCAGGAAAACGGCCTCTATGTGAACAAGGCTGACCAGGCTCCGTTGTGAGCAGCAGCGAGTGTCACACTGGATGGCATGCACGTGCCCTGTTCCCATGCTGGTGACTGCTGATGCCCCCCCTCCCTACCCCCTTCTCCCTCACTGTGCCCCCCCCCACCAGCCTGGCAACTCCAATCCCCCCAACAGCGGAGATGTGGCTCACAGTTGAACCACAGCTAAGTTTTTCAAAAAGTCCTGTTGAAAGTCTAAAAAGGTCGGGGGAAATGCTTGAGCTGAGCACTGCCAGTCTGAAGGCTGAGCTAAGAACCTCTCCCCCATGGATGGACTGGGGGCAGAGCTTTCATGTGGACGCGCTGCTTGCAGCTGGAATGCCGTTTCCCCTTGAAGTCAGAGCAAAGGGGTTTTCCTTTGTTCTGGCTTAAAGGGAAAAGCCCCAGGATCCCTTCCAAGCACAACTTCATCTGGAAGTTCCCCAATAAGCAGGGACATGGGGGGGGGCAAATCCCCATACGAAAGCAGCCAAAGACAACAAACGGTCACAAATGCTACGGAGCGATCTGTTTCCCACTATGTATTGCTGAAATCCTGTGTTTGTAAAGATCTTTAAATGGTGTAGCGAGGGATTCCAGAGGTCAAGAACAGTTCATGCCCCAGATATTTTGCATATTATCATTTAAAGAAGGAAATGTGCACATAAGACACATATGTTTGTTGACATGTATATGTGTTAACAAAAATACAAGGTTTTTCAGCTTCCCTTGACAGCCACTGCCACCAAAGAAATGTGCAACTTTGATGACCCCCTAGTTAACCATGATATATAAATGCCAAAAGGAAGGAGAAGAGAGGTGCAACAAGCTGGGATGTGTAACTGAACGCAGTCTTAGCCATTCTTGGTCATAATTGTGTCTAAGGTGTGAAGCTTCAGATGCAAATTATTAAAATATTACAACAGCTTTCTAGCATCTGACTCACTTCAACACAACATTGCCAATTCATACCAATTTTTTTACCATCTTTGACAATATTAACGAAATTACCTCAGTTTAAGTTCAATTTATTTAAACCTTCTGCTGTTTCCACTGAAGTCTAGTCCCATAAACAGTCAAACACTGCTGTTTATTCCTCACTTTTTCTCTGCACTCACCCCTAGTTCATCAGTTGGATGATGTGGTGGACTGTTTTTGGATGGTATAATTTCAGACTATGACTTGGATCCAGCAAGGTATTTCCATAACTGGAAATATTTCCACCTGCAGAATATGACTCGTCTTCTCCCTCCTGTGGCATCTCAAAATGCTGTTCCTGGGAGGGGTTCCCCAGGAGCCGCATTTCAGGGGGTATTTGGAGACTGCAGAGAGGGGCGGGGGGGGGGGAATGAGAAAATCACACTTTTCTGTCAGAAATTCTTCCGTCCACTGAAATGCTGTGCTAGATCCAACTGTTTATTTGTGAAACTGAATAACTGAATGTTTCTCTATGTAACAAATCTTCCTGAACACAGAAAGCTAAGATGTCACCGAGAACCATTCCAGCCTACTCTCTGACATGCTAGTTTGGCATATGCCAGGACTTCCCCACCTGTAACTTGAGCCATGTCATCGGATGACTAAGTCCAAGTGCAGAGGGAAAATGAGGTATAAAAAGTAGTGCATAAGCATAAGAATATTTCATTTTTAGGGAGTCCTGCCCAACATAGAACAGGTTGGTACCTACTGCTGGATAAACAGGTGGCAGCTGTGGCCAGGAGTGACTTTCACCAGCTTCATCTGGTTAGCCAGCTGTGACCTTTCCAGAAAAGATCTGGCCACTATGGTGCATGCCCTGGTTACATCTACATAAGATTACTGCAATGTGCTCTACATGGAGTTGCCTTGAAAAGTGTTCAGAAACTTCACTTGGTGCAGAATGCTGCAGCCAGGGTACTAACTGTAGTGGGTTGTAGGAACCATATAACTCAAGTTTTGACCCATCTACACTGGCTCCCAATTTGTTTCCGGGCACAATTCAAGGTGCTAGTGCAGAACTTCAAACCCCTGTGTGATTTAAGACCAACATACCTGAACGACCTTGAGAGAATGGGACATGACACCCCCCCCCCCGAGGGTGCTCCTATGTTGCGCTGGGAATGATATCATTCCTGGTGTGATGAGGAAGCACGAGATCATGCCAAGGGCTGATTTGATAAAAATCAGCCCCAAATGCTAGGTTGAGGGCCACTTTTTAACAAATTGGCTCCGGGCACGACCTGTCACTTCCACATCATGCCAGGAATGACATAATTCCAGGTGTGATGCTGAAACATGGGATGGCACCAAAGGCCAATTTGATAAAAATCGGCCCCTAATGCTAGACTGGGGGCTGATTTTTACCAAATTGTCCTGTTGTGACCCGTTGCTTCTGCGTTGCCCTTCCTCCCAGTTCTCCATTTTGAGCTCTGGGGAACCTAGCAACCCTAAGGATCGCAGTTCCAGATATAATTGTTTGGAGTTGGTAAGATCTAAATTCTGGACATTATGGGGTTAACATATTTGTTTTGATCCTGAGAGACTCTAATCTGGAAGTATAATCTGGCTTAGAGTTAATCCTGTTTAGAAACCATAAAAGGGTTAATTACCGGCAAGCAAGCAGAGACGCTGTTTGCAGGTGCAGATGTAAGCGTGCAGCCAGGCCACTGTAGAGCTTCGTTACTTTCGTTATCCAATAGCTATCTACTTGTTGTATACTTGTTGTATGTATGATTTCACTTGTTTATTGACTTACTTAATTTTATTGCTATAAAGACTATATTTTCCCAACAAACGGCTCCTCTTTCTATGCCTTTTCCTTTTATCCCACAATAGTTATATCTTCTTAAAGGTATTTTCACAGATTCAGTCACACAGACTAGTTTTCCACACAAATATTCACTAACAGAATAAACTCTCTTATCATCCACACCGGCACAGATTCACTCCGGCCTTTCCACACAGTTTGCCTGACTTAGATGGAATAATCATTCTCTCAGATATACATGGACTAAAGCAGGCACACACACAGTGTCCATCTCCCCTCTACTGTCATCTTTTGCCAGTAGGTAAAGCCTTCTGTTGTTGTTTGGTGTTCTCTCACTAACACTTATTAGTCCATTTCCCTGTGTTTATATGCTTTATTTAATTATTTTAAATAGTGTGCACATGAGCTCACGCACACGTTATTTCATGGTTTTAATGGTTGAAACGTTTTGGTGTTTTAATGTTTGCTATCTTGGGGACATTAATTTTGGGTGGAATGGTGGTATAGAAATATTTACATAAATAAATAAGAAAGAAAGATATCCACATGATTTTACTGAAGAAAATCAGACTAGGTTTATGTATTTATGTTTTTAAAATGTGCTGAAACAGTAGAGAAGTAAAGCTCAACCACTGGAACTGCCCGGGAGTAAAAGACCCTAAAATTTGCTTTTGTTCATGTGAAAGTGGATTAATATGTCACAAGCAGTAGTACAGAATCTGATCATGGAAGACAGGATTAGTAAGTTCACTATACTTGGAGGAAGCTAAGTTGTCACATCCAGTGATGGAATCAAAATGGGGCTTTTCTGGGTTTAACCCCCACTCCCCTTCACCTGCACCATCATATCCTGATGCCTATTGGGGTTGTGCAAGCTTAATTTCGGATGACAGCCTGGTCCCAAGGAGGTCTCAGGACATTCTGCAAATCTGCTGGAACTCTTTAGGAAGCCGTATTTTGAGGCACTCAGTTGCATACATTATGCGGCAGTCTATCATATCACATGTTATACAAAACATTGCATGTGTCATCCAAATGAATATATAGGTGAAACACCTAAAATCTGCATTAATTTTATTATTTTAGTAATTTTCAGAGTAGGGTGGCCAGCAGTGTTACTTGAACTCTTACTCTGAAAACTACTAAAAAACAATAAATTCAACTTGAAGTAAAAAGAAAAAAAATACTTCAGCAATTTAGGAAGAAAAAGACTTACCTGCAACAAATAACAGCTTTACATGACAGAGCTAAATCCAGAAAATACTGCCTTACACCAAATGTCAAGGCATACTTCAATGTTTTACCATCGATAATAAGAGCAAAATCATTTTCCTTCCTCAAGGCATCGCCAAGAGTGCTGCAATGATGGCTTAACGTTTCTCTTGTTGACTGTTAAATACCAACAAAAGACACACACAACTTATGTTTAATCAATTTATACTGTTTATACTTCCAACATCTACCATATTAGAAGACGATTTAATTACCACTGTCACGGGGATACACTTACCACCCTCAATTAGAATACATAAATGTCTTCCGTATCCTCTATTTCAGTTTTATTGTATGAAAATACTGTGGCAATTACCAAAAATCATTAGAAAGGCCAGTAGAAAGAAACACACTTTGGAAGCAGCAGAGAGAATCCTTTAGCCATTTTAAAACTAATTTTATATTCATGAGTAGAGTGTTTTAAGAATTAACCAGTCCTCATTAGCTAATAAATGCTTGTGCCTACATATTCTTAAACATCTTTACTTTTAGAAGATACACCTGGCTCTCTGTGTTTTTTTCAGGTGCCCAGACTGACTTATTCTTCTTTCTGTCTAAGATTCAAATGCCATGTTAACATGGAGTTCTCTGTTTTTTTCTCATTTTTTTAAAAGCCAGGATCTGCCTTCTGCCCGCTTACACCATTTCACTTTCACAGGAGCAAGAGCCTGGCATTTCTTTATAAAAGAAAACCCTACTTCTAAGCAGGGCAATGATACTTGTTGCAGAATTCCATTGAAAGGACAAAATTTTAAATTACATCTCCCTTGTTTAACATTTTTATCTTACTGTTGAATAATCAGTAGGGCATTCCAAGTGTTCAAAATGCTTCACATACATCATCTCAGTATACCTCAGTAAACAGTTCTGGAAAGAATTATTATCTTCATATTACACACGTGGAAGTTGAGGCTGAGAAAATAATGGCTTGCCTTGGGACAGTTCATTAAGATAATATCTGAAATGGCTCATAGCTCAGTTACTCTACTATTTTGCCCCTTACATTTATTATTCTTGCTGAAACATGTTTTAAAAATCTGTTCCTTATGACAATGAGCTTTTATTCAATGCTTATACTTCCTAGTGCCCTCTGGTGGAACATATTAAGCGAGCGCTAAAAGATCTTCACTGGCTTGTTTCTCAACACAATGCAAAGAGCTGAACTGAAACGGCCTTGGACTAGCATATCTGAGGAATAGGCCTGTCTCCTTATGAACCACTGAGATCTATGTTGGGAAGCCCTCCTCTGATTACCCATGTCCTTGAGGATTAAGCAGGTGGCCACTGGGCAGAAGGCCTTTTTTGTGGAGCAGAACTGATGCATTTTGCGCCGTAGAGGTAGATAACTTACCATTCCAACTTACCCATTTCAAGTCACAGCTATGGTTCAAAAAACATTTTGCTTTGAGCTGGAGACAGCAGCTTCTACTATATTGTTTAGTGTGCTAGTCAGCATTGCATCTCATGGAAATAATTTATATCGATTCTTTAAAAAAAGTTCAATCTTATTTCTCCTGTACTAATGATGTTTTTTAATAGCTGGATCCAAATAGTTAATCCATATGAATTCAAACATTTTTCAGAGATTAATGCACCGAAAGAGACAAAGACATAAAAATATTTCATATTATACTTACATCAAGAGATCCTTCATTTATGACAATGAGTCCCATGTTCTTTCTCAAGAGTTTACAAGAATGCCCTGTTAGAAAAAAAATATTATTCAGTATCATAATGACTATAACTGGTCAAGCTATGAGCTGAGAGATCAGGCTACTACGACTAAAAGTCATTTACAGGAATATTGTGAATGGCTATAGATGCAGAGGAGTTAGCCGTGTTAGTCTGTGGTAGCAAAAACAAAAAGAGTCCAGTAGCACCTTTAAGACTAACCAATTTTATTGTAGCATAAGCTTTCGAGAATCAAGTTCTCTTCGTCAGATGCCTGATACAGAGACTGGTCAAATACTTGACCAGTATTTGACCAGTCTTTGTATCAGGCATCTGACGAAGAGAACTTGATTCTCGAAAGCTTATGCTACAATAAAATTGGTTAGTCTTAAAGGTGCTACTGGACTCTTTGTGAATGGCTAAAACGTACTTGTGGTATACTTTCAGTTATTACCTAAGGACTGCTTAAAAGTATGAGAGTAATATCAGATACCAATAAGAAAAATTGAGCGGGGACTGCCTTCTCACTAACTCAGGGAACATGAATTTCAAGAGAATAGTGTTCCCTTCCCCCAAGCTGCTGGGAGGCAGCTATCACATCTGCTGCGTACCCAAGTATAGGTGGTGGCAGGTTCCACGCAACTGGCAGCTCAGAGGCAACGAGGAAATCACTCTGCCACTCTTTCTTGCTAAATGCTATTTTGGCCAAGGAGATGACCTCCATATTATGATTTTTTAAAAAATAAAGCTGCATGTAGCAGTCTGCTGTATGACTGGGGGGACGGTAATTGTCTACAAAACTATAGAGGCAACTATAACAAGTTGGGTGGGATCCCAAGGAGCCACATACACTGACGACGACTGATAGTATGAGCCCATGCATCCATTAAGTATCTGGGAAAGGGAGGGCAAGAATTCAGAAACATTGAACATTATGGAAAGAATACAGGACCTTATGGCCTGGCCTACAGGTGGAAAGCAACAACTACCAGAAATAATAGTGCCTGAGCATTAGCTACTTGGATTTTATTGTTAAAAGTGTAGTAAACATCTGATTCTGGGCTGAAAAGAACCTTCTTTATTAGACAAACTATAAATAACATTTCGAAAGCTCAAGCTTTTGCTTCCCCTCCTATCCCCCCCAGACTGCTGTAGCACAGTGGTTAAGTGGTTTGGCTGCGAATCAGCACTCTACTGGTTCGAATCCCACTACAGCCATGAGCTCAGTAGGTGGTGTTGTATAAGCCACTCCTCTCAGCCCCAGTTCTCCAGCTGTATTGTGGGGATAATAGTAACACTAATCTTGTTCATCACTTTGGATGAGGCACTAATCTGCCTAGAAGAGTGGCATATAAGCTCAGTTGTTGTTGTTATTAGTATTTTCCAGTATATTGATGACTGAATTAGAAAAAAATGCAGCTGAAGTATGTTAACAGATTTTTGGAACTGGTAAAATGCAACTTTTTGTCAAAATCAACTACTGCCCATGCATGTGCATTCTTTTATGTGGCCCCGACCTAGTGGAATGGCCTGGCTTCCTGGCTTTCCACAGAACTTCAGCCACGTTCCTGGCTTTCCAAATCTATACAAAACTGAATTATTCAAGAGGGATTATTTTAATAGGCCTATACTGCAATGAAATGTTTCAGAAAGATGCTTTGGTAAAGAAATGGGGACTATGGACTATACTACTGTGTCTAGTACCAGCCCCGGCACCAGGGTTTCTGGTGCTGGAGGCCAGCCTCGCATGCGCACCCTGTGCGAGCGCCCGGACTGCGTGATGACATCATCATGTGATGTCAACATGTAGTGCCGGTGGCAGGTGGCTGGGGTGGAGCGAGGAGGCTGCCCATGCGCTGCCCCGGCCGCCTGTTGTCCCCGGCCCGTGGCTGCTGCGCCTGCCCAGGGGCGGGCAGTGGCAGCAGCGCGGGGCTGGCCGGTGGCAGCGCGGGACGCGTGCCTCTGCCCCCGGCACCCCCTCCAGCCCCCGCGGCCCCTGCCTCACCGCCACAATGGTGGCGCCGGCCCTGTCTAGTACATATCACTGCATGCTGCTATATGAACCATTTAGCATCTCAAGTTATCTTCTTATGCTTTGTTTCAGCTCTATTTTCACATTTCTGTAATCTAAACCTTGATTGCATCGTTTATTGGGTGTCCTGTTCATGTTGATCTAAATTGTCTCAAACTGGTAATCTTCCTTCAGTGTCAGCAACGAAGGCTGGGTAAAATGATAAAAATTAATATTGAGATTGCTTCCTTAATAATGACTGCATCCTGTTGTCCTCTCAGAATTTCAGTCAGTGTGCATGGAATTATCCCATAATATCCTTCAAATAATTCAGAGATTCTTTAGCTGTCTGGGTGGCATTGGGCATATCACTAACTCTCTGGCTAAGAGTAAGTAACCTGAAATTCAGGCATCTCTGGTAGAAGTGCAGCATATTGCCTATTACAATTATTTACATACTAGCGCCAGAGCCTGTTGTGTATTAATACAATGGGCTCTAGCAGTAGGCGCTCTGCCCACAGATCAGCTGGGTAGAGGGAAGGCGGCCCCCTTCTCTCTGCCCAGCTGAGACAGGCTTCATGGCACCCCTTTGCCCGCGGCTCAGCCACAGGCAGCCACTTTCTTTCTGCCCAGCTGAGAGGGGCTCTGCAGCCCCTCTGCCCGTGGATCAGCTGGGCAGAGGGAAGGCGGCCACCTTCTCTTGGGCCAGCTGAGGCGGGCTCCATGGCGCCTCTTTGCCTGTGGATCAGCTGAGCAGAGGGAAGGCAGCCTCCATCTCTCTGTCTAGCTGAGGAGGGTGTCAGATAAGCCCCAGCATATCTGCCATGTGTTAAATTTCTTACTGTACCTGCCATGCTAGCTGGATTAATATGCCTCTGAGAACATGCAGAGTAAAACCTGTTTTGCTGAAGGACTGCTAGTTGCTTATCTTACAGGTGTTTTGGTAATGGTTTCCTGGCAAGCCTGAGAAAGTGACCTTTCTAAGAGACTGAGCAATGCTCATCCTTTCCCTCCTCCCTTTTTCCCCAGGCTCTGCAAGCAAAAATCCTGACTTTCTTCCTCACTAGGGACTTTGCCCTATAATTAACCTTGCTTTGCCATCCTGAGTCATCCTGACCATCTTGATACTGGTATTTCTCTCCAATAAAGTAACTTTAACTCATACACCTGAGTGATGCAGTGAAGTGCTTGGGGGCAAGACCTGACAACGGGCTCCACTGCCCCCATTGCCTGCCTCAGGGAGCACTGGGGAGCGCCACCAGGGGGGGCACGTCAGACACCCTGGCGGGTTCCTGTGCCTAGCTGCAGCCCATTCTGGCCCCGTTGGAACCAGATCGGCTGCTGCAGGACTGAAGTGCCACTAGGGCCATAGCAGGCAGGACCACTGTTGGCCACAGCAGACCGAGCCGCTATAGGCTGCGGGGCTGCCGGTTGGGCTGCCCTGCACCGCAGCGGGCTGCCGGGCAGCAGCAGGCCACTGTGCCAGGCCGTAGATCAGTTGGGCAGGGAGAAAGTGGCGTTCGTTGGCCTCCTCCTTGCCCAGCTGAGAAGCTCCAAGGCCATGGCACTAGGCTTTCCCCCAACCACAGAGGGGAGACAAACATTTTTGCCCCACTTCTTACCCCACGTTCTAGGTTCTATGCATGCCCGGGGATAAGAAGTGAGTCATCGGCAACACGGTTTGCCTTTTATATAGTATATAGAAAGATTATATACCATGTTGCAAGCCTCGTTCATTGCTGTTCATCTTACTGTTCATCAAGCCAGACAGTCTGGCACCTGCAATCAATTCCCTTGGCAACTTAGGCAAGGATTGTCTGAACGCTGTCTGAACTCCTGCTGTAGCCCTGGAAACCCCAATCTAAGCCCAATTTTGCTTGATAGGCAGGTCTTCTTTTCAAGTGTCGAGCTCCAAATTTGTTACAAGGGAGCAAAGAGCAAGGGGGAAAGGAGCTCCCAGCTCTGACTTTGCAGACAGTGGAGAGACAGTTGCTGTTGGCATTTTGATAGAGTGCATTGGAGCTTGAATTTTTGTGTATGTCGTGGGATAGGGATCTACCCCTTCAGGTTCCAGGGCTGCTGCCAGGCTGTGGGCCAAGCTATTATTTATTATTGGTACATTTCCTGCTGCCTGCTCAGGTAAGGTTTCTAGGAGTGGTGTGGTAGGGATCTACCCCTTCAGGTTCCAGGGCTGCTACCAGACTCTGGGCCAAGCTATTATTTATTATTGGTACCTTTCCTGGTGCCTGCTCATGTCAGTTTTCTGGGAGTGGTGCAGTAGGGATCTTGACCAAACTTGGATGATGGCTGGAGGAGAGCCTGCTGGCCCCCACGAACATCCAACCACGAACTTATTTGTGAACAGGTCATGCTCATAAGTGTTAGTGAATCCCTGTTCGTGGATGGCAATGAACAACGAACATCATGTTCGTTTTTTTTCTGTTCGTGCCCATCTCTATTAGCAACTTTGCTGAGGTAAAAAAAAAGGCAGGAATGATGAGAAGATTCATGGAACCTTCAGCGGTATTATGGGCTGAATTCAAACTCTGCAATGAAGAGGTCTATCTGTGACTAGCATGAACAGTTTGTTGTGCTCTGCGTGTTTGTGCATGTGAGCATGAGAGAGACAGGGCTCACAGCCATCAGGGACAGTGCTTTTTTTGTCACGACATTTGAATGCAGCCATGTTCTATCAACAGCTATGTGGGATTTGTGGTAATTGTTGCTGCTGTGTCTCTGGATCCCATAGATCCCATTTTGTAACTGCTGAGATTATATATAAGCTTCCTCAACCTGCTGTTTCCCTGACAAAAACATGAACAGGAAAAAAAACTGTCAGGAGGTCTGAAGCAAGGCTGGTTTTGTTTGCTTCCAAGGGGTGTGGATAGTAAGCAGGAGAGCACTTTGACACTTAGCTTGAGCCTTAGACATGAAGCTTCCCAGCTAAGACAAACTAAAAAGAGGAAGGCAGATGACACCATGAGGGCGCGGAAAGGCATTCTGCCCACCCCCGTTCCTGTGACAGATTTCTTCTTCCTCAGGCCCCTTGGAACTAAGGAAAGGACAGGATAAAGTTTTAAAAGCTCATTGTTTGTTAGGAGCCCCTGCAATACTCTATTACCTGCTAGCCATGCAGAGCCACCTCTGGAAATCTGGGTAGCCCCTTGCTGTGGTTCCCTGAGCACGTGGCCTGGCCTGCCTCACCCGGACACGGCGGCAGAAATGCAGATTTAGGTAAAAATAATTGACATCCGAAGCACCCTTGTTTCCCCTCTGAACAGTATGAGTATCTTTTTTTCAATTGTTTTGTCATTATTTAGACTTTAAAAACTGAATATTGCATGCGTGTTTGAGTAGATTACCAATGTTAATAGCAGTCTCTTGCTTATCTCCAGTCAGGATCCAAATTTTGATATCTGCCTTCATTAGAGTTTCTATTGTTTCAGGCACTTGGTCTTGTAACTTATCTTCTATAGCTGTAGCTCCGAGTAACTGCAGATTCTTCGGAAAGAACATATCAGAGGAATATCAGAACATTTTTAAAAAAATCCAAATAGGGCACTGAATGTTGCAAATGAGAAATAATATTTAGGATCAGGACATCTGGTTGGTTCCAGACTAAATTTTCCAATGGCAAAATGGAAGTTTCCTGACTCCCTTTCCTGACTACCCCCCCTCACTGCAGTCCATGAAATGCTGCTTCTGGGGGAGAGGGAGACTCTAGAGGAATGGCGTGATACAGATTATGTGGCAGGAAAGGTGGATCCGTGGAAACTGCCCAACGTAGTTTGGATCCAACCCACTGTTTGGAAAACAAAACTTCAATGAAACATGTATTTATTTAAAGGCATGTTCCACAGATTTTATATGGTTGTGGAAGACATCAGTCCCATTTCAGGGCTGCCCAGCTATATTAGCTGTCTTGTTGAAGACTAAGGCATAAGCAATTGCAGGGAACAGCACTAAGAATATAGGCCTAGCAGCGATTCAGCAATTATGCCAAGAAGAAAATCCATTACAGTAACTGCAACATCATTACATAATACTCATCATGTACAAGTTTTAAACTGAAAACTATTTTCTTTCAAATGCAATGGCAGTTTTCAAAATATTAGAAGCTTTATGAGTCTGTCCTCTTTTTAAAACTGACCCATTCCAACATCAGAGTAAATGCAATAAACTATATTAGAATCATAGAATCATAGGGTTGGAAGGGACCTCTAGGGTCATCTAGTCCAACCCCCTTCACAATGCAGGAGATGCACAACTACCCCACCCCAACTGCCCCAGTGTTCTCTGCTCCATGTCCAGAAGACCAGAAGATGACAAAACATCTCCAGGATCCCTAGCCAAACTGACCTGGGGAAAACGGGCCTGTATTATCAATACAACTTAATAATATTTTAGACTTCAATAAATTTCTGATGTACCATATTAAAAAAGAAAACAGTGTTGCACTTACCTGTATCTGTTATTTGTCTAGGTCTTCATGCAGGCACACATTGAGACTGCGCACGTGCAGGCCTGCCGACCGGAAAAGATTCTTTAGCTCTAAAAGACCAGAAGGGGGCACTCCACCCCTACTGTGCACGTACAGGAGTTTCCCACCAAATGCAGATAGGGGGCAGAGCGCCCCCATTCCTCTCAGTTCTCCTGATCAGCTGGATGTATAATACATCCCCCTCAACTCTCCTGAAACGGGTTGTGAAGTGGGGAGAAAATCTAGGCAGACGAGTGTCTTCTACCTATACAGCAAAGGGTTAAGTCAGGCTTTAAACAGGGGGAGCATTCCAGATGAGTCAGATCTGGTGAGTGACGCTCCCTGCCAGAGAGAGGGAAGGTGGAGGGACTCACTCGTCATCTGACAAGAATCCAACAGGGCTTAGCTGGAACCGACAGTGAACAGTCGGAACCGGTGGTCGGTGCTTCCTGTTTAGATTCGAAACGTGGCCCTTGGAACCGGGTCAGATGGTTCGAAGTGGTCTGATTGTTCCAACGTAGCAGATAGGTTTGCTATGGGATGCAGCTGTCAGAACTGGAGTGACATTTCTAATTTGCTGGCAGTTTCATCGAGGCAGATAATTTGCTGCTGGATCTGACCCTTGGAACCTGAGTCTACGGTTCAAGTAGGCTGGCAACTTCATTACAGCAGAAATCTGTCCTGCCGGATCTGGCCCTCAGAACCCAAGTTCCTGGTTCTAGTGGGCAGGCGGCTTCAGCGTGGCAGATATCTTTGCTGCTGGCATATATGAGCCAGGGAGAGCCTTCTCCCATAACACCATTTGAGCGCCAAGAAGCTCCTGGCTTAGGTATGACCCTCTGGCAAAGTCTGCCTCCTGAAACATTATGGGTTTCATCCAGATGCAGCAAACAACAATCATTTCACAGCAAGAGGCATCTTTATTTCACATTGTAAACATTTCCTTAAAAATGATTTTGAGTCAGACAAGATCGCACAGAAGAAAAACGCCGTAAGCGAGGAGTGGAGCTAAGGAGAACCTCTCCTAATGGTGGCGAAAAAAGAACTGAGGGGAATGGGGGCGCTCCGCCCCCTACCTCCATTCGGCAGGAAGCTCCTGCACGTGCGCGGGTCTTTTAGAGCGAAAGAATCTTTTCTGGTTGGCAGGCTGCGCATGTGCAGTCCCAATGTGGCACTGCACTGAAGACTGAAGACGAACACGTTATATATAGCATTATTACCTTTTCAATTAGTTCATAACTCTCCTCAAGTTTTAGTGCTCTGTTTTGTACAGATGTTGCAGCTCTTTGATAGACATGCAGCCACTCCTGGTAGTCGCTTTCTGAAATCTCAGCAACAGCAAAACAAAGCGTTCTCAAGCCTAAAGAAATACACGGGTGGAATAATGTTCAAGAATTAAAATATTGTATGTAATTTTACATATGAGGCGTATTTTTGATCTCTGAATATCCAACAGAATGGAGAACTTGAACATTTCTGAATATACAGTTTGTCACAACCTCTGATCCAGGTCCTTCTCTTGTTATGGCATTTCGTAGCTTTTTATCACTAGCAAGTCGCTCAGGCTGGAGAGCTGCTCACACCACCTCATCACCCACAACTTCACCTATATTCATTTTATACCAGGGTCATGTTCCTCTTTAAGTGTGTGAGGTGAACTGGATTTATTTTACTGTGTGTGTCTATTTTACATACTCACAGGATTCTGTAATCCCACATCACATATAAATCTAGACCCCTTTTCTCTGGGTCCTACAGAGAGTGTAGTGGGAATTCTGGGTTGAGGATCTCATAGGAGTCTTATTGAAAGAAAAAAAAAACAAGTTTACGCAGACGGTGACTTTAATTCCTTCCCACTTCAGCCAGTTAGACGACACAGCGTTGGAGCTGGGAGGCGCAATATATTTAAGAGTTACAGAGTTTGGACTTCCGGTTTGGGATTCATGGAGGTCTAACGCAGCTCCATTTGTGGAGCTGACCGGATTGCCGTTTTAACCGGCCGGAGGGGTGAAAATAACCCGCGGCCGACTGCTCTCAGGCGGGGAGCAGGCAAAGAACGCTCAAGACCCTAGGGTGAGTTAGATCTCGGACGAGGGGGGGCTCTACACAAGGAGTCTCCCCCCCGATCCTTGAGGTCCCACCTTGCGACGGGTCGGCTATAATCTCTGCGGCAATTCTGGGGCCAATTCGGCTGGCATAAGACCTACATACCCAAGCTTCGATCGGGGAGGGAAGTCGAGAGGAGAATTTAAGACCGAAACAGCGATTACAACCCGAGAAAGCTGGAGAGAAGGTAAAGATCGCTATCTCTTGAAACGGGACAGATTGACAAAAACAGAGAGGAAAGAAAGTAGACTTTTAAACTGCAACAGACTAGCGAAAAGGAGGTGAAGACTCGGCAGGAGTTGTATTTTAAAAGAGACTAAGTTTAAAGAAGTTATTACAAAAAGCGGACTATTGTTTTGAATACCTGTGGTTTTGGAGCTGTGGGAAAAAGATACCATCGCGAGACCTGCTGTGGGAAGACGGGAGACAGGAAGTGCGTAACAACAATAGAGTGGCTGGAGGGAAGCGGCCCTTGCCAAAGGACAGGAAGTGGGGAATCGCCATCTTTGAAAGTGGAAGGGTCGTGGCTTCAGCGGAAGAGGAAGTAGGCCATCTTGGATTATAATAACATAGAGAAACCATAGAGAAAAGACGCCCGACATTTTGGATATAAAAAATTAATTTTGGCAAAGATTGGGACATTTAAAAAAAAAAGGAAAACGTTTAATTATACGCCACGGAGCTGAGGAAGAGAGCAGATTCGTGGGAGCGAGCTAAAGCAAGCCCCACGATGTCGAAAAAAGAGTGGCAATCGGCAATAGAAAACTTGGACAAAAAACTTATAGACATGATGAAAGAACTTAAGGACACGAAATTGGAGCTTATTAAAGAGGTCAAGGAAGTTACACAGACAGTAAAGTCGGAGCTGTCAGAAGTGAAAAAAGGTGTGGAAACGATTAGCAGTGAATTACAAGGAACGCAGCAGAGAGTTAAAACAGTAGAAGACGCGATGGAGAATTTAATAGATACGCAACAAACAGAGATGAGGCTGGTGAAGGGGAGGATGTCAGTTGCAGAAACTAAACACATGGAGAAGCAGCTTCGTTTTCGTGGTCTGCCAGAAGTGGAAGGGAAGTCAGCGCAAGAACAGATGACTGAGGTGTTGGCTGATTACCTGGGGAAGGAGGAGGAGGAAATTGTGGCTATCCTAGATGTGGCGTATCGTGTGAACTCGAGAATTGCAACCCAGAGGAAACTACCAAGGGATGTGATTGTGCAGTTTACAACTAGAAATATGAAAGAGAGGATTGTGACCAAACAATTTCAAGATCCATTGGAGATTGATGGCAAGACGATTATTATAATGAAGGAACTGCCCAGATCAGTGTTATTGGACAGGAAAAAATATAGAGTGCTAATTCAGACTTTGAAGGACATGAATATCAGATACAGATGGGAGTTACCGGAAGGAGTGTCCTTTGAGCTTGGAGGGGCAAAAAAACGCATCAGATCTGAGCGGGAGATGGAGAGATTTATCAAGGACAATGAAAAAGACTTACCAACAAAACCATGAATATGGAGTGTAAAGTATTATCTTGGAATGTAAATGGACTAAACTCACCGAATAAGAGAAAAAATATTTTTCATTGGCTACTAAAACAAAAATGTGATATTGTTTGTTTGCAGGAGACCCACATTAGAAAACAGGATGTAAAATATTTAAAATCTGGAAAATTGGGCAAAGAATTTGTAGCGGCTTCCAACAAGAAAAAAAGAGGAGTGGTGTTGTATATAAAAGAGGAGCTGCAGCCAAAATTTGTTATGAGAGATGTGGAAGCTAGATTTGTAGCAGTGGAATGTAATTGGAACTTAAAGAGAGTGTTGGTAGTCGGACTTTATGCACCTAACGGTGCAAAGGAAAGCTTCTTTGAGGACTTAAGGAAGCACCTAGACGATCTTGTATATGACCAGATAATT
The DNA here is from genome assembly GCF_028583425.1 of Eublepharis macularius. NCBI lineage: Eukaryota > Metazoa > Chordata > Lepidosauria > Squamata > Eublepharidae > Eublepharis > Eublepharis macularius. The sequence goes on along the minus strand of NC_072799.1, from coordinate 94,103,448 downwards.
CTTGCTGGAGATTTCAATGGAGTGACAGATTTGGAATTAGACAAAAAGACTACAAAAGCACAAAAGAAAAGAGGACTATTGCCAAAGCTTTTTTTTGAGTTGATTCAACAAGAAACTCTCGAAGACGTATGGAGGAGAGAATATCCTAAAACCAAACAGTTTACTTTTTATTCTGCAAGGCATCTTACATTATCAAGAATTGATATGATCTGGGCCTCAAAGGACTTAGCGCTATGGACTAAGGAGGTAGAAATAATGCCGATGGTAGGCTCAGATCACAATCCAATTATGTGGAAATTTGGAAAAAGGAGAAAAAGGAAAGCCTGGAGAATAAATGAGGACTTGTTACAGGAAAGTGAGAATATGGAAACACTGAGAAGAGAGACTAAGTTTTTTATACAATACAACGTGAATAAAGAAGTACCAACCAGTAAAGTTTGGGACGCGTACAAGGCGGTTGTAAGGGGCATACTAATGGACTTAAATGGTAGAGCAAGGAAAAAGAAAGAGGAGAAAAGACAAGAGATTGAGGAGAAAATAAAGGCCAAAGAAGTACAGTTAAAAAAGAGACCAGGGAAAAAGAAAATACATCAGGAAATCAAAATTCTTCAAGAACAGTTAACAGCAATGAGTAACAAAGAATTGGAGTGGAACCTTAAAAGACTGAATCAAAAAGCTTTTGAGGGTGCTAATAAACCTGGGAAATATTTGGCATGGCAATTAAAGAAGAAAAGGGAAAAGAAAATAATAAATAAAATTTGTGAAGAAAACAAAACGTATTTGGAGCAGACTACCATTAGCAGAGCCTTTTATAAATTTTACGCTAAGCTGTATAATAAAAAAGAAGTAAACAAAGAATCAATAGCATTATATTTGGAGAAAACCAAACTTCCAGAGATCTCGGAAGCTTGGAGAAATAAGTTGAACAGTGAAGTAACTGATGAGGAAATAAATATGGCAATACAATCCGCAAATCTAGGAAAGGCGCCAGGGCCAGATGGACTTACGGCTAAATTTTATAAGACAATGGCCAATGAACTGGCACCACTCCTAAAAGAGGTGATGAACGGAGTTTTTAGGGATCAAAGAATTCCAGACACTTGGAGCGAAGCGAATATATCATTGATCCCAAAAGAGGGCCAAGATCTGACTAGCGTGAAAAATTATAGGCCTATATCACTACTCAATAATGACTATAAAATTTTTGCGAAGATATTGGCGGAGAGATTGAAGGGGTGGCTCTCGGAAGTCATAGAGGAGGAACAAGCAGGCTTTTTGCCAGACAGACAAATAAGAGACAACTTAAGGACAGTGATCAATGCTATTGAATACTACGACAAGCGTTGTGACAAAGAGGTTGGTTTCTTCTTTGTAGACGCTGAAAAAGCGTTTGACAATTTAAACTGGGACTTTATGTTTGCCACTATGGAAAAGCTACAACTGGGAGAAAGATTCGTCAGAGCAATCAAGGAAATCTATAGAGACCAGACTGCAGCAATTGTAGTGAATGATGAATTGACCAAAAAATTGACGATTAGTAAAGGAACAAGACAAGGTTGTCCGTTATCTCCATTGTTGTTCATTTTAGTATTGGAGATTCTGATGATACAAATTCGACAAGATGAGGAAATACGAGGAATAAAAATAAAGGACTATTCATATAAGGTCAGAGCATTTGCAGATGACATAATGTTAATTGTAGAAGACCCACTGGAGAACATGCCAAAAGTGATAGACAAGATCAAGGAGTTTGGAGATTTGGCAGGTTTCTTCATTAACAAAAAGAAGTCAAAGATATTATGCAAAAACATGACTAAGCAGAAACAACAATTGTTAATGGAAACAACGGATTGTGAAGTAACTAGTAAGGTGAAATACTTGGGAGTTGAGCTGACTGCAAAAAATATAGATTTGTTCAAGAATAATTATGAAAAATTATGGACTCAGATAGAGAGAGACTTGATCAAATGGAATAGATTGAACCTGTCATGGTTGGGCAGGATTGCAGCAGTTAAGATGAATGTGTTACCAAGAGTAATGTTTTTGCTACAGACAATACCAATCATCAGAGACTCTAAACAATTTGAAAAATGGCAGAGGAAAATATCAGATTTTGTTTGGGCAGGCAAGAAGCCTCGAGTGAAAGTAAAAGTTTTACAAGATGCAAAGGAGAGAGGCGGAATGCAACTGCCCAATCTGAGACTTTACCATGATGCAATCTGCCTAGTTTGGCTAAAAGAGTGGATGACATTAAAGAATAAGAAACTATTAGCCCTAGAGGGATATAAAAAATTTTTTGGATGGCACGCATACCTATGGCATGACAAAGTAAAGGTCAACTCGATGTTCCTGCATCATTTTGTAAGGAGAAGTCTATTTACAATCTGGAAGAAGTATAGAACTTACCTACAAGAAGGAACCCCCTTGTGGGTGGTTCCATATGAGGTGATAGATCCGAGAGCTGTGGATAATGAACAACAATGTTTAACGTACAAAGAAATAACTAAGATTGAAGTATCTAAACTTAGAATAAAGACGCAAGAGGAACTATCACCTAACTATGATTGGTTTCAGTATAGACAGATTAGAGACTTATACAACTCAGACTTTGCAAAAGGGGGCATACGAACAGAGAACTCGGAACTAGAGCAGACCCTTCTTAAAGAAGACAAGAAAAGAATATCCAAGGTATACCAAGTATTGCTGAAATGGTATACTGAGGATGAGATAGTTAAAACACAGATGGTGAAATGGGCTATAAATTTCAATAAAGAAATAACAATGGAGGCATGGGAATACTTGTGGAAAACTACAATGAAGACAACGACATGTATCAATATTAAAGAGAACATTTTCAAAATGATCTATCGTTGGTACATGACACCAAAGAAGATTGCGCTAGGGAATTTGAATACTTCTAATAAATGCTGGAAATGTAAGAAACATGAGGGCTCCCTCTATCATATGTGGTGGTCGTGTGAGGTAGCTAGGCAGTTCTGGGGGGAAATAATAAGAGAAATGAGTGAAATTTTACAGTTTCAAATAAATAAGAACCCAGAACTCCTGCTGCTAAACTTGGGAATGGAGGGAATTCCAGCCCATCATAGGACGTTGATTTTTTATATGACTGCAGCAGCTAGACTTTTGTATGCGCAGAAATGGAAAGTACAAGAAGTACCAACTATTGAAGATTGGATCTACAAATTGCTGTATATGGCTGAAATGGACAAGATGACAAGAAAACTGAGAGATCTGGACTCAGGGCAGTTCAACACAGACTGGGAGAAGCTGAAACAATACCTGGAGAAGAAATGGGAGGTGGGAGGAAAACTGTGGCAGTTTGAGAACTACTGAAATATAATAAAAGTATAAAAGAGAGGGGTGACTTTACCGGGGGAGGAAGAGAAATGTGAATTTATAAGCAGTTAGATTAATTGATTGAGATATATATAGATATGTATAGGTCAACTGATAGAGAATAATTAATGATAAGGTTTAAACATGAGGATTGACTAACTAACAATATTTTCTTTCTTTGACAAGATTTATATGCACCAAACTGAATGTATAGAAGAGTTAAATTGATTGAGTATCTGAGGAGTTATATAGAATTACCATAAAAAGTTGAAATGAGTAATATATAGAGAATAAATCAAATTGTTTGATTTAAATGTGGGAAATTTTTATGGTTTATGATATATAGGTTTATATAGAATTATTCAAAACTGGAAAATGGGATAAATTGTTTATCTAAAGACGTATAGTTTGGGTGTATAATAATTAAAGGAGTTAATGATGTACTGCTTAATATAATGGAGAATGTATATCTGTTTTAGACAGAGGAATTTAATAGAAGTAAGGGAAAAGGGACAGAGGGTGGGAAAGCTGTTGGAAGTCAACAAAAGGGGGGGAAAGGGAGGGGGTTAGAAACGAAAAATTAGGGGAAAATTGATTGTAATGTAAAAATAAAAATGTTCTAAATTTTTCAAAAAAAAAAAAGAGTTACAGAGTTTATTTCTTCAGCAGCTTTTACTGTAGAGGCAGTAAATAGACAGCTTGGCACTTTTTACTCTTTTTTTTTCTTTATTTCTGGGGACGGCACAAACTCTGCCTGTAATAAAATCAATTCCTACAGTCCTTATAGGACTTCCTGCCTAGCCTCAGGATACCTACTAGCCTTTCTCCCTCTCAAACCCACCTAGCTTCATTCATTCAGATGTTGTGATAAATGACGGTTTGTTGTGATGTCTGAATGCAGGCGGCCCTATAAAATGAGGTTTGTGACGGATGCTAAACTAGAACTCTAAACAACAAGTCTTACCAGGCTTGTTAACTGAATTTAGTACACCTGTGGCTTCCCGTTACCTCCAAATTTAGAAACAATAGGTTTCTTTGAAAGTACTGCCAATATGAGCCTCCTAGATAACACTGGCTACACGGAGGAGCAGGGGGAAAAAATTAGCAGTTCCAGCAGCATTTGGCATTTGGCTGCTGCTGCTGCTTTCTCAGGACAATCAGTTAGTTTGGGTTTGCTGTGATGCCTGAATACAGCCAATGCTTTTCAATGGGGTCACTTCACACATCCAACTGACAGTCATCAAGTGTATGATAAGCAAGGATGGATAAATCAAGTAATGCACATGTGCGAAGCAGTCTTTAGACTCATCTCAAAGGACAAGAATCACTATGTTGCACCAACTGTAATGCTAAAACTAGTTTTTCCAGTAACTGGTAACTGATCCAAAGTCATAGAATTGTCATTTTAGTATTGTTTATTATTATGGTAAATAGGCAGACTCACCTTCAGTAGCAAATAATTCTAAATGTTTCAAAGTAATTTCCTTGTATCTTGAATTTTCAGCCAGACGATCATATATTACAGTATCCTATAATAACATAAGACATATTGAAACAAGCTAAGAAAAAAATTTCAACAGAGAAAGAAATTCAGAGTTAAAGGCCAGAAGATTATGTACAGAAGACTATGTATAGGCACACACTTCTGTTGTGAATTTTTTGCACTTTGTCTGAACTATGCAAATACACTGCTTTATTTATTTATTATTATATTTATATTCCGCTCTCCCTGCAGAGCAGGCTCAGAGCAGATTACATCACAATGCAAAACAGGTTGCATAATAAAACCAAATTCAATTTATAAAATCCATCAGTACTCACATTGTCCTTCCCTCACTAAAACTCATGGGGCGGGTGGCAGACTAACAGATGTTATATAGACTGGGGGCAGTTATCTCAACGTGGGGGAGCCTAGCATTCCTCTGGCCATGCTTCCTTTTGGGTAATGTTTAGAAGCAATTCAGAGAAAGTGTATGCCTGCTTAAATAAAACAACACTTAGTTACTTTTATCAAATTTTCTTTTAAAAGGGCCTAAACATAATTTCATCCAAACTAGAAGTCTAAAATTGGGCTTTGAAAGCAAGTTCAATTCCATTTAAATTAAATGGAAGACTTTGCTTCATTTACCTGCAATTAGTTAAGATGCGTTCTGTGTCTAGCCCACTGCTTCACAACTTATCACAGATGCAAATGAGAGCACAAATATATACATTTTAAAAAAGTACAGCAACTTACAGCCCCTTTGCAGTAAAGCCTTAGTTTTCCTGTAGGCGTGCGAACAATCACAGACATCCTTTTCCTAGCACTAAAAGGTAGAGAAATTGGGGAACCCCTTTATCAGAAACATATATAACACTTATAAACTATTAATCCAAGCACTGCTTGCAACCAGACATAACAATTTAAAAAACAGAAAAGTACTTTTAAAAACATTAAGGTTGATATAATGTTCACTGAAGCATATTCCCTTGGAATCAGCACCTCCCCAAAAAAGCTTCCTGGGGACAATAACCTATCAAGTATATAGTGTGTTGTTCCTAATACAAATTTTGCTTAGTTTAACTGTGGTTAAAAACACCTGAACATAGTAATCTTGGTTGGGTAGAAATGCAGTAAGACGAACATACTACCAAAACTGTTGTGTATATTCATAAACTTACTATTAGGGATCTAGTAAAGTATGGTTGAATTACTGGCCAAAAATTATAATAAAATTGATTTAGAGTAATAAACCACACAGAATGTTTGCTAAGATGTTGTACAGGCAGGAAGAGAGGGGATACCAAGAAATGACAAACATTAAGTTGTATTACCTGGCAACCAGGTGAGCAGCTACAAAGTGGCTACAGGAAAATAAGTAATTAAAAGATGAATGGAAAACCCTAAACCAGGAGTTGTTTGACTTTATTTGATTTCAAAATTGGAATTTTGTATGGTCATCTTTATCCAGCTGGCAGAAATTAAAGCCAGTGTTTCCCTCACACCTTTCTCCCCTAACACTGTTTTTGTTTTTAAATAATGAATTGTTAACATCAGGAATCTGGGAAATGTCTCCGGAAAAACTCAACACAATAAATTTTTTACTTGGAGTCATTCTGAATGTACAGTTCTTCACACCTAAACTCACATAAGGAAGGAAATATCCTTAACCAAAGAAATAAGAGCATAAAAATCATATTAAAATCACAAACTGTGTTTAATTACCTTGTAAATTCTAATACGTTTAGCAATTCATATCTTTCTTCCTGTCCAAGCTAGGAGAAAATAAAATTTTGATTAATTTCTTCTTTTAAAATATTTTTCACAATTGTTTACCGTTAATATAATAATTAACAAGTCACTCATGTTTAACTACTTTAAATATACTTACAGATTCTATAATTACAGAGTCTGGTGTCCTTCCAGTGAAAACAAAATTAAGATGCTTTGCTGCTCTAACCAATGCGCCTTCATCTGAAACAAACCATCCGCTGTTATTTCAGTGGAAAATGGGTGCAAGTGAAACTCAGTGACTCACATACAGTTGTGGTCATAAGAGCAACCTAACCAGTCCATTGCAAGGCTCTTAGTGTGCATGTCTTAGACACAGCACTGCCGCTAGAAGAGCAAATAAATGCAGCCACAAAGAAGGCCTTTTGCCAACTCAGGCTAGCCTGGAAGATGACCCGCCCCCCACTCTGTTGATATGGCTGATCTGGCCACTTGGATTCATGCCACAGTAACACTGAGACCAGTACTACGCACAGTACTACACAGGTCTCCTCTCAAAGTTGACTCGGAGACTCCAGCTGGTGCAGAACTTTGCAGCGTTTATTTTCAGGAGCTAAATGAAGCATACGTGTCACTCCTGTTCCGGCAGTCACTTCATTGGCTGCCCATCAGTTACAGGGCTCAATTCAAAGTCATGACCATCACATTCATGGCTTTGGCCCCTCCTCATATTTATGCAACCGCCTCTTTCCCCATGTTCCACCCTGACAGGTTCGCTCATCCGAAAAAGGCGTTCTGCAGGTGCCGCCCTGCAGCTGGGCAAAATCAACAGCTTCCCATGCGCATCTTTCCTCGGTGGCGGCCCCCCCCCTTACGCACTAGCCTGCCTGAGGAGGGCAGGAAAGCTCCCAGTCTCCTGGCTTTCTGCAAACGATGCAAAACTGAATGACTCCGGAGAGCTTTCTACTCGGATTATAAGGCTGTGTCATAAGAAATAGCTTAGAAAAATTCCTTGGTAGGGACAGGGGCTACAGGATTCGACTATGCTCTTGGATACTGTCTGCTGATGTAGGTATGCTCCTACTGGGGAGTTTCTATATTGCTGACTATGTCAGTTAGGCTTTGTTTCAGAAAGATTTCATCTCTGTGGCTGCTTTAGGCTTTCCCCCCAAATTTTCTGCTACCATACCCTATTCAATCTGCCCTCTGAATGTACTAATTGCTGTATTGTCGAAGGCTTTCACAGCCGGAGAACGATGGTTGTTGTGGGTTTTCCGGGCTGTATTGCCGTGGTCTTGGCATTGTAGTTCCTGACGTTTCGCCAGCAGCTGTGGCTGGCATCTTGAGAGGTGTAGCACCAAAAGACAGAGATCTCTCAGTGTCACACACTCTGAAGATGCCAGCCACAGCTGCTGGCGAAACGTCAGGAACTACAATGCCAAGACCACGGCAATACAGCCCGGAAAACCCACAACAACCATCGTACTAATTGCTGCTCACTACTGTATGTTGCTCAGTGAATGTCCTAGCTGTTGATTTTATGGTATTTCACTTGCACAGTGTAATCTGCCTTAGTTTTCAGTGAGAAAAGCAGATAATAAAAAAGAAAAAGAAAGAAAGGCTTGCTGTAAACTTTCTGCAACATTCTCATCAAGTTTCCTCTTTTTACTATTTGTATTTCAAAAAAATCATTAGGGTCTGTCTCAAAATCCCGGCTTGTTCTGGCTTGAAGCCACTCGTTCATTTTTAAATCATGGCTCTATGGTGGGGAAAGAGGATGCTTAGAAAATGACCAGAGCCGCCAGCTCATGCCGTCATGCGCGGATGGGTATGGAGGAAGGGCAACTGAGCCCGGCACCTGCTGCCACACCCTCAAGAACACTGGGCACACCTACGGCAAGCTACGGAGGAGAGGCAGCGGGAACCACCCTTGAAAGCTCTCTTAACGCTGGACCAGGTTGCTGGCCCATCCAAGCTCAGTACCTCCTAGGCTGCTGGGCTGCCTGCCAGTAGCCTGCCTGGGCGGGTAAGGATTTGAGGCAAGGGCTGAAGCACCCTCTATAATATCCCTGGTGGGTCCCAGCAGCCTCAAACTCTGCTCTGATTCACACAATCCCCACTGATGCCCTCCTGCTTTATCCCTGGCCTGCTCCTGGCCTGAGTTCTCTCAGAACTCCACTCTCTGTTTCTCGCTCTCTCTTCGGTCTCCCCCCACAAAAAGGAGAAGGTCAGATTCTGAGGCTTTTGAGAAATGCTGTCCCTAATATTAGATTTACCACTAGGCATGACTTGCAGCAGTTCCAGGGGGTCTCTGGCACAGGAAGGTCTTTCCCTGTACCTGCCACCCAAGACACTTTAACCCCAGACCGAGCCTGGAGCATTCTGCAAGCAAAGCAACCTGTAATGCTTTTGAACTGATAGGCAGATATGTATGTATCTTTTAGTCACTAACAGTGAAATCCTAAGCAGAGTTACTCCAGTCTAAGCCAATGCAGACAGACTGGAACAACGCTGCTTAGGATTTCACTGTAAGTTTCCTACACATATTATGCAAGAGAGCAGTGTTTATATAGGGAATAAGGTTGTAGTTTTGTCAGTGAACATTTTAGATAGTTCTTTTTTTCCTCCCCCTTATATTGCACTACTTATTGAATGCACGATATTGTCGACCAAAGGTATTAAGTTGTTTTTCATTTCATTTTTCTCCCATTATATATCTCAGTTTTACTGCATTATTTATATTGCACTGGTCATTACTGCATTATTTTATAATTTGTCATCACATTTATTGCACTGTTTATAAATAATTTTTGATTCTTGACAAGAGAGGTGGAGAATAAATGAAGCAAGCAAGCAATCTTATGCTGACCTGGAGTGGTATCAATTCTTTCTGTTCAAGTTATATGGCAAATAAAAATCCTCTATACCTTGTTATAGACTTGGTTGCCCAGGATAGTGAAAATCACCTCTAGGTGACCCAAGTGAACCCACAGCTGCCGTGGTAGTCATGACCTGCAAAGCTTTCCTGTATATCTCTTGTTTTCTAGCTCCCAAATCTAAAACTTACATACAAACCCCCACAATGTTTAAGGCCCATCACTTTTAAAAAGCTCTTCAAAACAACAAGGATGTGAGACATATCCCGTGCCCATGTCAGCTGATTGAACCTGAAGATATCACTTGTACAGATTTCAATGTAATTCTATAACCCTTACCTGGAGATGCTGCTTGATAAATTATCTTATCGTCTTCTTTTTCTGGAACTGCTGTGTGACACACCGCCATCATTGTTAGGAACTCACAAATGATAGGTGCAGTAGGCTGTTATAACAAAATTTGGAAAGGAATTTTAAGCCTATACAGATATTTATTGAAAATATGACACTCTGATTTATCGTACTTAGGGAACACACTTGTTTTTCCCTCAGAGCAACCTTGGTGCATATGCATCTGGCAGACAAAAACCACAGGGCACGATGGCAGCAAGGACAGAGGAAGTCCAGTTTACAGACCTATGTAAATATTTAAGGAGCTGATGGCTTTTGCTTAAAGGTGTAAGGCACAGGCGAGTGTTCAGACTCACCCCATTAGAATTTACTGAAAAGGCGAGAGTATCAAGAGTGAGATGGAGACGCCAACGTAAGGCTGCTCACACTCACATGGATGAAAATACCTGGGGGTGTTTGGAAGGAGGAAAAGGAAACCAGGAGTTTGGTAGATGCAGAAACTAAGAGTCAAGCTACAAGTGACATTTTTCACGCGTAGAACACTTGATCGTTTTCGCAAGTTTTCCTGGGAACTGAAGTCCCAGTGCCCTTCCCCTCTCTGTTAGAATCGCTGCCTGAAGAGCCAGAGAAAGCCGGCTGCAGCAGCAGCTTTTGCAAATCGTTCCTCCAGTCACAAGCCTGCTCTCAACGATCTTTGGGGGTGGGCAGCTGCAGCTTTCTCCCTGGGTGTCTTGCTCCTGGGGAGCTGCTCTGGATTTGCAAAAGCTGCTGCTGCCGCCGGCTTTCTCTGGCTCTTCAGGCAGTGATTCTAACAGAGAGGGGAAGGACACTCGGACTTCAGTTCCCAGGAAAACTTGCGAAAACGATCAAGTGTTCTACGCGTGAAAAAAGTCACTTGTAGCTTGGCTCTCAGCCCCAGCATTTGGGTGGTGTGGTATGTGCTTCAAAGGGCTTTGTTTTAACATTCCATTTAGGGAGCAGAAATGCCTAAGGCCAACCCTTAGACTCCCCCTAATCTGATGCAAGGACGTTTCATTTTTAGCTCGGAAAAGAAGATTTAAATACAAAGGGTTTGCAGCTCTTCTGAGGAAACGTGAAATAAAGTTCAAATGGTTATTTCCGGAAGGTATCTGGTTTAGTTACAAAGATCAAGCTTACAAGATAACATCAGAAGATCAGCTAAGGGACTTTGAGGATCAGCATCAAGAGTTCCAGCAAGATGCTAAACAAGAGGAAAAGGATTCCAAGTTTGAAGGGGGAGGGGAGGAGGGAACGAGCACGGTGACTGCAGCTGTTCAGAGAGAACTGCGTCCGAGGCCCAGGGGGAGGGGGGGGGGAGGAAGACCTAATTTTGATTATAATCTGTATTTTGCAAGGTCTACCAATCTAACATTATTTTACAAAGTTTTAATTTTAAACAATGGCAGTATGAAGGGAAAGCATTATGTGTAGATGTAGTGTTTGTGTTGTTATGTGCTGGTTTTTTTCTTTCCTTCCCTCTGCCCCCCTTCTTTCCTTCTGTATTGTTAGTAATTAAAAAAAAAAAGATAAGTGAATTTTTAATGGCTTTTCCTTGGCCAATAGTACTCAAAGTGTGAGATGGCCTTCCACGGGCACAAGCTGCTGTTCCTTTGTGAAGCACTGGCTCTGATCAGCTGTAATGAACCATGTTCTGGGGTTCATCTGCTCCAACACCCTTCACACCTGGCTTTAGAGACTGATGATTTCCTGACTCTAAACAAACCATGTTCAAAGTGGATGAAGCAATAAATTGTGGTTTGTCCTCTTGCCCTGTTTGGAATCCTGGTTTGTAGATAAGAGAACCGACTACTATTTGTCTTTTTGTCTGATCTAGACACCATGGAAAACTGGTTTGTTGGGAATCAGGAAGTCTTCTATCAATAAGCTGTTTCTGTATTCAGTAATACACATTTGTAAAATATGGAAGAGATGACTGATTAAAAATTACTGACAGTAAAGTTTGGGTATAAGCAATTACAGAGAGGGGAAGAGAACTATTATATAATCTAGTTGTGCTGTTACATATTTTGAATATATTTTTCTGTTGTACCTTAAATGCAACTCAAATATAGTGCTTTGTATTTTATATAAGTTTCTATGTACTTTCTACTGTCATGTATATCTTTTCTATTTAAATAAAATCTTTATTTATTTAAAAAAATACACATTTGTACAAGACGGATACCTTGGCCTGAAACACAGTACTGCATCTGAAAGAGCAGATGCAGTTTGCAGATGGAGGTCTATGTAGCCAAAGCTCTGCATTAATGGACTTGACCTTTTTCTGTCAAGCAAAAGAACATGCAAGTATGCACTGCTGAATTTCTGTGTGAATGCAGTTTTTTCCCTTTGCAGAAGAAAGTGAAACATCACAATATGTTTTTGAAATGTATGAAGCACGTTCAGCATATAGGTGTCAGGCCATACTTAGAACTGCATCTGAACCAGCATTACATGCAAATACATGATACAAAACTTGCATGGTTTTTTTTTTGTCGTAGATGACTCGTTTAGGAGAGGATAGTTTAGAGCAAAGGTGGCCATGAGCAAGTGTTGTTAACTGCAATTCACTATAGTCGTTTCCTCCAGAAAGTTGGGAAGCAGTGTTTCTTTGCTGTTCCTTAGCAAAGGCACAACAAAGTTAAATTCAGTATTACCAAAGTAAAAGTTAAATTCAGTAAAGTTAAATTCAGTATTACCAAATTTATTCAGTAATGGATATTTATGTTTAGAAATACGTAGTAATTTAAGTTTAGTAAATTTTACTGAATTGGGTAAAATTTGGTATTTTTGCAGAACTTCAAACATGAATTGCACACCCTTAGGAACTTTCTTGAAAGCTAGTTTTATTTAAATAAATTAGGTCTTTCCCTCCAAACAAGTGTATTTAGGATTAAAACACATTTTCCTGTAAGCTGGTGTTACTTCTATCTTACCAAGATCCTCCTTTTTTGCATAGCTAATATATATTTCTGTATCTTACATGTTTACTTTGGAGGTTTTCCAGTAATGATGAATCACTAAACTGTTTTTCATCTTTGGTTTGTGAACTCTGCCTGAAAAAAAATAAGAAAAGCATAGCAAATGTTGAATGCATCATATATCAATGAATGCATCATATATCACTTAGGCCCCCACACTAATCACATCATTTTACTATTAGCTAACATACACGAATGTCGCTCAACCCAATATCTTATTAAGCTGTCCTGAAACATTAATTATTCTGCATTTGAGTACTTATTTATAGTCTAGTTAATAGACATGGGCACGAATTGAAATACGACTCAAATTTTGCGATGAATCGGGCCAATTTGTGTATCATGAAAATGTGTTTTTCACAAAATCCATGACTTTATGGGCTGATTCGTTCGATTCATGAATGCTTCATCATGCCAGACAGGCTGGCACCGATCCATTGATTCCCTAGGTAACATAGGCCCAGAATGTGTGCAGATCTTTTGTTGCCATGGAAACCCCAATCCTAGCCCACATAACTTTGATAGGCAGCTCTCCCTGCCAACCTGAGAGCTCCCATTCTGTTCTATGAGAGCAACGACCGGGGGGAGATGGGCCTTCTGTAGCCATGGGGACACCAATCTTATCCCTTCAAACCCTGTTAGGCAGGTCTGTCTGCCAATCAGAGAGCTCCTGTTCTTCTCTTATGTGAGCGTTTCTTATATAAGGCACAGCTATCTGCCTCGTGCTTTCAGTTCCAGTAGACAGAGGGAGAGGGAGGAGCAGTTGCTGGGATTTGGAGTGAGAAAGAGTTGATTTGGGAGCTTTTGGCTGGATTTGCTGCTGCTTCAAAAGAGATTGAAAAGACTCTTTCTTATTTTCTGCTCTTGTCCTTGCTGGGAAAGTTGTTGGGTGGGGGTCCCTTTGAAGTCTCCCTGTGAGTCTGACATCTCTGGGTATGAAGGGGGCCGTTGTAGGGCCCTGGGATCTGACAAACCACGAACCTAATGTATCGTTTTGCAAAACTGGACAATTTTGTGAAAGTTCGTGGTTTGTGGAACACAACGAACCATGAAACTCCGGGTTTGGTTTTTCCCATTTCATGCCCATCTCTACTAGCTAATTTCCTCAGGATAATATGCACTTAAATGAGTTCAGGAATAGGATCTTGATATACCACTTGTACAACCTATGAAAACAGAATTTTTTGCCACTAGTGCCTACACATACACTTGATAATTATAACACTGTGATTACTTGCATATGTGCATGACAAAGTTATCTTATTTGCTGAAATATTTATGTCCCATCTTTTCCCATGGATCAAAGCAACTAACAATTCATAAATAAGTAACCAAACCCAATCCCCTGACCTCATAAAATGCAGTAAAATGCATGTAACCTACATTCCACTAAAAGCATTCCATTAAAATTTTGAACTGCTTGTGAGGTTTTGCACCAAGTACACATGTAGCTTTATTCAACTGTGCTCTGTGAATATTTTTGCTAAGACAACTCTACACTCAACCTACTTTTAAACATTTTAGTATCAAATGCTGACAGAATACAGCTGTATTTATAAGCCTCAACCAATCTGATAGAAATTTTCAAACAGGATTCCAAACTCATGTGCTCAGTAAAGCTTGCATTTCCTGGCAAGCTGTCCCTTAAATCTGGGTAATGTCACAATTAGAGATGGGCACAAACCAGAAAAAAAAGAACCATGCGGTTCATGGATCGTCATGTTTCACGAACCATGAACTTTCATGAACCTGCCCCGGTATGCGAATCGGTTTGGTTTGTGAAAACATCACTTCCGGGTCAGTGAATCACCACTTCTGGGTCAACAGAAGGTCTGCAGAAAGCCCATCCTGTTGCCTAGGAAACTGATTGATCGGTGCCAAGCTGTCTGCAGAGACAAATTGAAAAATAAACCAAACGAACCGCCCTAAAGTTCGTGCCAGTTCATCAAAAATGGGCTTGCAAACCACGAACCGGTCTGGTTCATGCTGAACTTTGGTTCATATTTTGGTTCGTGCCTATCTCTAGTCACAATCCAGCTGTGAAACTGCCTTAAAGCAGCTCTCTTAACTGCCAATGACAAGCTGCTATCCTTTACATATGCCTAAAGAAACTCTGTCTTGGCCTCTATCAATTGTATTATGCAATTTTAAAAATCATTCTACAATTAATAAAAATGTAAAAGTTAATAGTTGTTAATATCATGAGTTTAAATAAATATAATGAATATTAAATGGAGGTTAGTGCTTACCAATCATCAGAAGAATAGCCATAATCCTCAGATTCAGGAGAATGGCTGTACAAAGGAGGAATAGAAATATAGGAAAATATCTCAGAAAGCCTACATTGTTCAGATAAAGGGAATGTAAATGAAAGGAGAATTTAGATGAAAACTATTGCCAAATGAATGTAGAATGCAAAATGAAGATTGTAATATGAAATATACTGAGAGCAAGTCTGGTTCAATAGAAACAGAGTGTGAACAACTTGAGCTGATATTTTGGATGAGCTACATTGCCCTAATCTGTGCATATCTATATAGTCCAACTAACTTGCACTGAATACTATGCACTGGAACTGGAAAAAGATATATCACCATTGGACTGTAGGAGTGTGCAGTGGGGAAAAAATTCGGTTCTCCTGCTTCGGATTTACCTGAAGCGGGAAAACGATCCAGAATAACCCAAAACATGAAGCAGCAAGCTGCTTCGGGTTCGGGGTTCAGAAATCGCTTCGGTATGCTTCGAAATGATTCGGAGCATACCAAAGAGAGATTCCCACCTCCCCCCTGAGCCTCCCTTCCCCCTTCCCCACTTACTTTCTGCCGCTGCTGCCGTGGCAGAAACAGTGGCCGGCAGGGCAGCAGCGAATGCCGCCGCCGCCCACGCCTCTGTAAGAAGACTGCCCCAGGTAAGTGGGGTGGTGGTGAGAGGCCAGGAGGCCAGGCACCTTAAAGGCTCTGAAGCTTCCCAAAGCAATCCGAATTGCTTCGGGAAGCTTTGATTTGGTCTTTTGGAATACTGGCCCTGATTCGGAAATACCGAAACTTTACAAATCGGGCCCGGTTCGGGTTTTTTTTCTGAACCGGGAACCCGAAGCGCACACCCCTATTGGACTGTCAGTAACAGTGCCTGATATGTAACAAAGGATCGTGACTCTCTTCTGAGACGTGATGTATGAACTGCCCTGATAGATCAGACCAAATATTCATCTAGCGCAATATTCAATTTCCAAAAACTATCCAGATTCTCTCTTCACCATTTATGGTTTTGTAAAGATCAATTATGCTGACTTCTCATAAAGTACGTTTTCGATGTGCTATTGTAATTTTAACAATTTATCCAGAAATACTAACATACGTATTAGGCTTAAAACGCAAATGCAAAAGACCATTATTCGCTTATTCAGTCTTGGAATACAACCACAGTACTCTAAAAACAGTCAATGAAAGATAAAAATCATGCAGGATATGGTAACTAATATTTTGTCGGATAGTTAGCTACAGATAATAGCTACTTCAAAATAATAAAAAGCTTTAATTTTTTGTGTCCCTGTTGTGACTTTATGCATAGCTAATATCCATCTACAGCTGCTCCGGTGACGGAATTGCTTCTTGGGCCTGCTAAAAATGAAATCTCTTTTAACTTAAAAAGCCTAAAGGATACTTTATTGTCATTATTGGGGCAACAAATGTGCACTTGTTAATGGTTTGCTGCAGAGATCTAAACTAGAACAGAAATGCTACCTCTATAGGGAAGTAGAGAAATATCTCTACTATTTTCCCAGGGCTCAAAGAAAAATACATCTAATGTTTTGAGTAGTAAAATTAGCATCACAATAAAAAATCCCTAACATTTATTAGTGTGCATAACTGATTATGATGTCCAGAAAAGCCTAAATTTGCCTTTTTAAAGATAATTTATCACTGAACATGAATGTTGTTAATATAATGTATAATACAGAGAACAATGAGCCTGATTACAATTGTCATTTACAGTCCACATTACTTACTGGGACCCAAGGAAGATTACAAGTATGATAAGAACTCTCAGCCAATCAGCAGGCAGATTACAAACTATGACATTTGATTACAACAGCAAAGATCTCTGGTAAGACAAAGACATGCAGTCAGGCTGGGACTGTAGAACAGGTATGGGGGGATATTAGAATGAACTATCTCAGCCTATTGCTCAATAAGGATATAGTGTGTTTAAAGTTAAATTAGTTCAAGCAAAATCATGTACAAAAGACTAGTGTTATAACTGGGTTGAGGCATTAAAAGAGTACTGTTGGAATAGTCATATACCATAGGTTTCTGGCTCTTTTAATAAGATTTTTATTTTAATTGCTCAAGAAATACTCTTAGGCCAAAACATAAAGGTAATGTGCAACCATATGTATTATTTTCTTTAGTCTGATGTAAATGTTGGAATAATTTAGTAAGAAGCTATGATTTTAAAAAGAGGTACTCCTAAATGAATTGATGGTAAAAATTCTGACTTTACTGATGATACATAAAAAAATAAAAAGTCATATGATGAAATACAAAAAAACCTTTAAAAATCCCAATCAACATTTAAGGAAAACTTACCCATAAGCTATTCCTGCAATAGTACACTTCTTAAACTGCATTACGTTGCATGTCAGTGTTCCAGTCTTGTCCGAAAATATGTATTTCACCTAAGCACATTAACATTTTTCATTAGGTGTACATTTAGATTACTTCTATTTGCACTTGTAAAAGCACTTTTAATAAATTGCATAAATGTAGTATTTCAATAACAATTAACAATCTTAGTAAGAAAAACATTTTTATTATGATTTTATAAACCAACTTGATTGTATTGACATTTATGACATTACATTTTCCTTTATTTGGAACCAACGGCAGGAGCACTGCCCTCTGCAGTCACTCAAAAACAAAAAGGTGTCCCGTAGTACTTTAAAGACAGATTAATCAAGGCACAAGGAGAGATGCTTGTTTCAGCTCACATCCACCAGCATCAATTAGGCAGTCAATTTACGGTTTGGCTGTTCACTGTGTGTTTCTGTTGTGTAATGCCTCTTTAAGAGGCCACTCCAGTAGGCCTGACTCAGTGCAAGCAGGAGTGTAGGATGGACACTGTTTATTTTTCCTGCTAGAAGCCTGCAGGAGAGCAGGGCCAACCAAGAACTTCAGAACCAGGCCAGGACAACCCTGGCCCTGGTGCGACAAGAAAACAGCTTTAGTGAAGTACTGGTATATCTCTTTGTTTCAAGCCAAGTTATCTACCCACTAGTTAGTTAATAAAGGAACCGTCAAAGGCAATTGGAAGTTTGTTGTTTGCTCCCCCCCGCCCCCGATACAATAATTTGCACTGAGTCACAGTCAACAGAAGCAAAATCAAAAAGAGTCCAGTAGCACCTTTATGACTAACCAATTTTATTGTAGCATAAGCTTTCGAGAACTTTCGAGAACTTGATTCTCGAAAGCTTATGCTACAATAAAATTGGTTAGTCTTAAAGGTGCTACTGGACTCTTTTTGATTTTGCTACCACAGACTAACACGGCTAACTCCTCTGCATCTATCAGTCAACAGAAGCTCGCTCCCATCTCTAACCAGCCAAAAGTTTTTTGGTGGGGCGGGAGGGATCAGGGGCTCACAGCTGATTTCCTTATGATTAGCTGAAAGTCGGGTTCTTTTCATCTCCCACCCTGGAAAACATACTGCAACCTAGACATGCTGAGATGCAGAGAACTGAGGTGGAGGTAGGGTTGCCAGGCCCCCTTACCCTCCCGGGGGGAGCACCTATCGCAGGTGATCTTCTCTCTCGTGTGCTTTGAGCGTGCATGCTCTTGCCAGGTTTGATGACATCTCTTCAGGAAGTGACATCATCACATCCATCAGAAGCATGGCTACTGCAAGCTGGCGTGGGAGGTTTTTTGCCTCCTGGACCTGTTCCTCAGGACTTCCCCCCCCCTGCCCGGGAGGGGGGAGTGCTGGTGGGATTAGAGGTCAGTTCCCAGTTGATCTCTTATCCACTGTGAACTGGTTTCTAATTGTCTCTGAAGCTTTCCTGTATCCTGGTACAACATAGCTAAGAAACAGGGAAGCGCCAAGAGATCAGAACCCAGTTCTCTAGCTGACCTTCGAACTAACAGCAGCTGTAAACATGTTTGGCAGCTGTTCAAGTTGCTCAATGCAAGCTAAACATATCCTTAGTCTGACTGTGAATGTCGAACAGGGTGTTTCACTGTTGAAAAGGTTGGCTGCAAAATTCATGGTATCACTAGGCGTAAGTTTCATGGGCAAATGTCTACTTTATCAGGAGCATGAAGTGTGCCCTCACTTGGCAGACACATGTATACAGAGAAGTAACAGACGAAAAAGGCCATTACATGCAATTAGTACAGGTAGCGGCATTTCTATGTAAAGCACAAATGTATTTAAAGACAAGCACGGTGAACATTCATAACAGCAGTAACTAACTGGTGCACTGCTAACACTTGCTTCAGTTTTGCTAAACTGATTGGCCTCTGTAGTGCCTGACAGATGTTTCATTTTTATTTAAGCCTTGACGAATAGTCATATTTTCTGATAAATGCTATTTCCGCAATATCATGCTGAAGCCTCTATTTATTTGAAGAAAAGTCACCAGCAGCAGAATATCCTGGGCAACTGAAGTGTTTTCCTTAAAGTTGCCCTGCCAGGTGTCGAATTTCTATAAATTCATATTTTTGCACAAGGATTTGCCAGCCATCTTTCAACAAAGGAAGTTCAAAGAAACTAAAGTGAATAAAGTCGAGGCATTTCCTACCTGCTACAGATATTAATGAGCTTAGCAAAATTAGGGACACGCTGCCTTTAAGAAATCTTTTGTGCGGCAGAGACAGTATTTATTTAAAACATTCTATGTCAACTGTTGACCCAATTCAGGGTCCTCAAAGTGGCAAACATCAAAACATTAAATCATTTCAAACATTAAAAACAGCATTTAAAATACAAATATATATATTTAAAATAGTTAATATAACTACTAACACATAACACATATACACGTATCTGTCTTGAGTCTCAGTGAGAAAGGTGGACTATAAATAACATAAATAGAACAAAATAAGTAAATATAAATCCTCAGGGTGACAAGATAATAAGAGAATGTCAAACAATATAAAAAAGTCTTCACCTCCTGGTGTAATACAACAATTAAGAGAGTAGCCAGTTACTATACTAATAAAACTGGCATTGATTAAAAAACTATACTGGAGTGTGTGTGTGCGTGTTTGTGTGCGCGCATGCAGTTTTAAGCAATAAACAGGGAACACACACAGATATACAAAAGGAGTTACTTAGCCAGGAGAAACAACTATGCTTTTTGCTTTGTAACAAAAAGATGGTATTTCCAAGACACTAGAAAAAACTGTAACATACAAGGAAGTTTCCATTGCAGTATACAGGAAATACTTTAGAGACCAAGGAATTATGAAGCACAACCTACCTGACCAAGTTCTTCATTGAGATTTGATGTACGAGCCACGGCACCAGTGTCCGTAGGTTCATAATGCATGTCGACATCCTATGGAAAGAAAAGGCAGTTTTTTAAAAAAAACCAAGTCACAGAAATAATTAGAATCTTCATTCTGCCCTGTGTACATTATAATTAAAGTAATTTCCACTGTCATCAGTGGAACCTTTCATATAAATCCTATGGTTGCCAACCTCCAGGTGATCAAGATTCAGTGGCACTTTAAAGACCAACCAGATTTCATCGGTCAGAGCTCCCTTTGTTGGGGTTGAATTGGGACATAGGATTTTTCTTGCATTACTGATGTTAATTTTCTGCAATTCACATCCAGGCTCTATTATACTAACTACAGTATGTATTATAGCTAGCTTCCTGACATCTAATTTACAATATCTCTCCCATCCTCCGCCCGGATTATAAGGATTCCTTCCTTTTTATATTCTATTTGATGAAGGGAGCTCTGACTCTCGAAAACTCATACCCTGGAAATCTAGTTGGTCTTTAAGGTGCTGCTGGACCCGAATTTTACTCTTCTACTACAGACCAAGATGGCTACCCACCTGAATCAACCTCCAGGAGGCGGCTGGAGGTCTCCCAGAATTGCAACTGATCTCCAGGCAATAGCAATCAGTTTCCCTGGACAGAACAGCTGCACTGAAGGGTGGACTCTATGATATTATACCCTAATAAGGCGTCTCCCCTTCCCAAACTCTGCCCTTCTCAGCATCCACCCCCAGAATTTCCAGGAATTTTCCAGCCCAGAGCTGGCAACTCTACTGAATCCTCTAATCCAGAAATCCATATGTACACTAATATCAATTACTAAATAATTCTACCGGACATACCCAAAGACACGCACTCCTCCAAGATAATGTTTTGGATCACTTTTCAACCCTTTTAAAATTTTTGTCTCTTAACACCCTGCTATGCCACATTAGAAACTACTTCTGAAAGTTGCCTCAATTTCAAAAGACTTTTGCAGTGTGGTTGGGGAGGGAGCTGTTGTTCAAGAAACAGAAGTCCAAGTCTCCCTTTGACAAGTGGAACATATTGCAAGTTTCTTGACATCCAAGTGTATGTTGTGTACTACACAGTAGGGGTGTGCAATCCAGCGTTCTGAACCAAATTTATGTCAACTTGGCTAAATCCATCTTTGCTGGTTCAGATGAGAGAATCTTGGATCTGATTCAGGAAGCCAGATCAAAAGGGACAGATTGATCCAGTTAATTCAGCAGATACAGCTTCATCCTGTGGTGTGGCTGCTTCCCAGGCTTCTCTCACTTTTTTCCCAAGAGAGGAGGCGGGAGAGTAGAATGAGGCAGGGAGGAGGATTGAATGGCCAATCAGTGCAGGAGCTCTTCTTATCTGGCCAATGGGATTCCTGGATAAGGAGAGGGCCTTTTTCAAACTGCCTGCAAGGAGCTAAAAAAGCAGGCTTGGTTCAGAGCAGCCTCCATTTTGTGTGGTCTGGTCTTTTGGAGACTGTGAAGAGACGGTGTGCTGCTGTTGCTTGTGGCCTGCTCTCTTTCTCTTTGGATTACCCACCGCCAGGGGATTCACTGCCTGCCGTTAGAGCTGCTGTGCTGAGTTGCCTGACTTTGCCTAGAAGAAGATCTCTGCTACCTACTGGAGGACTTCTACCTGGTTTGAGAGTCACAGACTCACTGATTTTTCCTGTCTTTAGGGGGAGGGAGGGTTAGGCTGGTATTTGGGAGGAATAGGGTAGGGAGAAGGGACAAGTTTTACCTTTTAAAAACTACTTTAGCTGTAGGTGCTTTGGCTTTTCCTGAATCATTTGCAGTCAGTTGCTATTTGTTTATTTGCTGACCTTTGCAGGGGAGTCTTTTCTCTCTCGTTGTTGCCTGCCTGCTAGTTAAAAGGCAAGAGGTGCTGCTGCCACGAGACCTGCTGTTCTTGTGTGTGGGGAAAGAGCGTTTCTTATTACTGAATGTTGACTTTTTTAGGGTTCAAAGGCAAGAGTTGCTGATTATTATTCTGTTGTTGAGAGTTCCTGTTCCATTTTTTGGGGGGGAGGGATTGCTTTTCACCAAGAGGTGTGTTGTTCTGAGCTACAAGTTGGCGTAGTAGCTAGGAGTGGCAGGACTCTAATCTGGAGAACTGGGTTTGATTCCCCACTCTTCCGCTTGAAGCCAGCTGGGTGACCTTGGGTCAGTCACAGCTCTTTCAGAGGTCTCTCAGCCCTACCCACCTCACATGGTGTCTGTTGTGGGGAGAGGAAGGGTGGGGTATAAAACCAACTCTTTTTGTTATTGTTACTTTTTTGCCACTAGTCGAGTTTTGGGGTGCTCTTGTTAGGTTGTTCAGAGAAATAGGTGAACGTTTCAAAAGGGGTTTTTTTTAACATAGGCTAGGTTTAGGCCTTGTTAAACAAGCAAATACAGATGAACAGAAGGGTTCAAGTGTTGTCTTCTAGTCAAAGAGATGAATAGGTTCCCACTTAGCAAAAAATTAGGCTGCCGCTGCCTTGCTCTGGTTCTTTTGGTTACTGTGAAGCCAGACCAGGTGCTTTGGAATTAGGGTTTCAGGAAGTTGCTTGATTCCCAAAGGACAGGTTAGAGCCAAAACAAATAACAAGCTTTTACAGAAGGCATTAGTTAGAGAGTAGCTTTAAAAAATAATTTGAGTTTTGACTGGTGTTTTGAGGGGCTGGTCAATTTTTGAGGGTTAGTATGGTGTTAGTGAGTGGATGTAGGACAGCGCAGCTAGGTTAAAACAGTTCTAGGGGGACAGAATGAGTGAGAGTTCAGTGGGGGCCTGGGGAAAAGGTGAGAATGAAAACTAGAGGAGTGGAGGTGAGGGCTGAAGATATCCCCCACCTGCCCTGGCTCAGCTGCCCTCCACCAACCTGGCCCCTAGCTTGAAACAAAGAGGACCCTGCATGCAAGAAGGTGTACGAGGTCCTGTGTGTGTTGAGGGAGCTGCACCAGCACTACTCCCACAGTTGCCCGAGGCAGCTGTTCCACACCGAGTCTCTCGATAAGGCACACACACAGACCAACATCACCGCTGCCATTGAGAGGTCATCACTGGATTGGGCAGACAGGGACATCACCACGGGATACAACAGAGACCAAGAGAGTCCCAACCATTAAGGCAGCAGCTGCAAGTGGGCCTCAAGCACATTCACAGCGTGACCCACAAACTTCACATTGTGGCGAAGCAGCTCTGGGTCCGGGTCCTTCTGAGGAACCTGTACTGGCCACTTCAGATGGTGAGTTCCAGTATCTCACCCTGATATGCCAATACAACACAGGTCATTTCTCGTGCAGCATGAAAGAACTCATGAACTGCACCAGAAGCAGGTCCTGACAGGCATGCTGGAGCATTGCTTCAACAGTGGCATTAGCACCCGTGCCATGCGTAGAGTGTTTGGTGGAGCAGCCGGCCATCCTCATAATGTGACTCTTGGAGGGGCAGAGTCAGTTCAGCCAAGAGAGACAGCTGCCATTTCCCAGATGGTGGAAGTCCTCAGGCCCTTTAAAGACTGCACAGTCGCAGTCTCTTATGAGACAGTGACCCTGGGCATGGTCACTCCTTTGGTTCAGGTGCTTCAGACGAGATAGCCTCCTCCCTGGACCTAGAGGCAGGTCATGCAGACCTTGTTCCAGCAGTGCGAGCACTTGAGAGAAGGCTGCAAGAGGGCATCAAGCCCCTCCTGCTACCTCTCACCGAGAAGGAGTTGTACATGTTGGCGACCATGTTTAACCAACACATCAAGGGCAGCATTGCTGAGCAGGGTGGGGAGGCTCATCAGCTTGAGAGAAGAGCTCTGTTGGCAGGTGCGGTGTACACAGGCCAGGAGGGGCACCCTGCCAGCAGAGAGGACAGTGGTGGTGGGGAGCAGTTCTGCTATTGCCCACTGCACCCCGTTCTCCCCATGGCCACTCCCAAGATATCCCTGGGAATGTTCGGCATGTGAGCCAGGATTTGGCAGCGGCAATATTCAGGGACTACCTTGCAGAGCCCTGCAAGTTGCTTTCCACCTGTCCTCTGAGCTACTGGGCCAAGAAAGAGGTGGTCTGGCCTGACCTCTCTCTTGAGGCTCACAGCTTCCTCTCCTGCCCTCTGACGAGCATGCGGAGCAAGTGTTTTTCCTCACATAGGTGACACTGTTGGCCCTCATCCCACTCGCCTGCTCCCTTGGAGAGTTGAGCAGTTGGCCTTCCTGAAGATCAACTTGCTGCTCTTCAGTTTACCAGCTCTGGACTTTCAGAGTGAATGAAGTGAGCACACTTGTACCCGCATCCTCTGCCAGTCTTTGTTGGGAAGGTGAGAAAAAGTGCTCTTCCCAAAGTCAAACTTAGGTAGAAAACCAACAGGAAGGACACTCAATCCAGTTGGCACACCATAAAATGCACCCCCTCCAAAACACACACACACACACACACACCAGCCCAGCCAGCACACTCTTGGACCTTGGCACAAATCTGTGCAGAAACTTATGAAAAGCAGCACCAGAAATGTTGTCCTCTTGCCAACGAAACAGGAAGATTCCGAGAGAGATGTTAGGGAAAGTAGATGCATGTAAACGCCACAAGCAAGTAGAAGCAAGCCAACAGAAACACTCGACATGAAGCCAGAGAATGCTGTTGTGTGTGACGTTCTCTCTCTTCATCGTGGGTGGGTGGGGGCAGGATGGCCAGTGATGATGGGCTGGCGGGGCCTGCAGTTCAGTCTCAGGGTTCCTCTGAGCTCAAGAGAGTGGCAGTGTAGGCTGCAGAGACTAGTGCAGAGGGGAGAACTTAGGTTTCACAAATCACCCCTCCCTCTCACTTCTTGAGGCCAAGAAGGATCCATCTGATACTAAGTTACAACTGTGCATGTTTGCCGTTGCCTTGTGTATGATGGTTCTGGTGCTGTGTGGCAGGGTACTTGTTTGGCTCTGTTCTCTGGTATTCCCACATTGGGCCCGGCTCTGCTTGGCTTGTATGAATGAGACTGGTTTTATTGAGCTAAGTGGCCAGTGTCCCTTGCTTCAGCTTGGTTTTGGTGGAATTCACTGGTTTGAAATGATTCTTTGATTTGATGTTAGTCCCCTTGCTTCAGTTGGGTTTTCTCTGGGTTGAGTTTCCATTTGGAAGTGTGCCTTTGGCCAGTAGCAGCCTTGCCCCTGTGTTTCTCTGAAACAATGGAGAATGGTTGTGGGCAGCTTGCTCAGGGGCAGTTAAGAGGTGGGAAACTTTGGGATCTTCAGTGGACAGTCAAGAGTAGGTTCATTGAAAATTTAGTGGACTTAGTTTGACCACCCCCTCCCCCCGGATAGTTTTCCCCATAGGGAATAATGGCCAGGTAAGATAACCAACAGGATTAGAGAATCTTACCCAGATTTCAGAGATACTGAATTTCGTTTTTAATCCCTGAAACCTGGATCTGGATCAACCAATTTGTTTTGGTTTCGGTGCACACCCCTACTACATAGTGCTATACTATTTCAAGCAAAGCCTTCAACTGGCTGTATTTATCTGATATTTTATATTGCAGATTGTTGTTTTAATATAATTTTATGCTTTATTCAATATTATATTTTGTATAATGCTTGACATTGTTGTAACCCACCCTGACCTTCCTTGCAGGGAGGGTGGACTATAAATTGAAATAAATAAACACCCCTCTTCCTTACTACCAATTGTGGCTGACATCACTGCACTGGTGGCTGGAGTTTCCATGGGCCAAAATCTCCTAATTCAACTACATAAGAGACGGGTCAACACCATTAATTTTTTGCAAGACATGCATAAATTGGTAGCAGATTGCAATACTAGTGCAAGAAAACATACTGCCTTTTGAGCAGGCATTAGGAACGTTAAAGCCTGGTCCTGTGAGTTGCTGCATCAGCACAGGCGCTCCTGGGACCAGGCTGTAAAGGAGCTGACCAAAAATCTGTATAATTTAAAGTCTTCATAATTGTATGAGAAAAAAGTTTGATGTCTAATTTAGATTTTACTCAAAAAATTACTTTATTACAATTGTGCTGGTCGCCGACTGTAATAATAAACTTGACTTGACTACTTTATTACAAAATACTGCATTTTTACAATGATGCAGATTTAATTATAAAGGGAAGGCATGTATCACATTTATTCTAGAATTCATTAAATGGTCTACATATTGCACAACATTCATATTTACCCAGTTTATGAAATACGCTTGGATAAATTTAACCACTTCTAGTGTAACTAGCAAGCTGATGGGAATGAGATTATTGAAAAGAATGATAAAGGTTAGGAAATTCAGTCCAAAATTATTAGCGCCACCATCTGTTTGAAAAAGAAAAAAAAAGGTAAGTTAAGTACATTTGTCTATCGGTTTCCTAAATATGACAGTCTTTTGGAAGTATAGTTGGTATTTTGAAGAGTCTATTTTTAGACATCTTCAAAAATAAAAACCTTTAACAAAGCAATGCCAATTACTAGCCCATCTCCTGTTCTAACAACCTATTCAAGACTTAACTCATAACAATGTAATAAGAGCATAACATAACGTGACGTAACAGAATAGCATATTCATGTTATGCTGGGTGGGACCCCACAGACAATTCCGCTGATGGGGGCAACTTCCATCGTTATGGGAGGAAGGCACCACATATAGTGAAATGGACCTGCAGGACCCAACTCTTAAACTTTACATTTCTTTTTGCATTTGTTCAAATGTTTAATATATTTCTGCACCTGTCAAAATGACATTCAAGTTATTCCTGGACTGATGTGGGGTATAAGGAGACCAACACCAAAGAAGGATGCTTACTGTGCACAGAAATGATTTCAAAGTTTCCTGCACCAAGAGATTTACGTTGTGTATTAGGAAGTATGAACTAACCTGTTCTCTAGTAAACGTCGCTATCTTATTGCAACTATATTTGCATAGTATCTTAACTTGCCAGTGACAAACATTTTCTTGTCAGTATGAACAACGAAAATACTGTACTTTAAAGAGTTGTTAATAGGGATGTGCAATTCGGGATTCCGATTCGGAAAAAAAACCCGGATCAGGCCCAAATCGGAAAGACGGGGGATTCCTGAATTGGGCCCAGCATTGCTAGCCCAATTTGGAAATACTGAATCAAATCTTTCGGAAGCGATTTGTATCACTTAGGGAAGCTTCGAGCAAAGTGGCAGCAGCCGCTCCCGCAGCCCCTTTCTAGCTGTTTGCATTGCAAATAGCAAGAAAAGTGCTGCTTGCTTTCAGACTTCCCACCCTGCCGCTTTTTCCCCTCCTCTCCCTCCCATGGGGGGAAAAAGTGGGGAGGCGGGAAGTTTGAAAGTGGCAGGAGAAGGGGTGCATTGGGTGAAGATGCGAGCAGGGAGTTTGGAAGCCCCCCATCTCCTGCCTCTGATGAACAACAGGAGAAGGGGCGGTCAGTTTCAAACACCCCACGCCGGCTTCACCCAATGCACATCGAGTAAAGCTGGTGCGGGGTGTTTGAAAGCCCTCCATCTTCTGCCACTCATGGCACGAGAAGGGTGGCTTTGAGCTTCGGTGTGCTCCAAATTTTTGAGCGTACCAAAGCTTTTAAACATCTGAATCCCAAAGCAGCTTGCCGCTTTGGAATTTGGGTCATTCCAGATTGTTTTCCTGTTTTAGGTTAAACCCGAAGCAGGAAACCTGAATATTTTTCAAGTGCACACCCCTATACAAAGATGGATTTATGGATTCTATTTTGAAAGTTCAAGTAACAATATCTGTACGACAGTTTTTAAAAAGTATTTTGAGTGCTTACAATTTAAATTGATGTACCAGTCTCTCTGCTCATGTTTTCGATTCCATACAGCTGAACCAATTGAACAGATCAAAGATATAGCAATAAGAATGCAGAACAAAAACAGAATTTGGATATTTGTAATCCTTTCCACGTTGGATAGTTTAAGAGGTGGGCTTGTTGAGTTCTGTGGATACAACAAGGGAAGCTTAAAAGTAAGGAAATACATAAACTTTGTGATTTCTGATAACATTTTTATATCTTTTCATAGATGAAATTTAGTTGTCGAAGACAATTACTGTACAAGAGAAGGTGAAAATGGATGTCTAATTACTGTACAAGAGAAGGTGAAAATGGATGTCTATTATTACAAAGGATCTCACAGTATGGAATTGCTATGATCTGTCTTTTATAAGTTAAGTGTGGATGTAAGAGAGTCAGTGGTGTGTCTTGGTTAGAGTGTTGGACTAGGATCTGGGAGATCCAGGTTCCAATCCCCACCCTGCCATGGAATTTTTATGGGTGACTTAGACCAGTCACACACTCTCAGCCTAGCCTACCTCACAGGTTGTTGTGGGGATAAAATGCAGAGGATAGGAGAAGTATGCAACCCTCTTCGGGTCCCTATTTGGAGAAAGGTGGTGTATAAATGAAGTAAATTAAAAAATAAAAATAAAATAAATGTATCAGTAAGTTGGACACTAATACAACAGAGTCATGTTTTCCCACTCTTGGCTGCTTCCCTTCCCCTCCCTTCTCTTCTCGGTCCTGCAGCCAGCTTCCTGAAAAGGAATGAACTGCGCCAAGGGCAAGTAGGCAACGGAAGCACCCAGATCCAAATGCTTTCTGTCCTTGCTTGCCTTCACGATAAGGGGTTTTTGTTCCCTTCGTTCACACTTGCCACATTACCATAGCTGCCTCTTCCTCCTCCTCTAGTTGGGAAGGAAACTGTCCTCTATGCTATGTTGATTAGCTGGGAGAAAGGTGCTTGTCTCAGGAGGGACGAGTGACTGTAAGCCTGCTCAACAGGGCATTCAGTCTGAGAGGGTGTAGTTTCATCGGGCATTTAACCTTTAGAAACACTCCATGTCCCCCTCTTTATCTGTGGGCTGCTCTCACTCAATGTTCCATTTATGAGTGCAGGCAGTATGATGCAGTATGTCCCAGTAAAGCTACAACAGAACAAAGAGAGCTTATATTTTGCCATAAGCCCCTTTAAAGGGATGTCAACCCTGCATTTAACTGTATCCCACGACACTTAAAAAGATGCATTTATACCTGCTGAACAGCTATGGCAGTGGTGGCCAACTTTTTTCAAAGCCCACAATGTTAAACAGAACCACTCAAGTACACATATACAGCACTGGGCGTAGTATACAATACGAAAGGCAGACACTGCAATCTGGCCTGAACTGCCGAGCTCAAGGGCCCGCTTGTTCCTGTCAAGTTAGGCCACATGTACCTGCTGTTAGTACTATGGGCTGAATTACAGCAAATGCACACACACTTGAAAGGGTATTCATAATTATAAGTCAAACCTGCATGAGCTTTGTATCGTGTCCTGTATAGACAACTATTCCATGAACCCACTGGGTATTTCTTAGCTGAGCTCCTCGCAGAAGAATCTGATCAGGTCCCAGTGGAACAGTGCTACAACGAATAAACCAACAGCGAGTTAGATTGTGTCTTAGGCACAATATTCAGTCAGGGAAGCAGCAGCCAACAGTTATTATGTTTCCGTTTCTGATCTCTTTTTCATTTTGAAGTATGAGGAAGCGTGAAGGAAAATGGGCTCTATAATCCAGACAGAATGCTAGATCTCTTTCAGGTTTTCCTCTGGCAAAAGAGGCAGGGAGTGAGGTAGCCCCTTCGAGCCACTGAAAATACTATGCTGGGAATTTGGGGTCTTGTGAGGACAAAAGCCACATAGGACGGTAGCAAGAGGGAGAAGAGGAATTGGAGCAAGCAGAAAAGCTGGAAGAATCCATCTCAGTGAATCCATGTATTTAAAAGATGACCTTGTGCGCTTTTTTTTTACTAAATACTGTCTCCCTTAAAATCTTGGAGGAAAGATTTTATGTTATGTTTTATGTTACTGTCTGGGTAAGATTATTTTGGTCAATACAACTCAGCACTTCTACCTGTCCTCCAACACAGAGTTCCACAAGCAGAGTACAGGCAGGTGGTTCTATGTCTCCGGCCGCTGCTTCAGTCAGCCCTCTTCTATGTGGAGAAGTAGGGAAAGGGAAGAGAGGACATTGCAGAATCATAAAAAAGGGCTGGTCAGCAAAGGGACGGAATTTACTAGATCCCGAGACTTGGGAACACTGGACCAGTCTGTCCTAGCAAGCTTTTGGGGAGGCAATGAGGAATAGCAGTGGGGGCAAAAGCAACAATTTTCAAAGGATCAAGAGGTGATTCAGAAGTGAAATGGCTGCTATTTCATTCAGACTTTCAATCCTCTATTTCAGGAATTGTCCTCTCTTCCATCTAAGATACTTTACTGGTATATTTACTATTCAACTAATAACAAAGCCCATTGTGGTGAAAAATACAATGGGCTCCAGAAAGAGTAGGGTGGACAAGTGGGCATTGCCTCATCCTCTGTGAGTGATCCCGGTTGGGTGAAGAGGGGGAGGGCATTGCCGCCTGCTCCGCAACTGACCCTGGCCGGGTGAATTGGGGGGGGGGCGGGCATTGCCACCTGCTCTGCTCCTGATCCCAGCTGAGTGAAGGGGGGGTGGGGGGCAGGCATTGCCATCTGCCCAGCTCCTGATCCCAGCTGGGTAAAGGGGGGCGAGCATTGCCACCTGCTCCACACCTGATCCTGGCCTTTGCTTCCTGCCGTGGCATGCTCTCTGCAGGGACGGGCTGACTCATCTAGGCTTTCCTCCACAGCAGTGCCTTCTGGAGGCGCACCAGGGTGGGAAACAAGTTGTCAGGAACATGGTTAGCCTTTTATATAGTAGGATGGGGATTCTGCCTGGGTGGCTGAGCACGGAGGCCTGGCATCTCCTGCTAAAGGACCTCATGTCGTAAAGAAGATCCTTCAGCATAGGCAATGCTACTTCTGCAAATAATAATATTAGCATTTGATTTATATACCACCCTTCAGGACAACTTAATGCCCGCTCAGAGAGGTTTACAAAGTGTGTTATTATTGATGTATTGTCGAAGGCTTTCACGGCTGGAGAACGATGGTTGTTGTGGATTTTCCAGGCTGTATAGCCGTGGTCTTGGCATTGTAGTTCATGACGTTTCGCCAGCAGCTGTGACTGGCATCTTCAGAAGTGTAGCACCAAAAGACAGATCTCTCTCAGTGTCACTGTCTCAGTGTCACACTGTGACACTGAGAGATCTCTGTCTTTTGGTGCTACACCTCTGAAAATGCCAGTCACAGCTGCTGGCGAAACGTCACGAACTAAAATGCCAAGACCACGGCAATACAGCCCGGAAAACCCACAACAACCATGTGTTATTGTCCTCACAATGTTCAACCTGTGAGTGATTATTGGGTGGGGCTATGAGAGCTCTGAGAAGCTGCAACTGACCAAAGGTCACCCAGCTGGCTTCAAGCAGAAGAATGGGGAATCAAACCCGGCTCTCCAGATACTTAAATCTGGAGACTGGAGCCAGGAATGGACAAGACAGATCTTTTTACACACCTGAAAATTGCCCCAGGGTTGCAGAAAAATCTGGGGTTAACTTTGGAGTTTAAAAAGTGGTTAAAGGAACTCCTGTAACTTTAACCAGATGCCCTCAGTGGCTGTCGCTTGGCAACCAAGTAACAGTTAGGTCAGTATTCCAGGCTTGGTTTCTGTCAGGAAAAGGCAGGGGGAGGGGGCACGGTCCTTTCCAGGGCTGTTTGGGCCTCTGAGGAGGAATTCATTGGGGCCAGGCCGAGAAATGACCATCAGACAACTTGATACCATGCGACTTCCATGACTCACCCAGGCCAGGCTACTTGCTAGTGCTCAACAGCAGCCCCCCTACAGCCAGTGTAGAGTAGTGGTTAGAATTTTGGAGTAGGATGTGGGAGACCCAGGTTCAAATCGCCACTCTGCTGTGGAAGCTCACAGGGTGACTTTGATCCAGTCACACACTCTCAGCCTAACCTACCTCTCAGGCTTGTTGTAGGGATAATATGGAGGTGAAGAGAACAATGTACACTGCGCTGGGTTCCCACTGTGGAGAAAGATAGTCTGTAAATGAAGTAAATTAACAGGAAATATAGATGAAGGTGGGGGGCAGATAAAAGGCAAGTTGTTTATTGGGATTGAAGGAGAGAAGGACGCTGGGAAAGGTGAGCATCTGGAGGATGTCAAGAGGAGGGAAAGAGGAAACAGCGTGGGGAAGGGGATACAGGGGAAAGTGAAGTACCTCACACGAGTCCTTGCAGGTCCCCTACCATGCAACTAGGCAACAGGGGAGAGGCTGCCTGGGGTAGAAGAGGGAAAAGTGAAAACAGGGGGAAAC
This sequence comes from Eublepharis macularius, assembly GCF_028583425.1. NCBI lineage: Eukaryota > Metazoa > Chordata > Lepidosauria > Squamata > Eublepharidae > Eublepharis > Eublepharis macularius. The sequence continues at coordinate 94,070,954 of NC_072799.1, read as the reverse complement.
ACAAAGGTGGATGGGAAAGAAAAGGAAGCAGGAAAGGGGGAGAGGCTATGGGGGGCAGAGAAAGGGAAACGGACATGGTGCAGGAGGGGAGCTTGAGAGGCCTCGTGCAAGTCCTTGTGTTTCCCCCATTTGTTCCACTCTGTTGGGGCCAACCTGCTTCTTCACTGGTGAAAAGGGGAAGAAGTCCCTAGGAGTATGCCTCTCTCAAAAATCTGGGAAATCCAGATAAGGGTTTCAGGGATTCCCCCATCATAGATCCAGAGGAGTTAGCCGTGTTAGTCTGTAGTAGCAAAATCAAAAAGAGTCCAGTAGCACCTTTAAGACTAACCAGTTTTATTATAGCATAAGCTTTCGAGAATCAAGTTCTCTTCATCAGATGCCTGATGATCAGGCATCTGATGAAGAGAACTTGATTCTCGAAAGCTTATGCTATAATAAAATTGGTTAGTCTTAAAGGTGCTACTGGACTCTTAGGGATTCCCCCAAAATCCCGGGATTCCTGAAATATGGGAAAGATTCTCTGATCCAGTTCAGACAGGTTACAGATTCCCAGATTGATCTGGCAATTATTCCCTACTAGTAACAAAGCCCATTGTGGAAAAAATACAACAGGCTCTAGAAAGGGGAGGGTGGGCAGGTGGGCACTGCCTCCTCCTCTCTGACTGATCCCAGGTGGGTTAAGGGGGGGAAGACATTGCCACCTGCTCCTCTCCTGATCCTGGCCGTATGAGGATGGGGGGACTGCCACCTGCTCCGTGCCTGATCGAAGCAGGGTGAAGTGGGGAGAGCACTGCCTCCTGTTCCATGCCTGATTCTGACCAGGTGAAGCGAGAGCAGGGATTGCTGCCTGCTCCGTACCTGATCCTGGCCAGATGAAGGAGGGGCAGGTATTGCAACCTGCTCCAATCTTGATCCTGGCTGGGTGAAGTGCGGGGCGGGCATTGCCACCTGCTCTGCTACTGATTGCAGAGGGGGAAAGGAGGGAGGATATTGCCTCCTATTCTGCACCTGATGTGAAGAGGGAGCAGGGATTGCCTCCGGGTCTGTGTCTGATTCCATCTGGATGAAGGGGGTGGGTATTGCTGTCTGCTCTGCATCTGATCCCGGTTGGGTGAAGAGGGGCGAGCATTTCTGCCTGCTTCGTACATGATTCTGGGAGGTTGAAAGGGGAGTGGGTATTACCTCCTGCTCCGCACCTGATCCCAGCCGGTTGAATGTGGGGGGCAGGCATTGACACCTGCTCCGCTCCTGACCCTGGCTGGGTGAAGGGGGGGAGCGGGCATTGCCTCCTGCTCTGTGCCTGATTCCGGCCGGGTGACAGCGGGAGGTGGGCATTGCCACCTGCTCCGCTCCAGATCCCAGGTGGGAGAATGTGGGGGCCGGGCACTGCTACACGCTCCGCTCCTGATCCTGGTAAAAGCACAAGAGGGGCACCATGAAGGATACAATCAAGGAGAGAACCAAAGATCTGCCACAATAACAATCCAGTAACTTTTCGTTCTTAAAGTGCACCAGGCAACAATATGATAATTTTAGAACGTTATATTTCATATATAAAGTGCAGGGTGCTCAACTGATAATAAATAGTAACAAATAGACAAGAATAAATACAACCAGTTCACATCCAATAATCATAAATATACCATATCACTACTCAAATCCTGTCATCAGGAAGTACATTTCTGTTTCCAGAATGTATGTACTTATATCATAAAAAAGGAGACTTGGAGTCAAAAGTTAAGTCTTTCCTTTGGTTTGTCCATATGAGAATGTTCTAGTAGCGTAACAGTCTTTCTTATTCTTTTCCAGGTGCAGATACAGCCAAGCGGAAGGCTCCAATGGCAAACCTAAGGAAAGACTTACCTTTTATTATCAATTGAGCACCCTGCACTTTATATATGAAATATACATTTCTAAAATTATAATGTTGTTGCATAGTGCACTTTAAGAATGAAAGATTACTGGATTGTTACCACAGCATGTCTTTGGTTCTCTCCCCCGCTCCTGATCCCAGCTGGGTGAGAGGGCGAGCATTGCCACCTTCTCCGCTCCTGATCCCAGCCGTGTAAAGGGGAGGGATTGCCACCTTTACCGCTACTGACCGTAGCAGGGTGAAGGGGGAGCTGGGATTGCTGCCTGCTCTGCGCCTGATTCCGGCAGCGTGAAGTGGGGGGGAGGACATTGTCATCTGCTCCACTCCGCTCCTGATCCTGGGTGGGTGAAGAGAGGGAGGGCATTGCCGCCTGCTCTGCTCCTGATTCCAGCTGGGTGAAGAGGGGTTGGAAATTACCTTCTGCTCTGAGCCTCATCCTGGCTGGGTGAAGGCGGAGAGTATTGCCGCTTGCTCCGCGCCTCATCCTGGCTGGGTGAAGGCAGGGGGTGGGCATTGCCACCTGCTCCACACCTGATCCCAGCTGGGCAAAGGTGGTGGTGGGGGCTTTGCCAACTGCTCTGCTCTTGATCCCAACTGGGTGAAGGGGGCAGGCATTGCTGCCTGCTCCACAGCTAATTCCAATGGGGTGAAGGGGGAGCATTTCCACCTGCTCCTCTTCTGTTCCCAGCTGGGCGAAGAGGGGTTGGACATTGCCTCCTGCTCTGTGCTTGTTCCTAGTTGGGTGAAGGCAAAGGGCGGGGCATTGCCTCCTCTATGTCTGATCCCGGCCGGGTGAAGGTGGGAGGGCATTGCCTCCTGGTCTGCGCCTGATTCCATCCAGTTGAAGAGGGCGGGAATTGCTGCCTGCTCCGCATCTGATCCTGGCTGGGTGAAAACGGGTGGGTATTTCTGCCTTCTCCATGCCTGATTCTGGGAGGTTAAAGGGGGAGTGAACGTTGCCACCTTCTCTAAGCCTGATCCCGGCTGGGTGATGGCTGGGGGCAGCCATTGCCACCTGCTCCGCTCTGGATCCCAGCTAGGTGAAGGGTGGTGGGGCACTGCCTCCTGCTCTGCATCTGATCCCAGCTGGGTGAAGGCGGAGGTGGGAATTGTCACCTGCTCTGCTCCTGATTCCACAAAGTACCCCTGGAGCAGCTCTTTTTGGCTTCCGCTCCTGATTCCAGCTGGGTGAAGGCAGCCTGCGGGCACTGCCACCTGCTCTGCTCCTGATCCCAGCTGGGTGAAGGTGGGGGGGGGAGGTATTGCCGCCTGCTCTGCGCCTGATCCCAGCCTGGGCTTTCCACTGCAGTGCCCTCTTGGAAGGACTGGCTGCCTCTTCTGGGCTTCCCTCCATGGCAGCACCCACTGATGGCACACCAGGGTAGGAAGTGAGGTGTCTGGAACACAGACTCTTATATAGTAGGATGAGGAAATATCTGGGGGCTGCCGGGGGGTGGGGGTGGGGAGGCATTTTTCAAGCAAACTTCACCAAATGTTCAGGAAGTCTATTCCCGACTGTCCATTAAAGTTCCACCTTGAAGTTTCAGGCAAACTGGACCCCTGGGTCTAATTCTATAGGCTTCTGAAGAGGGTACCCCAGCCGCTCTCTATTGTTTCCTATGGGAAAAACATTTCCAAGGAGGCTCTCAGGCAGAAACACACAGGGGCAAGGTTTCCACCAGCCAAAGGCACATTCCCAAATGCAAGTTCAACCCAGAGAAAGCCCAACAGAACCCAACTGAAGCCCACCCCCCAAAAGCCAAGTACCCCCTGAACAAGCTGACCCCAGTCACTCTGCATTGTTTCCTATGACAGGAACATTTCCAGGCTGTTTCTCAGGACAGAACAACCCAGAGGCAAGGCCACCACTGGCCAGAGGCACACACCCAAATCCAAGCTCAACCCAGAGAAACCCCAAGAGAACCAATCTGAAGAAAGGGAATGGAATCCCTCTAGAAACAAAGCGAAACAAGGGGACCAACATCAAACCAGAAGATCATGTCAAATGACAGAATTCCACCCAAACCAAACTGAAGCAAGGAACACTTAGCCCCACAGAACCAGTGTCACTCACAGCAGCCAGGAAGAACCTACGGCCAGTGGGGGAACACCACAGAACAAGACCAAGCAAGTACTCAGCCACAAGCCCAAGGCAATGACAAGCAAACACAATTGTTGCAGCTTAGTATAAGATGAATCCCACTTAGCCTCAGAATTAAAGTGAGAGAGAGGGGTAATATTGGGAAACCCAAATTCTCTTCTCTCTTTGCAGTCTGCTCTCGGCACTGCAGCCTACAATGCCACTCTCACTGGCTCAAGGGAGCCTCGAACTGCAGACCGCGTCAGCCTTTTCATCACTGACCAATCCTATTACCCCTGCAATGTGGAAAGTTGACATTGCACACACAAGAACAACACATACCTACACAACAGCCTTCTGTAGCTTCATTTTTGGTGTTTCTGTGTGTTTTCCTCTGCTGGTTTATGGCAATTTTACATGGTATGCCACATTATCTACTTTCCCTCTCTCTCACTCCAATTCTTCCCGTTCCATTGGCAAGTGACCAACATTTCTGGTGCTGCTTTTCTTAATTTTCTGCACAGATTTGTGCCAGGGTCCAAAAGAATGCCAGCAGGGCTGGTGTGTTTAGGGTACGTGGGGCTTCCAACCTGGAGCAGGCATTTTACGTCAAGCCAACTGGATCAAGTGTCCCTCTTGCTTGAGCCAGTTTGGTGTAGTGGTTAAGAGCGGCAGGACTCTAATCTGGAGAGCCGGGTTTGATTCCCCACTCCTCCACTTGAAGCCAGCTGGGTGACCTTGGACTAGTCACAGCTCTCTCAGAGCTTTCTCAGCCTCACCCACCTCGCAGGGTGATTGTCGTGAGGATAATAATAACATACTTTGTAAACCGCTCTGAGTGGGCATTAAGTTGTCCTGAAGGGCGGTATATAAATTGAATGTTGTTATTATTATGTTATTATTTTCCACTTAACGTTTAAGTCTTAGGAATAGTGCTTTTCCCCACCTCTCCAACGCAGACTGACAGAGGATGAAGGACACAAAAGGTATCACTTTTTGGTGAAAACATGTTGCCTGCCGTTACCTGAAAACTTTAGCAATAATATCTATGAAGGAGAATTGTGCTTGTTGTTGCCATTCCTATACTGCCGTTAGAAGGATAACTATTAGTTTTCTTCTTCAATTTGCATTAACTGGTTTTTCGAGAGTTCTAAAATATAGCTGAACAAAACCAGATTAAAATAATAGCTTAAAAACAGAGGTAACAAAGTAATATATTAAAAAAACACACAGAATATCAGAACTATGTTCTCTAAGGACATTTCTAGAAGTGAATTCGTATCTTTTCTTCCCTCTGTGTATTAGGTCTGCCTCAGAATCATGGAGCTGGTATTTGATATTGCTTTCGAGGAGTGGATTTACCTTCTGTATCTATATTCACGACTAGCTAAAGAGCACAAAGGAACCAGAATACTAAATTACTGGAAGAATCTGAATCTAGAATGCGGCTGCATATATTAACTAGGTTCCTCTGTACGAAAATTTATGAAAACCGTGTAAAGACAAACACCTTCTGTGTGTAAAGTACTGATGACTTATTAAATCATAATTTTTTTACTATGTGAACTCAAATTCTGCCATCCAAACAACGTATATTTTTATTGTTATTAAAAGCATAACGATGGAAAAGATAAGAGTCCATACTCAGATCTTTACCTACCCATGGCCATCCAGCCTGATATTCCCAACAAAATCATAGAGATGTCGGTTAGGACCTTCACATTCAATTTTGCCTGAAAGTCTCGCCAAGCTGTCAGTGTCCTTTATATCTGTGGTCAATGGCAAGCCCTGCAAACAAAATCATATGTAATACTGTAACAAAGACTAACACAGTAAACACTAGGGGTGTGCAAGCCAAAAATTTTCGGCTATAGCCGAAAGTAGAAAGCCGAAAGAAGATTCTCTATCGTTAAAGCCGAAAGCCGAAACAAGAATCTCTTTCGGCTTTCGGGATTCTTTCGGGATTCTTTCGGGATTCTTTCGGCATTCTTTCGGCTTTTTTCTATGGGAAAATGCCTCCGTCTTCCAGGACGCCTGGAGGAGGCATTTTCCCACCGAATAAGCCCAAAATTGGTGGGGACCTTCCTCTAACCCTTCTCTAACAACCACCCAAGTTTCAGACAGATTGGACTTTGGGGGGCCATGTTACGGCCCCCCAAAGCAGGTCCCCCCATCCTCCCATAAGAAAGCGAAGGAGCAGCATATTGTTAGCATGCTGCTGCTCATCTTTCTTCATTATTTCCTATGGGGAAAAATGAAGAGGCAGGCTTCCTTTGCCAGGGATGGCATTTTGCATGCAAAATGCCCCCTCACCCTCAGGGGCCCTTCTCCCACCCCTCCTCCCACCCCCCACCAAGGCTCAGCCTGCTCCCACTTGGGGGGGCCATTTCATGGCCTCCCCAAGTAGGTGCTCTGCTCTCATCTCTACCACTGACAGCTGGGGGAGGCTTGTGTTGCCAGGGGTGGCACTTTGCATGCAAAATGCCCCCCAACCCTCTGGGGCCCTTCTCCCACCCCTCCTCCCACCTCCCACCAAGGCTCAGCCTGCTCCCACTTGGGGGGGCCATTTCATGGCCTCCCCAAGTAGGTGCTCTGCTCTGATCTCTACCACTGACAGCTGGGGGAGGCTTGTCTTGCCAGGGGTGGCATTTTGCATGCAAAATGCCCCCCAGCCCTCTGGGGCCCTTCTCCCACCCTTCCTCCCACCCCCCACCAAGGCTCAGACTGCTCCCACTTGGGGGGGCCATTTCATGGCCTCCCCAAGTAGGTCCTCTCAGCCCCTAAAGTCCACCCCTTACAGCCCCACACAAACCCAATTCCCCCCCAGCTGCCACACACAGACCCAAATCCCCACATTAGCCCCTCACAGACCCAAATCCACCCCCACCTGCCCCACACCCATAACCCCAGGAACAGGCTGGCAAAGACCAGCCCTCTCCCTTTGTTCCCTATGCTGGGAACTTCTAAACTCTCTTTCCCTGGGCAATTCTGCACAGCCCAGGGGTGCCACAATGGTGGGCACACTTCTGAGTGCCAGCTGGTCCCTGTGAAAGAGCACCTGAACCACAGACACCCTCCCTCAAATTCCCCCACCACCTACAGAGATGTCTGGCCAGCCAGCCCCATTGTTCCCTATGATGGGAACCAACTGCACAACAAAGAATAAAACAAGAACAACACAAAATAAAGTTTTAATTTTTTTTTCTCCCTTCCAAAGTACAAGTAGGCAAAGCATTATGACACATTACACCAGCAGTCCCCCCACACAGAAAAATTAAAACAAAACTCACTTAACATCAGAGAATCACAAAGCATGATTCCTGTCAAAAACACTTTATTTTTTGAACAGCTTTAGGTTACACAGCAGGGGGGAACACCAAAGGGCATGGAAGCAGTATCTTACACAAAAATAACACAAATCACTTCACATTAAAGAATCACCCCAAAAAAATTGCTGTCAAAAGGACTTTATTTCTGTAACTTTAGGTTACACAGTAGGAAGGCACCACAGAGCAGGAAAGCAGTGTACTACACAAAAATAACACAACTCACTTCACATCAGAGAATCACACAAACACAATTGCTGTCAAAAACGGTGAAGTGGGTTGTATTATTTTTTGTAGTACATTGCTATCATGCCCTGTTGTGCCCTCCTACTGTGTAACCTAAAGCTGTTCAAGAAATAAAGTGTTTTTGCCAGGAATTGTGTTTTTGTGATTCTCTGATGTTAAGTGAGTTGTGTTATTTTTGTGTAAGATAGTGCTGCCATGCCCTTTGGTGTTCCCCCCTGCTGTGTAACCTAAAGCTGTTCAAGAAATAAAGTGTTTTTGACAGGAATTGTGCTTTGTGATTCTCTGATGTTAAGTGAGTTGTGTTATTTTTGTGTAAGATAGTGCTGCCATGCCCTTTGGTGTTCCCCCCTGCTGTGTAACCTAAAGCTGTTCAAGAAATAAAGTGTTTTTGACAGGAATTGTGCTTTGTGATTCTCTGATGTTAAGTGAGTTGTGTTATTTTTGTGTTCAGGCCTCCTTCAGTGCTATGAGTTTTACTAATGAAGCGCTTTCACAGATCAGCTCTCATGACCAAATCTGCAGAGGCTGGTAATGTTCCTTTTAGGCCTGCACAGCAATATGTAATTCTTACACTAAGTTTTTGAATTAATATGGATTAAATTAAATTATGTAAAGTTGAATACAAAATAAAAGGCAACACAGAATAGACATGCATCATGTAGGAAAGGTATCAGAGATGGAAACCATACACAGCAGAAGCAAGAGCGATATAAGAGAGAATAAAACTTATTAATTAGAAATTTACTATATTATTTGCCTATAAACCATGGCCAAATATTCTGAACATTGCTACCTGAAGAATTCTTACATATTTTGAATAATCTGAGTACTGCATTCATACCTCAAGTGCTGCATGAAATTAGTAGCAAGAGAAAAACAACATGAGGATAAAAACAAAGCATGATCTGCCAAAACAGTTTGCCCTCCACCAAATATCCTTTTAAATAAAGCTGTCTTCCATCTGTTCCTAAATGCAGACAGTGAAGGTACCTTTCCACACACACTTTTGGTACCAAAGAAAAGCTGTGACGTAACTGTTGCCACATGACCAATCCCTGGGGTGCGTGTGCCACGCAGTGTTGTCTAGTGGTACGACGCAGTTCAGGAGTACTGCGTTCGTACCTCAAGTGCCGCCTGAAACTTCTCCCACCTTCTGGTGATCTCTGACACTTGGGATCAGGCAGATAATCCTGCCTCTTATGCACTGCCATTCTCTGTGTACAACACAGAAACAACTTTTTATATCAACATAAATAGATTTTACAGGGAGCAATTTATCTCTTACCTGTCGAATTTTTAGATTAGTTTCACCATCTAAATTTGATGTTTCAATGTAGCACATAGCTTGCGGTTCACTTAGAGAAAAGAAAAGATTGTTTTCTGTAAGATAACTACATTAGAACTTGTATCCATTGACATGCAACATCAATGCTTCCTCAGAGAAAACGGATATGGATAACAAGTCATTCACATTTGCAGAAAATTACTACCAAAATGATATTTTACATTACAAAATATATTTTAAAAGACAAGCACCAAATATAGATCCCAACTTCTTTCACAGTTGTAATTGTAAGTAACCAAATAGAACGTCCCTTGTAAGGAATGCCTGTCAGATGATGAACACACCTGGCAGCACAGGCTCGCACAATGCAAAGCAAGGCACCTCTCATTTAATTCTCTGCACAAGCAATTATGTCAAACATAGTACGTGAGAGATGACTATCTAAAGCTAAGCTTGCACAGGCAAAAGCGGCTATTCAAGGTAGATTAGATGGTTTTCTCAAACTTCCTGCACAACTGCCTAAGCAAGAAAAATAGCTGCACTATACACAGACATCTTTGACTCCACAGGGGAGAAGTTATTTGGATCATGGTCAAATTACTTAAAATGTATAGATGTATTAATAACTACAGTAATGATAGAACCATTATAAAATACGGAATTTCCACACTTAGACAGAAAATCCCTCCCATGTTATACTGATTTCTTTTTTTGGTCATCTTTTCTGTAAATGTAAATGACTAAAGACTGCTTAGAATATGTAATGTTTACACTGTTGTCAGTTATATTTTAATTTTGACATGCTTCACTTGTTTTAACCAGCATACAGTAAAGACTCTAAAAATGCATAAGAACAACAGAAACATCAGAATAGGAATAGGCTACATTATAGAAATCACTGGAGATTGTGGGGGCATTTACTACTCACATTAAAGCAGGCCCTTTAGCTAAAATCAGCTTAGATGCAATCACAGTACAGGCAAAATTATGCATGCAAAGCACATGAGCAAAACACCATGCAGTATTTCTGTGAGCAAAACTTTTAACTATTTGTCAACTGCATGCAGTACAGAATGTGCAGCTTTGTGCTGAGGGTCCTCTATTAGCCTTAAAGTTATACCAATTTCTAATACTTGGGGTGCAAGATAAGTTACTGAAAACAAGAGATTCTCTATTATGCAACATGTGTATTAATTAAAACTCTAAAATAGTTATGTACATAAATATATTTAAAGAAAACAGCTTATTTTCAGAGAGTGTCAATTTATCACATGAAAACAAGAAAGACAAATTTGGAGGATTTGAACCTGTTCAGATTTGTATGCTTTAACAGTCCGCACAACTTAAAAAAAAGAATCTCTCTGGCACTCTCATTTTATACTAATGTATATTCTTTCTACACACAACTAAGATGTTGCAAAAAGTATGACTAAAAAACTGTTTATCTTCTAATTTAGTATATGAGGACCCACAGACACACGGATTGTAAAACGGTTCGTTCTAACCTTGACGACAGACAGATGAGGTCAGCCGGGAGGTGCTCCCCATTGGTCACTCTGACTATCTCCCCTACTGCCACCTACATATCCCCGTTTAAAAATGATTATAACAAAACAATGAGTAATGGGGAGGAAATCAGGTTCAAAAAGAAAGGCAAAAAGAGATAAGAAAATCAAAAATTATTATATAATACAGGTTAATAAATGCTTGATGACCTTTTTCAAAATCCATTTAAATTAGGTCAGAGAAAAGTTACAATATTTATATATCAGAGTTTAAATGCTATACATGTTTTAGACACAAATTAGAAGGAAAAATACCCTTGAAAAATAATGAAATTGTAAGCACCTATTTATTTAGAATATTAATTTTTTAGAAGTAAAGTTAGAAGTCATATTTAGACAGAACAAAAGCCCATCCTTGGGGTACAGAATTCTAACGGGATTCACAAAGAATTCACTCTCTGCGTGTGTGTTTCCTTGATGTGTGTTCTCGGAGTCAAATTCCTCCACCCAAAAGGGCCACAGCTGTTTTCTGTTGGCCTTTACATCCCTCCTTGTGGGGAGAAAACTTAAGAGGGACGGTGCCAGGGTTGCCAATTCTGGGTTGGGATATTTCTGAAGATTTGAGGGTGGAGACTGAGGACAGGGGCATTTGGGGAGGGTATGATGCCACAGGACTAACCTCCAAAGCTGCCATTTTCTCCAGGGGAACTGATCTCTCTAGTCTGAAAAACAGTTTAATTTGTGGAGTTCTAGGTCCCACTTCAAAGTTGGCAAACCTAGATGGTGCTACTGAACAAACAGGGACTTCTAAATTCAAACATCATGGCAAACCACTGTTAGCATAAACCAGTGCTTTTTTTTTCTTTAAAAAAGTGCAGGTCCTCATGATGTTCAACACCTGCAGAAAGAGGTGCTGGTACCGCTACTGGCACATACCACCAGAAACAATGCCCTGTACAAATGGTTTAGAATCCCAGCATAGCATAGCAAACTGAGGTTTGTTGGATAGCCTGCATTCAGACATCACACTAAACCAGAGATCCGATTCACAAACTGTGGATCTGAATGCAGCCTAGTTTCCTGCTACTCAACCCTTTAAGACCTAATGTGAACAGAAGCAAGTTGCGGGCTACCTGCTTTCCATCACTTACCACACTTTCAGTCCTAGCCAACTAGAAGCTAGCACCTATGCACTACTTCTTACAGTTAACAGCTAAAGACTGGCAGACTAATTTCTGTTGCACATCATTCTCTGCAGCTAGGGTTATTCATGTGTAATGACCCCCCAACCCATCAGACTGGGGGGAACAGGTGTCTGCAAGGGAGGGGGTGGTCTCCAAAAGTGATAGAGACCCTCTTCTGCCTTGTCCTCTGCCACATTTAGGCTCCTGGGATATCTGCACTCAGATGTCCTATTGTTCAAATATAAGGAGCGATCTGAGTAAGTATTCCAGATTTTAACGTTACAGTGGTTTGGTATCCCAAGTAAATGTTTCTGTACTTCAAATACAGATCTACATCCCAACCCAGCAAAGCAACAAGTAGAAAATGATATTAATGAGCAAACGACTCGACATTTAACATTCCAGGAAGAACTGCACCCACAGCATTTAACAGCTAGGCAGCCTAACATATAGCTAGGGGTTGGGCAGGTAAGCAAATCACTGTTGTGTTTCTTTCATTATAGTTCTCTCTAAACCTCTTCTGCAATATATTCACAAAAAGCATCGGTGCAGAGAAGAGTGGAATCAGCCATGCCCCCAAATCTAGCCACATCTTCCAGGAACTCCAAGCACACACAGAATTCCCACTTGCTTGAAAGGCATTCCTTTCACATCAGTGTTGGGGAATCTCATGTATACAAACAGTGGCATATCTGAAGTTGTATCCTCCATTGAAGAGAACTGAAGAGCTTGTTAACACAAGAGCTGCCTTCATTGGCATATTTTCTATTCTTTGGCAATATTTTGTTTTTTAAATATGCAAGCCTCTAAATAATGAATGTATACTCCATGAAATACTGTGCAGTTTGTTATATATAGTAAATGCACTGAGACTTCTGAAAACAGAGAAAGCCTTATGCACTTACTAATAAGTACTGGCTTCAAAATCCAGCTAAAATGAGTTAATTCCAACCCTACAAATGTACAGACTGAAATAACAGATGCCTCATTTTAACCAAAAAGTAATGAAATGTTAAATTATTCTCCTAGCATTTTTAAATTTGTTCATTTAATATAAGAATTGTCTAGACAGGCATTTACACAATGCAAAAGGAAGACCCAACCAAACAGATTTTGAAAAATGATCATCTTCCACACATCAAATGCAGATTTATAAATAAAGTTATCCAAGGAAATAATGATAAACTATAAGAATACATCTTAAATGTCAAGGACAATATTTGGCATGTTGAGGCTGTGAGCAAAGTAATTTTAGCACAAATGAAATAGTAACATGATCACTTCAAGGATAAGATTTCTGGTCCTCTAAATGGATAATCTATATTTTTAAAAAAATATTGTGCAGCAAAACAACAACGTATTCTGAAGAGTTGTGAGATTAAGAACAAAAACTCCGGGTGTGTATACCTCCAAACCTAGACACAAAATGAAGTAAGAGACTAACATTAAGCATACTGGAAATCCCAGCCGTATAAACCCCTTTACGAGTTCATATGAATTCTTTTATAGAGTTATTATAACTTATAGCGATATTTCTCAATTTCTCAGGTGTTTTAATTCTGTTACTTCTGTTTATTCATTATTTCCTTGGAGCAACTAAAGCCAATGCAGGGTAGAGAAATCAGCCTCTACATTGTAAGCATTGATAGTCATCTCTACCTTGATGAGAGAAGTACAGTGTCAGCAGGTATATATTCTTTGCCTTTTATTAAAACTATATCTCCAACATCTACCTGAAAGAAAACTAGGAATTGGTTAATATTCTGAAACTAGCAAAACAGGCTTTTAACTTCTAAAATTATTTAAATATATATTGTTTGGTAAACCTGCTAAACCATTTAGGCTGGAATTTGCAGAGGTTACAGAAAAAAACCTAAATTCCACTGTAACTAATGAGAAATGATTCATCTTCCTATTTTAACCCAGCATGTAACAGGCGAACAGCGCCATCCCCAAGCAGAGTTGCATCCGTCCAAATCCTGTGGGCTTAGAAAGGTGCAACTCTGCTAAGGACGGCGCTGTGACTGATCATCCATCTGAATTCTGTGAAAGGAACCCGCCCCCACCCCCCCCCCCAGACTCCTGCTGCACGCACAAGAAAGGCTGTTTCCATGAATACTTAAAAGCAGCCTTATCTGAACGTTTGTTTTGCGGTTGTTTTGCTACTTTTTAACTGTTATTTTGGATTGATTTAATTTTAAACAACCTTGTAATTGGCCTAGAGTCCTTTTTTGCAGAAAGTGGGTTTAAAAAGCTGCTGTAGCACAGTGGTTAAGTGGTTCGGCTGCAAATCAGCACTCTACTGGTTCGAATCCCATTCCTGCCATGAGGCTCAGTAGGTGGCCTTGGGTAAGCCACTCCTCTCAGCCCCAGCTCCCCAGCTGTATTGTGGGGATAATAACAACACTAACTTGTTCACCGCTCTGGGTGAGGCACTAATCTGTTTAGAACAGCGGTATATAAGTGCAGTTATTATTATTATTATTAAATACAATCTGGCTTCCTGGATGGCCTCCTGCTGAGTGGCCTCCTTCTGACATCTTTCCTAATACCAGGGAGACATGTGAGGTATGCTGGAGAAGAGCCTTGGATCTTCTAGGTGCAAAGCATGTGCTCTACCACTGAGCTGTAGACCCTTCCCAGCAACACGTGAAGGTTATTCCTGTATTAAGATTCCACCCGGACACCCGTGAAGAGCTTTCCTGGCTAAAAGAAGTACATGGGAGAAAAAGATCTCATCAAATGTCCAAATGAAATATATTTCTTCCTCTTGCGACTACATAAAATCGATTAAATCATATTTAACAAAGTCTAAAATGTACAAACCAAATTGTGCACCTGCATCTGTACCTTCCAGATTTGGGGTGTTCCTTCAATTTCTAGTGATCTCGTGCTAATACAGTTGCATACCCTTCAATCAGGCTATATGATTAATTGGATGGATAACCAACATTCAAGCAGAGGTTTCTGCACGAACAGTCAAAGCGTCAGCCTATGATAAGCGAATGGGCCAGTTCCATCATGTTCCTTAATGAAGCGTTTCAACAAGGCAAGGGTGCACTCAATTCTGAAGATCTTCAGAAAAAGCACAGCAGCTGGTAACCAATTGCCACATACCAAACCCTTTCTGTAACTGAGCGCGTTAAAGAGAGGCTACTGAGTACTGGCATGGCTGTGCTTGATGGCTGCCGTTGCCCCCGCAGAGAGACTTTGATGGCTGCTTTCACACATTTTGGATAAAGAGCTTCCAATGCTGTTTAGCAATAGTTTGCCACTGGATTTTCCACTTGCAACAATACTACCAGACATCTTACTCATGGTTCCAATCCAGTATTTAGAACCGAGTCCAAACAATACGGAAACAAATCACATACCTTTTCCCAATGGACAATTTCCCAGGCTCCATTTCTCATTACTGCAAAATACAAAGGAAAAATGAAAACACAAAATTGACATTTCAAATCAAAGTAAGTTTTGATTTTTTATTCTGATCAAATGATTTACTGACAACTACAAGAAACCAATCACATTTAAACTATGTACAGACGTAAAATTACTTGATACATAAAAATGTAGCTTAACACATATGGCAACATACAAATTATGTCTTTTAAGCCGAAGCACTCAGAAAAGTTAGAAATGTTCCGTAGTCTTATATTTCTTTTGTATGACTCCGTCTTTCAATAATTTGTCCTAAGACCTTGGACCTCAAACAAAGAGCAACTCTACAGACAGCAGGAAAAGAACCACGTTTCAAAGCTGACCCTTGTAATGCGATCCCGTCACTTTCTGGGTTCTAACTATAGGGGGTGAGGGTTGCAATTCACAGCTGTATAAATAGCCACACCCACCTAGAGAATTTGCGATCTAGAGCAAACAAACAGGAGGAGCAAACAGGACGTTTTGTTTGAGAGTAAGCAGGTAGTACCAAGGGTGTCGCTTGAGTTCGGTTTGTTTAATTAGATTGCTTTCCCTCCTTTTTCCTGTTTGCAAAGTTCTGCTTGAGTGAGTTGAGGCTGGTATTGGCCGCTGTGTGTTTTCCCTCCCCCCCCCCCCCCCGCTCTGTGGCTGCTAAGTCACCTGATTGCTATGTAAGGTAAGTCATCTGACTTGAACCGGGGGCAGGGTCTGCAGTTCACTGTATAAATAGCCTTACACACCTAGAGAGCTTGCGATCTGGAATGAGTGAACAGAAGGAACAAACAGAGTTTTGTTGGGGAGTTTGAGGGAAGTGCAGGAAAGACTGGTCCGCTTCCTATATAGAATGAAGCCACATGGGTGTCACGGGAGTGGAAGTAGTGACCTGCAAAGTCTGTGCCATTTTTGTCTTCTTACTGGAGAGAAATGGAAATTACACATGCAGCAAATGTAAGCCGGCAACCCTACTGTGAGGGCTTGAAGCACACCTATCCACACTCCAGCTTATCAGGGAAGGTGAAGAGTTCTTGGAAAGAACGCATGAAGCACTCTTGAGAGGGCAACAGAAGGGGGAAGAGAAGGCACCTCAGGAAAAGGAAGAGCACCAAATACAGGAAGAGGACAAGTGGAAGCATACGACTCACAGCAGCAGGAAAATCAGAGGAGACGTTCTGAGGCCTCCTTGCTAAGCAACTGGATCCATGACCTCCCCTTAGATGCTGATTCTGGACCACTAGACCAAGAACGATTAGCCAAGGCTTAACAGAATATGAAGGAAGTTTCTCACGTCCACGTGGATGAGAGAACATGTGCTTCTGCGCCCCCCCCCCCAAAGGAGGAGATGTGTGGTGGTGATTGGGGACTTCCTCCTGAGCGGGGTAGAGGCTAAAGTGTGCCAACTAGACCAGTCATTTCAATAGGTATTTTGTCTATGACTTGCATGCATCCAGGACGTGACAGAAAGGATGGAAAGACTCCTCAGGTCCACAGATTCTCATCTATGTGGGGATAAATTATACTGCCCAGTACAGTCTGGAACATATTAAAAGAGATTATGAGGCTATGGGTAAAAAGCTGAGGGACCTGGGAGCACAGGTTGTCATTTCATCACCTCTTCCTAAGCAATGGCTTAGGAAGAGAGAGCAGAATATTGGAAATAAATAACTGACTATACAGATCATGTCGTCAGAAAAGGTTTGGTTTCCTAAACTATGCATTATGCTTTCAGGATTAAGTACTTCTGTCGAGAGACGGTTTGTGCTCACAAAGGTAAGAAAAAATGTTTCTGGCAGACTTGCCAATCTTGCAAAGACTAAATCCTGTGGGGGAGACACACAAACCCTCCCAAAACTAAGAGCCCACCAATGATGAGCAGGGAGTAGCACATGTGCAGGGACCCATTAATTTGCAGGTAAAACAAATGTGAAGCACTTGGGGCACATAAACCATGGATTTCAATGACTCTATACTAATGCACAGAACATGGAAAACAAATAAGAGGAACCTGAAGTCTTAACACAGAAAGAGAACTATGACCTAATATGCATTACTGAAACTTGGTGGGATGAGATACACACTTGGAGTATTAAGATCGGGGATACAATTTGTTTAAAAGGAATAGTAGACCAATAAGAAAGGGGGAGGCATAGCATTATATGTCAAGAATGTATATACTTGTGAGGAAATACCTGAATCTGAGCATGGGAAGTCAGTTGAGAGCCTCCGGTTAAAAATAAAAAGAGAAAGAAATAATAGGGATATTATGGTTGGGATCTGCTATAGATCACCAAACCAGGCATCAGGCTTTGATGATACACTCCTAGACTAGATTACAAAATTTTCAAAGAGACGAGACTTAGTAGTCATGGGAGATTTCAATTACCTTTGAAATCTCCTTTGAAGGGGAGAAGAGACAAGAGATTGAGGAGAAAATAAAAGCCAAAGAAATACAGCTAAAAAAGAGACCAGGGAAAAAGAAATTATACCAGGAAATTAAAATACTCCAAGAGCAGCTAACAGCAATGAGTAATAAAGAATTGGAGTGGAATCTTAAAAGACTGAATCAAAAAGCGTTTGAGGGTGCCAATAAACCTGGGAAGTACCTGGCATGGCAATTGAAGAAGAGAAGGGAAAAGAAAATAATAAACAAAATTTGTGAAGACAACAAAACGTATCTGGAGCAGACTACCATTAGTAGAGCCTTTTATAAATTTTACGCTAAGCTGTACAATAAGAAAGAAGTAAATAAAGAATCAATAGCGACATATCTGGAAAAAACCAAACTTCCAGAAATCTCGGAAGCTTGGAGAAATAAATTGAACAGTGAAGTAACTGACGAGGAAATAAGCAAGGCAATACAATCCGCAAATCTAGGAAAGGCGCCAGGGCCAGATGGACTTACGGCTAAATTTTATAAGACAATGGCTAATGAACTGGCACCATTCCTAAAAGAGGTGATGAATGGAGTTTTTAGGGATCAAAGGATTCCAGACACTTGGAGTGAAGCGAACATATCATTGATCCCAAAAGAGGGCCAAGATTTGACTAACGTGAAAAATTACAGACCTATATCGTTACTTAATAATGACTACAAAATTTTTGCGAAGATATTGGCGGAGAGACTGAAGGGATGGCTCTCGGAGGTTATAGAGGAGGAACAAGCAGGTTTTTTGCCAGACAGACAAATAAGAGACAATTTAAGGACAGTCATTAATGCTATTGAATATTATGACAAGCGTTGTGACAAAGAGGTTGGTTTCTTCTTTGTTGACGCTGAAAAGGCGTTTGACAATTTAAACTGGGACTTTATGTTTGCCACTATGGAAAAGCTACAATTGGGAGAACGATTCATCAGAGCAATTAAGGAAATTTACAGAGACCAGACTGCAGCAATTGTGGTGAATGACGAAGCGACCAAGAAATTGACTATAAGTAAAGGAACAAGACAAGGTTGCCCGTTGTCTCCACTGTTGTTCATTTTAGTATTGGAGATCCTGATGATACAAATACGACAAGATGAAGAAATTCGAGGAATAAAAATAAAGGACTATTCATACAAGGTCAGAGCATTTGCGGATGATATAATGTTAATTGTAGAGGACCCATTGGAGAACATGCCAAAAGTGATAGATAAGATTAAGGAGTTTGGAGACTTGGCAGGTTTCTATATTAATAAAAAGAAGTCAAAGATACTATGCAAAAATATGACTAAGCAGAAACAACAATTATTAATGGAAAGAACGGACTGTGAAGTAACAAGTAAGGTGAAATATTTGGGAATTGAACTGACTGCAAAGAATATAGATCTATTTAAAAACAATTATGAGAAACTATGGACTCAGATAGAGAGAGACTTGATTAAATGGAACAGGTTGAATCTGTCATGGTTGGGTAGGATTGCAGCAGTTAAGATGAATGTGTTACCAAGAGTAATGTTTTTGCTACAGACAATACCAATCATCAGAGACTCTAAACAATTTGAAAAATGGCAGAGGAAAATATCAGATTTTGTATGGGCAGGCAAGAAGCCTCGAGTGAAAATGAAAGTTTTACAAGACGCAAAAGAAAGAGGCGGAATGCAACTGCCCAACTTGAGACTTTACCATGATGCAATCTGCCTAGTGTGGCTGAAAGAGTGGATGACGCTAAAGAACAAGAAATTACTAGCCCTAGAGGGATATAAAAAAATATTTGGATGGCATGCATACCTATGGCATGATAAAGTAAAGGTGAACTCGATGTTCCTGCACCATTATATACGGAGAAGTTTATATATAATCTGGAAGAAGTACAGAATTTATCTACAAGAAGGAACTCCTTTGTGGGTAGTTCCATATGAGGTGATAGATCCGAGAGCTGTTGACAACGAACGACAATGTTTGACATACAAAGAAATAACTAAAATAGAAGCATCTAAATTTAGAATAAAGACGCAAGAGGAACTATCACCGAACTACGATTGGTTCCAGTATAGACAGATCAGAGATTTGTATAACTCGGACTCTGTAAAGGGAGGTATACGAATAGAGAATTCGGAACTAGAGCAGACCCTTTTTAAAGAGGACAAGAAAAGAATATCCAAGGTATACCAAGTACTGTTGAAATGGTATACTGAGGATGAGACAGTTAAAACACAAATGGTGAAATGGGCTATAAATTTTAATAAAGAGATAACAATGGAGGCATGGGAATACTTGTGGAAGACTACAATGAAGACAACGACATGTACAAACATTAAAGAGAATATTTACAAAATGATCTATCGTTGGTACATGACACCAAAGAAGATTGCGCTAGGGAATTTGAGCACTTCTAATAAATGCTGGAAATGTAGGGAGCATGAGGGCTCCCTCTATCATATGTGGTGGTCGTGTGAGGTAGCCAGGCAGTACTGGGGGGAAATAATAAGAGAAATGAGTGAAATTTTACAGTTTCAAATAAATAAGAACCCAGAACTCCTGCTACTAAACTTGGGAATGGAGGGAATTCCAGCCCATCATAGGACGTTAACATTTTATATGACAGCAGCAGCTAGACTTTTGTATGCGCAAAAATGGAAAGTACGAGAAGTGCCAACTATTGAAGATTGGATCTACAAATTGCTGTACATGGCAGAGATGGACAAGATGACAAGAAAACTGAGAAATCTGGACTCAGGGCAGTTTAACACAGATTGGGAGAAGCTGAAACAATATTTGGAGAAGAAATGGGAGGTGGGAGGAAAACTGTGGCAGTTTGAGAACTACTGAAGTATAATAAAAGTATAATAGAGGGGGGTGACTTTACCGGGAGAGGAAGAGATAAATGTGAATTTATAAGCAGTTAGATTAACAGATTGATATATATATAGATATATATAGGTTAATAGATAGAATATTGATAGAAAATAATTAATGATAAGGTTTAAATATAAGGATTGAGTAACCAACAATATTTTCTTTCTTTGATAAGATTTATACAATGCACCAAACTGAATGTACAGAAGAGTCAAATTGATTGACTATGTGATGAGCTATATAGAATTACCATAAAAAGATAGAATGAGTAATATATAGAGAATAAGTCAAATTGTTTGATTTAAGTGTAAGATTTTTATGGTTTATGATATATAGGTTTATGATATATAGAAATATTTAAAACTGGAAAATGGGATAAATTGTTTATCCAAGATGGAAACAAAGACTTACAGTTTGGGTATATAACAAGAAAAGTAGTTAAGGATGTACTGCTTAATATAATGGAGAAAGTATATCTGTTTTAGATAGAGGAATTTAATAGAAGTAAGGGAAAAGGGACAAAGGGTGGGAAAGCTGTTGGAAGTCAACAAAAGGGGGGAAAGGGAGGGGGTTAGAAATGAAAAATTTGGGGAAAATTGGATGTAAATGTAAAAATAACGGACTCTAACCCAATAAAAATTTTTTCAAAAAAAAAAAAAAAAAGAGATTTCAATTACCATGATATCTGCTGGAAGTCAAACTCTGCCAAAAAGGTAAAGTCAAATAAATTCCTGACTTGTCTTGCTGACAGCTTCATCTTCCAGGAATTAGAGAAGGAAACAAGGTGGTCTACTATTCTGGACTTGATTCTCACCAACGGGGAAGAACTGGTTGATGAGGTGAAAGTAATGGGCACCAGGGCTTTTTTTCTGCCAGACGCTCTGGAAAGGCATTCTGGCAGTTCCCAAAACTCCCCCCTCCCCCCCGCTCTAGGCCATTTTGGGCCCGAGACAGCCAGGATCCGGCCTCTGCCGGACGACAGAACAAAATGGCCGTTTTCAGCCCAAAATGGCCAGGATCAGGCCTCTGCCAGGTGGGGGAACACTCCCCTACCTGGTAGCAGCCCGATCTTGGCCATTTCAGGCCCAAAATATGCCCGGAACAGCCAGGATCGGGCCCAAAACAGCCAGGATTGGTCTGCTGCTAGGTGGGGGAGTGCTCTCCTGTGTGCCAGCAGCCCATTCCAGGCTGATTCAGGCCTGATCTAGGCCGATTTGGCACAATTTAGGCCCTAAATGGCCAGGATTGTGCCTGGAACGGCCAGGATTGGGCCTCTGCCGGGTGGAGGGGTGCTCTCCCACATGGCAGCGGCCATTCCAGACTGATTTGAGCCTGATCCGGGCTGTTTTGGGCCTGATTCAGCCCAATCTAGGCCCAAAATGGCCCAGATCAGGCCACTGCCTGGTCTGGGTCGAATAAGGCCCCTGTGGCTCATGGGAGTGCTCCTGGGGTGGCCACGGCCTGCGTGATGTTACTTCCCAGAAGTGATGTCATCACACAGTCCCGGGAGCGCGTGCGCTGCGTGCGCATGTAGCAATACGGGCATCACCTGCTCCCAAGAGTTGCCTTGGGTGAGAGTTTCCTCACCTCTTTCCCCAGAAAAAAAGCCTTGGTGGGCACTCTAGGTAGTAGTGACCATGTAATTTTGGAGTTTATGATCTTGGGTAAGGGAAAAGCTGAATGTAGTCAGATATACAAGTTGCATTTTAGAAAAGTTAATTTTAAAAAGTTCAAAGTTATGCCAGGTAGAATCCCATAGTCAGAAATACTCAAGGAGAAGGGAGTTCAGGATGGATGGTTGTTTCTTAAAAGTGAGATATTGAAGGCACAATCTCAAACAATTCCAATGAGAAGGGAAAATGGGATGTACCTAAAGAAGCCAGTGAAGCTCCATAAAGAGCTTTCTAAAGATATGAGAATTTTAAAAGACACATTTAAGAAATGGAACCCCCTCTTGGATACACATGTTAATGTGGTGAGGTGGCTTGAGGTGTCAGTGAAGCTGAGAGCAACAGTGAAGCCTGGGTGCAGGCTTGGTTGAGAGTCTGAACTCCTGGAAAAGTCACTCAAGGCAAAATAGTTAAAGTTGAGACACTAGACTAAGTGACTGGACACTAGCTGTACCCTAAGGGGTG
This sequence comes from Eublepharis macularius, assembly GCF_028583425.1. Classification (NCBI taxonomy): domain Eukaryota; kingdom Metazoa; phylum Chordata; class Lepidosauria; order Squamata; family Eublepharidae; genus Eublepharis; species Eublepharis macularius. Next base: position 94,048,627 of record NC_072799.1, on the reverse strand, counting down.
GAGTGAACTTCAGTTTTTAGTCAGTGTGCTGAAAGTGTCCATTCTAATTGAGTCAGAAACTTTATGGAGCCGGAGAGTTTGTGTGTGTTTCTGACACAAAGTTCGCCAGCCAAGTGATTCTGGTTAAGTAAGCCTTTATATATCTCAGATAAAAGATTCTGGCTAAAACAGGCAAACTGTGTGGAAACCTGAGAGCCCAATTTTGTCTAAGTCGGGCAAACTGTGTGAGAACCTGAGAGAGAAATTATTCTACTTAGGTCAGGCAAGCTGTATGGAAAGCCCTGAGTGAGTCTTGGTGGATGAGAAGAGATTTTATTCTGTTAGTGAAGACAGGTTTGGAAATATTACTTCATGTGACAGAGTCTGTGAATATACCTTTAGGAAGATACAATTTTTAGCACCACTAAGCTTAAGAACTATTCTGAAACACATATGCTTATCAAAACTCTGCAACCATCACACTTATGTACTTATAAATCAATTCTTCTTTCATTTAAGGAAAAAAGATCCTTTTTTTACCTCACAATCACCCTTACATGCTAACCATTCAGTCAAACTTCCATCTATAATCAGCCTTCCTATATTGCAAGTCAAACCAAGGAGGTCTAAGGTGAGAGAGTCAGGGAAGCAACAAGATACAGGTCACACCAACACAAAGAGGTGTTCTCGAGGTAAAAGCCTGGGTAGAGAACAACTGAAGCTCTGTGTAAATGGAAATGAAAAGACAGTGGTTGTGACCAGAGCTCTCCTAAGTTTTTTAAGGTAAAGTGAGGGGTAGCTATATTAAAGGTCCAAAAGTAAACGTTTAAGGTGTTTAAAAAATGTTATGAAAACAGTGAATTGTTACAAGTACTAAAAGTAGTCAGAAGACTTAATTGCTTAATTTTTCTTCACTGTGCATTTTAAAACTGCAATCTCAATATTCTTACCTTGTGTTTGTTTCTTGTTCACTGAATTATCAGCTTTATGCCTTTTCTGGAATAAAATCGCACAAATTAAGTATCAAAATATTGCACATTTGGGGGAGGGAGTCAGACTTTTGTTGCCAACCATTCACTGCAGGCTTCACACACATCGGACCATACAGCAGTAGCACTAACGTTATACATCACTCAGTTCCACTCCCTTCTCCTGCAAGTTTCTGCCAGTAGAGCACTCCATGAAGGAAGTCTACTCTTCTCTCCACTGGTATCTGAAGAAGGGAGCATTGACTCTTGAAAGCTTATATTCTGAAAATCTTGTTGGTCTCTAAGGTGACACTGGACTCAAATCCTGCTGTTCCACTGCAGACCAACACGGCTACTTACCTGATACTCTCCTCCCATAGATCTTTGAGAACATTTTTAGGCAAAAGATTTTTTTGTAATGGAATTTGAAAAGGTTCAACATACAACAAACTAAAACAAACTCACATTCCATTTGAGCAGCGTTCTAAGCAGAGTTACACCCTGGTGATTAAGACAGAACTGCTAATATATCATCCCAATAGATGGAGGTTCCTCCTTAACAATCAAGTCTGTCAGCTTCAGTTCAGGAAGGGCATTCAAGATGAGGATGGATAACTTAAATTGGATTTAGAAACTAGTCAGCAGTTAGTGAAGGAACCTCAAAATAGGAGTGACATGGTTCTTCTGGCAAGCACCAGATAATGAACAGGCTGCCATATTTTGTTCCAACAGCACCAATTTCTGGATAGCCTTTAAGGACAATCCCATATTAAGCATGTCATAGTAATTAAGTACCAAGAATACTGAAGCACGGATCAGCACGGCCAGATCAGGCACCTGCAAACAGGGAGATGTGGCCAGAAAATAGCATTTTTTGCTGTCATGGACACCTGTTTCTCCAACAGGAAACCATTATCCAGCAAAGCTCTTAAAAGAGTCTTTCAGCAAACGCTGCACACCATCTATGGTAGGAAGAACAATTCCATTTCAAGCAATGGCCCTTCCAGCCAGCAACATCTCCATCTTATCTGGTTTAAGTCCCAGTTATTTATTCATATATTTACTTCCATCACTTATACTCTAACTTTCCCCGGCTTACACCATTCTCTTCTCCTCCATTTCGTCCTCACAACGATCCTGTGAAGTAGATTAGGTTGAGGTTGTGTGACTGGCCCAAGGTCACCCTGCAAACTTCCACAGCAGAGTGTGGATTTGAATCTGGTGCTCCCAAATCCCAGCCCGACACTTTAACCATTTCTGCATCAGTCTGGATCTCTCCCTCAGCCACTTGGTCACCACATTCAGACAATGAACCAGGACAGAGACAACAGCAGCCGCTGCCAGGGGCTTATTCAGAACAACACATCAGCGTATGGAGAGGAGACAACCTACTCTGAAATTTTGGATGAGCTCATTAAAGGACCTTACACAGATATTAAACAAGGGAGGTAAGAGAGCAATGCAGCACTCCCCGTGTTAGATCCCACGGCATTCCCACTGCGTGCAGATTCGGAATGAGGATGGCCAACACCTTCAGACGGGTAATATGACGGGCCAAGCGTATTTATTTACAGCAATCACAAGGGGATCTACAGCATCCACAGGCCAAAACCCCACTCCAAACCTATTCCCACTGCAAACCACTGATGGGATGCAGAAGCGTCAGGTCTCCTCTTGTTTGTACATCCTTGAGTTTATGGGTGAGGGTGCCTTGGCTCTGAGCCTTAAGCCATCACATATGGCTTAGGCTCCTCCTTGCCTAGCCTTCCTTTTGCTTGAAGAAGGCGTGCCAATTCCTGTCTCCCTAGTCGCAGAGTCTATGGGTTGAGGATAAAGACAGCACTCAAGACTTCCTGTCCCAGGTCTATGAAGGCACTGAGGCCCCAGCCCTGGTCTGCAGGTTAACCCTTCACCACCCAAATGATGCCCTGGGGGCTCACCTATGCTCTACTGCATATAATTCAAATAACTTGACCTGAACGAGAATTGTTCACAACTACCACTAAAGGATTTTTGTCCCAAACTCAGCTCTGAAGCCAGACTGAAAAGAATCAGGGGAAGGTCTCTCATCCAAATATCTTGGAGTTGCTCTGCTACTACCCAATCAATAACCTTTCTGGGACAGGTCTATCATTGGCCAATAACTGACTATGTAAAGATGTCTTCTTGAGTAAAGCGCCTCTTTCAGGGGCTTTGGAAAAACCCGTTCCGTCAGAGACATAGGCCCAATCCTCTGAATCACTCACTGGTCCCCCTGCAGGACTTTAAATGTCAAGGAGGCTGTGGACCTAGATGACAAGTAGTGTTTTTACACTCCCCTGAACCTTGTTAACTTTAATCAGGGAAATCAGACTAAAGTCTTTTCTGCACAGCTCAGTTAAGATGGAGCTTCTGAGTATCCATGTTGATTGGGGCTGAATTGGCTTTGGCTTCCTATGTTTCATGCTGCAAGACACCAAAATGACTGGGCATCTGATTTTCCTTTCCAGCTGTGTTTAGATGCATCTGTTTGGCATTGGGTTTTGTGGGGACTGCAGATGACATTACCTTTAAATTTTTTTGTGCATACCTTGTGTAACGAAATGGTTACCAGGGGTGAAATGAGTGCCAGTTGCTGTTAATCTGTCTTTAAAGAAAGGGGAGGAAATGTTCCCCATGAGGTCTGACGGGCTGTGGGGCCAGGGAGAGGCCTGCAGGAGTCTTGGTGTGGGATGCCCTTCTTCCTGGACTACAACTCCCAGCTGCCCTGGGCCAAGAAAGGGCGGGAAAAATAAGGGGTGGAGCCAGAATGGGGAGACTCAGCCGATCCTGAGGGAAAAAGTCAGTCGCCTTCTTGGTTGAAGAAGGGGAGGCTCCTGCTGCTGGGTGAAACCCGGGTGCCTAGGCCCTAAATATGGAGGGCCTAGGAGGCAGCAGAAAGGGAATAAAGGGTGAACCTTCCCTCGGACCACCAGCCCCTTAAGGTAGAGTAGGGGACAGTGTGGTAGGGAAAGCAGACGGCGGTTCTCTTCAGTTTGATTTTCTGCCCTATGAGTTCAGAAAAGGGGGGTCTGCCCCTATGTGCTGTGCCTTTACCTGCTTTGTATATAGTGCTCTGTATATAGTTAATAAATTATACTTTTTTGAATATAAAGAACCTTGTGGTGCTCTGACTACGTAAACTCCCCCACTTGGCACGCTACAGGAAGAGAGGGAGCCCAGGAGAAACTGATCAGGCCAGACCTTAGTGGGTTGCCAATTCTCCAGGGCCCACCTAAAGATTGGGGAATTCACTTCCCAGTAGGGAAATTCAGCCAGAGGGGTCTCACTGCCCCTTAGTCAGGCGGTGTACAAATCAGTGAGTGGTGGCAGCGACGAAGAGGGTGAGCCACGCCCACCAGGGACAGTGGGAGGCAGACAGCGGGGCTAGCAGGCCACTGACGGCGGCTCAGTTGCCCGGACTGAGAGCCAGCGCCCGTTCCGCCACACCTTGTAACAATGCAATGTTACAACTCAGTGTTTCCAGCACCCCCTCCCTGTTCCTGTAGTCCCTTTTTGGACAGTCCCATGTGCGCCAATTTAGTTTTTGATTTCTGGAGAGGTGACTGGTGGCATATTTCTGGAAGGAATCTTAGAAAGTGCTTTTCATGCTTGTTTCACTTGCAGATTCTTCTGGTGGCCCCTGCAGTTCCTAGTGACTGCTCTGGAGAGTTTTGAACAGTCTGCTAGGAGTTTTGCTGGAATCATGGTGGTCCCCAAAGCCACCATGCTAGCCTTGATACAGCTGACTCTGCTCTCTCTCAGGCACTTGATGGATGCCCGTGCTACCTACCTGAGGAAAGTGGCTGCCAGAAAGCGTGCCTCCAGAGCTTCCATGGTGGTTTTAGGCATCAAACATCCTTCTTTGAGTTGTAAGAAGAGGTCTTGCTGAGCAAAGCAATGGTGAATAGCTCTCGCTGGAGTGCCTGTCCCTTGCCACTACGGATTCTACCTGAGAAGCCACACCTGGTAGTTTGTGCTTATGATCTGGGATGACCAGCAGTGGCTACAGAACTTGAGGATGACCACCAAACTTTCAAGGAGGTGGTGGTATCCATCAGAGGGAACTTATTGCTATGATCGACAAACATGCGGGAGCACATTCCAGTGAGAATGAGTGTGGTAATTGCCTTGTGAACTGCAACTACTATCATGAGAATACCAACCAATTTGGGGTAGGGGTGTCTTCAGTGGTGGAAATAGTTCTGGAGCTGTGTTTTGCCCTAGAGATGAACCTGCTTCAGAAAACTTTCTACCAGGGGACCGAAGGTAAAGCATTCCCTTGCTTAGGTTACACTGTTTAAAAATTTCTGAAAGGTTAAACGTTGCAGCAATTGTGGTGAGCCATTCCTTTCCATTGTTTTTCCCTTGCCATTCTTCCTATGTTCTTATAATTATCCTAATACTTCTATAACCTTAATTTGGTGCCCTTCCATATCTATGATTCTATACCCATAACGAACCAAAAATGTTGTTGAGGTATAGCTCTTGAATAATCTGATATAGGAAAGCTAACTAGACACCCTGGGGCTTCTTAAGTGCATGCCTGTATGTGAATGGGCCTGACCAGAGTAATCCAGAACAACTTGCTCCTTAAAGTTGACACCTGACTAATTAATCTAAATAACTGCACTGGATAAAATTCTGCTGATGTAATGATAACGCAGCAGCAAGATATCTTTGTCACCATCACCACCACCTCACACGTTTTCCAATGGGCTCTAAAGCATGTTGTCAGACTCAGTCCAAGTTCTCTGCCACCATCACTCTAGACATCTACCAGCCCTTTAGCACACCCAACTTCCCTGTAAACCAGGGGGATGGAGTTCTATTTGAAGTGGCAGAGGACACCTGAGGGCAATCCTCTCTACCATCTGACATTCCAAGCTCTGCCCAGACTTCCCACAAAGTCACTGACTGGACTCCCAAAATCCCCGTGTTTCTAGGAATTGCATCAGCCTCTGGGGGCAGACTAACCTAATCATTCTACCACCCTTGCAGTGGAGAGGTGTAATCACTAACCAAGTCTTCAGCAGATAATGTTCTGAAAACACCACAGACTGAATTTCCAAACCTTTTATCAGAGCACCAGAAACCTGTTCAACACAGAAGACTACATCTTGTGTAGAGAAGTTAGCCGTGTTAGTCTGTGGTAGCAAAATCAAAAAGAGTCCAGTAGCACCTTATGCTAAAATAAAATTGGTTAGTCTTAAAGGTGCTACTGGACTCTTTTTGATTTTACATCTTGTGTGTGACTTTTGTGTGTGTTGGGATAGCTTGATGGAAGCCATGAAGTCCTGAGCTGATTCTAACAAATATAATAATAACAATAATAATAACATTCGATTTATATACCGCCCTTCAGGACAACTTAATGCCCACTCAGAGCGGTTTACAAAGTGTTATTACCCCACAACAATCACCCTGTTTCTGCATGAATACTGAAATCCCCCAGAAGCAATAAACCAAAGGACACCAAATCTATCCCAGATGCCCAGCACAAGGAACACACATTTGATTCCAGCAATACTCTGCACTGGAAATCTGCAGCAGAAGAATCTCAGAGGATAACTGCCACCCCACCCTGCAATCCACTACTCAAGGATGATGAACAATATACCCCAGCTGGAACCAGTCATTCCCAGCTGTCCAAGTCATCCAGCCAAGCCTTCGTCACACACACCAGGCCACACTGCTCTTTCAAAAACTAGTCAGATAAAAAACAACCTTATTTTGACTAACTGTGATTAATAAACAAACTTCTAACCATGCCTTCAGACCCTGGTTGATGGACCCTAACTGATCATAGTGTCCTGCAGAATAACACTAACCATAGTTAAATTAAACCATAGTTGACTTGATGACTGAACTAAGCCTTGTGTCATGTCTGCATACCATTCATCCATGCCATTCATATGTTCTCTGTTCCCTGTATTGATTTGATCATACTGTGTAACTATATGCTCTCTTATTATGCTCATGTACTGTAGCCATTAGATTCATGCCATCTCGAGCTTGCCTAAAACCGAAAGCACTAATGTTGAGACCGTTATCTCTGAAGCCTGCTACTGACCTTGTACTAAAATGTAACCCTCCGCAAGAGACAGAGGGAGTCGAATTCCTTGTAATCTTCTGGCTTTCTCTGGCCAGACAAAGCTATTATGTTTCTCATGAGAATTGGGACTTTCATACCTTTTTGCTAACTGCCCCAGGGGAGGGGGAATCCTGCTTCTTATATCAAAGTGCATACGCTTGTATTCTCATCCCTGCCAATTTCCTATTCATCTTTGGAAGGACCTGTGAACTTAATGGATCTCTATAATAAAACCTTTTCAACCAAGACCCTGGAGTACTTGCTGTGAGGGGTGTGGGGATCCATCTGTCATGGACTGCCATCCCTACAACTGACACTTAGGAGTACAGAGACCCCAGGTTCAGAAACCTACTCCGCCTGAACTCCATCTGATGGCTTTGAGCCAGTCACGATCTCTCAACTGGTTGTTATAAGGATTATGTAGGGGAGAAGCATTCATGCCACTCTGAACTCTTTGGAGGTACAATGGGACAACAAATTAATTGCAATGCAATGAAGTCATAATTAAAAATGGATGTTACTTGAATATGATAAACTAATCGCATTTACAACATACTTTTATTAAATACTTACAATATCTTCTATTATTTCCTTAACTGCTGCAACGACTAAAATAAATAAGAGAGGAACCAAGGTTGTGTAACGGCCTGTTGGAGAAACATCTGGAATTTGCTAAGGGGAAAAAAAAGAAATAAATGATTTTACAATAGTTTTGCTCCTGTTAAATAAACAAAATTGAGTCAAATCATTGGTTTAATACTGAGAGGTTGTCAGTCCATCAGGGAGCCAGTTTGGCATAGTGGATAAGAGTGGCAGGACGCTAATCTGGAGAGCCGGGTTTGATTCCCCATTCTTCTGCTTGAAGCCAGCTGGGTGACCTTGGGTCAGTTGCAGCTTCTCAGAGCTCTCACAGTCCCACCCAATAATCACTCACAGGTTGAACATTGTGAGGACAATAATAACACACTTTGTAAACCACTCTGAGTGGGCATTAAGTTGTCCTGAAGGGTGGTGTATAAATCAAATGTTAATATTATTATTAGCAGAAGTAGCATTGCCTATGCTGAAGAATTTTCTTTACGACCTGAGGTCCTTTAGCAGGAGATGCCAGGCATCCGTGCTCAGCCACCCAGGCAGAATTCCCATCCTACTATATAAAAGGCTAACCACATGGAGGGAAGCCTAGATGAGTCAGGCCGTCCCTCCAGAGAACATGCCGTGGCAGGAAGCAAAGGCCAGGATCAGGTGTGGAGCAGGTGGCAATGCCTGCCCCCCCTTCACCCAGCTGGGATCAAGAGCAGAGCAGGTGGCAATGCCCACCCCCCCTTCACTCAGCTGGGATCAGGAGCTGAGCAGATGGCAATGCCTGCCCCACGCCTTCACCAGCTAGGATCAGGAGAGGAGCAGATGGCAATGCCCACTGCCCAACTTCAACCAGCTGGGATCAGGCGCAGAGCAGGTGGCAATGCCTGCCCCCCCTTCACTCAGCTGGGATCAGGAGAGGAGCAGATGGCAATGCCCACTGTCCAACTTCCACCAGCTGGGATCAGGCGCAGAGCAGGTGGCAATGCCCGCCCCCCCCTTCACTCAGCTGGGATCAGGAGAGGAGCAGATGGCAATGCCCACTGTCCAACTTCCACCAGCTGGGATCAGGCGCAGAGCAGGTGGCAATGCCCGCCCCCCCCTTCACTCAGCTGGGATCAGGAGCTGAGCAGGTGGCAGTGCCTGCCCCCCCATTCACCCGGCCAGGGTCAGTTGCAGAGCAGGCAGCAATGCCCGCCCCCTCTTCACCCAGATGGGATCACTCACGGAGGATGAGGCAATGCCCACTTGTCCACCCTACCTTTCTGGAGCCCATTGTATTTTTCACCACAATGGGCTTTGTTATTAGTTGAATAATAAATATACCAGTAAAGTATCTTAGATGGAAGACAGAACAATTCCTGGAATAGAGGATTGAAAGTCTGAATGAAATAGCAGCCATTTCACTTCTGAATCACCTCCTGATCCTTTGAAAATTGTTGCTTTTGCCCCCACTGCTATTCCTCATTGCCTCCCCATAAGCTTGCTAGGACAGACTGGTCCAATGTTCCCAAGTCTTGGGATCTAGTAAATTCCGTCCCTTTGCTGACCAGCCCTTTTTTATGATTCTGCAATGTCCTCTCTTCCCTTTCCCTACTTCTCCACATAGAAGAGGGCTGACTGAAGCAGCGGCCGGAGACATAGAACCAAATTGATGCAACCCTCATTCCTTTGTCAACTGTCCACTATTTGAACTGCCTGCTGCTCTATTGTTCCCAGGTATTTCTGCCCCCATCACCAGCATTCTGCCTCTGCCCTCTGAACAGCCCATATCAACTTGACTAAAGATGCCTCTCTTGTTCCTCTATTTTTAGATGCCTCATACATTCCCAGCATAATTGCTTATTCCAGGAACAACTATAATGAGGAATTCTTCCTACAAAGGAAATATTAAATTGCCACATATTCTAGATATCATAGCATATTAAGACATTCAGAACAATGTAACTTGTGATCTAACACAATAAAATGTTATTAAACATATATTTACCTCATCGGGCTTACCTGAAGCAATGCAATGAAAAGAAAAAATGCATTAGCGGCTCTTCTGAACTGGGAATAGAGGAATCTTGGCAGGAATGTGAGTAAGTTGTATTTTGCAGTGCTAAGAGACAGAGATTAAAACCACATGTGGTTAAGAGGTAAAAATTACATACCATATTGTTTTCAGATTTTGTAGTGTGTGTGTGCGCATGTGCGTGTGCGCACACGCAAAGTTCTACAAATCAAGTTTCCTGAAATCTAAGATGCATAAGATACATTTAAGAGGCTGGGTCAGCTTGTGTCCCCATTGGGGAGTAGGGGTGTGCGCTTCGGGTTCCCGATTCGGAAAAAAACTCGCTGCCTCCCTGCCAGCCGCCGCATAGTCCAAAGCAGTGGTGCAGGTGGTGCCGGCGCTTGCTGCCGCCCTGCCAGCCACCGTGGAGGCCGAAGCGGCGGCCCGCATTGCCACTCTGCCAGCCGCTGTGGAGGCTGAAGCGGCGGCATGGGTGCCAGAGGCACCGGCTGCAGCCTTCTCTGCTGCCCTGCTGGCCGCGGCAGTGGCAAAGGCGCCTGCTCCAGCCCTTAGGAAAGGTAAGTGGGGTTGGAGGGTTGAGGGAAGGGGGCTCAGGGGGGAGGTGGGGATCACGTCGGTATGCTCCCAATCATTTCGAAGCATACCGAAGCGATTTCCAAATACCTGAATGCCGCTTCAGGTTTTGGGTTATTCCGAATCGTTTTCGGTATGCTTCTTGTTAACAGAATATTTCCCTGCTGCACACCCCTATTGGGGAGAAAGGAGGATAACTGCTTATTCTCATATAAAGAGGTAGAGTTGGGCAAAATACGTGCTTTCGAGTAATTAAAAATATACCATTTAAAGTATGTTTCATAAATGAAATTCAAACTATTTTTATAGTCCAGAATGGAAGTAAATTAGTGCCTGCCTTCCTGCCTGGGGAGAAGCTGTTTCATCAAGGGCTGTTGTCACCTGCTCTGCCCCTCCCCTCAGCTTCTGTGACTATAAAGGAACCTGCCTTCCAGAAGGAGGGAAGGAAGTGCCTGTCTGTATATCTATTGATTTATGCCATTTAGAGACCGCCTTTCTCACTGAGATTGCATAGTGGATTGCACGGTGTCTAAGGAGTGATTGTTTTCTCAAAGGCACAGCTATTGCCACTTGCTCTGCCTTATGCACTAGTTTGTTTAACCTCACTCTTCAGGGCTATCGTGTCTTCGCAGTACCAGCTGTTAAAACCCATACCAAAGGTATGTAGTGGGGATTTGGTATTATTTGTCTCTGTTGATTTAAACATTGATGTCCAGCTTTTGGAAAGCGGTGCCCAGAATTATATCCAGACCACACTGATCCAAGGTCAATTTATTGGTTCTCTTATTTGTGTCAATATTTACATTCCTCCCAAATGCCTAAAAGCTCAGAATGTGGAGAATAGTTGGGATCTTTTATTGAACACTCTTGAAACTTTAGCTTTCCACTTTCTCAACTCAACTCACATCTCGTCTTGAGAGTGACCACTGCCCACTGAGACTTTTGCTTGGTTTTAGAGCTAACGTTTCTCAAGCCTGTCTCAAGTCCTCTAGAAGGGTGCCTGCCTGGTAAAAGGAGACTTAAGTGGATTCCACAGCTCCATGCCAACCTAGCCCAATCACTGGTGGTCTCAGCATCAAGTATTATTGCCGTAGTTTGTTATTGGCAATATTAATGGCAAATAGTGATTGTGAAACTGGCTTATTTTGCATATCTGTAAAATTTGATTGTCTTTTGTATGTTTTATACATTGTAAGCCGCTTTGGATCCATATTGTATGGAGATTGGAAGATTTCAATCATCACTTACCATGAAGCTTCCTTTCTTGGTGGTCCGGGAGTGGGACAGCCCTGTACTGTCTGGGAATAGCTCTTCCTCTCCGAAGCAGGATCAGTTGTTTTAATTGATCCTGGAGAGGAGGGGCTCATCCTTGGCTCGCCAGTTCATTTCTAAGCCATGTGCCACCGTTTGAGCCGTCAAAGATTAATTTCTGCCCCTCCACTTCTTACTGCACCTAATAGTCTTAACTGGAACACTAAGAAATATTAACTATATACATGTAAACATGTATTCCTTCTAATTCACCCAACTTATCTTGCTTTGTCCTTAACATAAATGGTCTGGCTACCTTCAGTATTTTCACTATTCTTTGGGTGGGTAGGACTGTCCCACTCCCGGACCACTGAGAAAGGAAGATTCACAGTAAGTGATTATTTAAATCTTCCATTCTCCGGTGGTCCAAGGGAGCGGGATAGTCCTGCACTGTCTGGGACATATAAAAGTGGGTCTTGATTCCAACAATCTTACAGAGCGTGCTGTAGCACCCTCCTTCCAAAGGAGGATGTTGTCGATCCTATAGTGCTTGGTAAAGGAATGTACTGACTTCCATGTTACTGCTCTGCATATCAGTTCCGGAGATGGAAAGGCTCTGTATGCTGCCAAAGTGGCTGCTCCCCTAAGCGAATGTGCTGTGATGCCTGTCGGTGACATCACATTCTCTAATCCAGCTACTTACTGTGGATGTAGATACCTGTTGTCCCAGAGAGCACTTCCTAAATGATACAAACACGCCCTCTGATTTGCGTATTAGTGTTGTTCTATCCATATAGTAGCTCAGTGCCCTTCTTATGTCTAAGCGATGTCATTCCTTTTCCCTCCTGTGTTTTTGGTTAGTGCAAAAGGATGGCAAAATTATGTCTTCTCCCCTATGGTATGTGGAATTTATATAAGGCATAAATGAGATTCCATACACAGCCATTACCTTATTGTTATGGAATACATAGAGTTCCTTGTTCACCGATAAGGCCCTTATTTCAGATACTCTTCTTGCTGAGGTGATGCCTACCAAGAAGATGGTCTTGAGCATCCGCTCCTTTAATGGGCATAGATCCAGAGGGGTTAGCCGTGTTAGTCTGTAGTAGCAAAATAGAAAAGAGTCCAGTAGCACCTTTAAGACTAACCAACTTTACTGTAACATAAGCTTTCGAGAACCACAGTTCTCTTCGTCAGATGCATCGAAAAATGCTCAACGTGATTCTCGAAAGCTTATGCTACAGTAAGGTTGGTTAGTCTTAAAGGTGCTACTGGACACTTGTCTATTTTAATGGGCATGGCACCATGGTTCAAATGGTTACTCTGTAAGTGCTGATAGTACCATATTAAGATTCCACGTTGGGAACCAGTGTATCTGAGGAGGATTTATCAAAGCTGTTCCTCTCAGGAACCTTTTTATGTGTGGATATTGAGTAAGGGACACTCCCTTTCTTACTCCTCTTATGGCAGAGATTGCCACTACCTGTTATTTTAATGTGCTACTACTGAGCCCCTTATCTAGCCCATCCTGAAGAAACAGGAGTATCTCTTTCACTGATGTTGTTAGGGGGTTAGCCCTTTCCCCCCCACACTAGTCTTGGAATGTCTGCCATGTGTTGTCATATCTCTTGTTGGCAGAGTGTTTTCTGGATGCCAGCACAGTGTGGATCACTTCCTCTGTGTAACCTAACTCCTTCAACTGCTGGTGATCAATCTCCAGGCTGTGAGACTTAGTGCTGCTGGGTTTAGATGCCTTATTTCTCCTTGCATCCCTAGGTCCTACCTCCATGGTAGTTGCCATGGTTCCAGACCTGATAACCTCCTCAGTTCCTGAAACCATGCTCTCCTTGGCCAGAAGGGGGCTAGCAGGATCACTTCTGCCTGTTGCTCCATCTCTTTCTGTAACACCTTGTTTAACAATTGTATTGGTGGAAAGGCATATAGTTCTTGGGGCCAGTCCATATTCAGGGCATCTGTCCTGATAGCTTGTTTGTCTTTTCTTCTTGAGAAGAATTTTCTACTTGACAGTTCTGGGCATTTGTGAAGAGATCCACTGCCGGTGTGCTGAATCTTCTGCACATTTGTTTGAATACCTCTTTGTTGAGGGACCATTCTGCTTGATCTATGGTACTTCTGCTTAGCCAGTCTGCTATTATGTTCTCCTGTCCTGTGACATGCACTGCTTTTATTGATTTTAGGTTCTTCTCCGCCCAGTTCATAACCAAGATTGCTTCTTGATTCAGGGACCTGAACCTGGTTCCCCCTTGCCTGTTTACATATGACTTCACAGTCATGTTGCCTGTCTGCACCATGACATGGTGTCCTGACAGTAAGTTTTGGAATTCCTTCAGGCCTTGCCTGATGGCCCTTAACTCCAGTAAGTTTGTGCTGTTGGTTCTTTCTTTTCCTGTCCACTTTCTTTGGGCTATCCTTTCCTGGGTGTGTGCTCCCCAACCTGGCAGGCTCATATCTGTGGTTGTTATAATTCTCTTCGGCTTCCTGGGCAATATGCCCCCCTGGAGTCTTGTCTTGGCCATCCACCACTCCAGGTCTTGTGTGAGGGATGGCGGCATCAATACTTCTTTTGATGTTTGTGTGTTATGATTGTCTGGAAGGGCAATAGGAACCTCTGTAATGGCTGTGTATGGAATCCTGACCATTGTAGTAGTAGTAGTAGTAGTAGTAGTAGTAGTAGTAGTAGTAGTAGTAGTAGTAGTAGTAGTAGTAGTAGTAGTAGTAGTAGTAACAATAACAACATTCAATTTATATACCACCCTTCAGGACAACTTAATGCCCACTCAGAGCAGTTTATAAAGCATATTATTATCCCCACAATATTATCCCCATATTATTATCCCCACAGGGTGTTCCCTGTGAGGTGGATGGGGCTGAGAGAGCTCCTAGAACCTGTGACTTACCCAAGGTCACCCAGCTGGCTTCAAGTGGAGGAGTGGGGAATCAAACCCAGTTCTCCAGATTAGAGTACCGCACTCGTAACTACTATACCAAACTTGCTCACCAGACTGGAACATATCCTGGCATGACACCATCATCCCCTGAAGTTGTGCAAGTCATATTACTTCCATCCTTCTTCTCTTTTATGACTATTTATCTCGAATTTGATCTTCTCTTGTCTATCCTATGATATGAAGACTTTGGCTGTCACTGTATCTATCGTGACTCCTAGGTGTGTAATTTTCTGCACTGGCGTCAGATTGCTCTTCTCCCTGTTGATCATGAATCCATATGCCTCCAGGCATTCTGTTGTCAATCTTACTGCCTCCAGATCTGTTGTCAGGGATTTGGCCTTGTGAGGTGGCCCGCTACCCGGGCTGGCACCTCACGGGTCCGTCATTGCCTTGGTGCTGGGCGGGTCTCGTTGACTGGGGATGGCATCCTTGCAGGGCCGCATAAGTAGCACAGGTGCTGGCAAGGGCTCTCCAATTCTCCTATGCTTGGCCTCAACTGGTCAGGGACTGGGGCATTGGGTATGACTCCCTGCCTCACAGTTCCTTCCCTCGGAGAGCCACCCTTACCGCAGGGTCAGCCTCCCTGTTCTCCTCCCCAGCCAGGAGATACTGAGCCTTTTTACTCCCTCCCTCTAAGGAAAGTTCCGCTCCACTCCCCAATCGCCAGCCCCTAGGGTGAGGCCAATCACCTGCACCAGGGCAGGTCCAATTACTCGGCCCCACCCCCGCTCAGGGAGGGATCCCTGAGCATCCCTACACCTGGTGCCGGTGCCTGAACCCTCCCCCATGGCAGCTAGCAGGCCCCCGGCTCAGGCCTGTCTGTCTGACAGGCCCGGGGACCTATCTCTCGCAGGGCCCCTTGGCTGTCTCCGCCCCCGCTTTTGCTGGTCGGCTGGCTGGTCGGCAGGCCCCGCCCTTTGGTGGGGTCGGGTCTGGATGCGGTGGTCTGCAGCACTCTGCCATGGCCTCGGCTCCACGCCTCCAGCCTCCCGAGGCCGCGGTCTCTGCTCTGGCTGCACTTCATCCTCGTCCTTGTGGCGGGAGAGCTAGGTGGAGTATTGGAATCTTCTGCTGCTGCCACCATTCTCCTGCGGTGCCGGGCGGGCAGGTGCTGCGCTGCTCATCCTGTGCCACCGCCATTTGTTCCTCAGTGCTTCTTCTGTGGTCGGCACACCTCCGGGCCTGCGGATAAGTTGAGGAGCTGCCGCTGGGCTCTGCAGGCCTTTGGGCTCCAGTGGGTAAGTCCGGAACGCCCTCCCCACAGGTGGGGAGGCCCATCTCCAGACAGGCCTTTAACAAAATGTCATTGAGGTACGGAAAAAGTGATATCCCCTGTAGCCTCAAGTATGTGATTAGTGTCACAAGAATCTTGGTGAACACCCTACGAGATGACTTCAGTCCAAAGGGAAGGGCCTTGTATTGGTAGTGATTTCCATCATGCATGAAGTGGAGATACTTGCGGTGTTTCTTTTATGGGAACATGTAAATAGGCCTCCGATAGATCTATGGAGGCTAGATAGTCCCCTTTTTGAATAGACCCTACAATAGCCTTCATCGCTTCCATCCTGAATTTGCAAGTCTGGATAATGATTCAGTCATTTTAGGTCCAGGATGGCTCTGACATTCCCATTTTTCTTTGGTACGATGAAAAACACTGAGTACACGCCTTTTTTTAGTACTGTGAGGGAACTGGTTCTATAGCCTATCTAATAGGTGCTGAATGGCTTTCTTTATCATCAGGTGTTTTTGTTTCACTGGGTTTCTTGGAAGCTGGATGAAGCATCTTGGTGGTACAGAGTCAAACTCCACAGAGTATCTTGAAGTTATGGTATCCAGAATCCATTTGTCTGTGTTTGTCTGATGCCACGTTGTTGCATAATCTTGTAAGCAGCCCCCAATCTGTACAATCCTTGTGCAATGGTAGTCATGCTGAACTTCCTTTCTTCTGTCCCTCGGTTTGTAGGCCTTTCTGAAAGGATCTATTCTCTGTTTGGTTTCTGCATTTCCAACATCCTTTGAACTGTCTGGATACACTTGAACGTGGGGGTCTCTTGAGGTCCTGAAAGGACTGTGGGCTGTGCTTGTTTTTTGGTTCTTCCTTTTGATGGCAGGACCTTTTCCTTCTCTTTATCCTCCACCAAGTACTTATCTAGGGCCCCTCCAAACAGTTTGGCTCCTGTAAAGGGTGTGGCCGCTACCCTGGATCGAGCAGATGGGTCTACATCCCAGTTTTTCAGCCAAGTGTTGCATCTGGCCATGACACTGAAACCCATGGTTCTGGCCAACATCTGGAAGGCATCTATTATGGTGTCAGCTGCAAAGGCTGTGGCCAGGGCTATCCTTTTAATCTGGTCTTTAAACTCTTACGGCACCTCGCTGCCTGCTGCTGCCAGGTCTGAGGCTGCTCTGACAAATAGGGAACCTGTAGCTGATGCCCTCAGAGAAGCTGCTGAGACCTTGAAGCCTCTGCTACAAGGCTTGTTCAATCTTCTTGTAGGATGGATCCTTGGGAAGCCCCTCTGCATCCATAGGTAGGACTGAGTTAGTTGCTAGGCTAGTGACTGGGTTGCCCACTGATTGAAGCTTGATCTTTTTTGCTGCTTCTGGCACTAGAAAATTAAGCTTGTTAAAGACAGATTGATTTGCCTTCGGTTTGGCTGGGTTCTCCCATTCTGCTGTTAACATGCTATGGAACGTTGCTGGCAGAGGGACGCCTTTTTGGGTGGCTTCCAGCTTGGATAGAGCCCTTGGGGAAAGTCTAGGTCTGTTTCCACCTTCCCTGAGGATGTCAAAGGGATTTGCAATACCCTTGGTACTTCTGGGAGCAACTGGGAGTAGACCTCCAGTGGAAAGAGTCTTGCTTGTATAGGGTCTGTAGTCTCCTCCTCCTCGTCTGATAATTCCCCTTCTTCACTAGCAGAAGAGATATCTGTGATCTCAGAGTCATCTTGGGGGTCCTCCGAGAGGCTAGAATCCCCATGGTTCCGAATTTCCAACATCGTCCTTCTTTTAGGTTTAGTGAGAAGAAGGGATTTCTCAGGCCTTTTATTCTTAAAGCCTGCTTGTCTGTCTCCCCCTTTGGTTACTGCCACCTGTTCCTTGATTTCCTTAACACAATCCTTAAATTCCTTCCTCATTTCTGCTTTAAGCCAAGAGAGAAGGTCTGATTTGGCATCCTCATTATTAAGCTCTGGGTCCTGGTTTTCCCTATCTGGGAACTGCATTGACTGGTTGGAAGCAGAGGAACTTGGTAGATCTAGTTCGCACAGGGCTCTCTCTGCCGCTCTAGAGGCGTCTAGGTCCGCCTCTGCTGCCATTCCCGCCAAAAGAGGCTTTCTCCCTGCCTGCAAGAATACAGACCCATTATCAATAGTAACATCCCTTACTATTGATAACGGGCCAAGAAGTGGGGGGGGGGAGATGCTGTGAGTTTGGCCTCTGGACTTTTCCCTACTCACAGGGAGTCCCCACTTCAATTTTGACGCCATTAATAGGGCTGCTTACTGGAAATTAATGATCAGCATGCTGCCGCCTTCCCTCGTGCTGCTGTGGTTGCGTAGACTGTGTGTCTCAACGTCACTTTTGCCCACTGGAGAGGACTTGACCTCAGCACTACTCATCTGTTTGGGATGAGATTTCCTGCCTGATGGTCAGTGAGAAAAAACTCCATGGGAGTCCTGAGAGGGACTGGGGCCTAGAAGAACCTAGGGCCATCAGCTCTGTCGCTCGCACTGGCACTTTTTGCAGCCACAGGAGGGGGGCGGGTAGGAGGAAACTTCCTTCCTTTTCCCCATGAGCTCCAAAGGTCTCTGTCTTGTAGCTGTCAATTTTCTTCTTCCTTGTTTGTTCGGGATTGCTGCTCTCAAGGAGCAGAGTCGACCGACATCCGGCTCGGCTGCAGAGCTGGAAAAAAACTGGCGAGCCAAGGATGAGTCCCTCCCCTCTGGGATCCACTGAAACTATCAACCCTGCTTTGGAGAGGAGGAGCCATTCCCAGTCAGTGCAGGGCTGTCCCACTCCCTTGGACCACCGGAGAAAAGCAGTTAAAAGTGTCCTAAATAAAAACAAATTCTAAAGCAAATGACATACACTTGTTCAATAACATATTAATAAAATATTAATAATTTGTACTTGCACTTGAATTCATATATTGCTTTACAAAGGCTTAAAAGTAGCAGCGTATTTCTTTGAACAGCAGACCCTGTTGCTTCTGAAAGTCCCTCTAAGTTTCAAAAACATTTTTGTTATGGAGGTCTGCTCCTCCACACAAGTACTAAACTGCAATTTTCAGCTTAAACTTCTCTTTCATTAGTGGCTTTTGTCAGGTCAACTAACAGCATCTCACAACTATGTACGGGTTATACACACCACTTAGGAAGAAGGCAAAAGAGGCTACAGCCCAAGCAAGGCCAGGAAACCAAAGCAAATGCCAGCCATGGCCATCAGCAACTGAAAGAAGTTTGGTTCTCCCTGGAGGAGCCCAGATGACTGCAGGGACCATGGAGCTGGGGTGAGGGCTCAAGTAGATGGAGCCCATGCAGATATTAACCAAAAGCTTTGAGATTTCACAGGAGGGCAGAGGGTGCGAGGAGCCACAGGCAGCTGCATAAACTGCGCAGTGTGGGGAAGTCTCCCAACAGACAGGCAGATGACTCATCCAGTGCCAGACCAAGTGAGGGAATGCCAGTATAGGGCAGTGTAATGTAATTTCCAAAGAGCCTGTAGTATCTGCTGACGGGGGATTGTGGAAAGAAATCTCCACCGTTGCTTGCTGGGATTGTGCCATCCACTCCCCCCGTCACATACTAACCAGATGAAGAGGCATTAGTTTGTGCCAGGCTATTTGCCACCCTAGAGGACAGAACCCATCCATATACTGGACTCAAATGAGCTACCACATACAACTAAATGGCCAACTCCCCTGTCAGTAGGATGTTTGAGCCACCATGGTACAAATGCCTTCTAATAGGTTCTTTGACTCCTAAATTCTTCTGGAAAGTAGAATTTTAAGTCATGGGGAAAATTACTTTCCAATTCAAATCATCCCTTAAGTTAGTGTATCTGCCTCTCAAAGAAGAATTAAGAGAAAATATAATAGCCACAAAAATCTTTGATACTGAACCATGACAATTCTAATCAATTTTAAATTTAAAGAAAAAGAAGCAGAGAGGTCTTCAAGATTATCTCCACCAGGGAGCATTGAAGCTCTGCATGTGGTCCTTTTATAAGGGTCTCAAAGGGCTGCTACTCCAGGTAACGCTACTTCACCCTTCCCAGAGCTCTTTCCTGCGGTTATCTTCATTTTGAGATATTAGAAGATGCCTACATAACTTTCTTCCACTGTCTCTTGGCAAAACATTCTGCTACTTTCTTTAATACCCAGTAGATGGTGTTAGCCTACTGTAGACTCTTCATTTTTGTTAGAGGAGGCAGTCTGGGACACTGTCCACTGGGTGTTGATACTGCTTTGTCAGTGTGGAGGTTTAAGAGCTTGGCCACTGGATTATTGTGGGTATAACTCCAAATGATTTACTTATTAGTGCTTAGAATTAAGCTGATCTTTACAGCTCAAATGACTGTTGTTGTTGTTATATTCCCCACACTCTATTATGCATTAGCCTTCAGTCTCAACATGAGCACTGGAAAAAATGTTTAATAATCAGCACACTGCATTTAGCTGACCTCTGAAACTCTGGCGCGCAAGACAAAGCTGGTTCACTAAACAAACTTTGCTATATTTTGTAAAAAAAAAAATATGCCAAACAAAAACACACACAATCTAATTGTGCTTTCTTTTCAGCACTGAGGAGAGTTCCTTGCATTTCTTCAACAGACGTGCATCTGGAGAAGGGGGCTCCAGTCATGAAAACTGAAGGTGAAGAAAAATTTACTATTCTACAGGTTGTCACAAACCTGCTTAAATTTGTATTTTTCAAGTTACCAACAACATAGCAATTATCTACAATATTTAACCATGGGTTAAAAGGCTTAATCTGTGACACTTCTATGTCAAACTCAAAAGTACACAGATAAGCACAGTGAGTATTTGCAACAGCTGCAATTAGTAGTAACACAGACTACAAGCAGCGCAATCCTAAACAGAGTTACTCCAGTCTAAGCAAACTGATTTAAGTGGGCTTAGACTGGTGTAACTCTATTTAGGATTGCACTGTTAGTCATGTTAAGCATTTTAATGCTGGTAGAGACTTAGAAAATTATGACCTACTGAGGTATTGGCTAATACTATTAAACAACTTACTGATGAATCCTAATTCAACTATCTCCAATTGCAGTCTCCTTTGAAATTACTTTATTGAAGAACACTGTTTAAAGGCAGCAACAGTGTCTGGAGCAGAATCACAGAATTAGAGTTGGAAGGGGCCATACAGACCTTCTAGTCTAACCCCCGGCCCAATTCAGGATGAGCCTAAAGCATCTCTGACAAAGATTCATCCAGCCTCTTCTTGAAAACCTCCAGTGAAGGGGAGCTCACCACCATTGCATCGAAATCGCAGGAGGTCATAGCCCCTCTCTAAGAGAGTGACAAGGATGATCAGGGGTCTGGAGACTGAGCCCTACGAGGAAAGGCTGAGGGCCTTGGGAATGTTTAGTTTGGAGAAGAGGAGATTGAGGGGGGACATGATTGTTCTCTTTAAATATTTGAAAGGCTGACATTTGAAGGAGGGCAGGGAGCTGTTCCAGTTGGCAGCAGAGGGTAGGACCTGTAGCAACAGGCTTAAATTACATGCAGAAAGGTACCGGCTGGATAGTAGGAAAATCTTTTTCACGGTCAGAGTAGTTCAAAGGTGGAATCAGCTGCCTAGGGAGGTGGAGAGCTCCCCTTCACTGGCAGTTTTCAAGAAGAGGCTGGATGAATCTTTGTCAGAGATGCTTTAGGCTCATCCTGCATTGGGCAGGGGGGTTGGACTAGAACGTCTGTATGGCCCCTTCCAACTCTGATTCTGTGATTCTGTGAAAGACTGACAAGTTCTTCCACATTCTTCCAGGACACGCAGCTTTTGTGAGTAATCACTGTGCTCTGTTTATTACTGACTTTTGCACAGGAACGTCAGTTACTGTTCACAGTTGTTATCTTTGTATACAAATACTGCAGAATGAAAATTCACTTTATGCAAATAACAAAGTGGGGTCTAACGGGAAAATCTGTTACAATGCAAACCCAACCAGATTTACACCCTTCTAAGTTTATGGACTTCAATGGATTTAGAAATGTGTACCTCTGCTTAAGACTGCCCTATAAGTCTTTAAGCTGCTACAAGATCTTTTGTTTTTGTTGCAACAAACTAACATAGCTGCCACACTGGAATTTGTAACCACAAGACACACCCAAAAAGTGATTCCAGTACAAAAGATCAATACATTTTCTGTGTATATATCAGAGATACAACTGAAATTGTATTTTAAGTATGAATATCAAATACATAGCTTAAGAGAGAGGCTTTGGTATTTATAGGGACTATATGCTTCACTACTGTATAGTCATGGTCTTGGCATCCTATGCCATACTTCAGGGGCTTGACAACACCTGAACTGAGCCTGGGACAAGGACTGGACTCTAATGGACATTGTGCTCTTATGTTAGAAACCTGTCTCTGTGGAAGCGTGCGGGGGGGGGGGGGGGCTCCTCCCATATCAGCTTTCAGCCTCCAAAGAAGACCCATTGTCATGACTACCTAACCTTGGAACTCCTGAACTTTCTAAAACATCCTGCTTTTGCTCCTAATTGCTTTGGATTTACATATACACTGTAGCTACTGGGGGAGGGGAAGAGGGGAACGTAGACGAAACTGCCAGCTAGAAGGTGGGAACTGGGCTGTACTTAGAATATAGGCTTGGGGCTTGGCGTAGAATTTCATTCCTAGCAATGACTCTGTAGTGCAGGGGTGGGCAAATTGCGGCCCGCGGGCCACATGCAGCCCGCTACAGAGTTTTTTGTGGCCCGCCAAGACAGTCAGAAAAATCCGCCTTGAACTGAGATTTCCTTCATTTCCTTCATTCCTACATTTGTAGGATGATATGAAATTAGCACAATAAATAAATTGAATAAAACTACCACTATTTTACTTAATTTATATTTATTGATTTTTATGATACAATTTATACCTTTTCTGAAATGCAAAGTTAACTAATGAATGCAATCATTTTAAAAGGTGTGGCCCTCCGCTACCCTCCGCTCCCACAAAGTGGCCCCCCGAGCCAAAACAATTGCCCACCCCTGCTGTAGTGGATTGCTGAACTGTTAGATTATCAATAAAACTTTAACTCATGCAGTTCTGGACTCACATGGTGAAGTTATTTTGATCTACCTGGCAGAACCTTACAACTGTATCCTGATGCAGATGTGCACCACTAGGGAGTTTGCACATTAATTAACATGCCATGTAAATTAGTTATGAATTGTTTCAGAAAGATGCTCAACTTTATGCTTGTTTTCAAATTTTTCTGGTACTATACCCTATTATATCTGTTTTTCACTGAATGTCCTGTCATTCATTATTATACTTGCTCAGTGAATGATCTACATATTGATTATATTGCACCGTGTAATCCACCTTGGATCTAAGTGAGAAAGGCAGACAATAAACAAACAAACAAAATAAAATATTGCCCTGTTCTGCTTGGTGCCTTTTTAAAAGAGAGGACAGAGTTTGAGTTCCTCTGGATCAAAGAATGGTTTGGTTAGTATATGATTTTAGAAACAAGTGGGTAGGGAATACACTTTGAAAGAATCTGTTATAACAACAAATAAGAGCTTCAATTTAAAGTTGATGTATAATATTACAAAAGCTCTTTCCAAACTAATTTCTAACTCTCTACAATCTCTCATCGCTTTGCCTGAAAAACATTAAGGAAACAATTTTCAAAATTCAGCACAAATGCTCTTTCGGGCTTTTATGATTTTTAACCTCCATACCCCATTGTACTGTTTGCTTGATGTACCAGCTGCTGACTACATTGACTTACACTGTGTAATCTGCCTTCAATCTCCATGACAAAGGCAAATGATAAACAAACAAATAAATAAATCTGATATTTTCAAAGCAAGGTGAATATCATACAATACAAGGAACAATTTCTGTCATATTAGGGATACTCTTTTCCTCAAATTGTATGTTATATTAATATATTTTACAATTTTATGCTAAGTTATAAATCAATAAATACCTGACATGGTTGTTACAAAATTTAGAGAACTGTGGTTGATTGATAAATATAGTTCTCACTTCCTCCTGATCAGCTAGTGAGGTCTTCTCTGAAACATCATCTGTCTTCTCATAGCCTGTAAAATATTAGTTACTTAATATACAATGAATCAACTAAATACAGATTTATAATCCAGCAACCTTTTCTTTCAAACTTAAACTCTAGTAGACCTCTATATAACAATGCATCAAGAATATGTTGGAACTTCATTGAAAATACAGAAATGATATTTTCAGGAGGGAAATCAAATCCCTCTTGGGGAGGGGGACATTTTAACATCCCCTGTCAGGTTTGTGATGACTCATTATAAACTTCCAGATCAAGTTCTATGAGCTTTATTTAAACCTTTGTGCCCCACTTGTGAGTGTTAGAGGCGTATGATCAGCCCTGTTTGGAAACAGAAAGATGGGGTAAGTGGACCTTGGACTGATCCAGGAAAGCAGTTCATATCCCTTTTTATTACCTGCCTCCTAGGATACGGTTTTACAGAACACTGAAAATAAATATTCTACAATCTACAACTTTACTAAGCATACATGTGAAAAACATTCTATTATTTTCAGTGGGAAATACAAAAGGAACTCCCTCCCATTTGACCCATATTTAGTCTGGGAAAACTGAATACATTATAGCCTGCCTTCAGACCCTGACACATCTTCGAAGATACAGGCTCATCTCCTACTCCCCATCATCCCAGGGTGTGTGTGTGTGTGTTCTTAATCCACAAAAGAAGTGGGGCACCAGGTGGTGTGGAGACCGCCAGGCTTCCGAGTATGGGCCAGAACCAGATGCTCAGGGCCTGCCTAGCACCTAGGATTCAAACACAGGACCAAAGCTGATCGACGTGATCAGGCTTTCTCAACACGTCCAAACAAATCCATAAAAATCAAAGTTCACCAGCGACTGTAGCAAGAAATATAGACTCACCAATTTAAAACTAAGCCTCGCTTACCCACCCCTACCAGAAAGCAATCACACTGCGATTTGTGGCTTTGTTGCTCTACTGCAGAGACCACGAGGCGTTTGTAAAAAGCCTTGACAATTCTGCCTCTGAGCCTTTTTAAAAGCCTCTGTGCCTGTAGAGACCATGTAACGGTAAATAATCACAATTCCACTGCTGTATGCATTCAGTGACTTTCTTACATAACAGAAAACAACTACCTTTTTTGAGGAACACTAATAAATGCACATCTGATGAATTTTCTATTTTAATATACCTCTTTGCCTGGAAAGAAAGACTCGTCTCTCCCCAATATGTGTCATCAATAAAAAAGAAGGGATCAGCTTTAAATTTAAAAAAACAAACTATGGTTATATACAGTAGCTAAAAACCCTTTGCACGCCACCTTTTAAAACAGGGGTTGTTTCACATTCATAGATGCCTTTTGGGTATTTTGGTAATGCTCTACATAAAGTAAACAAAACATATTCACATGCTTAGAGCTCTCTTCCAGCTGTGGACATGCATTTGTGTGAGCCGCCAGATGAGCCACTAGGGCAGCTTGTAAGGGACAGGAGCTCTTCTTAGTCATGTATTCTTAGGCGTGCTCTAATCAACTCACTGTTCCAGCTCACACTATACAACCACTGCCACTTGACCTGCTACTTACCTCCAAGTTACCACTGCACTGACATTCCCATTCAGACTGAAATAATTTTTACATTTAGCAATCTACAATTGATGTAAGATAGTTGAAAGGTGTTTAGTGTTTCCCCTATAGCTGGTCCAAATCAATAGAATACTCAACCTGTTAATGTGTAGGCCAATCCAGATAACTAAAGTGAATGAGATAAAGCACACACACAGTGCCTTTATGTGTTCATTGGTGTGCACAGGGAGCCCTGCATTAGGGGAAATTCTTGCATACAGTGGCTAAGTTACTGAGTGTTAAAGCACTGTCCAAGTGCTGAAGTTGTGGTATTTCTTATTCATTTTAGAAAATAACAGTGGAAAAGTCATCTGTTTAATTACTTGAATGCAAGCAATTAAAAGGATCTACTTTTTGTAATTCAAATGCTCATTTCTAATAAAGGATACGTACTTAAGGATTCATGGCCAGAAATCACTGTACAGAATCAAGAATGGATAATAGTCATCATCTGGATACACTTTATTTGCCACATAATGTATTAAGGAAGGCTCTTTTCGGTTAGTATCTCGTCAGTTCTCTCCTTTCCTGTTTTCTATGTGCAGGTATATATTAGGAACGATGCATATCACATTCAAGATAATTAAACATCTTTGGCTCATAATGAGCAGAAATTAGTGATAATTTACTTATGACTATAATGGGATCAAACATTACATGTAAGCAAGATATAAAAGGTTGTGTCATACTATAGAGGCACATTATGATGAGACAATTGGCACAGTCTCAAAGGCAAAATATATCAATCACATAGGGAAGCAGGTTCCTGTTCATGTGCACCTCAGTTGCAAGAGGAACAGTCAGCACAAATGAACGCTGTGCACAGATTTCCTCTTCCGAGTTCGGCATCTATACACAGCCATTTAGAAAAAAAACTATTACTTGTGCCTATCAGCTGTTTGGGAAAAGTGGATTTAGCTGGCCCCCCGCTTTGCCCTCTTACTGAGCAGCTAATCAAGCATGAATACTGTTTCAAGAGGTTTCTGAATCCACAGTCCCAACCTATGTGCATAGTTGGACTGGGACACGGATGAACCGCTCAATGTACAGCTGTGAACTGCTTAGCGTTGCACAGTTGCAAGTCTGCATGTTCCCCTATATATTTTAAAATGAAAACCCTCTTTATATAAAAATTGCATTTCCAAAATAAATACAGGTAGAATTGATTCCATGATGTATTCATTTTGTCTGTACAGATTTATTTTACATGGGTTTTTATGTACAGATTTATTTTTATATGATGCAACATCAAAGCCAAACTGTGCCATGTGACTGCTCTGGCTGTGTGCTTTTGCCCATAAAATTATAGGCTTGAAAGGAACCCCCCGAATTTATTTTTTGCATCACATGGAACACTGGGATTCTTTAAGCTAAACCTCAGATAACCTGAGAGATGCTACTTCAAGTATTAAAGAGGGTGTGTCGCCTTCACAGTTCAATGTGAAGCTGGACTGATTTCAAAAATTCAGCAACAAGAAAAAGGGAAGTGATAACTAGAACTTTGCATGTACAGCTTGCATAGAAAATAAAGCCAACCTAAATACAGATTACATTGCAAGTATGTTTTTAGCTTCCTTCTTCAAGCTATACATTAAAAATTCCAAATACTCTCTCTCATTTTCATGAAAACACAGAGTAGCCTTAGTCAGTTTCTCGCCACAAACTAGTAATGTACAACACATGCATAGGGACATGTATTAGTGTACACACAAATAAGTATCAGTGCCAAAGTATAGAGAGAACTGTTGAATAATGCCATAATATTCAGAGTTGCAATCTTACAGGGTAAGATACAGTCTTCAGGTTCAGCAAGGTATCTGCGAAGGGGAGACTGACTCTTGAAAGCTTATGCCCGGGAAAATCTTGTTGGTCTTGGGTGCTACTGGACTGGAACATCGCTCATCTATTACAGACCAACACGGCTATCACCTGAAGCTTGCCCCCTACTTGTTGCTCTCCAGATAAAGGTAGCCCTACCTGGCATTGGCTACAGCAGATGTTTTTCTATTGGATCTCCCAATGAATAGGCTTTTAGAAGGCACTGTAAGGCTATCTTATTTGCTAGGACTTTTAAAGGGGTGTAGGATTCAGGCATGATTTTAAGGGAGGTATTTGGAGTTTTACTGTATTTTTTCCATTTTAAGTTTGGATTTGTAAGCCTCCGGAGCCACAGGGAAAGGCAGAATAAAAACATTTTAATAAAGCATCACCCAACTCTGGAGACTTTTTAATTCACAGAATTGCTAATCTATAATCTCTATTCAGTCTTGCAGATGCATTCCCGAAAATGGTTCAGCTATGCTACCCATATCTATTCTGCATCTTCTGCAGTGAATTCATTTAGCTTCTCTTTCATCATTGTTGATCAGTTATCTTCCTGCCTCTGTGATCAATTTCCTGGTCTAGACGAGCTTAATTTTTTTGTAGCAATTGCCTCCTCCAATCCCCATTTTACTTAACTCGTTGTCAATCTACAATAGTTTTTCCAGGGTCTGCGCTCTTAAAAAGCCTTCTCCAAAAAGGAAGTTTTCTGGCTGTAAGACTCCTCAACTCTACTATTTTGATTTATTTATTTCAAATTTTTATTCCGCCCTCCCCGCTATCCACCCAGGGTGGATAACAACATATTAATAATACAATTAAAAAATCATGTTCATTAAAAACAACATATTTAAAACAGGATGGTGGACAGCCTTCACAGGGAGGGTTAAGATTTATGCAACCTTTTTTCCAGGCCAGCGGAGGCCCCGCTCCAGCCATATGCCTGGCAGAACAACTCTGTCCTGCAGGCCCAGCGGAAAGAGAGTAGGTCCTGCCGGGCCCTGATTTCAGCAGACAGAACGTTCCACCAGGTGGGAGCCAGGACCGAAAAGGCCCTGGTGCTAGTCAAGGCTAGGCGGGCCTTCTTGGGGCCAGGGACCACCAACAGCTGTTTGTCCCCTGACCAGAGTGTCCTCTGGGGAATATATGGGGAGAGATGGTCCCGTAGATATGCTGGTCCCAGTCCACACCAGGGCCTTATAGGTCAATACCAGAACCTTGAATCTGATCCGGTACTCCACTGGTAATCAATGCAGCTCAAATAAGAATGGTGTAATATGCGCCTTATTTGGCACTCTCGTAATAACACGCGCTGCTGCATTTTATACCAGCTGTAATCTCCGGGTCAGGCTCAAGGGCAGCCCCATGTAGAGTGAGTTACAGTAATCTAGCCTACTACTAAACCAAACTGGTATCTTTAAGCCCTTTTCAAACTGTGGTATACATTTACCTGTTCCTTGGAAATACATTATTCTTTAATGCTATTTTGTTAGTCACATAATTTAATTGTTATATTCGTGAAACAGTCTCTTAGTTCAATAGGTTTGTTAACTTTCAAGATGCCACAAGATCTTTCACTGTTTTTTGCTGAAACCAACCAACCAACCGAACAAACAATCTATTTAGAAAATTTCTACGCCACCTCTCAAGGGAACCTACTCAAGGTGGGTGCACTTCTGAAAATAATAATGACATTTTCCCCACCCCTAGTTTTCCTCAAAAGTCTTCCTATCATAAGGGGAAACACCTTTTTAAAATAACTATGATTTTTGAATTGAAGTACTTGAAAATTCAATCCCATAGATCAGTGCAACAAATAGAGTCTTAGATATTAACTGCTCATATGTTACTATTCAGAATCAAGGACACATTCTTCCTAGCCTGTTAACATACGAATGGAAGCCACTACTATTAAACAAAGAAACATTATGTACCCATCCACCCACCCATGCCAATAAGTATTTATAGTGCCATCCTAAGCAGAGTTACAGCCATCTACAGGATCCTGAGGACGGCACAGTGAGTCACTCACACATTCAGAGTGGACTGGCCATTAAGGCCACTGAGGGAAGTCCCAGCGGACTGACCGCTCCCCAGGTGGCTCCGTGCCAAGAGAGCAGGAGTAGGGTGCGACTGTGAGCTGCGGGCCCCAAGGCGGGGGGCAGGAGCTGCAACCACGGCAAGAGAGTGGCCCTTGCCCCACACAATGCAGGTGGGCATGAGCCAGGCAGAAGCCTGGACAAGCCTGCTCCTTCCTTCATTCCGCCCCATCAGAATGTACAGCGGGGGAAGGGGCTCTTCCTTCCCTCCCCCTTCTGTTGGGGGCATGCCTATGGACAGATGAGGGGGGAGGGCTCTCCAGAGCTGTTTTTGCCTCCCAGTCTGCCCCAGCATTTCAGTAAACAGAACTTAGGACTGAGAACCTAAACATACTAACTGAAGAAACTTGGTCTTACTACCGTATTATTTTGCAGATAGGATGTTAGTCAGATTAAACCATCACCTGACACATTTATCATGTTCAGCAAAAAAAAATTGTATGTTTCAGTCCATAAATGGACTAAAATACTAAAACTGGCTGCTCTCTTTAGGGTAAATGGCAACTGTTACGACCCTTTCTTTCTCTTGGGTAGATTTGGTCATTAAGCCTTTTATTCTTGCCCCTCTTGGTAGATGGCTGCCACCAGGAATTAAATTCCAGAATAACTTAAAGGTCTCCTTTTAGTAACATGTTCAAGGGTCAGGCTTTTTCGTGGTACTATGTGGCCCTGAGGAAAGGAATGGGATACAGGAATGACAGACACTCTGGGATGTTAAAAAAAAAAAAACCTTTTACTTTTATAAGAAGCGTATTGGTTTCATGTTATTTCTAAAACCTGATGGTTTCAAAAGAGTAGTTCTCAATTTTTAAAGTTACTTTACTTAAACCCAGTCATATAGATCTTCTCTCAGGCGCACACACAGTTTGCCTGCTTTCTCCTGACTGTTCTTTCGCAAACACACAGTTCAGGTTTCTACATAAACCATATTTCTCTCAAACAACATAAACAAGCTCAGTGTCATTCTGTGCCCCATCCATGCCATTATTTTCATGCTGAACCAGTGATGCTGTTCTGAACCAATGTTTCATGCTGTAACTTGATATCATATTACCAATGCCATAACTGTTTTGCATTCACAGGCTTGCAGAAGCTGCAGGTGTCTTATCTAATGGACTGTAGAAACTCTCAGTGCTTCTGACCTTGCTCACTCCCACGCACTGCTATGTTACAACTTTGATCTCCTGCTTTCCCAGACTTGATAGTACAAATATGCGAGAAGTTCTCAGGAATGGTTCCCGCCAAAAGTATAACTGCTGGTGGGAGGGGGGAGAGGAGTGACTGTCTTTAAGTAGAATGGTTTTCTCTTGTATTGTTATTCCTGTCAAATTGATCCTTACTGCTTAATAGCCAACCTTGCTTCTGAGTAATCCTATGGACATATCTGTGGAAATGATTTGATTTCTAAAATTAACCATTTAACCAAGAGCCTGGATTCTTGCTGCAATGGGACAGGGATCTATCTGCCATGGCCAGTCACCCATCGCCTGACACTCAGGCTGCACACAGCTTGCCTCTCTTGACCTGACTGAATCTTTTTTTTCTCCACTCTCACTCTAAAACTGCCTTCACTCCACCCACACTCTCCGTCATCAACCAATCATATCACTCACTCACCCCTCTCTTTCATCCCCACTCTTCATCTAGACCACACCAAGCATTTAAAGACACAGACACGCATTTACTTAAAATAATTACAGCAACATTTAGAGATTACCCATTCTGGAAAGGCTGGCCAATAGGGTACTTTTCCACATCAGTGATTCTGTGGCCTACAGCGTGGTTTCAAGGGGATCCACAAGACCACAACAATAAAAAGCCTTTCCTTAAGCAAATATTAGCAAGCATCAAATCAAAATCCAACTCCAATGCAACTGCACTGAAAGCACTGGTTGAAGAAATAGGGATCGTGTCACTGAGTAGTTTGCAGGCCATGGGCGATTGGATCCCACCAACTTTTCCACTGGCACAAGAGGAAAAAAGGATGATTGTGCCCAGTCCCCTTCCTCGCTGTTCCCCTGTCCCACATGGCTTTTTATATCTCTGCAGGTTCCATGCTTGCTGGCACAGCCTTCTTGGATGCCAAAAGTGGCCCCTCCTTTCTTCTTTCACCATCGGATAACCTAAGAAGCACCTA
The DNA here is from genome assembly GCF_028583425.1 of Eublepharis macularius. Lineage (NCBI taxonomy): Eukaryota > Metazoa > Chordata > Lepidosauria > Squamata > Eublepharidae > Eublepharis > Eublepharis macularius. Next base: position 94,017,245 of record NC_072799.1, on the reverse strand, counting down.
AGAAGTGCTAGGTTTGTACCTGCTGCATATCACTAAGAAGGTACTGAACATCCACGGTCTAAGTGATGCAAACCTAACATTACTATTACCTTTCATCCCAAATGTCCAGTATTGATGATCACTGGAGTGCAAAGTAAGGTCAAGTTTAATTCAGAATTCTATCAAATAGCCTTCCGTGCAATGGTTATAATATGAGAAAATGAAGCCATGTATTCTGAGAAATCTACAGGTGAGAGGCAATGCAATTTCTCAGTGACAGTGAAGATACGGAATAAAACATCCAATACAGACAATATCTGTATTTGGGAAAAATAATGACCCTTTCCGTACTCCCGCCTTACTACTGATCTTTTCAGAAGTGAAAGCTCATTTATTTGGCCTGTTTTTGTTTGATGCCTAATACACTTCCATCCCTGCCAAATTTCTTTCCAACATTAACTGTCCACACAGTTCCACCCCCCCCCGTTCTGATTGGAAGAAAGAGCCTCTGAACATGCTTACCTCACTGCACATGTCATTTTGGACAACCGTTAAACCACTAACAGTGAAATCCTAAGCAGAATTACTCCAGTCTAAGCCCACTTATTTCAAAGGGTTTAGACTGGAGTAATTCTGCTTAGGATTTTACTGTAAAGCAACCAATCGCTAGCATCCTGCCTGAGAATTTCCCCTCCTCTCTCCCCTCCCACAACTGTAGCATATACAAGTTCTGAGTAAAACCATCTTGTTTTGAGAGATTAAGGCAGTATCTTCCTGACCACTAAAGCTAGAATCCATTTTGAAGTCTTGTGGGATCTCTTCACGACTTCATCAGATTATTAGGCAATGAGATGGGGGGCACATTTTGCATCTTTTGCTCTGTGTGATCCTGATTGCTGTGATTGTAAGCAAAGTGATGTATGTAGCAGAGATGACTTGGGTTTCAAGTTATCCAGAAACCTTCAGATTACTTATATATGGCAGGGTCTCCAATTCCAGGTCGGGCAATTCCTGGAGATTGGCAGGGAGACTTGGAGAGGGCGGGGTTTGAGGAGATGAGGGACCTTGGCAGGATATAATGCTATAGAGGACACCTTCCAAAGCAGCCATTATCCCCAGGGGAACTGACCTCTGGAGATCTCTGGCCTTAGAAGTTGTAATTCTGGGAGAGATCTCTAGGCTTCACCCGAGTTTGGCAATCCTAGCGTATTGACAGAATGTAGGTGCTGATTGGAGAGATGCTCCTCAGGATGTCCAAAACAAGGCAAGAGAACTGCAGTGAACGACAGACTGGCCACCCCCAAGGAGAAGGAGGGCAAGGGAAAGGACAGGAAGAGGGAAGTGGGGGAAAGAAGACAAACAGACCAATCATCACATGGGGCCGGGTCTAGGGTAGGTGGAGGAAAGACAAATGAATGTAAACATCTGCATCATGTTCTTGGACTGAGGAAAAAGTCATGAGAAACCAGCATCCATTAAACTGGGGCAAGCCCCAGCATAGTGTTGAGATCACCACAGAAGGTGTCAAACGCTGTGCATAAATCAGAAAAACATCCGACACAGTATAGGGCCAAATGGGGAGCAAAATAGCCCATGTGTCAAAGGTCTCTGTATATGATTCCTCCACATTTCGGAAGCATTTTTCAAAATGTCCTTGCGCTAAGGAGCTTTCTTGGCAATTTATGACCTCTGATAGCTACTCATTGCATTTCAGTAACCTCCATGACAGACAGTTTAGATAATTCTTCATCTGAAATTTCTGCCAGTTTTTGCTGCAATCAATTTTGGTGATATGGCTACAAGGAACAGATTTCTCCAGAACACAAGAAAGATATGGAATAACTACTTATTAAACAAGAAAGAAAAGCCAAACATTGTACACTAAAAAATTCTCCAGCAGAAATGTTTATACACAGAATCTTACTGGCTGTAACAATCTATTTCGGAAACTGATTTCAACTATCTGAACCCATTAGAAAACTCCAATATATTCTGGCCCATTCACAAAGCTTATTGTCTTTACTAAGGGATTAGTCCTCCCTGAAACAAGACATTCTATTTGTAAAAAAGAAACTTTTGGAAAATTTCTACTCCTAAGACTGCTGGCATGCTGTTTCCATTGGCTGCACTACTCCAACACCATGTTTTCACTAAAGGACTAATTTCAAGTTTGGTCCCTTGATTAAAAAAACCTGCCCAAGTTACCATGGCTTCCCACAATCTGGATGAGAGAAAATTACTTCACCAAATGAGCCTGATCAGCTCAGATGACTGATATGTACACATGAAAACAAATCCAACAGCCTCATCACTCAAGAAGAGAAACAAATCACTGGGGAAGAGCTGTTTTCTTTTTATTTTCCAAAGAAGCATTCTGAAAAGCTTTAAGTGAATTAACATGTATATTTTGTATTTAATAGGAAATTAAGCTCTTTCATATTGAATGACTAAGCAAATAGCAACTACAAAATTAATATAAAATATCGTAATAATGTGCAATGATAATGCTGAAATCGAAACCTAGCACAGTCATTCACTCAAGTTGCACAATACACAGTAACCCCATATATATAATATAGAATGGATGTTCTCACATGTTTTCCTATATGTAGTAATATTAGTAATATTACCCTGACCTGGATAGCCCAGAACAGCCTAATCTTCAAAGCTAAGCTAGGTTGGCCTTGGTTAGTAATTGCATGGGAGACCTTCAACGAAGAGCAGGGTTGCAGAGGTAGGCAATGGCAAACCACCAACAGTCTCTTGCCATGAAACCCCACCAGGGGTCGGCATAAATCAGCTATGACTTTTGGGCAGGATTTCATTTCATTAATAATATTAAGTAATATTATTATAGTTATAGTAGTAGCTCAATGCTGACATTTACATAAACATTCATACAATTTGTTAGTTTTCACAGACGTAAACATGTATTTCTCTGTTGCACTATTACTCCCATAAACTGCCTCATTTGATATTTATTATTTGGCTTGCGAATTCCACTTCCAACAGATCCTAAAACAACAACATTCAACATTTTCAGCAGTTTCTTGCTTTATACATCTCCATCAAAATAGCGTTATATGTGTATCTCTTCTAAAGCACAGATTTCCAAGATCGAAAAACTAAAAACTCTGTTCCATATGATTTCCTTTACCTCCTTACAGTACTGACAAGCATCCAATTCTCTATACAGGGAAAGTACCATAATAGAAACATATGCTTACTGTAAAAGCACAAGTCTTTATCCCAAAATGTTTGTTAGCACTCAGAGGTGGAAAGCTTAGGCTGAACCTGTAAGGCTTGTATGTGAATACAAATATGGGGGAACATAAGAGTACTAATGTCGGCGAACTTCGGATAGGTGACGGGGGCTAACTCTGCTTAGGATGGCGCTCTAAATTTCTTACTGACAACTCTGCCCGGTGTGAAGCAACCCAAGGATTAGAAAAGGAAATATCCTTAAAGTAAAACTTCACAGGGGCAGAAAGCGCAGTCCGCCCTAGGTTTTGTATCCAACTTTTTGGTGAGTGTGATCCGAGTTGCTGGATGACCCATCAGGGATCTGCATGAGGCACCTGCCTGAGGCGGGTTAGACGCGATGCTGACAACCATCCTATTGGGCACGTTCACAGCGCAATCCTGGGGCGGTCTATCGGCAAACGCAGGCGACCCGCAGAGAAGAGCCCGGCAGCCCCTGCAAGGCTAACACCAGCGCCGAGGGGGCTTCAGAGCCAGAGCCCAGCAGCGCCTACGAGGCGGCCAGGACGGGCTGCCGGGACCCGGGGAGAGGCGGGGGTCCCGAGGGCGGCCCGGGAGGGGCGCCGACCCCCAGCCGGCCTGGCTTCTCCGCGGGCAGGGCTGCCGGGGTGCGGGTTGCGCGCGTGTGTGCGGGGCGGGCCCAGCCGGGGCGCTGCGGCTCCAGCAGGTTCACAGACAGGAAGCCCGGGCCGACGGGGGCGGCTTCCGAGGCCGGGCCGGGCCGGGCGCCCCCGAGCAGAATTCTCCCCGTCCCGTCCCCGCCCGCGGCGCCGCCACTCACCCTCGGCCCGCGAGCGGAGCTCCGCCACGGTCTTCTGCACCGGCGACATGGCGCCTCGCCTGCCTCCGCCGCCCCTCAGCGCCGCCGGCCCGGCTCCGTCACAACGGCGCGGGCGGGGCAGCCGCCGGCCTCGGTCCCGCCCCCGCCACCACGCCCCGCCCCGCGCCGCCGCCGCCGCCGCCGCTCGGGCAGCCTGACGGGGGCGCGCCTGGGCCGCGCTCGCCCCTTGGAGCGCACCAACGGCGCCCCCCACCCCCCCGGCCCGCCCAGCGCAGCCCTTGAGTCTCCTCAGGCGCTCGGCCCCGCCCCCTCCCCCTCCCAGGCGCAAACACCGCCCTCGCGCGCGCGCGCCCCCCCCCCCCCTTAGCGTGGGGGAGACTGAGGTGGGAGCCCCCTCGGCGGGCGGCAGGGCAGGGCAGGCCGGTCTCTCGCTGGGGCGATGCGCGGAGGCTCCGGCTGGGCTCCGGCTGCCTGCTGCGGACGCGGGGGGAGCCGCGCCTCGTTCTTGAGAGGGGCCCGGCGGGGGGGGGGGTCGGGGTTGGGCAGGCAGCGCCCCGTGCCAGGCGAGCGGAGGCAGCTGCCAGCCAGTTCACGCGTGAGGGGAAAGCGGCCACCTCTGCTTGAAAGACAGGGCCACTGCGCCGCGGGTCTCAGCCACAGGTTCAGCTCTGCGCGATGAATGCAACGTGAGAATGATTCGATGCGCAAGTAGAGAAAAAGCAAGCGACGCCGCGCAGATCGCTGCCCTGGACCCCTGGAAGGCCTTTGGACGGCCCCCCGCTGCAAGCGTTTCCCGAGGGCTCAGCGTGTTTGCATATACGGCTCTCAAGGAATAGAGGATCAACCGCACTGCCCCCCCCCCCCCGTCAAATCTCTGGCAGTAATTTTTAGATCACTTAAAGCAATACTCAGAAGTCCAGAAAATTTCCATATTGCTCTCTGATACAGATGCGGAAGTGTCTTACAAAGTTTCTCTATTCACAGGTGCAGCAAGAAAGATAAGAGCACCTGTAGAAACTAGCAGGGAATCTGGATAGATATTTCTTTATCTTATGGTCGTACGGCATTATTTGCTGTAGTTTTATTGATATTTTGTAGTCCTTGGAGTTTATGGAGTCAGTATCAACTGTATATTTTATTGGTTAATTGTAAATTTGCTACAGCCAATGGCTAATTGAAATAAACGTACTGCTTTATACTTATGTGCGAGCATCTGCTTGAAAGACAGAGCCAATGCACAAATAAAGAAAGAGCGAGAGTACACTATGCAGATTGCACATTGTAACCTTTGAACAGAGCGCACTGCAATCAGTGCATAGGGTAGAGATGATGGCCGTTGTTACCATTTTGGAGCTGCAACCTTGAGTGACAGGAAAGAGGGCAGTCTGCAACCTTCCCAATGCAGATGATCACCATTTTGTCTTAATAGACAGAATACATGCTCACCCTCCATTCCTTGTGTGGGATCAGGTTGAGAGCATTGTTCGGTTAAAGGACAAGTTAAGAAACAGGTATATATTCGTGCAAAAAAAAATCTGCTGTTGCATCTCAAAAGCTAGTTATACACATTTAATATCTGAAAAAAGCTTTTTTTAAAGGCTAGGTGTTTTGTTAGAAGGTATGATTGTGTGACCCGTTGCATCCATCCAGGTTTTTCCAAATGATGCCGTCTTTCTCCAGACCACACTGTCCACATGGTTAGCTGTCCTGCAAAGGGAGGGGGGAGTTTTCTGTGTTTCAGTATTAGGAGAATTATGGTAGCAGATAAAGATGGTGGTTGTTAGGAACCAACAATATCACGGTACATCCAGAAAGCGAGTAAGCAAATGGAAGTTGATCTGGGGTTAATCATGAAATCAAAAAAGGGCCTAGGATCACAGACGCTTTGCGTACTGAAGGTTCTTTAAACAAGGTAGGCTAACTTATTATTTTCTAGATTCTCTTCTCGGTCTTCAAAGCTGTCACCAGACTGCAGCACTTTGTACCACTGGTGCATTTCTCTGGAGAAGATCCTGGAAAACAGAATGGGGAGAACCATGACTCTTGGATGGAAAACAAAGAAAGCGAACAAGTGCAGGGCTGCCCTTACTCGCAATGGACACTTTACAATACCTGCTTCCACGCTCATGCCTGCTATCATATAGCTTGTACTCTATATTTGCAATATGAATTTCATGTAATGCTTATTAGATCATTTTTAATGTTTGTCACTTGCTAAATGAAAAAACCCTATTCTCTGAAACATGCTACCTTCATTGGATCACTGCAATGACGTATATGTTGCTGTGCACAGCATACAATGCCCCAGATCCTTAGAAAGGTACATTGCACGTATCATCAATTTTAAAATCCCCCTTTTCCAGCCTCAACTCCCTCAAGAAATGCCCAGGTCTGGAATGTGGCGGAACTGTCACCTGCAACACATCTAGCCAGTACTCAGAACAGGAAGTGACAGTGTGCGTTGTTGACAGATGTTGCTGAGTGTATGCTGATACATTGCTCATCAGAGCAGTGGGAGGCAAACTGGAGGCACAAGATGTTGGATGAGGAGCAAAGATGGTGCTCGCAGCTGCCAGAGAAGGAAGAGTGATGTCCCAATGAGCTGCTTCAGGACTGCAAATTTTTCCAGGATGCCATGCACCAGAACATGGAAGTTATGCTCTCTGCTGTCCAATCATTTATCAACCTGACAGAACTAATGGTCGAGTACCAGCAAGAACCACTGTCTCAGCCACAAACTGCTGCAACCCTTCCAACCAGTCCAGGAAGATTTCCAGTGAACCCAGGAGAAACATTCCTGTGCTGGTAGGAAGAAACATCAATTACCACCATCACTATTTAAAATGTTGGTTTGTGCATTTTCAGGTTGTTCTTCTCTACTCTTTCTTGAGACAATTTAGGATGCTTTTCAAAGGTTGTTAAAAAAGGAATCTCCAAATTTTTATTAAAGAGTCAATGGTTTAGCAAACAACTAAAAAAAAAATAGAACTTAAACTGTATAAATTGGATAATACATTTACACATGTCCCCTCCATTGATGTGGAGGGTTCTGCTGTTGAAGAAACCCCCATTACATTGTCCAAGTACCTTCTCATGCTTCAAGCAAATGGCTACTCCAGAAATGAAATCAGAAGAGCGATTAAACCAAGGATAAATCAAACAACTAAGGAAAAACAGTCTCCCACAAGAAAAGTGTTTTTGCCATATATCAAAGGAATCACTGATCAGATGGGAAAGCTTATGAAAAAGCACAACCTACAAACAGTATTCAGACCCACCAGAAAAATACAACAGAAGCTACGATCAGCAAAAGACAGTAGAGACCCCCTCACCTCTGCAGGAGTATACCGCATACCCTGAAGCTGTGGACAAGTTTACATCGGGACCACACAGCATAGCATCCAGACAAGAATAAAAACATAAAAGACACTGCAGACTTGGCCATCCGGAAAAATCAGCAGTGGCTGAACATAGCCTAACTCAAACAGGACACAGTATCTTATTCCAGGACACTAAAATACTGGACAACACTTCCAACTACTTAGTCAGATTGCACAGGGAAGCCATTGAAATTCATAAGCATAAGTACAACTTCAACAGGAAAGAAGAGACTAAGAATGAATAGAGCATGGTTTCCAGTCCTGAAAAACACCAGGCTAACAAAATACTCTACATCTTACAATAGCCCTGCAGATAAGATTAGCATATCAGCCACCAATCCATATGCAAAAGAACCTCTTCAGGATACAGTGAAGCATTAGCATTCCATTCGCATTCCACACCCTGGGAAACTCTTACAGGATGATGCAACTTAAACTCACCTTCCTGAGTAGATATAAATTACCTGGTAATATCTTCTCCACACTGTGACACTGAGAGATCTCTGTCTTTCGGTGCTACACCTCTGAAGATGCCAGTCACAGCTGCTGGTGAAACGTCAGGAACTACAATGCCAAGACCATGGCGATACAGCCCGGAAAATCTACAACAACCACACCTCCTCATAATTTTGTTCTTCCAATGTAATGACCTTTTTATTTTTTTGCAGAGGGCCTCCAGCATATTCACACTTGTGTTGGTTTTGCGCACTGTTAATAGGAAAGAAGTATTTTAGAGGGGCGTGAATCGCAGTGGATTTATTTAATTCACTGCATCATGCGTGTTAAAAAGAAGAAATACTCACAGGTATTGAGGCAGCTTCTACTGATGGCCTGGACAGTAGTCAAAAGAACCTCTAAGTTGATGCAGGAGATTGGAGCTGCACCCGCACTTGGCCCTTGAGAACTGTTACCCTTTTCCACTGCTCCTGAAAAAGTCCCAGGGAATGAACCTGCAAAAGTTTTGACATGTGATTAGCTCCCTTACTATTTCTCAGTGAATGCCATGTTAAAAGCCCACCTTGAATGCCATGTTAAAAGCCCACTTTTTAAAAAAGCCCTGGCAGGTCACCTTGAAGATCCTCAGCAAAGTATTTGTTTATTTCCTGTTCCATTCTAGTTATGAACCATACTTATCAACAAGTGACATTCCTGAACGAGACCATTCTTACGTTTTTGTAGCACACTGCCAGATAATAAGTTAACATTTCAATCCTAAGGAGAGTTACAACCTTCTAAGCCCACTGACTTCAATGGGTTTGGAAGGCTGTAAGTCTTCTTAGGATTGATCTCTTAAAGGGGTAAAAGACAAAATTAAAGATGTGGTATTCTGATGGATGAACATCAGCACTGAAGCATTCTGCAACTACAATCGGGAAAATATTTCTACACATAGGTCCCAATTGAGCAAAGATTAACCCCAACTGGGCAAGTTATTTAGAAAGGAAAAAGAAAGGGAGAACACCTCTGAAAAAACAAAGGTGAGAGGTACGCAGTACTAGAGGTAATGAAGAAAAAAAGTCCAGAAATTAAAACAATTCTGAAGAAGATACCGAAATGAGAATTAGCCAGGGGACTGTCAGTTGTTTTGTTCAGTCTACAGCAAAGATGCTTTGTTCAGTGCTCTGCATATTGTATGATGCCAACGTCATATGCAATGTCTGAGTCTCTCCCTGTGATCAATATTATCCATTTGTGTGCGTGTGTGTTATGTGCTGTCAAGTCGTCTCCAACCTACGCCGACTCATGTAAATTACCCATTTACATACAAGTAATTTGGACCCAGGTAGCTGACGACTTCAGGTCTTGGTCCCTAACTGTCTCGGCTTTTCATAATGAGCCAGAGGGAGTGGTCAACCCCCCCCCAAAGATCTGTGCACACAAGAGCAGATGATTTTTTTACTACCCCCCTCCTGCGCACCCCTCCCCCATACGCTGTTCCCCCCGCCCAACAGGATTTTGGGGGACATTTTGTGCTGCAGTGAAAAGGTGGAGTCAGATAAGTCTAGCTTTTGTGAAAGGAAGTCTTTCTATGCAAGGAAATTTTAGATGATATCTGGACATCTGTGGTCTGGTTGCTTTTTTGTTTTAAGGGAAAGGAAGCTCACAAATGGGCAAGGTTGCAACTGAGAGCGAGGCTGAGGTGGAATAGAGATCCAGTGCCTGAAGAGGTGGTGCAAGCCAGGAGAACTTCAGCAAGCTGCAACATGGTTTGCGCCATTCCAACAGTACCTCAGCAGGAGCAGGACACTTTCCTGCCCACCCACCGCTCGATTTGGGCAGCCAGTGGGCCAGTCACAACTTTAGGGGGGTTGGGCAGTTTTGAAGCATTGGACCAGATCCTTAAGGAGTGAGCAGAGCATATCAGGCAGCTCACCCCTGCAATCAAAAGGGAGGCAAGGGCCGTCTAGCAGTTGCTGGCGGTGGATGGCAGCCAGCATCAGGGCTGAGGTACAACGCATCAAACAGTAATGGGCCTTTTGATGCCTAGGGATCCACTGCTCATATGCCTTGCCGATGCTCTAATAGCTGTAATCAATAAAGTTGTGGCCATCCCAACCAAATGGAAGTGTCTAAGTATCATTCTACAGAACCCAGCTGAGACATGACACATAGGTTGCAAAGGAAAATTCAAATCTTGATGGCTCAGAAATCAGAAACAAATATAAGGCGGTGGGGGGAATCAAATTTAAATTTACTTTTACAATCAAAGGATTATACCCAACAAATTTTTTCACATATGAAAGGAGGAGGGGGTTCCTTTTGATTGCCAAAAAAGCTTTGTGGGGGATTATGGAACCTGCATGGACAAAAGCCTTGTGGGATGGGGCTTGTAATGAAAATGGGGTTTGGCCAAGACCAAGGAGGAAAACTGGCTGGATGGAACGCAAATAATTTTTAGGACAACTGGTGTTGGACCTGCTTTATTATTTCTCCGCCCTACCTCCTCGCTCTTTTCATCTGAGAGCTACGCCCCTCCAAGAACACTACTATTTTAGGGATCCAAAAGAAGGCTTTCTTCGATGCTTTGTTTCATCCACACTTTTTCAATCTCACAGCTTTTTTTTTAAAAAAAAAGCTTTTCAGATCCAGATTGTCATAGCTTGCCAATTCTGCATCAGTGTGAAAACAAATTTTCCCACTCATGTAGGCTGATAAAAGAAAGAGGATCAGGCTAAATTCTCTCCTGACAGAGAAGCAGGAGAAACATTTCAGTCCCTGACTTATTTTGACACTCGCAATTGACAATTTGCACAATGGCAAAGAAAGGCAGATGCAGAATGTCAGATGTGTAAAAGAAAACATTTCTAATTAGCAGGGCTTTTTTTCAGCTGGAACGCGGTGGAACGGAGTTCCGGCACCTCTGGAAAATGGCCACATGGCTGGTGGCCCCGCCCCCGATCTCCAGACAGAGGGGAGTTTAGATTGCCCTCCGCATTGCTGGAGCGGCGTGGAGGGCAATCTAAACTCCCCTCTGTCTGGAGATCAGGGGACGGAGCCACCAGCCATGTGACCATTTTCTCCGAGGGCGATTTAAACTTTTAAAAACTACCCCCTTATTCCAGCTGCCCCAAAGTGACGTCATTGTGCAGTCCTGAATTCCACTACTGAGTTCCACCACCTCTTTTCCCAGAGAAAAAAGCCCTGCTAATTAGGGTATGGGAGGAAATAATATTTTAAAACCTGATGCAGAATCTTTCTACCGCAAGATTTTATGGTGCCATTGTGCATAGCCTCCATATTGGAGATTGGGTAAAACAGGATAAATAAACCCAATAAAGCAGTGATTGTTTCAAACAACCTGAAAACATTAGGATCTAATGCTTTGATCGTCACAGACCAATATGGTAAGGGTGCATTTTTTTCAAAACAGGAGGAAAAATATATTTTTGTGCACTTTGTAATTGAAAATGCTGAGCTGCTGACTTACATTCTTGTATTTCTTTTAATTGGTAAAGGGAAAGCCTTTTTAATACAAGTAATTTTTTTCACATGATCAGTTAAGCAACTGATCTGACCTGCAGTACAAGAGGAAAAAGTTATATTGAATGTGTTTTTTGGAGGCTCAGGGCTTAGTTATTACGAAAGATCTCTGATCCATGCGACGTGAAATGGAGGTTTAGAAATACAACTGAATTTCAGCCAGGCTGTGGGCCAGAAAAGCTACGAGCAGTCTGTCACCAGGAGAGAATTGGTTCTTCTCTGCATCGTTTGCTCTGCAGTATGCTGTACTGTGTGTCTAGACAGTCCACAGAGCTTAGCATTATTTCTCTTAAGCCCTTACAAGAAACAGATACACGGGTGACTGTAGATAGAATGTCAATAGTCATTTAAATGCATCCTTCTGTATTGGCATATCTATATCAAAGACAACGAGATATGCATCTATTTTCAGAAATTAGTAGGATCAATCTGGGATATTTACATTTACCAGATTTCAGACTTTCACTGCAACATGTGTGTGTGTAATATATATGACTAGCAACAGAGCCTGTTGTAAAAATAAATACAAGAGGCTCTAGCAATGAGGTCAAGGCCCCACTGCTGCCACGGAGCTGGAAGGAAGGCCGTGGGGGGGGGCTCCCCCATGCTGCACCTCAGTCCCCCCGGCTCTGTGGCCCGCAGCCGCCATGGAGGTGGCAGGAAGGCCGCACAGGGGGGCTCCCCATTCTGTGCCTCCCCGCTGGCTCCCCAGGCAGCCCTCTGAGGCGCCACAGAGTTGGCATGGAAGCACAGTGGGCCCATGCAGCAACTCAGTCCCTGTTGGTTCTGTGGTCCCGCAGCTGACACAGAGGTAGTGGGAAGGACACGTGGGGGAGGGACTTCCATGCTGTGCCTCCCTGCCAGCTCCATAGGCAGGCCTCTTAGGGGATGTGGAGGCGGCGAGGAAGCGTAGCACAGCTTTGCTGCTGCCGCAAGAGGCAGTGGGAAAGCTGCATGTGGGGGGGGGGCTCCACCACGCTGCACCTCCCCACCAGCTCCGTAGCCCCTCAAAGGCCTGCCACCGACTACTCTCCTTTTATCCTGGTGCAGGCGCACCACAGGGTCCTCAGTGCGCCTGCACCAGGATAAGAGGTGAGTCGTCAGGAATACAGCTCACCTTTTATGTTTAAGGATGCTTTCTGTTAGGAAGAAACATTGGTTCAGAAACAACAGGTCAGCAAACAACAGGTCAGTATTAAGTAGTGGCATGGATGGGGCACAGACATGACACAAGGGGACTAACATCAAACCAGAGAATCCTGTCAAAACAGAGAATTCCACCCAAACCGTACTAAAGCAGGGGACACTGTTGCAACTCAGCCCAACTGAACCAGTGTCACTCACAGATGGTTTACACTTGGTTTATTCTTAGTTACCCTGTTTCTGAGTTTTTGGACACCACAAAAACAGATCTTTCACATTTGAATGTTGACATTCAACAGATATCTGACACCCCGGATTACTGACCAAATTCAAAATATATCACATTTTGTATTACAGACTTCCTCCAAGGATAAGCATGCAGGCATTTTTGGATGATGTGCATGGTTCTCATTTCATCGATTTTATCCTTACAACAACCCTGTGGGTAGATTAGAGAGAGAATTAATGGCAGAGTTCCATGACAGAGTGGGGATTCTGGTCCAGGATTCAGGAAAAACCCAGATTTTTGCTGATCTGGCTAAATGTGGCTTTCCTGAATCAAATCAGATCCTGGATAAACTAGGGTTTATCCAGGTAAATCTGGGAAAGTTGCTCCAGCCTCAGGCTGGTTCCTTCTTGGGCTTTTCCTGCATATTTTTTCAAGATGGGAAAGGGAGGGGGGAGAGGGGAGCAAGACAGAGGTAGAAGAGAGGGGGAGTGAGGCAGGGAAAGGGGAGTGAGTGGCCAATCTGTGCAGGATCTCTCCTGTCTCCCTGGCATCTGTGAGCGACACTGGTTCAGTTGGGCTGAGTTGCAACAGTGTCCCCTGCTTTAGTACGGTTTGGGTGGAATTCTTTGTTTTGACAGGATTCTCCGGTTTGATGTTGGTCCCCTTGTGTCATGTCTGTGCCGCATCCATGCCACTACTTCATGCTGACCTGTAGTTTCTGAACCAATGTTTCATGCTATAACTTGATGTCATATAGCCAATGCCATAACTGTTTCCTTTCACAGGCTTATTGAAGTAGCAGGTGCCTTATCTAACAGACTGTAGAAACTTTCAGTGCTTCTGACCATGGATACTGCTCACTCCCATGCACTGCTATGTCTCAACTTTGATCTCTTGCTTTCTCAGTGTCTTGACTTGATAGTACAAATATGTGAGACGTTCTCAGAATGAGTTCGTGCCAAAAGTCCTGTTTTACTGTTGGGAGGGGGAAGGAGCAAACGTGTGTGTTAAGAGGAAGGATTTTCCCACAGGTTACCATTTCTGTCAATCTGTTCTTACTACTTAGATGCTTACCTTACTTCTGAGTAATTCTATGGACATATCTGTGGAAATGATCTGATTTCTGAATAAAGCCATTTAAGTGCCTGGATTTCTTGCTGCAATGGTACAGGGATCTATCTGCCATAGCCTGTCATCCATAGCCTGACACCTTGATTTACTTTGGTAACACTTTATATAACTGATTACTATAGCAATCCTCTCTACTTGTCTCTAACTTTATCAATGTTTCCAAATCTACAAACTATTTTAGCAATTAAATATTTGATTATATATTCATACCTTTCTCCCCTTGTTAGGCTATAAGCTCTTATAAGCTATATGCAATAAGTCGGTATGTGATCTTATTCTACTTTATAAAACTGCAACATCTTATTTATTTTATTCTTTATAAGCAAAATAATCCCCCCATTTCTCTTCAAATTCACTTATTGGTCTTCTATTTATATAACTTGTCAGTTTTGCCATCACTGCATATTCTGCCATCTTGTCTTTCCAAATTTCCTCGGTTGGACATTCATCTTCTTTCCATTTCCTTGCAAATGTCACTCTTGCTGCCGTCAACAAATATCTGAATAATTCATGTAATGTTTTATCCATATTTTCTGGTATTATTCCCAGCAGCATTGTCTGGGGTTTTAAGGCAAAATCTAGTTTTAAGATTTTTTGCATCTCAGCATGACTGTCTTTCTATTTTTTTTTACTTTTTTGGCATGTCCACCACATATGATAAAAAGAGCCATCCGCTTCTTTACATTTCCAACATGACCCCATATATTTCTTGTCCATTTTCTCAATATCCTTTGGCGTGATATACCATCTGAAAAACATCTTGTACCAGTTTTCCCTTAGTGTTTGACTTGCTGTGAACTTTATACCCTTTGTCCAAAGATTCTCCCACTGTTGAAATGTTATTTCTTCTCCAAAATTTTGCATCCATTTTACCATGCAGATTTTAACTTGTTCTGTTTCTGTATCATATCGGAGTAAAAGTTTGTAAATGTGACCCAGAATGTGCTCCTTCTTCTGTGTCATTATTTTCTTGAACTCTGTAAGATCTCTTAATTGTCCTCTGTAAACTTTAGGAGCTTCTTTTAATCTAGAGACAGCCTGAAAGTATATCAGCCATTGTATTTTTATTCCTTCATCTTGGATTTCTTGCCATGATTTTATCTTCCCTTGAGAGTTTATCGTATCTATATATGTTATTAAGTCATTGTCTTTTCTCTGTTGGAAGTACTTTGAAGGGTTAAAGCCAGAAGGAAAGCCAGAAGGAGTTCAGACAGAGTTCAGTCCCTCCCTGCCTCTGGTTGCCAAGGGGGTTGATTGCAGGTGCCAGATTGTCTGGCTTGACCAAGGAAGGCAATGAAGGAGGCTTGCAACGACCACCTGTTCGGTTAGGATGAGGCCTCATGAACAGCTTGTTCGAGAACAGCAGATTAGGCTGTTTGTGGGTTTTTTCTGTTCATAATGCTGTTCGTGCCCATGTCTATTCATGACCTTGTATAATACTCACTCCCATGTATTGCTATATCTTGCTTTCTCAGTGACTCAACTTGATAGTACAAAGATGTGAGAGCCAAGCTACAAGTGACGCCTGACACAGGTTGGACACTTGTCAGCTTCCCTCAAGTTTTGATTGGAAATGTAGGCGTCCTGGTCTTGCAGCTGTAATGGAGAGACAAGCTGTAAAACCAGGACGCCTACATGTGTGTGTTAAGAGGACTTGAAATTTAGCACCAAATAGGTACCCTTGGAAGTTCTTAGTGATAAAGCTAGAAACTGTATATGAGTATCTAGTCTCACTATTGGTGAGAGCCCTGCTTGCGAAAGCCACTCCTCCCAGCATGCAAATTAAGTAGTTGCTTTGCTCCACCAACAGCCTACATTCCCAAAGCTCTACATATTATTCATTCATTATTCATTACACTTTTAGATTTGATTATATGCTGCTCACACTGGAATGCTTTACAGTGACTGCTCAGAACCTCAGTGAATGAATTCTTATCGTCCTTTGGAAGGGATCAATGGATCCCACTAGCTATTTTCTGTGGGCTTGCCAACTCCTGGCTGGGAGATTCCTGGAGATTTGGGGTGAAACTTGGGGAAGGTGGAGCTTGGGGGCAGCAGGGAGCTCACAGGGATGTGATGCCATACCTTGGGCTTCCCATTTTTCCCAAGGGAAATGATCTCTATCATCCAGAGATCAGTTGTAATTCTGGGAATTCTCCAGGTCCCACCTGCAGGTTGGCAACCCTACTTGTCTGCCATTCAGTATCAGCACGTCTCCAGTTTTTGGAGTCTAAGACAGACAACAAAAACAGAAGGTTTTCTGAGTCGCTGGTGGGCTGTCATAGCTGACCTGCAGGCGGTCAGCTTGGTGAGTCACAAGTTGTACAGACCTCACCTAAAGTTCTGTCTCACTCCGAGGGTGCAACTGGACAGTGTGGCATTTTTTCCTAATGTTCAGATCCCACAGTGAAGCTGATGGCTACTAGCTTTTCCTTACCCTCATCCTCTCAAAATCTCTCACTACTGTTTTTAGGGATTTGGAGTTCGGCAGCAGATTGAAAAGAAAAGATCGCTCTATAAATTCAAGGACTTTAAATGTGTGTGTTAAGAGGATTTTTCCACATATCACTATTCCTGTCAATCTTGCTCTTACTGCTCAGATGCTTATCTTGCTTCTGAGTAATCCTATGGACATATCTGTGGAAATGATTTGATTTCTGAATAAAGCCATTCAACCAAGAGCCTGGATTTCTTGTTGCAATGGTACAGGGATCTATCTGCCATAGCCTGTCATCCACAGCCTGACATTCCACAGCATGAAGTGAAGTTTTTGTATATATGTGGCTGTACAAGTTTCATGCCACAAAGCTTTCAGAAGGCATGGCAGAAATACCCCGTCACCAAGAAGTATGCTACACTACTGGATGGAATGTTATGGCTATTGTTGTTATTCTTTTGTGTAAAAAAGCAGCTGCTATTATTTCAGAAGGAATTTATCAACAGTTCCCTGTTTGTTTTTTACCACAGACAAATTAAAAGTTCTGCCAGTTTTGCTTCAGTAGAATTGTGGAATTCTTTTTTTGGAAAGAGAGAAGACTGGTCCTCTGTTTCTCAGTAACTTTTTTGTCCTGGGAGTTCTGCGACTCTTCAGAATTCAAATGCTATCCTGTTCGGCATACACAGGCTTTGGGAAGATGATTTGCAGAATCAGGGTTCACTACTGCATTTTACATTGTTTTTTTAACGGAATAAAAATAATTTAACTGTATTTTCTGTAGAGGTCAGCATCATAACCTCCGTGTATCCCATGGTCTTGTACTCTCTAGATATGAATATGCACAGTGAAAGACACATTGTTTATTCAGTGCCTAATATTCCAGATGACATTAATAGTCATGGGTCTTCTAGATTTACATTTCAAGTCTCTTTGTTTTTATCGCTTAGGTCACAAGGGCAAACATTTCTAGTGTGATTCCTTAGTTGCTGTAAATCAATATAATGGGAGTTGGTTGACATTCATGGATAGGGTTGCCAACTCCAGTTTGGGAAATTACTGCTGCTTGGGGGTGGAGCCAGGGGAGGATGGGGTTTGTGGAGGGGAGGGACCTCCGTGGGGTGTAATGCCATAATGTCAGTTCCTGCCAGGTAGATCCCTCAGTCCCTCCAGTGAACACACATTGGTTCCAATAGAAAAGGCTTTATTCAGGATTTTACAGTTCAGGTCTGAACTCCATCATGGAGTTTGATAGAAGTGACAATTCAAAACAGCAGGTCAATATTATACTTGAGTTTTCCCGCGCTCCAGCAACGGTCACGTTTTGGCGCGCAGGGTTACACTGGTTCTGTGAGAACCCACTGTAGTTATGGCTAAACAGTGAGTACACAATACTAGATTCCCAGCATCTGGGCACAGTAACAAATGCAGGCGCCTGGAGTCTCCAAGGTCATCTCTAGCTCGGAGATGCATAGTTCTGAGATAACAGGGGGGCCCATCCTGGCTGGAGGAATAACAGTTATAATATGAAAAGAACATGGCTCCTGAGAGAATACAGCAGGTTAGACATTCAGTACGCTGTGGCATCAGTGACAGAACAAACAAGCAAACATGGCATGGATGTACACAGACATGACACGTAGAGTCCACTCTCCAAAGCAGCCATTTTCTTTAGGGAAATGATAGTCTGAGATCTCCTGTAATTCCTGGAGATCTCCAACCCCACCTGGGGATTGGCAACTGTAAAATCATGATTGAGACCTTAATTTCATTGTGCCTTTTGTTATGAAGTCCTGTGGAAACTATGCAGAGAGTTTTTCTGTGATAATGGAATAATAGGTTATGGTTACATATGCATGCATCATAGATCCAGAGGAATTAGCTGTGTTAGTCTGTAGTTGCAAAATAGTAACGAGTCCAGTAGCACCTTTAAGACTAACCAACTTTATTGTAGCATAAGCTTTCGAGAGCCACAGCTTTCTTCATCAGAGGCCTTCGTCAGATAGGTTTAGAGATATGTTTTAGAGGCCAGAATTAACACTCTAAAAATTAAAATTCCTAAAGATTGTAGAGGCAAGTTCAGCAACCCCTAAGCAATAAACAGTAGTGTGCTTAGACATCGAGAGTCATTACTTTTACTGCAGTGCTTGGCTGCTGTTCTGCAAATGACAATCTTGTAAAAAGGCTTGTGCAGTATGCATTGCAGATTGTTTTTTTGTCTGGCAGACTCAGCTGTACCTCCTCATTTCTTTAGTAGCAGTGATTTTCCTGCCTGTGGAAATCACTGGGGCTATACTGTGTGCCAGGACTCACTAATGTGAAATTATTCCCTGAGTCATACCCTAATAACATTACCAAGGTTGTAACAGCTACTGTAGAAATAGAGCTGTGGAATATTTTGAAACCTGATATTGGATACCAGTGCGGCACTGTATCTTATTCTAATTCACTAATCAAAAAATATCAACACTGAACTAAAGCTAAACCTTCATTGGAGAGCAGAGAGACTGTGGGAAGCTCAGAAAGAAATTCAGGGAAACCAGGGCTTTCTTTCAGGGGGAACGCGGTGGAATGAAGTTCCGGAACCTCTTGAAAATGGTCACATGGCCAGTGGCCCCGCCCCCTGATCTCCAGACAGAGGGGAGTTGAGATTGCCCTCTGTGCCTCTTGGCGGCACGGAGGGCAATCTAAACTCCCCTCTGTCTGGAGATCGGGGGGGGGGGACTGGCCATGTGACCATTTTCTCCGAGGGCAACCCACTGAGTTCCACCACCTCTTCCCCCCCCAAAAAAGCCCTGAGGGAAACCACATGTAAACTCTGGTAAACTATATTTTTTTCAGCAACATCGCTAACACAGCCATCTTACAAACACTTTGCAAGGGGAAAACCCCAGTGAATGTCTCCAAATAGGATTTCTGAGTAGACTTGCTTGGGATTGCTTTCTAAAGCAGAGTTATGAAGGCCTTTGCTTGGAGGTAAAAGTCACTGATTTGAGTGCTTTTAGTAACCATAGTAGGAACTATAATTATACTCCATAATGATTAGCTAGAATCTAATTGGTGTTAGTGCTTAGAGTGTCAGAATAAGATCTGGGAGACCCAGGTTTGAATCTCTGCTCTGCTATGGAAGCTCACTGGGTGATCTTGGGCCATTCATACACTCCCAGTCTAACCTACCTCGCAGAGTTGTGGTGAAGATAAAATGAAGGGATGGAGTATGATGTTGTAAGTTGCGTAGAGTCCCCATTTGGTAGAAAATCAGGGTATAAATGTGGACAGAGTACCTTTGCAGCAGTTAGAACATCTAACTGATTTAAGATTAACAAAAGCTTTATTCTCAGAAGTAGCAAAACTGGATAGAAAAGTTGATAGATAAGTCTAGCTGCCCAGCTAGTTTGAGAGATAGTGAAATGAATGTGGAGAAAGTACAGAACTAAGATTACCATTCTGGATATAGACAAGGAGAAAGAAAGTACTCTTCCTACAGTCCTGTCTATCTAGAGTTTGCTGTGTCCTTCAGGATCTTCTTATTTTCTTCTTCTTTGTATACTAGACATTGCTATTTTGCAACAATAAATACGAACACAGGAAGCTGCCTTATACTGAGTCAGAGCATTGGCCTGTTGAGGTCAGTATTGTCACTGACTTGCAGTGGCTCTCCTGGGTCTCAGGCTGAGGTCTTCTACATCACCTGCCACCCATGCCTTTTAATTGGAGATGCCGAGGATTGAACGTGGACCTTCTGCATATCAAGTGGATGCTGTCCCACTGAGCCCTGGATGATGCAAGAATGCAGAGTTTTTATGAAATGTGGCAAGACTTTATTACATATACTAATCAGAAAAGTACCCAACACCAACATTTATTTGAAGTTCTGAACCCTTCCTCAGACTGTGGAGATTTGTAGTGTAACCCCCATGAGCTAATTGACTGAGCCCAGTAGGGCGGAGTTAGTATCTGGAGCCAGGCCGCTGAGGAAGGGGCTGGCTGCTGGGAGCTTGATAAAAATTAATGTGCCCTCATCACCTTGAGTAAGGGCTGTAATTCCCCAAGAAGAGGACAGAAGCCTGGGTTCCAATGGCTTCAAATTGGAAGGATTACGACGAAGGACTCTATTATTTGATGAAATCTGAGAAGTTGAACTGTTCACCTTGAGTAGTTTTCCAAGACATTATTGGTTAAAAGTTTCTGTATGGTTGTACTTTTGAGTTTGGGTTAATTGTTAAAAGGTTTGAAAAATTTTTCTTAACTTAGAATTGTGTGAAAGTTTGCTTCCTGAGCCCCATAGAACCCATACAAAGAGAGGTTACAGGAGCATACATTTGGAAATGCTCTAGAAAAAAGGAAAAATGCCATTAAAAATGTCCTCTCTATATAGTACACGATAAAGTTGTACTATAGGTTGATTCAACATTGCCTGTTTTCTCTTTCTTTCTTTCTTTCTTTCTTTCTTTCTTTCTTTCTTTCTTTCTTTCTTTCTTTCTTTCTTTCTTTCTTTCTTTCTTTCTTTCTTTCTTTCTTTCTTTCTTTCTTTCTTTCTTTCTTTTTCATTTTATTTTTCCTCTTCTTATCTTCTTTACTATGAAACACATACATTTTTCTTTTTCTGTTCTCTTATGTAACCTGAATGTCATGTCTGTGGCCTAGATGGTGGTTTTTATGTTTCGTTTGAAAATCAATATTTTTTTTAAAAAAAGAACGTGGGACCTTCTGCATATCAAGCAGATGCTGTACCATTGAGCCCCTATCGAAACAAATAAACAGATTAAAATGGGAAATTGCAATACTAATAGAGAGAGCTGTGATAATGGGAAAATATTTGATTAAAATATATTATATGGTTGGATTCCTAGAGGAATCAAGTGGGCAATTGTCTAGGGTTGCATGCAGCTTACCATGTCACAAGTTGTGAGGGCCCAGTTGAAACAGATGCATGCTACTTTTTCAGTATGTGAAAGGAGAATAATATAATAACATAATAATAACATTCGATTTATATACCGCCCTTCAGGACAACTTAATGCCCACTCAGAGTGGTTTACAAAGTATGTCATTATTATCCCCACAACACCCTGTGAGGTGGGTGGGGCTGAGAGAGCTCCAGAGAGCTGTGACTGGCCCAAGGTCACCCAGCTGGCTTCAAGTGGAGGAGTGGGGAATCAAACCTGGCTCTCCTGATTAGAGTCCTGCGCTCTTAACCACTACACCAAACTGGCTCTCAGGAGAAGTATAGCAGCTGCAGGTATTATTTTCTCATTTCTGAAGCACATTTAAGTTACAAATGATCAAAAATGTGTTTTTTAAAATTTAATCTGCTATTGCAAATACAAGAATGCTTTATATCTGTTTTATTAGCGTTTTGTCAAATGCATCCAGAGATAGGTTTTTTCATCCACTCTGGCTTCTCCTTTCCTCCTAAAACACAGAAATTTCCGTTTCTGTAAATGGGAACAGCTTAATAAAACCTTACAGATATAAGGAGGATTATGTGCTATATTTTATATTTGTTATAGAGCCACTAGCAGTATCATGGAGACAACAATCTATTTGTCCTCATGTAAGATTTGAAGTACATTAGGTGGCATATTTATAACCCAAAGGGCACAGTGATTTGAAACTAAATGGAACAGTAAAACACACACACAAACTGCGTAGAGTGGAATTTAATGGAAGATCATGATTTGCTTTTGGCAAAAAGGAATAATCAAAGAGCATATCATCTCTAGGAAGTGTGGATCAGAGAAAAAGCAGCTTGAATAAAGCTTTTTGATGGCCTCATGAGCTCTTGGGTGGGGAAGGAGAGATCTCTTTTTTTGAGAAAATAGCTTCCAGGGACAGACTCTATTTTTTATTTCATTGACCTATTTAATCCCCAATACATAAAATGTGCATCTATCATTTTGACGTAGCTGATACTTATTGATGTAATTAATTAGGAAGTGATAAACTGCAGTTCTGTAAAAGATGAAACCAAACATGATATACAATACCAAAAAAAGTTACATATTTTTTAATACTGCGGATGAAGTGCTGGGTTGATTGTGTTAGTAGTTATTAATAGCCATAAATAAAAGAGATCATAGATCATGAGGTACTGTGTGTAAATGCCCTGGCAAGTTCTGCTTGTCGTAGCAAAATCAGCTTGCAAAAACTGTACACAGGCTTCTAGACATACTACTGGGACCACTTCTTTTTGATGTTGCCACATACTGCATCCCTGTTCTTAAAGGCTGGATGGCACGTCATTGCAGCTTCACAATCTATTATCCCAAACTCTCCAGCAACAATAATAAATACAGAAGTGCCTCTTACACTTCATGTGAAAAAAGGCCATGAAACCAAAAACAGATCCATATCCTATCATGCCCTGGAACAATAGTACTTTTGACACCAGTTAATATGGCACTAAGGTCCTTTGCCTCATGTGCCATCAGTGTTGGAGGAAAGGCCATTCTCCACAAATAATATCCCTGGGTTTTGGATTAGCCTCCCAGAAGTGCATCACAGCCATTCTCTGACGATGTTTAAAGCAAACAGTATGAACAGAGCTCCTGTTGTTCTGCCTTTGACTGAAGTGATAACTAAGCCGCTAGATGCTAACTTCAACGAAATAGCTCTGTTCTATATATCCTGCAGCCTAAATGTTAAAAATCGTCATTCTTCACCCATGTCATCTTGCTTGTATGTTTCGCTGATAGCCAAACAAAAAAAAATAAGGAAAAGCCAACCTCAGTGGGGGTAAATAAATGTCTTTGTGCCATATCTGATAACATTCAGCATCTGAACTAGTCATGATTAACCAGGAAGTGTATCTTGGGGTCATGGCCGATAGCCCAAGGAAAATGTCTCCTCAATGTGGATACCTCTCTTCTCTGACATATTTTGCAATACAAGACAATTCTGTGAACTCTGTTAGTAGCCAAAATGTTGCATCATTTCTCCAGCAACATTTGCGTGTTTGTAAGGCATTTGTGTCTGTACATATGATGTATCAGACAACCAGATCTTTTTCAGCTGCCAAAGAGATGTTCCAACATTTTCTTTTCTCGCATTGCTGTGCCACACCAAATGCTCTGGTTTGAGCTATTAACTAGAACTATTTTTTTAAAGCTCATCTTCCCACAGCTCCAGTCTGTGGCAGGTGGTTTGTTTCTGGGTCAGTCATAGTTACAGTGGTTGTGACTGCATCACTTCTGGTTGTTGCTAGGAAACAGCCCATGGTCCACCTAGGGAGAACTGAGCAAATCCTCTAGAATCTGTGGCATGGTGCGTTGTAAGAGAGTCTGACTTATCTGGATTTTTGCTCATTTTTTTGAATAGCATCTCTACAATTTCCTGGGAATGAAGCTGATGGATGTTAATTTTACCCTGAGAAATTACTTCACACCAGTCACCAACCAAAGGACAAGTAACACCTTTTAATTAAGTAAGACCTCCCTTTCCTCCTTTTTCTTCATACAGACACTTTGGAGATGAGAACAGCAAGATTCGAGTCCGGTAGCACCTTAAAGACCAACAAGATTTTCAAGGTACAAGCTTTCAAGAGCCAAAGCTCCTTTTTCAGATGCCAGTGAAGGAGATGAGAGAGGCTCAGCATACATGATCTGGGCCTTGACTGAGAAAAGTAGATGACCCAGTTAATCAAGGGCATCCTTCCAAGGAGGCAAGACTGCAGACTGACAATGAACATCACTTAGGGCAACTGCATGGAAAGTGTGCACCAATATTCACTTGGAAAGTCTTTTGCACAATCTTTGGGAAAGTTTTCTGTGGAGGAAAACTTCCCGGTGGATTATAGCTCATCGTTAATTCATGATGAGGTACACCTTTCCAAGTCTATTGACTTCAGTGAATTTAGAAAGATGTAACTGTTTAGGATTACACAGTAAGCATCATAGATGACAAATGATTTTAAGTAAATGCATGTATGTGTCTCTAAATGCTTGGTGTGGTGAAGGATCGACTTCTGGTTACAGCGCAATGAGGTCGGTGGCTCCGAGGAGCTTGTCTCTGAAGAAGAGCCAAAACCCAGTGGTCTGGGGACATGGGTTTTCCTGAGTTCTGGGGAGACCCCACGGGGAGGGGTCTCTGAAGCAAGAGGCTCAACCCGGGATTCACTCCGGGTATTGGAGTTGAAACTCTGTGAGTTTGCCTCACAGCATGGACTGCTGTGGATGCCATTTTACAGGCAACAAGCTGTGAGCACCGGGATGGACAGATTACAAAGAATGATATCTTCCATAAACAAGAGAGGTCACTGAGAAATAAGATGTAAGCTCATGAAATACAAGAGAGCAGTGCATGATAATAGAAAGGGGGAAAAAGAAAACTCAGCCCTTCGGAAAGGATTGAGGAGAGCAATGGGATGGATGACTTTCCCCCATTTTGGAAAAGCAGCTTTCAAGGAGACTT
Source organism: Eublepharis macularius (assembly GCF_028583425.1). Taxonomy (NCBI): domain Eukaryota; kingdom Metazoa; phylum Chordata; class Lepidosauria; order Squamata; family Eublepharidae; genus Eublepharis; species Eublepharis macularius. The sequence goes on along the minus strand of NC_072799.1, from coordinate 93,992,514 downwards.
CCAAGCCTGGGAGAGGCTCACAAAGAGGAAGAGTAATGACCTATATGGAATTGTAAGGCTACAGAGGCAAAAAGAAAATCCTTGCTGAGTGAGAAAATAAAATAAAGTTCATTAAAGATATAAAGTTCATCAAAGACACAGAAAGGGGAAGGGAGCAGAGGACATTACTTACGGCATGAAGGGACAGGAGAGACTTGGCTGAGAGCTGGGAGCGAAAGTGATTAAGGGTAGACTGAATATACAAAACAGATTGGAGAGGGAGTTTGGGGAAAATCTCTCCCCCCCTTTGGAGTCAAGTAAACTGGATTAAAGAGAGAAGAAGTAGCTGGATGTTCCCCTCATCTTCGAAGGAAAAATGGGTGAAAGAAAGGAGGGGGGCCTGGGAGATTTGGGTAATTAAATTTGTCTACCTGTGTTAAATTGTGCTAAACAAGAAGAGAGTTTGATCTAAAATTTGTGTATAGTATAAGTGGCCCAAAGGCTGTATTTGTTTCTATGGCTCTCCTCCAAATTGTGTGTTAGTGGGATGTTATTACTGTCAGTATGATGTAATTATTGCTTAAGTGTGATAGATGGTTTGACATGGTAATATAACAAGAAATACAAAATAAGGAGGGTACAGTAGATGCATAGATTAAATTCAAAGGTTAACAATAATAATATATACCACTAGAAGTATCAAAATGAATTAAACTACAAAATTAAAACCTTCTCCAGGACAATTAAAATCTATAGGGACGATGCTGATGCAAGAGGCCATAAAAGAGCTTCAACAAAATTTACAACAGATGTTTGCAGTACATATAGCACAGGTGCAGAGCAGTATCGGACAAGTATCAAAACAAATTAATGAGCTAAAGGGAAAGATGGATGAAGTCCAGGAACAACGGAAAGAAAATAAGAAAGAAAAGCCCAATTTCATACATTCAATCCCCAAAGTAGATGGAAGAACGGATACAGTAAACTAAAAGGTGGAAAAGGTGGAGAATAGACAGAGAACCATAGAAGAAGTCATAATGAAACAAAATATAACTGGAGACAAAGAGGAAGTACTGAGTGATATATTGTTTGAGGAGAATGCGCCAATATTGAAAAGGGAAAATGAAGAACTTCAAAAGGAAAGTTTTTTTTAAGGAACCCAAACTTTAAAAGGAAGATTAAGTGGTCAAGAGAGGTTCATGTGAGAGTTGCAAAGAGAAGAGTTAGAGAAATAATATCAAGGGAAAAGAGAGAGAGAATTGTAAATATAAAAAGGAATGAGGTGAAGATATTTCAGGAGATACCCTGGAGTATGAGGCAGAAAAGAAGAGAATATTACTTTCTTCATTATTGAATGATGATGCAATTACTTAAAAAGGAAAATGGGCACAACTGGAAATGAAGTTGGACCTCGCCTGGTAGGCCCCACCAGGATTGAATGGAATTAGAAATTAGAATTTAATTATATTTAAGTATGACAGGAACTGGAATAATAAGAAAAGAAGTACTAGAACCAAATAAAGTAGACATATAGTAACAACAGGTGATACTAATGAAAGATGATTGAACGGTAGAGATGGACTGAAATATATTGCATAAACAGGTATTAATTATGTAGGATTTGATTGATCAGATACCAGATTATGCCGGAATTAAAATCAATAAAAATATATTGACAAAACCAGATACACTATCAGAATAAATAAAAGAAAACAGACACAAATGGAAATGAAGATGGACTTTGCTCTATAGATGGATGGAATGAAAACAAAAAAATTAAGAACTCAATTAAGACTTAGTAAGACATAAATTAAAAGAATGAGAAAAGAAAATGACTATTAGAACCTAATAAAGGAGTCTTACAGTAACAATAGGAAGACAGTAGCGAAAAGATGACGTAACTATGGTTGTATAGAAGAGATGGACTGAAATGTATGTATTGAAGTATGTAAAATCTTGAGTAATCTGTTAGTTTTAAGTTGGAATGAAAACCAATAAAAATATATTGGAAAAAAAATGCTTGGATATAGATGAAGAATAGATGAAGAGTAGATGAAGAGTAGGGGTGAAAGAGAGGGATGAGAGAATGATATGGCTGGTTGATGATGGAGAGTGTGGGTGGAGTGAATGCAGTTTTAGACTGAGAGTGGAGAGAAGAGATTCAGGCCATTTCCACACACATTGAATAATGCACTTTCAATGCACTTTCGCAATCCTTTTGAAGTGGATTTTTTGTTCCACACATGGAAAATCAGTTTCAAATGTTCACTAAAGAGTATTGAAAGTGGATTATCCAACGTGTGTGGAAGCAGCCACCGTCAGGGCAAGAGAGGCAAGCTGTGTGCAGCCTGAGTATTTTTAAGCAGTTCTGAGAGAAATATGACCTGTGTGGAAGCCTGAACTGTGTGTTTGTGAAAGAACATTGTCAGGGAAAAGCAGGCAAACTGTGTGTGTGCCTGAGAAAAGGTCTTACTTGTAATTGAGAGAGAAATTAATATCAAAAACAGGCAAGCTGTGTGCAGCCTGAGTATTTTTAAGCAGTTCTGAGAGAAATATGACCTGTGTGGAAGCCTGAACTGTGTGTTTGTGAAAGAACATTCAGTCAGGAGAAAGCAGGCAAACTGTGTGTGCGCGCCTGAGAGAAGATCTGTATGACTGGGTTTAAGTAACTTTAAAAATTAAGAACTACTCTTTTGAAACCATCAGGTTTTAGAAATAATATGAAACTGGTACACTTATAAAAATAAAAGTTTACTTTTTTTTATATCCCAGAGTATCTGTCATTCCTATATCCCATTCCTTTCCTCAGGGCCACATAGTACCACAAAAAAGCCTGACCCTTGAACACGTTACTAAAAGGAGACCTTTAAGTTATTCTGGAATTTAATTCCTGGTGGCAGCAAACTACCAAGAGGGGGCAAGAATAAAAAGGCTTAAAGACCAAATATACCCAAGAGAAAGAAAGGGTCGTAACAATGACAGTCTTCTAGATGAATCATTTTGGTTTTCAGCATGGGGAAGTCACGAAGTATTGATTTTAGGACATCCTTAAAACCACTTTTCCTTCTTGGCCAGATGTTCAATGACATTAATCATATGGTCGTATAACCCCCAGGAACTAGTTGGTATTAGCCCAGGTTATAGCAGCATGTTTCAAAGCGTCTGCATGGGTAGTTTAATATACAACTTGGAGGTGAAAGTGTCCCAAAGAATTAAAATACTTTCTGCCAACTGACCCCCCAAGGCTCGTGGCCAGCCATATTTGTCTTGCTTCACCCACCCCTATTATAATAATAATAACATAATAACATTCGATTTATATACCGCCGTTCAGAATGACTTAACACCCACTTAGAGCAGTTTACAAAGTATGCCGTTATTATCCCCACAACAAAACACCCTGTGAGGTGGGTGGGGCTGAGACAGCTCCAGAGAAGTGTGACTAGCCCAAGGTCACCCAGCTGGCTTCAAGTGGAGGAGTGGGGAATCCAACCCGGCTCTCCAGATTAGAGTCCCGCGCTCTTAACCACTACACCAAACTGGCTCTCTTATTTGTGTGATGTGGCCAGAACCTGGGTTGAGATACCCTGCAGTTAGATGAATGTATAAGTGATGGAGCAGTCATTTGATTAGCACATAAACAGTGAGATCCTAAGCAGAGTTACTCCAGTTGAAATCAGTGGGCTTAGACTGGAGGAACTTTTGTGAGGGCACAAAGACTCAGAAAGACTTGGGATTTCACTGAAAGTGCTTGTATAAATTGTGCCTCCCCATCTCGCTCTCTTGGGTGGCTGATGGCAGTGGGGCTCCTACGCCTGCCTGCTGGTAACTTGAGATGCTGCCTGCTGCTCACCAGCCCTCGGGCCGCCTGAGAGCCAAGCTACAAGTGACGCCTGACACAGGTTGGACACTTGTCAGCTTCCCTCAAGTTTTGATGGGAAATGTAGGCATCCTGGTCTTGCAGCTGTAATGGAGAGCCAAGCTGTAAAACCAGGACGCCTACATTTCCCATCAAAACTTGAGGGAAGCTGACAAGTGTCCAACCTGTGTCAGGCGTCACTTGTAGCTTGGCTCTGAGGCTCTAGAGCTGCTGCTCCGGCCGGGTGACTTTCCATTGGTTCCGTTGTCTTCTACTGCCTGTCACGGCTTCTCTCCCCCTTGTCTGCTCTCGCCAAGGGCTCACCTGCCACCGAGGGTGGGGCGGTCTCGGCTCCCTCTCCTCCCATTGCTGGCTCTCCAGGTAAGTCTGGGGGAAGGCGGCTCAGTTTCCCTGGACAAAGATATTTTTGTTTCTGAAAAGGAAATTGTTATGCATTTGGAAAAACTGAAGGCGTCCACACAAACTAGACTAATTCCTTATCTGGTCAGCAGGTTGCTTGGCCTCATATACTGCAGCCCTCTTGATTTCTGTAGAATTAAGCAGGTCTCCCTTAGTACTGGAGTGTAGCCCCAATGTGAGTACAGATCTACATTATCTCAAAGGAGCGTCCATTTTGGAGGCATGTTCCAGAAAGAATAGTAGAAATTGTTACGTGGGAAATAAATCAATAGTGTGAAAATTATTAGCACATGGCCCTTCTAGAGGTGGTTAGAAATAAAACATTAAAGAGTTTCAAGCAATTCTGAGTTCAAGATTAATTAGCCTCATTTATAGGAGGTTAATTATTAAAAGTAATTAGCCTAGAGATAGTTAAGGAAATGCCCTCACAAAATGCAGTTTTAAATGTGTCAGGCTATGGATGACAGGCTATGGCAGATAGATCCCTGTACCATTGCAACAAGAAATCCAGGCTCTTGGTTGAATGGCTTTATTCAGAAATCAAATCGTTTCCACAGATATGTCCATAGGATTACTCAGAAGCAAGGTAAGCATCTGAGCAGTAAGAGCAAGATTGACAGGAATAGTAACATGTGGGAAGACCCTTCCTCTTAACATACATGGCTGCTCCTTCCCCCTCCCAACAGTAAACAGGACTTTTGGCGCAAATTTGTTCTGAGAACGTCTCGCATATTTGTACTATCAAGTTGAGACACTGAGAAAGCAAGAGATCAAAGTTGAGACATAGCAGTGCCTGGGAGTGAGCAGTACACAAGATCAGAAGCACTGAAAGTTTCTACCGTCCATTAGATAAGTCACCTGTATCAAGCCTGTGAAAGATACAGTTATGGCATTGGCAATATGACATCAAGTTACAGCATGAAACATTGTTCAGAACAGTAGGTCAGCATTAGCATTAGCATTGGCATGGATGAGGCTCAGACATGACAAAATATTAACTTTGACTGTTTTCAGTTGTGATCCTGGTTAAAAACACATTTAAAGTCCTCGAATTTATAGAGCGATCTTTTCTTTTCAATCTGCTGCCGAACTCCAAATCCCTAAAAGCCAGTAGTGAGAGATTTTGAGAGGATGAGGGCAAGGAAAAGCTAGTAGCCATCAGCTTCACTGTGGGATCTGAACATTAGGAAAAAATGCCACACTGTCCAGTTGCGCCCTCGGAGTGAGACAGAACTTTAGGTGAGGTCTGTACAACTTGTGACTCACCAAGCTGACCTCCTGCAGGTCAGCTATGACAGCCCACCAGCGACTCAGAAAACCTTCTGTTTTTGTTGTCTGTCTTGGACTCCAAAAACTGGAGACGTGCTAATACTGAATGGCAGAGAAGTAGGGTTGCCAACCTGCAGGTGGGACCTGGAGAATTCCCAGAATTACAACTGATCTCTGGATGATAGAGATCATTTCCCTTGGGAAAAATGGGAAGCCCAAGGTATGGCATCACATCCCTGTGAGCTCCCTGCTGCCCCCAAGCTCCACCTTCCCCAAGTTTCACCCCAAATCTCCAGGAATCTCCCAGCCAGGAGTTGGCAAGCCCACAGAAAATAGCTAGTGGGATCCATTGATCCCTTCCAAAGGACGATAAGAATTCATTCACTGAGGTTCTGAGCAGCCACTGTAAAGCATTCCAGTGTGAGCAGCATATAATCAAATCTAAAAGTGTAATGAATAATGAATGAATAATATGTAGAGCTTTGGGAATGTAGGCTGTTGGTGGAGCAAAGCAACTACTTAATTTGCATGCTGGGAGGAGTGGCTTTCGCAAGCAGGGCTCTCACCAATAGTGAGACTAGATACTCATATACACAAACTGGAGTTTCTAGCTTTATCACTAAGAAATTCCAAGAGTACCTATTTGGCGCTAAATTTCAAGTCTGGACAGACAATAACCCGCTTACCTAGGTGCTCACAACTGCAAAGTTAGATGGTACTGGTCACAGATGTGTGGTCATTCAGGCCAAGTGCCAGATTTTGAGCGCCACCGGTTGAAAGAAGTACTGTGTCTGGGGGCGGGGGGTGTCAAGAAGACTCTCAGGCCATCCCATACCATCCTCAGGGTGCTCCCCAGCCAGAAAAAGTCGACCACACTTTGCTAAATATGCTGAGTACCCTCCGCCCCAAGCAGAAAACCAGACGGAGCCAGTATAAACATTGATATAACGCTAGATAATGGAAGCATGAACTCCTGCCTGGAGGCTGTGCATTGCTTCAGAATCTTGGTATCCCTGGAAAGCATAAGCTGGCCGATAAATGGAAAGCACAACCCTATATTGTGGAAGAGAAACTGGGGGTGCTGCCTGTCCACAGCATAAATCCTGAAGATGGAGACGAGCATATGAAAACACTACCCAAAAATCATCTACTCCCAACTGGACAGTGGATTGGTATGCCTGAGATACGTTTATTTTTATTTGTTTATGTTATTTATAGTCTACCTTTCTCACTGAGACTCAAGGCAGATTACACAGTATGAGATTAGTACAATCAGCATCAAGGACATTTCCATAAACAGTGCCATAGGGTAAATAGAGACAAGTTTAGAAGACATAGTAACAGCAAGAATCCAATACAGGGTAGAAAAAATACTGAAGCAGAACATAATCAGTTCTAGGATTAACATTAGACAACATGGAGCACTGCTGGTACACAGGAGTACATATTTAAAGCAGCAGATAATATGTCAGGCAAAAATAGCAATGAAGTCTGTGGTCCCTAACTCATTAGTGAAGCGTCTGAGACCCCACCCCTACAATGCAGCCCTCCCATTTGAGTAAAAAGCCTTTTTGAATAGTTTGATTTTGCATCCCTTGCGGAAAGCCAGGAGAGTGGGGGCTCTTCTGACAGGGAGTGATGGGCCAGTATGAAAAAACCTGAAATGTAACCAACAGTCCTCTTTGTTGAGACAGAAACCACCTAAGATTCCATGTAAGTCTCCTTAGGATTGCACTGATAGTCTGATTCACACACTCTAAAGGAGAGTTTTTCCACTGATTTCAATGGGCTTAGACTGGAGTAAGTCTCCTTAGGATTGCACTATATGTATGTGAGATGCCTCTAAGTTAGAAGCTTCTATCTGATTCCTCTTCTTCTTTCTGTGTGTTTTTGTTCTCTTTCTCCTTGTGGTCTTGCAAGGAAGCAAGATACTTCTGCATGTATAACTTGATTAGCTGGTCCCTTGTAATAGGTGATAGTGTTATTTGCTTACGTGGATAAATGCTTTTCATTTGTAGGTTTGGACTGTGTCAAACTTTCACCCCCCTGTTTAAAAAGTGTCTCTTAGCTGAGAACAAGTAGGCGGAAGGAGAAGAAACCAGATGCTTTCTAAGCTGCACCCAGCCTTGGCTTTAGATGTGGCCTGAAGGCTTCCTCCTAGTAGCTTACCCTTCCAGTGGTGTGTGTGTGTGAGGGGGGACAGACACTTGGAGGAATAAAATGTCCGAAAAGTTTCGTCCTGGAACCTTCAGGAAAAGCCACTGCATGCTCTCAGCACTGGGAGCCAGAGGTGGTGGCGGTGTGGGGCAGCCGGCCTCACGGCTTGTTCGTCACACGCTGCCTCTGCTTCCTCCAGCTCCCAGCACTGTGGACAGGCTGTGAGGCCAGCTGCCCCACGCCACCACCGCCTCCAGCTCCTGGCGCTGCGAGTGTGCGGCAGACAGGCTGCCAGGAGCCAGAGGCAGTGCTACTCCTGGAAGTTCAGGTGCTACTCCTGGTAGGGTTTTCATGGCAAGAGACTAACAGAAGTGGTTTGCCATCAACTGCCTCTGCAACCCTAATCTTCGTTGGAGGTCTCCTATCCAATTGCTAACCAAGGCTGACCCTGTTTAACTTCTGAGATCTGATGAGATCAGGCTTACCTGAGCTATCCAGGTCAGGGCCTGTTGCAATATACTGGCTTGAAATATGTTTCACCATATGCGATTCCACGCTTTCCTGACTGTGCAAATTTGCTGTGCAACTAACACCTATCCCAATGTGGTTCCCATGGGCACTATTGTGCCTGCTGACACCTTTTCTGTCACCCACCAAGTGTTTTTAGAAAGTGGGCTGGGCCAGGTAAGGCCTTTTCCCCCAGAAGAGTTTCTGATTAGCCACTGGAGATCTGACTGATGTCCATATTTTTAAAAATTTGTTTGTTTGTTTAAGTTTGTATTCCACCCTCCCCACACCAGCAGGCTCAGGGCAGATCACATTTATAGACATTAAAATTACAAGCACAATTTAAAACATAATAAATACAATATAAATATTTTAAACACAAGCAGCACAAGCAGTTCATTAATCCATTTCCAACTGTCACTGAAAAATAATTAAAGAAGAAGGAGACTTCTTTTTTGGAGGTGGATGTTCTAATAGAGGGGGCCTGTCCTACCCTATTTCAGCTGGTGGGGGCCCTACCCAGCATCAACCAAACACCTGGCAGAACAGCTTCATCTTACAGGCCTGGTGGAATGATAACAAATCCTGCCGGGCCCTGGTCTCATTAGACAGAGCGTTCCACCAGGTTGGAGCCAGGACCGAAAAGGCCCTGGCTCTGGTCGATGCTAGGAGGGCCTCCCTGGTGCCAGAGATCATTAGTAGCTGTTTATCACTAGATTGAAGCATCCTCTGGGGCACATATGGGGAGAGGCAGTCCTGAAGATACACAGGTCCCAGTCCACATAGGGCTTTATAGGTTAATACCAAAACCTTGAATTTGATTTGGTACTCTACTGGCAACCAATGCAGCTGGCGCAATACCAGCATAATATGTGTACTTCTCGGCACTCCGGTGATGACACGCACCACTGCATATTGGATCAGCTGCAACCGCTGGATCAGATTCAAGGGACGCCCTGCATAGAGCGTGTTACAGTAGTCTAGCCTAGAGATGACCGTTGCCTAAATGACTGTAGTTAAGTCGCAGGTCAAGAGATAAGGGGCAAGTTGCCTGGTCTGCCGAAGATGGAAGAAAGAAGACCGGGCAACTGCAGCTACCTGAGCCTCCATATTCAAAGAGGCATCCAGGGTCACTCCCAGGCTCCTGACAAGTTCTGCCCCATTGGGGACAGGAAGCTTGGGTCCCAAATCCATGTGCCCGTGACTCAAATACAGGATCTCTGTCTTCATGGGATTTAATTTCAGCCAACTCTGTTTCAACCATCCAGCCACAGCCTCAAAGGCATGCTCCAGGACATCCATGGCCAAGCCAGGCTGGCCGCCCATAAACAGATATAACCAGCACTTTTTCCCAGCTGGAATGTGGTGGAATGGAGTTCCGGAACCTCTTGAAAATGGTCATATGGCTGGTGGCCCCAACCCCTGCTCTCCAGACAGAGGGGAGTTTAGATTGCCCTCTGTGCCGCAGAGCGGAGGACAATCTAAACTCCCCTCTGTCTGGAGATCAGGGGGTAGGGCCACCAGCCATGTGACCATTTTCTCCGAGGGCAATCCACTGTGTTCCACCACCTTTTTCCTCCAGAAAAAAGGATATAACTGGGTGTCATCAGCGTACTGGTGACACCCAAGACCGAAGCTTCGCACCAGCTGGGCGAGGGGGCGTGTATAGATGTTAAACAATAATGGGGAGAGTATTGCTCCCTGTGGCACACCGCATACCAGCAGGTGGTGAGAGGACAATTTCTTCCCCAGCGCCACCCTCTGTCCCCGACCGTGGAGGAAAGAGACCAGCTACTGTAGTGCTGTCCCCTGTATCCCCACATTGGCAAAGCGGTGGGTCAAAAGTGTCAGGGCTTGCCACGACTGCCGCTGGGCGTGGCACTGGGCGGTCTGCTCCTGACGTCACAGGGGGGCCAGGGATTCTGCAGGACCCTGCTCTGTGGAAGGAGGGGCGGTATACCTCACCCAGACTCCCTCTCAGTCCACTCGCTGGCCTGCTCAACCTGGCCTGCTTACCCCCTGCATCCTCCTTCATCTCCTCCTTCCAGCACTCTCCTCCAAGCCTCCACCCTTGCATCCTACTGCTCTCACTCCACATCATCACTCCTCACTCACACCCACCACCTCAGAGCTCTTCCTAGCCACCTTATATAGGGCTTCCTTTCCCCGCCCCGCCCTCCTTCTAGGCTCGTGCCATCTCCTGACTTGGCCCAGCTGTGCCTTCCCTCAGGTGTTTCCCTCCTACCACTAATCCCTTCTTGGCTTCCTTGCCTTGCTGGCAGGGTGGGGTTGAATGCGAGCCATCCCTAGCTGAGGTCTCCTTGGCCTTGCTCATGAGGAGCTGCCCCAGCCGGCTTCGGTGCTGCTGAGCCTGCCTGGCCTTGCTCACGAGGAGCTGCCCCAGCCGGCTTCTGTGCTGCTGAGCCTGGCTGGCCTTGCTCACGAGGAGCTGCCCCAGCCGGCTTCTGTGCTGCTGAGCCTGGCTGGCCTTGCTCGCGAGGAGCTGCCCTGGCCAGCTTCTGTGCTGCCTGTTCACTGATGCCGGGCGGGGCTACCCATCTCCTCCCCCAGAATGCCTGTGGCAGCTCCACCTGGAGGGGCTTGGCTCCTAGCACCTCCTGAGCCAGGCTGCTGTCCTCTAGACAGGGTGTGGCTCTGGGCTGTAGTGGCTGCTTCTCCTCCTTGGAAGGTAAGGGCTCTGTTTGGGCTGTTGCTGTGTCCCTATTCCCCCTGCCTTGGCCCTTTTCCTCTAGCCTGCTTAGCCCCCTCTCTTCCCCCTGGGGGGTGGGACTAGCTGGCTTCTCCCTGCTCCCTCCAGCCTTCTGAGGCTTTGGCCTTTCGCCCCTTCCCCCTGGAGTAGGCAGGTTCTGGCTCTGTTTGCCAGACAGAGCGGTTGAACTGCTGTCTCCCGGCTGCCCCCTGCCGCTGCCTGTCAGCAAGTCCGGGGGCTGGGCTGCTGACCCCGGACACACACCCCCTCTTAGCCTGGACGTCGGCTCGGGGGGGGGGGTCTGGCTCGAAGAGCCGTGACATGAAGTCTGCGTCCATGTGGTTGGCCCCCCGACGGTAGGTGATGGCAAATCGGTACGGCAGCAGGGACAGGTACCACCTCAGGATGCGGGGGTTGTGCTTCTTCATGCGTTGCATCCACTGGAGCGGTGCATGATCCGTCACCAGCGTAAAGGGGTTGTTGGCCAGATAATATCTCAAAGCCCCCACAGCCCACTTGATGGCGAGGGCTTCTCTCTCGAGGGTGGCATATTTCTGCTCCGCTGGCTGGAGCTTGCGGCTTAAGAACAAGATGGGCACCCTCTCCCAGTCTCGCTCCTGCATCAAGACCGCCCCGAGGCCCGAGGCCGACGCGTCAGTTGCCAGGATGAAGGGCCTCTCAAAGTCGGGGTTCCAGAGCTTTGTGGTGCCTGACAGGGCAGTGCGTAAGTCTTGGAAGGCGGCCGTCTGCCCTGGTGTCCAGCTGAGGCGACTAGAGCTGCCCTTCCTCAGGCAGTCTGTCAGGGGGGCTGCGCGGGATGCAAAATGGGGAATGAAGCGCCCGTAGTAGCCGAGGAGCCCCAGGAACCGCCTGAGCTGACGCTTGGTCTGAGGCTGGGGGACATCCCCGATGGAGGCCACCTTCTCAGGGGGAGGGCGGACCTGCCCACCCCCTATGACGAACCCCAGGTACTTGAGTTCTTGGAACCCCAAGTGGCTCTTCTTGGGGTTGGCCTTCAGCCCCGCCTTCTGGAGCGCGGTGAGGACTCTCTCCAGATGTTGCAGGTGGGTGGGCCAGTCGGGACTGAAGATGATGATGTCATCAATGTAAGCCATTGCGAAGTCCCGACAGTCCCCCAGGACTTGGTCCACCAGTCGCTGAAAGGTAGCCGCTGCCCCGTGGAGGCCGAAGGGCATGCGGCGGAACTGGAAGAGGCCCCGAGGGGTGGCAAAGGCTGTCTTTTCCTTGTCCTCAGGGCGAACTGGCACCTGCCAGTACCCTTTTGTTAGGTCGAGGGCTGATAGGTACCGTGCGGGCCCCAACTGTCCCACCAGAACATCCGCCCGGGGCATGGGGTACGCGTCGAACTTGGCCACCTTGTTCAGCTCGCGGTAGTCAACGCAGAATCTAGTTGACCCGTCTGGCTTCGGCACCAACACGATGGGGCTGCGCCATTCACTTTGGGACGGTTCAATCACCCCCAGGCGCAGCATTTCCTCTGTCTCCCGATCCACCGCCTCCCACTGCTTCCGGGGGATGGGTCGCCAGGTTGCCCGTGCAGATTGCCCCGGCTGGGTGGGGATGGCATGGTGCACCAGGTTCGTGACCCCAGGGCGTCTTGAAAAGACCCCGGGCACTTGCCTCCACAGGGCCTGTAGCTGGGCCTTCTGGGCAGGGTTGAGCTGTGGATCCACCTTTGGCTCCTCGAACTCTGGGGCATCAGCAGTCCATGGCAGCTCGCTGTCTGGGAGGTCTAAGGGGTCTTCAGCCAAGACGCACCCGTCCTCTGGCTGCTCATGCCACCGCTTGAGCAGGTTCACGTGCAGGGTTCTGCGTCGGTGTCGGCCTGGCCCGCACTGCAGCTCATAGGTGGTGGGGCCCAGCACCCTCCGAATTTGGTAAGGGCCCCTCCATGGGTCCCCCTCCTCCCGTGGGAACACCGAGTGGTGTACCAGGACCTTCTCTCCGATTTGGAAGGTCCTCATCCTTGCGCCCCGGTCGTAGGCCGCCTTCTGCTTTGTCTGGGCGTGGGTCAGCTGGCGGTTGGCCTCGGCCTGGGACTGCTGCACCCGCTCGCGGAGCTGGCTCATGTACTCCGGTATGGGGGGAGCAGGGCTGCTGGTGCGGGGACCCCACCATTCCGCCAACCGAGAGAGCATCCCCCGCGGCTTGCGCCCGTACAGCAGTTCGAAGGGGCTAAAGCCGGTGGACGCCTGCGGGGTCTCCCTAAGGGCGAACATGAGGGGGTCGATGTATAGGTCCCACTGTCGAGGCTTGTCCCGTGTCATCTTCCTCAAGGCTTCCTTGACGGTCTGGTTCAGACGCTCTGCCAAACCGTCGGTCTGAGGGTGGTACGCCGAGGTGAATACCTGCCGGATCCCCAAATTCTGGCAGAGTTGACGCATGGCTTTGGCCCGGAATGGCCCCCCCCCCCCCGGTCTGTCAAGATTTCATCAGGCAGTCCCACCATGGCAAAAAGCTTGGACAGGGCTCGTATCATCCCCGGGGTCTGCATCGTCTTAAGCGGGATGACCTCAGGGAATCGTGTAGCATAGTCCACGATCACCAGGGCAAAGCGGTGGCCCCGGGGCGTGCGTGGCAGTGGGCCGATAAAGTCCATCGCAATGCGTTGGAAGGGCGTCTCCAGGACGGGCAGCGGGGAGAGGGGGGCCTTTGGTGGGCGCTGGGCTGCCACCCGCTGACAGGTGGGGCACGAGCGGCAGTGTGCCTTCACGTCCGCGTTCACGGAGGGCCAGAAGAACCGCTCAAGGATCTTCTTCAGGGTCTTGTGGTGCCCCAGATGCCCGGCCCAAGCGTGCTCATGGGCCGTGCGGAGGACTTCTGCCCGGTAAGCTGCTGGCACCAGTAGCTGGCGGATCTCTCCCTGGCCATTTGGGGCACGGGCTAGGCGGACCCACACCCCTCCTTGCTTCTCAATGCGGGGAAGCCGTTGGGACCTCCACTTATCCTGCACTCGGTCCTCCTCACGAGCTGCTGTCTCCCGCAAGTGCTGCAAGGACTCATCTGCCCCTTGGGCCTCGCAGAAGGGACGGTCGGCCGGGGGTCCCACTGGGTCCATGGCCCGCGGGCCTGCCCCTGGTCTGGTAGAGGGACCCTCATCCGGGTCGGGGGCCTCCTCCACTTGCAGCGCTGGGGCGACCTGTGGGTTTGCCAGTCCCTCGGCTGCCTCCCTAAGTAGCCTGGAGAACCCCGGGGCATCTCTCCCCAGCAGCATAGGGAGCGGTAAGTGGGCCACCTTGGCAACTTCCAGGCGGCGGAGCGCTCCCAGGTATTCCACTGTGATCCAGACCATAGGGTACGGCTGGGTGCGGCCCATCTCATCTGTCACCGGGACCCAGCGGTGCACTGGGGTGTCAGCTGGGATGAGTTGGGAACGAATTGCTGATACTGCACTCCCTGAGTCCAACAGGGCTTGTAGGGTCTGCCGTCCTATTCTCACGGTGGCGCACAGACCCTGCACCACCTTGCCGGCTGGTGGGTTAATTTCCCACGCAAATGCGCATACCACTGGTGGGGTGGCTGCGGGGGTGCAGGCTTGCATCTGGTGCTCCACTGCCTGTGCTAGCTCCACCTGAGCTGCTTGGAAGGTTGCCTCCAGCTTCCTCCACATCTCATCCAGGTGTGCCTCTAGCCATGGTCTGAGCTCTGCCGTGGCGTTGGGATGCATCCCCTCGCCTGGCGCCTGTGTGGGAACGACCTTCCCCGTACGGGCCACCAACTTGTCAGGGCTTGCCGCGACTGCCGCTGGGCGTGGCACTGGGCGGTCTGCTCCTGACGTCACAGGGGGGCCAGGGATTCTGCAGGACCCTGCTCTGTGGAAGGAGGGGCGGTATACCTCACCCAGACTCCCTCTCAGTCCACTCGCTGGCCTGCTCAACCTGGCCTGCTTACCCCCTGCATCCTCCTTCATCTCCTCCTTCCAGCACTCTCCTCCAAGCCTCCACCCTTGCATCCTACTGCTCTCACTCCACATCATCACTCCTCACTCACACCCACCACCTCAGAGCTCTTCCTAGCCACCTTATATAGGGCTTCCTTTCCCCGCCCCGCCCTCCTTCTAGGCTCGTGCCATCTCCTGACTTGGCCCAGCTGTGCCTTCCCTCAGGTGTTTCCCTCCTACCACTAATCCCTTCTTGGCTTCCTTGCCTTGCTGGCAGGGTGGGATTGAATGCGAGCCATCCCCAGCTGAGGTCTCCTTGGCCTTGCTCATGAGGAGCTGCCCCAGCCGGCTTCGGTGCTGCTGAGCCTGCCTGGCCTTGCTCACGAGGAGCTGCCCCAGCCGGCTTCTGTGCTGCTGAGCCTGGCTGGCCTTGCTCGCGAGGAGCTGCCCTGGCCAGCTTCTGTGCTGCCTGTTCACTGATGCCGGGCGGGGCTACTCATCTCCTCCCCCAGAATGCCTGTGGCAGCTCCACCTGGAGGGGCTTGGCTCCTAGCACCTCCTGAGCCAGGCTGCTGTCCTCTAGCCAGGGTGTGGCTCTGGGCTGTAGTGGCTGCTTCTCCTCCTTGGAAGGTAAGGGCTCTGTTTGGGCTGTTGCTGTGTCCCTATTCCCCCTGCCTTGGCCCTTTTTCTCTAGCCTGCTTAGCCCCCTCTCTTCCCCCTGGGGGGTGGGACTAGCTGGCTTCTCCCTGCTCCCTCCAGCCTTCTGAGGCTTTGGCCTTTCGCCCCTTCCCCCTGGAGTAGGCAGGTTCTGGCTCTGTTTGCCAGACAGAGCGGTTGAACTGCTGTCTCCCGGCTGCCCCCTGCCGCTGCCTGTCAGCAAGTTCGGGGGCTGGGCTGCTGACCCCGGACAAAAAGCTCATAATCGACCATATCGAATGCTGCTGAAAGGTCTAATAATATCAGCAGTGCTGATCCACCTCGATCCAGGTGTCTGCGAAGATTGTCTGTGAGGGCAACCAGCAATTACTCCGTCCCATGTCCCAGATGACACTCATGTCCCGACTGGAAAGGATCCAGGGCCAAGGTCTCCTTCAGGAAACTCTGCAGTGGTCTCTCCGTTGCTCGCTCAATCACTTTACCCAGAAACAGGAGGTTCGAAACTGGGCGGTAACTGACCGGGGCGGCAGGATCCAATGATGGTTTCTTTAAGAGAGGCCTCACCACTGCCTCCTTTAATGCCCCGGGGAAAACCCCGGAGCTCAAGGACAAGTTGATAATATCCTCCAAGGAATCCCATAGTCCATCGCTCCTGGCTTTCACCAGCCACGACGGACACGAGTCCAGGATGCATATGGTGGGCCTCACTACCTGCAGAATCCTGTCCACCTCCTCCCCTGAGAGTGGGCTGAAATAATTGAATATTGGCCCAGAAGATGTCCAAGGGGCCTCTAGTTCATGTACCATATCAACTGTGGCTGGCAAGTCGTGGTGGAGAGACAAAATTTTGTCAGCAAAAAAGCTCGCAAAAGCCTCACAGCTAATGTCTGAATTTAAATTTTGATGGTCTCCCCCCAACAGGGAGACCAATGAGCGTACCACATTAAACAGTTTTGCTGGGCATGAGCTAGCTGACGCAATGGAAGCGGAGTAAAATACCTTTTTCACAGTTTTCACTGCCACCTCATAGGATCTCATAAACTGCCTATAGGATGTTCTTGCCTTTTCATCCCGAGATCGTTGCCACATGTGCTCAAGCCATCTTAGCTCCTGTTTTTTCTGCCTCAGCTCCTCCATATACCAAGGGGCTCAACGACTATGGGGCCAAAGAGGGCAACAGGGGGGGGGGATTTCGTCAATGGCTTTGGAGAGCCGGACTTGCCAGTCCTCTACCAGCTCATCCAATGAACCACCGTGGGGCATCGGTTCCTGCAGAGCATTCTGGAAGCCAATCAGTTCCGTAAGTCTCCGTGGGCGAACATAAATTTGCTCGCTGCCCTTGCAGGGGGGTGGCAGCATACCGAAACGAGCCTTCAGGACACAGTGGTCTGTCTATGGCACCAGCTCTATCACATCCCAAACCACATCTAACCCTGCCCCGAAGATCAGATCCAGCATGTGGCCTGCCTTATGCGTGGGGGCCGATACAAATTGGGAAAGTCCCAGTGCTGCCATGGCCGACACCAGGTCTGCAGCCCAGACAGAGGCAGCACCATCAACATGGACATTGAAGTCCCCCAGCACAATTAGCCTGGGGTACTCCAAGGCCTACCCCGCCACCACCTCCAACAGGTGCAACAGGGTATCTGCTGGTGTGCCGGGTGGTCGGTACACCAAGCAGATAGCCAAACTTTCCTTGGCACTCCACACCAATCCCACACAATCAACGCCAGGGACCTCAGGGGCCTGAAGGAGAAAGCCTCTCGAGTAAGGATTGCCATCCCCCCCGGCCTCCCGTTTGGGACTGATGGAGTACCGAGTACCCGGGGGGGGGGGGTCAGCTCTCCCAGAGCAACCATTTCACCTTCCTTCACCCACATCTTGGTCACGTACACCAGGTCCATATCAGCTGCTGCAAAAACATCTTGCAGAGTTTCGGTCTTATTATTTATGGACCTGGCGTTGCACAATTAAGGGGGGCTTAATTTCCTAGTCCCAAAAGCTGCCACCACAGCACAAGGATCTTCACTTCATGACGGAAGGCACACAAGACATTTTTTAAAACATGTTAATTTTAAAAGGCATCCTGATGAACAGAGCTCCTGCCTGAAATGATGAAGAGTTGTTACTAGTGTTACACATATCTTTATTCCCTGACATTTTGTTGTTGGCTCCACCTCCTGAAGCAGCCATTTTGTAGCTGTGCCCGCCACACCGTGTCCGAATTCCAAAGATGCCCAGAGGCTTCGGGCATAGACAATAGAAAACCGGGATCAGAGAGGCTTGAATTCAAACCCCTGACCTCACTGGAGGACCGCAGGCCAGTCATTCTCTTTCAAAATAATACTTCTCATAAGATTGCAGTAAAAATAAAATGAAGCCATGTATGGTGTGCTGATCTCCTGGAGAAAAGTCCTTTTGGTTGTTGTGGATTTTCCGGGGTCCTTTTGTTTGTACATTAATCAATAAAGCAGTGTAGTAAGAAATGCACTTCGGGTGATATTGATTTAATATGCTGTGTTCATTAGTTATTTTGTCTACAAGTTCATTCCTCCTTGTCTCCTGGTTTTTTTGCTCTCAGAAATGTCAACCAACACAACCATTTATTTTACAACCCATATACTTGCATGTAGCAGAGCATTTTTCAGATTTCCCCTCCACAATTATTAGTAAGAACTCACCACTTTCATGTTATAATACTAATTTAACCACAGCAATGTTGAACAACATTTTAGAAGTCAGAATATGAGGTTTTACATAGAATCATAGGGTTGGAAGGGACCTCTAGGGGCATCTAGTCCAACCCCCTGCACAATGCGGGAAATTCACAACTACTCCCCTGCCCTGACTGCCCCAGTGACACTGCTCCATGCCCAGAAGATGGCAAAGCACCTCCAGGATCCCTAGCCAAACTGGCCTATAGAAAATTACTACCTGACCCCAAGATGGTGATCAGCATTACCCTGGGCATGTAAGAAGGCCATGAGAACTAAGCACTGATGTAACCCTTCCTGCCCTCCCTCTTGTGATCTCCCCAGGTTCACAGAATCAGCATTGCGGTTAGATGACCATCTAGCCTCTGCTTTAAAACCTCCAAAGAAAGAGAGCCCACCACGTCCCGAGGAAGCCTGTTCCACTGAGGGGCCACTCTAACTGTAAGGAAGTTCTTCCTAATGTTTAGCCAAAAACTCTTTTGATTTAATTTCAAGCCATTGGTTCTGGTCTGAGCTTCTGGGGCAGCAGAAAAGAACTCTGTGCCATCCTTTATATGACAGCCCTTCAAGTACTTGAAGATGGTTATCATATCACCTCTCAGTCGTCTCCTCTCCAGGCTAAACATTCCAAGTTCCTCAGCCTTTCCTCATAGGACTTGGTCTCCAGAGTCCAGACCCCTCACTATCTTTGTTGCCCTCCCCTGGACATGTTCCAGCTTGTCTATCCTTTTTAAATTGTGGTGCCCAAAACTGAACACAATACTCGAGGTGAGGTCTAACCAGAGCATAGTAGACCGATACCATCTCTTCTTGTGATCTGGACTCTATGCTTCTGTTTATACAGCCCAAAACCGCATTTGCATTTTTAGCTACCATATCACATGACTCATGTTCAGTGTACGGTCTACTGAGACCTCTAGATCCTTTTCGCTCATACGATTGCCAAGACAAGTCTCCCCCATCCTATAATTATGCATTTGATTTTTCCTTCCTAAATGCAGAACTTTGCATTTAACTCTGTTGAAATTCATTTTTTTGTTTTAGCCCAGTTTTCCAGACTGTCAAGATCATTCTTTCCTTACCCTGTGTTTGACATTATTTGCTACCCCTCCCAATTTAGTATCCAGGTATAGATGTCAAGCTGACGGGTCGGTAGTTACCTGAATCCTCTTTTTTCCCCTTCTTGAAGATGGGAACATTTGCCCGCCTCCAAACTTCTGGCACCTCGCCTGATCTCCAAGAATTCTCAAAAATAATGGACAGAGGCTCAGAAATTACATCTGTGAGTTCTTTTAGTACCCTTGGGTGCAATTCATCTGGCCCTGAGGACTTAGTTCCATTTAAAGAAACTAGATGCTTACGTACTACCTCTATGCTGTTCCTGGGCTGTAACTCTCTTCCCCCATCATGTGTTCTGTTATTGCCATGTTGAGCTCCATCTCCCTCACAGGAGAAGACTGAGGAAAAGTAGGAATTGAGCAGTTCTGCCCTCTCTTCATTGCCTGTTACAATTTCACTTCCCTGTCCCTGCAATGGGCCTATCGTGTCCTTGCTCTTTTTCTTACCTTGAACATAAACAAAGAACCCTTCTTTGTTGTTTTTAGCATCTCTGGGTAGCCTAAGCTCATACTGAGCTTTAGCTTTTCTAACACTTTCCCTACAAGCATTGGTTATTTGTTTATATTCATCTTTAGTTATAAGGCCTTCCTTCTATTTCCTAAATAATAATAATAACAACATTCAATTTATATACCGCCCTTCAGGACAACTTAACACCCACTCAGAGTGGTTTACAAAATATGTCATTATTATCCCCACAACAACAATCACCCTGTGAGGTGGGTGGGGCTGAGAGAGCTCCTAGAGGCTGTGACTGGCCCAAGGTCACCCAGCTGGCTTCAAGTGGAGGAGTGGGGAATCAAACCCGGCTCTCCAGATTAGAGTCCCATGCTCTTAACCACTATACAAAATTAGCTGTAAATGAGTCTTTTTTATTTCTCAATTCATTAGAAAGCTGTTTATGAAGCCACCTTGGCTTCTTCAAGTTCCTCCCATTTCTCCTTCTCATAGGAATCGTTTGTGATTGTGCTTTCAATATTTCGCTTTTAAGAAACTCCCACCCCTCTTGAACTCCCTTCTGCTTAAGTATTTCTGACCACGTGATTCTACCCAGCATAACTTTCAGTTTGTTAAAATTTGCTTTTCTGAAATCCAACCTATATGTCTGACTACGTACAGCTTTTCCCTTCCCCAAGACTGTAAATTCCAAAATTACATGGTCACTGCTACCCAGGGTGCCCACTACTTTCACCTCATCAACCAGTTCTTCCCAGTTGGTGAGTATCAAGTCCAAGATAGCAGAGCCCCTTGTTTCCTTCTCTACTTTTTGAAAAATGAAGTTACCAGCAAGACAAGTCAGGAATTTATTTGACCTTTCATTTTTAGCAGAGTTAGACTTCCAACAGATATCCGGGTAACTGAAATCTCCCATGACCACTGTGTCCAGTCTCTTTGAGAACATTGTAATTTGTTCTAGGAGTTTCTCATCCAAGTCCTCTGCTTGGCTTGGTGGTCTATAGCAGACCCCCCACCATAGTATCATTATAATTTCTTATTCCTTTTATTTTTACCCAGAGACTCAACTGAATTTCCATGCTCAGATACAAGTATTTCCTCACAAGTATATACCTCCTTTACATTGATTGCCGGTGGAGTACCAAATCAGGTTCAAAGTTCTGGTATTAACCTACAAAGCCCTAAGTGGACTGGGACCGTTGTATCTGTGGGACCGCCTCTCCCCATATAAGCCCCAGAGGACCCTTCGCTCAAGCGATAAATGTCTGTTAAAGAGGGAGGCCTGCCTGGCGTTGACCAGGGCCAGGGCTTTTTCGGCCCTGGCTCAAGCCTGGTAGAATGCTAGATTCAACTTGTGTTCTCTTACCTAAAGGTTTGTCGGGAAGTGTAGGCGTCCTTGCAGCTTAAAGTTTAGCATTTACAGTGCAGGCGTCCATGCAGCTTAAAGTTTAGCATTTACAGTGCAGTCGTCCTTGCAGCTTAAAGTTTAGCATTTACAGAGCAGCAGGGAGGGAAGTGCAGGCATGGGGCGCCTTTCCTCCCACTCTCAAGGTGCGTCACGACATTTTCCCTTCCCCTCACCCGGCCTGGCCCTGCAGAGTGATGCCTGGCTGCACCGGGAGACTTTAAGCTGCAAGGACACCCGCACTTCCCTCTCTGCTGCTAAACTTTAAGCTGCAAGGACACCTGCACTTCTCTCCCTACTGCTCTGTAAATGCTAAACTTTAAGCTGCAAGGACGCCTACACTTCCCGACAAACCTTGAGGTAAGAGAACACGAGTTGAATCTAGGTATTTCGTCACGTTTGTTTCGGCTCATAGTTGCTGTAAAATGCTCACGTGCTGCCATGTTTTCTGTTTTTATATTTGTATTTATATAGCTGTAGTATATATTTTAAATTGAATGATATGTATTATTTATACTTTTAATGGTGATGTTGATTAGTTATGTGGTGTATTTTAAGTCTGTTGTGATCCGCCCTGAGCCCACTTGTGTGGGGAAGGCGGACTATAAATTGAAGAAAATAAATAAATAAATAAATAAAATATAATGCTACTCCTCCCCCTTCCATACTTGTCCATCTCTTTTGAACAAGTTGTATCCCTCAATCCTAGTATTCCATTTGTGAGTGTCATTCCACCAAGTTTCAGTAATGCCTATTATGTCATAGTCCCCTTCCTGTATTAGGACTTCAAGTTCCTCCTGCTTGTTTCCCATACTCTGTGCATTAGTGTGGAGACATTGGAAGCCATGAGTTATATGCTCTGAGTTTTTTGTTTCTGTACTTACCTGCAAGTTAATATTTCCTAGCATAAGTTCCATTCCCTGCAGGTCTTTAGTGTTCCCTTCTCATAGGCTTTGAATTTTTGTCTCTCTCCCCAACAGGATTTAGTTTAAAGCCCTCCTTATCAGGTTTGCAAGGCTCTTACCAAACACATTTTTCCTACCCTTGAGAGGAGCAAACCATCTCTAGAAGAGCTTCATATTGAAAGAATAAGCCGTGGTCCAAGAAACCAAACCACTTCTGATGCCACCATCTACGTAGCCAGTCATTTATTTGCAGCATTCTTCTTTCCCTTCTTAAACCGCAGCCTATGACAGGAAGAAGTGACGAAAACACAACCTGTGTTCCCAAGTCCTTATCCTTTTTACACAGAGCCACATAGACTCTTTTAATGTGTTCTGGACTGTGCCGGGCAATGTCATTTGTTCCTACATGCATCAGGAGGAAAGGATAATAATCGGTGGGTTTGATAAGTCTTCCTACCCTTTCTGTCACACCTGGTAGAGAGCATACCTCTCGAGACAATAAGTCTGGTTGGCACACTTTACCTTCTACCCTTCTCAGTAAGGAGTCTCCAATTACTAGCACATGGCTTCTCCTATACTGAGGAATGAAAGCTCGAGTCTTCTCATCTTCAGGGACCTGAGAAATTCCTTTCAAGGTTCGAGGAGTCTGGGGGAGTTGCTCTTGATCCAGTGGTCCAGAATCAATATCTATGGGGAGATCCTGGAACCGATTGCTTAGCATCAGAGGCTCAGAATGTCTCCTGGTTATCCTGCTCCTGTGGGTCACTTCCTTCCAGGTGCCCACCTCTTGCATTGGGTGCTCCTCCAAATCCTGAGATACCTTTCCCTCCTCCTCCTCATGTTGCCCTCTGAAAAGTGCTTCATGCTTTCCTCCCATGTACTCTTCACCTTCCCTTATTAAATTGAGTGTGGACAAGCGTGTCTTAAGTCCCTGTATCTTCTCCTCCAGTAGGGCTACCAGCTTACACTTACTGCAAGTGTAGTTGCTGTTACACTCAGGTAAGAATACAAACGTGCCACAGACTGTACATGTCGCTGCCTCAGCTCTCTCACCAGCCATGCTGCTGCGATCCATTTCGGAAGTAGTTCAGGTTTCATGGTACTTCCCTGATAATTCCCCTGCCAAACTGCCTCAGCTTGTGAAAGGCTAGCAGAAGTGGGGTGGGGGGGAGCCTAACACCTGTAAAATGTAAGAGACACTCAGCAACTAACAGGGCCCACAGGCCAGATCCACAGGCTAAGAGCCAAAGGAAAGAGTGACATAATTTAATATATGTATATATGGAATTCCAGACCTATTTTTATGCCCCAGGCTTGTTTTCAATGGTTTATTTTGTTTTTATAGTGATGATTTTAATGTCTTTATGATTGTATGGTATTGTTTTTTCTTACAAGCTGCTTTGAGCTGGACTCTAGAGAGGTGGTGCATGGCTGGCTGGAAGGAAGGAAGGAAGGGAGTTAACTAGCCAGCTAGATCTCTGTTCAGTTTGAAACTTCAGGTGGCAGTGAAGGCGGTGAAGAAAGAGCTTTATGCAGCCTCCAGCTAGCTCATGCCCGGCAAAACTGTTTAATGTGGTTCGGTCATTGGTCTCCTTGCCAGAGGGCGGCCGTCAAATTCTGAATTCGGATATTAGCCGTGAGGCTTTTGGGAGCTTTTTTTCTGATAAAATCTTGTCTCTCTGCCACAACTTGCCAGCCACAGTTGATTCAGTGAATGAGCTGGAGACCCCTTGGCCGTCTTCGGGGCCGATATTTGATCATTTCAGCCCACTCTCTGGGGAGGAAATTGACAGGACCCTGCGATCAGTTAGCCCACCACATGTCCCTTGGACCCATGCCCATCGTGGCTGGTAAAGGCCAGTGCTGAGGGGCTGCGGTCCTCGCTGGAGGCCATTGTTAACCTATCCTTAGGCTCCAGGGTTTTTCCTGGGCCATTAAAGGAAGCTGTGGACCCCACTGACCTGGTCAATTACCACCCAGTTTCGAACCTCCCGTTTCTGGGAAAGGTGATTGAGCAGGCGGTGGTGGAACAGCTGCAGGGCTTCCTGAAGGATGTCTCGGCCCTAGACCCCTTCCGGTCCGGGTTCTGTCTGGGACATGGGACGATGACATTGCTGGTCGCCCTCACAGATGATCTTCGTAGACATCTGGATCGAGGTGGCTCGGTGCTGCTGATATTATTGGATACTGTATCAGTTCGATACAGCTGATTACTATCTTCTGACTCACCACCTCCCCAATGTGGGGGTACGAGGGACTGCCTTACAGTGGCTTGTCTCTTTTCTCCATGGTTGGGGACAGAGGGTGGCGCTTGGGGAGAAGTTGTCATCCCACCACCCTTTGGTGTGCAGGGTCCCACAGGGAGCAATTCTCTCCCTGTTATTGTTTAACATCTATATGCGCCCCCTTGCCCAGTTGGTGCGAAGTTTCAGACTTGAGTGTCATCAATATGCAGATGACACCCAGTTGTATCTGATGATGGACAGCAGTCCTGGCTCAGCCCCAGATGTCCTGGAACATGCTTTCACAGCTGTGACTGGTTGGTTGAAGCAGAGTCGGCTGAAACTGAACCTGATGATGATGGAGGTCCTGTACTTGAGCCACGGGGGATTAGGTTCAGGACTCTGGCTCCCGGCCCTCTATGGGGCACTGTTAGTGCCAGTTCTGAGGGTTAAGAGCCTGGGGGTGATCTTAGATGCCTCCCTGAAAATGGAGGCACAGGTCACAGCAGTTGTCAGGTCCTCTTTTTTCCATCTGCGGCAGACCAGGAAACTTGTCCCTTACCTGTCAACCTATGACTTAACTACAGTGATCCAAGCAACGGTCATCTCTAGGCTAGATTACTGTAACTCGCTCTATGCGGGGCTGCCCTTGAGCCTGACCTGGAGATTACAGCTGGTACAAAATGCAGTGGCGCGTGTTATTACGAGAGTGCCAAATAAGGCACATGTAACACCGTTCTTACGCAAGCTGCATTGGTTGCCAGTGGAGTACTGGATCAGATTCAGGGTTCTGGTACTGACCTATAAGGTCCTATGAGGACCGGGACTAGCATATCTACGGGACCATCTCTCCTCATATATTCCCCAGAGGACACTCCGATCGGGGGACAAACAGCTGTTGGTGGTCCCTGGCCCCAAGGAGGCCTGCCTAGCCTCGACTAGAGACAGGGCCTTTTCAGTCCTGGCTCCCACCTGGTGGAACGCTCTGTCTGCTGAAATCAAGACCCGGCAGGACCTCCTCTCTTTCCGCTGGGCCTGCAGGACAGAGTTGTTCCACCAGGCATATGGCTGAGGCTGGGCCTCTGCCGGCCTGGAAAAAAGGGGTGTATAAATCTTAACCCTCCCTGTGAAGGCTGTCCACCATCCTGTTTTAAATGTGTTGTTTTTAATGAACATGAACTTTTAATTGTGTTTTTAATATGTTGTTATCCGCCCTGGGCCTGCTCGCGGGGAGGTTGGAATACAAATTTGAAATAATAAAATAAATAAATAATAAATAAATGCACCTTTGACTTGCCTGAACAGGGCATTACTTTGTTACCAAAACTTTGCAAAGAAGAGATTTTCCATTAAATATGCATACATCAGTTTTGTAGTGAAATCATGGATTTTAATTTTGCATTTTCACTTTCTTTTATATAGGGCTTCAGCATGTTCAGATTTAGATATTTATTATTTCGTCATAACGACTTGCACCAAAGTCTTAAAGATCACCCAGTGATGCACTGAATAATGGCATGATCGTTTCCTGATGACAATACCATCGAGTACTTCTGAAGAGACATTCCCCCTCCCTCTTCAGCATTCCACTCCAAGCTTTCTGTGCGTTTTGGGAAGAGTCTGACAATATCTTGCAACTGTTTCTTCTTGTAACTCCAGGAAATTGCCTTCTCTGCTCTTCGTTAGGGAGAAATACGCCTACGGCAGATCTCTGTTTATCTGTTGTGGATCTTCCTATTTTCAGTCTGACCGTCTGATGATTCCCACCTCACTCTGGCTTTCTCTGTATTAATACTTTAACTGGAATCTGGATGACTTACTATTGTGTTGATCGAATTATATTAATGATTTTTGAATTGTGTTTAGATCTAGTGTGGTGTAGCAGTCAGGGTGTCATACTAGGAGCTGGGAGACCCACGGTCAAATCCCCTCTCTGCCATAAACCTTGCAGGGTGGCCTTGGGCTGGTTACACTCTCTCTCAGCCTTACCTGCCTCACAGGGTTGTTGTAAGGATAAGATGGAGTGACACAGAACAATGTACACAGCTCTGCGCTCCTTGGAAATTTAGGCTCTAGTAAACTGATATCCCCATTGAGAGCTCCATGTAGTACCAGAGCTCCCTGGGTTACATATGTATGATAAAACCTGTATTAATCAAGGATTGCCAGTCCTCTGCCGGGGGTGGGGGATCCCCCACTCCCACCCCCCACTTCCCACTCCCCCTTACCTGGATGGTGTGTGTGTGGGGGAATGCACCTCCTGGGGTGTGCTCCAGCACTCTGCAGCAGCACAATTTAGGCCCCATTTGGCCCCCTGTGGAGTGGGGGGGGCACATCCAGGGCGACATGTGGCCTGTGTGATGATGTCCGTTCCCAGAAGTGACGTCATGGCACAGGCTGAGACTGTGTGTGCACTCTGCACGTGTGAGAGAGGTAGGTGCTGGGCCTCCAACCTTCCACCCGGGGGTAGGGGGACCTGGAAACCCTATATTAATCTCTTAATAATCTGTCTCTGAACACTAACTCAAGTATTAGTCCATTTGCTGCACTGATTTTATCCCGTTGTCTATGCTCAGTCTAATGATGCTGAAGAATCTGAGAGATCCACGTTCAAATCCCACTTAGTCAGGAAGTGTACTTTGGGACAGTCACTGTCTCTCAGTCTAACCTCCCTAAAAGGGGTGTTGCGAGGGTAAAATGGAGGTGGGGAGATGGATGGATGCCAGCCTGAGCTCCGTGGAGAAAGGGTGGGATAAAATGTGGGAGATGAATAAATGAATCCATACATTTTGCTTTGCCTCACCCCAGTTTGCTGAGCATAGTCCAGAAGGACATCATGGTTTCCTGACCTGACGTCGGTCCTTGTGCATTGGAGAACCAGCCGGACAAGCCTGCAAGGGGGATCAGTCTTAACCCACTGGTTTCAGTTGCCCAACAGCAGTACAATTCCTCCGCATTTATCAAAGTATAGATTTTTACGCCACTTGTTTGTTGGCAGTGTGCCGATGCAGCAGTCAGTGGGCATTTTGTGGGCACAAACAGAAAAAAACCCCGAACATGGTGTTTGTTGTTCGTTGCCATCCACAAACAACGACCAACGGACAGTGAACACTGATGAACATGATCCTGTCATGAACATGTTAGCTGTTCGTTGTTCGTGGGGGCCAGCAGGCTCTCCTCCAGCCATCAAGATCCCTAGTGTAACACTCCCAGAAACCATACCTGAGCAGGCAGCAGGAAAGGTACCAATAATAAATAATAGCTTGGCCCCAGAGCCTGGCAGCAGCCCTGGAACCTGAAGGGGTAGATCCCTATCCCACCACACAAAGAAAATTCAAGCTCCAGTGCACTCACCCTGTCTCTCTAACAGCAGCTGTCTCTCCCTGAAAGCCAGAGCTGGGAACCCCCCTCCTCCCTGGTCTTTTCCTCTTGTAACGAATTTGGAGCTCCAGTCCACACACTTGGAAGGAAGACCTGCCTATCAAGCTAAATTGGGCTTAGATTGGGGTTTCCAGGGCAACAGCAGGAGTTCAGACAGAGTTCAGGCAGTCCCTGCCTGAGTTGCCATGGGAATTGATTGCAGGTGCCAGACTGTCTGGCTTGACGAACAGCAAGACTAACAGCAATGAACGAGGCTTGCAACGACCACCTGTTCGTTTAGAATGGGGCCTCATGAACAGCTTGTTCGTGAACAGCAGATTGGGCTGTTCGTGGGTTTTTTTTAGTTTGTATTACTGTTCGTACCCATCTCTAGTGAGGACACTGTCATGATTAACAAAAGCTTTCTTAACAGAACTAAGCAATTTGAATAGGAAAGAAAATAAAATCTAGCTGTCTTGCTAGTTGAAAGAGTTTGTGTGCAGAGTTCTAGAAGAAAGGCCTAAGAAGAGCATTCTACAGACAAACATGGAAAAACACCTGTAGAAGGAAGGATCATTTCCTTTTCTTCTTTGTGCACAAGACATTGTTTACAGCAGCTCCTTTCATCCCAGGATCTCAGGTACCCCTCTCCATTTTATCCTCTCAGCAAACCAGTAGGTTAGGCTGGTATGACTGACCCAAGTTCATCTAGCGAACTTCCTTAGCTGTGGTCCATCACTCTGAGTACTTCACTACCCTGTTTCCATATTGGCTGATTCCGCACACGTTGGATAATGCACTTTCAATGCACTTTATCGATCGTTTGAGGTGGATTTTTTGTTCTGCACACAAAAAAATCCGTTCCAAATGATCTATAAAGAGGATTGGAAGCGCATTATCCAATGTGTGTGGAATCACTCATTGTCTTTCCAGCAGAAATGGCCCACTTCTTCAACCTGGGGACCAGATACATGTAACATTCAGCTGCACAGGGGGGTCAGGTCAGGTACTCTGCAAGGGCGGGCTGTGACAGTGTCCTGGAGGGCTGGAGCTAACCTACTTGCAAAGGACCATGCATGTAACCTGCTGTGTATGTCTGAGGGTATTTTGCCTTTGTTTTGCGTTGAGATTGTTTGGATCTTCTCAGATTCTATAGCTTTGGAGGAAACTGAGAGAATGGAGATTCAGCCTACTAATTGGTTGTGTTCTGAGTTAATTATGTAAGAAGAGGAGGCCTGATTGTCTAGGATTGCCAGTCCTCTAGTGGGGGCGGGGGGAAGGATCCTCTGCTTCCAGCCTCTGCCCTCTACTGCCACTCATCTGGCTGATGGGGGCGGGGGGAAGGCCTGGGGAACAGGAAGAGGAAACAAAAAATCTCACAGGAGGCAAAAAACCGCAGTGTGCAGTGGGCCTGCACCTGCCAAGCATGACGATGTCACTTCTGGAAGTGATGTCATCCCCCCCAGCAGTGGGCATGCTTCCATGCCCATTGGCCCCATTGGCCCCTGTGATGTGCAGGAGCATGCCTGCCACCAGGGGTGAGGACAGTACTTCCAGAACTGATGTCATTGTGCATGCACTGGGAGTATGAAGAAATCACCCCCAGTAAGTGCCAGTTCCCCCTCTCCAGCTGGGAGGGTAAGGGGGCCTGACGGCTCTGACACTGTTCCGTACTCAGGCTTCAGTGGGGGGCGAAACAAAGAGTTAGAAAGATGGAGCGGTCAGGGATCTGTTTACACTTTGCCCTTTACTGCCCTGGCACTCTACGTGGATGTGTAGAATGCTATTCTCAGGGACTTCCTCTTTGTGACACCTCATCCCACCCCTCTTTGCCGCACTCTCCATCTTTCCTCTCCATCTTGGGAAATTCAGAGGCCTAGGAACAAATTTTCTTGTGGAATGGATACTGCCCGCACATTTGATCATTCCCTTCATACACTGTGAGAATCTGCATATGCAAAAGCATCATTCTGTGAATGCTGAATACATGGCTGAAACAAGCTTCTCTTTTGTCACAGTAACTCGACATGCATCTATATTGGCTCGTCATCTCTTCACAAGAGGAAAACAGTCTCCTAACAGCTTTAATCTGACTGAACAGCTCATGATCCACAATCCGTTCCATTATTTTGATTTGCCAAAGTTGGGACTGGAGGTGGAGGCGATGCAGACCTCTCTGAATAAGCAGGACCATCTGAGTTAGCAAGACGAGCTGCCATTTGGCATTACCTCACTGCACACATTTTTCTTCCTTATTGCCTGGCTTTCTTGGCGTTGTTTCTCGAAAGCTGCTCTACTCCTACTGCACTGCAGTTTTGGCCAGATGGCATCAATCGTGGCAACAAATGGAGCTCCTTGGAGATGTGCCGGCTCCCAGACCATGTTAGGAATGTTCCTCCCTTTTTGCAAGTCAAGGTTTTAAGGAAATCAGTGTACCCAAAATACGTGAGGAAAAATTCTTTCCCCAGTGAGTGTGCAGCATGTAACATAGATGTATCTACACAGAGAAAATTGGAACTTATTCCTTTCTATTTCTTTATAATTATGTTCTTTTTTCTTTTTCTTTTCTGTTTTCTTTTAATATTCTGTTTAAAAAGTTCTTGATAAAAATGATGGAAAGAAAAGAAAAATTCTCCCCGCCACCCCAACCGTAAAGATTTCCTAATAGTTCAGTGATGCCCTTTATCCAGGGCTTTTTTCTGGGAAAAGAGGTGGTGGAACTCAGTGGGGTGCCCTCGGAGAAAATGGTCACATGGCTGGTGGCCCCGCCCCCTGATCTCCAGACAGAGGGGAGTTGAGATTGCCCTCCGCGCCGCCAAGCGGCGCGGACGGCAATCTCAACTCCCCTCTGTCTGGAGATCAGGGGGCGGGGCCACCAGCCATGTGACCATTTTCAAGAGGTTCCGGAACTCCGTTCCCCCGCGTTCCCCCTGAAAAAAAGCCCTGCCTTTATCTACAATCTTAATAAAGCAATCAGAGCTGGAGCAAGTCCTATTGAACTTCATGGGATTTACTTCTGAGTGTACATGCACAGAGTTGCATTTCATGTTTGTCACAGCAGTTTGTTTAATGGTCCATGATTTTTTTAAATGTCTCATTGGATTGTACACTGTAATAGCAATCACGTAGAAGCCGTACACTTTTTCGAATAATGAAACTGGAGAGGAAGACTCTGTGCCTACTTTTGAATTATTTGCTGTGAAATAGTTATTGTGGATTGCAGACCAACATATAGGAGGCTGAAAATCCGTACAAAAACTGCTACCCTGCAACACAGTCGGCCAGAGGCAAGACTCAGCCACAGAAGGCCCCAGACTCAGTCCCGGGCATTTCCTGCGACAGGATCTTGGGTAGCAGGTGTTCGGAGAGAGCCGTCTCTGCCCAAGATCTTGGCAAGCCACTGCCTGTTAGAGTAGATAGATAGTACTAAACTAGGCGGACCAACGGTCTGACAATTATAAGGCAACTTCATATGTTCACTTTAAAAATTAATGCATCTATTATGGCATGAAGTTTTACAAGATTCTTACTTATTTTTGCTACAATAGACTGAGGCTGCAATCCTAAAGATACTCCCCTGGGAATAAGATGAATAATGGCTTTCATTTAAAATAAAATTCTAGTCCGCCTGGTTGTGATGTGCATGAAATGATGATCAATGCCTACCGCAATCTCAGAAGACAACTGAACAAAATTTCCAGTAATGGGGAAGGCATTTTGGTGTTCTGCCGGTATAATTCCTTGCCATTCCTCATGGCTAGTAGTAGAATAAACTATGCAAAATAGTAGGAACATATAATAAATGATGCCAATTAAAAACCATGCAGGGGATAGTTGGAAGGTACCTGATGCCACGACCACTTTGCTGGCCTGGGTCCATTGAGGGCCTTGGAAGAGAGATCTCCAAGGAGCCCCTCGAGTTACAATGATATAAATAACTATGTTTTGGTCTTTTGGTGGATAAAATGTTGTCATGCTTTGCAAATTAATTGTGGGTAAATTAGTGGTGTGTGTGTGTGAGGCTGTGGCTCAATGGAAGAGCCTCCCCTCTGCATGCCGGAGGTCCCAGGTTCAATCCCTGTCGTCTCCAATTAAAGGGATCAGATGGGAGGTGACGTGGGAGATCTCTGCCTGAGACCTGGAGAGCCGCTCCCAGTCTGAGGGCCAAGCTACACATGACGAATGACACTTGAGCGGCAAGTGGATTGAGTGGAGGGCAAGTGAACAGGGAGAAATACACTTGCCGTTCAAGTGTCATTCGTCACTTGTAGCTTGGCCCTGAGTAGACAGTAATGACCTTAATGGACCAAGGGCCTGATTCCAGATAGGGCAGCTTCCTGTGTAATAATGATTAATAATAACAATAATGAAGAAGAAAACACTGACAAGTATCTTCTAAGTCATAACTTAACAAAACTGGTAACAACTGCAGTTTTGGTGTTTCAGTAATTTCCCACATTTTCCACTTGTTTCGAGATGCATTTCTTGCATTTTTCATTTGTAAAATGGAAAGGGATATAATTAGCCTAATGACATTGAGCAAAGTTTGTTTGTTTATTAATTAATTAATTAAAATATTTGCACCCCACCTTTCATTTTGGCTCAGTGTGGAAGTCTTCCTCCGGTCTAAGGAGTCCTGCTCTTACTTAAGTGGCTCTATTGTTGGAGGAAGGCTGCACAGAGGATGGCTGGATCCACTCCAAGGGCTTGTGGGCAACGAGAAAAGGCTCTTTGGTCACGGGAAGAGGAAGGGCAGTTTTTGTCAGCCACCCCCCAACTGCAGAAGCCCACTTTGTCTCTGCTTTTGTCCACTGTCCCCCAACTGCACACATCAGGCGAGAGGTCAGTGGGCTGCAGCTGGAGGACGGATTGAGAAAGTGTTGTTCTGTAAGCAGACCTTTGTGGAATATAAACTAATAATTCTCTGTGTCTGGGGAAAGGCAGGCTAAAAATTTCCCAAATAAATGAGTCTGATAAAGTTAGTCACTGATTAATTAACACAAAACAAATCTATTGTATGAGAATCTGGTTTATCTACATAATCTACAAACAGGAACCAGAATGAATTACAATGCAGCATAATGTATTTGAGGCACACAATTTAGTTTTTCCTGTCACGTAACTTGGTTACATTAATGCAGAGCAGGTCTTTTTTTTGGTGTGGACATGGCCCTGCCCCAATTGTTTGCTTTGCCCCAGGGGTTCAGCATCCAATTTAATTGCTGAGCATCCTTCCCCCCTCAACCTTTCTCTCAACCTTTCTCTCATACTTGTCTGTCATATGTTGCAGCGTCTTATGACTAGAATTCTCTCTCCCTTCCTCTAAATCAATAATAGTAACAACAACAACCACCACCACAACAACATCCAATTTATATAGCTCCCTTCAGGACAACTTAACACCCATTCAGAGCAGTTTACAAAGTGTGTCATTATTATCCCCACAACAATCACCCTGTGAGGTGGGTGTGGCTGAGAGAGCTCTGAGAAAGCTGTGACTGACCCAAAGTCACCCAGCTGGGTTCAAGCAGAGGAGCCGGAAATCAAACCTGGTTCCCCAGACTAAAGTCCCGTCACTCTTAACCACTACTGCAAAATGGCTGTCATCTCAACAATGCTCATTTTTACTAACTTTTGAGAGCGAAATTTATCCAATGTACTTACCTAAGGAACAAGAAGAATTACTTAAATCCACTTATTCCTTTAAATGGGTGAAAGAAAAATGGAGATACGTGGGTGTTGCAATTCCAAACAACCTAGACAATCTTCTGAAAGTTAACCATACTGAACCGTCAGTCTTTAAAAATACAACTGGAAAATTGGAAAACTTAAACTTATCCCTGTTAGATAAAATTAATACCATAAAATTCCAGGTATTTCCTAAAT
Organism: Eublepharis macularius; assembly: GCF_028583425.1. Classification (NCBI taxonomy): domain Eukaryota; kingdom Metazoa; phylum Chordata; class Lepidosauria; order Squamata; family Eublepharidae; genus Eublepharis; species Eublepharis macularius. The sequence goes on along the minus strand of NC_072799.1, from coordinate 93,958,988 downwards.
TTTTATTTATGGCTCTTCCAATCTTTTTCCCAGAAAAAATCCTTGTAAATTGGCAAGACAAAATTAATAAATTCATTTGGAACAACAAGAAAGTAAGAATACATTCAGAAACGCTGAAAAGACCAAAACGCCTAGGGGGATTAGACAAACCTGATCTAAAACCTTATTACGAAGCAACGCAACTTAGCAGAATATTACGAATTTTAAGCAGCTCAGATCAAACAGACTGGCAAAAAATAGAACAGTTTTATATTAAAGACAAAACAATATAGGAATCCATTTGGAATAAAACCCCAGAAAGATCTAATTACATAAATGGCAATCAGTTTCTAACCAGCAACCGTAAGACATGGGACAGAATTAGACCATCAATGACCCATACAATCTCTCCAGTCTCGCTTTTTGTAGACCAATCATGGTTTAGACCTGCAATAAATCAAACATCTTTTAGGTGGTGGAGACAGCATGAGAAAATAAAATTAAGAGATATAACAAAAGGAGGCCTACTCTTAGACAAAGTACAACTGGAAAAGGATTCAGGTACATCAATACCTTGGTTTGAGTACCTGCAAATCAAACATCTCTTGGATGATAAACAAATTAAAGAAACCCTAAAGGAACCATTATCAGATTTTGAAAGACTGATAAAACTTGATAAAGGCAACCAATCAGGCTTGATATCTCAAGTGTACAATATTCTGATGGAAAACAAACTAAAAAACAAATCTCAATTTTACCAGATTATCTGGCAAAAGGAATGTAATCTGAATTTAATAAGCAAAGATTGGTTAAAAATCTGGCAGACTTACAGCTTCACTACAAAAATAATAAATATAAAACAGCAAACGATAAAATTATTAACACATTGGTATATGACACCAGTTAAGATGCACCATATAAACAAAAATATATCGCCTCTTGTGTTGGAAACAGTGTGGGGAGAGAGGGTCATATATGCATTGCTGGTGGGAATGTGTACATATAAGGAAATGTTTGGAATTAGTAGCAAATGAAATAAAGTCTATATAAAATTATGATGTACCATTAATTCCGGAAATCATTTTGCTGAATCATTGGACAGAGCATAAAATACCGAAAGTCAGAATTAAGTTAATTTGGATTTTGTTGTCTATTGCTAAATCAGTAATTGCATCCAAATGGAAACAAAAAACACCTCCATCACTTACAGAATGGCGTAATCAATTATGGGACTATTTCATTTTGGAGAAGATAGTAGACCGTTTAGCTTACTGTGAAAATCAGATGTATAGATCCCGCTTCTCAGAACAGTGGTTCCCGATCTTGGAATGCCTATCAACAGATGAAGCATCACTTCAAACAAATCCAAAAGGAGATTATTATAAACAGTTATTGTGTTGATTTTTCTTGTTTGTTGTTATTGTTGTACTAAGTATATTGTATAAAATAAAATTTAAAAATTGCAAATTAAAAAAAAAAGATTTATGATATCCAGGGCTTTTTTTCAGCCGAGAGGCGCGGAGGGCAATCTCAACTCTCCTCTGTCTGGAGATCAGGGGGGCGGGGCCACCAGCCATGTGACCATTTTCTCCGAGGGCAACCCACTGAGTTCCACCACCTCTTTTCCCAGAAAAAAAGCCCTGATGATATCTAACCATCTGCAGAATTTTCCGGAAAGATGCCCATTGTTGCTAGTCAACAGGTAATGGCTATTCTGAAACAGCAGTCACATTTATTATTTTTTAAAATATTTTAAATTAAAATATATTTATTATTTTTTAAAAAATATTACTTTGCTTTTTGGCCAAGAGGCCTCTAGCAGTGCCATCCCAAGCAGAGTTACAGAGGGGGAAAATATGAAACAGTGAACACTAGGAATCATATTTTTTTTGTTTAAAACCAAAGCCAGAAAAAATCAGCCAAAAATGTCCAGTACAATCAGAGGGAACTAAGATCAGGAGCTCCCCAAGGCCAACTGAAAAAGGATAGTTTTAACTATTTCTGAACACCAGGAGGGGATGGGTCGATTTGGTGGTTAGAGAGTCTTGATGCTAGCACTGACAAATTATTTGCTCCCACGTACTCATGCAGAACGTCAGAGCCTCTCCAGCACTGGGTAGATCTTAAATTAAATGACTTACGTGATACCAAGAAGCTGGTGCACACGGAGGCAGACCCTTGTTCCAAAGAGCTGTCTATTCTAATTGTCAGAGGCTCTTCTGGGATCCAGGCAGAGCAGGATCTTTCCCAGCACCTGCTTCCTAAGTTGTACTCCATGACTTGCCAGTTTTTCCAACCTGGGCGTTCATAGGTCCAGTATAACGAGTGTCCCACTGATATTTTTTCAATTGTTTATCTGAAGTCTCCTTCTTATCTTCATTGCTTCCAAGACACCTGGGCCGATTCCAGATGGGCACAAATAGAGCGAGTGCTTTCGCTTTTTCAGCGACCTCACTCGTAAAAACCCACAATTTCCCATCCCAGCTTACCTGCGGTCCATGGCGCTCAGTTGTGCTCTATAAGCGGACGGTGTGAACACGGTATTGCGGGTCTGGATGCTTCGTCACCACGGAGAGACCCTCCCCTTTCCCTCCTTCCTTTGCCGGCCGGCCAACAACAATATCCCCTTAATTTTTTTAAAAAAACCAGGCGCCATTTGCGCAGTTGCCCGTTTGCGCACATCGAACTGTGCAAATGTGCACAAATGCACAAACGCACAAAAGTGCACAAAAGTCAACGCTGCATATTCGCATACCTGCGCGTTTGCGCATTTGTGCAAAACACGTACAAATTTTTTTTTTAAAAAAACCGAAATGCGAACCAATGAAGGCCCCCGACGTCAACTGTGACAGGGAGGAAACAACCAATCCCGGGTACCTCAGTTGGCCGTGCGAACATCCGGAAGCGGGACGACATGGCACGCTGCGAGACAAAGCGGATGGAGACAAAAGTGAACGCGTGGCCGGTAAGCGATTATTTCCGCAGAAAAACCGCAATTTCTGGCCATCTGGAATCGGCCCATGTTAGGCTAAGCAATAACTTCCAATACAGGAAACTATCCCCTTCATACTTGGGTGCAAGATGGGAACTACGGTTTAAACTTGTTAGGGATCATCAAGACAATCCCTAACAGAGCTGGAATGCGGCCTCAGTCCCCTCCCGAGTCCTTTCATATGCAGGCTTGAGCTAAGCGAATGCTCTCTGAATGTTCAGCCTTATTTTTCCACCTTTCCTTACATTTTTCAACATTATTTTCCATCTCTTCCTTTTAGAAGGCCATTCCTCATCTAACATCCCTGTCAAACATTGTGCTGGTTGTCGCCTTCCTATATTTTTGCATATACCTCGTCCAAATATTTTTTAAGACAGGTTGCCATGGGCTCGTTCAAAATTTGTATCTCTTTTTAAAGGAACAAAAGCTTTCTGCCATGACCTTGGTAATGCCCTCTTTCTGTCATCCCTGCAGTTCTGGTCCAAGTTCTCAGGTAAGCTGTCTTTCAGGTAAGCTATCATCCCAGCCAATATACCCCTGCACCCTCTGTTTTCAGACGGCTGTGGGTCCTGTCTCTTACCACAATGAAATGATCCAAGTGAGAGCTAGTAAAGTAGGCCAGGAATCATTCTGCCACCTCGGACAGGTGGCCAGAAGCCCCCTTTCCCCTTCCATGACTGTGAGTCTTAATACTTACATTTGCTTAGCCTTACTGGTGCCTGACAAATATTTATTATAAGGGGTTTTTCAGGAGCCAAGGGTCAGACCCAAGCAGTGCACACACTATAGGTCTCCATAGTGTGAGGCACAAATCATCCGAAGTCCCATTAAGACAATGCAATGGTATCCTTCTAAGTCTGTTGAAGGCCATGAACTTAGAAGGGAGTCTTTGTGCTTAGGGCTGTACTGCAAGACAAATAAAAATGGTACTTAGGAATGGTTGTGTAGGAATGAACCTTGGATGGGACAGAAGGGCAGCCAGGGACAAGCGTATCCAATTATAGAGAAAAGGTACAGACACTCTGCAATTATTGATTTATAGGAAGAACGTATCATTTCCAGGTAGCCAGTTTTCTCTCTGGTTATGTGAAAAGAACTAAAATTGGAAAGCAATTTAAACAAGTCCCCCCACCCCCATTCTTTAAGGTTGTAAAAAAAATGTGAACTTTTGATATCATCACGGATCCTGTTTCTTTTGCTAACGTATTTTTTCCAGCACAACAGTTGATGTACTTTTCCATTCCATTCAGCATAGCAACTGTGCCTGATTCATTGCACTGATTTTTCATGGCTTATAGCGAGGTAGGAGTAGAAGAGCTGCCTCAGTAAATGTATTTCCTGGCTGTGAGCATCCATGCTGCTTGTTTGATGGGGAAGTACATAAATGGGCATTGCATGTACCTTGGCCAAGGTATATCACTAGCACAAATTAAATGGAAAAAAATCATTGGTAGTGCAATCCTTAAGTGGAGCTACACGCTTCTAAGCCTATAGATCCAATGGACTTAGAAGGGCATAACCCTATTTAGGATTGCACTGTTGGGAAGCTGTGATTTATCAAAACATAGAAATAGGGTTTAAGGCTAATGAGGAGTAAAGTATTCATAAAAAGCACCTGGCAAGCTACGAGCATAACGGTATTTCATGGGTAGTTCATCAAGGAACATTTCCTGCAATCTGGAGCCATTTCTGATATGACAATTGGGGGGAAACGCTGGAAATGCAATTTACTTGCACTTCCTATTTGCCACGGTTTTCTGGCTGGTCCCTCCTCAGTCTCCTTCCCACCATCAGACATTTGGCAAGCTCAGACTTGGATAACACTGAAATGTGTCGAGAGCTAGAAGGGATAGTCAGTTGGGCACACTTTCCTTCCATTTGTCACACTGAAAATGGTGCTGAGTTACAGTCTCCTCTTTCAGCAGGCAACAATTAAAATGGACGTGGGAAATAATTCTTTATTACAGTATCAACGAGCCCCAAAGTATTTGGGGGTTCAAAGATGCCACAGCAGGACTGGAAGTAATGAAATAATTTCCGTACAGGGATAAAAGGTTTTCTTGTGGGTTAGTAAATGGTTAAGCAGGAACTAGAAGATAAGAGTGGTGGGTAGGTTATTCAGCAGTGGAGTCCCAGAGATATTGGTACTAGGACTGGTGCTGTTTAATTTGTTCATAAATGATCTAGATCGAGGAATGAGCAATGGAATGGCCAAGTTTGTGGGTAACACCACATCATTTAGCACTGTGAAAAAGAAACGGGTCGTGTGAAGAGCCCCAAAAGGATGGCGATCAGCTGTGAGGGCTAAATGGATACCAGCTGCAGGGGGAGTATTTTGCTTCTGGGCTGCTGCTTGAACCCTTCCAGGGTGTCTTATTGGCCATGGTGGGAAAGAGGGTTCAAGGTGCAATGGACTCTTGTCTCATCCAGCTAGGATCTTCTCATGTTCTTATGCTATGTCCACCACTTGCAGTTCCTAAAATGATAGCTGTCTAAATTAAGGCCATTACATTTCATTCTAGTCTAAAACTTCTCTCAGCTTTTGGGACTTTTTCTTCCATCCGAGAAATAAAAATATTCTCTTTCCTTCCAGGTACTTGGCAACCAAAATAACAAAGGAAAGAAAAGAAAGGCCTTGATAACTATCACATTTTTTTCTGCTGCTATGGCAACAAAATGAGCCTTCTTCACACTTCAACACATACTAATGTATTTGAGCTTCATTATGAAACTCTAGGAAAACATGTGATCTTGCCATAATGATGTCTACTAAAGAAGCAAATGTAGCCAGTTGCTCATGTCTAGGATTATCATGTTTTTCACACACATGCTTAATTTGGGATACTTGGAGTGTAATCTTAAGAAGGATTACACTCTTCTAACTCCATAGAAGTCAGTGGCCTTAGAAAGGTTTAGCTCTGTTTAGGGTAGTGCTGATGATCTAGCTGTTTATGAAAGATATTCACCTGGTGAAGTAGCACCTTAAAGGTGCTACTGGACTCTTTTTGATTTTGCTACCACAGACTAACACGGCTAACTCCTCTGCATCTATCACCTGGTGAAGAGTGTGTCCTGTACGTTGGAGAGCCTCTTTGAGATTATGGGTGTCATCATGACCCCCTCTTATAGATCCAGAGGAGTTAGCTATGTTAGTCTTTAGTTGCAAAAAAGTAAAGAGTCCAGTAGCACCTTTAAGACTAACCAACTTTATTGTAGCATAAGCTTTCGAGAACCACAGCTCTCTTCATCAGATGCTGAAGGCTCTTGTCTCCTGTCTTTAGGTGTTGGGAGCATCACCAGTATTATTTCGGGAGCAGCTGAAAGGGGGGCTCCCGGATAGCTTCAATGCGCTGTCCTTCTCTAAACCCAGATTTTAAAGAGATCCTTACTTAGAGTTCAAGACAGTGCAGAAGACATGGTTCAGACCAGAAGCCAGGTACAACTTTATGATCTAGATTTATTCATAGACAAGCAATGAATTCAGGATGGCTTTTCATCCTTGCTTGAGGGAGTAAGTTACAGAACAAAGAAGGGAAGAGGGCAATAAAACAGACCCTTAAGGCAGGAAGGTAAGCTGTTAATATCTCAGATTACCCGCTGTTCTTAGGGGAGAGTGAAGAACTACAATTCCCATTATTCCTAGTATTAAAGAGATAGCACATATTTCTAACTACACAGATACAGAGGCTTTCTAAGCTGTGGTATTACTCTGTATTCTCTGCTTGATCTCTTTGCATGCGTAGGCTTGTCAGGATGCAACTCCTAGGAGAAAGAGGGGGAGGCCTCGCATATTGGTGTCACTTCTGGTAAAAACAGGAAGTGACAACATTTGATGCTCTAGAATTTACAAAAACTTGATTTATAGTATTTTTGTAAGTTTCAGAGCATCCAAAACATGACTTCTGGTTTTTACTAGAAGTGACATCAGCATGCTAGTGCAACACCGGCATGCTGCCCATTCCTCTCCGATTCCCCTGAGGCACTGGTGGACAAAGCAACAGGAGGTCTCCTACTATGACGGGAAGTCTGGTATCCCTATGGATGAGCTGGGTGGTGAATGGCACACAAGTCCTCAAAGTCCATACACTGAGAGTTGGTCCAGTTTTTGCTGCAGTTCTTAAAGAGAGAAGAATATCCCTGTGTGCATCGTTCCCCACCATAGGATTGCAGTGTTGGGTGAAGCAGCATCAGAGAAACATTCCTGCTCTTTGCAACTCTGAAAAGTGCAAGAGAGCTTTATGTGCCTGGATCTGGCAGGCTTCGGCTATGGCATAGAGCTGCCTTCAACATTTGGTCACAGAGTAGCTTTTGCAAAGGCTGTTATCTGTGCTCAGCCTACACAAACCACAGTTTATCCTTGTTGGTGGAGAAGGAACAGGGTGGTGTAGTGGTTAGAATGTTAGACTGGGGGGCCAGATTTCAAACCCCCACTCTACCATGTAGCTTGCTGGGTGACAGTGGGCCAGTCCCTCTTGTTCAACGTAGCCCAGGTTAAAGGGCTGTTAGGAGCAGGGCTCATTTCGAGGGGGAATGCACGGGAACGCAGGTCCGGCAGTTCCCCAAAGAGGTCATATGTCAGGTGGCCCCACCCACCTGACTCTCAGCCATTTTGTGCCCGTTTCGACCTGGATTGGGGCTGAAATGGCCCGGATCGGGACTTTATAGAGGGAAACCCACGTGGGTTTCCCTTTATATTGTTAGCAACAACGGGGGTGGCCCCTCCTTTTTTGTCGGATCGGGACTTTGACAGGTGGTGGATCACTTTCCTGCTCATCAGCGGCCCGATCCTGACCATTTTGAGCCCCCTTTCAGCCATTTTCAGCCCCTTTTTGCCATTTTGGGCCCAATTTCAGCCCTGAATGTCCAGGATTGGGTCCAAAACAGCCAGAATAGGTGATGTCAGGGGGTGTGGCATATGCAAATCAGCTATACTAATGACACACTTCTGGTGATGGCAAGAGGCGTGGCATATGCTAATGAGTTATGCTAATGAGTTCCTCCAGCTCTTTTTCTACAAAATGGCCCCTGGTTAGGAGCATAAAATGGAAGGAAGCAGAGCATTGGACATGGGTCAAATCCACATTACTCATTCTAAGTCGCATGTTCCCCGCATTCCCCACGCAATCCCGAGTGCCGGTCACATTACCTCGTTAAACAGATGCATTTCATTCGCATTTCTCCCGAATATGTGGTCACAGGTTTTCAACGGGAGTTTCACGGTGGCCGTGAACGGGCCAATGCGCAATTTACGTGGTTTTTTTAAAAACCACCCCCCTTCCTGTCTCTCCGGCCGTTCCGAGAGTTCCTATTGGCTGATTCAACTTGCAAGTGCTCCGTAGTCTGCAAAAGACTGTTTTTGACTTCATAGCATTGGATTTATTGATTATGCTGTTTCTGAATCAAATCTGGTAGTTTGAAAAATCATTTTGGGATGAATCCATCCTCAGAACGGACTCGCGAAACTTCCTTTTTAACTTTTTTATTTTTTTTATTTTATATTACTGTAATATCGAAATTACGAAATATCGAAATAATGACACTCCAAGGAAGTGAAACTTCAGTAAAATTCAGGCACTGAACTGTCCTGCATAGGAAATGCCCACGAAAGCTTCCCACATGCTTCCAAATTTCCAAAAAAGAAACGGGAGAGAGCCATCAGTGCTGTCAGTGGGGGAAAGAGAGGCATCATTATCTTCAATGATGTTTCTTTATAAGGCAAGATCGAAATAACGGAAAAGTGCGCTCAAAAAATAAAAAAAAATGGGCAGGAAAAAAGGTCCTGCCCAAAAAAGCGGTTTTCGAGCGGCCGTGTGACCGGAGGGATGCGCGAGAAAGACGGATTGGAAGCAGGAATGTGAACGAAGAGGAAAAAATCGTGGATTGGAGGCAAACAGAAGATATCCGATAAACATGCGGGTAATGGGTGAATGTGGATTCGACCATGGTCTTTACTCTTTGGAGGAAGGGCAGGATAAAAATGCATGAGACAGAGGACTAATGTTGATTCTCCTCCAATGATATTCAGCAGCACGTGACACTGAAGGGATCACTGAAGTATTAACTTCAGCTAAACAAACGGATACTCTTTTGGCTAAAGCTCTTGTAAAATTGGGTGAAGGCAAGGCAGAATGTTGCCTCTGGAATAAAATATGAAACTGTTAAGTCAGGATTATTTATTTTACTTTATTAGATGTATATCTTGCCCATCCACCCCCCGCAAATGGGCTTAGGGTAGCAAACATCAACAAAATAACAATAAATAGAGTCTTAAACACATAAAACCATAAAAGTCATCACCAATCACAGTAATTCAGTTCCAGGCGTTATGACATAAAACTATAGTTAAGCCTAACTATGGTGAATAAACCAACTTCTAACCCTGGCTTCAAATCCTTGTTTGCCACACCTTAACAAATGATCGCGAGTGGAGTGGAGTGCATCCAGGTGTCCACACTGATCATAGCTAGCTGAATGAAGTCTTGGTTTTGTGTGATGTCTGAGCACTGGTTGTCACCTATAGCTCCCAGCTCAAACCCATCCAACGTATCATCAGTGAGCTACAACCCATCCTGGAAAATGATACCTCTCTCTCAGAAGTCCTGGGTGGAAGACCTTTCCTTGCCTACAGACAGCCCCCCAACCTTAAACAACTTCTCACTTACAATAATGAATCGGCCAGCAGAGTCACCAGCACAGGTACCAGGCCCTGCAACAGATCCAGATGCCAGCTCTGCCCCATATCTACCCAGGGAATACAATTACAGGACCCAATGGCATCAACTACACTGTCTCTGGCTCTTACAGCTGCTCATCCTCCAATCTGATATATGCCCTCATGTGCCAACAATGTCCTTCTGCTCTGTACATTGGACAAACTAGCCAACCTCTATGCAAAAGAATAAATGGACACAAACCTGACATTAGAAATGGAAACGTCCAAAAACCAGTGGGAGAACACTTCAATCTACCAGGACATTCCACCAAAGACTTAAAGGTCACTGTGGTTCAACAGAAACCTTTCAAAAACAAAATCCAACGGGAGGTTGCTGAATTGGAATTCATATGCAAATTTGACTCTGTCAAGCTGGGACTGAATAGAGACTATGAATGGTTATCACATTATCACAGGTAACAGATTCTCTTTACAGAGGCGTGATCTGGGGGAGCCCAGTGACGCCTGGTGTGGGCTTTCAGGGACCACAGTTCTCTTTGTCAGATGCAGCTGGCAGGGAGAGCTGTGGTTATCGAAGGCTTATACTACATAGGAATTGGATACTTTCACTGCTACAAACTAATACGGCAAACTGACTGCACACCAAAAGGAGATGTTTACATTTCCAAGCAAAGGAATGTTTTGACTGCCTCCACGCTAATTGCATTCTGTCCCCTTGTGATATATGTCCCCTTCTTTCCTCTCTCTCTCTCTTCTCCCCTCCTCTTCTGTATCTGCCCAGTTTTGATCAGGCATCTGACGAAGAGAACTTGATTCTCGAAAGCTTATGCTACAATAAAATTGGTTAGTCTTAAAGGTGCTACTGGACTCTTTTTGATTTTGCTACTACAGACTAACACGGCTAACTCCTCTGGATCTATTTCCTAAGAACAACTCACCTGAGCCAGACTAAGGGCATTTGTGCTTCCACATAGCCAAATCGGTTACCCCGAAGCATATTTTTATACTCCATAATTAGCTGGCAGACTGGGATGGCTACGGGGCAGATCTTGCTTTGTACAGATTGCTGGCTCTTCACACCCATGCTGCTTTTGGGGAGCAATGGCCATGTGATCCGGTCAGGCGTAACAGGTTGGAAGCTGGATAAGGACCAGGGAGTGCTCTGGTCAAATCCCCACTCAGCCGTGATGCTTCCAGAATGAGCATGGATCAGTCACATCTAACTCCCAGGAGTACTGTGAAGACAGAATGAGGGAACTCATTAAATGCCACCCAGAGCTGTTTGTAGACTGAGCAAGGTAGAAATGCGCTAGGCAAACAATGAGTGGCCAGGAGTGCCTTGCCTTGGACCTCTAGTGCAAATGTGTTCTCTATGTTCCAGTTATCTTTGCAAATCCAGCACTCATTTTGTGTCATATACAACACTATGGATCATTCCTAAGAGATGCCCCTTATATTTAATTTTATATTTCCTCCCCCTGTTCATCTTAAGAAAAGAACAGAGTTTCATGCACAGAATGCTTTCTAACATGAGATTCTAGTTAAAGTGAGCTAGTTAAAATTCTATAGTACAAGAACAAGATTAGGCTTTCAACGCTAATGATACAACTTTGTCACAACATTATAATTTCAATACTAGGTACATTTAAATTTAAGAGCCACAGCATTAGTTGTAAATATAAAAATGATCAATCTAGTTCTAATCAAATAAAGCAATCTTTTAAGTAGGGGACTGATGCTTTCTGACTGTTGTGTTGAAAGAATAGCCCCTTCCCAAATCCCGAGCGCTTGGTTATACCCTGAGCCACCGTGTTCAGAGAATGCCAAAGACATGGGGCATTGGGATACATTTCCTCTATCCCCATACCCCTGAAAGGTAACAAATGCATGCAGCTCTTTCAACCCGGAGCCTGTGGGAGTGGAGCCCCAGCATTCAACCAGCTTTCAAAGGGGGTGGTGGTGGAAGGGACATGCAGCAAAAAGGCAGGTCAGATCTGCTTCAGCAAGGGAGCAGACATTTTTGTGTACGGCTCTTGCTGGGAGAGTGGTTTTGCTCTGCCTCTGGAAGGTGCCAGAACTGTCAGGAATGTCTCTGGTGACGAGCAGCCCTTGGGCCCTTCAGTCTGACTCTTGGGAAAGGACAGGCTGGTGTGGGTGGAATCCCGTGTGTGAAAGGATCCAACCTGATGGCTAGTAGGGGCATGCATAATGGAACAAAGGAGCTAAAAACACACACAGAAATTGCTGGTCCGGTCCATTAAAGTGGCTTCTGGAACAGCGGAACAAATGATGTGTTTTGTTTCTGTTCTTACTCATGCAGCAGCCGTGCAGCTGAACTAGTGAAACAGTGTAGTCTGCAGCCCGTAACTTCTTGTTTTCCTTAATGTCAATTCTGCATGCAGCTATCCCAAGGTGAGGGACTCAGCTGCCCTTTGCTTTAACCCTTTGGCAGGAAGGGGGATGTGTGTGTGCGTGGGAGTGCATTTTTCTCAGGCCGTGTCCCTGCCAATCGAGTTATCAGAAGTGGTTGTGCAATGACCCCTCCTCCTGCCCATTGGCGTCAGAAACATTCATTCAATTTAATTTAACTCCATTGGAGGCGGGGGCAAGGTGTATCTTTTGGGGGTGTTTCCCGAGCAATGGCTTCATCTCTCTGTCAATCAGGACTCAGGGGAGCACTGCCATGCCTTCCTACCCATCAGCTTTGAAGACAACAGTTCAGCTCCTTGGGAGAGGAGGGTCTGACTCCCCCGACCAGTCAAATGGATGGGCCATGGTGCTCCAGCATTGGGGAGGGGACAGTCTGACCACATAGTCCTCTGGACTAGGAGAAATCAGGTAAGTGGGTAATGGCCGCATGCTCTCGGCCGTGCTACTCTTTCGTCTGGTAAAATTCTGTTCTTGGAGCTCACATCCCTATCTGGTCCTTTTGTTTCCAAAGTTCAAAGAAAGATCAAAGATGAGAGCTGGAAGTGGACAGAGACGCCCACCAGTTCCTCTCCCTTCTTCCACTCACAGTCTAACTTAAGAAGTGAAACGGGTACTGGTGGGAAGTCCAGTAATATATCCATTTACAGAGAACGAGGGGAAATTGTCCACAAAGAGAAAGGACTTTGCCCCCACGAATGTGCCAGTCCCTAATCTGTGAGCTTTACACACACTGCAAAGGCTGGCAGTCAACGGTGGGTGGCTGCATGGCGCATGCACACATGATAGTTTGAGAAGCGTGGAGTCTGCCTCTGCACTCTCTCCAGCCTCTGAGCTCATGCTGTGCAAATCGCAGTGAAAATTGCAAATAATAGATGGTGGGAGAATCATGGCAATGGAGGAGGACTGGCATGAGGTTGCTTGCTGCTGGCAGCCTGCCCGTTCTGTGGCTTTCCGCTGCTGTCCTTCATTGACCACAGTGACTATATTAGTACTAGAAAGTAACACGCGCATAGTAGGAAGAACTTTTATCTTTCTGGTCTTTCCTTCCCAATTAAAACTGGGAAGCCAGGTTTAGAGAGATGGGCCTTGCACGGGATTTTATTGCATGTTGGAGGACTTTAATCTTTCTGGTCTTTCCTTCCTAATTAAAACTGGCAAGCCAGGTTTAGAGAGATGGGCCTTGCACGGGATTTTATTGCATGTTGGAGGACTTTTATCTTTCTGGTCTTTCCTTCCCAATTAAAACTGGCAAGCCAGGTTTAGAGAGATGGGCCTTGCACGGGATTTTATTGCATGTTGGAGGACTACGATGGCCTTGACATTTTCTTCTCCCCTCTACTCCATCTCTTTCTTCATTCAACTTTAGGTTTATGCTTTTAGTCCAAAAGGGAGGCTGGATGACCTGTCTATCCACTCTCCCACTGTTAGTGGGAGAGAAAACAGAGAGAGACATGCTTCTTCTAGTTCTATTGCTATGAAGAAAACCCAAGATTCCTCCATCACTATCTATGCGTGCTTTTATGCACATGCAAGGAGAACACTGGGTTGGGGGTAGGTTGAAAGAGGAAGGGGGGATTTGAGTCCCAGTCTGCTGCAGAACTCATGTTATGCAGATCAGGGTGAAAAAAATGTAAAATATAAAAAATTATTAAAGGAGAGCCACATCAAGAGACCTACTCATGTGAAGCTGCCCCACTCACTGGCCTTCTGCAGCTGCTGCCTGCTGTCCTTCACTTTGGTGCCCCCACGAGCCGACTGGGACTGCAGAAATCAACCCAAGGTCAGGGGTCACCAGGAGAGGCTTCATCCTGCTCAGAAACTACTCTTTTTCTTTACTGGGCTTTGATTTAACCTGTTCACCCAGTGTTGTATTCCACGTGGAAGTGCCATGCTGTGCTGAAGACTGTGCTATCTTGTCTTCAGTGTAACTTCTTGATCTTCTCCGTCCTTCAACTTTGGGTTAAAGGGCCTAGTTGAAAACAGAGACTGAGGGACCTGCCCAGTCTCCCACCTTTATTTGAGAAAAATAGAAAAAGCACACAGGGTCATTTTATTTTCCCCTTCCCAGCCAACAACGTTCACCCCTGAATGCCCCCACTACCCACTATTTTAAGAGGGAGAGGAAGAGTCACTGGCGGCTGAGGGAAATGTCGATGGCGCAGAGACAGCCCCCTCCCCCAACGTTTCTCTGCCAATCCTCTTCCTCCATCCCATTTTGGGTGGCCCTGGAAAGTCAAAATAGATCGAGGGCCAAAAGCTACGGACCACCATAATGTGCTCTGCATTGCCTACTCTGGACAAAAACACCGCAACTTCCAGAGTGCTCAGAGGCAGTGGACGTACCGACTGAAGTGTCAGTCACAGACCCAGCAGGTCTTTCCACTGTGGCAGCAGGTCCAGCATGACAGGAAACCCAATATTGAGGTTAAGGCCTTTATTAGAAGCACTTTGCTTTTCGTTTTGAAGCCTGGGAGGAACTGTTATGTCTGTGTACCGCCATGCCATGATTGTTTGGTTGTCATGTCACTGATGCCACAGTATGTTGAATGTTTAATGCTAACCTGATGTATTCTTTCCTTAGCCATGTTCTTTCCATATTATAACAGTTATTTCTCCAGGACTTCTAACTAGAGGGGGCCTCTCATGTTATCTCACGGAACTATGCATCTACGAGCTAGAAACGGCCTTGGAGGCTCTAGGCACCTGCTTTCGCTGCCTTGCCCAGACGCTGGAAACCTATTATTGTGTACTCACTGTTTAGCCATAACTATAAAGGGTTCTCACAGGACCCGTGTAACCGTGTGCGCCAAAACCTTAACAGTTGCTGGAGCGCAGGAAACTCAAGTATAATATAGACTTTTTGTTTTGCCTTGTCACTTCTACCAAGCTCTGTGATGGAGTTCAGACCTGAACTGTAAAGATCCTAATAAAAACTTTTCTACTGGAATCAATGTGTGTTCACTGGACAGGGGCTGAGGGATCTACCTGTCAGGAACTGACAGGAACTCTACATCCAATGCTCTTTCTGGGCTTTTCAGTTCTGGAGTTCAAAGATGTGATGAATGATGATAATCATGTGTGTCTGGAGTCAGGGGAACCCCCTCCCCGGAACTTACCGCAAGCACCGAGAGCAGAGGGGGCTGGAGGAGGAAAGCCCCAAACAGCCACATCGGTAGTGGCCAGAACGGAGGCAAATGGGCCCAGAGACGAAACAACCAGCTGTCAAAGCCCAGCAACAGTGGCAGGGTGGGCAGAGGGCCACCCGAACAAGAGGCAGGTGGCCACAAACCCCTCTCCTGATACCGCAGCGACGTCTTGGCCAAATGCAAGGCAGGGCGAGTGGGAGATGACGCCAGAGGTTGCCAGCACCCCAGCACAAGCCCTGGGAGCCGCAGGCCAGCAGGGCTCGAGAGAGCAAAGGGAAATGATGCCACAGCTCCTCCCGGGGCGGACATGGCACAGTCCGGCCAGCTCCGCCCTGCAGAGATGCCGAGGAAGCCTGGGCCAGGAGGAGGAACCCGGAAGAGGGAGAATTAAGGGGAAGAGCCTGATTGGCCCTAGCAGAGAGTCTGTCAGACGGGAGGGAGAGGGGATTGGATGGAACCAGGGGGAGGGGGCAGGGGCTGTCAGGGCAGGCCTCATAAAAGTGGGCAGCCAGGGTGGGTCAATGAGGAGTAGTTGGATGGAGTTGGTGGCTGGAGCATTGAGTGGAACAGAGAGAGGTAGAGAGATGGTGCTCGAGAACCCTGCCTACCCAATGGGAGTGAGAGAGGGCTTAGGGTGCAGCAAACTCCCTCCTCCTCCCATTTCTGAGACCCACCCTGACTTACCCTGGGAAGTCAAGGGCCAACCTCGAGTGGGCGCCACCCCCTGGTTCCGATGCCCATGGAGTTGACACCCACAATGTGAAAGAGCTGAGAAAGGAGCCCAGCCAGATCCACCCGCATTGACTGAGGTGGACAGGCGGCTCCTCCTGAGTGTCAAAAGGAAGGATTCACCCCTCATCGTGGAAAAAGTGCAGGGAAACATGACATCAAGAAGTAACATTGAGACACAAATGTAATCAATTGGTTATTTAAAGCAGTTTTTTTAAAAAAAATCCCTGTACTTCCTGATTGTGGAGCACTCCTCCTTGGGGACTGGTCCCCCTCCACCACTTTGCCAGCTAGTTTTGCACCATTGTATGTGCCTGCCAACACTCGCCTAGTCATCTTCCTCAGGGTCTATTTGTTGTTGTGTTTTGTGCTGGAGGAGAAACGCGCAATGGGGTTGTTGCTGCTGCTGCTGCTGGATTAGAGGGGCAATTGTTTACTGCGCCGCCTAGCCCTGATGCCTTTCCTCAAGTATTTTTCAGGTTCCAGGCCCATGACTGAATTTCCTTGTTGTTGTGTCTATGCTCAACCATAGCTGGTGATTTGGAGGGAGAACTGTGTTCTGTCCAGTTTTGGTACCATGGCATTAAGTGCAAAAACAGCTGCCCCGAAGCCTCATTTCCCCACCACCTTGAAAAAAAACTTTGTCGATGCCCACAATGTGAAAGAGCTTGACAAGACTTTGTCTATCCGTGTATGACCAATGCCCAACTTGCATGTGCACAAAGGGTTGAAACTCAAGAAAACAAAACAACACTCCCCCCCCCTCAAATGGATTGCTGTGAGCTGCCACTGCCCCAGCTGGAACAAACCAGTAATGGATTGGAATTATTCCAGAACCCCCTGGAACTGAAATGGGAATTTTCTTGGTACACATCCCTAGTGCCCACCAACGCTCACCTTCCTCGAGGCCCAGTAAATGCATTGGGCCGATGGTTTAGAGGGAGGAGTGTGTTCTAGCAATTTTGGTGCTGTTGAGTGCAAACACAGCTGCCCCAGAGCCTCGTTTCCCCAACCCCATTGAAAAGAACATCACTTTGGAACATCACTTTCCATCTTGTAGATTACATAAAATTTATTTTCTACAGCTAGAAAAATCTGTGACTTTTGACCAAGAATTCATGGCTGCAAAAATGGCCTCCGGGGAACATTTCCTCTTTTGTTCAAATTCATAGTTTTGCCTTCTGCGAAGTCCGCTTTCAAATTAATGCACCTCTGTACCAGTGCAAGAAACTAAGTTTCTGTGGTTCACTGCAGGAGTGAAAAATATACCATCCCATTAACTCTGGGTGACGATTCTCTTGAAAAAAGATGTCAATACCACATTACTTCCCTGGCTCAGAATGTGTTTCTGAAATTCTGATAGCATGTACTGAAAAAAGAATTACACACTTGTTCTGTAGAGATGAATGCCATTCTTTGAGCCTTGCTTGCATGCCAGAGACCGCTAGCACCAGCCTTTGCCTCCTGGGCTGCTATTCTTTGCAATGATTGCGGTTATCCATCTTGGAAGTCTCTGCAGATGCTCCCTAAAAGATTCATGGTCAAGAAAGGGGAGTAAACAACAATAAACTCTTTTTTATTCCAGGCAAAGAAGAAAAATAACATATATATATATATATCAATTTTTTATGGTTTCTCTAGAGCGCCAGTATCCAGGAGGTACTATTAGTATTTGCTAAACTGGAGCTTACTGATGAAAACATGAAATTCAACATACTGATGGTATGTTTTGTAATCTTGTCCCCTGCCTCAGGATAATGAGAAACATACAGTATACAGACTAGCTCCTTCTTATTCAATAGCTATTTGTGGCCAGAAAGAAGTGACCTCAAAGTGACTTTTCCTTAGCATTCTTATTTAGTCACTTTTAGGATGTCTTTAGGATGCCCATGGGCATTCATCTCAGCTTGCAGTAATATAGTCAGTAAAACAACAATATTCAAATGTAGCAGGAATTTTTACAAAATTAACAGGCTATAGCAGCGCAGTTTAAATTAATCACACCCACACACCCTAAGCTTGAACAGGACAAATTTCATCTGGCATCTGCTTAAAAAGATGACAGAGATAGTATTCGGAAAACATCCCTCAAGAGAGACTTCTGTAAACAAGGAACGATCAGAGGAAAGGCATACTCTCCAGTAAGATTCCCAAGTACCTTCCGTGACTTCCCAAGATGGAGTTCCAGGACAAGGACTCCCACTGGTGATGGATGGATATTATTCCACTTGATGGACATAACGGAGGAAGCTATCCTTCAGAAACTTTGGTCTCAGCCTCTTTAGAGCCTTGATGTCAACATTAGCCCCTTGAATTTCACCCGGAAATGAAGTCAACAAAAATCCCCAGAGGAAAGTTCCCATCTGTTCTTTTGCATTTTTTAAAATCAATACACCTTTCCATGGTCAAATTTATACTTCACCACCTCCTGAGAAATAGTATCAAACTGACTTTCAGACCATGGTTTTGTACTGCAAGAAATCTGTTGGAATAGTTACTGGCTAGAACTAAAAGTCGGTGGCAGAACAATCAGCAACCTGCGATATGCAGATGACACTACACTGCTAGCAGAGAAGGCTAAAGATCTGAAGACTCTGATCATGAAACTAAAGACAACAAGTGAAGTAATGGGGCTTCAGCTGAACATCAAAAAAACAAAGATCATGACCAACACTAACAAACGAGTCCATATCAAGATAAACAATGATGAGATTGACGTGGTTGACAACTTTGTCTTCCTAGGTTCACAAATCAATAACAGGGGTGACTGGACACCTGAAGTAAAGCGGTGAATCACACTTGGACGCTCAGCAATGGTCAGCATGGATTCAATCTGGAAATGCAAAGATGTCACAATAAGCACCAAGCGCCGACTGGTCACAGCCATTGTGTTTCCTATAACAACCTACAGATGTGAGACATGGACCTTAACAAAAATGGACAGGAGAAAAATTGACTCATTCGAACTGTGGTGTTGGAGACGACTCCTGAGGATCCCTTGGACAGCAAAAGTAACAAACCAAGCTGTCTTGGAACGCATAAAACCTGACATGTCTCTGGAGGGGGAGATTACAAAGCAGAAGCTCAGCTATTTCGGGCATGTAATGCAGGCCAACTCACTAGAAACATCAATGATGCTAGGAATGGTGAGTGGAATGAGGAAGAGAGGAAGACCAAAAACCCGCTGGCTGGATACCATAATGAAAGACACTGGACTGAACATGAAGGATTGAAAGAAGCAGTCAGAGATAGAAAGGCCCGGAGGGATACGATCTACAGAGTAGCCAAGGCTCGGACACGATTAAATGGCTAGGATTGGATTGGAGAACGAATGGGTGTGAGTTAGAAACACGGGCAGACTAGGGCCCAGTTTATTCCTTCAGGGCTTCCTGTCTGGCTTCAGAAAGGTGCCTGATCCACCACAGGCACAGCCGTGTTTTGAGCAGAGACACAAACTTGTTTACTTTGCCTTTCCTCCCACAGGGTGATGGTGCCATGACAGATCAGCCTCCATTCTGCAGAAGTCTCTAACCCTTTGTCTTGAGATCAGCCTGCCTTGTTCTGGAAGAAAAATTGGGCTCTTACAGCAAAGCCATATTGCATTTTACATCTTTGACAGAGTGTATAAGAATTCTATCTGAAGCTGTACGTCAATTCTCTTCATACCAACGCTGTGATCAAATCTATTTTGAGCACTCTTGGGCTCTTGCAACTTCCTACATATTTTCTTATTGAATTGTTTGACATCACTTTAGAGTAAAATTATTTCAGATTTTCAAATCAGTTTCTTATCACATTAAAGGTGTAGCCGTGAGGAGTCCATTTGTCCCTAGGGTTACAAATACATGACTTCTTTAGAGGACTCCATCATTTGTCATGTTACCTTATTGTGCAGATATAATTACGTATAAGCAATACATTGATGATATATTTGCAATATTTTCCAAAACAGAAAAGTTTCAGAAATTTGTTACATGGATAAATATGATACATTATTCTATTAAATTTATGCATTAATTTGATTTTAAAATTCTTTAGATACTGAGGTTGTTAGGACAAACAATGTCCTTTACGTCAGGTTATATTTTAAAACCTAGATAGAAATTTGCCATTGGATTTTTCTTCTCTTAACCAATTAATATTATGTAACAACCTTCTACATGGTCAAAATTTGAGGTTTAACAGGAATTCAGTGTCACCACAGGATTATAAAATACAGAAACTGAGATTGAGTGAACACTTATTTGCAAGAGTGTATCCACACAGGATGATCGGTGCAACTGAAAGTAGGGCTGAATGAGCAGATACAAGGGTACATGAGCAGATACATGAAAAGATCTGCCAATAATAACATCTCACGTGCATTTCACTTTTCCCATTTGTTATTGTTTATTCTGAAAATAATACATAAACATTGGCATGTGGTTGAGCATATTTCTGGGTGTAATGATTTCCCTTATCCTGTATTTAGGCAAACAAAGAAATTTGGGGATCTTTTTACCTATTCATATGTCCAAAAAAAGCACTTCACCTGTTGAACATTTTGAATGTGAAAGATATTTTCATGTCCTTTCCCACTGAAATTCAGTGTTTTGAATATCCACAACTTCATTGGATGTATCAGTTAGATTATTTTTGAACTGTAACTCTAGACAGGTTATATATATATAATTGTATGCCCATGTGGGTAATAGTCTTCAATGTGTTAGAAGTTAGAACCCACATTGTAGAACATGGATCCTGCATTAGGACTGCATTGAAGGAGGCACCTTTGGTTTCACATTTTTTTGGAGAAAGGACATGGCATATGGATTTTCAGTTTTTTATTAAAATATAGCTCATTACAATAATACATTGTTACTTAAGGACACTGAATGGATTTTTAGACTCAGGTCCAAATGCCACATGGTCTTAATTTTAATTTAGATTTTATTTGGTTCTTATGAATCAGTTTCATTATAAATGATTAATAGATATTGCAACAATACAATATGTTTTGTACAATTACAGTTGCAAATTCAGGTTATTTTCGGAGTTTATACATTTAAAATCCTATGTAAGTGATACAGTCTGCATGGTTCTTTAAAAGAACTCATATGTAAACTCGGTTGTAAGGGGAGACTCACTTGACCAGCTGCAGTACGAAGAGTATTCCTTGCTGTTTTGAGAGCAAATGGAGGTTGGTGAAATTGGAGTCTCTACAAGGTTTTTATCGTTGTATTCAGTAGTGGCGGCTTTTTTTTTATAGTAACAGAGACAGGTGAGGTTTTTTCACTGTTTTTAATAGGGATAAAAGATATATCCCCATGTAGGGTAAACAATATAAAAGGATTCACTATGCAACAATAACATTTATTTATTACAGGCATTAATATAATGCATGGGATTTCTCTCTTTAAGAGTTATATGGTTTCATGCAGCTTTTTAGAGTTTTTTCTGGTTAATAACCTATTTGAGACCCAGTTTGCTGTAGTGGTTAAGAGCGCAGGACTCTAATCTGGAGAGCCTGGTTTGATTCCCCACTCCTTCACTTGAAGCCAGCTGGGTGACCTTGGGCTAGTCACAGCTCTCTGGAGCTTTCTCAGCCCCATGCACCTCACAGGGTGTTTTGTTGTGGGGATAATAATGGCATACTTTGTAAACTGCTCTGAGTGGGCATTAAGTTGTCCTGAAGGGCGGTATATAAATTGAACATTCTTCTTCTTCTTCTTCTTCTTTTCATGTGCATTGCATGGAATGTGTTTTGTTCAATTATATAGACAATTCATCCACCTTTGACTTAGGGTTGCCAGGTCCCCTTAACCTCCTGGCACTAACCTCTAGGATGTCCTAGATGAGAATCTTTAAGTATCAGCCCAGAGTGAAGCCTGGGAACACTCCCAGGGCCTGCGTGATGATGTCACTCTTGGGAGTGATGTCACACCATGCTGGAAGCTCACACCGGGAGACCATCTTTCCCCCCACCAGCCAGGTGTGTGGTGCCAGGGGGTGGAGGCTGGGAGTGAGTGATCCCCCCACCCCCACCAAGGGATCAGCAAACCTACTTTGACACTATATTCATCGAATTAAGAAATCTGTAAAAACTGGATGAATACCAGTTTCCAGTTGACCATGTGAAAATAATTGTTAAATAATCTATGTATCATGTGCGGATGTTGCCTTTGAAATCTTACTGCGTTCTAACTGTGAGATTCTATGAAAATTTAGTTGGCTATCAGGGATATACTGGAGCTGGGTAAGTTAGAAGGTACAATTTATAAATTAGGGGTTAGGAAAAGCCGTACCTACTGAAATGTTGCCTTCTAGTCAGTTTTTACTCCTTTGAATCTGGTCCCCTACCAGTGGCTGGGGAGGGAAGGCAGCATGATATAGCCTGATTCCATCAGATTCGGAAGCTAAGTAGGGTCAGTGCTTGGATGAGGGACCACCAAGGAAGACTCTGCAGAGAAAGGCAATGGCTTGAAAGCCCCAGCAGGGGTCACCATGAGTCAGTTGTGACTCAATGGCACTTTAAACACACACCAGCAGCTAAGGTTGCTGTAGGTCTGATGGAAAACTATTGACATAGGCTAAAACAGTCTTGTGACCAGGCATAGGGATTTATGTTAATTGCTATTAAGGCAGATGACGAGTGGGATTCCAAATGGTCAAAATAGTTCTTTTAAACTTAATAGATACAGTGGAAAGCATTTGTAGCCTTCAGCTTAGTTTCTTCTGGAAGGCACTTTTTTATTCTTGGCACCTATCCAGATGCCAAGTAAACTCTTTGGCTTGTGATTAGCTGTTAAAGTCTGAATAAGTAAAATTTGCTGTTCACACTGAAATTCAAATGCCAGTAACGCAGGGAGGAAACAAGACAGAATTTTCCAACAGATGGTTTTTCCAGAAGCTAAGTTATCCTCTCCCCGACTGCTTGCAGTTCACATGATACACGTTCACAATGGTGTTTTGACAAAATGTTGATTTCACTGCTAGCAAAACGACTGTCATTACTTTTGGGGACTGGCATGGCAGACTCTCCCTGGCTGTGCTCTGAGATCTCCTGTTGCTTGTCCATGGGGGGGGGGGGTTGTCTGCCCCTCCTGAGAGCGTATTCAGTGTCTATGAATTCAATCATAGCTGCCTTGCAACACACAATATATTTGAAGGACAATCTGCTTCCGTTTGTTGCTGTGTGCTATCTATGGTCTTCGGGCAGCCATCTGTTGGCCATCCCACCTCTCAGGGTGGCCTGTCTGGTATCAGTCAGAGCTTGGGATTTTTCCACTGTGGCCCCTGCTTTGTGGAATAGGCTCCCTGAGGAAGTGAGGGAAGATATTGGAGATATTTAGGAGGAGCTGCAAGGCCTCTCTGTTTGCCATGGCCTTTGAGGAGTTTCAAATGGCAGGCAGTTTTTAAATTTTACTACATTTATAACCCACCTTTCTCTGCAATGGGAACCCAAAACAGCTTAAACCATTCTCCTCTTCCCCGTTTTTTCCTCACAGCAACCCTGTGAGGTAGATTAGGCTGGCCTAAGGTCACCCACTGAGCTTTCATGGCAGAGGGGGTGGGGGAATCAAATCTGAGTCACCCAGATCCTGGTGTGTGTGTGTGGGGGGGGGGGGGGTTGGAGGGTTGTTATTGGATTTTGTTTTAACTGCAAATATTTTTAATCTGTTATTATAAGCTGCCTTGAACCATGAGGAAAGGTAAGGTAAAAATGCTTTAATAAATAATATCTTGCTGGGACCTGGCATGGGGCACAGTTCATGATGACACCCAGGGCTTTTTTTCTGGGAAAAGAGGTGGTGGAACTCAGTGGGTTGCCCTTGGAGAAAATGGTCACATGGCTGGTGGCCCCGCCCCCTGATCTCCAGACAGAGGGGAGGTGAGATTGCCCTCCGCACTGCTCAGCGGCGCGGATGGCAATCTAAACTCCCCTCTATCTGGAGATCAGGGGGCGGGGCCACCGGTCATGTGACCATTTTCAAGAGGTTCTGGAACTCTGTTCCACTGCATTCCCGCTGAAAAAAAGCCCTGATGACATCCCAACACACCTCTGCTGAGGGAGATTAACTGCGCCCTCCTTTCCTGGAAGTAAGCTCCATTGAAGAAACCTGAGTAGGCATCTAAGTAAGCCTGCTTAAGATTGCTGTCTAGGCAATCCAGAGCTGTGGAGGCTGAAAATCTCACAGAATTAAACTGATCTCCAGGCAACAGAGATAATAACACAGATAGTTCCCCTGGAGAAAATAGCTTCACTGGAGGGTGGACTTGAGGACATTATACCCTGCTGAGGTACTTAGCTTCACCAAACCCTGCCCTCCCTAGGCTCCACCCCAAATCTCCAGGAGTTTCCCAGCCCAGAGGTGGCAAATCTAGATGGAGACGGGTCTGAGAGACCTCTCAGTGATCCATCCCCAGCCAGAAATGGCAGCCAGTCCTTGTCTTAGGGAAGAAAAGCAGGGAGTGTTTTGCAAGCACAACCAACACACCTCAGACTGAAGATAACAAATCTCAAGTTTCCAAAGGAGGCACCAGACCTGCACCTTTCATTTTATAAATTAAGCGCCATCATTCATCCCATATGGGATTTTCTTTTGACTCATACAATCTATGGCAATTCTCTGAAGGTGAAAGCACATGCCCTTCCTGAGCCTTTGGGGCTGCAGTCTGCAGAGCACTTTAGCACCAGCCCATCTCATCTTAGATCTGTTGTCGACTTACGGCCATCTATGTTCCCAAAAAGACATATTAAGGAAAGCCAATATTTGGAAGGGGCTGTGGGTCAATGGCAGAACATCTGTTTGACACGCAGAAGGTCCCATGTCCAATCCCTGGCAACTCCAGTTAAAAGGCTTAGGTAACAGGGAATGAGACTCCGAAGAACTGCTGGAAGTCTGGGAAGGCGATGCTAAACTCGACAGGCCAAATGTCTGACTTAGCCTGAGGCAGAGTCACGGGTGTTCATGTGTATCTTGCTTAGCCTAAAAATCCTCTTAGGACATATCTGATCCATGGCATAGCGGGGTGTGCCCTGGAACACGTCAACCCACCCCTTATGTCAATATTTACTGGTAGGCCTGAGCTTGAAACGTGAAGTAAATAGATGAGAACAAGGAGCTTAAAGTGGTTCTTTCTTCTTCGTTTTATCTTCACAAAACCCCGTGAGGTAAGTTAGACGGGGATAGTGCGAGTGGCTCAAGGTTCCTCTGTAAACATCATGAAGATTTGATCCCGTCTCCGAGATCTTAGGCCAACACTATAACTATGACACCATATTCAATCTCTGAGCACATGCAGAGTGCTTGTTCTTCACTTCCAGATAACCACAATTTACTGCAGAAAAATCTGGGTCAGACTGGGCCTTCAGAAAGATCCCAGGGAGAATGCATGAACTTCAGCAGCTGGAGTGCCCTTTCCTTCTTGATCGCTGCTGCCGGGTTTAAAGTAATAGCTCGGTGACATTTATAACTTGATGGTACAGCCATGGATTTCTTCCCTTTCATTACTAGGCTACCCTAGCTATTTTTGAATCTCACCCTTAAGGTAAATTTTTAGCCATTTTTATTCTAAAGACTGTCCAACTGATTTCAAAGGGAACTATTCCAAAGTAAGCATCGTCAGAGAACCTTCATAAACGAAGAACTACTTAGTTCAAGAGAAACTCGGGTTTCTGTCAATACGTTTTCCCTCTAACACTAATGAAAAGGTAAAGAACATTTCCAGAGAAAACTCAGTTTTCCATAAAAACTTCTTTCTGCTCCTGCGGGTTCTGCCTAACCCAGCTGTTTTTTTCCAATCCACATATGTGGGTTCTAAGTCTGGAGAAATCCAGACTGCAGAGACAAAAATCGTCTGAGATAAGGGGCAAGTGCCAGGGAACATGGCAGGCATCAGAAAGAGGTTTTAAAAATGTATTCAGTTAAAATAATGATTTTGGATAAAGTTGGCAGCTGCAGCTTAGCCATGCAAGAATTTTGCCCCCTTGAATTTTGAAGAAAGCAAGCCTAACTGAGGGCCAAGCTACAAGTGACGAATGACACTTGAACAGCAAGTGTATTTCTCCCTGTTCACTTGCCCTCCACTCAATCCACTTGCCATTCAAGTGTCATTTGTCACTTGTAGCTTGGCCCAGAGGCAGCTCTTGCCCAGTGGACGTTTTGATGCATTTATTAGTATGTTGGCACACATACCCTCATGTGGCAGCGTGGAAGAACTACATCTGCACTGAAAGGTGGTGATGTTGAAAGCTGTCAAGTTTTATCCTGGGAGGAGGAATCTGAGAAACCCCCAACCTGTCTCTCTCTGTCGAGAAGTACAATGTCACAAATGTTGGCCTGGGCAACCCATTGGACTTGCATGCCATCTCCATTTCTTCAGAAGCAGGGTTTTTTTTCAGGGGGGAACGCGGGGGAATGGAGTTCCGGAACCTCTTGAAAATGGTCACATGGCTGGTGGCCCCGCCCCCTGATCTCCAGACAGAGGGGAGTTGAGATTGCCGGAGGGCAATCTCAACTCCCCTCTGTCTGGAGATCAGGGGGTGGGGCCACCAACCGTGTGACCATTTTCTCCGAGGGCAGCCCACTGAGTTCCACAACCTCTTTTCCCAGAAAAAAAGCCCTGTTCAGAAGTAAGTTGTTCGGTGACAGTGACAGCATTTGTATGTAGTGGCCCTGTAGAGACCAACTAGATTTTCAGGGTATAAGTTTTGAGAGTTAAAGCTCCCTTCTTCAGATACAGGGAGGAGTGGAAGTTTGAGAAGAAAAGAGCTTTGACTCTCAAAAGCTTATACCATGAAACTCCTGTTGGGCCGTTTTCACACGGCCAGGCGCCCAGAAGATCGCACGAAACTCACGGCATAAAAGCGTCTTCCTGGCACAATTTCTCAGCACGATCCTGTTCAATGGCCCTTTTTCTGATGCCATCGGGCCATTAAAGGAGATCGTGCCGGGAGATCGTGCTAGGAAGACACTTCATGCTGTGAGTTTCGTGCTATCTCCCGGGGTGCTTGTGAAAACGGCCTTGGTCTCAAATCCTACTGTTCTACTGTAGACCAACATGGCTGCTTACCCGAAACTATCTGTTGAGAGTATACCAAAATGATGTATGTAATTTGCATAAAGCAACTCATGCCTATATCTGCATGGATTCCTATTGGCCCAAATAGAAACCACACTTGGGGAGCAATGAAAAACTATCCAACTCCAATGTATCAAATATATAAATTTATCACTATGTGTGCAAAGTGCTAAGTGCATAAATTGGAACCCACCCATCGATTGAATTGACAACTACATGGGGGTACTCAGTACCGGGATGGTCATTCAGAAGTTAAAGAACAAATGACCATTCATTAAAGAGACTTATGAACCGGCACTGAAGGACTACTGTCTATTTGGATTGTTTTGAAATTTATGACCTTTGTATATATTCCCTTCTTGGACGGAAGAGTGGATTATTGTACTGATATGTGAACAGTATTGATTGTATTTTGACTCATTGATTGTATTTATTGCACTTAGCACTTTGCACACATAGTGATAAATTTATATATTTGATACATTAGAGTGGGATAGTTTTTCATTTCTCCCCAAGTGTGGTTTCTGTTTGGGCTTGTAGGTTTTGCTTGGGGACGCCTCTTTTTGGTTTGTGCTGGATTCCTATTGGAGCAGTATTTCTGACGGAGAGAACTTCGTTTTTGAGTTAAAATCAGAAGCTCATTGTTTTTGCACCTGAAAAAAAAATCACTTTTAGTAGTATATGTAGAAGTATGAGTTACCCGCTCCAAATGATGTCTCCCCCCAGTGTTTCTTTGTGAGTCGCTGCAGTGGACATGTTTTCTAATTGGATGGAGACAAGCTCAGCACAAGGACTCCTGCTGAGCTGCGTCCCCCCAGAACAAGTGATTCTGCTCTGTCCAGTCACATGTGCTGCAGAACTGGAGCACAATTACTAACTCTCAAAAAAGGCTAATTGTGAAGGCCAGGCTAGACTAATGAAGCAAGCAGGGGTGCAGCAAGCGACTTCCTCTGTGGGTAGGTATTTCAGGATCACAGGGACCTCAGAAGTTTTTTCATACGGCAACTCACAGCTGTTGCACCGCACACTACCGCAGCCAGTTTCCTTTCCTTTATATTGTCGAAGCTCCATGAGCAGTGGAATTACCAGTATCAAGCAACAATGCTCGCAGTTTATCTAACCTCTCTAGCATCTCAAGCACTGACAATGGGGCCACTTCCGCCCCCACTGCTACACCAACGCTATGCATTACCAGATCTGTTAGGAATAAGGTTGCCTGCCTTGCTGGGATGTAGCAGGAAGAAGAAACTAATATGGCTGTGGGACATGGCTACAGGAAAATGACATGGTGTGTCTGTCCCAACTAATTCCATCTTGGCTATACAGTCCTACACTAACCGTGCTATGGCAGTCAAGGAGGAGGGGTTGCTATTACTCTTCATAAGTCCATCAACTTTCACAGGCTTCCAGTATGAGCTATAGCTGGCACTGACTGTATACTCCTGTCTTTGGGAACGAACGATAGACTGGGTATTCCGCTTCTTCAGAGACTGCCTGGCTCCCCAACAAGCATCCTGTCTGAGTTGGCAGAGGTGCTAGCAGATGGGGTGGAGACACCTAGACGTATTGTTCTGGGCCACTTCAACATCCATGCTGACTGTTCCAGGTCATGTCTGGCCCAGTAATTTACAGCTTCCCTGGCAACCCTGGGTCACAAATAGTGTCAGGCCCTACACATGAAAGAGGCCACACCTTGGACTTCATATTTTGCACTAAGCCTTTGAGGTAAAGTCTTGTTTCAGCATTGGAGATTCATCCTGAACCATGCTCAGACCATAGTTTGGTGTAGCAGTTAAGAGCGGCAGGACTCTAATCAGGAGAGCTGGGTTTGATTCCCCACTCCTCCACTTGAAGCCAGCTGGGTGACCTTGGGCTAGTCACAGCTCTCTGGAGCTCTCTCAGCCCCACCCACCTCACAGGGTGTTCTGTTGTGGGGATAATAATGACATACTTTGTAAACCACTCTGAGTGGCCGTTAAGTTGTCCTGGAGGGCGGTATATAAATCGAATGTTGTTATTATTACTATTATTATTATTATTAAAAGTGAATATGGCCCCAACAGCCCGCAAAAAGGGGGGGAGTCCGCTCACAGTCGGCGTGCTTTTTCCTGCACAGACTGTTTGAGCGAGAAATCCATCACATTTGACACAGGCCCATTAGATGCTGAGTAAAAACGACAGCAATTGTTTGTGTTTGAGAAACTGCTCACATTTTTTTTTAAAAAAAGCTGCTGTTGTGTATTCAATCCATAATCTCTTTATAGATCTCAAGACCTCGACTGCACTCCGTTTAATTAAATGGCATCACTGTGGGTTGAACCTCAAATCCATATTGTTGCCATTGGTTGTTTTTCTGGCTTCGGAGGCAAAGATTCTGATCTGGAGAATGTTGCTCTGCCTGTTTTCTTTGCCATCTAATTTGTATTATGCACTTCTGATTCAGTTCGTTTCATCTCAGAAGAACCCGAGCGGCTCATTTGGGCAAAGAATTCCCTGACTCCATATTGACTGCCCAACCAGCCGAGAGGGCTGATATTCAGACAAGTATCAGTGACTCTAACAGTAACCACCTTACAGTGCAATTCCTAGCAAAGCCACACCCTTCTGAGCAAATTGCATTCAGTGGGCTCAGTGGCACTAGTTAGTTTTATAGATGGTAATAGTGAGCAATAGGGTTGCCAACCTCTAGGAGGAAATGGTTGCTTTGGAGGGTGGATTCTATGACATTACATCCCGCTGCAGTCCCATCCCTCCACAAAGCCCACCCTCCCCAAGCTCCACCCCCAAATCTCCAGGAATTTTCCAACTTGCAGTTGGCAACGCTAGCAAGTGACAAACAGTGGCTACTAAAGCTCTTACCAGCTAGATTGAGCTCTACTGAAAATGTACCTCCTTTTTTCCTCCTTTGCAGTTGATCCACCCTATCATCCGAGATTAATTACAGCCCAACATCCCATCCGTCTGGCACAATAAAACTCTTCTCTCGTCCAGCACATCCGCAAGTCCTAGGATTACTGGAAGAGGCAATCAATCCAGATCCCTGGCTGCCTTGATGGAAATGGCTTTTAAAAAAACGGAATTATTTCCAAACAATGAAATGATGGGTTTAATTAATTAGCAAGCTTCCATGTTCACTGGACGTACGCGGCATGCTTGAATGGCATGCTTGGCATTGTCAGCTTGTGGCTAGATAAGGCTCTTCCTACAGGTTCCCTTTCAAAAGCAAACAGGAGTCCATTGATTGAATAAGGAAACTTTACTGCAGAAAAGGTCCATTATAGTCCACAGTCCTGAATAGGAGACTCAGGATGGTACACAGTCATTGTTACCAATGAAGGGCAAAGCATGAGGTACAAAGTAACAATACCCATCTGGATTTGCCTCCCCCCACAGTTCTCATAACAACATCTCTCAGTCCTGGGAAGCTGCTCTCCT
The DNA here is from genome assembly GCF_028583425.1 of Eublepharis macularius. NCBI lineage: Eukaryota > Metazoa > Chordata > Lepidosauria > Squamata > Eublepharidae > Eublepharis > Eublepharis macularius. Next base: position 93,928,540 of record NC_072799.1, on the reverse strand, counting down.
CCAAGGCCAATGCTTGGTGGAACGGTGTTAGACAAAACAGTCGCCTCCGGTGGGAATGCTGCCTGGGAACTGGTGCACCTGGGAAGAAAGCACTTAAACACTAGAAGCATTAGAAAATGGAGTCAGTACAGTTTAGATATATACTGGACCTGACATTCTGCCCCCCTTAAAACAAATCCCCCCCTGGTTTATATGGGTAGCGAGTATGAAAAGCTTTGGTTAATCTAGGAGCATGAACATGTACAGAATTCACCCACTCATCGTACCCAGAATCAAAGTCCTTCCACCTAATGAGGTAAAAAAGCTGATTCCGTTTGAGTTTAGAGTCCAAAATTTGTTGTACTTCATAGTGTATTTGGTCGTCAATTAAAGTTGGAATGGGTGGAGCTTTGATGTGCCACTTGTCATCGGTAGGAGCTCTCTTTAGAAGACTGACATGGAACGTATCATGAACATGGCGTAAGTTCTTGGGCAAAGTTACAGCAACAGTCACTTTATTGATTATTTTGCGCACAGGGAAAGGTCCCAGGAATTTCAGAGCAAGTTTGCGGCTTGTCTGAGCTAGTTTCAGGTTCTTTGTGGAAATATACACATGATCTCCAGGTTGTAAATCCCATTCGGCCACACGATGGCGATCTGCGTATTTTTTGTAATCCAGTTTGGCTTTTTCAAGATGTTTCTTAATAAGAGTCCATTGTTGCGCCGCCTCCCCCCACCACGAAGATACATCTGGCAGATTAGAGGAATGGAGAGGGGGAGCGTCCAACGGGAAGGGGTTGAAGTGAGCTCCATAGACAATTTTGAAAGGGGCCTCTCCAGTTGAAGCGTGTACACTGTTGTTATATGAGAATTCGGCCAGAGGGAGAAGGTCTACCCAATTATCTTGTTGGAAATTAATGTAGCAACGAAGAAACTGTTCTAGTATCTGGTTTGTTTTTTCGGATTGTCCGTCGGTTTGTGGGTGGTGGCTTGAACTGATGCCTTGCTCAATATTCAACATTCTCAAAAGCTCCCGCCAGAAGTTGGCAACGAACTGTCCGCCGCGATCCGAAATCACCTTGGACGGAAAAGAATGTAATTTTACGATGTGTTTTAAAAATAAATCTGCTAGTTTTCGAGCTGTGGGTATAGCAGTACAGGGAATAAAATGAGCTTGTTTGGAGAACAGATCTACCACGACTAAAATGCAATTATGTCCTTTTGAAACAGGTAGATCAGTGATAAAGTCCATAGATATTATTTCCCAAGGTCTGTTGGGTGTTTCCAATGGTTGCAGGAGACCCGGAGGTTTTCCTTTTCTGGTTTTGGCGCTGAGGCAAACGGGGCAGGAACTAACATATTGGGAAATGTCTTTGCGCATGCCCGGCCACCAGAACTGTCTTTGGATTAGATGCAATGTTTTCAGATACCCATAATGACCAGCAGTGGGAGCATCGTGACAGCGCTGCAAAACCTCCAGCCGGAGGCTGTCCGGGACGTAAAACTTGTTCCCCGCTAGCCAATCCCCCTGTGGGGATTGGACCAGCTTGTTTCGCGGAGCTTTATCCCCCTCCTTTTCCACCTCAGTTTTAAGTTTCGATTTCCACTCCTGGTTGGCCGGGAGGGGCTGTTTGGCTCGACTGCGAGTAGTTACCACGCCCCCAAGTTGCGTAGGCGAGAAGACCGTGTCGACAGTCTCCTCCCGTTTGCTCTTGTGTTGGGGCATGCGCGATAGGGCATCCGCCAAAAAGTTAGTCTTGCCCGGGAGATAATTTAGAGTGAAGTTGAATTTGGAAAAGAATTCCGCCCATCGCAATTGCTTGGCATTCAGTCTGCGTGGGCTTCGGAGGGCCTCCAGATTTTTATGATCTGTCCAAACCTCGAAGGGGTATCGCGCCCCCTCCAGCCAATGTCTCCAATTAGTAAGGGCTGCTTTTACTGCAAAAGCCTCCTTCTCCCACACATTCCAATTCCTTTCCGCCTCTGAAAATTTTCTAGACAAGAACGCACAAGGCCGCAACTTTCCATCCTCCCCCTTCTGCAGTAAAACCCCCCCTATTGCTGTATCGCTGGCGTCGACTTGCACTATGAAAGGGGACTGTTCGTTGGGGTGGGCGAGGATGGGTTCCGTTACAAATTGCTTTTTCAGGCATTCGAAAGCAGTTTGGCAATCGGAGGTCCATTGTAGCTTGGAGGAGGGTTTTTTAGCTTGGTCCCCTTTATTTTTTGTTTTCAACAATTCTGTTAAGGGGAGCGTGATTTGGGCGAAATTTGCTATAAAGTCTCTATAGAAGTTGGCAAAACCCAGGAAGGATTGTAGTTCTTTACGGGTGGTGGGTGTTTGCCATTCTTGAATCGCTTGTATTTTGGTTGGATCCATTTTTAAACCCTCTTGGGAGATGCAATACCCAAGGTAAGTGAGTTCGGTTTTATGGAATTCACATTTGGACAACTTGATGGGTAGTTTATTATTCATCAATGTGGCCAGGACCTTTTGTACCATTTGAATATGTTCTTCCTCTGTGTCTGAATAAATTAAGACATCATCAAGGTACACCACCACCCCTTTGTACAGAAATTCGTGCAGAACTTCGTTTATCATGGACATAAAAACAGACGGGGCTCCCGTCAACCCAAAAGGCATAACTAGGTATTCATATTGTCCGAGGGGCGTATTAAATGCGGTTTTCCATTCATCCCCTGCCTTGATACGGACGTGGAAGTAAGCATCTTTTAAGTCTAATTTTGTAAAGATCTTACCTTGGGCCACGACGTTGAGAAGGTCTCGGATGAGTGGTATAGGATAGGCGTTGTTGGTGGACACTGCATTAAGTCCTCGAAAGTCCGTGCACAGTCGTAGTCCCCCATCCTTTTTTTTCACGAAAAGAACCGGAGCGGCGTGGGGGCTGTTGGCTGGGCGGATGAACCCTCGTTGGAGGTTGGTGTCGATGAATTTCCGGAGCTCTTCTCGTTCATGGAGACTCATGGGATAGAGTCGTCCTTTGGGCAGTGAGGCTCCGGGTAAAATTTCCACCGCACAGTCCGTTCGTCGGTGCGGGGGTAGAGTATCAGCTTCCTCCTCGGAAAACGCGTTTAGAAAAGGCCAATACGGTTCGGGTATTTGGTTGATTTCTTCTTGAGTAAGAAGGGCCTTTTCAGTATGAGTTGGATCATTGCCCCAGTTTTGGTTCCAACGGTGATTTTTGCAGTTGGCATGATTAAAGGTGATACTTCCTTGTGCCCAGTCTATGTAGGGATTGTGATCACATAGCCACTTGCTGCCTAGAATTAACGGGTATTTGGCAGTGGAGCTGATGACAAAAGACCTCTTTTCCCAATGTTGTCCCATGCCTGTGATCACTGGGATGGTCTCAGTGGTAACGGGGTTCATATTGGTGCCATCCATTTGTTCAAAGATTACTGGATTTTGTAATTCCCGAGTTGGTAAGACTAGTCCATTGACTAAAGCTGGGGCGATGATGTCTCTCGAACAGCCCGAGTCGATAAGGGCTTGCACTCGGATGTGCATTTTTCTCTCTGGGTTGATTAAAGTTACTGGCATGAATAAGATGGACCCAGGCGGCCGGTTCCGTGCAGGGACGGGCTTGGGGCGGATCTGTCGTTTGGGCCCTTTTACGACAGATCCATCTCGTTTCCCGACTGGGGGCTTTCTGGATTGACTTCTGCGTTTGGGGAAGCGGGGTCGTATTCCATAACTTCTTCCGCTTCCAGTCCTCTCTCTGAGGCGGGCCTTTGGGAAGCGCCGCGGCCTCTGTTCGCGCGTGGCGCGGGAATCGGACGTTGGAGAGTAGGAAATGGAGCAAGGGTTGGGCGCCGTAGTTGAAGCGGAGGTCTTTGCACAGGCCGGTAGGGGCATTGTGCTGCAAAGTGACCGGCTTGTCCGCATTGCAAACACAGCCCTTGTTGCCATCTAGCATCTCTCGCTCCACGGGTGGCGTACCCAGCTCCCCGTCCTCCCTTCTGTAAAGTCAAGGGTCTTCTTTGTCCCGTTTGTTGTTGTTGTTCAACCAAACGGACTTCCAAAATGCGATTTTCAACTTCGCATGCAAGTTGGATCCAACCTAACAACGTAGGGGGATTGTCCTGCATGAGGGCTCTGTCCAAAAGTCTCGGGTTTAGTCCTTGCTTGAACAGAATGATTTTGGTGGACTCCTCACACCTAGGGCATTTGGCGGCCAATTGTCGGAATTTCGTAATATAGTCTCTCGCCGACATACTGCCCTGTTTAAGGGCTTGCAATTCTGTTCGGGCCCTGGTTTCCTCTAAGGGGTCTTCATATTGCGCTCGGATAGCATCCACCAACCCCTGGAGAGTATCGAGTTCCGGGGCCCCGATATTGTATAGTCCTACATACCAGTCCGCTGCTTTGCCTTGTAAGCGGGAGCCGAGATGTTCAATTTGACTGGCCTCGCTGCCGAAGAGGTGTCCCCACCGGTTGAAGAATTGCACCACTTGCACTAAGAAAAATCCCAGTTTGGAGGGATCTCCATCAAAGGTAGCTTCCAGTTTCACCCAACCCATCGGGAGGTCTTGCCTCGGAGCCGGTGCTGGGTAGAAGTCCGTCGGAAGCATCAATGGCACTTGAGGTATGGGGGGACCCGGTTGTGGTAGCGGTGCTGGTTGCGCTGGCGGCGGCCTCACCGGTTGAGCCGGGGGTGGCGGTCTCGGCTGGGCTGGCGGTGGTGCTCTCGGCTGGGCCGGTGGCTGCAGTCGTGGTCGGACAGGCGGCTGCAATCTCGGTCGGGTTTGCGGTGGCAATACAGGAGGTGCTGGCAGTAGCGGTTGAGGTGGAGGTGGCCTGTGCGGCTGTGTAGTGACTGGCCGCTGAGGGATGGGTTGGTGGGGTCGTAGTGGTGTAGGTCCCACCGGTTGGTTCGGAGGTGGTAACACGGGTTGATCAAGTGGCAAACGTATCGGTTGCTGCAACGGGGTTAACTGCGGTCGAAGCGGAAGGGGCCGCAGCGGCGAAGGTCTGATGGGTGGTGGGTCGCGCGGGCTTGCCCCTCCCGACGCCGTGATCCTGGGAAGCAGAGGCTGATCTTGAGGTGCCGGTAGGCCGTCCCTCGGGGTTAGTTGAATAGGGACCGCTTCTTGTGGTTGTTGTGGCAATTCCTCCCCAGGAGGAGCCGGAGGCTCTTCCGTCTGAGTCGGCTGTACCGTCGTTGTAGAAGCAGGAGGGGGTATCACCGTCGTCTCAGTTGGACGGGTTGGTATTTCTTCCCCCTCTCCAGGTCGCTCAGCGGGAGTCTCCTCGGCAGGTGTATCCCCGTCTGATTTAGGGGTTTCCGTTGGAGTCTCTCCGGGTGCCTCAGCTGGAGTATCCCCGCTAGGCGGAATTTCGTCTAATCTAGGGGGTTCCTCGGGCGTTTCCCCCGGTTCTCCAACGTCCTCCACTGGATAGGACATAACGCTTTGGAGGGTGGCTATTTGTACAGCCATTTCTTCAGGTGAAAGCCTCTCTCCTGCCCCCATCGATGAGATTAGGTGGATGGCATGAGCCAAACTTTCCTCCATATCAATCAGTCTAGCTTCCAACTGTTGCATTCGGCTTGGACCCGGTTGCCCCGCAGCGGAATCTCCCTCGGTTGTACTCACCGGGGAAAACGGCCCCCAAGGCGGAGGATCTCCTTGATCGACTCTCGATCTCGCTGCTAAAATTCCTTTGGCTAGACCCGTCACTGCCGAGATCCCGGAATCTACAGCATGGGTGCGACTTTGCATCTGCACCCAACTTTGTTCAGGAACTTCCGTTGGCTCTTTCCATGGGGCAAGTTCCGAATAATCCCAACTCAGGGCGCCGCGGTGGGATGTATTCCCGTCCGTACGTTCGGTCGTCCTGTTCCAAAACAGCCACGGTTGGCTGCTATCCAGCTCAGGGACAGTTCCTAGGCTTCGGCGCCCGTCCATCGAAACTCTAGGATGTAGTCCTCCGGCCCGGCGCTCTCGCGTTTCTCGGGGTCTGGGTCCCCACTCCGACGGGGTGGGTAACGAGATCAAGGGGAGAGCGGTAGCCTTCGGCCTGGTCCCCTCACCACCGAGGTCGATGAGAGGCGGTGTGGAGGTCGAAGCTCCGGCCCCGACCGATACCGATTCTTGAGGTTCTTGGGGTTGCGCTGTTTGACTGTCGGGGGACGCATACGGATCAAACAAGGGATCCTTGTCCGGGACTCCCTTGGATTCCGCTGGGCCCGACTCAGGCATGATTGGTAACAAAATGTCAGCTTGTGGCTAGATAAGGCTCTTCCTACAGGTTCCCTTTCAAAAGCAAACAGGAGTCCATTGATTGAATAAGGAAACTTTACTGCAGAAAAGGTCCATTATAGTCCACAGTCCTGAATAGGAGACTCAGGATGGTACACAGTCATTGTTACCAATGAAGGGCAAAGCATGAGGTACAAAGTAACAATACCCATCTGGATTTGCCTCCCCCCACAGTTCTCATAACAACATCTCTCAGTCCTGGGAAGCTGCTCTCCTCCAAGGCCAATGCTTGGTGGAACGGTGTTAGACAAAACAGTCGCCTCCGGTGGGAATGCTGCCTGGGAACTGGTGCACCTGGGAAGAAAGCACTTAAACACTAGAAGCATTAGAAAATGGAGTCAGTACAGTTTAGATATATACTGGACCTGACAGGCATAAGGTTTGAAATATCCCTTTCCATTTTATATTGGCCAGTGTGGCCAGTGAGGCAGACTGGGACCTGCAGCCACTGTGGTGTAATGGTTAGAGTCACACTAGAATCTAGGAGACCCAGTTTGAATCCCGACTCTGCCGTGGAAGTCTTCAGCCCCTCCCTCTCAGCCTCACCTTTCCCGTAGGGTGAGAAAATGGGAGGAGGGGGCAATGTTGTAAGCTACTCGGAACACCCATTGGGGAAAAAATCAGGGTCTAAGTAGCGAAATAAACAGACAACATCGAAGGTGACTTAGAGGAAGGGACTCTATACTGGAAGCCTTCAAGAAACAGCAGAGCCATGCGGAGGAGCCAAGGGCTGGTTCTAGCTTGTGGGGGGGGGGGGCTGGCACAGAGTTCCCAGGACTCCCCTCCCCTCCTCTGCCCGCCACTTATACTGTCCTCCCCCCCACCTGCCTTAATTTCCTTCCCTTATCTGATCATAGCCCTCTGCCATCCTGCACCACCCACAACCCATTCTCTGGTGGCACTGGGCAGTGTGTGCAGCTGGAAACACGGGTGAAGGAGCATTAGCAAGTGAGTGGGCACAGTGGACTTTACCGAGGGTTGACAGTTACCTTACCCTTCAGCAGGAGAGTGGGTACCTGGCACTCACCCTCTTGGCATTCCCATGCCTGCATCATCACTTCCGGGCAACTGCATCACACGGACGTAGAAGCACGTGTGCACGTCACCAGGGGCGGAGCAAGGGTTTACCTCGCTCGTGCCTGGCCGGCCGGGCACCCCCACGTGCGCACGAGCGCGCGCGCACACCGGCCTGCGTGATGACGTCACACGTAACATTATCACAGAAGCGCACGCGCCGCCGCCGGCCCGATTGCTGCACAGGCTCAGCATCAATGCTACTTCTGCTCTCACTGGAGACACTCACTCATTTAAAGGGAGAAGAATGTCTTTTTGCTGCCCCTCTTGATAACCTTCAGGCAGCATTGTTAGCAAGAAGACCGCATACGGCTGGGCCAGAAAGAACCTAAGAACATAAGAGAAGCCCTGTTGGATCAGGCCAATGGCCCATCCAGTCCAATGCTCTGTGTCACACAGTGGCCAAAAAACCAGGTGTCCTCAGGAGGTCTACCAGTGGGGAGGGACTCTAGAAGCCCTCCCATTGATTCACCCCCCCAACACCAAGAATACAGAGCATCACTGCCCTAGACAGAGAGTTCCATCTATACCTTGTGGCTAATAGCCACTGATGGACCTCTGCTCCATATGTTTTTCCCGTCCCCTCTTGAAGCCGTCTGTGCTTGAAGCTGCCACCACCTCTTGTGGTAGTGGATTCCATGTGTTAATCACCCTTTGGGTGAAGAAGTACTTCCTTTTATCCGTTCTAACCCGACTGCTCAGCAATTTCATTGAGTGCCCATGAGTTCCTGTATTGTGAGAAAGGGAGAAAAAATACTTCTTTCTCTACCTTCTCCATCCCATGCATAATCTTGTAAACCTCTATCATGTCACCCCTCAGTCGTCGTTTCTCCAAGCTAAAGAGCCCCAAGAGCGTTAACCCCCTATGAAGAAAGGTTAACGCTCTTGGGGCTCTTTATCTTGGAGAAATGACGACTGAGCTCTGTGGTACTTCCATCCCTTTAATCATTCTAGTTGCCCTTTTCTGCCCTTTTTCCAGTGCTATAATATCTTTTTTGAGGTGTGGTGACCAGAATTGTACACAGTATTCCAAATGAGGCCATACCATTGATTTATACAGGGGATACTAGCGGATTTGTTTTCAATTCCCTTCCTAATAATCCCTAGAATAGCGTTGGCCTTGAACATGCTGTGTTCCAGGGTCTGTTTATCTTCTCCCGATCTTGCTGGTTTTCTGTGTGCCATATTGTCTCCTGGGGGAACATTCAGTCTTTCATTCTCCCGCATACACTCTGAAGCAGGACCCTCCAGGAACTGTTATATCACACGATCACCTGGGGCTTTAATCTCCCAAGGCTGTTGCACAGTTCTGGGCCAGGGATGCAGCACAGCGCCTATGTTTTTCTTACTCCACTAGAACTATCCCTATAATCTTAACTGAGATGTAACAGACTCCTGGATTGAAGGGAGTCAAAACGGAGAGTTTCTGCTTGCACCTAATTAGCCTCATCCTAAAAGTTTCCCCAAAGCCTATGCGGCTCTGAGTGACTTTCATGCTGAGGTGTTAATGAAGCTGTTCGTGTGATTTAACTACAGTGCTGCTCCGTCCCCTCGGTGCACCTTGGCAATTGCCTGGGAGGCCAGAGGTGGAGGGGCACCAACCATCCCAGTCGCTGCCCCAGTCCCTTGCGGCGCTGGGCTCTGCTGTGGCAAGTGCCAGCCCTGAGAGGGTGTCCCAGTCCCAGTTGGAGGTCTGCGGGGGTCTGTTTCTACCCTCCCTTTCTTGGCGGGCAGAGATGGACCCAGGCACCACCAGCCCTCTTCCTCCTTCCACCTCGCCCAGATGTGGGGCAACAAGGACACCGATAGTCATGCAGGTGGGAGGAGGGTGAGCTGTGGCTTCCTCATGGCACAGGCAGGTTTTTGCCATGCAGGGTGCCAGAAATCATCAGACCAGCTCTGTTTACCTACCGACTGACAGAGCTGTCCTTTGCAGAGTTACACCTTTCTAAGTCCATTGACATTAAGAGACTTAGAAAAGCGTAACTCTGCTTAGGACTGCACTGTGACTTACATCATATCAGTATACTACATGGTATTTTGTGGAGAAAAGGTGGAAGAAAACTGTTTTTGTTTACGGAGCCTAGGGAGTTTTGGTGCCTAAATCACATTTTGCTCAATGTAAAAATTTGCAAGAGGAAATTTTTGAGAGAATAATATGGAGGCCATGAGAATGACTTAAGTTGCTTTGGGTCCTCATTATGGAGAAATTGAAGTAAATTGGGAACTATAGGTGAAGATGAGGGGCAAATCAACAGTGTTTAGCAGGTTTGATGGAAAGGAGGAGGTAGGGAGAGATGAGCATATGGAGGCTGCCAGGAGGAGGCAAAGAGGAAATAGTGTGGCAAAGGGGACACGGAGGAAAGCGTATCTCCTGCAACTCCTTACGGATTCCCCACCATGCAACTGGGTTAAGTTCAGCTGGCACCATGCGATTGGCCCAGAGGAGAGAGGCTGCCAGGGGTTAGGGAAAGGGAAAGACGGGGACAGACAAAGGTGGGTGGAAAAGAGAGAAGGAAGCAAGAAAAGAAGAAGAGGCTGTGGGGGGCAGGGAATGGAAAGGGGATGTGGTGGGCAAGGGGAAATCTTTGTGGGTTCCCACTTCTACCTTTTCAGGGCTTTTTTTCTGGGAAAAGAGGTGGTGGAACTCAGTGGGTTGCCCTCGGAGAAAATGGTCACATGACTGGTGGCCCCGCCCCCTAATCTCCAGACAGAGAGGAGTTGAGATTGCCCTCCGTGCTGCTTGGCGGCGCGGAGGGCAATCTCTACTCCCCTCTGTCTGGAGATCAGGGGGTGGGGCCACCAGCCATGTGACCATTTTCAAGAAGTTCCGGAACTCCGTTCCCCCGTGTTCCCCCGGAAAAAAAGCCCAGTACTTTTGTATTGTTAATATAAATCAGGCCCAGTTGGTGTACTGTCCTATGCATCTGAAGAAAAGAGCTCTGACTCTTGAAAGCTTATACCACGATAAATGTTCTTTACCTTTAAAGTGCCACTGGATTCCCATTTTATTTTTTATGAATATACTTGTGTAACATATGCCTCGATTTTTCCCCTATGATGAAGGATTCTCTTTACTAGATTTCAAGGTGAATATGGTATAGGAATGGCCCAGAAACCACTCTTATTGTTTATTTATTTGTTTTTAAATTTATTTATAGTCCGCCTTTCTCACTGAGACCTGAGGTGGATTACACAGTGCAAGTCAATAAGAACAATTGCTATTCAAAGAACAAATACATTCGGGTATGGGTTGAAGAAATTTGAAAGGGGCATAAACACAGAGATGAAACATTGCTGAAACAAATGTAAGTAATTAAATGTGACATTTTTACAACTTGAAAACTACCCAGTAGCGGTATATCTACATCAACAGTACCCAGTAGAATAGTCTACATATCGAGCAAGCGCCACACCCACTGCCCCCTAGAGGGGAGGCAGCCCACTTTCGAGTCCAACGCTTGTACACAGGGCCAGAGTAAACTGGTGGCTCCCATTGTATCGAATGGGAGTTTCCTGGGGGCATCGGATTTGGGAATGTATAACTCCAAGATCCGTGTTGCAATCTTGATCAAACTTGGGGGATGGCTGGAGGAGAGTCTGCTGATCACTCCCTGTGAATATGGGCTCTCTAAGTCCAACGGGGGCCGTTCTGGCCCCCATGAACAATGAACACCAAACATGTTCGTTAACGAGACATGTTCGTTACTGTTCATCTGTTTGTGTTTGTCGACGGCAATGAACTACGAACAGCGTGTTGGTTTTTTACCCCCATTTGTGTCCATGTCTACTCCCAAACACTGCTTCAACAGTATGTAGATTTTTCAAGCTGTGTCACCTAACATGTCAAAGATCAAGAGAAAAGGCAGACTAACAGGTAAAAAAAAAAATCTGCTTCACGTAACAGTCTAATATATAATGGCCTTAAATGTAGTAAATACGAAGTAGGAGATTTCATTATAATAGCACCATCCTTTCTCCCACATGCTAGGAAGCAAAAATGCAACTTTTTTTCAATATATTCAAATTTCACATGGTCACTCTTTCACCTAGTTTGAGTTGATTGTATGGAAATGTGTTATGTGAGTCACAAGCAAGAAGAGGTGACCATTTTGGCACACATACATTTTCCCACTCTTGTTATCTCCTGTTGAGAGACAAAGGTTACAAGAAGTTGTGTTAGTCTGCGAGCATATCATGTAACACCTTTGACTGGGATTATCTGAAATATGACAAAAATGCACATCATAGAAGAATATGCATGAGATTAAGTTGTTTCAAGGCATGGTTGTCAGATTACACTACATTGTTGAGACAAAGGAGAGGAAAAAGAACTGGTATCCTCCTTTTTATCAGTACAAAACCAGCCAAATGTCTCTCAACAGGACAAAGGAGATAGGCACATGCTCTGCAAGGCAAAAAAAAACTAAAGAGAAAAAACATAGTGGTCCTTATATTGACCACACAAGAGGCAAATGGTATCTATATTATATTTAGATAACAGCTTTTCACATAGTAATACATTTGGAAGCACTTGATTGTAATATACTTGAATAAGGCAGTAAGAGATTTCCACTTAAATGCTAACAGAATGCTGCAGGAAAAAAAGTTGTAATACTGTATTTACTCAAAAGGAAGACACCCCAAATGTAAGATGACTCCCCTCCCCGATGTTATACACAACAAAAATTATTACTGGCCTTAACTGTAAACCCCTCCTCCCACCTCATACTGCCTCTTAATTTGTTAGTTTTAAGCAGACTACTAAAATATAAAAAAACTAGACCACATTTAACTGGCTGTGAAAATCAATCATGAGAGCATAAAATTTTGCAATTGAACGAGTGATAGGTCTACTATTATCTGCTAATAAAAGAGGTAATGTCTCCACGTGATCTGTTTTTTGGAACAAAGGAAGAATTAAAAGATTTCTAGCCTCAGATAAATGACTGCATTCAAAAGTCACATGATACAGAGTGTCCCTACTACATACTCCACAGTCTCATACTCTGTCAGGGTGTGGTACCCTAGGATTCCTTCTTTGCAAAGCCCTAGATGATAAGGCATTTAGGCACACCAACATAAAGGCACACCTATATCGAGGAACAGTCAATTATGAGTAATAGTCAGGAAGCTAGCCAGATGGAAAGAACTGAGTAGGGCAAACACATGGTGCTCTACAAATCATGCTACTGTAATCATATTTAAATAAACATGCTCATAGCTTCCTGCCTGGTAACTGAATGAATAGAGTCCAAGGGAAGGTTAAGGAGCTGGTCGTTGCTCTGTAAGTTTATCTCAATGGGAAATGTAAGAGTTCTCTCTGATCAAACTGAGGTATCCCTCTTGGATGTCAGAGTGTAAAATTCTGACTTCAAGTGAAAAAGTCTTCAGCCAAGCTCGAGCTTCAAAAGATGATTGTTCCAGTTCAGCTTGGAGAGCCACACCTGCTACACAGTTCAGAATTCCAGAGAATTGGATTCAGGTATTTAAGGAGAATTGAATCAAAGACTCTCTTAGTTTAGTTAGAGAGCCAGGTTGGTGTAGTGGTTAAGAGTGTGGGACTCTAATCTGGAGAGCCGGGTTTGATTCCCCGCTCCTCCACTTGAAGCCAGCTGGGTGACCTTGGGTCAGTCACAGCTCCCTCAGAGCTCTCTCAGCCCCACCCACCTCACAGGGTGTTTTGTTGTGGGGATAATAATAACATACTTTATAAACCGTTCTGAGTGGGCATTAAGTTGTCCTGAAGGGCAGTATATAAATCAAATGTTGTTGTTGTTGTTATTATTATTATTATCAATCAAGATACCAGCCCCATATAAACTTTGTGCAGCCACCTTGGCACTGAAAAGTTTAACGGCAGTTGGAATATTGGGGGCCCCAGACGAAAAAAAGAAATGACAAACGGTGTTTGTTGCTACTGTTGCCAGTCTTTTAACATGAGCAGCTTGCACTGACCAAGTTAATCTCTGGTCAAACCAGACCCCAGATATTTAAAATGGGGGACCTCCGCGATGTTATTGTCATGCATTTGCCACTTTCGAGGTACAGCAGATTTTTTGACCTTGGTTTTTTGATATTAGTTAACAATCAGGCTTTCTTCTAAATGGTAAAAGATAAAAAAGCCTTTATCAAAGAGGACAGTCCTGCTGTTGTTCTTGACAGGAGAATGGCATCATCAGCAAAAAGTAAAATAGAAACTTTAACATTAGCAACTATAACCTGTATGTGAATTTAAGACCCTCCCCTCCAGGGCTTTTTTTCAGCTGGAACGCGGTGGAATGGAGTTCCAGCACCTTTTGAAAATGGTCACATGGCCGATGGCCCCACCCCCTCTGTGCTGCTCCAGCGATCTAAACTCCCCTCTGTCTGGCGATCAGGGGCGGGGCCACCGGCCATGTGACCATTTTCGCCGAAGGCGATTTAAACTTTAAAAAACTCCAGAGTTCCACCACTGAATTCCACCACCTCTTTTCCCAGGAAAAAAAGCCCAGCTCCCCTCCATTTTATGACATATCTGGGGAGAAAAACCTAGTCTTGCATTTGAGTAAATACTTTAGTTCCTATGTGAAAACCAGCCTCCTTGAACACCAGCAAATTGGTAGGAACCAAAAAGGACTCACCAAGAGCCAGTTCATGCCTGCCTGCTCCGTCAGCATCCAGGGTGACTTGCATGAGTGATCGAAGCCACAGATTGAACTTTCATACTGCCTGGTATCACTTTTCAGTGGAGCAGATTCACACCTTCAGCGGAGACATCAAAAGCAGAGTAATTGAGTGGCAGTCACATGTGTGTGAATGAAATCCTTTATGGTGACATAGTCCCACTGATTTAAATCCTCTGAGGCCTCACATTGTGGTCCTCACATGAAATGTCTGAAGACAGCAGCGAGTAGCAGTGCACATGGCAAAGCTCACTGAAATTCCGCCAAGCGATGAATGGGCAAAATAGGAGAAGATCCTGGCTGCCACCACCAACTGGTAACCAAGGGGGAAGACAGTTTGTTCTCTCAAACCACTGTGGTTTTGTTGCTCTGCAGGACATCAGGTGCGGTGTGATTGAGTGGCAGAGCTTCTGCTTGGTATGTTAAAGGGCCCAGGTCCAATCTCTAAATCTTCAGTTTAAATGGGAAGTGGGCCATCCCTTAAAGAGCGTGTGGAAACGGCAAGAGGAGACAAGAGTAGATATGCCAGTGGTCTGACGCATGCCTATGCGTCTCCTCCAGCTTCATGCGTATGTATAGCCTCCACTCCCATGAATCAATAAAATGGATTCTAGGTCTATCTGTGGTTATCAATCAGGAGAGCAGGATAGGAATTTCTTTGCATAGAGCTGCTGGGATCCAAAGTTCAGGATTAACAACGTTGCTTTCATGTCCTGTTCGTGGGCTTCCCAGAAACACCTGGTTGGCCGCTGTGGGAAACAGGATGCTGGACGAGATGGGCCTTTGCTGTGATCCAGCAGAACTCTTCCTATATTCCTGTGATGCCACTGGCATGCACAAACTGCATGCAGTCACTGAGAACTGCAACTGAATTGTGTGACAGCGACTACTGTATTTTTGGTAAACGTCTGGACAGTGTCTTTAGAGCGTTCCTTGAATGAATGAAATCTTGCCCTCAAGTCAGGGTTGACTTATGGCGAACCCTGATGGGGTTTTCATGGCAAGAGATGAACAGAGGTGCAACCTTGGTCTTTGCTGGAGGAACCTCTGCAACCTTGGTCTTTGCTGGAGGTCTCCCATCCAATTACTAACCAAGGCCAACCCTGCTTAGCTTCTGAGATCTGATGAGATCGGGCTGCCTGGAACTATCCAGGTCAGAGCAGAGCATTCCTTGGCACACTGTTATTAGACATCAGTTGGAAGGGCGTTTTTAAAGCTTTGCCAGTACATGCCTCTGAAATATAAGCATACCTGGAGAAAACACATGTGGGATGGTGACCAATGAAAGGGCATTCTTATGTGCACAATGTTATCTGTATTTAGTTTGCCATATAAATATAGGAGCGGAATTATATAATCCTGCACAGTACTGTATGGCACTGTCTTGTGTTTTGGTATCC
Source organism: Eublepharis macularius (assembly GCF_028583425.1). NCBI lineage: Eukaryota > Metazoa > Chordata > Lepidosauria > Squamata > Eublepharidae > Eublepharis > Eublepharis macularius. Next base: position 93,913,140 of record NC_072799.1, on the reverse strand, counting down.
ACGCAACCCCCACAACAATTAGATGTTAAACACATAGTCATAGAAAGATAAATAAGGTATTATGGAGCTTTTAATGCACTTGTCAATAATCGAGGAAACAGAAAATCTGCTATTTTGCCACAACCACTTTCTAGTCCAGGATTCTTAATTATTACATTTTGCTGAAAACAATCTCAGCTTAAAAGTGGACCAAGAAGGTCCTAATTTTTTTAGTAGAAGCATTACACAATCACTTAATGTTCTTAATTTTTGTTGCATTTTCTATTTTATTACATTAATATTTTCCCATAAAAATACTAATTGTTCATTATTTGTATGCAGGGCTTTTTTTCAGTGGGAATGCGGTGGAACGGAGTTCCGGAACCTCTTGAAAATGGTCACATGGCCGGTGGCCCCGCCCCCTGATCTCCAGACAGAGGGGAGTTGAGATTGTCCTCCACGCCGCTCAGCGCTCAGCGGCGCGGAGGGCAATCTCAACTCCCCTCTGTCTGGAGATCAGGGGGCGGGGCCACCAGCCATGTGACCATTTTCTCCGAGGGCAACCCACTGAGTTCCACCACCTCTTTTCCCAGAAAAAAAGCCCTGTTTGTATGCATCAATGAATTAGGGACACTACCGGATTTCACAAACCCAGTGTGTAGTCTTGAATATCCCCATTTCAGTTGTGCTTCTTCCTTGTGCTAACTTCTGTGAATTTCTTTTTTTTCTTATAGCCTGTTCCCTGTTAAAACTATTTTGCATTAATTGGATATAAATGATGTATAGCATATAAATGTTGTTAAAAGAAACAAATTAGGAATGCTAGAAAATCAATGCAACAAAAATATTCACAACAATGATATGCAAAAGCAAAAAGAATTTTAAAAGGGTATATTTGTACAGTCTTGCAAGAAATCAACATATGCATTATCCATATACTATATATATAAATGGCATGCATGTATGCATATTAGTTGTATAAACCATGCAATATTAAAATAAACCTAAACGTCAAGCGCAAAAATCAAACAATCAAAAGCACTGACGAAACTAAATGTGAAAAGAAACAAATTGGGGAATATTAATGTATCCCTTCCCCTACCTACTTGCGCCCCACCCCCCGCTAACCAATTTTAAAAAACAGAAGAAATGTAGGAAAAATGAAAAGCACAAAGCTTGAAACTTTTTACATTTTTAATTTAAGAACCAAATTTGGATTGGAATCATGACATGGGGGGATTTATCCTGCCCCCTACAACATTTTCCTGACTTGAAATAACCCTGGGTATGTTATTTTCCCTATCGGGAATGGAGGCTGTATGTGTATTGATGGTGTACATATGCAGCTGCCCCAGTGGGGCAACCATGCTTTTTTTCAGCTGGAACACGGTGGAACGGAGTTCTGGAACCTCTTGAAAATGGTCACATGGCCAGTAGGCCCCGCCCTCTGATCTCCAGACAGAGGGGAGTTTAGATTGCCCTCCGCACTGCAGCACAGAGGGCAATCTAAACTCCCCCCTGTCTGGAGATCAGGGGGCGGGGCCACCGGCCATGTGACCATTTTCTCCGAGGACAACCCATTGTGTCCCACCACCTCTTTTCCCAGAAAAAAAGCCCTGGGGTTACACTATAAATCATGAAATAGGCTGCAAATGCAATTTTAAAAAATAAGACATTCAAAAGTTAAACAAACGAAGGGGTGTCATCAAAGACACTTCTTGCCTAGGGCAATGCAGGGGCAACCCTTCTTAGAAGTCTGTCTGTGAAACAGGTTGGGACAATCCAGAGAAAATCAAGCTGGAAAGAAGAGCACCTGGATCCTCGGGGAGGTGAGCGAAGCTACTTCCCGCACATGCACACATTCAGGCCACTGCCACAAGAATCCCCTTAGGTTGCTGCTATGCCTTTTAGGAATGCGATGTGTGAAGTTGTGCTCAAGAATAATATAGTCCACTCCAGGGTTAAAGATCTGGGCCGTTTCCACATGGCTTACCTGAAGCCGCGCCATGCCGCAAACTTGCAAATCGTGCCGGAGAAAACACGAAATATCGCGTTTTCTTGCACGAGTTTTGCGCGACATCACGGCTTCAGGTAAGCCATGTGGAAACAGCCCTGCTGTTTAATGGACTTTGGTTGTTAGTGACTGATTAGTAATAAAAGGCTGGTCAGCAGTATCCTTTTCTGCCTAGAAAACTTGGGAAGAAATAGTCTTTCTTACTTCTTCTTTTCTTTTCAGGAATGTGTAGTGTTGTTCACCAACTAATGTTGCCTGCAACTCCCCCTAGCGAGGCTGCTATGAAAACTACAGCCATGAATAGGAAGTGCCTGAGCAATACTGATCCCTCTTTTTCATTATAGGTATATATTAAAATCTCAATAGGCAAAATACCATTTTTCACAATACTAGGGAACTGTGAAATAAATCATATTCATCTAAGCAATAGAATGAAAAATAGCAAAATGCGACTTTTTGGAAAGGGATGAGAAGAGTTTGCAGCAGGAGAAATTCCAGTTACTGTGATTGTTTTCTTTTGACTGCTATTTGATGGAAAGTCAACAATCTCAAGAAAATACACTTGCTTGAAGTTCTTGAGTAACTACTCATTTGGAGTGGCCAGAGATCCTTCAAGGAGCCCGATTTCAGTCTAAGAGCAAAAACAGTTTGGAACAGCAGATCTGTTCTTGGGCCTCAAAAAAGCTGCTGGAGAAATAAGGAGGGTGGTGGTGGGGGGGGGGAATCACAGAATTAATGCTTCTCCCCTGTGCAATTTCCTGATTCCAAAATGCCCCCTGGGGCTGATTTAAGCTACAGTCCAGGGGTGGCGGTGGGGAGGCAGGCGCAGTATAGATACCTGTATTTCTTCTTTACCAAGGTATAAAGCTGTCAGGAGGGAGATTTTCAAATGAGGAAGGGACCCACATGGAAGAGTTAATCCTCCCTTCCAGTGTCCTGGTACATATTTGCTCCCTGCCCCCAATTAGTGCCTTTTAAGGGCTTGTCTTCAGAAAGGACTATGCAAACCACTGAAAGTTCATATCCTTACCACTGTAATTGTTATTTCTCTCTAACTGTGATATCTCACCAGGCATTGTTGACACAGTTTCAAGCTTGACTACTAAATCATGAGGACGAGAAAGTTGTAGGTACCATTAGTGGATCGTGCAAGACGGATATGTGAGCCGCACTTTCTCAATGAGGAAATTAATCATCTAAACCACGCACTCCAGGCAAATGGCTACTCCAGAAATGAAATCCGAAGAGCAATCAAACCCAGGATGAATCAAACAACCAAGGAAAAACAGTCTCCTACAGGAAAAGTGTTTTTGCCATATATCAAAGGAATTACTGATCAGATGGGAAAGCTTATGAAAAAGCATAACCTTCAAGCAGTATTCAGACCCACCCGAAAAATACAACAGATGCTACAATCAGCAAAAGAAAGTAGAGACCCCCTCACCTCTGCAGGAGTATACCGTATACCCTGCAGCTGTGGACAAGTTTACATCGGGACCACAAAGCGTAGCATCCAGACAAGAATAAAAGAACATGAAAGACACTGCAGACTTGGACAACCGGAAAAATCAGCAGTGGCTGAACATAGCCTAACTCAAACAGGGCACAGTATCTTATTCCAGGACTCCAAAATACTGGACAACACTTCCAACTACTTTGTCAGACTGCACAGGGAAGCCATTGAAATTCACAAGCATAAGCAAAACTTCAACAGGAAAGAAGAAACCTTAAGAATGAACAGAGCATGGTTTCCAGTTCTGAAAAACACCAGGCTAACAAAACACTCTATACCCGACAATAGCCCTGCAGAGAAGATTAGCACATCAAGCACCAATCCATATGCAAAAGAACCTCCTCAGGATACAGTGAAGCCTCCTGCCATTAGCATTCCACACCCTGGGAAACTCTTACAGGATGACTCAGCTCAACCCCACCCCTCCTGAGTAGATATAAATGACCTGCCAACATCTTTTCCACACTGTGACACTGAGAGATCTCTGTCTTTTGGTGCTACACCTCTGAAGATGCCAGCCCCAGCTGCTGGCGAAACGTCAGGAACTACAATGCCAAGACCACGGCAATACAGCCCGGAAAACCCACAACAACCAACTTTCAGAGTGTCAGCCACACATTACACTATTGGGAATTCATTTCCGAAGCCTGTGAATTCCTGATTGATTTGGATGGTGGAGTGGGAGCAAAAGGGGATTCATTTCCCCCACCACCCTCCATGCTGTTTTGCCAAACTGAAATAGCCCCAAGAGCATTAGTTGCCCCCAGAGCTTTTTTTCTGGGAAAAGAGGTGGTGGAACTCAGTGGGTTGCCCTCGGAGAAAATGGTCGCATGGCTGGTGGCCCCGCCCCCTGATCTCCAGACAGGGGGGAGTTTAGATTGCCCTCTGTGCTGCAGTGCGGAGGGCAATCTAAACTCCCCTCTGTCTGGAGATCAGAGGGCGGGGCCCACTGGCCATGTGACCATTTTCAAGAGGTTCCGGAACTCTGTTCCACCGTGTTCCAGCTGAAAAAAAGCCCTGGTTGCCCCACTGGGGCAGCTGCACGTGTAAACCACCAATACACATACAGCCTCCACTCCCAATAGGGAAAATAACATACCCAGGGTTATTTCAAGTCAGGAAAATGTAGTAGGGGGCAGGATAAATCCCCTGCATGTCATGATTCCAATCCAAATTTGGATCCTACACGCTTAGATTGAGTTCCTAACAGAATGATACGTTGCTGATCATAGAAAACTTGGAGTTGGACAGCTCAGACTCAACTTGCAAAAGGTCTAGTTTGGCCCTTTGGTTAGGTTTGTACTGTAAGGTGCGCAGAATGCTGAATTCTGCACTTGATCTCAAACTCCATGTCTCTACAGAGCAATGGAATAAACAGAGAAAATACAGCATGCCTCGCCCCACCCTTTCTCTGCTTGTATTAACAACTATGTAACTTTGGCTTCCATGGGGAAAACTGATCTCAAGCCAGGTAGTCATGAAGAGAGACCAGAGTATTTGTTTTGGAGAAAATCAGAAACCTTTTAGTTTAGATTGTTTGTTTTTGTTGTTTTTTCTGTATTGTGTATGTTTTTGTACCTTGATTAGTTGTTTCGGGTTTTGTTTGTTTTATTCGTATAGGTATAATTGTAGCTTTATTAGGTTTCTTTTTAATTATATAAAACTTTTAATAAAAAAATTAGGAAGGTACAGGTGTAACTTGTTCAATACAAGGAGCAACATCAAGTAAATATATATATCTAACTTAAGAACTGGGAGAGTTCGTGTCTATGACAGCGTGATCCCACCTTGTGACACTTGCATTTATAAAAATAACAATGAACCAACTTGGGGAAAAAAAATCTTATTTGGAACAATAATAAAGCATATACAACAACAATCATGTAACAAATCGGGCCTGTTTTACTCAAGCAGACCCGGGTCTCATTCTTTCTGACTTCTTCTGGCCAGTCCCTTGAAATGCAACAACTTGTAGCTGTGCTCTGCATTGGGATGTCTTCTGTTCTTCACAGGAGTCGAAAACATTAATAGAGAGTTCATAGAAAGGAGTGCTTCTGAGGCGAGAGGGCTTCTCCCTGCAGCTTCAGGCCCTCCCGTCTCTCAGGGGAAATTGTGCCTATTTTCCTTATTAGGAATACCCCAACTCTTTAACCCCTTCTAGTTTACCAAGGGTTACACAGGGATCCAAGCTAGTGAAATAGCACTTCTTCACCAGCTGATCTTAAGGATAGACTATTGGAAGCCTTTTATCACTAACTCAATGTTTGGTTATTTAGATTTATTCTTAACTCTCCCATGACAGATGTTTGTTAGTCTAACATATTACTTAAAAAAAAGTTTGTGCGTGAGAATTTGGCCCTCCCAGTCAGCAGCCCACAGCTGTCGGGTCCGGGGGGGCTGTAGTTGCAGCCCCGGATGAGGAAAGGGCAGCAGGCCTCTTCCCAGGCATCCTGGTATTTTGCTGGGTGGGCGGGGCCAAAGGCATATAAGCCAGTTCCGCCTCCCGGCCCGCAGTTGCCTCCTTGTGGTGGCCTGAGCAGAGCACACCTCAAGCTCTCTCAGCCGAGCTCCTCTGAGGCTGGCTTTGCTGAAGGTCCTCAGGGCTAGGCGGCGGCCACTGCCATGGCAACAACAACAACAACAACAACAACAACAACAACAACAACAACAACAACAACAACAACAACAACAACATTCAATTTCTATATCGACCTTCAGGACAACTTAACTCCCACTTAGGCTGTTTTCACACAGTCTATAAATCGCACGAGACTCACGGAAGGCTGCCGGCTTCCTCACGTGATTTTTAACACCATCAGATTACAAAACGCCGTAAATCACTGTTTGTGGCGTTTTGTAAACAGATGGCGTCAAAAATCGTGCCTTCCGTGAGTCTCGCGTGATTTATAGACAGTGTGAAAATGGCCTTAGAGTGGTTTACAAAGTATGTTATTATTATCCCCCATAAGAAGCTGTGTACTGTTCCAGCAGCAAGATGAATATATTACTCAGTTAATCAATATGTACTAGACTAGAATGCATGCCTATAGTTTTAAGCAAAATCAAAAAGAGTCCAGTAGCACCTTTAAGACTAACCAATTTTATTGTAGCATAAGCTTTCGAGAACCACAGTTCTCTTCGTCAGATGCATGGAGGGCAGAAAGAAACTGGTCAAATATAGAGGAGGAGAGGGGAGGGGGGAGGAGGAGAGGGGGGATGTAAACAACTCCTTTGATATGGAGATGCAAACAGCTCCTTTTGGTGTGGGGATCAGTTTGCTTGTGTAAAGGTTCAAAGGAGTTTGCCGTGTTAGTCTGTAGCAGCAAAATCAAAAAGAGTCCAGCAGCACCTCCAAGACCAACCAATTCCACTGCAGCACAAGCCTTCGAGAACCACAGCTCTCCCCGCCAGATGCATCTGACAAAGAGAACTGTGATCCCCGAAAGCCCACGCCAGGCGCCACTGGGCTCCCCGACCTCGCCTCTGTAAATGAAATCAGTTACCTGTGATAATGAGATAACCATTCATAGTCCCTATTCAGTCCCAGCTTGACAGAGTCAAATTTGCATATGAATTCCAATTCAGCAGCCTCCCATTGGATTTTGTTTTTGAAAGGTTTCTGTTGAACCACAGCGACCTTTAAGTCTTTGGTGGAATGTCCTGGTAGATTGAAGTGTTCTCCCACTGGTTTTTGGACGTTTCCATTTCTAATGTCAGATTTGTGTCCATTTATTCTTTTGCGTAGAGGTTGGCTGGTTTGTCCAATGTACAGAGCAGAAGGACATTGTTGGCACATGAGGGCATATATCAGATTGGAGGATGAGCAGCTGTGAGAGCCAGAGACAGTGTAGTTGATGCCATTGGGTCCTGTAATTGTATTCCCTGGGTAGATATAGGGGCAGAGCTGGCATCTGGGTCTGTTGCAGGGCCTGGTGCCTGTGCTGGTGACTCTGCTGGCCGATTCATGATTGTGTGTGAGAAGTTGTTTAAGGTTGGGGGGCTGTCTGTAGGCAAGGAAAGGTCTTCCACCCAGGGCTTCTGAGAGAGAGGTATCATTTTCCAGGATGGGCTGTAGCTCACTGATGATACGTTGGATGGGTTTGAGCTGGGAACTATAGGTGACAACCAGTGGTGTTCTGTTGTTAGTTCCTTTAGGTTTGTCCTGGAGCAGGCTGTTTCTGGGTACTAGTCTGGCCCTGTTGATTTGTTTCCTCACTTCATTTGGTGGGTACTGTAGCCCCAAAAATAGTTTTAAGAGAAGTGCATCTTGGGAGTTGTAGTGTCTTACCCACAGGTTCAGTTCCTAGGGCATTCAGAACCCATCAAAACTTGTTAGGGCCGTTTCCTCCTTAGTTCATTCACACCGTCGCAGGGAGAGGAGCAAGTCATGTCTCTTTTTTTCACCCCATTCACTGGGTCTACAAAGTTCCACCAAGAGCCTTCATGCATGAAAGATGCACTCTCTCCTTTTGCTATTTAGTAAAACTTTGAGTAGAGATTCTTTAAATGTATGAAGAAGTTGAATAAAAAACATTTAAATTTGTAACCTGTGCGTGTGCGTTGATTCTTGACGACAAAGGGTTGGGATTCCCTCCTTGTGTCGGAACAAGCTGTGCTCTCCCCCTGCTTGCTACTGTCTGGTCTTGCCAGGTAAATCCCCAAGCACTTCACTGCATCACTTCAGTGTACGAGTATCTTTAAGATACTTTATTGATGAGATATACCAGTATCAAGATATTCAGACAGTAGCATTGGCAGAAGTGACGCAGGGTGGCAAAGCAAGGTTAATTATAGGGGAACGTTCCCGCCCCTGGGAGATAAAGTCCGTTAGGGTTTTGGCGCGAAGGTCCAGGATCTCAGAGAGGAGGGGGGAAGGGGAAGGATGAGCTCATCCCAGTCCTTTAGAGAGGGTGATATGGCTCCGCCTGGAACTTCAAGGCCACGTTCTCAAGCCGGCAGGGAAAGAGTAACCAGACACCTGCAAGATAAGCAGCTAGCAGCCAAGCAAGCAAGCAAACATGTTCCCTTTACATATTCTCAGAGGCAAACATGACAGATCTACAACAAGACAAACCTGGCAGATATACTGGGGTGTATCTGACAGCTACCTTCAAACTCCAGGAGGAGAGCCAGGGCCCAGCGCCAGGCACAGTGGTTTGGCAGAGACTTTCCCCCCTTATTTACATTTGGGCCTGTTGTCTGTCAGTGGGGAGGGCTAAAACAGGGTTGGACCCAGCCCCTGCAGGCCTCTGGCCTACTTAGGCTTCTCTCTTTCAGCAAAGGACTCTGCTGCAGGCCCCTCAGGATTGCAGCCAACTGAGGGGTGGATTCCTTCACACGTTATGGCTACTGGCCCAGCAGGGGCCTGCATTCCCAGGGTGGATGCTGGTAGTGCCCCCCCCCCCCCAAATGTGTTTTTCCTGCTCAACTTTGCTGCCTTTTTTAGGCCTAAAGAACTGCTATTAGACTTTCTCACTCACGCCACCTGATGGCATATTGTGTTATTGCGTCTGCTTTAGTAATTGGGTTTTTGTGCAAAGAAAGAGAGGGGCAGAAGAGGAGAGTTGAAGTTACCCATTTGATTGGCAGTGTGCGGGATTTGATGAATAGCATTTCATTTACAACAAACAGAACAAATTGATGTTAAAGGACAATCATCACAGTTACTAGGTGTCAGGCTTTGTGGGTTGCTGTAACAGCATGGTGGAATGCCATCCAAAAGCCACACCAGAGAAAGGGGGAGCATGTATGTGCCCCACAACCTGGAGACCCCTGAGGCAAGTTTCCTCATCTTCTGAGTATGAGGGGGCATCAGGGACCTAGTGGCACATCTAGATGCCAGGAAAGGCCAGGGCCCAGAAGAGGGAGGCTACGTGGGGAATCTTCTGAGGCAGAAACCCGCAAAGCTGTCACGCAGGGGCACAGAAGTCTAAGATGTTACCTGACCTTTCTAACAGATTAGCGCAACTGACTGACGGTAGCCAATTTGGGCTAGTCTGCCTTAATCTGGTCCTTTTGCGGTGACAGTGGACCCAATTGACATAGTTGGGCCCATCTGGCCTGTGAGGATCGTCTAGCGCCCCTGGTGGTGATGATTCTGGCGAACAACTTCCAGTGGGCTTGACAGTGGAAAGTGACATGGAAATGGCCAAAGGAGGCTGGTCATTGAAGCCTGAGCTGGTAGCAGTGGCTGTGCAACCACTTGGTAATGTACTGGGGGCATCTGCCATGCTGGTGGTGAGGCAAGCGGATTCCCTTTGTCCGTGTTTGGTCCACCCCTGTCTGGGTTGGTCCCAACTGGGAGAGCTAAGAGGGTTATTTGGTAGTTTATTGTATTTCGTATCTTTTTTTAAAATTTGGAGTGGTAAGCTGCCTTGAGCCATGGGGAAAGGCAGAGAATGAATGAATGAATGAATGAATACAAACTGGCCAGCTCTGTTACTGAAGCCCAACCACCACAGGAGCTTTTGTTGCCTATGTCATTTCCAGTTTTCAGTTATTCACTTCTGTTGGAGGACACTGGATGATAGTCAAGTCCAGAGTGGCTATGGTGAGCTCGTCACCCCAAGCACATGCATGTTTAACATAGCTAGGATTCCCCGCAATTAGACAGAATTAGATTCTGATCTTTTCCCAGTTGCCACTTCTACGTTTTCATTGTGAAGCCTGGAAACTGATTCACAGTTGAGGCTTGCCAAATGTGTTGCCATTTAAACACATTCACTACTTGTATCTCCTTGTGAACAGGGTGCTAAAAGTGGTTCAGATTTGCCAGAATGGAAATTCATCCTATGTTCCTGGTACAACTGAACTCAAAGACTTCAGCAAGAGATGGTGAGTTTTAAAACGGATCTCACCCCTACAAACTGGATTCTTAGATGTCACAGAAATTCATGTATACAGCTATGATCTTCCCAGCAGCTGCTGCTCAGAATGCTGTTGTTCCTACAAACAGGCCATGTTTGCTTCTCCAAGAACTGAGCATTCAGAGGTACACTGTCTTTACACATGGAGGTCTCATTTAGCTATCATTGCTAATAGCCGTTGAGTGAATGAATTTATATAATCCCTTAAAGCCATCAACACATTATAAAGCAGTTATTTCCATACATTAAGTACATGACTTGAAAATAACAAGCTACTTTACACTCATTACTGTCAGGCTATGGATGACAGGATATGGTAGATAGATCCCTGGACCATTGCAGCAAGTCAGGACTGCTCATGTTTAGTTTCCAGTCCACTCTTACCCCAAGATCTCTTTTGCATACACTACTATCCAGAAGTGTATCCCCCATCCAGTATTTGTGCTTCACGTTTTGGTGGCCCAGATATAATACTGTGCACTTCTCTATGTTGAATTGCATCCTGTTCACAACCGCCCACTTCTCCAGAGTATTCAGGTCTTATTGAATTTTAACTCTATCTTCTTGGGTGTTTGCCACTCCTCCCAATTTGGTATCATCAGCAAATTTAATGAGTAGCCCGTTTACCCCTTCATCCAGATCATTGATAAAAATATTGAAAAGTACCGGGCCCAAAACGAAGCCCTGCGGCACCCCATTGGACACCTCCCTCCAATCTGATGAAACGCTATTGACTACCACTCTTTGGGTGCGGTCCTCTAACTAGTTCCCTATTCACTGAACTGTCCTATAGTCCAGTCCGCAGTCTTCCAATTTACCTATTAGAATGTCATGGGGGACCTTATCAAAAGCTTTACTGAAATCCAGGTAAATCACGTCGACAGAGTTCCCATGATTCAGTAAACTCATCACTTGATCAAAGAAGGAAACCAGGTTGGTCTGACAAGATCTGTTGGGGACAAAACCATGTTGACTTTCCCAGATCACTAAGCGGTCCTTAAGATGCTTACAGATCGATCCCTTTAAAATCTGCTCTAATATCTTCCCAGCAACAGATTGACTGGCAAGTGTTTCCTGGGTCATCCTTCCTCCCTTTCTTAAAGATTGGGATAACATTCGCTCTTCTCTGCAAGTTCTCTTGAAAGTAGTCTGAGCACTCTTGGGTGCACACCATCCAGCCCAGGGGATTTATATTCATCCAGTGCAGCCAGCTGCCTCTCCACAACCTCTCTGTCAATGTCAACTAGCACCCCAGGTGTCCTGTCCTGTCTTCTACCATCTCTAGATGGGCTCAAGTTCTTCAGGGAGAAAACAGAGGCAAAAAAGTCATTAAGCCTGTCTGCTTTTTCTCTGTCCTCCATCAGAGTTTCTCCTTCTACTCCCAACAGTGGTCCAATTTCCTCTTTAACCTTCTGTTTTCTTCTCACATATCTATAGAAGTTTTTCTTATTGTAGAGAGCCCCCCTGGCCAGACCCAGTTCATACTGAGCTTTGGCTTCTCTGATGGCTGATCTTCAGTACCTAGTAACACTCATATATTCCTCTTTAGGGGTCTATCCTTCTCTCCATTTCCTGAACATTTCCTTCTTCTCCCTTAGCTTATTCTCCAACAACAATACATTTTGTCCTTCCTCCCCTTATTTCCACCCATATACTTTCCACCGGGTTGTCAGCCACATTCTCCAGAACTTGCTGACAATCAAGCTGTCTCCTCACATACAATGCTACTCTGCCACCTCTTCTACCCTTCCGGTTTTTCTTGAACAACTCTTACCCATCCACTGGCGCATTCCAGTCATGGGAATCATCCCACCAAGTAATTCCTACTATATCGTAGCCCTCTGCTTGCAAGAGAAGCTCAAGCTCTTCCTCCTTATTACCCGTACTTCGGGCATTGGTATATAGGCACTTGTACCTTTGTTTGATCTGTCCTACCCAGGTGGGCCCCTGTCCTACCCAGGTGGGCCCCTGCTGTTATCACTTCTTCATTGAAATCCCCATGTTGATTGTCCCTTTCCCCATGTGGCATCAGTTTAAAGCTGTCCCGATGAAGCTCTCCAGGTTCTTTCCAAACATTTTCTTCCCTGACAGCCCCACTGAACATCGACAGTCAGGTGTAACATGCAACTGGCCTGAGACTGCTCCAGAAGATGTCATTTGAGGACATCAGGATTCCGATAGGCATATTTGGGATTTGCCAAAGAGCCGCCAAAGAGAGAAGCTCAAACTCAGGAGTTCATGTCCAGCTTTTGACCTAAATTCTTCCTTTACTACTTCTTCTTCTCTGTCAACACATGCAAATCAGCAGATTTGTCTTGGATATAGTTTTTTTAAAAATAGAAACTTTCACCCTCTTTTTTCATTTTTTCCTTCTGCCCCTGAAAAAAGCACACAAAGAGTTGTTAATATTTAATCAATGATCTCAATTTACAGGTTTTAGTTTAAAGGTAACCATAGCACACACACACACAGACATGCATTATTGATTGTCGAATGGCACGGAAGGTTCTTGGGAATCCTCTTTCCTCTTTAGACGTTCATATGAGCAGCACCGCTGACACCGGCAAACAACTTTGATATTGTTTTAAGTGTGAGAAACTGGCGAAAGTGATGACAGCCGACACCAGGAGGATGTAAGCAGTTCATCTTGACGGATGGGACAATGATTAAGAGCGACACCAAGGGCGAGGGCGAGAGGCAGCCAAGGAAAGTCCGGTTCAGAATTGCATCTTCCCATAGTGGGAGAGTGCTCAAGGAGGTGTACGCGGATGGGGAAACATCCGACTCTCTGGATTCCGAATGCACGAGCAGCTCAGAGACAGACCAGAGCAGGCTCAGTGAATCTGAGGGGCCGCACAACGGAAAATTAGGATCTGAGTACGACGAGAACGAGAAAGGCTCAGAGGATATGCTCATTTTTGTGAGAGCCGCCAAAGAGAGGGGATTTAGCGTGAAAAGAGTCAACATCCTCAGCAAAAATGGTACAGTTAGAGGAGTCAAGCACAAAGTCAGTGCTGGTCAAGTTCTCTTTGACAACATGTCAAAAGTGTTCCAGGTAAGTGAAGTCCACTTTGCTCCTTAGTCAACAAACACTTTCTGTCTCCTCTTCTATGCGCACCCCCAAAGCACACTTTTTAGTTTTGCTGAAGGAGTGTTTGGTCTATGCATGCTTAGGAGTTAGAGCTCATAACACTTCCTCCAGTGGTTAAAGTCTCAAATGAGCAGTTCCAGCTATCAACATTTTTGCAGCTGAAAAATTAAATAAAATTGTCACTTTTGCTCAAGAAGAGCTCATTCCTTTAACTAGCAATGTCCAAAATATAGTGACTTGTTGTCTAGATCCAAAGTTTACAACAGAGAAAGAAAAAGGAAAATATCCCCAAGGTGCCTTTTTCCTTTGAGCACTTCTGAATTTACCATTTAGCGTGGTTTTTGTTGGATCCTGCATACACACACTCTTCGCTTGCTCCCAAGTCAAGTGCTAAGAGAACAGCACTTGACATGCATCCCAATTGCCCATATATGGGAAACCACGTCACTGCCGAGGGAGGAGGCACTGGTGCCGAGGCAAGCGTCGGGTTCAGTTCACTCATTCAGAATCTCAGTAGTTCCTATGTGGGATAGGGACAAAACATCCCACAGCACCGCCCTCCACGCCTTGCAGCCCTGTTCACAAGTTGCAGTGGACGCAAGTACAATCTACATCCAGTGCACACTTGGTTTTCCTTCACACACATGCATCGAGTCATTCTCATGTTACATTCAATGCATGTAAGCCTGAGCATGTGACTGAAATTGAACATTTATCTAGATGCTCGTTCCTGGTTTCATTTGTAAAGTGAACGTGCCTTGGTTCCTTCTTACAAACAGATGTATACATGTATATGGAGGATGTACATGGATCCACTGTAACTTGTGAACTGGGCTTGTGTGAGATGAGTTGTATACAATTAGCTAACATGGTTGACTAAGCATTTCTTTTACATCAGATGCAATGAGAGGTATAAAGGAATCACAAAAATTGGTGCATCCATGTATGCTCAGCGGGCAGCGCTACCTCATGGTGCATTCTGTGTCGATGGATTGATCCAAACTGATGGAGACTCAAAAATGGCCGTTCTGCTGGAATTTGTCATTCAAAATGGTCTACTTAGTGTCACCTGGTTGCGAAGATTTCCCCTTAATCCTGTTACCTAGGGCTTCTTCAAACATAACAATTTCTATATAGTCGAATATACAGTCTGGTCCAGTAGCACCTTAAAGACCAACTAAATTTCCAGGATATGAGGTTTCGAGAGTCAGAGCTCCTTTGGTCGTTGCTTTAAATTCTCCAGAGTACTTCACGTGCTAAAGCACATCAGGAGGAGTATCCCCATACTGCAGATGGGTGTGTGAGTGGAATAAGTTTGTGGTGGCTTCTCCTAGACTTTTCAGTTGGCTCCAGCTAGAAGCAAGATTTGAACTGCGGCCTCCCCAATCACTGCTCAGTCTCTTAATCACTAGTTTTTGGGTGGAAAAAGTTACATACTCTTTGCAAACTCTTTAATACATTATGTAATACATTAAGTTTCATTAGGAAATTTGAAGAAACTGCTTCTATAGATGTTCAAAGGCTCATATATTCTTGTTCACCCTGGCAATTCTGATCCTTAATGAAGTTTGGCTCAAATTAACCTCTAGAAGCTCATGCTGTTTAATACAAGCCCACGGGATGTAATCCATCCATAGAGGACAGTTAACTGCAGGCCTAATGTCCTCTGGAACGTGTTTCATTTGGGCCGGGTCATGTCCATGCTTCATAATGAAGAAGGCGGCTATTTCTTGCAATATAAACCAAGCCCACAATACAAATAAATTTTCATTCTTTCCTTCATGTGATTTTTTTCAGGCTGAAAATAATGAATGTTATTTACACATCATGTTAAGGTTTGTAATCATTACGTATGGAAAGCAGTTATTTTTAGATTCTGCATATAGATTAAGGTTGGAAATATTTAGGTATATCACCTTCCAGTAAGTCGTTGTCTATCAGTATAACAGGCTTAGCCAGCATGTCTTCTATCCTTTTTATTTCCTTCTATTCTTTTTATGTGTGTGTATGTGGGGAGGGGGGTTCCCCCTTATTGGGGGGGGGCAGCTGCCACTTCTTTTGCCTCTTCACAGCAGCCCCCACATACCCATCTTTCTGTCTGTCAGGGCTGGGGCAGCAGGTGGGGAAAGAAGGACGGAGGAAATGCCTCAGCCGTCCCTTCCTTCGGTCAGCCACCACTGCTTACTCTCCTTCTGCCCTGCAGAAATGCAGCAACAGCAGGCTCACCTCCTTTCCCTCCCCTTCCTCCAGAGCCAAGCTACAAGTGACGCCTGACACAGGTTGGACACTTGTCAGCTTCCCTCAAGTTTTGATGGGAAATGTAGGCGTCCTGGTTTTACAGCTTGGCTCTCCATTACAACTGCAAGACCAGGATGCCTACATTTCCCATCAAAACTTGAGGGAAGCTGACAAGTGTCCAACCTGTGTCAGGCGTCACTTGTAGCTTGGCTCTAAGGGCGTCTCCCTAGTGAGGCTGAAGACTTTGGGTGGAAGGAGAAAGATGTGTCTCTGGCATCCTCACTCCGGCCATCTCCTCTGCGTTTACCCATCCAGCTTCTTTTGTATCTGGTGGCAGCAGCAGCCGCTGCACCAACAACAACTATCCACCAAGGTTCTTCCCTTCCCCTTATCTCTGCTTGGTTTCTCCCAGCCCACCCAGTTTCTTCCTCTCTGCCATTGGCTGCCTTCATCCCCCAGCCCCAGATTTCCAAGGCCTGTTTTCCTGTGTGTGGTCTGTGTTTGTGCAGATGACGCTCCCCCCCTTTTTGTAACCCCCCCCTCATTTTGTAATGTTTGGGATATTTTTCCTTAGGTTTCTTCTACATTTGTGGGAAAATCCCCCACCCTGTTTGTACACGACCCAGTTATGTGCATCTTTTGACCCACTTTCTAAGTACATGTTCAGAATTAGATGAACCCTTACAAACATCCACCTACTGATAACAGCAATTCATAAGCAAAAGCATTACGGGGGAGGGAGAACCTAATCGGAGCTCTCCTAATGAGGCTGCAAGGAAGTATTCAGTGGAAATGGTTTCCATTGAAGTATTAGAAGGGAGTGCGGCTTTCCCTGCTATGGATTCAATGGAAATGGTTTCCATTGAATCCCCCACCCCCAGTTCTGCATACTTCCTGCACAACTTCCACTGAGTACGTCTGTCCACTCAGATGTAAGTCCTGGTCTTTTCAGCGGGACGTACTTCCAGGCATTATGGTTATGACGATCCTCTTCCTCACAGTTTTACCTCTTCTTCTATGGCCTCTACTTTTAGAGCTGCCTTGCTGAACACTTGAAGCTAACTCAGACTGACTAAGCTGGTCTATCAAAATCAGGACTGTCTCCTCTGACTGGCCGAGGTTCTACAGGAACTGAGGTTGAAGACTTTTATCTTCCTGATTTGTTCAAGTGGAGATGCCAGGAATCGAACCTGGAATCTTCTGCATGCAAAGCAGGCATTCTTTGACTGAGTACCTTTCCTGAACGACTGACTCGGGGCCCATTGATTCCCTCAACATATTCTAAAGCAACCTTCCAAAAGCAAATTAAGGTAGAGGAGATTGCAAGAGCAGGAACAAAAGCAGATCAAGCCCACAGGTAGAGGGAAAATTCAGAGGGCCGGCTCTGAGATTGTTCTCTGTTATGAACCTGCAGATAGACCCCTAAATGAGGGGTCTCATGATAATACTGCACTTCAGGGACTTCTGCAACCACCACAAAGCCTTCAGAAGGCATTCTTCAACAGATGTAAACCTCTCCACACAGGAAAGTTAGTGGAAATGTGCCTTCATGTTGCTTCTACACAGTTTGTATTGCCAAAAATGAAATTATGGTTTCCAACACCTTGTGCCCAACTTTCTTGCTTCCACACTGCAAATATTTCCTCCTGCCCTCCAAACTGGCTGTAAAATTGAGCATGTAACTTTCACTGACTTGCAATTGTGAAAGATGTATTCTAGAAGATGGGAATTCAGCAAACCTGCCGCACCTTTCATTACAACCTTAAATCGATCGATCAAAATGAAATTGATGATTTTTTAAAAAAGTAACTCTCCAGCCCTTTTTGTTGGGGAGATATGCCTTTTCCATTATACCTTTACCTAAACAAATGAAACAGAATTCTGACGACCTGCTGCCCCTATTATTACAACTGTAGATCGATCTATTGATATGAAATTCAACAAGACCTGAATACTCTGGAGAAGTAGGTGGTTGTGAACAGGATGCAATTCAACAAAGACAAGTGCACAGTATTACCTCTGGGCCACAAAAATGTGAAGCACAAATACTGGATGGGGGATACACTTCTGGATAGTAGTGTATGCGAAAGAGATCTTGGGGTAAGAGTGGACTGTAAACTAAATATGAGCAGTCAGTGTGATGCGGTGGCAAAAAAGGCAAACTCAGTCTTGGGTTGTATCAAAAGGGCCATTGCATTGAAATCACAGGAGGTCATAGTCCCTCTCTATACTGCCTTGGTCAGGCTGCACCTGGAGTACTGTGTGCAGTTCTGGAGGCCTCACTTCAAAAAGGATGTGTACAAAATCGAGAGTGTGCAGAGGAGAGCGATGAGGGTGATCAGGGGTCTGGAGACTGAGCCCTACAAGGAAAGGCTGAGGGCCTTGGGAATGTTTAGTTTGGAGAAGAGGAGATTGAGGGGGGACATGATTGCTCTCTTTAAATATTTGAAAGGCTGTCAAGGATTTGTTCCAGTTGGCAGCAGAGGATAGGACCTGTAGCAACGGGCTTAAATTACATGCAGATAGGTACTGGCTGGATATTAGGAAAAACTTTTTCACGGTCAGAGTAGTTCAAAGATGGAATCAGCTGCCTAGGGAGGTGGTGAGCTCCCCTTCACTGGCAGTTTTCAAGAAGAGGCTGGATGAATCTTTGTCAGGGATGCTTTAGACTCATCCTGCCTTGGGCAGGGGGTTGGACTAGAAGGTCTGTATGGCCCCTTCCAACTCTGTGATTCTGTGATTCTGTGTGAATGGGTGGGACAAATAAAACCAAAAGAAACATTATGCCCGAGGAAAAAATAAACTCAAAGTAAGCTTTTCCAAAAAGGACTGGGTTAAAAGTTGTCTCAGAAGAACCAGAAGAAATCTGGGGAAAATCCAAAAAACTTGAAGTCAAAGGTAAAAAAAATGCATGTGGAGGACAGAGAACAAATTGAAGCAGTATGGGGCCAGAACCAACAGAAAAAACCTAAGTGGAAAACTGTTCAAGGTTTCATATCTCTCAATGTCCCTTAAAAGGCAATACTTTTCAATGGTGGCAGTTCACACATTCTGCCAATCACATGATCAGCACAGATGTGTGAATCAGCCCAGTGCTACATGGGGCTTCCAACAGTCCTGGAGAAAAATGTCTGGTCCCTTCAATGGAGACTTAATTTGTAGAAATGGACAGCCTTGAAGATACATTGTCGAAGGCTTTCACGGCCGGAGAATGATGGTTGTTGCGGATTTTCCGGGCTGTATAGCCATGGCCTTGGCATTGTAGTTCCTGATGTTTCGCCAGCAGCTGTGACTGGCATCTTCAGAGGTGTAGCACCAAAAGACAGAGATCTCTCAGTGTCACAGCATGGAGAAGATGTTGGCAGATAATTTATATCTACTCAGGGAGGTGGGTTTGGGCTGAGTCATCCTGTAGGAGTTTCCCAGGGTGTGGAATGCTAATGGAGGGAGGCTTCACTGTATCCTGAGGAGGTTCTTTTGCATATGGATTGGTGCTTGATATGCTAATCTTCTCTGCAGGGCTATTGTAGGGTGTAGAGTATTTTGTTAGCCTGGTGTTTTTCAGGACTGGAAACCATGCTCTATTCATTCTTTCCTGTTGAAATTGTGCTTATGCTTATGAATTTCAATGGCTTCCCTGTGCAATCTGACGAAGTAGTTGGAAGTGTTGTCCAGTATTTTAGTGTTCTGGAATAGGATACTGTGTCCTGTTTGAGTTAGGCTATGTTCAGCCACTGCTGATTTTTCCAGATGTCCAAGTCTGCAGTGTCTTTCATGTTCTTTTATTCTTGCCTGGATGCTACGCTGTGTGGTCCCGATGTAAACTTGTCCACAGCTGTAGGGTATGCGGTATACTCTACTGTCTTTTGCTGATCATAGCTTCTGTTGTATTTTTCTGGTGGGTCTGACTAACCAACTTTATTGTAGCAATAGCTTTCGAGAACCCTGTGAATTTTTTTGAAGGGGGAAGCACTCAGAAAATGTTTACAGGAGGTGCCTGGACCTTTCTTAAAAATCCAGGTATTGGTGTGCATAACAGTGCTGCTTTTTAAACACAGGGGCATATGCACATCAGCACTCAGTGGTAGGGCTGTGAGCAATGCAGCTTTGTTGCCTTCACTGACATGATTATACAGCCAAATCTGATTGGCTTCATTAGACCATGAAGTCATCATCACAGTCACTACTATGTGATCCCTAATTGTCTGGGATCAGTTTCCAAACAAAAACATCACATCAGAGTAGCAGCATAAAGGAATAAGAGAGTCAGCGTGCTCTCTGACGAAGAGAGCTGTGGTTTTTGAAAGCTTATGCTACAATAAAGTTGGTTAGTCTTAAAGGTGCTACTGGACTCTTTACTATTTTGCAACTACAGACTGACATGGCTAACTCCTCTGGATCTATGAGGGTGGTATAGTGGACAGAGTTTGGGGTTGGGATCTGGGGCCCTGGTTCTAATCCCCACCCTGCCAGGGAGCTTGCTGGGGAACTTTGGGCCAGTTACACCCTCTGATCCTAACCTACCTCTCAAGATTGTTGTGAGGATAAAATGGAGAAGGGGAGAATGTTGGAAGCTACTTCAGGTCCCACTGGGGAGAAAAGTAGGACATTATTATTCATAACGACTGTGCAGAGAAATGGAAAAAGTGTGAAAGGGTAGAACGTAGTGGGGTTTTTAAAAGACCCTTTTGTGCCCTTAGAAAGAATTACTTTGCATCAGAAAGTGAACATCCCAAAAAACTAGCAAAGCACTCATTTTCACAACCGGCAGTGAAAATTTTCACAACACAATGGATGTGCCACAACTTGGGATCCACAATCTTTCAATAGATGCCCTCCATGCATCTGACGAAGAGAACTGTGATTCTCGAAAGCTTATGCTACAATAAAGTTGGTTAGTCTTAAAGGTGCTACTGGACTCTTTTTGACAATCTTTCAAGAAAGTAGTTTTTACTGATGCCGTAATGGGAGCATGACTTCCCCCCCTCTTTTGATTCCTGCTGGTGTTTGGACTGGGGAAAAGGTTGCTATAGCAACACCTCCTCCCTTATCTTCTTCTGTTTACTTCAATGAGGAGGGAAGTGCAGTTGCCCTGACAACAGCTTTAGCCCTCCTCTTGGTGTGAATTCAAGTAGCCAGAAAATAAGATGATGTAACAATTTCTTGGTGGTCTTTTTTATGTTTTGTAATTCAGAACAAAGTCCTTCAGTTTCCCAGCCTGTAACAAGCAGAGGGGTGCTTTGATGCTATTAATGTTACCGAGTTTCTCTTCCAAGTCTTCCAAAGTCACAGCCAATCCATACATTTACAAAAGCCTTCTGTCCCCCCAGGTGTTTCATTCACAGGTGTAGTCTGAGCATTCAGGACTTGGACCTAGCCTCCCAAATATGCCTGGGCCTGGCTGGATCAGGACCATAGCATATGGGGAGAGGCAGGGCTTTTTTTCAGCAGGAACGCAGTGGAACGGAGTTCCGGCACCTCTCGAAAATGGTCACATGGCCCGTGGCCCCGCCCAATGATCTCTAGACAGAGGGGCGTTTAGGTAGCCCTCCGTGCCGCTCGGCCTGGAGATCAGGAGGCGGGGCCACTGGCCATGTGACCATTTCCGCCGAGGGTGATTTAAACTTTAAAAAACTCCCCCCCCCCCGTTCCAGCTGACCCAAAGTGACATCGTTGTGCAGTCCTGAGTTCCACCACTGAGTTCCACCACCTCTTTCCCCAGAAAAAAAGCCCTGGGGAGAGGTGCTGAAGCCAGAAAGGGCCTGAGGGAGCTGCTGTGTGCCCCGTTGAGGAAACTTACGAGTAGCCAATAGAACATGTAAGTTTTATTATATTATTTATATCCCGCCTTTCCCTCCAATGGGGTGCCAAAGTGGCTGAGTTCTCCCAGAGCAGCAAATATAGCAGCCCCTGGGACTGTTTCAGGTCCGGAAAACGATGTGGTAGGAAAATTTTAGCACCTCTGCCCTATGCATGAAAGTCTGGATCCAAATTGTGCCCACTCAGACCTGGAAATTAGCTTCTCAGCATGGAAATCCAGCACACACATCTGATTGACAGGATCTGCGGCAACCACAGGAACGTCATAATGTGTGAATTGGCCCTATAGTCTTCATTAGCGGGTGGAGTGCTCTACTTAGTGAGGGGAGATATATGAGTTCAAATCTCAACTGGTTTGTGCTGTACTGATCAGCTTTATTGAAATCCTCTCCTTTCAATGGTGACGTGGCCTACAAGGTTTCTTGTTATAAAGGAAACAATTACATGGTAATATTCTAAATCTAAATAATTCCAAGTAGATGCTGTGGAGTAATCCAGTGTACAAAATAGGTGTGTGGTATTTCCAAATTAAGTTGGAGACTTAGTAGGGCTGCCAATTCCCCGGTGGAGGTGGGGGATCCTCACTCCCACCCACCCCCCGCCACCACTCACTTGGCCAGCAGGGGGGAAAGGCGTGCTCCCCCAGAGTGATATTGTTGTGCTTGCCCCATGAACGCTCCTGTGTTTTGTGTGTGGCTGATTTGGGCCCCAAGCAGGCCAATTCTTTAAGAATTGGCCCAGTGTGAAGCACGGAAGTGCTCCAAGTGCCTGCGCAATGATGTCACTCCTGGAAGTGATGCCGTCATGCCATGCTGCACATGCATGAGGAAATGTGAAAGGTGAGTGTGGGAGGGTAAGGGGACCTGGCTTGGTCAAAGATGATGATAATATGATCATGTCAAAGAGGTTGCTCGTATTTCAGAAAGGGAGAGGAAAGATTCAGCAAGGTCCACAAACCTACCCTTGCATACATTCAAAGTCAAATTGTGAAATGGTAGCACACTTTGAAAACATTTGTCCCTATTATTATCTTTTTTAAAAAATCTGGCAATTATAGCAATTTTATCAAACACAGGAAAAACACGCATTCCTTTTTCCTGAGGGGAAGGAGAGTTTGTGCTTTATCATGCGTATTCGACTACACAGATCCAAATTAATGTTTTTATCAATACCTAAGTGGTAAAACCGATGAAATGCTCAGAATTGTGCAGGACCAAAGGGGGTCTGAAACATGGGACTAGAGATGGCAAACTCCCCCCCTCCCACAATCTATATATTTAACTAGCTTGATGCCCGTGCTTCACTATGGTATTTAACTACTTTAAATCCAGTTATAATATTTATGGGTATGCAATTTTTTTGGTTGGGGGGGGGGAGGTTTGAATTGGTTTTGTAGTATAATAGCATAGTACCCTAGCTTCACAAAAGTGTTTGAATAAAGCAAACATGTTGATGCCTAAAACTGATGAAGTGAATTTCAAAATGCTACATTTATTGAAGAGATTTTTAAAAGGAAAAGATTGTAGTGCAAGAAATAAAGTGAAAAATACGTACAACCATTTTTTCCCCACTGAAGGATCTCTTTGTAGACCTCATGGGTGGTTTTCCCCTCAGGTGCTGGGATCACCAGGCTGCTGCGTGAGCTCCCTCTGGAGCAGGCCACGTAGAACTGCCCGTGTGAGAAGCAGTCCTCCCTCAAGCCAATTCCTGCCACCTTCAGTGTCTGCCCCTGGGACTTGTTGATCGTCATAGCAAAGCAGGTCTTAAGGGGGAACTGCAGTCCCTTGAATTCAAAGGGGTTCTCTGATGGTATGAGTGATATTCACGGTATGAATACTGACTCCCCCCACCCTTGAGCACTGCTGGTGAACAATGTGGCCTCGATGATGTTCCTGTGGAGGGCTTTCACTCGTAGTCTGGTGCCATTGCAGTGTTTAGGTGGGCTGAGGTTCTGGACCAGCATCACTGGAGCCCCCACTTTGAGAAGAAGCTTGTGGGCTGGGAAGCCAGGAGGGTTGAGCGTGTTGAGGAACTCCACAGGGTAGTGGACCGCATCATCCATTTGCACCTCTGAGTCCACAGATCTGTACTCCATTTCTGCCCGTTCGAGGGAGTGTGTCATTAATGATGGCAGCCTTGTCGTTCTTGGGGGTCAGAATGGCACGCTTGCACAGCCAGTCCATGGACTTCTCCATGATAGTGGCAATATCAGGGTATATCTTGACTAGGGTCAGCTAGGGTCGTCACTACTGTGCCCAGGCCTGCAGGGATGGTCACCTTTCCCTTGGACTCGGGACTTGCTCGTGCTTGGCCACTGCTACTCAGTGTAAGATGTACATATTTCTTTGTCGCATCTCTAAGTTGCTTACTCCTTTTTGCATCAATATATCTTGCACAACGTTTGCCAGGAGGCTTCTTGGGGGCGGTAAGAGATAATGGCTGCAAGAGGTGTGAGGTGGAGTTGGACTGAGGGAGGGGTGGTGTGGTGGTAGGGTTGCCAGGTCCAAGTTGGGAAATTCCTGAAGATCTGGAGGGGGCGGGGAGACTGGAGATGGTGTGGTTTAAGGGGAGGGGCCTCAATGGGGTATGATGCCATAGAGTTCACACTTCAGATCAGCCATTTTCTCCAGGGGAACTGGTCTTGGTTGCCTGGAGATCAGTTGTCATTCTGGGAGATTGCAAGCTACCACCTGGAGGCTGGAACCTATGTGGTGGGCAATTGGCACCATTTCCACATGAACATATAAAAACTCAGTTGCCATACTGATTTTTATATAAGGTCCCTATTCAGAAGTCTTGTACCATCTTTCTTCAACTGCCTGCAGTTTCCTTGACCTGATTTTTACCTCAGAACACAGAGTTCAACAGCTGACCAGTCAGAGAGGGGGGTGCAAGCAGGCAGGCCCCACAGTAGGGTTGCCAGGTCCAGGTTGGGAAATTCCTGGGGATTTGGGGGTTGGAGTCTGGATAGAGTGGAGTTTGGGGAGGGGAGGGGCTTCAGAATGGTATAATACCATACAGTCCACTCTCCACAGCAGCCATTTTCTCCAAGGGAACTGATCTCTGTCACCTGGAGATCAGTTGTAATTCCGGGAGACCTCCAGCCACCCCCTGGAGGCTGGCAACCCTACACCACAGGGAGATTGGCAACCCTAGTGAACTTTTAGACTGGGAGGTGCATTTTACCTCAGGACACATTCAATGACTCCCTTTGCAACTGTTTAGAATGTTGGGCTGAGCCCCAATCAGGCTGCATATGCAAGTGACCTTGAAAAGCCGGCCCAATCAGTGAAGAGTGGCCGAGCTGGCAGTTGGGAGTGGGGGTGGGGAAGTAGGCTGCAGCCTGCCAGCCACACAGGGAATCTGTATCCCCATGGGAAAACACATTTTACCCCTTTTTACGGCCGTAGGGGGCGAATTTCTTAAAACCTCTTCTTAGTGAGCCTCTATATCACAAAAGGAACATTCTCCCCAAATTTCACGTTTTAAAGAGATTTTAAAAGGAAAAGATTGTAGTGCAATAAATAAAGTGAAAAATACATACAACCGTTTTTTTTTCTACTGAAGGACCTCTCTGTAGACCTCATGGGTGGTTTTCCCCTCAGGTGCTGGGATCACCAGGTTGCTGGGTGAGCTCACTCTGGAGCAGGCCACGTAGAACTGCCCATGTGAGAAGCAGTCCTCCCTCAAGGCTATTCCTGCTACTTTCAGTATCTACCTCAGAAACTTGTTGATCATCATAGCAAAGCAGACCTTGAGGGGGAACTGCAGTCTCTTGAACTTGAAGGGGTTCTCTGATGGTATGAATGATATGCATGGTATGAACACCGACTCCCCCCTCCCCAGCACAGCTGGTGAACAATGTAGCCTTATGATGTTCCTATGGAGGGCTTTCACTCATAGTCTGGTGCCATTGCAGAGTTTGGGTGGGGTGAGGTTCTGCAGCAGCATCACTGAGCCTCCACTTTGAGGAGAAGCTTGTGGGCTGGGAGGCCAGGAGGGTTGAGCATGTTTAGGAACTCCACAGGATAGTGGACCGCATCATCCATTTGCACTACTGAGTCCACAGATCTGTACTCCATTTCTGCCCCTTCGAGGGAGTTGTGTTTCATTAATGATGGCAGCCTTGTCATTCTTGGGGGTTAGAATGGCACACTTGCACAGCCCGTCCATGGACTACTGCCTGATAGT
This sequence comes from Eublepharis macularius, assembly GCF_028583425.1. Taxonomy (NCBI): domain Eukaryota; kingdom Metazoa; phylum Chordata; class Lepidosauria; order Squamata; family Eublepharidae; genus Eublepharis; species Eublepharis macularius. The sequence goes on along the minus strand of NC_072799.1, from coordinate 93,887,428 downwards.
GGTGATATCAGGGTATATCGTGACTGTTAAGTCTGCTAGGTCGTCACTGCTGTGCCCAGGCCTACAGGGATCATCACCTTTCCCTTGGACTTAGGACTTGCTGGTACTTGGCCACTGCTGCTCAGTGCACCACAGGAGAATGATGTGCATATTTCTTTGCCGCATCGCTAAGTTGCTACCTCCTTTTAGCATCAGTATATCTTGTATGACATCTGCCAGAAGGCTTCTTGGCGGCAATAAGAGGTGATGTCGGCAAGCGGTGTGAGGTGGAGTTGGACTGAGGGAGGGTTGGTGTGGTGGGCACTTTGGCAGGTTCATGTGAGAGGTTCCCATTGAAACGCCCCCTAGAAAGGTTGTGTACCATCTCCCTGTGAACATTTAAATCTTAGCTGCCATACTGACTTTTATATAAAATCCCTATTCAGGAGTCTTGTTCTGTCTTTCTTCAACTGTCTGTAGTTTCCTTTGCCTGATTTTCCCCCTCAGAACACAGAGTTCCACAGCTGACCCATCAGCCTGCCAGCCACACAGGAAAGCCAGGCCCCACAGGGAGGTTGGCAACCCTAGAGGGGCAGGCTGGGAGGTGTATTTTTACCTCAGGACACATTCCCAGTACTGCATGTGTCCTGCACAGTGTTTAGAATGTTGGGACGATGACCAATCAAGGCCGCATATGCAAATGACCTTAGGGAGGCTGAGTTGGCAGTTGGCGGGAGGGGGTGAGGTGCACCCTGTCAGCCATGCAGGGAAGTTGTATCCTTATGGGAAAACACATTTTACCACTTTTTACCCCCTTAGGGGGCAAATTTCTTAAAATCCCTTCCTAGTGAGCCTCTACATCACAAAAGGAACGTCCTCCCCAAATTTCACGTTTCTAGGTCCAGCGGTTTGGGCTGGGCGTTAATGAGTCAGTCAGGACACTTGTCTTTATATATGTAGATTATAAATATACATATGCTTGTTTGGGGCTTATTCTGAAGACCACGCTAGAACTTATCAACAACTTCATTTTCTGGAAATATATATCAGTGCTTTTGTCTTACACTAACTTATTGGAAATAAGGTCCAGTTGTCTTAAGGAGACTTATTTATTTGCTTGTTTAGATGTTTATACCCCCACTTTTCTCCTCAAAGCAGCTTACAGCATCTCTCTCACCTCCTCATAGGGTTTAGAAAATGATGAAGCAGTGGTATATCTTATATCCCTCCGAATTTCTATCCATCCTGTAATTTTCTTTGCTCAGAAACACAGTTTTAAAAACTTATTTTGGTACGTTTTTATCCCTCCCTCCCTCAAAGGACCTCAGCGTGGGATAAGTCAGTCCCTTCTCATCCATTTTCTCCTCACAACAGCAGTCCTGTTAGATAGGCGACACTAATACAGAACACCTGGCCCAAAGTGATCCAGCAAGCTTTCACAGGGATTTGAATCTGGGTCGCTCTGACTGTAGGCTGAAAACCTCATCATTATCCCACGCATAAGACTAGGCTGCATTCCTCCTTGCAGGCGCTTTGCTTTACTTGCCGAGTGCTGGAGTGTGAGGTGCTGACATCCTCTTTGGGAGCTCGTGGTTCTGGTCTTCTGATACCAGATCTGTGAATTCGCCATAGCTAGCCTGAGCTGAACGTTTATAACTGAAACAGTTATGCAACTTCTTTAGCAATCATCAGGGACACCACATGGATATAATTGCTCACCCAAGCCTAAAGTTCAAAAAGTTCCTACCAAGTGTGCAAAGAGCTTAATGATCTGAAGGCCAAACCCAGGCAGGACACGGGAGACCCGTAGCTGGGAAGCTGACCCCCTCCCTTTATTTCAAAGAAGCTACCAAGGGTGAGGGCTTTCTCATGTGACTGTGGAAGGGGAGCTGAAGTTTGGAATTTCAACCTTCTGGACCAGTATTCTCAAATCTAAATAATGTCCCATGATCTCTGCAGCTGCTGTTATTCCTGGTGTGTGTGTGTGTGTGTGTGGGGGATGCAGACAACATAACAGTCCCTAAACGCAGTTGTGTGTGTGGGTGGGTGTCCTGGAGAGAGAGTGCGCTTTGGCTCTCTTCTTCTTCCAGTACTCCTTCTTCAGTCAAATTAGCAGTCCCTTGAGGTTGCTTTGAAGTAAAGATCCTCTCATGCGGTGTCTGCTTTGGTCCTCAGAAGTTTAAATAACCCAAATTCGTTTCTACATATCCAGGCTAAGGGCAGACTTCATTATATGTCTGTAAAAATAAACATAAAAGATTGAATTCCATAAAAAATATATTTGTGGCTTGCATGTCTGTGCATCAAAGGGAATCGAGATGTTTTGTTTTTGTTAGATCCTTTTAAAGATCAGAAGTTCTCTGGGCAGGACAGCGTCGTTTTTATAAGGCATGCAGCCCTTACTACATGGTTTGGCCCTGTGTAAACATTAACCGAGTCATAGTAGTAAATGGGATCTCTGCTGTCACTCAAAGGAGCCAGTTATTCTATTGGTTGATGCCTTCAATTGTCTGGAGGGTACAATTAACTGAAATGTGTCAGGCTTTAGAAACAGCAGTTGGCATAGAGGATACAAGCAGTGGAGAAAAATACGTAGAACTTGGCCTCACGTCTTAAACACTCACAGAATTCTGGCGGCTCTCTTGTGCAATTCCTGACGTCACCATTTCCAAAACGGAAGCAGGCAGTTATGATTCTGTTTTCGTGGTGCCCCGGAAATGGAATCATAACTGCCTGCCTCCGTTTTGGAAATGGTGACGTCAGGAATCACGCAAAGAAGCCGCCGGCGTTCCATGAGTGGGGCGCTATGATTAGAATGTGGAGAAGCGGCCCTAGTCTGGTGGAGAGCTTAAAGCATTGGACTAAGACCTGGGAGCCGGGAAGCTTGCTGGGTGAGCTTGGAGACTAGGTTGCCAGCCTCCAGGTGGGGCCTGAAAGTCTCCCGGAATTATAACTGATCTTCAGATTCCAGAGATCACTTCCACTGGAGAAAATGGCAGTGTTGGAGGGGGAACTCTACGGCAGAACACCCTCCCCAGGCTCTACCCCCAAATCTCCAAGAATTTCCCAATCCGGAATTGGCAATGCTACTTTGAGTCATTCTCTCTTTCCCTCTCTCCCTCTTCCTCAGACAAACCTCCCTTACAGGATTGTTGTGAGGGTGAGACAGAGGTGGAGAAACCAATGCATGCAACTTTGAGCTCCATGGAAGAAGGGCAAGAAAAAATGTACTGAAATGAATGAATCTGTGTTTGTGGGCAAAGCAAAAGCCAAGACCAGTGGAAAATGGCAGGAATAAAAGTGTTACTATTATCTGCTTCTTGTCTACATCCAAAATCCATTAGCAGAAAATAGCTTTTCACAGTAAAGGATTGTGAATTGTTGTGCTTTACTCCTCTGTTTGCCCTGACTTGGATAGCTCAGGCTAGCTCGACCTTGTCAGATCTCCAAACCTAGCCAGCGTGAGCCTTGGGTAGGCTGGGAGACCTCTGAGGAAGACCAGGGATGCAGAGGGAGACAATGACAAACAATCTCTGTTAGTCTCTGTTGGAAGAGGAGGATCCAGCGCTGTCTTCCTCCTCAGATTTCAGAGGGGGACAAACCAAAGAGTTAGAAAGATAGAGAGGTCAGGGCACTCTGTTTACTGTTTTCTGCTCTGACTGTCCTTTGAGATGTAGATCGCTATTCTCAGGATTTCCTCCTCCTGACTTCCTCCCTCTCACTTCTCTTCCTGGCATTGTTCCAGGCAACACCTCTCTCCTTCTCCTCCCTCCATCTTGGCAGCATGGATGCATGGATGCAGGCCTTGCCCTAGCATCTATGCCCATCCTTAGACTAGATTGGTAGTTAGGATCTGTCTCTCCTCCTTTCCTATCAGAGTATGGAGTTCCTGCAATAAAGAACACTTATTTCTTTTCTAAATATAAACCAAGTGTATGATTTTATTATTTTCATTCCTGCACACACACCAACCAGCAGAACCAGCTCACAACTAGACATGGACACAAACCAAAAAAACCCCCGAACCATGAAGTTTGTGATTCATGGATTTTGATGAACCAAAAACCACAAACTGCCATGGAAATGGGGCCAGTTACGAACCAGGGCAAGGGATTTTTTTTGTTTCCTTGCTGACTGTGCATACGTATGCCCTGTTATGCCAATAAAGGTATTCGATTCGAATTGACTTCGAATTGACTTGGATATCTGGGCATAAAAGAAGATCACAATTGTTTACACTTTCTTACGAAGATACCTTGCAGTATAATCCCATGTGTTTACACTTCTAGTTATTTGTCATTATATAATTGTGTTGCTTGATATATTTTCTAATAGATTATCTATTTTTAGTATATTTGTGGTTGGGTGTATTTTTCCCCTTTGTGTTGATTACTTTTTGTGGATGGTTTGAGGGGCTCCCTTTGCTTTAAGATTTACTAATGTAAATTAGATTTACTAATTCAGGAAAACTTTTACAATAAAGTTTATTGGCTATGGCCAAAGTCCGTTTACAATTGATGCATGTAAAAGAATCTAACAGAATTATAGATCACCATTACAAAAGTCAATGTTTAAAATGAATGAAAAGGTACTAATCGAACCATTACTAAAAACAGCTCTGATCCAATTTTTTGGCTGCTACAGCAAAGTGTGATACTCCATAGGAAACGAATGGTTCAGTGTCTGAGAGGAGAAAAAACAGCTTCTCTATAACTGGGAAAACCTTTTAACAACTCCTCCAGAAATTTAGTACTAGGCTCAGCATATAAAGGACAGAATAATAAATAATGTGGTAGGTCTTCTGGGACTCAGGCTCCGCATTTGCAATAACAGAAAGCCTGAGGTATTTTGCAATAACAACCAGTCAACATTGCAGTTGGCATGGTTTGAAACTGCAGAAAAGCAAAGGCTGTTCTGAGTTTGTAAGGAAGACCCACCAGATAGGAGGGTCTATTATGGTCCCTATGAAATAATTGGGACCACTAAGAGGGTTTAGAGTGGGAAATTAGCTGTCTATCCAGTACAGCATCACAATGAAACACTCAGACTCAAAACAGATGTGATGAAATACCTAGATTCAACTCGTATTCTCTTACCTAAAGGTTTGTCGGGAAGTGTAGGCGTCCTTGCAGCTTAAAGTTTAGCATTTACAGTGCAGGCGCCCTTGCAGCTTAAAGTTTAGCATTTACAGTGCAGGTGTCCTTGCAGCTTAAAGTTTAGCATTTACAGTGCAGGTGTCCTTGCAGCTTAAAGTTTAGCATTTACAGGGCAACAAGGAGGGAAGTGCAGGTGTGGGGCGCCTTTCCTCCCACTCTCAAGGTGCATCACGGCATTTTCCCTTCCCATCACCCGGCTTGGCCCTGCAGAGCGATGCCTGGTTGCACCAGGAGACTTTAAGCTGCAAGGACACCCGCACTTCCCTCTCTGCTGCTCTGTAAATGCTAAACTTTAAGCTGCAAGGCTGCCTATGCTTCCCGACAAACCTTGAGGTAAGAGAACACGAGTTGAATCTAGGTATTTCGTCACGTTTGTTTCGGCTCTCAGTCCCAAAGATGGGAGCCAGCTATAGAGACACAGTGGGTGTCATCATAAATGGAATAGCTTTGGAAAATGTTGTTATTGCTGGTTAACTGAGCATTGTCACTTTGCAACAATATTTCATGACATTGTCTACAAAATAAATTGGTGGTTTCGGTACTTTGTTTCCTCCAAAATCTTATTAACATTGCATATACATGAGCTCTTACTGATGGCAAACCGAGCTCATCTCGCATCAAGCGCTACAGAAGTGCTTTTGGGTAGGACCAGGAAAGCTGGTTCCATATTCATTGTTTCTTCTCCGGAAACACTAGGAAGCCACCTGTTCACTCTGGTCTGAGGCTAGATGGGTGGCAAGCCAAGAAAGGGCCTTCTCAGTTGTGGCACCAAAACTTTGGCACTCCCTCCAGAAGGAGATTTGTCTCTCCCCCTCTGTTGCTGTTTTCTGCCCATGAATGAAGACTTCTTTGTCAGTTGGTAGGTAAACAGAGCTGGTCTGATGATTCCTGGCACCCTGGGTGGCAACAAACTGCCTGTGCCACCCTCCTCCCACCTGCATGACTATCCGTGTCCTTGTCGCCCCACCTGCATGACTATCCGTGTCCTTGTTGCCCCACATCTGGGCGAGGTGGAAGGAGGAAGAGGGCTGGAGGTGCCTGGGGCCATCTCTGCCCGCCAAGAAAGGGAGGGTAGAAACAGACCCCCGCAGACCTCCAACGGGGCCGGGACACCCTCTCAGGGCTGGCGCTTGCCACAGCAGAGCCCAGCGCCACAAGGGACTGGGGCAGCGACTGGGATGGCTGGTGCCCCTCCACCTCTGGCCTCCCAGGCAATTGCCAAGGTGCACCAAGGGGACAGAGCAGCACTGTAGTTAAATCACACAAACAACCATCACTTCCCATCCGATACAACTGATCCCAATACCCAGGGCTGCTGAACAAATGATTTAAATGAGGCTCCACTCAGTTCCAGTCTTTTCTTTGTATTTATGAATCCTGCTTGGAAGAGACTCTGTAGGGCCATCCTTTCTTTTTTGGTTGTTCATTATGGAGGGGAGGGGAATGCTTTGGGGAGAAGGGTGGGGTATAAACAAAAGAAAAGAAAAAGAAAAGCCTTTTGAAGGGTGTGCCATAGAGTAGTCATAATAATTAGGGGGGGGGGGAATGATGGCCCATGTTATTTAATTTGTTAATGCTTGTAAAGCAATTGGAAGATGAAAAGGCCTATCCGTGTTCTAGACATTATTAAATAATGAGGAGCAGTTGGGAACTATGGTTCCAATTATATTAGGTAAGTGAGAAGGGAACTGCAGGCTCTTACAGCTCACTCTGGTGCAGTACTAGGCAAACCAGAAGAAGACAACCGGCGAGAGGGTGGCCCTTTTCTGCAGTCGGAGTTGGCTGCAAGGGACGGCAGGCACCCCACAGTGCCAGGACTGAGGCAACACTGCTTTGGCACTTTGCTAGTTGAAAGAGAGAGCTTTTTTGGGGCTTCATTAACACCTCAGCATGAAAGTCACTCAGAGCCGCATAGGCTTTGGGGAAACTTTTAGGATGAGGCTAATTAGGTGCAAGCAGAAACTCTCCGTTTTGACTCCCTTCAATCCAGGAGTCTGTTACATCTCAGTTAAGATTATAGGGATAGTTCTAGTGGAGTAAGAAAAACATAGGCGCTGTGCTGCATCCCTGGCCCAGAACTGTGCAAGAACCTTGGGAGATTAAAGCCCCAGGTGATCGTGTGATATAACAGTTCCTGGAGGGTCCTGCTTCAGAGTGTATGCGGGAGAATGAAAGACTGAATGTTCCCCCAGGAGACAATATGGCACACAGAAAACCAGCAAGATCGGGAGAAGATAAACAGACCCTTGAACACAGCATGTTCAAGGCCAACGCTATGCTGGGGATTATTAGGAAGGGAATTGAAAACAAATCCCCTGTAGTATCCCCTGTATAAATCAATGGTACGGCCTCATTTGGAATACTGTGTACAATTCTGGTCACCATACCTCAAAAAAGATATTATAGCACTGGAAAAGGGGCAGAAAAGGGCAACTAGAATGATTACAGGGATGGAAGTACCACAGAGCTCAGTCGTCGTTTCTCCAAGCTAAAGAGCCCCAAGAGCGTTAACCTTTCTTCATAGGGGGTTAATGCTCTTGGGGCTCTTTAGCTTGGAGAAACGACGACTGAGGGGGGACATGATAGAGGTTTACAAAATTATGCGTGGGATAGAGAAGGTAGAGAAAGAAGTATTTTTCTCCCTTTCTCACAATACAGGAACTCGTGGGCACTCAGTGAAATGGCTGAGCAGTCGGGTTAGAACGGATAAAAGGAAGTACTTCTTCACCCAAAGAGTGATTATTTCCACATGGAATCCACTGCCTCAGGAGGTGGTGGCAGCTTCAAGCACAGACGGCTTCAAGAGGGGACTGGATAAACATATGGAGCAGAGGTCCATCAGTGGCTATTAGCCACAAGGTATAGATGGAACTCTCTGTCTAGGGAAGTGATGCTCTGTATTCTTGGTGTTGGGGGGGGGGTGAATCAATGGGAGGGCTTCTAGAGTCCCTCCCCACTGGCAGACCTCCTGAGGACACCTGGTTTTTTGGCCACTGTGTGACACAGAGCATTGGACTGGATGGGCCATTGGCCTGATCCAACAGGGCTTCTCTTATGTTCTTGGGTTCTTTCTGGCCCAACCGTATGCGGTCTTCTTGCTAACAATGCTGCCTGCAGGTTATCAAGAGGGGCAGCAAAAAGACATTCTTCTCCCTTTAAATGAGTGAGTGTCTCCAGTGAGAGCAGAAGTAGCATTGATGCTGAGCCTGTGTCTTCACAGATAAGGACTGAGGGGTCGTGTTAAAAGAGAAAAGGGAGGCTGGGCAAGCACCATGTACCTGCAGCTACTAACCTCAGTATCCTGTGTCTGTGAGCCAGGGCCAGTGTTAACACACCCTGTGGCAAGACAGCTGCCAGAGCCAAGAGTTTCTGGTAAGGCTAGGGTTACCAGTCCTCCGGTGGGAGCAGGGGATCCCCTGTTTCCATCATCCTGCCCCTGCCACCACTCACCTGGCTGGCAGGGGGGGGGGGAATGCAGGAAGAAGCCTCCCAGGTGTGCTCCTAGGGTGGTGTGATGACATCACTTCCTAGGAGTGACGGCATTGCCCTGCCCTGAGAGTGCTCCTGTGCTTCACAGTGGGCTGATTTGGGCTCCAAATGGGCCCGTTTGGGCTTCAAATTTGCCCGCTGTGAAGTGCCCACGTGCTTCTGCGTCTGCGTGATGCAGTTGCCCGGAAGTGATGTCATCATGCAGGCATGGGAATGCCAAGAGGGTGAGTGCCAGGTACCCACTCTCCTGCTGAAGGGTAAGGTAACTGGCAACCCTCGTTAAGGTCCACTGTGCCCACTCACTTGCTAATGCTCCTTCACCCGTGTTTCCAGCTGCACACACTGCCTAGTGCCACCAGAGAATGGGTTGTGGGTGGTGCAGGATGGCAGAGGGCTATGATCAGATAAGGGAAGGAAATTAAGGCGGGGGGGAGGACGGTATGAGTGGCGGGCAGAGGAGGGGAGGGGAGTCCTGGGAACTCTGTGCCAGCCCCCCCCCCCAAAGCTAGAACCAGCCCAGTTGAGAGGCTTGGCTGGCTAAACAGCACCTGCTCCTCCGCATGGCTCTGCTGTTTCTTGAAGGCTTCCAGTATAGAGTCCCTTCCTCTAAGTCACCTTCGATGTTGTCTGTTTATTTCGCTACTTAGACCCTGATTTTCTCCCCAATGGGTGTTCCGAGTAGCTTACAACATTGCCCCCTCCTCCCATTTTCTCACCCCACGGGAAAGGTGAGGCTGAGAGGGAGGGGCTGCAGACTTCCACGGCAGAGTCGGGATTCGAACTGGGTCTCCTAGATTCTAGTGTGACTCTAACCATTACACCGCAGTGGCTGCAGGTCCCAGTCTGCCTCACTGGCCACACTGGCCAATATAAAATGGAAAGGGATATTTCAAGCCTTATGCCAAGCATGCCATTCAAGCATGCCGCGTACGTCCAGTGAACATAGAAGCTTGCTAATTAATTAAACCCATCATTTCATTGTTTGGAAATAATTTCGTTTTTTTAAAAAGCCATTTCCATCAAGGCAGCCAGGGATCTGGATTGATTGCCTCTTCCAGTAATCCTAGGACTTGCGGATGTGCTGGACGAGAGAAGAGTTTTATTGTGCCAGACGGATGGGATGTTGGGCTGTAATTAATCTCGGATGATAGGGTGGATCAACTGCAAAGGAGGAAAAAAGGAGGTACATTTTCAGTAGAGCTCAATCTAGCTGGTAAGAGCTTTAGTAGCCACTGTTTGTCACTTGCTAGCGTTGCCAACTGCAAGTTGGAAAATTCCTGGAGATTTGGGGGTGGAGCTTGGGGAGGGTGGGCTTTGGGGAGGGATGGGACTGCAGTGGGATGTAATGTCATAGAATCCACCCTCCAAAGCAACCATTTCCTCCTAGAGGTTGGCAACCCTCTTGCTCACTATTACCATCTATAAAACTAACTAGTGCCACTGAGCCCACTGAATGCAATTTGCTCAGAAGGGTGTGGCCTTGCTAGGAATTGCACTGTAAGGTGGTTACTGTTAGAGTCACTGATACTTGTCTGAATATCAGCCCTCTTGGATGGTTGGGGAGTCAATATGGAGTCAGGGAATTCTTTGCCCAAATGAGCCGCTCGGGTTCCTCTGAGATGAAACGGACTGAATCAGACATGCATAATACAAATTAGATGGCAAAGAAAACAGGCAGAGCAACATTCTCCAGATCAGAATCTTTGCCTCCGAAGCCAGAAAAACAACCAATGGCAACAATATGGATTTGAGGTTCAACCCACAGTGATGCCATTTAATTAAACGGAGTGCAGTCGAGGTCTTGAGATCTATAAAGAGATTATGGATTGAATAAACAACAGCAGCTTTTTTTAAAAAAATGTGAGCAGTTTCTCAAACACAAACAATTGCTTTCGTTTTTACTCAGCATCTAATGGGCCTGTGTCAAATGTGATGGATTTCTCGCTCAAAGGGTCTGTGCAGGAAAAAGCACGCCGACTGTGAGCGGACTCCTCCTCTCCGTGGTGAGGAAAGGAGACCCCGCTGTTTTTGGGGCCCCTCAAAGCACCAGGCCACAGCCTATGCCGGGCCCTGGGCTCTTCCTGCCACGGAGGCACGCTGTGTTTGCCAAGAACAGGAGGAAACACGGCGCACAGACTAGGGCCCGTATACTTATTTATTTACTTGTTTATATTCCACTTTTCTCCCCGATAAGGATGCAAAGTCGTTTAAATCATTCTCCCCTTCTCCATTTTATCCTCACAACAGTCCTTCAAACAGGTTAGGCTAAGAGAGAAAGTGACTGGGCTGAGGTCTCCCAGATCCCAGTTCAGCACTATAACCACTGCACTACACTGTCTCTGGAGCCCTCACTGCCTTGAGTAGGGACGAGGGAGCTGTGAACCTGGATGCCTGGTAAACTGGGTGGGGGAAAGGAGGAGGGTCTGCGGCGCGCTGAGCCAACCTTCTCCTCTCGCACCCACTCATGGCCACTCACCAACACAGAGGCTTGAGTTGCAGCCAATGGCAGCTGCCCAGGACAGCCCCACAGCAACACAGACAACCTTAATCGACAATGGTCTAGACACCATTTCCAAGTTTTCTCTTACACAGAAGTGCGATCTGAGCAGGAAATGTTTGAGCAGGCTTTGCAGGTGCCCCCCGGGGGGAGGGGGATGCAGTGCTGCAGAGCTGAAGATGACAAGCAGGTTTTCCTAGCCTGAGGCAAAAGAGAGAGGTGTGGGCTTAATGGCTTGACCCTATTTACCATCCTTTTTCACATCGCATCACAACGATCCTGCTTGAGGGAGAGCACTAGAGCTGCAGAGTGACAAAGAGGGAACTGGAGCTAGACCTGCTCAGAGCTGTCTAATGAGCTAGAATTTGAACGCAGGACTCTTGTAGAAGCTTAAATCAACCTGGTAAACGTTTGCACACTTCACCTGGCAGGAGGCGGAAGTGCGTATTTCAGTGCTCTCTGAGCAGGAAATGGTAAAACCATGGAGATTCTGATGATTCCTAGAGCTGCCATATGTAACTTCTGGCTTTTCCCTGAAAGTGACATTTAACATTTTTTTGCTTCTAAAGCCACTCTGAGCTGAAATAATCTCTGGAAAAATAGTTGGCGCTGCATTTTGAGGATTGCTACTTATTGTTTGTGACTCAGATTGCGGCTTGAAGACTGCAGCCATCATTATCACAAGGAATTCTGATTTCGGTTTTGTTTTCCCGGCCATGTCGGACGCTCCTCTCCGCAGGTCCGGGAGGAACCGTCTGAGCAGCCTGACCGGGCGGTTGACCCGCAAGGGTTAACCCCCAGGACTCCCAGTGAGGGAGCCAGGGTCCGGGGCGTCGCGGGAAGAACCCCCTGGAAGCAATGCAGGGGGTAAATTGCCCGTTTGCTCCAATGGAGGCCAGCAGACTTGCGCAGCACTCCGTGTGCTGCCGGGCCATGGAGAACGGCAATAAGCAGATTTAAGGTGAAGACCTGTAAGTAAGCGAATCCCTTCTAATTTTCAAGCGTATGCGAAGGATTGGTGGGAGTTGAAGCTAAAAAGGCGCGGATTTCTTCCCCTGCACCAAGTTTCGGAACTTAGTTGGCACCCCCCCCCCCTAAGATGGCGACGAGAAAGCAGAGCCCAGCAATGAGTAAATCGGTGATGGCAACGCTACAGGGGAAGGGGGAAACTTTGGAAGAGATGGTGAGATGAGCAGTCTTTGATGCCCTTTGTTGCGAAACTGAATGAAATGGGGCAAAAGGTTGATTCAGTGGAGAACGAAGTGAAAGCCATTAAAGAAACAGCGACCGGAGCAGAGCAGTCTGCACACGAGAACGCAGTACTCATGAAAGCAACAAGTAAGGAAGTGAAGCTTTTGGAGAATCAAATAATAGGATTACAAGTGGACCGTGCCCAAACGGTACTGCGTCTTCAAAAAGATTTGGTGTCTGGACTTTTGGCGTCATTTGCAAAGGCAACTAAAGAAGAGCTAAAAAGCGATATTTTGGAAGTCCAGCGGACATCTTCAAAGTATGTAATGAAGCGTCAGCTGCCTCGCGAGATTATTATTGACTTTTCATCTAAGAAGATTCGGGACACCATCTTATATAATTCGTACAATGTGGACTTGCATTATTTGGGCAATAAGGTTAAAATATTGAAGGATGTTCCATTTTTGGCTCGTAAAAGAAGATTCAAGTATAAAGGACTTGGGGCTTTCTTGAGGAAATGTGATGTAAAATATAAGTGGCTGTTTCCAGAAGGCGTCTGGTTCAGATATAAGGATCAAACCTATAAGATTACATCGGATGCGCAGCTGACAGACTTTTTGTTCAACCATCAGGAGTTTCAGCAAGAAGAAAGTTCGAAGTCTGAAGAGGAAAGTGGGGGGGAGGAAAGAACGGGCACAGCTGCGCAGAGAGAACTGAGACCGAGACGCAAGGGGGGGGGGGAGAAGTCCTGATCCTGAATATAGTCTGTATTGTATAAGATCTACCAACCTGATAGCATATTAGAAAGTTAACTTTTAAGAAAAATTGCAGCACGAAGGGAATACAAGACATGTAGTGTAGCGTTTGTTGTTTGTATGTTGCTTTTCCCTTTTCCCAGTCCTCCCCTCCCTTTCCCCCCCTCCCCCGTATACTTTTGTAGTCTTTTGTAGTTTTTTATGTTAGATATTAAAAATAATAAAAATTTTCAAAAAAAAAAAGAAACAAAAATTATCACAAGGAATTCTCCAGTGGGTCCTACTTAGACAGTGGAATGTTCCCCTACGTAACCCAGTCCCTGCAGGGAGAATAAGCTGTTGGTACAATAACTCCCGCTACCGCCTGGTGTTTGGGATGAATGCCTGCTGAAGAGGGAAGAACTGAGAAAGCAGAGGGGAAATCAGAGGGGAGTCTGGGAGCTGGACTCTGGGCTCTGTTCTTAGCTGGCGAGAGTTCTTATTCATTGTTCTACATAATGAGCCTTCTCTAAGATTTTACATGAAGAGAGCTTTTATCACCGTAATTGACTAAGCAGTCTAGAATACTCCCTCCCTGGGCAACTAAATGAAAGAAAAATATTCTTCCTTCTGTGGAGAAACGGGGCCTTTCCTCGCACTGGTAGACCCCGCTCTGCCTACCCCTCCCTTTTCGCCTCTGGCCAGGCATCTGAAAGGGCTGTCTTCCTTTCTTGTCTCCGGGTAGTTGCTGCCACCACTGTCCCTGTATGGGGTCCTGGTTAGGCGGGACAGCTTCCTAACCTCCCTCCTCTGCTAGTGGGCCCAAGCGGTTGGGGGACTATGTGGAACAGAAGAGCTTTCTTCCTTCATAAATTCCAAAAAAACATTTATTTAACTTCTAACTATACACAGGCAAATATACAGTGAACGGAAGGACTAATAAAGCATAAACAGAAGCCCCTACTCTCTCTCCCTCATGCCCTGATTAGATGTAGCGTAGGGCAGGCCCGATCCTTTGATACCTGGGGTTACACTAGATCTCCCTCTCCCCTCGGAGCCATCTCTCCCTCCCCTCTCCAGCCACCAACTGTCCACTTCCAATTCCCGCCCCACCAACTGACTCGCTCTCCCCCCAATCACATTCCACTCCAGGACTGGCCCCTCCCCTCCGCAGCCCATAGAAAGTTAACGCCACAAACCAAAAGGGCGTGTCTCCACACTTTATAAGAATAAGTTGCTTTGTCCAACAAAGCAAATCAAAAGGGAAATGTGGGAGGCCTCTGAGCAGAGCACGGGGCCAGATCTGCCTCCAGTGCTAGTATGCAGAGGGTTACCAGCTCTGAACATGGAGGTTCCCTTTAGTCACCCTGGCTAGTAGCCTTTGATGGGCCTTTCTTCCGTGACTCTGCCTAATCCCTTTTTAAAGCCATTGATGCTCATGGAAGCTCATGGCTGCCACTGCATCCACTACCAATTTCTCCTCGGAATATTCCTGGAGATTTTGGGGTACCACCTGAGTATGGGAGGGAACTCGACAGGAATGTGGTGCTATAGAATACAAGCTGTGCAGCTGCCATTTCCTCCAGGGGAACTGATGGTTGTGTCCTTAACGCTAGACTTAGGAATAAAGAGGCAGCCTTGTTTCCAACAGAGACACGGTTTTAATCAGTCCCATTTCTTCTCTACCTCTCTAGCTGCTGTTACAACTTCCTTCTTTCCTCCCCCTGTTCTCGCCCACACCAAATCCTGGAGGGGACTAGAGTAGTCTAGAACAGTAGCCAGGATTAAACGAACATGATTATCAAATCAACACACTGATCTCATAGTCTGAAGTTATAATTCCAGGAGAACTCCAGGTCCCACCTTGAGGATGGCATCCCTAACTGGTAGGGATGTTTAATTAAGTTCAATTACCCATTGAGTAGAGAAGTACTTCCTTTTATCTGTCCCAGATCTATTGGCCATCAATTTTAGGGAGAGGTCATGAGTGCATTAGAGGAAACAGAGAAAAAGTTCTTTCTATCCACTTTCTCTACCCTATGCATCATACTATATAAAAGGCTACGCCTGTTCCAGACAACTCACTTCATATCCTGGTGCGCCAGCAGAGAGGGCACTGTCATGGAGGAAAGCCCAGATGAGGCAGCCCATCCCTTCAGAGAGTGTGGCATAGAGGGAAGCCCACGGTGGGATCAGGCACGGAGCAGGCAGGAATGCCCACCTCCACCTTTACCCAGCTGGGATCAGGAGTGGAGAAGGCGGCAATGCCAGCCCCCCTTCACCCAACTGGGATGAGGAGAGGAGCAGGTGGCAATGCCCACCCAACACCTTCACCCAGCTGGCATCAGGCGCAGAGTAGGTGGTGATGCCCACCCCCTGTCTTCATCCAGCTGGGATCAGAAATGGAGCAGGGGGAAATGCCCACCCCCAATCACCCAGCTGGGTGAAGGCACAGAGCAGGTGGCAATGTCCACCACCTGCCTTCACTTAGCAGGGATCAGGTGCAGAGCAGGGGCGATGCCTGCCTCCCACCTTCACTTGGCCAGGATCAGGCATGGAGCAGGAGGAAATGCACCCCCCCTTCAACCCGTTGGAATCATGCCTGCCCCCCTTCACCCAGCCAGAATCAGGCGTGGAGCAGGCGGCAATCCCCACCCCCCCCATTCACTGTCAGATGCTGGCAGCACCTGCCATACTCATGCCTGAGGGCCAGGGGCTGGATGTTATGATCATCTGTACAATTAAGTTGTGCTGTCAACCCTTTCAAAGAACAACAAAAGCGTTGTGAGCTAGGACTTCCCATTACAGAAGCCATGCTGAGTCTTTCTTAGTTAGGCTTGTTGCTTTATGCGTTTCATAATTCCAGAAATCTCCCTAGAACAGAGGTTAAGCTAATTGGCCTGCAATTTAGTGGATCTCCTTGGGATCCTTTTTAATAACAATAATAACATTCGATTTATATACCGCCCTTCAGGACAACTTAATGCCCACTCAGAGCGGTTTACAAAGTGTTATTATTATTATTACCCCACAACAATCACCCTGTGAGGTGGGTGGGGCTAAGAGAGCTCAAGAGAACTGTGACTCGCCCAAGGTCACCCAGCTGGCTTTGTGGAGGAGTGGGGAATCAAACCCGGCTCTCCAGATTAGAGTCCCGTGCTCTTAACCACTACACCAAACTGGCTCTCACTACACCAAACTGGCTTTTGTTACTTTTGTTACCTTTCAGTCTTCAGGAAGGGAGGCAGATGTTAGCAACATTGACATATTTTTTGCTAGGATATCAACAATTTCAGAACTGAATTTCTTAAGGACCTTCACATGAATGCCACTTGGACCCAGTGATTAGATTTAATTTGTCCATAAGTGTCATTGGTGCTAATATGTGCTCTGACCACTTGCTCCTCCCCTGTACTACCCATCGGCCTATCCAGACAGCATGTAATGTCTGCAACGCATTCCCAGGCAGGCAAGTCACTGTTTGGTCAAGTCATCCACCACAGGCACAGCTCTCTATATGCCTAAATATTTTATTGCCCACTACCCAAAGCCCCCTCCTGCCAGTCTCAGGTCACTGCTCACAGGATATGCCATCAGTTCACTGTCAGCTCTGCAAGCTCCCCTCATGCAGCCCCAGTGTTGTTCCAGAAGAAAAAGGATGGGGGCTTAAGACTATGCACTGATTGCAGAGGGATCAATGTTGTTTCCATGTCCAATGCTTCCCCTCTTCCCCTCATCAGAGACTTGTTGGGGGTTGTTGCCAAGGGGAAAATCTTTACTAAGTTGGACTTAAGAGATGCTTACTTCAGAGTCCGCATCAAGGAGGGGGATGAGTGGGAAACCACCTTCAATACCCCCTTTGGGCAATTTGAGTATTTAGTAATGCCGTTCGGGCTTCAGGGAGTGCCAGGAGTATTAATGAACCTGATCATTGAGGCACTGCACAAGTTCTTGTACAAAGGGGTGGTAGTTTATCTTGATGACGTTTTGATAGCTATGAAGAGCATGTGAAACTGTCAGAGAAGTGTTGAGTGCTCTTTATGCGAATAAACTGTATGCTAAATTGTCCAAGTGTGAGTTTCATAAGGAGGAGCTGGACTTTCTAGGATATCGGGTCTCCCCAAAGGGCTTGGGGACAGACCGGGCCAAGCTGCAGGATGTGTTGGAGTTAGAATTACTCTTTACCTCTCAACACATCCTGTGCCATCCAGATGTGAACAGAAAGTTCATTGTGCAGGTGGATGTGAGCGACACTGCAAGGGGGGAGTGATATTGCAGGAGGGGGAAGACAGGTGGTTACACTCCTGTGCTTATGTCTCCCATAAATTTTCTGACACAGAGAAGCATTGGTTGGTGTGGGACAAGGAAGCAGCTGCTGTTAAATTAGCTCTATCAACTTGGCGCCATTGGCTAGAGGGGGCAAAGGTACCGTTCGAGGTGTGGACAGACCACAAGTAATTTTACCTTTTCAAATGCCTGCTGCTGACACTCATTAGACCAGGCTAATTTAGCACTCGGCTTTACTCCATCCAGCCCCTTCCCTTTAGTCTTCAGTAGATCGGTCAACAGCAATGCAGTCTGGATGAAATTTTTTATGAATGGTCTGTAAAAGTTCGCGAAGCCCAGAAACAATTGGAGCTGCCGCCTTGTTATAGAGGCTTCCCACCCCAACACATCTTGCAGTTTGGCCCGGTCCGTCCCCAAGTCCTTTGGGGAGATCCGATATACTTTGAGTCCCACACATGCGTTTATAGTCTCCCGCTGGGAAACACATTTCCCCCACTTTCCACTGGATGTACGGTTCATGATCCTGAAGCCAACGCACTCCTAACACCGCGGGGAACTTAGTGGTTGGACTCACGATAAAAGCCCTTCCCTCCCAATGACTTCCCATCCCCAGTGGGGTTAAGTCAGTCTCGTAAGTGGGAGGGGCCTCCTTCATGAGGGTTCCATCCATCAGTTTAAATCGAATTGGTTCTAGTAGTGGCACCAAATCAAGCCCCAACCCTGTCACTAATGAAGGAGTTATCAAGTCTCTGCTGTACCCTGAGTCAATTAAGGCTTGGACCCTAATCTGCAGCATCTCAGCATGCATGTGCGTGCACACATACACACAGAGCATCCTTTGGTATTTATCCTATGGGGAAAGAAGCAAAAGGGAAAGAGGATAAGTCATGGTAAGTCATGGATGTAATCTTGGTGAACTGCTTACTTTTGCACAGAGTGCTGAAACTTCAGGTTTGTACAAAATCTTTCACAACCATGAAAACACACACACATACCCTGTTTAGCACAACAGCTATTGGGAAACACTTGTCACTCTCAGCACACTTTTTAACAGTGGGCCAAGCTACAAGTGACGAATCACACAGGTTGGACACTTGTCAGCTTCCCTCAAGTTTTGATGGGAAATGTAGGCAGCTTGGCGGAATGTTGGACAAGTGACAGTTGAAAAGTCCATTGGACAGCAGTCGGAGAGCCAAGCTGCAAGACCAGGACGCCTACATTTCCCATCAACACTTGAGGGAAGCTGACAAGTGTCCAACCTATGCCTTTTGTCACTTGTAGCTTGGCCCAGTGACAAAGCTGTGATTTTCACCTTGAAAGGCACAAATTATGAGTTTTCCCTGCACAACAGCTATTGATATTCCATAATATTGAATACGACTTAAGTGCAATGCAAAATGTATGTGCTAAAATCTATAATGGATTTTGGATTCTGTAGTTTGGCACTTGTTTTATGCCTAGTCCTGTACCATTAAGTTCATGAAAAGCAAGTAAAACCACAATTTTTCTGGCGATTCCTAGAGCTACCCTCTGTCATTTCCAGGTTTCCCCTGGAACTGATGTAACAGCACGTGACACTGCTGTCTAAAACTTTTTTCTCCTGCCACTGCTTGGACTGGCAGCAGGAAAAAGCGGGAAATTGAAGAGCGGGGGAACTCCCATCTCAACTGGGGGATTGACAAGCCTATTTGCCAAATTCAGGTGAGGCCTGGAGTTCCGCTGGAGTTCCAACTGATCTCCAGACTACACAGTTCAGTTCCCCTGAAGTAAATGTCATCTCCAGAGGCTGGACACTGCGGCATGCCACCTCCACTGAGCTACTTGAGGGGAGCAATCAGCCAACCACAAAATGGCTGCTATGGATGCTGAGGCCAATCACAACATGTTCCAAGCTGAGGGTCATTTGATGTTGGAGGCAGCTGTTTCCACATGGGTGCTCCCTGAAGACACAAAGTAATAGCTCATTTCTTTCCAAAGTACATACACTACCATCCCTAGAGAGAATGCCAAAGCAGGTGCGGGGCTTAAGCAGAGTTGCCAAACCGTTATGGAAGACACCTGAGGTGGCTGATCTTTTGTGGGAGCAGTGAACATATTTCTTTTAGGTTCACACACACACACACAAAATTAAAACTGCACAGCAAAAAGGGATGGGGGCTATGGGGGACTTGAACTCAGGTCCCTTTAAGGCGGCTCTTCCACTCCTGGGTCCAATCCATTCCAAATGCTGAAGAGGACATTTATTTGGGCTGGTCTCAGCCTGGGAGTGGACAAAAGGAAGAGCTCAGAATCCTAGTCTGACCATTTTTTCCATTTCAATGGGGTAGTGGGGGTGCAGCGCTGAGTGGGAAGAGGGTTTTTTTAGATGTTGCTAGCAAGCAACTGGGAGTCTTTCTGGAATGTGCCCACTGGCGTTATTTTATTCACAACTGCACCTGGTGCTGGAGGCTCTACTTTTTCACTAAGTTGTAGGCCTGAGCATTTTAAAACGAGGAAACAGATGCACAAACGTCTCTGGATTAGTTCAAGCACTCTTAAACCACACAGGCACAACACAACCTTTTCTTCAGAGTTGCTGGTTTGGGAAGGCCAAGACAAAGCTAGTTGATGTGTAGTTGCAAGCACTGGGGTTTTTTGAAGCAATTTAAGTCTTTTAAGGGAACTGCGCTTTTTACTCCTGTTTGTCTGGTTTGCAGGATCATTGCAAGAGGGCACAGTCGCAGTGGGCTGTACATAACTTGGATGGATATGGGTCCGAAGATTTGTTGGGGGTTCTATGGAAGCCAAGACAATTGCTTGAGGAATGACTTTTAAATTCTGCACATGCTCAGAGGCTAGAATGAATTCTGAGTTCTTGGGCACGGAAACTGAGGCAGGAATTGAAGTCAGCAAAGTCTGGTTATTTGTTTCGCTGCCTTTGGTGGGGCTGAGAGCTGATTCAATCACTGATTGTTCTTCTAAAGTTTTTAATCTAGCCCCAGTGATTTTATGAGAGGCCATTAGATTTTGCACCAGAGTTTTTAAAGTGGCAGTTTCAGTTTTCTGTGTCTCCAGCTGAATTTGCATTGTGTTAATCTCAAGATGGCATTGTTCTTTCTCCCCTGTACATGCAGCTCATTTTTCTCTCAGTTCTTGATTCACCTTATTAAGCTCATTTATTTTAAAATTCTGTTCCCTATTTATATTGATTAGTTCCTGGATTTTATTTTGCAGCTCTGCCAGGTTTTCCTTAGGGGATTCTGGCAACGTTCGTGCTGGGCTCTGGGTGCGAATCATCCTTTGAAATTTTTCCTTCTCTCTTTTAATTTTGGAGCTATCATTCGTTCCCAGAGGTTGAAGGCTAGCTTCAGCCTTTGGTCTTCTCCTGAGGGCAGTTAAGTGGGGAGAAGAGTATGGGATGCCCGGGCCTCCCTATAGGAGAAAGGGGTTCCCAGCCAGTGGCAGCTCTCCCATTATGGCGGCTACTGGCTGTGAATACTAGGGAGAGCCATTCCTAAGGGTCTTCAGAAGGGCAGAGAGAAGCGCCGAAGTGGGCTGTTTATCAAACTGGGCCATGTCCATTCCAGTTTTCCCAAGATGGGCTCAAATTGTGGATCTGTGTTCATCCCAAGCAGGAGGCAGGGAAGAGCGGGGCTGGGCAGGCTCTGGAGAGGCACTCGGCTCTTGCCGTGGAGCAAAGGACCGGTGCTGGCTGGCAGGGCCTGGGTTGTATTTAGGAGGGTAATCTCTAGGCTATTTTCAGTTTCTCACCCAGTGGACGTGGGGCTGGTTGGAGCGGTAACCTCCCATATTCCTATACTGGGAACAGGGGGCTTTATTTGCATAGGTTACTGTTTCTGTGGGCCCGGGGTGTTCATGTTCGGAAATTTTGCGGGGAGCTTTAACATGGAGGGCTCAGGTTTCCCGGAGGAGGTCGGCCACAGTCCTAATTTTTTCAGCAATTTCTAGCCATGAAGTGTGAACTAGATCCATGGGGCCCATGGTGATTTTAGTTTGGGAGTTTAGGCCTGCATAAAGGGCTTGTTTAAAGTGTTCCTGGTCAAACTCATAAATGCCTCCCTTCTTCCTAACCTTCTCTGCTATTACAGCTAGGAGCTTTTTATGGGCTACGTAGGCTTCGGGATTTTCTCCGGGGGCTTGGCATTCAGTAACATAGAACATTTCTGTGGCTTGTCCAGGCCAAATTAAGTGAACTATTTCTTAGCCAGGGTTCCGGGTCTAGAGTGCTCAGGCCTCGGGTGGCAATGGCAGCCTCTATGGCAGGGACACCGGTTCCCGATGCACATAAATGGTCGATTTGGGTTAAGTCAGCTTCCATGGCGGTTGGATGGGCACTAGTAAGGGCGGTGAGCCAGCGAATCCCTGTGTCCTTATTAAGGGGGCCAAGTTGATCGGCAATGCTCTTGGCTTCAGTAGAAGTCCAAGGGACTCACTCCGTGATCTCCTGGCTCTCACGTTTACTATCAGCAGCACGTTTTTCAGTAGTTTTCTCTTTTACTAGGTTAAGGGGAGCTGCTGGTTCTTCCTCTGGCTGAATATTGTAAGGGGCTGAAGGCAGGGCATCCCTTGGCAAGGGCTGGAAGGGATCAGGGCCTGGGAGATCTGGAAGTGTTTCGGGGTGTACAGAGGCTATTAGGGCAGTCCGGAGACCTAGCTTCTGTTTTAAGGAGCGGATCTCTTGTTGGCGCTCATCGTGGCTTCCTTCTGTGTGCTGCAGTTTTGCCTGCGAGGTGAGGAATTGGGCAGCCTTTCGGGCTTGGTTTAATTGCTCCTGGAGTTCGGCTACCTGTATCTCAAG
Organism: Eublepharis macularius; assembly: GCF_028583425.1. NCBI lineage: Eukaryota > Metazoa > Chordata > Lepidosauria > Squamata > Eublepharidae > Eublepharis > Eublepharis macularius. Next base: position 93,865,297 of record NC_072799.1, on the reverse strand, counting down.
TTCTGTAACTTGGGTCTGAGCTTCATTATGTTTCTCCTCATTTTTCTGGGCAGCTGAGGCAAAGGAATTTTTTTCTACTAGCAGGTCAAATCTTTCTGCTCTTCGCTTATCTAACTCAGCGGCCTGACTTCTAACTGTTTCTTGGGCTTCTACTGCCATGCTGGCACAGTCATTTTGGGCTATCCATAAACCCCAGGCTGCACAAGCATCTTTCTTTGAGCTTCTTAGTTTCTTTTCCTCACATTGTTTCTTAAAAGCTTCTCTCAGTATTACAACGGGGCTTGGACCCTTAAAGGAGCCCACCTCCCAGGGGTTTGAACCCTGTTCCACTATCCAGCGCTCAATTTGATCTAGACTCGGACTCTTTTTAAACATTTTCTTTCCTTTAAACTGGCGGCTTTCCGCAATGAAAGAAGTCCAGGCAGGAGAGGATCTGCACTCCTTTCTCCTAAGGAGCCCCTGCTCACACTACACAAATGCTCAGCTCTAGAGACCTTAGCGATCCATGCACCACTGCTGGTTCCTTCCGGGGAGTGAACCTAGAGAAAGGGGCCAGTGTCCAGGGTCTGGGGAGGCTTCTCCTGGCCTAAGAACCTTTCTCCTACTTCTCTTGTAGGGTAGATAAGGGGGAAAACGAACTCAGCGGAACTTACAGCTGCAGCTCGGCTGGGGTTAAGCAGAGTGCAGGGGGAAGAGGGCTTTTAGGAACCAAGCTGGACAACTATATTTAAACTGGCTAATTTTCGGAAGGGAGGGCACCTACTCCTCGACCGGGATAATTGCTAACCCTATTTTAAACAGATTCTGTAACTCACTGGCTAGTTTCTTTCAAGTTAAGCAGCTTGGTGGCCAAAATTCAAAGTCACATGGTTCAGTTTTAAATCTTTCTCTGTGATTTTTAGAGAGGCCCGTCCCGACCTCTATGCAACTGGGAGAAATCTATCCTGATCCCTAATAGCTGGGCACTAAGTTTTATGAAGGAGGGGGCTGGGGAAAGTGTGTCCTAACTTTTCCCACTCAACAAATAGACCAAAAGAACGCGTGGGAACAATTCCCAGGGGATGAAAGGCAGAAAATTGGGTAAAGGTTCCCTTCCAAAACCGGGGCAACTAAAGAGGCACACACACAAGATTCACAATCGCTCACCAGGCCTGAATGCTTTGTTATCTTTGTTGGCTTTATGGGGAAGATTCCCTACGTCTGTAGATTTATTCCTTGTGGTCGCGAATCACGGGAATAAAAGTACAGGGTGTTGCCTGCATTTCTCCACCAATTAATCTGTTACCAGAACTGGTCTCCTTGCAATAAAATGATTTGTGGGGGAATTAGCAAGCAAGGAAGACAGCTATGTGAGAGGCTGGTAACTATGGGATCTGTCACCAGTTTCTACTGGGCCCCTTCCCAAAACAGCAAACGAGGCTGGTTCTTAAGGTCCAACAATAACTTTTATTATGAACAAAATGACATGCACATGCACTCACAATTACGGGGTAAAAATACTCTCTCACACACAGAATCCTAGGAAGCTTAGTCAGAAATTGGGAATAGAGACAGAGGGAGCAAATATATCTACCTATTCTGAAGAGGGGTCCAGTCTGCAGGAGAAGAGAGTAGTGTTGAACAGCCAGCATCCTCGGCCAAGAGAGCAAGAGGCTTGGGTAAACCTCAAGGGAACAGTGCTTATGGATCCAGAAGCATGTACAAGCATGAATGAGGCCAGGGCTCTACCTTTATAGGTAAAATGTGCCCTGAGGTGGAAGAGCCCACCTAGCCGTTAGGACAAAGACTCCAATGGTCAGTTCCTGGGTTGGACAGATGGTTTGAGTACCTTGATTGGCAGCTGCTGGGGTGTGTGAAAGCATATGCAACACGTGTTCTAGCGCTGCACAAAACGGATAGTTTGTTGGTGAATTCCACCAGAGCTGAATTGATGGTTTTTAGGTGGGGACTGTACTTTCCCAGGAACAACTGTATATTCCTGTGAATGTCATTTGATTAGCTCCTCAATCAAGGACAGGAGATCTCATCATGGAAGAAGGGAAAGGAATGTGTTAAGTGGGGATGACTCTGTGAGACCTTTGCTGCACTGGGCACCTTTGGGGCTAGAAGGATAGTAAATCCAATCGTCTCTTAATCACTCTGCATTCCTGTGCAGCATTCCATGCATGCCAGGTTCTCCCGGGTGGGACACAGCAACTGTTAGAGGCTCTCTAGTGGCAATACCGCAGCCATTTTAACTCCAGAGGCCTGAACATCTTTAATATCACAAGCAGCCATATACAGAACTGCTTATTAAAATGGTGGAGGCCGAGTCGACCACTTACACCATCTCTTTGTGAACTTTGTAATTTGTTCTAGGAGTTTCTCATCCAAGTCTTCTGTTTGGCTTGGTGGTCTATTTCTTATTCCTTTTATTTTTACCCAGAGACTCTCAACTGAATTCCCATGCTCAGATACATGTATTTCCTCACAAGTATATACATCCTTTACATATAATGCTACGTCTCCCCCTTTCCTTATTTGTCTTTCCCTTTTAAACAAGTTGTATCCCTCAATCCTAGTATTCCAATTGTGAGTGTCATTCCACCAAGTTTCAGTAATGCCTATTATGTCACAGTCCCCTTCCGGTATTAGGTCTTCAAGTTCCTCCTGCTTGTTTCCCATATTCTGTGCATTAGTGTGGAGACACCGGAAGCCGTGAGTTATGATGTGCCCTGAAGTTTTCGTTTCTGTGCTTACCCGCAAGTTGATGTTTCCTAGCATATGTGCCACTCCCTGCAGGTCATCAGTGTTCCCTTCTCCAGTTATAGGCTTTGAATTTTTGTCTCTCCTCCCTCATAGGATTTGGTTTAAAGCCTTCCTTTATCAGGTTTTCAAGGCTCTTGCCAAAGCCATTTTTTCCTACCCTCTTGATATGCAAACCATCTCTCAATAGAAGAGCTTCATCTCGAAAGCATAAGCCATGGTCCAAGAAATCAAACGGCTCCTGATGACACCATCTACGTAGCCAGTCATTTATTTGCCACATACTTCTTTCCCTTCCTAAACCATGGCCGATGACAGGAAGAACTGATGAAAACACAACCTCTGCTCCCAGGTCCTTAACCTTTTTACCCAGAGCCACATAGGGCCAAGCTACACGTGACGAATGACACTTGAACGGCAAGTGTATTTCTCCCTGTTCACTTGCCCTCCACTCAATCCACTTGCCGTTCAAGTGTCATTTGTCATGTGTAGCTTGGCCCATAGTCTCTTTTAATGCATTCTGGACTGTGCTGGACAACATCGTTTGTTCCCACATGGATCAGGAGGAAGGGATACTAATCTGTGGGTTTGATAAGTCTTCCTTCCCTTTCTGTCGCACCCTGGATGTGTGCACTTGGTAGACAGCATACCTCTTGAGATGACAAGTCTGGATGGCACACTTTACCCTCTACCCCCCTCAGTAGGGAGTCCCCAATTACCAGCACACGCCTTCTCCTATATTGAGGAATGGAAGCTCGAGTCTTCTCATCTGCAGGGGCCTGAGAAATTTCTTTCAATTTTCGAGGAGTCTCAGGGAGTAGCTCTTGATCCAGTGGCCCAGAATCAGCATCTATGGGGAGATCCTGGAACCGATTGCTTAGCATCAGAGGCTCAGAAGGTCTCCTGGTTATCCTGCTCCTGTGGGTGACTTCCTTCCAGGGTGCCCGCCTCTTGCACTGGGTGCTCCTCCAGATCCTGAGATGCCTTTCCCTCCTCCTCCTCTTCCTGTTGCCCTCTGTTCCCACTGTCCTCTGTGACATTTCAAAGTATGCTGCAGTACACCTGTAATATTTCACATTCTTCATTGGCTTCTGTAAACATATGATTGCCTCGCCGGATGGCTTGGCTTCCTTGTGTTGTTGGACCAGCTCTGTATTTCACTGTGTTTCTCAAACCAATGGAATGTAAAGACATTGCAGCAGAAGTGAATTATCTTACTATTCCTTAGTGAGAACTGTTTTCAAGGAGTGGGAAAAAGTAATAATAATGCTCTTTCCTCACAGGTATCATCTGTTTTGGAATATGGGCGCATAATAATTTACACAACCAGCCTTCGAGTGGTAAGAACAACTTTTGAGAGATGTGAGCTGGTTCGAAAGATCTTCCAAAACCACCGTGTTAAATTTGAAGAGAAGAACATTGCACTGAATGGTGACTATGGAAAAGAACTAGATGAGCGATGCAGAAGGCTTGGTGAGACCCCCTCCCTACCTGTTGTGTTCATTGAAGGCCAGTATCTGGGGGTAAGTACAACATGTAAGTCAGCCGACTCCCATAGTGCAAACAACAACCTATAAATAATTAGGAATGCAAAAAGAAAAAGATTACGGTGTACAAGAATGCAATCCTAAGCAGAGTCACACCCTTCTGAGCCCATTGAGTTAAATGGATTTTAAAGGGTGTAACTGCTTAAGATCGCACTCCAATCTTCACAAATAAGATACAAAAAGAACTCCATTATTTCATGAGTTTCTCAAAGTTCAGTAGCAAAACAGACTACAATTGCAAAATCAGTTTTGACACAAATGTAAAACATAAGAGCTATAACCAGAACAAGCAGAATGACTTTATGAAATGTGTACATTTGAAATGTTTACATAAAAATAATCGCTATGCACCCCCCTCAAAAGTGAGTGATTTGTAGCGAGTATTCCAGAACTGCCAGATTTGTTTCGACCTACTGAGTCTTCTTCAGTTGCTACCAAGAAAAGGATTTCTACAAAAGTTGGATACTCTTCAGATGTGCAGAAAAACGTATGACTTTGTAAATTAATCAAAACATCTCCCCTTGCCCCAAACAACCTGATGAGGGAGTATGGAATGCTAAGAACAGTTGAGAGTCAATGAAAGGGAAAAATGGAACATGAATTGACCTCGTGAAGCTCCTGAGAGCTTACAGAACCCTTGAAGGTAGATTTTGAAGTTTTTGTGTGTTTCAACTTCCAAAGCGTTCCTTTTTTTCAAGTAGGGTTCCCAGCTGGGCAAATGCCAGATTTGGGGGGGTAGTGCCTGGGAAGGAGTTTGGGGGAGGGTGCAATGTCATTTTTTGGACGTGCTTTAGGCTACCTCCACTAGTCTCCATGGCCATTACTATTGGAAGCTTTTATATTTAGGTTTCTTGGTTTGAAACTATTGTTATGTGAAACCTTTATAGTAACACAGCAGAGTAACAGCAGAGTTACTTAGGCAGAAGCGTTTAAACCCCAATAACGTGCATTAATTAGTCTTCAGACAAAATCATAGAAAGATACAACTTACAGTTTTATTGAAGTAGATTTCTTCCATAGCAATATCTTGTAGTAAAAGGGGAAGATACTAATCTAAAGAGTTACATTCCCTAATTCTAAACCACAGCCTGAAACTAGGTAGTGAGGGTGAAAGTGGGGGTCTGTGGATGAGGCCTTAATGGCGGAGCATGGAGGGTTACATCGTTCTCCTTGGAAAGCCACGAGGCAAGAGAGAGATTCTCCCAAGGGGCATAGAGACAAGAAGGAGGAGTCAGGAGGCGTTCCCACCTTAGACCAAAGAGTGGCAGATTGCTAGGGCTACGTATATGTTCAGAGAGACATGTAGCTCCCCCGAATGTCCAAGGCGTGCTGAGTTGCCTGTCCCAAAAATTACCATAGAAACTAGGGGAAATTCCTAGAGTGAAGGACATTTTTTCTCTTGCCCCTCAGTTCCTAGGAAGCAAGAAATTGGGATTGGGGGCAAGGAATTCCCCACCTAAGGCAGGTAAATGGGAGGCTTAGTCACTATTCCTCTGAGGCCCCAGCTTATGAACAACTATACATAAAGAGAACAACCAGGCTTCCTTGGTTCACTAGGACTTATCTTTAAATCTTCAACAAACTGTTGTACTCTAGTTCATTCAAACCTGTTTAATTAAGAAGATTACAAAATCTGAATTTTCCAATTTACAAATATTGGTTCTCCCATATTGCTCCTGAATCAAAACCAGCATATTTGCCACTGAAGACAAGTGTCCCAAAGAGACAGCAGGCTAGCAAAACTTATCACTTGATCTGCAAATGAAATGGCGCTTAATTATGCAATCGGTTGTATAATTGGGTCAATCTTGATGTGCTGCAATAACTTAGTTTTGTTTTAGTGTGTACCACTGCCTTTGCTTTTGAACCACGAATATGATAAACAATGAAGCCACCTATGTATGAGATGTATAGCGCTTACTGCTGCATGTGCATTCCAAGCAGGAATCTGAAGCACAGTTATGGATAGTGACAGACAGTGGTGCCTCTTGAAAATGCATCAGTTATTTAGATCTGGTTTGCAAAAAACACATACCCACTTTTGTAGATTTATATATGGAGTATGACGTACCAGAAAGTGCAGAGGCAGAAAATGTTTGTCAAAATAAATGAGCAGGTTTTTCCCATCACCAAAAGTTAATATGCATTTGTAGGCATCTGCAAAGGAAACATAGAAATATAGAACTGAGAGGGTCCCAAGGGTCATCTAGTCCAATCCCCTGCACAATTCACAGCTAACCCCACCCCCACTGCCTCAGTGACCTGTGCTCAATGCCCAGAACACCTCCTTTCCCTTCACCTTTCTCTCCCCCCCCCCCACAGCCATCTTCTAAGGGGACAAAAATCCCTTTTCCTGATAAAAATCTGCCAGGGTGTCAAGATGTTTAGTCCTCACTGATTCATTCATTAACAAAAAGTAGTCACAGCTAATATGGTACTGGATGCTGTTGAAGCTGCTTCCCCTCACAGGTCAAGCAACTAAAGACTGGGAGAAAGAGAGTTTGCAGTAATCATCAGAAACATAAGTTTGAAAATGGCTGCAACCCACATCTGTGCATAAAGATTTCCTCTTCCCATGTGTGGCTTTTGTTATCATAGAGCCGTAGAGCTGGAAGAGGCATTACAGACCATCTAGTCCAACCCCCTTCCCAGTGCAGGATCAGCCTAAAGCATCCTTGACAAGTATTTGTCCGGCCACTCCTTGAAAACTGCCAATGAGGGGGAACCCACCACACCCCTAGCCAGTCGATTCCTCATTATCGTGAGTCCTTCCTTTATTACCAAAAGGAACAGCCCCCTCCCTTTCCCTAATGGACAACCTTTTAAATACTTAAAGAGAGCAATCCTGTCTCCCCTCCACCTCCTCTTTTCGAAATTGAACATGCCGAAGTCCCTCAGTTTTTCCTCGCAGGGCTCAGTCTCCAGGCCCCTGAACATCCTGGTTGCTCTCCTCTGCACCCGTTCCAATTTGTCCACCTCCGTTTTGAAGTGAGGCCTCCAGAACTGCACACAATACTCCAGGTGGGGCCTGACCAATGTGGCATATAGTGGGACAATGACCTCCTGCGATTTGGATGTTATGCCTTTGTTGATACACCCCAAGACTACATTCACCCTTTCTGCTGCTGCATCACATTGACTGCTCATATTTAATTTCCCGTCCACCCATATCCCAAGATCCCAGGATACGCAACACAGAAGTGTATCCTTCATCCAGTATGCATGTTTTGCATTTTTGTTACCCAGGTATAGAACCCAGCACTTATCCTTGTTAAATTGCATCTTATTCAAATCTGAATTCTATCTCTAACTCCAAGGGGGTCTCCTACTCTTCCCAGTTTGGTGTCATCTGTAAATTTAATGACCCTCATCCAGATCATTTATAAACATCTTGAAAAGCTCTGGGCCCAGGACCGAGCCCTCTGGCGCCCCACTGGGCACCTCCCTCTGATCAGATATGTTGCCACTGACAGCTACTCTTTGGGTGTGGTTATCCAACCATTTCCCTGTCCATCTAACCATCCTAGAGTCTAGTCCACAGTCCTTCCGGTTACCCATCAGAACATCATGAGGAACCTTGTCAAAAGCTTTACTGAAATCCAGACAAACTACCTACTTCATGTTACTTCATGTATGGCTGCTACTTCTTGGTGCAATATTCAAGTGCAGCAGTTTAGCAAGCCATTGCATGATATCCCCACCCTTTGGAACTGTATGGGGTTGTAAAAGAATCCAAAGTGCATAACGCGCAACTGAAGACAGCAACATGACGTCTCTGGATGCAGGAGTTTGATGAGACCTCCTAAAGGCTGCTGTGATATTTCAATCCACTTCTAGTCAGTGGCAAAGAGTCTTTTAATAGGGGGTGGGTGTGCTGGCAGTCAGGAGTGTATTCATGTTCACACTATGTAAGCTGCATCTCCTCGTATATGTAGATGCATAGAAATGTATAGGTTTCATCCACCTGTTTGAAAAACAGTTTCTACAAGTTTACATGTGAAGAATTGGATGATGCTGAAAAGGAAAGGAGTCAAATGCACAAGCTCTGCACAGCACGTTGTGAAGGCATAAAGACTGTGTGCAACTGTAGACAGGCATATGGAAGATGGGATGAGAATTATCTGCCCACAGCTGTGGGAAAGATCATCGCTAAATTTATGGTGCCAATATTCAGAGAAGTTCTTAAGCCATGTTTCAGTAACTGTTTAATCTTGTTATGATGTACAAACCCATTTACTGTAAATAAAGGTAGTAAGCAGGGCTTTTCCCCCATCTGGAACGTGGTGGAACGGAGTTCCGGAGCCTCTTGAAAATGGTCACATGGCTGGTGGCCCCGCCCCCTGATCTCCAGACAGAGGGGAGCTTAGATGGCCCTCCGCACCGCCAAGCGGCGCGGAGGGCAATCCAAACTCCCCTCTGTCTGGAGATCAGGGGGCGGGACCACCAGCCATGTGACTGTTTTCTCCGAAGGCAACCCACCGAGTTCCACCACCTCTTTTCACAGGAAAAAAGCCCTGGTAGTAAGGGTTTGCGTGCTGGAAAGGAGCCTCAATGTGAAAGGCACAAACCAGAAATATTTAAATGCAGAGATAATTGAACTTTATGTATATAAAATTGAGCCATTAAACAGAGCGGACTGCTGAGCATCGAGATCCCTTTGTTTCTCCAGCCAGATTTCTTTGAGTTTTGAAGAGTTTGCCATCATTTGAGTTTCCCAAGTACACAACCCTGATGTTTCACACATGAGGTACTCAGGTTAGAGGAAATGCACGCATGCTTGTAATCCATCAGGTCTGAAGGCTAAGCATTTTACTGCATGGGCATGTGTTGAAAAACTGCTGCTCTCAATGCCTTAGTTGTATAATAGGCTTTCCTGCAGACTTACCGAGGACTAGCCTGGGATTGTTTCTGCGCGTTGCAAAGATTGCAACCTTAGTTATATTTTCTGGTTTTGTGCTTCTTGTGTAATATTTGAAAATGGATTGTGTGTGTTTTCTCAGTGAGAAAGACACTCCTGCACGAACACTTCATGTGTCCCCAACCACCACTGTGATGCAAAATCTGAAATGAGCAATACAAGCACGTTGTAAGAGGGCTTTCTTTCCAGCCGAGAGAACCCACGCAGCCTCCTGTACTTTGGGGGAACTAGGTTTGTTTGGAAATGTAAACCTTCCCCTCAGTTGTTTGATGTTCTTATGGTAAAGACTGTAAAGGTGTTGTATTCTCTGCTGTGAGGTAAGTTTTGTGGCAAGTAAGAAGAACTCGGAGGTCACTGAAGTAGGAAGTTTATAAAAATAACAAAGGTTTATTTATGTGCAGGTTGTTTTTAAAGTACATGTCAGATGCGCCCTGCTTATCTACCATGTGTGCCTATTATACTTTGTATTGTATTCTGGGCCTCTGAGAATATATAAAGAACTGTCTGGGTAGCTGTCTAATTGTGTAGCTGTGACTCACTTATCTCACAGGTGGCTGCTTTCTCTTTCTCGACTGGCATGGGAAAGTGTCCTTGAAGTGCCGGCTGGAGCCGTATCTCCCTGAGACATGAAATGAGCTCATCTTTGTCTTCCCCTCCCCTCCCCCCTCCTACCTTCTGGGCCCTTCATGCCTAAATTCTAACGGTCTTTATCCCAAGGCGGGACTCCTGCCCTATAACGAACATTGCTTTCCCCCTTTGCGTCACTTCTGCCAATGCTGTAGCCTGAGTGCACTGATACTGATTGTTCTCTAATAAAGAAACTTTAACTGGATTCTCGAAGTGTCTGCAGTGAAGTAAATGGGGGATCTAACTGGCAGAGCCTGACAGTACAGATCAGCAGCCCAGGTCTCTCAGCCTTCAAAGGGGAAACGTGGTTGAGGCATATAAATTCAAGCTACTTATGGCTTCAGGTTATGATTTTAATTCCTTTTAATGCTTTCAAGTACAAATAGGTTTTCACTGACCAGCCATCAGGTTGGATCCTTTCTCACATGCACAAGATTGCACCCACATCAGCCGACCCTTTCCCAAGAGTCAGATTAAAGGGCATGAGGGCTGCTCATCACCAGGGCTGGTGCATCCATGGAGGAGGGTCCAGCAGCCACCTCAAGTGCTGAGGTGCTGGGGGGGGGGGCGCCGGGACTGGGGGGCACACCGTGGAGCTGGCAGCAGCAGTGCCAGCGGCTGAGCGGGAGGGCTGGGAAGCCACCCTGGCCACCTGCCGTACCTGGCCCACAGCTGTGGGCCTGGCCGGGAGCACGTGCTGGCATTGGCAGTGCGGGGCAGTCTGAGTGGGTAGCCTCTCAGCCCTCCTGCTCAGTTGCCCTGTGCTGCTGCCGCCATGCCTGCGCACAGCTGTGGGCCAGGCACGGCAGGCAGCTGGGGCGGTGCAGGGCAACTGAGCGGGAGGGCTGAGAGGCTACCTGCATGCCATCCCAGCTACCTGTTGCACCAATGGGGCTGGCTCGCAGCGGCATGCCGTGTGATGACATCACATGCAGTGACATCATCACGCAGTCTGGGTGCATGTGCACACATGGGGGCAGCAACAGCCCTGAAGCTGCCCCTGGCCTCAGGCACCAGAAACTCTGGCACCAGCCCTGCTCATCACCAGAGACAGTCCTCACAACCCTGTCCTTTCTCAGAAGCAGTTTAACCACCCTGCCAAAACAGGCAGAGTAACACACAAGACTGTCTGCTCCCTTGCTGAGGCAGGCCAGATCCGACCTGCCCCTGCATTTCCCTCCAACATTCCAGTCCCTCTTTGAAAGGTGATGGGATGCTGAACCTCCACTCCCAAAGTCTCAGGGCTCAGGATATTTTACCTTTCAGGGATGGGGCAAACCTACTGTCCGTCACACACATCACTGGCACATATTTTTGAAAAAGACTCGCCAGGTCCTACCAACAACAGGTTAGGGGTAACAGAGACCTTTTGGGCAGTGCAGGCCCGTGGCAGCAACGTTGTTACATTGCTGGTGATGTGCTGATGTCACTTTGAGAAGTGACAGCATTTATTTATTTGATTCAATTCTGCTCTCCTCAGTTTATAGTCTGGTCTCATGACGTTGCCAGGGGAACTGGAAAAACTGATATTTGGGCAAACTCTACTGGTTTTGCCCCAGTACTGGTGTTTCAGCTGGTGATGTGGTGACATCACTTCTGGGCACAAGGGAAGTGACAATAGCACATTGCTGGTGATGTATGTCATTGATGACAAGGGCCACGATTCCTGGTTAATCTCCCCCCTTTCCCCTCCACCAACCAGCTGAGTGGCAGCAGGAAGCACCGGCTGAGGGCGGGCAGCCCTGGATTCAGTATAAAGCAGCTTTGTGTGTTCAAAATGGAAAAAAAAGTTTCTCAAATGTTCATATGGCCAAATGAAACAGGAAGCTTGGAGTTCAGTCTCAAGAAATACCCCCCTGGGGCAGTTCAAATACCTCGTAATGCCTTTCAGCCTGCAGGGGCCCCCAGGTGTGTTCATGAATTTGATTAATGAAGCGCTACATGAGTACCTGTACAAAGGTGGGGTTGTTTATCTAAATGGCGTGTTGATTTATTCTGCCGATAAAGAATCCCATGTGGAATTGGTCAGAAAGGTGCTGACCGCTTTAATGAATCACAAACTGCCAGTAAAATTGACTAAATGTGAGTTCCATAAAGAGGAACTGGATTTTTGGGTTTACTGAGTCTCCCATCAAGGACTAAAAATGGACCCAGCAAAAATCCAAGTGGTAGTGGGGTGGGAACCCCCCAAAACAAGAAGGCAGCTGCAGTAATTCCTAGAATTCGCTAACTTTTACTGACCCTTCATAAAGAACTTTGCTCAAATTGCCCTCCCCTTAATGGACTTATTAAAAATGAAAGGGGAAGGGATTGCAAGGGGGAAAGCCCTGTGCCAAGTTGAACTGGACTAAAGAATGCCAGGAGGCTTTCAAAAACCTAAAAAAACTGTTTATTTCTGAACTGGTTCTACAGCACCCCAACGAGAACTGGAAATTTGTGGTCCAGGTCGATGCAATGGGGGGGGGGTCACTTGTATCTCAGCAAAGAGGGAAAACTGTATCCCTGCACATATATTTCTAAAAAAATTCTCTTAATCAGAACGCAATTGGAGCGCATGGGAGAAGGTGGCTTTTGCAGTAACTTGCCACCTGGCGGCATTGGTTATAAGGGGCTAAATTGCCTTTTGAAGTATGGACTGAGCATAAAAACTTAGAAGCATTACGCACACCTTGCAAGCTGAACGCCAAACAGTTAAGATGGGTGGAATTCTTTTCCAAGTTCAACTTCACGTTGAAGTACCTCCCTGGCCGATCAAATTTCCTAGCGGACGCACTTTTGCACATGCCCCAACATGACAGCCAAAAGGAGGAAATAATTGATACAGTTTTCTCACCAGCTCAACTGGGAGGAGCGGTGACGACACGCAGCCAAGCTGTGAAAACACAAAGCAGCACGAAACCTGATCTCTCAGAGTGGGGAGAGAGGATAAAAGCTGAAACAGAAAGGAAGGGGGAAAATGTGCCCAAAGCTGATCTGAAACAGGAGGGAGATGGCCACTGGTACAGAATGGGCAAATTATACATCCCAGCAAGCTTATGAAAAGAAATTTTACAACAATGTCATCATGCCAAAATAGCTGGACATTTTGGGTGTCTAAAAACCCTAAGTACAGAGACAGTTTTGGTGGCTAGCAATGAGAAAAGATGTTTCTCAGTACGTATCCTCATGCCCAGTGTGTATAATGGGTAAATCTAGGAGAGGAAAAACCCCGGGACTATTACAACCCTTAGAAACCCCTCCTAGACCATGGACTGTGATCTCCATAGACTTTATCACAGATCTTCCCCCCTTGAAAGGACATAAAGTCATTTTAGTAGTAGTGGATTTGTTTTCAAAACAGGTTCGTTTTATTTCATGTATTATGATCCCTACAGCCAAGAAACTAGCCAGCCTGTTCATCAAACACGTGGTCAAACTACACTCCTTTCCTAATAAGGTGGTCTCCGACAGGGGCCCACAATTCGTTGCCAACTTCTGGCGGAAGCGTCTCAAACTTGCTGGTATTGAACAAGGAATTAGCTCTGTCTATCATCCCAAGAGCGACGGGCAATCTGAACGCACAAATCAGTTGCTGGAACAGTTTTTAAGATGCTATATTAACTATCAACTAGATGATTGGATTGATTTTCTTGATTTTGCCGAATATGCGTATAACAACTCAATACACAGCTCTACAGGGGCTACTCCTTTTAAAATAGTACATGGATATGAAAGAAATGCAGTGCTTTTTGCTACAACCCCTGGGTCCCAACAGCCAGAAGATCTAGAAGAATGGTGGACTAATTTATCTTCCCAATGGGGAATCATACAAAAGACTTCGGACAAAGCAAAAGAGGACTACAAAAAGTTTGCTGACAGAAAACGTTCTGAACAATGGACACGGCAACCAGGAGATCTTGTATACATCTCCACAAAAGATATAAAAGGGGAGCAACCAAGCAAAAGGTTAGGGTGGAGATACTTAGGTCCATTTCCTATTTAAAAATTAATTAATGTAGTGACTGTTGAAATAGAGCTCCCCAAAAACTTAAGACAAAAATCCATCCTGTATGCCACTTCAGCCTTCTGAAAAAGGTTCCCCCACCTGATCAATGGCATCCAGAAAAGGGATCCCCACATCCAATGCTGGTGGATGGACACATTCACTATGAAGTGGAAGAGATCTTAGACTCTAAAAAAAAATACAATAAACATTTTTATCTTGTCAGGTGGAAAGACTTTGATGAATCTTATAGAGAATGGGTGCAACAATCCCATATGAACACCCCTAGGCTTATTTCCAACTTCCACAAAAGTTATCCTGATAAACCTGGACTCTAGAAGGAGAGGGGCCATCTTTTGGGAGGCAGAAATGTCATGTCTGTGCCCCGTCCATGCCATTATTTTCATGATGAACCAGTGATGCTATTCTGGACCAATGTTTCATGCTGTAACTTGATGTCGTATTACCAATGCCATAACTGTTTTGCATTTACAGGCTTATAGAAGCTGCAGCTGCAGGCTTATCTAACAGACTATAGAAACTCCCAGTGCTTCTGACCTTGCTCACTCCCATGCACTGCTATGTTACAACTTTGATCTCCTGCTTTCTCAGAGTCTAGAGTTGATAGCACAAATATGTGAGACGTTCTCAGGACGTGTTCACGGCAAAAGTCCTGTTTGGCTGATGGGAGGGGGAAGGAGTAAATGTGTGAGTTAAGAGGAAGGGTTTTCCCACATGTTGCCATTCCTGTCAAATTGATCCTTACTGCTTAGTAGCTTACCTTGCTTCTGTGTAACCCTATGGACATATCTGTGGAAATGATTTGATTTCTGAATAAAACCATTTAACCAAGAGCCTGGATTCTTGCAGCAATGACGCAGGGATCTATCTGCCATAGCCTGTCATCCATAGCCTGACAGACATACCCTATGTTATCCTTCCTTTGTACCCATGCTTTAATTGCTGTTTTATGTCTTTATATACTTTTTTAAGCGCTGGTTTAATTTTTTGAATGATGTATGCTGGTTGATTTTAATTGTTTTATAACTTGATTTTAATATATATGTTTTAACATGTTAGCTCTGTTGGTGGCTTTTATGAGGGTAGAAAGACAGGATATCAATTTTGTTAAATAAATAAAATAAAATTAATATGAACCCGTCCTCAGCGTCTAATACCAGTGTCCTACAGGGATTTTACTTCAGAGCTGCACATTAGTTTAACTGGCATGAAAAAGGAGCGATAAAGTTGTTTATAATTTATCTCAAAGTTTTTGTTGTATTTCAAAAAGACATCTACATGGAAGTTTTGCTAATATGAAAATTGTATTTAAATCAATTGATTTAATAATGCATTAACTAGTTCAAAGGCAGAAGATTAATCAACTAATTGTTGAGTCTTTTACAGTTTGTATCCAGCTAAGAGTACACAGGGTCCTGCCATTATCCTCTTTTCCCTGTATGCATTTAAAATCTTCTGTGACGTTTGACTGAGAGAATATCTAAAAATGAATCCTGCCCTCTGCTGGAATAATGATGAAGCTTATTCTGAAACTCTTCCAGTTGCAGAGGTTTATGAAAAGGAACTTGGGGATTTATGTGGGAGCGGAATTTCATTCTAGAATTTTCCTCAATGTTTCTTAATTCTACTTTAATTAGGAGAATTTCTGTGATTTATGTCTGGAATTGGAAGAGGCAGAATAAACCAAAATTTTCAGCACCCTCAGTGCATCTATGTCTTCTCTTATGTCTGTTGTTTAAGTAGGTACTGCTAAGTCCCCCAAAGCAATCTTGATTCGATGTAGATTTGCCTGCATCAAGAGGATTTTTGGACAGGGCTGCACCCACACAAATATCTTAACACAACCAACCATACATACAATCAAATCAACATTGCTCTTTGTGCAGTGTTTTATCCATGAGAGAGACAGGAGAGATGCAAGTGAACAGGAATGAAAAGCTGCCACAAGTATCAGATATCCAACATTATGCACAAAATTTGGGCCATTGGAAGACTCTTAATGCATTGGATCCGCTTCAGAACCAGGATCAGGTGAGGGGTACTTTTGGATGAGGAGAGTTTCAGAAACATCCCTTGAATTTTTCTTTTTAAAATACTGACTTGAACCCTCTGACCATTTTTTCATGTGCAAGAGAAGAGCAGTTTTAGGCAATTCCTTTCTCTTGCAGCACACCTCTGACTCCTCAGGCCATGCCTGGGAGCATTATAGGCTGCAATAGGAAATGGAGGTGAAGACATATCCTATGAAAGGTTTTGAGAAATACCAAATGATAAGACGAGCCACGTCTGCCATCCAAATACAGTGCAATCTGGATTCTGACACTGACAAGGAGGAAACAGGGATCCGTCTGCCACCGTAACATCAATGACAGTGAAGGTACGGGAGATGGCCATAACTGGACACAAAACCCCTACAATAAAGGTCTCTGCTGATAGAGCATATATGGCAAATTTCTGAGCTGTAACATCCTTTTTCTTCTTGAGCCATAAAGAGAGAACAGCGGGGACAGTGAGCAAGACACTTAGATATGCCTATTGATTGGGAGACTAGTGTATAAGAAAGCGGAAGACAGAGGAAGAAAGACCAAGACTTGAAATGTCAGAGGAAGTGTCAGTTCCTGCCAGGTAGATCCCTCAGCCCCTCTCCAGTAGAACACACATTGATTCCAGTAGAAAAGCTTTTATTAGGATCTTTACAGTTCATGTCTGAACTCCATCATGGAGCTTGGTAGAAGGGACAAGGCAAAACAAAACGTCTATGTTATACTTGATTTTCCCGCGCTACTGCAAC
Source organism: Eublepharis macularius (assembly GCF_028583425.1). NCBI lineage: Eukaryota > Metazoa > Chordata > Lepidosauria > Squamata > Eublepharidae > Eublepharis > Eublepharis macularius. Next base: position 93,848,666 of record NC_072799.1, on the reverse strand, counting down.
TGTTAAGGTTTTGGCGTGCAGGTTTACACGGATCCCGTGAGAACCCTTCATAGTTATGGCTAAATAGCGAGTACACAATAATAGGTTTCCAGCATCTGGGCAAAGCAGCGAAAGCTGGCATGTGGAGACTCCAAGGTCATCTCTAGCTAGGAGATGCCTAGTTCTGCGAACTAACAAGAGGGGCCCATCCTGGGTCTGGAAAAGTAACGATTATAATATGGAAAGAACATGGCTAAGGAGAGAATACACCAGGTTAGCATTAAAGCATTGTAACTTCAATATATTGTGGCATCAGTGACATAACAACCAAACAATCATGCCATGGCTGTACACAGACACGACAGGCAGTCTTTCAATAAAGGAGACTTTTCCTTCCTGATAATTTTTCTGAAATGCTCTTCATGACATATTTTCAGTAATTATTGTAAAAAAGTATTTTTAACAGTACAACCCGGAACAGATTTCTCCCCTTTCAAGCATGTTGACACCAATGGGTTTAGAAGGGTGAACCTATGGCTAGAATGCCACTGGGAAAGTACTAAATAAGGTTAAATAAAACATTTCAGTCCTGCAAATTATATGCTATATGAGAAATAAATTTTCCCAAGTGCAGCTTCTATAAAATGTGTATCACCCTTTTTTAAGTGCACTAACTTTTTATCATAGAACTGGGGTTTGTGGGCTTTGGGCCGTTTAAAGGGCCCTGCCACTTGCAAGCAGCGGGAAAAGTTTAAATGACCATTTTCCTGCTGCTCCAAGCGGCGGGGAAATGGCCATTTAAACTGCTCCTTTCCCTGCCACTTTGCAGCAGTACAGAAATGGGCATTGCTCTTTAAAATGAACCAAACAAACCGGTAAACCAGTTCATGGAAGTTCGTGAAAATGAGCTTCCATGAACCACTGGTTAGCGAACCAAGAACCGGGCTGGTTCGTGGGCATTTTTGGTTTGTATTCAGGTTTGTGCCCATCTCTAGTCCAGTGTGGCTGAGCCCCTCCTCAATTCCCCCATTTCAGAAAGGAGGTTGTCAGCCAGGCAGTTTGAGAAGTTGTGTGATCCTGGACCCATAGCAGAGTTGGTCTCCCAGCACACATCAGAGAAGCTGAAGTCTTTCATAACTACGAGGTCGTGTTTCATGCAGGACACTGATCCTCATTGGAAGGTAAGCCCCACTTGGCCTATGGAGCCCTTAGGGATAAAGATCCAGGGAAGAAGAGGCTCCTGAGTCAGGCGTTGTCTTTCTGATCAGCAAAGACCTAGGTGGATTGGATGTCTCCTGGCAAGCGGACCACATCGCATTTGTGGCAATGACTTGTATCCTTACTACAACCTCATCTTAACATGACTTCAAAAGAAGTAAATCCAGAAAGGAAGGCTCCTTTGTTCTTATGGCTCAAATGTTACGTATGTTTCCAGGCGCATGCTTTTTAGGAAAGGGTGACAGATACGCTACGCCTCTTTTAGTTCCAGTCTGGGATTACTACCCAGTGCGTAGGTAGATAAGCTGCGGGCTGTATGCCCCTGGCTGTATGTGTGGATCTCTGTCTCTTCAATGTACTGGTATGGGGGGGGGGGCGGGGGGGAACCTGAATGTAGAAGATAGTTCCAAGTTAAAAAGGAAAAGCTGATCTAGAAAGACCCTTCTGTGGTACAGATGTGGCAGCAACAGTGATAAGATGCTTTAAAAATGCCAGAAATTATATCTGCATGAATGTATTCCAAGTTTGATTTTCACACTTCAGGTAGCAGGAATATTTCCTTAAAAACAGTCATATTCAGCTTTTTAGAACATAAACCCTGACTGTCTTCACTGTTTCCATGGGTGCTATTTCTTCAGCCCCGTTTCTGCATCAACTTCCGTTTCTTGCTTTTGGAGTGGTGGAGCTCATCCAGTCAGTAATCCTGCAGTGAACACAGTGATGTCATAATGCTGGTAGCCAATTTAGCAACCAGATGATAGCACTGAAAGTATGTGGTCAATGTTATTACAGAAATGAATATTTTTAGGCAGATTGGAGGAAAACTGCCCCCAAAGAAGAGGGTGGCTGAGCACTAGAAGAATAGTACACAAACCCTCAGTGTGAGATGCATATTAAGTACAAACACCCAATAGTACTGCTCAGCTCTTCGGCAGAGTCCTCTCTGATTAGCAGAAGATGCTTTATATCTTCTTTGGTAGTTTCATTTTCTTTCCAGTAAGTTCTTGTTCTTCCAAGAAGAAAAATGGGGAGCCTCTTCATTAGCGTCTTGCTTTAGTGCTCAGAAATCCCCTGAGGTCCAATGTACTCAACCTCGAGTACTCAATGTACTCAATTTTATTATTCACTGCTGAATTTTGATTTTTAGCATCGCTATGATTTTTTTATCACCTTTGTTCCCAGGCTATTATATCCTCAACATACTCAATATGCATTCAGTGCTGGAAATGCTCAAATGATTGAAATACTGTTTTTCTCACGCTCATTTAGCCACATTCTCTGATGCTCTCTATATTTATGAAATTGCCTCCCTGAAATGTTAACAAGATGCCTCCTTCCTTAAAAAAAAAGTGTGCACTTGAAAATGAGGAGCAAAACTATCTGCGTTCTTGTAACCAACTGTTTATGATGCTAGGCTGAACAGTTAAATCTTGGGCAATATTCTCTGGGACTCATCACGATTTAGCAGCTTCGTTTGTTATGCCAGCGACGCCTGTTTCTCAAGGTAATGATCTGACCACAGTTATTGAGGCACTGGTCGCACCTCAGCTGTTCTACTGTAATGGACTCTATGAGGGGCTGCCATCAAATACTCTTGGCTAGCTTCAACTCATCCACAATGCAGTGGCTAGACTGCCGGTGGATTTCAGCTCTTGGGACTGTATCTCACGTTTTAAAAAACTGGCTCCTGATTTGCTTCTGGGCAGAATTCAAAGGGCAGGTTATTAACCATTAAGACTTACACAGCCTGGGATCAGGAGACCTTAAGGGCTGTCTTCTCCTGCCTGATAAACAAATAGTTATGTAGGCCCCAGAAAGCTAAAGGATTCCATGTTTGGGCCGTTAGTAGAGTCTATTGTTTGGCATAGGAAGTGTGATTATAGGTGGTTGTGAGCTGGTTCTGCTAGCTGGTGTGTGTGCCGGAATGAAAATAACAAAAGCATACACTTGCTTATATTTAGAAGAGAAATGAGAGTTCTTTATTGTAGGAATGCCATACTTTGGTAGGAAAGGAGGAGCGCTAGATCCTAATTACCTATCAAGTATAAGGAGCCAATGTTCCCTCTAAGCAGTGCAGTGGTGAGCCATCAGGCAAGGCCCATCAGGTAAGGCTGATGAAGCTGGGCACCTCTTGGCACAGAACGGCTGTGCAGGCTGGGGGTAAACAAGGCCAGTGATAAACACTGGCTGAGTTTGGAGCCAGGGTGGACTTGCCCAGTGGTTGCCCAAGCGGTTGCCTAGCGCATCCTACCCTCAAAATGGTCAGATTATTTAAATAAGCCATGACATAGATTAGCCATTTAAATGAACTTAAATAAACAAGCAAAACTAATTAAACCCACACTCATTGCCTCATGTCATATTTGGGAGTGGCGGAGGCAAAACGTCGTGAAGTTGAGGTGAAGACTTTTTTCATTGTCCCCAGCTTGAAATTTGTTCCCTGTCTGAGGCTGCTTCCACACACGTTGGATAATCCACTTTCAATACTCTTTAGTGAACTTTTGAAACTGATTTTCCATGTGTGGAACAAAAAATCCACTTCAAAAGGATTGCGAAAGTGCATTGAAAGTGCATTATTCAACGTGTGTGGAAATGGCCTGATTGTTCCTGAGCCTGTCATTAAATGCCCTGGTTTATCTGAGCAGGTTTTATTGGCACTACAGACTTTTAAAAATGTGATTAATGGTTTTAAATTTTGATCTTGCAAGCTGCCTTAGGCACTCTGGTGGAGAATCCAAGACAGAAATGTTCTAAATAAATAAGTGGTAGAGCATCTGCTTCACATGCAGAAGGTACCAGGTTCAATCCCCAGCACCTCCAGCTAAGAGAACCACAGGTGTGGCGTGAAAGAGCTGCTGCCAGGCTGGATAGGCGAGACTGACTGTGATAGACCGATGGTCTGCTTCGGTATAAGGAAGCTCCATCTGTGTTCATGTGAAGAATGGTTATGTATGGACCAATTTCATCTGGGAAAATATGTCTCATTTCTCAGCTACCTTTTCAAGCCCAATTATTGTTATTTAACAATGTTATTTTCATTCTCCATTAAGATAATAAAATCAAAAAGAGTCCAGTAGCTTATTGTAGCTTATGCTACAATAAAGTTGGTTAGTCTTAAAGGTGCTACTGGACTCTTTTTGATTTTGCTACTACAGACTAACACGGCTAACTCCTCCGCATTAAGATAATAGATGTCTGTTTTTTCATAGGGTGCTGAGAAAATTTTGTCAATGAATGAATCAGGGGAACTGCAGGATCTCTTAACCAAAATTGAGGTAACTGTGTTTTCACTAATGAGTTTATAGGATACTGCACATTTCCCATATATTGATTACTTAGGTTTCTTTACAAGAACCTTCCATGGTCCATCACACTGACACGAACTCATGCACAATGATAAACTGATGCCTCCCCAAACCTGGTAATTCAAATGTTTTGAGTGATTGTCTTTATCCTTGGGTTGGTAAAGGTCTATGACTGATAAAAATAATTTTTGTCTCAAAGGAAATGCTGTTTATTTTCTTTTGCATTTTGGTGAGCGCGTATGTTCATAGTTTTGTGTTCTGTGGTACACCTGTCATTGTACTGAGTTTTCTTCATACAAAGATGCCAATATGAAAGCCTCTAACCTGTCACCTAATTGTGTCACCATCAAGTGGCAGACTTCATGTTATGAGATAAAAATGTGGCAGCTCACTCTTATGTTTTCCTCATAAATACAGGAAGAGGGGTTGTTGTAGGGACAGTCTTTTCTCAAATGACCACTTTTTGGAGTACATTTTCCCAGTTTCCGCTTGAGGTGCACTCTGAAATCAGAAGTAACATTTGAGGGGAAAATATCCTTGAGGAAAAATTTTCAGGGGAGAATTGGTAGCGCTGGATGAGGGGAGTTAAGTACCTCTTCCCCCTACCAATTCTCCCTTACAATTAACTCCTGAATGTGTGTGATTGTGGCAAATTTAAGTTTGGGTATATTGTGGGTGCCCATCTCTCAACTAACACAGCCTAGCCTAGGATACAAGCCCAAAATCTATTTATTTTTATTTATTTACGTCAAGGTGGATTACACAGTGTGAGTTAGTACAGTCAATTTCAAACATATTTCAATGAACAATGGCCATTTCCACATGCCCTTAAAGGGACAGCACACTCACTGAACGCTGGCGGTGGCTTTTCCTCATGAATCCAGATGTCTCTGTTTGCAAAACGGTTGTGGGCAGTTTGGCTTTCAGGGTTTTTGGGTGTCTTTTTGGGGAAAGCATTTTTTGCTGTCCCAGAAAAGGTGCTGAAAAAACGGAAGCCAGTGGGCTCTGTAGAACTCTGTATCAGTTTCAGCACTTTTTTTTTTACCAGCATCTTCCAGTCCTCTTTAAGTCACCCAGCTCCATGGTAAACCATGTGGCTGGCTTCCATCCCAAGAAGAAGTTGGCATAGAGCAATATTGTTGATAGCTTCAAGGAGTTCACATTCCTAGCTCCTTCTGCACTGTCAATAGAGCACATGTCTGGAACCCTAAAATCCTGCAGGGCATTTTGGAATCTAGAAGGGACCATGAGCTTTTATGGGCAAATTATCTTAATGAGTCCACCCTTTTTTTTAGGAGTGTTGGGGCCATATTCAATTTGCCTTCAGCAGATGATGGTCTGACCATGGTTCAGACCGAATCTCCGACCCTGAAAAAAGACTTTCCCTCAAAGGCTCAGTGCCAAATATTAAGTCCACAGTGTGGCCTCTTTCATGTGCAGGGCCTGTCATTATTTGAGGGAGGCCCGGGGCTGTCAGGGGAGCTATAAATTCTGGAGCCGGTCCTGATGCAGAGCACCCTGCATGGAAGTCCCACAGAACAATCAGCCTAGGCATCTCCAGCATCCAAGGGCATCTCTGCCAACTCAGAAAGGGTGCTCACTGGAGAGCTGGGCGGTTGATAAACGAGCAGAATACCTCATCCAGCTTTAGTTTCCAGTGAAAGGAGCGTATGTGTTTGCAGAGGTTGAAGGATTTGTGAAGAATAATAGCAACCCCTCCTCCCCAGCTACCTTTGCGAGGTTGGTGTAGGACTGCATAGCCAGGTGGACTTAGTTGGGACAGACATATAATATCATTTTCGTGCAGCCGTGTCTCTGTTGTGCAAGCCACGTCCGTTTCCTCTTCCTACAGCATCTCAGTAATGCACGCAGCATTGTTCCTTATAGATCTGGTATTGCATAGTTATTAGTGTAGCAGTGAAGGAGGTAGCATTGTGTAGCAGTGAAGAGTTGCATTGTCAACTCTTAGGATGCTCAGAGGTTATGTCAGGTGCCGGCAAGTCTGTGCAGGGTGATGGCGGGGGAGGGGCTGTGCTGGCCTCTCCTGGGATGGGCTTGCCCTTCTTCCTCATCCGCAGCTGCCTGATCGGCTGCCCTGAGCCGCCTTGGGAGGGGGGGGGAGAGAGAGGGGGGGGGCTCCCCCACTGGCCTCAGAAAGGGTACTCTGTGGCAGGGCCCAGACCTTTTTTGTCCAGCAGTTAACCACTGAAGCTGCCTCTTACTTCAGGGGCAGACTTCTGCTTCCTCTCCTCCCCAGCCGGGGTCTGGAGCCCTTCCTTAGTGCCAGTCCTGCCCCACCTCCCACACTCCCGCTCCCAAGGTGATGCCCAACACCTGGGCCAGGGGTGGCCACATGCTTTGGCCCACCCCTGCCCATGCTTCTGGTAGGTGCCCGCCCCTGCTCTTTCCTGTTGCCCCCACCTCCTTCTAGTGACTGTCTGGGGCCCTGTTCGAATCGTCCTCCTCCAGCCAGTCTGGGAGGGCGGGTTCGCCCCATGGGTGGGCCTCCTGGTCCTGGGCTCGGCTGTTGGCATTCTGAGCCGGGCAGGACTGGCCCGATGCCAGGGGAGGCTCATCAGGGCTGCTCTGCAGAGGAGCTCTCGCCCTTGTGCCCCGATTGAGCCACAGCACTGCCCACCTCCCTGTCTGGGAGCCGCTTGCTCTCACCACCCCTGCCGCCACCCAGCTGGCTCCCACGGTGACTGTCTGTGGCTGGAGTGGCGGCAGACCTCCGCCGTCTGGTAAGTGCAGTTGGTGGGGGGGGGTGGCTTGTCGTGGCTGCCCCTCCCGGGGGCGGTGAGCGGGGCCAAGGCTGTCCCCAGACAGGTTAGATGAGTGGGAGGGAGGGGCTCCCTACCCACCTGCAAGCTATAAGAACAGAACGGAATCATGTTACTCAAAAGTTTCCCCAACCACAAACAGCAGCTCTCTGTCATGTTCTTACCGCTCCACTAAAATGATTAGTTTGCTTTACAAAGGCACAAACAGACCCCTTTCCAATTATTCTTGTTTTCCTTGGTTGTCAGCATGAGCCTTTGGGGCCGATTTTTATTGCTGATGTTCCTGCTTTGTGTGCTGTTTATGAGCTATTTTTACATCATTTATACACAAATACAGGCATCAATTTTGACAGTAATTATTATATAGAATTCTGTTGGTGTATCTGAGGGAAAAGACAACTGAAGTTTCCTCCTGAGCAGGAAGAACCCATGGCAGAAAGTGGAATTTTCCAAGTTAAGCAGCTTGTTCATGAATTTGATAACATCCCTCGTTGTGGCAAGCATGTCCATGCCTCCATTGCACTCCCCTGGGGAAAAGAGCCATGGTGTCTCAAGATGAGGCAAGTTGTATTAAATGTTACAGAAGAGAAGGGAAGATGCCAAGTGACAGCTGCCATTTTAGCAGGAGTCATATTTCAGCGCAAGGCTCATCCTGAACCCAATATCTGGGGGAGGGAGGGGGGAGCTGTGTTTTCCTAGCCCCATGGGTAAGCATGCTCCTACTGGAGGCTTAAGACACACACACCTTAAGGCACAGCTTTTAGATTGACTCATTTCCCTTAACCACCAGGTAGAATGATGATTTGGGGAGAGATGCCTTTAAGGAATTTTTTTTTGTTTTTCTTGTGCTTCTCTGTTCCTTTTTATTCTTAGTTCCATTCATTTGTTGTGATCATCAACCAGCCAAAGCAAATCAAATGAGTAATCAACACATAAAAATATATATATACCTACTATGAGGATTTCATAGTCTTGTTAATACTGATGAATTTGTTAAAATATTAAACCAACTGCTTATTTATTGAGCATGCTGAAGCACAAAATTTAGCCACTTCTAAGGGTAGTTTCATTAGAACAATCAGCAACGAGGACAAAAGTATAAGATTTATTAGATCTGCCCAGGTATTTGGATAGAATTGGGGTTATATATACTTGTCAAATGTCCTTGTAATATTAACAATGCGTTAGAACATGTTTAACTGTCTCAATCAAGCCCAATTGGTAAGGACAGATATGTAGAGAGCAGGGAATATGTGAATATCCTCCTTCCAGGAGACCTGAAGGTAAGATGTTAAAGTGAGTCAAAGTAAATGCTCTTCAGTATTTAGGGAATTCTAATATATAAAGATCATCTGCCAGGGTAAAATTTTTGCCACAATTCCCAGCCCAGAACCTGTACTCTATCACCTTGAAGGGCTTTGCCCCATATGCATTGGTCAGTCATTCCTTTAGCTCCCTTTTCATTCTGCATCAGTACAGATTTAATACAAATTATTGTTTCTTTCTTCCAAATGTCTGCATGTTAACTCTTTTATCTTTGATCTCTTCCTCTCTGTTTCTCTGTTCATTGATTGGATTTTCCCAACAGAACTCCTGGATATCCACTAGTGATGTTCTTCTCAAAGGGGATTTGTTATTTGCTGCCAAGTGATGGTGTCATTTATCTCATAAACAAAAATGAACAAAGGAAGAAAGTTATTTAATTTCTCCATGTGGTATCAGTTCCACTCCAGTGTGATTTCAAAGGCAACCCACTCCTTACCAAAGATTGGAGAAGTAGGAGGCCCGAGGGTCACATCTCGTGTACAATCTCTAGGTGTAATACTTGAAGCAATTCTATATTTATTTGGCTACATGATGAGTTTTTTAAACATTAAACTCCTGATAAAAAAAGAGATCAAGTCAAGTAGATTTCCTATTGCTAACTTAAGTTCCTTGGAAGTCTAATGAAACTATAAACAAAATATGACCTGCTTTGGCATTTTGGGAGATCAATTTGGTAGCAATGTATGAAATCTCGGTGAGAAATTTGCCATGAAGAAATAGAAAATTACATAAAAATGAAGACTCATGGGTTCTATTTGCACAAAGGAGAAGCAAAATCTAAATTGAGTCATAATAGGGGGCTGCAAAAATTGGGAAACTACTTGAAACTCTATTTTTCTTCTGTCAAGATGTTTTAAATCCTCTGGATATATGTTTTGAATGTTTTTCATTAGTTATTACCTCAACGTTCATTTTCAATTTCACTTTAGGCAAATGTCAGTGTTAACTTTGGTAGCTCTAGCTAGGCTGAGGAGCAAAATTAGTAAAGCTTAGTAATTAGCAAAATTAGTAAAGTGTCTGTTGGTAACGAGCCTGACTAATGACCTGATGCCCTCAGATCGCACAGGTTAAGCAGGGTTGGAACTAGTTAGTATTCGGATGGGAGACCACCAGGGTTGCTAAATAGAAACAGGCAATGGCAAACTACTACTGTTTGTCTTTTGCCTTGAAAACCCCAGCAGGGGTCGCCATACTTTGGCTACAACTTGATGGCACTTTCCAACCCACCAATGACTGGATGACACTATTAATAGGCAAAAAGGAAAGATAAAGTAGAATTTAGGAATACTACAGGAGCCACAGGTTCACAGACTAAGTATTGACCTTCAAGGCCTGATTCACAATCCGTATATATTTATTGTCTACCTTTCTTACTGAGACTCAAGGTGGATTACATAAACTAAGTCAAAATGATCAACAGTTGGTACATTCCATAAGCAATACAATGGTGTAATGCTAGGAGAAATTTGAAGTTAAGCAGAAATCAAATACAGAGCTGAAAAACAATGCTGAAACAAAGCAGAAATCTGATACAGTGCTGAAAAATACCCAGTGCTGAAACATAACATAAGCAGATTGTTGTGATGACAAATGCAGAAGTATCCATTAGGAACATACTTACAACAACAGACAGTATACGGTAATATAGTCTACAGACCCTATCCCTGTACCAAAGCCTCTTTCTGAACCATTTCGCTACAGCACAGCTCTATTACCTGTGTAAGAAATCAAATAATGAGCCGTGGTTTTCTCTTTCTCTCTGTTTGCAGAGGGTTCAACACCCCCATGCGTGCCTCTCCTGTGGGGGCTTTGGTTTTGTTCCATGCTCAGCGTGCCATGGGAGCAAGATGTCAGTGTTTCGGAACTGCTTTACAGACTCATTCAAAGCCCTGAAGTGCACCGCTTGCAATGAGAACGGCTTGCAACGCTGCAAAAGCTGCGTGAGCTAAAGATGGTAACCTCGATACATGTGACAACCTCGTTTTATTATGTCAATGCAGCAGTTTGTTATACTCTTTTATATTAAGAAAAAGCATCATGTTTATCTAATTCAATCAATAAAGTTCATTTGTAAAGAAAAAAAACGCACCATAGCCAGAGCCATTTGTCTCTCTGCAGGGAGATCCCACCACAAGCTGTCATATAAGAAGCCAATACAATAAATGACTAGAAAATCCCTAGTTTGATCAATACAGCTTTGGACACGCTACCGTGGTGTTAGGACCAATATAAAAGAACATCTGAAGCCAGTCCCAGAAACGCAAGAGTTGCTGACAATTGCACTGAAAGTGGAATATGGTCCACATTTCAATATTCTACCCACACAGAAATCCAGATGAAATCTGAGGCCATCCTCTGACGTGTGTGCGATTCCTGTGGATTCTCAGGCCTTCCAGTGCTTTATAGCTCAGTGACGTGGTGTCCTGATGACATTGAACTATGACAACATGTCGAGGTCACTGCCCATCTTGTGACATGTTGACCAGACCGGGCCTCCCCAAAATTCACTTTTGCTGCTGAGAAATTATTTTGTTGTGCATGGACCGCTGCATCTGAGAAACCTACTAGGACATGGGAAGTCATTTTCATTTCACATTCAAGAAGAACATGGCATGGGTTTGGAAATGCTGCCCAAATCCAATATCTAAATTTAGCACATAGCTTTATCTGTGGGATATATCTATTTATCTGCAGAATTATCCCTCCCATTTTTGTCCTATCTCCAGGGCTTTTTTTCAGCGGGAACCTGGTGGAACGGAGTTCTGGAACCTCTTGAAAATGGTCACATGGCTGGTGGCCCCGCCCCCTGATCTCCAGACAGAGGGGAGTTGAGATTGCCCTCCGCACCGCTGGCAATCTCAACTCCCCTCTGTCTGGAGATCAGGGGGCGGGGCCACCAGCCATGTGACCATTCCCTCCGAGGGCAACCCACTGAGTTCCACCACCTCTTTTCCCAGAAAAAAAGCCCCGCCTATCTTTAATGAATATTGTCAACTATATTTCCTTACATAAGAATGTCCCTCGAAAAGACAGGCATAATTCCCTTTCCTTCTTTCTAACTGCTTTTCACCTCAAAAAGTCAAAGAAGTAATGTCCATTTGGTTGAAAGCCAATTCACAAGGTTATATTGGTGTGGTGAATAGTACCATTCAACGTTTGCAGCTTTGCTATGGCATATGGGAAGATTTACAAACTGAGTGTGTGGTAGAGCAACCAACATATGTTCTACCAAGCGGTGTTGTATACAAAGATCTACACAACCTATGTTTTTCACATCCCAATTTTGATGGGAAAAATATGAGTTGTTATGAATAACAGATGGGTTATTTTAGATATATTTTTTATTTTATTAATAGAATTAAAAGCCCAATAAAAAGGGTAGAAAGCAAAGATAAAAGAGAAAGTAAAAGAAGTTTACAAGAGGGAAGAAACGAAAACAGAACTTAGAAATAAAAGAAAACAACAATACATATTTCATTTCCATTCTTCTTTACAACATTTATTTTAGCAACCATCACACTTAAAATTTTAATCTCTCCAAAATTTTCTTTTCCACTATTGCCTCCCTTCTATTTAGTTTCCCCCCTCAGATTTATCTTCTTAAAGACCAAAGCCACAAATCATCAAATCACAATTCCTTGTTTCACGCAGAAAGCCAGTATGGGGATTCCAGTTAGCCAAAAAGGCAGACAACGTTTTATCTCTGACCAAAGCTGTAAATTTAGCCATCTCCGCTAATTCTGGATGGGTTATTTTAGATGGGTTGCCATATTCGTCCATTGCAGAAAAAATAGAGATGAGTCTTGGGGCACCTGGCAAAAAATTTTATTCCAGCCAAGGCTTTCAAGGACTAGTAGAGACCATTTTTTCAGATGCAACGAGTGGATTCTTATTAACCAGTATTTTATGCAGAGGGATGGGAAAGAAATGTAACAGCAGCCACAAGCACCCACAAAACTCTGGAAGCACAAAGTGCAATGTAAAATTCACAGCTAATCTGGAAAAATACAGAGACCATCTGCTAGTTATGCTAGTTCACGATGGAAAATATTTACCATCAGGCTTTGGATTTACTTGATGCCCAACTGGGGACTATTCCAGTAGCTGGGTTGGTGTTTGTTTCTGACTTATCTTATTGAAACTGATCCTGGATTTTTCTTGGCCCTGCTGGTTTTACTGGCTGTTATCAGAGCAGGCAAACGTCTGCTTCTGTACACAAAGAACACAAACGGCAAGAATACAACCCAATTTTACTGATCATAAAAAGAATGAGTTTGAAAACAGATCAGTGAAGAGAGCTCTTCTTTCACAGGTACAGACACCGTTTGGAATAGAAAGGGCTTCAGGAGGAAGGGAGGCCTAAACTATTTCCAACATTTATTTATTTAGGACATTTCAGTGCTTAGTTCTCGTGGCCCCTTCTTACATGCCCAGGGTAATTCCGATCGCCACTTTGGGGTAAGGTAGCAATTTTCCCCAGGCCAGTTTGGCCAGGGATCCAGACAGTGTTTTACCATCTTCTGGGCATGGAGCAGGGGCCACTGGGGGTGTGAGGGGGAAGTATTTGTGAATTTCCTGCTTTGTGCAGGGGGTTGGACTAGATGACCGTAGAGGTACCTTCCAACCCTATGATTCTATGATTCTATGATATTTCTATGCCATCTTTTCAGAGTCCTGTTTGAGGTGGCTCACAATTAAAATCACAGTATTAAAAACAAACCAGTAAACCCAGGGCCAGGGTTGCCTGGGGGTCCAACCAGGGGGCCGGGGTAGTGGTGGAGTGTTGGCGCAGTGGATTCTTACCACACCCGTGCACACTCCTGCATCGCTGGCCAATGATATAATTTCTGGTGCAACATGGAAGCGACGGGTCACGCCTTGGGACTGTAGCGGCACTTGCAGAAGACTTTCATAAATCTGAGTAGTGGCGTGCCACCATTTCATCCTCTTGTTCAGGGCTTTGGTGGAACTCAATGGTGGAACTCAAGACTGCACAATGACGTCACTATGGGTCAGCTGGAACAAGGGGGGAGTTTTTTAAAGTTTAAATTGCCCTCGGCGAAAATGGTCACATGGCCGGTGGCCCCGCCCCTGATCTCCAGACAGAGGGGAGTTTAGATTGCCCTCCGCGCTCCTGCGCGGAGGGCAATCTAAACTCCCCTCTGTCTGGAGATCAGGGGCGGGGCCACCGGCCATGTGACCATTTTTAAGAGGTGCCGGAACTCCGTTCCACCACGTCCCAGCTGAATAAAAGCCCTGATCTTGTTCCTATCCTGTCTTGTGAGGCAGGACTAACTGTACATCCTTGGAGATGCTTTCTCCCTGTTTCACTCTGTTATTGCACTTGGGGGAAGGTTTGTTTTCATGTTAAACTTACAGGATGGGGATTTTAGGGAGGATTATAATGCTCCTTATATTGGACACTTGCCCTATAATGGGTCACCAGCTGGCCCCTTCAAGACCTGTGAAGTGTAAACACATGTACACACACAGAGAGAGGTGAAACCAAGTATCCTAAGACCTATATGAGTCCCATCGGACTGCCCCAACAGTTGAATCTCAGCCCCGACTGCTGCAGCAGCACCGTGCTGTGCATTCTGCCAGAGGGAGGCTCAACTACTACCATACTTCAGGGATTCTAAGCATGCATTATTCTCCTGCATTGACTCTTTCTATAAATATGATTTCTTTGCTGTAAACTTCTTTAGATTACTTAAACAAATCTATTTCCTTTCCACAAGTGCATTTGTTGTTCTCCAACAAAGAGCCCTGTGTGGCAACGCATGGCCAGTTCTCTGAAAATTACCCCCAAACTAAGTTTTTGGCTGACTTTTAAAGAATCCACTCCCATCTCAACCTGTTGCTTTTCCATCATGGCGGAATTTACATCATCGACTGGCAATGCAGAAAGCACGTCTCAGTCGCAGGCCTCCCAGTTCCCCCCACTGTTCTCTGTAGCCCTCCCCCACACGATGGTGGGATGGCAGCTGGCAGCAAATTGGGGAGGAGGAGATACCCACCCCCACTGCTGAAATGGCATCTCTGCCCCAGAAAAAACTTTACAGGTGGTCCAAGCACACTATTAGGAAATCTTGGGCCCAGACAGTCTTCAATGTTTGGCGTCATGAAGCTCCTCCTTGTTGTTTTATGTGGCAGCACTCTCTTTTCCTCTTGTTGGGAACTGTGATATTTCTGACACCTTCTACCCTGTCTCTTTTAATATGTTGCCAGAATACAACCTGCTGAATTTGCTCCTTAATATCCTCCTGGTATTTGACTTAGTATTTTCTTCCTTGTGACTATAGAAACAGTCTTTTGAGTGCTCAACATGAACATTTCTGAGATCAGCAAGAAATCAGCGTAGTAGTGTATATGGCTACATGGACTAAATTTCTTGTCAGTGCCATCCTAAACAGGGTACAGGGGCAAACCACTGGGAGTTTCCCTGCCACTGGTGGGCACTTGGGAACTCTTTGCAATGTGGTCACTTCAAGCGAACCAGACAATCTGGAATGAAAATGCCTTGAATGGTTGCCTGCAGGACAGAGTCAAACCCTTCAAGTCCATACTGACAAAGTCCATTTATGTTCACAGGAGGTCAGGCTTATTTAGAGACATGATGAGTGATAATTTCCCCCAAAACTGCAAGGACCAGACTGAGCTCTTAAATACAGTAGCAGGCTCAGGTAGTTCCATCCAGGCCACACCTCCTGGAGAAACTTGTTCTCCGGGTGGAACTTCTGGTGTCTTCAGAGAGTAGAGCTTGGTGATGGTGGTCTCGGAGACTGTTGGGAGAGCATGTCTTTGGGGTCTCTGGCTGCATACTGAGAGAGGGTACACGACTTGACTCTGGACTTCAGGTCTGAGGACACTTCGTTCCCCAAGATATTCTTCCACAATCAGGGTTACTAGTTCAGCCAGGCTATGTGCCCTCCCCCATAGACACCTTGTTCCTATGATTATCTTCGCCTTTATCAGGGCCTAGATGAGTTGACTCCTCAGCTATTTGACAGAGCTGCATCCGGGGCTTTTTTTCAGCTGGAATGCGGTGGAAAGGAGTTCTGGAACCTCTTGAAAATGGTCACATGGCTGGTGGCCCCGCCCCCTGATCTCCGTGCTGCTCAGCAGCATGGAGGGCAATCTAAACTGCCCTCTGTCTGGAGATCAGGGGGCGGGGCCACCGGCCATGTGACCATTTTCTCCAAGGGCAACCCACTGAGTTCCACCACCTCTTTTCCCAGAAAAAAAGCCCTGGCTGCATCTATTACAAAACTGACTCCTGACAGGCGAGGGAGGGCTTCCTTCACAAAGAAAAGGCACTCAGTACATGCTGGTCCTTCTTCAAAGCGATGGCTTTCCTACTGAAGAAGTAATTGGGGGACGTGCTGAGAAACAGTCACAGGTGACTTTTCTGAAGTTTCTTAGAATTCTTCTAAAGAGGTGGCAGCGTATCCTACCCTCATAATAAATGCACAGAAGAATACACGGCTAATGCTAAGTGAATAAAATGAGGATATTCATTCTGCCAGCATTTCTTCCTCTCTAATCCTCCACAGTGGAGGTTGGCTGTGGTTACTCAGTGGCAAGGACAATTACTGCACATGCTTAGGGGCACTCTTTTAAAATCATTAGCTCATACAGTCCAACTGTGAGCCTTGATCTCCTTGAAACTATTTTTTTTTTAAAATCCTTTTGCGCTTCTAACTTCCCTCCGCAAGAAAGCCCTTTTGGCCATGCGTTTTACTAAAGGAAAAAAACCCGGCTTTTTATTGCTGAATGGTGCTTCAATGATCACCACCACGGTTAAAAAGATGATTTTAAAAAGATAATCTTGCCATTTTGAGACCCTGCTGCATATTATGATATTAGAGCTAATTTTATTCACTCAGAATTAAGACACTTAATGTGACCACAAAAGCATTCAATGGGAAACTCCACCTAAATAATTTAGGTGGTGGGAGAATTTAGATTGCTCAGCTTACTTTAAATAATTTAGGGGTGATACGAAGGGATCGTGTAATCTAGTTACAATGTGCAGTATAAAAATTAGGGGAAATTATATTTATCCTCTTCTCTTTTTCCTATATCTTTTTTCTTTTCTTGCGGGAGTTGAATGAAGAAAAGATAGTGTTGCCTCGTAAAAGGTTATGCAACGTATAATGCATTGTAAAATGCTACTGGCTTATCTGTGCTATTATGAAAAATGGCTTTCAAAACAGTTAAAAGAGTTGAGAAATTCAATAAGTTCTTGCCAAAGGGATAGCATTTTGTAATGTTTCATGCAACACTTCCTTTTTCCAAACTCTGCACTTTGCCTTTTGAAGGAGCTAGTGTGTCTCCTGGCAAAATAACTTCTTTTAATAACCAATTCATAACTACTAAATGGGCACGGACAAGTATGGCATTTTATCCTATAAAAGCATCTCATTACCATCAGCCTTCCCTGGCACTCTGGCAGCAGCTTATATTATGAATAAAGAGATTAAATTTTGCTGCGAAGGCTCTGAGGTTTAATTGAAGTTGATAAGGAAGGCAATCGCTGTGCTATAGATTTTTGCTAGCACAATATTATGCTGGTTCTGGCCAAGTCTCACGTTCAGTGGGATCAAGTCACCGGTTATAGTCGGAGAGCTGCATCCTGACAGTGCCCTCCCCATTTCCTCCTTCCACTTTACAGACTGGTGGGGGGAAATGGGGGGGGGGCTTGCTGGTGTCACACCGATGCATAGGATTGCACCAGTGGTGCCCACCAGTGGCAGGCAGATTCCCAGGGGTTTGCCCGACTCCCTGCCGACCATCCAGCGATTGGCAAGAGGTGCCCACCACCAGCAGGCACCCTAGGAACATGTGCAGTGTGCGTGCTCCCAAGGGGTGCGACAATGTCACTTCCTGAAGGGATGTCATTGTACAAACTGTGGGTGTGCTCTCGCACTTTGTGGGCCAGAATTAACCCTACACAAAGCACGGGACCTCACCCATGGCCGGCATGTTGATGTCACTACCGGAAATGACATCATTGCACATCCACTAAGAGCAAGAACACACCAGAGGCACAAAGTAAGAGCCAGGTCCTCCCCCTTCCCCACCAGGAGGGTAGAGGGACCAGGCAACCTGTCAGTTTCTGTTCCATGGATCTTCCCAAAAATATCCTCACCAATCACATCAGGCCGAGACAGATTCAGCAAACGGATTTTTTAAATTCAGGAATCACAGTACAACCAACTAACATAAGGCAATTGCCAAGAATGACTGTTTAACTGTAACGAGGCTGACTATATACTCCTTGCCCCTCCCTTTTCCTATGGAACGGAACTCGTGGCTTTGACAGCCTTTCAACGCTAGAAAACTAAACTGCAACTATGTAACTTCCCTACCTTCTATAACTGACAGGCTAACTCCTGTCAGACATTAAACTGCAACTATGTAACTTCTGCCTCCTATGCCAGACAGGCTAACCCCTGTCTGACACAACCCTATGCGTGATGCTTCTTCTGATCCAAAACTGGAGGTAGCATTATTGAGTCAAAGTGATGTTGTAGAATTCTATAGTTTAACCAGTTTTGTGCCAGAAGTGACACTGCATGTGAATGTGACAAGGGTGAACAACCCGGCCCCCCAATTTCTCTCAGGTAGTTTCCCACCACAGCTGCCAACAGATGGAGGGACATAAGACTGTGATTTGCTGAGGGTTCTCTCTCTGAAGCCCCACAGCCCTGCATGGTAGGCGGAGCTAAGAAAGACTGCAACATCAGAGCCTCTCTGACATTAAAATAGATTGCCAATACTATCAAGACTGAGAATTCTGCCAGGAAAAGGCAAATCCTTCAACGAATTCTGGAAGCAGGCAAAACTAACAAGAATAATAGATGCGTCTTTTCATAATGGTCTGTTAGAGAAATCAGAAAATATCACAAAAAATAAAATTCAGTGGTTTAGGTATTTTCAACTGCGCAGTCTTGCTGACCATATCAATCTGAAAAAAATACTTGCCTCTCCTAAAACAGAATTTGAATGCCTTCTAGATTCTCCCTCGCTTCAAAGTAAAGGGTTAATCTCCAAGCTGTATAATATAATTCTATCCACCCATAAACCTATAACATGGAAATATCAAGTGCAGTGGTATCAAGACTGCCAAACTGAGCAGTCTATAGAAAGGTGGAAAAATATTTGGTCTTCCAACATTTACACCTCAAAGACAGTTGTAACTGAATCACAAACCTACAAGATAATTAATAGGTGGTACATAACTCCGAAAAAACTATCCCAGATCTCGTCTTCATCATCACCCAATTGCTGGAAAAATTGCGAAGAGGAAGGGAATTTTGCTCATTGTTGGTGGAAATGCAACCATATAGAAAAATTTTGGAAGGAGGTCCTTAAGGGAATCCGACATATTACTGTCATGACTGACTGTACCCATTCTGTCATGCCAATGATTTGGCTGTCAAGTGTATGCTTTATTCTGTCAGGGGTAACTCCATTTTGTATGCCTGGAAATATCCTTGTTGCTAACATTCCAATAAGTTCTCACATGTTCCCAGGTGACTGGGTGTTTACCAGTTTCAAGTTTTCTTCCTGCCGGTGCTATGTCTACTTTCTCTCTGTAGCTTGATAGCCCAAATATGCATACTGTTCTCACAGATCAAACTTGTTTGGAAGTTGGGAGGGGGGAAGAGGGATATAATTTTCCTATGTAGCCATTCTGGTCAACTGTCTACTAGAACTGCTTAGGTGCTTACCTTGCTCCTAAGTAGACCTTTGGATTTGATTTTGGAAAGTACTGATTTCTGAATAAAAGTCATTTAACCAAGAACCAGTGTCTTGTTACAATGAACCAGTGATCTGTCTGCTGTAGTCTATCATCCAGGGTCTGACAATTACAGGCTATGATGTCCCGCTGTTGCCAGAAATCCTTCTTTTAGATCAATGGGACAAATGGCAGACCCACATACCCACGATAAGGAAAGACCGTATAGCCACACTATTAGTGGCTGCAAAGAACGCGATAGCTGCTCTTTGGAAATTGAAATCCGTCCCATCAATTGACAACTGGTACGCAAAAATTTGGGATCACTTTATCTCGGAGAAACTATATGATAAAGTGTATCAGATAGAGCACTTCCCAAGAACTACAAACTTTATGGTTTCCATTTTTTGAGTACCTTGAAAGTAACAGTTCCCTACCAGGTTTAAAATTCTTTCATATGTATGCAAATATATAAGCTATCTTCATGCTCTTATTAAATACTGTATTACTGCGTTAAGATGGTTCATGTTGGATATTGTACAGTACACTCTCAATGTGAACTATAACTAACCAGCTATAACCTCTTGTAATTCAACGAGCTATATAATGTTTCATTGTTGTTTATATTTAATATTTTATGACCTTTCGTGTTCATTGTATGTTTGTATTTTATACAATTTCAATAAAAAAAGACTGTGAATTTTAAACTCCATCAGCATATTTGATGGACTTAAGTGTTGTACGCACTGCCCTCCCTTGGGATTTTGAATATCATCACTGGAGTACAAATCTGTTAATTTGTTTTGGAGTTGTTAATGAATGTTGACAGACATAAAGATGGATTTTTTTTGCTCTTTGAAGCTGAATGAGTTTCAGAGGGACAAAAAAGGCTGAAAGGTTTCAGGCTTAATCTACTAATCAACAGAAATCAGATACCTGCATGTGTTAATGAATACCTTCAAACCACTTAAATACCTTTCAACATTATTATAAAGAAAGTAGTAACTAAACTAAAGCATTTTAATGTGATTTGAATGACCAATCCACTTAATTCAACTATTGAAGTGTTGAGTTAAATTTGGGGACCTGAAGGTTATAATTATTTTTGTACTTCTTGAAAAATTCCTTTACTTTTCAGTGATCCCCCCCCCCCCGAGCGGGATTCAAAAGGCATTTTTTTAAAACAGAAATCCAGGCCCTGATATGCATGAGCACATAGCAAAGGAACTATTTTATTGTGCTTTAGTGCCAGCATAGGTTTAAACAGCAGCTTTTAATGTGCTTTAGTATAGACATAAGTACACAGCAATAGGAATTTATGCACATCTGTTCACAAGAAGGAGCTTTTTAAAAAAAAGAGTATTTCAATGTGCATTCACATGTATCATCAGCTTACAGCAACTGGGCTTGCAAATTAATACATTGTGCAGAAGTAGCAACAGATTTTTTTGGTGGAGGGGGAATGGACATCGGAAAAAAGGTACAGGGTAAGGTCTTTTTTGCAGGCCTTTCCAAACCCTTTGAACTAGTTTCACACTGAAAATCCAACATAACAATTTAGTGCAGCACTAACGGAAATCGGTTTCTTCAATTTGCAGAATTAGACATGTGTCACCTGAGTAGGGTTGGTCTAACCATGAAGCTTTGGATAGTACAGACCCCTGACCCCACAATCACACGAGAATAAATATGATTTCTACTGCATTTCTTCCTTTAAAGGGGATCAGATTCCTTACTTCTCAAAGTGTGAAGTAGGGGTGTGCACTTTGGGTTTCCGATTCGGAAAAAGTACCTGAAATGGACCCAATCTGTAAAGATTCAGGTTTTCCGAATCTGGGCCAGCATGCTGGGCCCATTTCGGCAAACCTGAATCAAAGCTTCCTGAAGCGATTCGGGTTGCTTCGGGAAGCTTTGGGGCCCTTTAAATGTCAGCTGGCCCACCAACCAGCTGAAGTTTAAACAGCCTTTTGGGCATGCTGGAGGGGAGGGGGAGTTTAAAGGAAAAAATGCTCCTGCGCTGTTTGTAAATGGCACGGAGAGCCTTCTGCCCTTTAAGTTCTCCCCCCTCCCTCAATCTGGCTGGATAGGGGAAGGGCTTAAAGGGTAGAAAGCTCCCAGTGCCATTTGCAAACAGCATGCAGAGCCTTCTACTCTTTAAATTCTTCCCCCGCTCCCTCCAGCCATCAGTGAAGGTAGTGGAGGAGGCTCTTCCTGCCCCTCAAATGGCCACCACAGCAGCCATTTGAGGGGCAGGAAGGGCCAGAGGAGCCGGCTCCACGCTTCCCCACCGCCCAGCTGGCTGCTGTGGTGGAGGAGGCGGCGGCACAGGCCCTGCGGGAGCCAGCGCTGTTCTTCCCTGCTGCCCAGCTGATCTGCCTCCCCTCTCCCTGTCTGCCAGGTAAGTGGGGGTGGGGGGTTGCTCCAGGGGGGTGGGGAGGTTTGCTCCTCCTCACTTCAGTATGCTCCAAATCTTTATGGAGCATACCAAAGTGAGCTAAATACCAGAATCCTGAAGCGGCTTGCTGCTTCAGGATTCTGGTAATTCCGGATTTTTTTCCCGCTTTGGGAAAAACCTGAATTTTTTGGCAGTGCACTCGCCTAGTGTGGAGTAGTAACCCAAACTAGCAGTGAGGATGAATCTGTTTGATGAATCTACAGACATTTGATCTGGAAGTTGACCCATCATGGCACTATTTTTATTGCACTGGAGAAAGGTCAGAGGATCCTAAGAGAGATTGTGACAAATGGGGAACTGCTGTGCCTCTAGATGAGTGGGGAAGTGGAATAAAAAAAGAGTTATGTCCGGAGAGAGGGATTCGGCATAAATTAAATGAGCAAAAGAGGTGGCAAGAAACATTTTTGGAAAATGGCAAAACAATATAAGTACTCAGGTAGTGAAATTAGGATGGCTGCATTGGTGGGTCTATATTGTTCTATTGTCAAAATACCCTGGGATTTGCTGGGGATCTCTTACAAACATTTCCCAGCATTGCACCAGCCTACAGTACCCCAAAGTTGTTTGGAGGATGCTGACACAGCCAATAAAATGGTTTCAGTGTGGAAGTTATACGCCATGTCATTTGGACTATGTATATAGACAGCTTCGTTTGGTGGGGTTGCCACATCCGTGTGCTTTGAAACAGAGTATCATAGTATGAATAAATCATGACAGTATGAATATTTAGTGAAAATATGTCCTAGGCAGATCCACCATAAAAGTCACTTTTCTTCCTTAATCACATGTGAAAATTTTCAGCATTAAAATCAGCCTTGTGAATGAATGTATATTTGATATATGTTATTCATTTATACATTCAGCATGTTCAGACTGTTCTGGTAGGGATGTCTGGCTTTTTAAAGATCCTACTATACAAAAGCCAAGCCGTATAGGTGATGACTCACTTTTTATTGCCACAGAGGCACACTGAGGGGCTTGCAGGTGTGTGTGTGTGCCAGGATAAAAGGTGAGTCCTTCGCATGGCGCGGTGACCTGGTGGGGCTGGTGCAGGGCCTTGGGAGGTCCATGCCAGGCCTCAGCAGGCTTCTGAGAGACCGTGGAGCTGCCAGGAAGGTGCAGTGTGGCCCTGCTGCCACCACAGCTGTGATGGGAAGACCACACTAGGGAGGCCGGGGCTCCCCATGGCTGCTGTGGTGCAGCCCTCCCAAGGCCCTGCTGTTAGAGCTCATTGTATTTCTTCTCACAACAGGCTCTGTTGCTAGTTATTCATAAAATTTCATTTATCGGTTATTATGAAATATAATTTATGCATCTGACAAAACAGGTTCTTGCTCACAAAAGCTTATGCCATAATAAATCTGTAAGTTTCTAAAGAACTACAAGACAACTTGCTAATTTTGTTTGAAGCAAATGGCTAGTGCTCCATAATTAATGTAAAACCTGCCACATATCTTCAGGATGGTTAACAATAACTAAACCCACAAACAAAATGCATGCAACTGTGGCATAATATAAATTTTAGAAAGAGCAATAAAAATAATTACTAAGAATACCAATTGGAAGCCTCCTAAAAATGATGGGTAGATCACACAACTTCTGAATACATTTTTTTCTGTTTAGATGTTGAGGATACCTAACCACCACTCCTTTGCATAACATAAAATCTGTTTAAGTTTTGCTATTATTCCAATCTGATGAGCAGAAGGGTGGGGGGGGTGACAAAATGGACCAATACTTATTCTGACCCAAAGACCGATGTTGACATGTCCTGCAAGAAATTAAGAAGCTCTTTTTTTCTTAAAAAAAGAAAAGAAAAATATACATTTTGTTATTAATAGCCTATTTCGGGGGTGACCCTATCACTATGCAAGGTGAGGCAAATTGACTCAAGTAGCAATTTTGGGGATGGCAACCATACAGTGATTTAGTTTATTATATTTTACCACAGTGTATGTGTTGGAGAACTCTTTACGTAGATATGCAAATGTAAAATAACAGAGCATGGGTTCATGCAGTCCAAAACAGTCGCTTGCTCTTCAAGGAAGGCTACCCCAGCCATAAACCCACCGTCATTGACCTGGAGATGCTAAGGAGTGGACTTGGGTCTGACTTATCTGTTATGTCACTGAACTCTGACCCCTCCCACTTGAGCCTTCTCTGACTATTTCCTTCTCCACACTCACATGCATTGGAACTAGGACAGTGATTCTAAGAGGGTGATCTTCAAATTTTGAGGTGCATTCAGAACTTGGGGGCAATTTGGGGGGTATTATGAAGTGTTGTTTTTTGGCAGCCCCTTCTCCTCACTTGGAACGGCTTCTGACAGTTTTATACATCACATCTCTCCCTGCACTGAGGATACAATCCTAGATTTCTCTGATAGATCCTTGGGAAAAGTGGCCCATGGCACATAGGAAGTGAGCCTAACGTTAAGGAGGTTTGACCCAAAGATTTCCAGGGTAGATTGCGACAGAATGATGCTGTTCCCTTCAGAACTGCAATGGCTGGGGAACCAACAGTTCCTTCTCGCAGAGAATAAAAGTTGTTTATTCTGTCACAGATGGCTGGGCCAAACTGATTTTCTCCTTGCCGTGGTGTTCTTTGTGGGACGGACAGAAGGAAACCTTCATGATTTCTGGATTGGCAGGATACCTTTTCCTCTTGTCTGCAGTTTCTGGGAACTTTACCCTCCTCATGAGTGATCAATGGCTAAACCCTGCTTGATATCACCTGATGCCTATTATGCAACACCATCATTCATGAGCCAAGACCTGGGCTGAAAGGGAACACTCTGTTTTCGTTCTAGACCTCCAGCAATGTGCTGCGTTTAAGGTTTACTATATTCAGCTGTCAGTGGCAACATCTTATATAACCCAGTGTATTAACACAAAGCATCACACACCAAAACAAAGCATGCAACCTTGAAAGTACTATTAGACACAGGAGAGCTGAAATGGGCAGAAGGGGAGAGTTTTCTTTGACTCTCAAGATTCATTTTTAAAAGGAACTTGGCACAATTTGAATGCACCCGACACAAATAAGTGAGAAAGGCAAGGGCATTTGGGGTTTAATGAGACTTCTGGCTGGCTCCTTCTCTCTCTCGAGATCACATGGCACCAGGTAGTCTAGGCAGTGAAATTAAACTGCTGTTCTAGCAGTCTTGGAAAAATATTATGGGAGGCAAAAGAAGTTCCTCTCTCTCCCAAGGAGAATGTAAAAGTCAAGTTTAAAAAGTCTTAACAATATCCGTTCCACATTGTCAGGAGGAACTTTAACATCTCTAAACAAGTGATAGCGATATCCCACTGGCCTCTAAGCTAAAGGGAGGTTTTGTGAATAATTTCTGGTCTGTTACTCTCTAAGACTGTAAATTGGTGCAACTGAAGGGTACTTAGCATCATAGAACTGAATGGTTGTATTCTGATGTATTCTTAGCAGATTGGCTCCTTAAAGCTATACTGTAAAAACAAGATAAGTCTTGGAGCACTTTCATACAAACACTGCAATCAAGTTTATCCACAATTTTTCCTCATGATGCCCAATATACTTAAATCAACTTCAGTCAATGTGACTCCCAGCTGGGTGAAGGGGGGGGTGAGCATTGCCACCTGCTCCGCTCCTGATCATGGTTGGGTGAAGGGGGGAGGGCGGGCATAGCTCTGCACCTGATTCTGGTTGGGTGAAGGGGATAGGCTTTGCCTCCAGTTCTGCTCCTGATCTCGGCCGAGTGAAAGTGAGGGTGGCATTGCCGCCTGCTCCACTTCTGATCCTGGCCGAGTGAAGGAGGGGTGAGCATTGCCTCCTGCTCCATGCCTGATCCCAGCTGGGTGAAGGTGGGGGCAGGCATTGCCACCTGCTCCACTCCTGATCCCAGCCAAGTAAAGGTGGAAAAGGAATTACCTCCTGCTCTGCGCCCAATCCCAGCTGGGTGAAGGGGGGAGGGCATTGCTTCCTGCTCTGAGTCTGATTCTGGGGGGATGAGGGAGGACGGGCACTGCCACTTGCTCCATGCTTGATCCTGGCTGGGTGAAGGGGGGAGTGGGCATTGCCTCCTGCTCCACATCTGATCCCAGCGGGGTGAAGGCAGTGGGCAACCATGACCATCTGCTCCTCTCCTGACCACAGCTGGGTGAAGGGGGTGGGCATTGCCACCAGCTCCACTCCTGAGCCTAACTGGGTGATGGCAGGGAATGACCATTGCCACCTGATCCCAGCCAGTGAAGGCAGGGGGCAGGCATTGCCACCTGCTCCACTCCTGATCCCAACAGCACTTGCGACAGAAATGATCAAATAGCTTATAACAAATTCATTATGAACATCTCATCAGAATTAAAGTTCTCAGTGCAAACTGTATTATTCACAGTCAAAGTTAATGAATTCTTGTTTAGCAAGTAATTAACAAGGAGAACGTACACAACCGTATCACTTTAAGAAAGTCCCGCAGTACAACAATAAAGTCCTAAATGTGTCTTCTTTTGCTTTCCTTAGAAGACTGGAGACTCCCTTGTGAATAGTTATGCTGTGAATGACGCTGATATATATTCCACGTTGTTATATGTAACCAAATGCCTGTAAGAGGAATTCCATGAGTTCTCAGTAATTTCTCTTGTATCCAATGAATGAAGATAATTGAAAGGAATTGACCAACGATAAATTGTATATTTTCTTAATGTAGGTGGACTCCAAAGATGGACGCAGGGACCCGAAGGCCCCCGCCCCCGGCCCTACAAGCTGCCGGCTTGAGAATCAGCTTGTTTCATGCCACTCCCACTTCCTCAGGGGCCAGTCTTGTTTCCACCGCTGCCAAATAAACTTCTATAAAGCAAAACAGTTTACTGTAGTCAAACTCCAACTTGTCGTTGATTGAACTAAAAAGCTCTGAATAATTGAAAGTAAACTCACTACATTTAAACCAGATGAATACTCACGTGCCTAAATTTCAACGCACACCAGTACGGCCTTTAAGAGAACCTCCCACCGCGGCAGAGTTTAAATACAAACACGCAGCCATACTGAATGATATTTAAAGAGACATGACTACCCAGGCATGCACCCATAACAGAAAATGGTTATTCACAAGATGGAAATAAACAAAGATTATACGATTACAAAAAACTTGATAAGTTGTTATCCAGATTCAGACCTCCTGGGTGCAAAGTGCCCAACTGTGTATCCATCAGGCTTCCCGTCTTAACAAATCTTTCTGTATATTAGACTGACTACCTTTAGTACAGACATGCAAGACAGTGAACTTGAATTCATTCTCATTGGCATGATGTAAGGTAAAATGTTCTACCAGTGGGGCATCTACAATGTGATTCCTTATTCTGGACATGAGTTCCAGAATGCGGATGCACACAGGACGCGTGGTGCTACCTACGTACAATTTTCAAACAGCCGCATTCTCAGAGTCGATTTGACCTGTATCTCAGCTTGTTGTAAAATTCTAGGGAGGTAATCTCTAGCTGAAAATGCTTTCTTCATATCTCAGCAACTGCTCTCAAAGTCTTCTTCCATACAAGAATTTCTCTTTAAATGTAACATTTGTCCATAGGGAATGTTATTTATTAAATGCCTAGGATGAAAGGAATGATATTCTAAATAAGAGTTTCTATCAGTAGATTTCCTAAATGGCCTCACATTGATCTTGTTTTGGGGATTACGGAAGGTGACAACATCAAGAAAACTGATGCAATTGGGGTCTGTTTGTACTGTGAAACTTATATTAGGATCTAAATTATTAATCCACGTTCCAAAAGCCTCCACCTGGTCTCGCCCTTCAAATAAAAGATAAAGATCATCAATGAATCATTTGTAATAGCCAATGCAGTTAAAGAAAGGATTGTGTTCGGGGGTCAGGATGTATTTGGATTCCAAGTCTGCCATATATAAGTTGGCTATGCTGGGGGCAGCCGAACACCCCATGGCTACCACCTTTATCTGATAGTAAAACTGAGACTGGAATCTGAAATAGTTCTTCTCTAGAACAAGGTCAAGTAGTTGTAAAAAGAACGGGGTGCTCGGGATTTGCATGTCCGGTTGATAGAGTATTGCTTCTACCACTGCCCTGGCCCCTTTGTGCAGGATAGAGGTGTACAGGGAGGTGACATCCATAGTCACAAAGACTCGCTCCCTCGTCATCTGTATACCCTCTATCCCACGTATGAATTCTCTTGTGTCTTTCAAAAAGGCAGGGGTACGAACAACAAACGGTTGTAAAAGAGTCAAGAAAAATAGCTAAAGGATCCAGCACGGAGTCACACCCCAAAACAATAGGTCTTCCAGGGGGTGGGAGAATATCCTTGTGTATTTTTGGCAGTACATAAAGCACTGGTACTCTAGGTGTAGAATTCATTAGGGCTTTATACACCCTTTCAGTAATTTCTCCCATCTCTACTCCTTCTTCAAGGACAATCTTGACTA
The DNA here is from genome assembly GCF_028583425.1 of Eublepharis macularius. Classification (NCBI taxonomy): domain Eukaryota; kingdom Metazoa; phylum Chordata; class Lepidosauria; order Squamata; family Eublepharidae; genus Eublepharis; species Eublepharis macularius. The sequence goes on along the minus strand of NC_072799.1, from coordinate 93,820,430 downwards.
GATTAGTTATATGATTAGTCGGGTCATGTGGTATGGGCAAATAACTATGTCTATCTTGTAATTGTCTCTCAATCTCTGATATATAAGTAACTCTGTCTTGTACCACCACCACCCCGGGAGACCATTACCCCAACTGGGTAATGGTAGGGGGCGGGCAGGGCCACCTTCTCCCCTCTGGATTCCATCCTGGGCTTCCCACCGCAGCGAGATCTCTGGAGGGACAGGCTGCCTTGCCTGGGCTTTCCTCTGTGGCAGCGCCCTCTGTTGGTGCACCAGAGTAGGAAGTGAGTCATCTGGAACACACTTACTCTTTTATATAGTAGGATGTGGATAACTGTTGGAAGAGATTATTTATTGGACTGTATTTATTAAGAAATTTAGCACTTGAACACTTTGCACTTCATTCTTTATTCATAAAAATTTATTCAGTATACATTGTATATAGTCTTTTCTGTATTTTCTCAAACTGTAGGTTTCCACATCTGATTCAGCAGGGGGAAGGGGGGACGGGCATTACCACCTACTGCGCTACTGATCCTGGGTGGGTGAAGGCTGGGCAGGCATTGCCACCTGCTCCATGCCTGATCCTGCCCAAGTGAAGGGGGGCAGGCATTGCCTCCTGCTCCGTGCCTTGTCCCAGCTGAGTAAGGCTGGGCAGGCATTGCCACCTGCTCCATGCCTGATCCTGGCCAAGTGAAGGGGGGATGGGCATTGCCACCTACTCCGCTACTGATCCTGGCCGAATGAAGGGGGGCAGGCCTTGCAACCTGCTTCACACATGATTCTGGAAGGTGAAGGGGGCGGGCATTGCCACCTGCTCCACTCCTGATCCTGGACGGGTAAAAGGAGGGCAGGAATTGCTGACTGCTCTGCTCCTGATCCCAGCCTTGGCTTCCTGCCACAGCGGGCTCTCTGGAGGGACTGGCTGCCTCCTCTGGGCTTCCTTCCATAGTAACGCCCTCTGGAGGCACATCAAGGTAGGAAGTGAGCTGTCAGGAACACGGTTAGCCTTTTATATAATAGGATTATCCCCACAACACTCTGTGAGGTGGGTGGGGCTGAGAAAGCTCCTAGCAGCTGTGACTGACCCAAAGTCACCTAGTTGACTTCAAGTGGAGGAGTGGGGAATCAAACCCACTTCTCCAGATTAGAGTCCCGCACTCTTAACCACTACAGATTAGAGTCCCACGATCTTAATCACTACACCAAACTGGCTTTCTGTAAGGATGCCAGGCAACTCTCAAGAGACTTCACTTCATGAGTAAAAGTTCTTTATTGATAAGATGCCAGTATCATACACTTACGCCATCCTTGCTAGGACTGGTGACTACAGACAAGTATCAAGCAGATATAGACTTACCAAGGCTACAACTAATCCCCCCTCCCCCTTCTCCAAACAGTCTTCTAACTCTGCAGTCAGGAAAACAGGCTGTGTGATTCATGGACTGCTGAAGGTCAAACAGGCTCCCAAGCTCAGGAGAGATTACCATAGTAACAAACACCTCCCCAGTTTTCCACCCTGGGTTCAAATAACAGAAACACCCCAATGGCATCAGCTTCAGCTCCAGTGGGTATTGAATATGACAGGTGATCCTGAGCACCTGACACTTTCAGTAGAAGCAACTAGGCTTCCTATTTGACTCTGCAGCCACTGACAAAGGTGAAATGTCAGATGGGCACAACCTTGTTTTTCCTCCACTCTTCCTCCTGTGTTGTCAGTCCCCCAGCAGGGGGTGGGGGTGGGAAATACCCCACCCCTGCCTTTTGTTTCCTGTCACCACTCGAAGTGGTTGCAGGAGAAAAATAAAAAGAATGGTTGTTTGGTCAGTGGCATGATGTCACTTGTGATAAAAACCTGGAAATGATCTCAGACCTCTCTAGGAATTGCTCGAAACCCTATGGTCAAAACCACAGAGTTTTTGCCAATTGCTAGAGGGATGCAGTGTTATGTCCAAAGTTTCCACTAAGTAACATCACACCATTATGATGCTGCCCCTCATGTCCCCATCCCCTGGTTACCAAATCTTCAGTCTTGTGGGGTCCTGATAGAATCTGCCCTCTTTGCCATCCCTCTGAATCCCTGAACAAGAGGATTGTCTATGTTCTTGGATGCTATGCTTCACTTGTTGTACATTGTGTGGGCTTGATGGCCTCATTGTTCTGCTGATTGGTTTCAGATTTATTATGAATTAATTATATATTATGAATTAGTTGTAAATTAATTATGCATTGATTAGGATTGGTTTCCGATTGAGTATGAATTAATTGCTTGTGATTCATTAAAAATCTGACCTGTGCTGTCTAGGCTAGGGAGAGAGTAGGATATTTGTGGCATACACATAACCTATAGAGGGAAAGTAGATACTGAAATGTGTGGTATTTTAAGGGATTATTGTAGGTTAAGCTGTGGGTTACAGGGTGATAATTACTGGTGAAGAGGCCAGCATGGAGTTAATCTGGGGATAGGGGAGGTATGTTGGTGGGGCAAGGTCTTGAGAGGGAAGGGCACAGAGATACGGTATGACTCAATGTCCTTCCAGCTTGTGCCCCAGCAGTGCGGAGGGCAATCTAAACTCCCCTCTGTCTGGAGATCAGGGGGCAGGGCCATCAGCCATGTGACTGTTTTCTCCTAGGGCAACCCACTGAGTTCCACCACCTCTTTTCCCAGAAAAAAAGCCCTGGATGGATCCAATCGGGTTCTGTACTGTCCTCCAATTGGGTTCTGTCGTCCTCTCTGCCCCCACACCAAGTTAGCTCCTTGGTAAACCGAGGAGATACGAGGGATGAAGTGGCAGCTGAGATGGCTTGAGCGAGCATAGAGGCAAGATTGAGACGAAGAGGCAAGAACATCTTTTAGGACATTTATGAAAGCCTATGAGGTGGCAGTGATGGCTATGAAGAAGGAATTCTACGACACTTCAGTTACAGCTGCAAACTCACGCCTGGCACAATTGTTCAAAATAGTTCAGTCCTTGGTCTCCCAATCACAGGGAGATGACCAAATTGCTCATTTGAGTATTAGCTGTGAGGCTCTTGGGGGGTTATTTCACAGGCAAAATCTTGTCTCTCTTCCACAACATACCAGCCAGAATTGAGAAAGTATATGAAATGGAGGCCCCTTGGCCATCTTTTAGATCTGTGTTAGATCATTTTAGTCTGCTCTGTCAGGACGAAGGCCAGTGTTGATGGTCTTCAGGCTCTGTTGGAGGCCATTGTTAATCTCCCCCTAAGCTCCGGGGTTTTTCCTGGAGTGTTAAAGGAAGTGGTGGTGCAGCCTCTCTTGAAGAAACCATCTTTGGGCCCAAATGACCTGGTCAATTACCACCTTGTCTTGAACCTCCTGGTTCTGGGTAAAGGTGATTGAGCAGGCAGTGGCGAGACAACCGCAGGCCTTCCTGAAGGATTCCTCTGTCCTAGATCCACCTGGGCCATTCTGGTTTCCGCCCAGGCCATGGAACAGAGACGGCATCGGTCACCCTCACAGGCCATCTCCTCCCACCTCAGATTTCAGTTTTTACTCATTTTGGTGTAGTGGTTAAAAGCACAAGACTCTAATCTGGAGGGCCAAGTTTGAGTCCCCTCTCCTCCACTTGAAGCCAGCTGGGTGGCCTTGGGCTAGTCACAGCTCTCTGGAGCTGCCTCAGCCCCACCCACCTCAAAGGGTGTTTTGTTCTGGGCATAATAATGACATACTTTGTAAACCTCTCTGAGTGGGCATTAAGTTGTCCTGAAGGGTGGTATAGCAATTGAATGTTATTATTATTCCCCCGTCACTGTCCTTTCCCTCTTTCTTACATTTTCCCTGCTATCCCCTTCAGCTTCTCATTCTCTCCCCTTCCACTATTTCCTTTCCTCCCTCCCATCCTGTGTCTTTTTTATTCTTTCTCCCTTCTCTCTAAGAGGTGCTAGCTTTTAGGTAGGGCCTGGAGATCTCCTAGAACTCTTCTGTGATTCATAGAATCATAGGGTTGGAAGGGACCTCTAGGGTCATCTAGTCCAACTCCCAGCACAATGCAGGAAGTTCCCAACTACCCCCCTGACAGCCCCAGTTACCCCCTGCTCCATGCTCAGAAGATGGCAGAACACCCCCAGGATCCCTAGCCAAACTGGCCTGTGGAAAATTGCTACGACTCGAAGGTGGTGATCGGCATTACCTTGGGCATGTAAGAAGGCCACGTGAACTAAGCACTGATGTAACCCATTCTATCCTTCCCTTCATGATCTGCTTAGGTTCGCAGATTCAGCATTGCTGTAAGATGGTTGTGGGATTGGCAAATATTAGTAAAGACTATGGATTAATCATAGCAATAATGGTGAGCTAGCAAGAGGCATAAGATGGATTCTTTGTGTTTTGAAGTGGCTGGTCTCTGTCTTTGGCCACCCCCCCTTCTTCTCCCTAGCTGTACATGGAAAGAAAGAATGTCTATCCTTGAAGATAGATAACTGGACATTCCTGCCAGTATATGAACAGGGCAAAGCTAGAAACAAAGGGAGAATTTTGTATAGAAAAGTAACCAGTTGTGGAATGAAGGAAGATGCTGCTATGGAGACCAAGAAAGGATGGTACATGATGTTGTCGCGAGACTGAACGGTGGACAATAGTCCAATGTAAAGGTATAAAAGTGATCAGGTGCCTTATTCTGAATGTGACTTTCGTTTCTCCAAAATGATGTCACAAGCCCTTAAAAGAAGCATGTGCTCCTTTGTTCTGTGGTACATTCTAAGCTCATTTTGTAAGCTGGTACCCTATATTTGCAAATATACTCTGTTACAACAGCCCTTGTCTGTCTCATCTCTCTTTTGCTCAGAAGATTGGAAGGGCAAAGGGAAAGAGCACTTTTTTGTGCAACAGAACTCTGGCGACCACGAAGGGACTCTCCAGCGCATTCTATCTTTGGTTGCAGAGTATGGACTCAGCTGAAGACCTGGGATTAAGCGCGCACTTTCCCATTTTTGGGGATTTCTCTGGCTTTTTCAGCTGGCCCATAAAGCAACAGGCTGGGGCACTGTGAGAGCCCTCTAGAGACAGTCAATGACTAAGCACCGCTCTCAGAGCGAAGGTGAGTGCCCCGGGGCTGGAGAAAACAAAAGCGCTTGAGAAAAATGCCGCCTCTGTAAATCCGATAGTTAGCCTCCTGAAGGAGCTGCGTGTGGGAGGTTCGAGCAATGGGAACTAGTGAAAGTAAGATTTCTAGGGGGAAAGCCCCTAGACTGTGTGGCTAAAAACTGGGAAATGGTTGCGGGAGAACCTGAAGAGTCCAGTAGAAGAGCCACAGGAGTAGTTGTTCTTTTGGTCTACCTGACAGTGGCCAGTGTATGATATGTATCATGGGATACATTGGCCAGCAAGCTGGCTTAGTCAGGTAATAAATCTGTCTGGGACAGAATTCTGTTGAGTAAGTGGGGGATGCAAAATGGTTAGCTTCATAGAGTGAAGCTGTGGTATTCCCCCTTGGGTCTTTGTAAAAAACTCTGGATTTTCAGGGGGACGCCCCTGATAGGTGTGGTTAGAAGTAAAAAAAAATAAATTAAAAAAAAAGGAGAGAGAGAGAAAAGTCTGAAGCTGTTTGAGCTTGGAAAATACTGTCTGTTGGTCTCAAGAATTGTGGGTTAGTTGGTTTTCTTGGTAATTGTTACATGTTAAGTGTTGAATGTTTATTGTTACTCGTTTTTTGAATGAGTGAGAAGCGAGTGTGTTTGTCTCTGTCCGCTGATAATGTTGAGAAAGAGAAAGCTAATTTGAAAAAGTGTTAAAAAAAGAAGAAAAAGAAGCTTTTGCAGCCTAAAGGACTGTCTTTGTTAATGTGCCAAAGTTTTCTGATAAAGTTAGCTGTTTGGCAAATGGTTGGGTGTCTACGTAGAGATTTTTTTTTCTCCATGGCACCTGCATGCTGTGAAGGCACTTTTACCTTTTATCTTTGGTTTTGAGATACTGAATTTGAGTACATTTGGGTTGGTTTGTATTGCTTGTATTTGAATTGAATTGTTTGAAAACAAACAATGAGAAAGAAAAAAAAATTGGAAAAGGAATTGAGAGGAACCAGATTCCTTTAGAATGCATACTAGAAAATTGGGAATCAGTAAGGAAAAAAGTTCAGTGCCCCCCCCCTTGACTGTTGAAATCTGATAGCCTATTGAAAGGGAAGGCAGTCAGAATATAACCTCTTAGGAGGATCTAAATGGCTAGTATGTGGTACTTTTGACCAGGATAATATCAGGGAACCATCAGATTACTGTTTGAAATCTAATATTATGGTTAAAATTCGATTATGGGGAGTTATGGTTAAAGATTGCACGAGAGATAACAGGACTCCTGGACAGGAGTTGGGAACCTGTTTCTTGGGCTTTGTTTAGGCAAACTGGATTATTTTGCCAGCTGTTTCTTTCCTCACCTTACAAATGCTGATTTTTTTCTTTGGAAAGCTGCCAGTTGCTCTCCTTGCTTTTTGGAGCTTCCTCCATGGCAGAGGGAGGAGGAGGGAAGAGGGGTGCTAGATAACTTTGTCATAGATCCAGAGGAGTTAGCCGTGTTAGTCTGTAGTAGTCTTAAAGGTGCTACTGGACTCTTTTGATTTAGATAACTTTGTGTGTTTATGCTTAAGTGTGAATTAAATTTCAGTGCAAAAAAAAATTGTTAACTCCTTTGCACATCTAAGCACTCTGTAGTTTTATTTTACTTGCTGAGTGGAACAGGCTGTTTCTTTCTGCCTGAAACCACCTGCAATTGAACAAGGTAGCAAGCAGAAAATAATCAGAATGGTAGAATCAGTATTTTTTTTTTAAAAAAAAAGGGGTTAAGTTAATGATTATAGATTATCAGGCTGAAACACTGGAAGAATAAATTTTAGCAGCAGTAACTCAACATTGGTGAGATATTACAATTAAGAGAGCCAAGCATGTACAACTCTTCTTTAGAATGGAGCAAGGGCAACAGAATGCAGAATGCTCCTGTGCCCTATCACAATCCTAAGAAGAAGGAAAAAGGAGGGTAGTTGTTGTTGTTGTTTTCTTTCCTTTTGTCTTTTGGGCCATAGAATCCGGTTTTGTGCTAGGTTCTGTGTTGTGGTTCTCAAAATCGGGGTTTCTATCTTATGGTTTCTGTGGTCCTATGTGATGGCTAGATGCCTCTTTCTCTGTTTAGCGATACTCAGAGAATTTTAGTACATGTTTCTTAAGTAAAGATCCATGTGGTTTTTGAATCCAATTATCTTAAGAGAGTTGAAATAGGAACACTGAAGGAGAAATGGTATGTTAAATTTGTATAAAATAAAGGGAGGAAGAGAGAAAAATAGATTCATATATGAGTTAGAGTCAAAGAATTAGAGAAGGAAAAGTCAGAAAGTTAAGGTGTTGGAATGTAGGTAAGGAATTTAGATAGATAACAAAAGAGGAGAAGGAAAAGCTAAAATATTTTAAGAAGGATTTTTGTATGTGTTTTAAGTGGTATGCATTAAGTATTTAGGGAAAGTATGGAAAGGAATTTTAAGAGGGTTTCTTAAAGTTGTGTGGGATAAGATTTTTTAAAAGAAAAAGAAAAAGAGAGAGAATTTTTTTTTTGTAGTCTTTGTTCATTTGCCATTTCTTATCCAGTGGTCTCGGTCCACTAGTTTTGGGCCATATGAGTGTCTAGGAAAAAAAAATGGGAATTTATTTCTTCCTATGATGTGAGCTTATTTTCTTTTTCTTTCCTTGGGACTATCATTTTGAAATTAATGAGTGAATACAATTATTCCAGCTTTGTTTACTGATGCTTTGATATTCCCTTCTGCATTGTTTAAGAAGGGCTGATCTGTTCTTTTCTTGTAAAGTGCCCTCTAGTGTTGGACAAAATCGAGAGGGTGCAGAGGGTGCAGAGGAGAGTGACAAGAATGATCAGGGGTCTGGAGACTGAGCCCTACGAGGAAAGGCTGAGGGCCTTGGGAATGTTTAGTTTGGAGAAGAGGAGGTTGAGAGGGGACATGATTGCTCTCTTTAAATATTTGAAAGGCTGTCATTTGGAGAAGGGTAAGGAGCTGTTCCAGTTGGCAGCAGAGGGTAGGACGCGAAGCAATGGGCTTAAACTACATGCACAAAGGTACCGGCTGGATATTAGGAGAAACTTTTTCATGGTTAAAGTAGTTCAAAAGTGGAATCAGCTGCCTAGGGAGGTGGTGAGCTCCCCTTCACTGGCAATCTTCAAGAAGAGACTGGATGAATACTTGTCAGAGATGCTTTAGGCTGATCCTGCACTGGGCAGGGGGTTGGACTAGATGGTCTGTATGGCCCCTTCCAACTCTATGATTCTATAAACTTAGGTTTTCTCCTGTCAGGCTCAGGTTCTATATTTCATTTATGGTTGTAACCAAAGAGACTCCATATTAATCTTTGTTTTAGTTGTGTTTAGTTATGTGCTTCTTGCAGGTGCCTGAATCAGTGCCAGGAGGAGAGAGACAAGAATGTTATTGCCTTCACGCCTTCTTGTTCGTCCTTGGAAAACTTTTACTTCTCACACTCCGGCCTTTTGTTTTAGGAATGGAGGGAAGGCTGGGGCCCAGTGGAAGGGCTTACCTTGTAACTATTTTTGTGTTAGTCATTTTTGATAATTCCACAGCTCAGCCAAGATCAAATGGTGCAACGTGGATTCCATCTGTATGTTTAACTATCATCATAAAAGCCCTTTTGAAATCAAAGGACTATTGTCTTCCTTGCAGATCAGATAGACTGCAGCTTTTGGCACACCACAGTCTAGCATCTCCTTCCTAGCGCCTAATAGTTAAAAGAGATTATGACTGAAATCTCAAGTTGTCTCAACATATGTATGTAAGCTTAAAAGTTATAATGTTTTGCCTTTGTTAAGAAGCAACAACGTGCTGTCATGTTGGGTTATGGTTTAGAATTATATGGGTCCAGATAAATGTAAACAAATTTGATAGGAGTAAATCTGCTCAAGAAAAAGCAAATTCAACCTAGTATAAGTATCCAAGAAAGCAAGGCTATAGAATTAAAGGTGTTATGTATTGTATTACCTTCTCTCATCTGTAATCTGACCTGAAACTGAAATTTAAAGTATATTTTCAAAGATTCTTGGTATTGTTTTCCTAAACAATTAATCATGATTCTTGTGTTTGAAGATGTTTCTTTCAGGAGTGAAGAGACCACTAGTAAGCAGAAAAGACATGTAGTCATCTGGCTACCAAATTATTTATTTTGTTTTTGGATCTGATCTTTCAAAATCATTGTTGTTGTTGTTTTTATAGAGAGACAGCAAGTGACTCCATTCTTAAGCCGTCCTCGGTACATAACTTCATCCATGTTCATGAACCAGGTCCTGAAACCAGCATCAGCATGTGATTAACGTGGTGCACTAATGTGGGGGAATTGAAGTGGTAAGCTCACTCCTAACCAGAAAGACTGCATGGTAAAGATGTGATAAGACATGGGCCTCTCAATCCGATGTGTTTTCATGTCAATGCTCAGTAAAAGGAATAAAAGGAGAATGTGGCTTATTGCACTACAAACCCCCTCTTGGCTTTGGATGTTGACTTCTGGAAAAACAGGTCCTGAGAGAGAGAGAGAGAGAGAGAGAGAGAGACCCCCTTAGGGTGCTTGTATTCCAGTTCCCCCCTCCCAACTGTCCTGTTTATTTTTTATTGGAGTCCTTGTAATCTCTGAAGGTTTTGTTTATCCTGACCAGCAGGAAGGGCCTAACAGGAAATTCACTTGTCTGTTCCTGCCAGCACATGGCCTCCTAGCCTCAAAGGTATTCAGTTAGTTTTAATTTTAAGGATTATTATTGTTATTAATTATAGCTTGCACAGTGGTCTGCTCTCTCCTCATATCTTAAAATGCCTTACTTGAAGATTCTATTTTCTGTGGTCCTCCAGTTACTTTCCTGTATTTATTTTAAGTAACTTTTTTTGTTTGTGTTTGTTTTTGTGCCTACCTTAAATCATTAATGTTGGAGTTAAGCTAACTTGATCCTGTGCTTAATCCAGTCCCAGCTGTATTCCCTCTGCTTTAAAGATGAAAACCTGAGCTGCCCATTTTCCAGTGTTTAGTTTCATGAATGTCATGGATGCTCTGATGTCAGATTCACAAGAAGGCAATCTACTGGTATTTCCACTCCCCTTTCAGGCCAAAGAGTAAGTTGTGTATGTGTTATTATCTATTTAGAAGATCTACATGAGGCCAGCACTCAGAAGAACTTTATTTAAAAGTAATACTCCTCAGGCCAAATGGACTTGGAGCTGCATTGATAACTTTAGAAAAATGTTTTACTGTGTGATTGGTTTTACAGATACAGCTCATCAGATTAAAAAAAAAAGGTGACCTGTCTCTTTTGCTAGATGAAATCCATGACTGGAAAGTCTATTGAAAGCTCTGAAGAGTTCAAATAGATGGCACTGTGTATTATCCTGCCTGCTTACCTACACTCCTTAGTATCTATGCTTAGGAATGCACAAGTTGAGCTACATCTTCATTTTATGTTGGTCTTCTTTCCCTATAGCCAAAGAATAGTATAATACTACAAGATATAAATGTTTTCCATGTTGGAAAGAACAATACCTGGCTCCTGGAGGAACAGCAGTACCTGATTAAAATCCTAACCATAAGCGAAGTCATCCCAGATGAACTATTTGAACTATTGGCCCTTCAGATTAGCACCACCTTTGTGGCTAATTGTTAATGTCTATTTATGATGTTGCCTTAGGATATATATATTGTCTTGTATGTCTATTAGGGATTGATATTGAATTTTTGGGCAATGCTTACATATTGTAATTATATTCTCTTGTATATATTTTATACTGTCTTGTAAAATATTAGTATCCGATACAGAATTTGTTCACCAGTATATAGAACACATGTGTCTATGTATAAGTGTCTTAATAATATAGAATGTTTCACTTGTGATAAGGAATCTCAAGAGAAACAAAGGGGGGATTTGTGGGATTGGCAAATATTAGTAAAGACTATGGATTAATCATAGCAATAATGGTGAGCTAGCAAGAGGCATAAGATGGATTCTTTGTGTTTTGAAGTGGCTGGTCTCTGTCTTTGGCCACCCCCCCCTTCTTCTCCCTAGCTGTACATGGAAAGAAAGAATGTCTATCCTTGAAGATAGATAACTGGACATTCCTGCCAGTATATGAACAGGGCAAAGCTAGAAACAAAGGGAGAATTTTGTATAGAAAAGTAACCAGTTGTGGAATGAAGGAAGATGCTGCTATGGAGACCAAGAAAGGATGGTACATGATGTTGTCGCGAGACTGAACGGTGGACAATAGTCCAATGTAAAGGTATAAAAGTGATCAGGTGCCTTATTCTGAATGTGACTTTCGTTTCTCCAAAATGATGTCACAAGCCCTTAAAAGAAGCATGTGCTCCTTTGTTCTGTGGTACATTCTAAGCTCATTTTGTAAGCTGGTACCCTATATTTGCAAATATACTCTGTTACAACAGCCCTTGTCTGTCTCATCTCTCTTTTGCTCAGAAGATTGGAAGGGGCAAAGGGAAAGAGCACTTTTTTGTGCAACATGGTCATTTGGCCTCTGCTTAAAAACCTCTATAGAAGGAGAGCCCACCACCTCCCAAGGAAGCCTGTTCCATTGAGGGACTGCTCTGTCAGGAAGTTCTTCCTAATGTTTAGCTGAAAGCCCTTTTGGTTTAATTTCAAGCTATTGGTTCTGAGCTGACCTTCTGGAGCAGCGGAAAACAACTCCATGCCATCCTCTATATGATGGCCCTTCAAGTACTTGAAGATGGTTATCATATCACCTCTCAGTTGTTGCCTCTCCAGGCTAAACTTACTGAGCTCCTTCAATCTTTCTTCATAGGCCTTGGTCTCCAGACCCCTCACCATCTTTGTTGCCCTCCTCTGGACACGTTCCAGCTTGTCTATATCCTTCTTAAATTGTCCCCTTAGAGAAAATGGAAGCTTTGGAGGGTTGACCCTGGCATTATACCGCAATGAGGTTCTTTCCCCTCCCCAAATTCCACTGTCCCTGGCTCCACCCCCAAATCTCTAGGAATTTCCCAACCAAGAGTTGGCATCCCTACTTCCTCTCCTCTGACTGCCAGAAACTGAAGCTTGAAAGGCTCAGAAATATTGTTATGATTGCCCAGCAACCTCCCAGTTGACCACTTAGATCTCAAAATATAGTCTTACATGGTCTCAAGAGCATTTGTTTCTTAAACGTAAAGATGCTGTTTCTATTAATTGAAGGCATGTGTGAGAAACCCTAATGCTTAAAAAAAAATCATTTTTTTTTTATTTTTGCAAACCTGGGTCTTCCTTCAGGTTTGCAGAATCATCCTCCATGTTTTTCCTTGGCCCTGTTGTGTGGGTTTTTTGATCCACACTCTAGGGCCTGATTCAGAACTAAGATACAAATATACTCCCTAGAGTTCTTGGGAAAGAAGGCTAGAAATTAATCATGTCAATGCCAGTAATCTTGGGGAAGGGGAAACTAAAGCAGGAACCAGATTAGAATTACTTTCTACCCTGTCCAAAAAGAGGCAGCATTTGTCGCACTGCTGCCTTGATAATATGTAGCCACAGTGAGACCATCTTGTTGTGGAGAAATTAATCTGGCTCGGCAGGCGTTCACAGGATTCTAGGAGAGCTCGTTGTAGTCCAGCAACATTAACTGTTCTAGCATCATTCGCTGCTTTGGAAAGTTTATGGAGATAAAACTGAAGATGGAGCTTGGACCAGGTATGTAAAAGGCCCCTAAAGGGCCGTCTTCTTTCTTGTGTAGGGCTGTCATACTCCAGGTGGTGGCTGGAGATCTCCGGGAACTACAACTGGTATCCAGGCCACAGAGATCAGTTCCCCTGGAGAAAATGGCTGCTTTGGAAGGTGGACTCTATGGAATTATGCCCTGTTGAAGTCCCTCCCCCCCTCAAACCCCTTCCCCCACCCCAGACTCCACTTTTCCAACCTGGGACTGTCACAACCCTGTCCACATGACCTAACCCACCAGCGGAGGTCACTACTGGCCAATCTGCAGGTGTCTGTCTACTAGAGACTCACAGAAAGTAAAGGCCGTTCCTGTAAATAGGCAACCACAAGCCAAAGAGGGGGGAAAACACCCCACAGGTTGTGTTTTTGTTTGTTTGTATTATCAGCTGCCACAAATATCCTGGGATAGAAAAGCGGAATGTGGTAAAATGGAACTGTGTACAAGAAGGCATTTTAAAAAAAATTGGAAATAAGATGGTTATTTTAATGGTTTGTGAACATTTTTAAGCAGTTTCTTTAATCCATACCCCACGTCCATACTCCACAGCATTGTTTACTGCCTAATGATGTAATCTATTATTATTGTTATTGTTATTATTTATTGTATGGATTTATTGTCTGGATTTTAGACCCAAAATCCTGCGTAAATTTCTTCTAGAAGATTCTCAGAGCTCAGTAACGTATGCTGGGGCCAAATTCTGTTCTTTAGCTATCAGTAAACGTAAACTTCTTTTAGTGGAAAATGTAACATAACTTTTTATTTCTATTATTGTTATTTTATTTTAACTTTTATCCCTTTTCTATCCTTGATCTTTTTGTAATGATAGTGTTTATCTATTATCTGGAACTTTATTGTTTTATACTGCTGGCTTTTGCTGTAATAAATAGAATGAATGAATGCATTTATTGTATGCAGGGCTTTTTTTCTGGGAAAAGAGGTGGTGGAACTCAGTGGGTTGCCCTCGGAGAAAATGGTCACATGGCTGGTGGCCCCGCCCCCTGAGCTCCAGACAGAGGGGGGTTGAGATTGCCCTCCGCAACTCCCCTGACAATCTCAACTCCCCTCTGTCTGGAGATCAGGAGGCGGGGCCACCAGCCATGTGACCATTTTCAAGAGGTTCCGGGACTCCGTTCCACCACGTTCCTGCTGAAAAAAAGCCCTGATTGTATGTATTGTACTGTTCCTTATTGCATTTTTCAAAATAATGCTATAATTTGCACCCAGTGTCCATTAGAAAGTCAGATGATAAATGAAGCAAGTAAATAAATAAATATGCATGTCTGAAAATGTATTTATTTCCCCCAAAATATTTTATCTTATGTACATCATGTACATCTGTCTGATCAAATAGAGTCATTTTTTCAGGAGGGCATTTTATAAAGGAACATTATTATAACAACATAATTATATTATTATTATTAATATAATAATTATTAAAATAATTATATAATAATTACAACAAAATAACTGTCATGTCTGCCCATCCATGCCATTATTTGATGCTGACCTGTATTACTGAACCAGTGTTTCATGCCATAACTTGACGTCATATTACCATGCCATAACTGCTTTGCTTTCACAGGCTTTCACAGCAGCTGCAGATGCCTTATCAAAGGAGCTCTCCGAGCGTCTGACCTTGTACACGGCTCACTCCCATGAATACTGTGTCTCAACTTTGATCTCCTGCTTTCTCATTGTCTGGACTTGATAATTGAACTATGCGAGAAGTTCTCAGGAATGGTTCACGCCGAAAGTATAATTGCTGGTGGGAGGGGGGAGAGGAGTGATTGTCTTTAAGTAGAATGGTTTTCTCTTGTATTGTTATTCCTGTCAAAGTGATCCTTACTGCTTAGTAGCTTACCTTGCTTCTCAGTAACCCTATGGACATATCCATGGAAATGATTTGATTTCTGAATAAAACCATTTAACCAAGAGCCTGGATTCTTGCAGCAGTGGTACAGGGATCTATCTACCATAGCCTGTCATCCATAGCCTGACAATAACAAAATAGTTGCATTATAACAAAATAATTTAGAAAGGCAATTCAGGAAGAGAATGGGACTGTGGACTATACTACAACTATGTATTATTGGTTGCTGTATGTTTTAATCTCGTTCTCACTGCATTACATTTCTACTTACCTAATATCGTTTCTTGCATTGTTTAATATGTTGTATTTAATACTTAGGCCTTGTTTCAGATTTCTGAAATCCTAGCCCTATTACATTGTCTGTTATACATCTCCTCATACTAATTGACTGACTAACTTACATTATGTAATCTGCCTTGAGTCTCAGTGAGAAAGGAGGACTATTAACAAACAAACCACTGACAACGTCTCTGTATCAGGCATCTGACAAAGAGAACTTGATTCTCGAAAGCTTATGCTGCAATAAAATTGGTTAGTCTTAAAGGTGCTACTGGACTCTTTGATTTTGCTACTACAGACTAACACGGCTAACTTCTCTGCATCTTGATCACTATATATGCAAACTATGGTTCCACTTGTTTAAATATCTTTAAATTATTTAAATTCATAAAATAATTTGATTACACTTTTATACATCTAGTACTGAAGTTCTCTCACTATTACATGAGGTAAAATAAATTATTAAAAATCCAAGGAATTAAAAAAAACACACTTTCTCTTCCAATGAAACACGTATAGGAGACCCATCACAATTGATATACATTAACCAGCCAATAAATAGTTACCATTGACTCTGTAGCATCTTCCAAGTTGCTTTGCTATGTTTGAATCGGCATTCCACAAGACAGCTAGTTATTTTGATGTGATTTTCATATTCAGACTTTCACTGGGAATTGATTTGGGCTATTAATCTGGTTTAATGCCACTGGCTAGGAAATAGCTTTACACAAATGTGTCACCAGATGGTGCTGCTATACTTCTCATCTTGGCTAACTGACCCGATTACCAAATATTGTTGCTAAAGGAGTATCACAAAGAGAGGCATTGTGGCATGTTATCGAGTAAATCCATTAAAGAGGGAAGTAATTGGAACAGAAATCACCAAGCTTATGTTAGTCACCAATGGATTAGGAAAATCTGCAGATATCCAGTCAGAATATAAGAGTCAATGGCTAAGGAAAAGGTTACTTTTTCTTATAACATAGATGCTACTTCCTGAGACGAAGACCAACGTGCTCTAGTTAGGATTGCCAGCCTCTCGGTGGTAGCTAGAAATCTCCCAGAATTACAACTGATCTTCAGGCCACAGAGATCAGTTCCCCTGGAGAAAATGGCAGTTTTGGAGGGCAGACTCGATGGCATTACAATCTGCTAAGGTCTGTCCCCTGCACAAACCCCGCTGTCCCCAGGCTCCCCCCCTCCCCCATATCCCCATGAATTTCCCAACCTGGAGCCAGCAACTTTATCTCTAGTGCAGGGCCCCGTGGATAGAGCATCTGCTTTGCGTGCAGAAGTCCCCAGGTTCAATCTCCAGCCTTCTCCATTTAAAGGAATCAGGTAGTAAGCGATGTGGAAGGCGTCAACCCAAGATCCTGGAGAGTGGCAGCCAGTCAAGCAGACAAGACTGACCTTGATAGACCAGTGGTCTAATTTTTTGTGCGTCTGTATGATGGAATGCTATTTGGAATGAGGAAACCCCAGTTCAAATCCCCACCCCCTCCCGAAACTCAGAATAAAAATGACAAAAACTTCAAATCTCTGTTCAAAGTAAATTGTCCCAGGGCGTGCTCTGATTCCAGTTGGGTCTGTGAAGTCTGTGATTCTCCCGAAGGCTCTGTCAGTTTCACCTTCCCCTCTGGGAGGCAAAGAAGAAATAAACAAACCCTCTAAGGAGCAATCTTTGCAGAGGTGACATTGACAAAGGCTCCCAATCTATCTTCTAAAACCTGGTTTCCCGGCTAACATCGTGTCTCCCTTCACTTGGTCATCCTCATGTAAGATGTCTTAGCATTGTTAACAGCAACAACAAAAATACATGTCCTTACTGACCTCCATTGTGCTGAGGTAGGCATATATCCTGTGCTGACTTCAATGAATGAAAGATTATAACCCTGAAGCCAGGCCCTGACTCTTCATTGATGAAAACCTCTTTGGGAGACGTGTCAGGAGAACGGTATAAAAGCAACACACAAATATGTTCCCTCATTTGTTTGTCCTGCCCTCCCTCCAAACTGGTATTTGGAGGTAAACATCCTCTGTACATCAGAAATTTGAGGTCTTTTATTGCCTAATAGAAAAATTCAGGGGCTGGGGGAAGTAGTGAGAATTTGGTGTATGAAGGAATTATGAAAAGGTTTTTACTTTATATTATTTTTATTCATTTCACTACATTTATACCCGGCCTTTCTGCCGTTATAAGGAAAAAGAAGGGGAGCTGCACCAAGGCAAAACAAAGGATGAGCAGCAAATGGTGCAAAAGGAAAAATTCTTTAATAGTAAGTAACCCCTATGTGTTTCGCATCAGCTTCATCAGGGCGATTGATCAATAAAACAACATATGAATAGATAATTAATACAACATCTTATGAGGACCACCAAAGTAGTGAAGAAATCTGAAACCAGAATTTAAAACATACATAATAAAATCACATCTTAAAAACCATTAAAACCAACAGGAAATCCATCATTAAATAAATTAAAACCAGAGATAAAATACACACACAGAGAACATAAAAACAGCAATTAAAATACTGGGCAGGAAGAAGCAATCACTGAAGGAGCCCCAAATGGAACAAAGAAGTCTCATCTGCTGGTGGGAAATGGCGACAGAAGTGGGAAGATGAGTCTCCCCGGAGTGGGAGTTCCAGAGTTTTGGTGGAGTGTCTAAGGGCCAAGCTACAAGTGATGCCTGACACAAGTTGGACACTTGTCAGCTTCCCTCAAGTTTTGACGGGAAATGTAGGCATCCTGGTCTTGCAGCTGGGCTCTCCGACTGCTGTCCAATGGACTTTTCAACTGTCACTTGTCCAACATTCCGCCAAGCTGCCTATATTTCCCATCAAAACTTGAGGGAAGCTGACAAGTGTCCAACCTGTGTCATTTGTCACTTGTAGTTTGGCCCTGAGAAAGCCCTGTCTTGGATTGCCATTTGCCTAATTTCGGAAGGTATGAGCACTTGAATTAGAGGCTCAGAAGATGGCTGTAGTGGTTGGGCAGGTTCATAAGGGAGTAGGCAGTCCTTCAGATTTGTTGGTCCTGAACCATAAATGTCTTTGGAAGGCCACACAAGCATTTTGAATTATGGCTGGAAACAGATTGGGAGCCAGTGTAGAAGCGCCAAGGCTGGAGTGATGTGTCAGGGCTATAGCATGAAGTCTGAGCCAACTGACGTTTCTGAACTCTTTTCGATGGCAGCCCCACATAGAGTTCATTGCAATAATCTAAGCTGGTAAAAGGCTCTCCGGTGAGACAGAACTGAGTGTCATCTGCAAACTGGTGACAACCCAGCCCAGATCTCTAGATGGCCTCATCCAGCTGTTTTCATTAAAGAGCATAGGGGATAAGACAGAACCTTCTGGGTTCTATCCTGGCCAAAGGCCAAGGGGCTGGGCAGCAATCCCTCGGACCGCCTTTTGAAACCTGCCCTCCTGGCAGGACTGGAGCCATTGCAGACCAGTGCCTCCCAATCGCAGCCTGGAAAAGCTGTCCAGAAAGATACCTTGATGCATTTTTTCTATCCATCTTCCAGAGCAGGTCATCCTCCAGGGCAACCAAGGCTGCTTCCAGACTGAAAAGGGTCTAAGCCATTCGCCTCAGCCAGGAAATCTTGAAGTTGTCCAGTCACCACCCATTCAATCACCTTTCTCAGGAATAGAACACCAGAGACGGTTCGACAGTGGTTGAAATCTCCTGGGTCCAGACTAGGCCTGTTACAAGGCTGGGGCAACCATCCCCTCTCACAAGGAGGCATTGATTGCCTCTTGGACCCAGTCAACCCCCCCCCCCCCCGCAGCCGATCAGATTTACACAGCCAGGAAGGGGAAGTGTCACAAGCAGATAGTAGACATCAAACTTCCAAGGATCCTACCCTGACTAAACTGAAAAGTATCCCAAATAACTGGACAAGTTGGCACCTTGGCACAAGTAAATGTCTCTATAGCTCAGGGGTCTCGGAAAAGTAGCTCATCATAAGTAGCTCATCAAATTCAGGTATTCAAACTGATTGGGGATTATTAGGGAAGATTAGGCCGTTGTTTCCATTGGGAAATGCTGCTCCCAGCTATCCAGGGGCCCGGGGGGGGTTCATTTTCTTCCCTAATAACACCAAATTTGCAGGGGACCCTCTCCCAACCCTCCTCTCATGGCCACCAAAGTTTCAGGGAGATTGGACTTCAGGGGGCCATATTATGGCTGCCCCAAATAAGGTCCCCCCCAGTTGCTGCCTATCTCCATTGTTTCCCATGGGAAAAATGGGGGGGAGGTTCCCAGGAGGCTGGGGGCGGCATTTTGCAAGCAAAATGCCCCAAAACTGCAGGGGAACCTCTCCCAACTCTCCTCCCACGGCCCCAAGTTTCAGGGAGATTGGACCTTGGGGGGCCATGTTATGCCCCCCCAAAGAAGGTCCCCAGCTGCATTATTCCCTATGAGGAATAACTTCAAACCAGAGAATCACAATAAGAAAAATTTGATTAAAATACACAACAAGACCATATGAAGCAAGTGAGCGAGAAACTAGAAGTGAACTAATGAACAACCTGGTGCCTATGAAGGGTGAGAACACAAGGGCTGTGGGCTCCTGGCCTGTGGCTCACAGCAGGATGTTTGATGAATGGTCTATTTCAGTGGACATGGGAGAGACGGGGGTGAGGTTTTTCAAAGATGCCCAGTATCTGGCAAGAATTCTCTCTCCGCCTGTCTAATTTCTGTAGCATCTGGATAGGTGACAATGCAGGGCCCCTCTTTCCCTCACCTTTTTTCTATACCCGATCAGTGAGGCACGAAACTGCATGACTCTCCAGGATGTTACAGAAAGAGGTAATTGATCTGGCTTGCATAACAGAGACACGGTTAGAGGAAAATGATGTCCTGTGTCTGTCCCAGCTAACTCTGCCTGGTTATGCAGTCCTCCACCAACCCTACGCAGGTGGCTGGGCAGGAAGGGCTGTCATTATCCTCCTTTAGTCCTTCAACCTCTGCAGACTCCTGGTACAAACTGTAGGTGGTATTGACTGTAAGCTTCTTTTGTTGGGGGCTAAGGATAGATTATGCCTTCTCCTTGTTTATTGGCCATCTAGTTCCTCATTGGGCCCCCTCTTGTGACAGAGGTGCTCTCAGATCCAGTGCTGGAGACTCGTAGACATAAGCAGAACCACAAGTGACAAAAGGCACAGGTTGGACACTTGTCAGCTTCCCTCAAGTTTTGATGGGAAATGTAGGCAGCTTGGCGGAATGTTGGACAAGTGACAGTTGAAAAGTCCATTGGACAGCAGTCAGAGAGCGAAGCTGCGAGACCAGGACGCCTACATTCCCCATCAAAACTTGAGGGAAGCAGACAAGTGTCCAATCTGTGCCTTTTGTCACTTGTGGTTCTGCTCTGAGATTCTGCAGGGGCAACATTCATGCCCAGGATTTTATAGTATCTGGGCCTCTCTCAAATAATGATAGGCCCAGCACATTAAAGAGGCCACACCTTAATTAATAAAGAGGCTACACCTGGTGGAAAAGATTAATTATCTTTTCCACCAGATCTTTGAAGGGGGAACTTGTTTCAGGGTTGGAGATTCAACCTGAACCATTATCTACTGAAGGCAAGGGTAAATTTGGCACTGACATCCCACAAAGGGATCAAGCAGTTAAAATGATCTGCCCAGTGTGGATTCCAACACCAGAGAATCACAATCAGAAAAAAATGATTAAAAATAAACAACAAAACCATATGAAGCAAGTGAGTGAGCAACTAGAAGTGAACTAATGAACAACCTCCCTCAGTGCAGCCAAACTGATTAAAGGGGACCAACCTCACTCCAGAGAATCATCCATTGAATTCAACCCAAACCAAACTGAACCATGTATTGAAAACTAGTGGGCTGTTCTAGGAGGCTGGGGGTGGCATTTCCCAAGCAAAATGCACCAAACTTGCAGGGGTAGGGGTATTGCCTTCGACAATATATCGAACACCTCTACGGGGAGGAAACATTCCAACAGACCCGGAGATTGGAAACTCTTCGGAACACTGAGAGATCCCTTTCTTTCGGTGCTTCACCTCTGAAGATGCCAGTCATAGCTGCTGGCGAAACTACAATGCCAAGACCATGGCAATACAGCCCGGAAAATCCACAACAACCATTATAATTGTTATTATAGTTGTTGTTTTTGTTATAGCTCAATGTGAGATTAGGTTAGTGATAGATGCTAACCGCAACAGGAAAGGGTTCTTGGTTATGTTTGGAGCAGGAAAAAGAATAAGGACGTGATAGGTCCACTGTAGGGAGAGGAAAGTGAAAGTTAACAGGTGATAATGAGTGGGCAGAACTGCTTAATTCCTACTTTGCCTCAGACTTCACTTGCAAGAGGAACTGTGATCACCCTGACAAAAAGGGGACACATGAGGAAGAAATGGAATTGAAGCCTTGGGTAGATGTTGGGGTAGTATGTTCTTTAAATGAAATCAAGTCCTTAGGACCAGATGAATTACATACTAAAGTAATAAAAGACCTTGCTAATGTAATTGCTGAGCCTCTGTCTATCACCTTTGATAATTTTTGGAATACAGATTAGATGCCAGAAAACTGGAAGTGGGCAAATGTTGTCCCCATCTTCAAGAAGGGGAAAAAAGTTTATCCAGGTAATTATTGACCTGTCAGTTTGACATCCATACCTGGAAAGATCCTGGAACAAATAATCAAACAGTCAGACCTTGAGCATTTAGAAAAGACAGCTGTAGTTACTAAGAGCCGGCAAGAGTTCCTCAAGAACCAGTCATGTCAGACTAACCTTATCTCCTTTTCTGAGAGAGTTACTACCTTGGCGGATCAGGGGGATGCTGTAGACAGTTTATCTTGATTTCAGTAAGGCTTTTGATAAGGTTCCACATGATGTTCTGATTGACAAGTTGTTCTTAGTAGATCATATACTGAACATGAACCAGCAATGTGATGCTGTAGCTAAAAAGGCAAATGTGATTTTAGGCTGTATCAGCAGAAGTATAGTGTTTAGATCACATGAGGTATCACTTACTCTTCTCTGGTTAGACCTCATTTGGAGTGCTGTGTACAGTTTTGGGCATCACAGTTTAAGAAGGATGTTGACAAGCTGGAACATGTCCAAGGGAGGCCAATGAAAATAATGAGGAGTCTAGAGACCAAGTCATATGAGGGGAGGTTGAAGGAGCTGAGTATGTTTAAAATGGAGAGAAGGCATCCGAGAGGTGATATGATAGCCCTCTTCAAGTATCTAAAGTGCTGCCTGTCACATAGAGGATGGAGCAGAATTCTTTTCTGTTGCCCCAGTGGGTTCGACCAGAAACAACTTAAAGCAAAAGAGTTTTTAGCTAAACATTAGGAAGAACTTCCTAACAGAGCAGTTCCTCAGTGGAACAGGCTTCCTCTGGAGGTGGTAGGCTCTCCTTTCTTGGAAGTATTTAAGAAGCAGCAAGATAGTCATCTGACAGCTATGATGATTCTCTGACTTAATATGAATGAACACAGATCAAGAGCGGGAGTGCATGAAGGGATAAGCTGGTGCTTCGCTCTTGTGGCCTTCTCTTATAGTCCCAGCGTAGTGCTGATTGCCACTTTGGGGTCAGAAAACAATTTTCCTCCTGGCCATATTAGCCAGGGATCCTGGAGGTGTTTTGCTTTCCTCTCAGGGGTCACTGAGGAAGGTGAGGGGATAGCCGTGAATTTCCTGAGTTGTGTAGGGTGGACTAGCTGACCTTTAGAGTTACTTCCAGCTATATGCTTCTATGTTTTATGGATTTCTGTGCCACCAAATTATACTTAAAATAAAATTGGAGTTGGAATTAGAAAGCCCATTCAAACAACATATACAGAAATGGAATGAAATCAACATAATATCAGCCAAGAGTTGTGAAATTTGAAGTCTTTTCTGGAGCCTTAACTGATAGACAGCTTGCTTCTATGTATTGTCGAAGGCTTTCACGGCCGGAGAATGATGGTTGTTGTGGATTTTCTGGGCTGTATAGCCGTGGTCTTGGCATTGTAGTTCCTGACGTTTCGCCAGCAGCTGTGACTGGCATCTTCAGAGGTGTAGCACCAAAAGACAGAGATCTCTCAGTGTCACAGATCTCTCACTGTGACACTGAGAGATCTCTGTCTTTTGGTACTTCACCTCTGAAGATGCCAGTCACAGCTGCTGGCAAAACATCAGGAACTACAATGCCAAGACCACGGCTATACAGCCCGGAAAATCCACAACAACCAGCCTGCTTCTAGTTTAAAGTGCAGCTTGCCTATTCAGCCACACAAACTAACAAACATAGGAGGTGCCACGCTGAATCAGACAGGTGGCCATCTGTTTCACATTGCGGCAAACGAATTCTCCTAGAGAGCCAACCAGCAGGGCACAAAGGCCAAGACTTCTTCAGATGTTGCCTTCTTGGACTGGTATACCAAAGTTTACTGCCTTTGAATGAGGCTTATTGCAGCTGCAGAGGAAATGCTAAAGATACTTCTGGCTGCACACACAATATTTCTACCTCATACAAGTCTTTTTTGGACTGCAGGCTTGGCCTTTCTCAGTGTGCTTTGCACCAGCAGACACAAGCATGGCTGGCATATAAGAAAGCAGGAAATCTTACTTCTATTGTGCATGGTACAGGATAACTGCGTTCAAATCCATCAAGTATTATTGTTACGGCTGGGCTTACCGAACATGCATAGCGGTGGTTTTTGTGTGAACTGGAACTTCCTCATAATTGGTCTGATTCATGAAAAATCAGTGCCTCCCCCTTGCCCAAAGGGCCGTTAATCCCATCCTCACACCTTGCCCCTGAACTCTGAAGCAGCCCAGTTTGGGTCTTCTGAAGATTCTTAAAGGGCTCTTACACGAGTGTCTCTCTTGTCTAATTGTTACAGAACCAGTTGTGATGGACAAGAAGGATCTTGCATAAGTGGAAGCAGCCTCGCCACGAGATGCAGGAGCTCACAAACATGGTAAAGGTCACACAAAAGCTGTGATTCAGCGGTCTGGCTGTTGACAAGACAGAGGGCAGCATATTTTTGTGGCATAATTGATGATGTAAGTCTAATGCACTAATACAGCAGTGTAGAGTTGGCTTTATAATTAACTGACTGTCCTTGCGTGCACCTGGTCTTGCTGATGAGAACGGAACAGATTCTTGCTGATGAGAATGGAATGGGGATTCTTTTAACAAGAGCACGATGGACATGGTTCCCTCCTGCACACACAAAAATTGGTTAAACAGAATAAGTCTATCATTTCTGCTAAGAATGGGAAGCTCAGCCTCAGATCAATGAAAAGCTGTACTCACATTTCTTAAGATTTCAACCAAGTTCTAGTTCTTCTTTCTCGCTTTCTTTCCTTCTTGCAATTTTGCAACTCTGCTTTTTTCTTCCTATTTTTTAAAACTTTGATGTATTCTTCCTCCACTCCCTTTTCTCTCTTTCAGACATTTTGGTGGGCCTTCTTCTCAAAACACCCCATCTAAGAATGTTGAGAGTAGAAAAGGTAGCTATGCAAAGTGCTTGAAAGGATTTATTATCTTTATTTAAAGATTATATTTACATCGAGGCACACAGTAGTGATCAGCACATTTAGATTTTTTGATGTACGGATTGCATAGTTAATATCTTTAAACATTAGGTTCTCTATAAGCAAATGCAACATGACCTTCTATATAAGGTGTGAATGTTGGAAGTGGAGCAGGGGCAGGGAGAGGAATGTAGGACTGCCAGGCACAGCCTGACAACCAATGGAAGACTGGGGGGGGGGGATATGGCACACCATCAGCAAGAGTGTGACATCACTCCTGGGGAAAACCCAGAAGTCATGTCATGTCATCATAGGCCTGACAGCCATGTTGTTATTTAATTTTCTCCTGCTGCTACTCTGAGCAGCGGTGAGAAATGGGAACTGGGGTCAACAGAAGGCCCCTTTCCAGTCACCTGCATGGAGTGTGCCATGTTTGTTTTCCTCCCAGAAGAGAAGACGGATTTCACTTGTCAGCAGGTCAGGCTTTTGGAGGAGAAGATTCAGAGGAGAGGATCACCAGGAAATCAAGGAAGGGGAGGATTTTATTGCATGAAGCAGGAAGAAATAAGTCCAAGAGAAGAAGGAAGAGTTGATCTCCCTTCTGAGCCTCCTCTCAGTTCTGCAGTACAAACCAGAAGACGTAGACTAAGACGAGGACTATGAAGCTCTTGGAAGGCAGTTGAAGATAGTGGGGGCACAGGTGGTATTCTCTTCTATCCTTCCTGTCAAAGGAAGAGGAATGCAAAGGGTGCAGACCATACTTGAGGTGAATCGTTGGTTGAGGTGGTGGTGCCGGCAGGAGCACTTTGGGTTCTGGGACTATGGGATAAGTTTCCTTAGAGAAGGCCTTCTAGCACACGATGGGATTCACTTCTCAAGGTCAGGGAAGAAAATGTTTGGAAAGAACCTGGAGAGCTTCATCAGGAGAGCTTTAAACTGAAAGGGAAAGGGGACGATCACCATGGGGATTTCAATGAAGAAGTGATAACTGAGGGGGCCCACCTGGGTAGGACAGATCAAACAAAGGTACAAGGTTACAAGTGCCTATATACCAATGCCCAAAGTATGGGTAATAAGAAGGAAGACTTTGAGCTTCTCTTGCAAACAGAGGGCTACGATATAGTAGGAACTACTGAGACTTGGTGGGATGATTCCCAAGACTGGAATGTGGTAGTGGATGGGTACGAGTTGTTCAAGAAAACAACAACAACAACATTCAATTTATATACCGCCCTTCAGGACAACTTAATGCCCACTCAGAGTGGTTTACAAAGTATGTTATTATTATCCCCACAACAAAACACCCTGTGAGGTGGGTGGGGCTGAGAGAGCTCCAGAGAACCGTGACTAGCACAAGGTCACCCAGCTGGCTTCAAGT
The DNA here is from genome assembly GCF_028583425.1 of Eublepharis macularius. NCBI lineage: Eukaryota > Metazoa > Chordata > Lepidosauria > Squamata > Eublepharidae > Eublepharis > Eublepharis macularius. Next base: position 93,794,665 of record NC_072799.1, on the reverse strand, counting down.
AGAGGAGTGGGGACTCAAACTCAGCCCTCCAGATTAGTGTTCCGTGCTCTTGACCACTACACCAAACTGGCTCTCAAAACCTGGAAAACCAGAAGGGTAGAGGAGGAGGCGGAGTGGCATTGTATGTAAGGAGAGGGCTTGATTGTCAAGAAGTTCTGGAGAATGTGGTTGACAGCCCAGTGGAAAGTATATGGGTGGGAAAAAGGGGAGGAAGGACAAAGGGTATTGTTGTTGGAGTCTGCTACAAACCACCAGACCAGAGAGAGGAAATGGATGCTGCCCTCCTTGAACAGATTGGTAGAGTATCCAGACATCAGAACCTTATAATTATGGGTTACAAAAACTTCCCCGATGTGTGCTGGGAGACAAGCTCAGCAAAGCGACAAGACTCATGCAACTTCCTGACCTGCCTGGCCGATAACTTCCTTTTTCAAATGGTGGAGGAAGCTACAAAGGGCTTGGCCATATTAGACTTAATATTAACCAACAGGGAAGAATTGGTAGATGGGATGAAGGTGGTGGGAACCTTAGGGGGAAGTGACCATGTCCTCCAGTTGCTGTGGGGGGCCAAGGAAGTTTGTAGCCAGACTCGTAGGTTCGTAGGGCCAACTCCAATGAACTCAGAGGCTTGATGAGAGTCACTCCGAGGGGGAGTGTGCTGGAAGGGAAAGGAGCGAGTGAAGGGTGGGCCCTTCTCAAACACGAGCTTTTGCAAGCTCAAGCCCTCACTGTTCCAGCAAGATGGAAACATAGTAAGGGCTCCAAGAAACCAATGTGGATGAACAGAGAGCTCCAGAATAAGCTAAGGGAGAAAAAGGAAATGTTTAGGAAATGGAGAGAAGGACAGGCCCTTAAAGAGGAATATATGAGGGTTACTAGGTACTGCAGATCAGCCATCAGAGAGGCCAAAGCTCAGTATGAGCAGGGTCTGGCAGGGGGGCTTGCTACAATAAGAAAAACTTCTACAGATATGGGAGAAGCAAACACAAGGTAAAAGAGGCAATTGGACCGCTGTTGGGAGTAGAAGGAAAAACTGATGGAGGACAGAGAATAAGCAGACAGGCTTGATGACTTTTTTGCCTCTGTTTTCTCCCTGAAGAACTCAAGCCCACCTAGAGATGGTAGAAGACATGACAATACACCTGGGTGGCTGGTTGACATTGACAAAGAGGTTGCGGAGAGGCACCTGGCTGCACTGGATGAATACAAATCCCCTGGGCCAGATGGTGTGCACCCAAGAGTGCTCAAAGAACTTTCTATTTGTTTGTTTGTTTATGTCATTTATAGTCTGCCTTTCTCACTGAGACTCAAGGTGGATTACACAGTATGAGATTAGTACAATCAGTATCAAGTACATTTCAATACAGTATCAAAGACATTTCATAAACGATACCATATGGTAAATAGATACAAGTTTAAAAGACATCATATTAGCAAGAATCCAATACAGAGAAGAAATAATACCGAAGCAGAACATAATCAATTCTAGGACTAACATTTGACAACATGGAGCACTGGTGGTACATAGGAGTACATATTTAAAGCATATTTAAGGAATAAATATTTCTAGAGAACTTGCAGAGCCTCTGTCCATCATCTTCAAGGCCTCCTTCATTGTGATTGGCTACACTTGTCTAGCCAATCTTTCTTCCTTTCCATCTCCCTTCCCCTCCCTCCTTTTGAACCATTCCCCCCTCCCCTCTTTCCTCTCCATTTTTTTACTTTTTATTTTTTAAATCCAGCGCATGATCAATGAATTGCTGGTTTGAAAGCATGCAGGCTGAAGTTCCCTTTTTATTCTTTCTGCATTGGCACAGATGGGAATATTGTACTGGGGGCTAAATATCTGACTATCAGAAATGAAGATTTTAATATCAAGTTTTAGATACTCTTCATCCCATTGTGAAGAAACTGATGGTTGAGGGCAGCAGAGAAGGCAGGAATGGAGCTTTGCCTGCGATGCATTGCTGCTTTGATCACTTCAGTTTGGTGTAGTGGTTAAGCGCACGGGATTCCGATCTGGAGAGCCGGGTTTGATTCCCCGTTCCTCCCCTTGAAGCCCGCTGGGTGGCCTTGGGCCAGTCACAGCTCTCTGGAGCTCTCTCAGCCCCACCCACCTCACAGGGTGTTTTGTTGTGGGGATAATAATGGCATACTTTGTAAACTGATCTTAGTGGGCATTAAGTTGTCCTGAAGGGCGGTATATAAATTGAATGTTGTTGTTATTCAAAATAAAATTCCCTTTAAAAATATTATTTCTCTTTGTTTTGGGGAAAGAACATTTCCTTGTTCCTGCGAGTGATTCAAGCGCATGCGCAAATTGCCCTCCCGTCTTCCTCTATAGTTTCCACGGTTTGGCTGGCCAATAGACTATTCTCTAGAACGAACCCTAGTTTGTTACCAGCCACCGTCACAACCCTCCAGCCAATCACTTCGCAGCATGGTTCACAGAAGTGAATGAGAGCAGGGCTGAATGAGAGTCAAACTCAGGAGAAACAGGTTTTACCCAAGCCGTTTCTTTATGGCTGCCATTTCCAGGATAGCAGTGTTCTGTTCGCAGGGAAACGGGTGATTGAAGCAAGCCAGCTGGGGGACATGGAGTCTTGTTGCGGGAGAGGGAAACCAGGGAGCTCCTATCCATTTGGGGAGGGGAGAAGGTCCAGGAAGCGCTAAGCGCCTCTCACCGGAACACTGATATTTTCAAGCAAACGGCTGAGCAGATGGCTCGCCACAGGCACAAACATCCTGCTCTAGAATTCTTTGGAGGGGAAAATCAAGGGTAAGAGGAGTGGGATTTCCCCTTCCCTGGAACTGCCTTGCCCCACCCCAGCATTGCTGCCGCCACCACCGCCTTTCCAGTCTGCTGATGTTGCAAGACCCAACTACCGTATCTTGTTCTACACAGGGCTTCCCTTGGGTCTGGTCCAGAAATGGCAACAGGTCCAGAATGCTGTTGCATGCATCCTCACTGGCGTTCTGTATGGGGCTCATATTACTCCCATTTTGCAGCAGCTGAACGGGCTCCCCAGGGAGTTCCGGATAAAATTCAAGGTTTGGTTTTGACCTTTAAAGCCCTTAGCGGACAGGGACTGGCACACCTGTGGGGCTGCCTCTCGCCATAAGTACCCCAGAGAGCACTGAGATGAGCCGATAAACATCTACTGGTTGTCCTGAGCCTCAGGGAGGTTAGACTGGTCTCAATCAGAGCCAGGGCCTTGTTGGTCCTGGCTCTGACCTGGTGGGATTCTCTTTCAGTGGCTACGTGGGCTCACCAGGATCTTCTATCGTTTCGGTGGGCCTGCAAGACGGAGATATTCCACTAGGCATATGGTTGAGCCAGTCCAGCAGTCATCCGGGGAGCCTCCCAGCTGGCCTCTTGTGAGGGGGGGGCATTTGATCATCTAGCCCCCCCACATGAGTCACAACTCAAACTGACTGGCCTGTTCCCCCCTCCTTTCTCCCACCCCCCAGTGTATTACTGGCAGGGGTGGGTTATCAGGTCGCTGCCTTGGGGTGGTGTTTTATGGAAATGCTGTGATTTTATTGTAAGTTTTAAATGCAGACTATACGTTTTATTGCTGTTACCTGCCCTGAGCCCACTTGCAGTGAGGGTGGAATAGAAGCCAAATAAATAAATTAATACATAAATACATAAATAAATGGAAAAGCCCACTGGACCCACTTTTTATAAGCTTTAAGAGACTGTTCATAACGTCTTGTAATGCACCATAACTCTGTAACTTTTCTTATGCATCAGACCGCTTCTCCCCAGATTAGTTTGTTGTTCATCCTACTTTATTGCACTTCAGTTTATCTTCATTGCATGAGAGGCTAGAACCTCTGATCCCTGACATTGGGCCAGTCATATACTCTTAACCTAACCTACCTCACAGGGTTGTTGTGAGGAGAAAATGGAGAAAGGTAGAATTATATAAGCTGCTTTGGATCCCCACTGGGGAGAAAGGCAGGGTACAAGCGAAGTAAAATTAAAAAATAAATAAATGTATTTATGTATAACAACCTATGCTGTTTAAGTCCCTGACATGGAGAGAATCACACATGATTTCTGACACCAGGACTCTCTTTCCATACCTGCTCCCCCTTTCCCCTCCTCCCTTCTGTAATTTTTTGCATAAATATAAGAAAAACAATGTTCTTTCTTTCCATTAAGATAGTTTGGTGTAGAGGTTAAGAGCAGCAGGACTCTAATCTGGAGAGCCGGGTTTGATTCCCCACTCCTCTGCTTGAAGCCAGCTGGGTGACCTTGGGTCAGTCACGGCTCTCTCAGAGCTCTCTCAGCCCCACCCACCTCACAGGGTGATTGTTGTGAGGATAATAATAACACACTTTGTAAACAGCTCTGAGCTGCTGGTTAGTTGTCCTCCTGAAGGGTGGTTTATACATTGAATGTTATTATTATTATTATGTTTTTATTTTCAGGTCGGTAGCCATGTTGGTCTGCAACATTTGATCCTTGTAGCACCTTAAAGACCAATGATATTTCTAGGATGGAAGCTTTCAAGTGTCTGATAAAAGGGAGCTTTGACTCTTGAAAGCCTATACACTAGAAACCTTGTTTGTCTATAAGGTGCTACTGGACTTGAATCTTTCTAACACCTCTAAAGAAGTTAGCTCTAATTCAGCTCATGTTGGAACAAATGTAGTTTGTCTTTAAAGTGCTACTGGACTTCTGTCTTGTTTTGCTGCACTAGACTAACATGGCTACCCCCCTGGGGTTAAATGAAACCTCCATATGCAGCAGAAGTATACCTCTGCCTGCTAAATGTTGCCAGCAGAGATGGGATGGGATGTCTGTTTCCATGTCTACAAGCTTCCTTGGGTATCTGATTGGCTGCCCTTGGACAAAAAATGCCGTATTAATAGGATCCTATGTCTGTACTTCCATAGGTAGTTCTCATAAGAGGAGGAAACTGCATTTGAAAATGGGAATTGTGGCTATTTAAGAGGAGAGAAGCACCTTTAATTTCCATTGAGGCAGGTCAAACAATGTTGAGAAAGTTAATTGATATTTTAAAAAAATTATTTAATTCCAACCCTCCACCTGAATGTATTCATTTTCTAATGCTAAGAATTCAATATTTCAACTTGGTTTCCACTAAATTCTTTCTATCCCATTGCAATTAAATAGACGGTTCATTTGTGCATCACTAAAGAAGCGCGAGCAGCGCAGCGGATTCCGGGTGCTTTGGAAATATAATTAATGTGGAGCTGAATATCATTGATAAATGGAGGTTACTTATCAGCATTTAGCATATAGGGAAATATGAAAGCGAATGATGTAATTTGTCTGAAGCAATTAGTTGTCTGAATTCAAGATAAGGGATTAAGGAGGAAGCCTTTAAAGCCCCGAATACAGGGAAATTATAAATCACTGGTTGGGAAAAGAACAAACATGGCACTTTCAAGGTGGCCCTGCCCTGTGAAGTAATGGATATCTTTCTACTTCTCGTGGAAAAACATGGAGAAACAATATACTGTACTGATGGCAAAGTAAGATACGTGAGATCCCTTTGAAAGGTCACGGATGAACATTATCCAAGCATGTTTCCCAACTGAAATCACATTGCCATTTCTCCAAATGCCTACAAAACTCAGAGGCACCCCCAGTACTAGAAACTATAAACATCAAGTAGAAAGCTACAAGCGAAGTGCAGAAACGATAATTATTGTAATAAGACACAATAGCAAAAGGCACAGTGGCAATAGTTACATGCAAATTAAATATAGTCACACAAGTAAACAAACAAAGAAGGGACCTTTTCGTTCCAAGAAAGAGGGAGAGAGAGGATAGGTTGTTTTGGACATTGGAATACACATCCCATTCACATAAGATCAGGAGAGGGATTTTCCAACACTGGCATTTACTACAGGATATCTCAGGGTGTGGAACTCCACCAATGATTGGTTGGAGAAGGACAAAAAATTTAAAGGACCTTTTGATTCATTCTGATTTGCGTCTGACTGTAGGAGATTCCCGCTTACCTGTTGGTCACTTCAGATGTGGCAGTTGTCACTTGTGTCCCAGGGCAATTACAGGATGAAATATCCAGATACCAGGTACGGATGTGGTTGTACGTTCACGCCTCTTCGCTAATTGCAAATCAGAGGGTGTAGTCTATCTGCTGACTTCCTGTTTGGGATCCATGGAGGTCTAACGCAGCTCCACTTGCGGAGCTGACCGGACTGCCGTTTTAACCGGCCGGCGGGGTGAAAATAGCCCGCGGCCGACTGCTCTCAGGCGGGGAGCAGGCAAAGAACGCTCAAGACCCTAGGGTGAGCTAGATCTCGGACGAGGGGGGGCTCTATACAACGAGTCTCCCCCCGATCCTTGAGGTCCCACCTTGCGACGGGTCGGCTATAATCTCTGCGGCAGTTTTGGGGCCAATTCGGCTGGCATAAGACCTACATACCCAAGCATCGATTGGGGGAAGAAGCTGAGAGGAGAACTTAAAATTGAAACAGCGATTACAACCCGAGAAAAGTGAAGAGAAGGTAAAGATCATTATCTTCTGAGACGGGACAGATTGATAAAAACAGAGAGGAAAAAAAGTAGATTTTTAAACTGCAACAGACTAGTGAAAAGGAGGGGAAGACTCGGCAGGAATCGAATTTAAAAAGAGACTAAGTTTAAAGAAGTTATTAAAGAAATGGGACTATTGTTTTGAATACCTGTGGCTTTGGAGCTGTGAGAAAAAGACACCATCGCGAGATCTGCTGTGGGAAGACGGGAGACAGGAAGTGCGTAATAACAATAGAGTGGCTGGAGAGAAGCGGCCCTTGCTGGAGGGCAGGAAGTAGGGAATCGCCATTTTTGAAAGGGGAAGGGTCGCGGCTTCAGCGGAAGAGGAAGTAGGCCATCTTGGATTACAAAATCATAGAGAAACCATAGAGAAAAGACGCCCGACATTTTGGACTCTTTAAAACTTAATTTCTATAAGAAGACCGGGACATTTAAAATAGAAAAACGTTAAATTTTACGCCACGGAGTTAAGGAAGAGAGCGGATTCGTGGGAGCGAGCTAAAGCAAGCCCCACGATGTCAAAAAAAGAGTGGCAATCGGCAATAGAAAACCTGGATAAAAACCTGGACAAAAAACTTTTAGATATGATTAAAGAACTTAAGGACACGAAATTGGAGCTGATAAAAGAGGTTAAAGAGGTTACACAGACAGTAAAATCGGAGCTGTCAGAAGTGAAAAAAGGTATGGAAACAATACGAAGTGAATTACAAGGAACGCAGCAGAGAGTTAAAACAGTAGAAGACGCGATGGAGAATTTAGCAGACACGCAACAAACAGAGATGAGATTGGTGAAGGGGAGAATGTCAGTTGCAGAAACTAAACATATGGAGAAGCAGCTACGTTTTCGTGGCTTGCCAGAAGTGGAAGGAAAGTCAGCGCAAGAACAGATGACTGAGGTGTTGGCTGAGTACCTGGGGAAGGAGGAGGAGGAAGTTGTGGCTATCCTAGATGTGGCATACCGTGTGAATTCGAGAATAGCAACCCAGAGGAAACTACCAAGAGATGTGATTGTGCAGTTTACAACACGAAATATGAAAGAGAGGATTGTGACAAAACAGTTTCAAGATCCATTGGAGATTGATGGCAAGACGATTATTATAATGAAGGAACTGCCCAGATCAGTGTTACTGGACCGGAAAAAATATAAAGTGCTAATTCAGATTTTGAAGGACATGAAAATCAGGTACAGATGGGAGTTACCGGAAGGAGTGTCCTTTGAGTTTGGAGGGGCCAAAAAACGCATCAGATCTGAGCGAGAGCGATTTATTAAGGACAATGAAAAAGACTTACCAACAAGATCATGAGTATGGAGTGTAAAGTATTATCTTGGAATGTAAATGGACTAAACTCACCGAATAAGAGGAAAAATACTTTTCACTGGCTACTAAAACAAAAATGTGACATTGTTTGTTTGCAAGAGACCCATATCAGAAAGCAGGATGTAAAATATTTAAAATTTGGAAAATTGGGCAAAGAATATGTAGCGGCCTCGAACAAGAAAAAAAGAGGAGTGGTGTTGTACATAAAAGAGGAGCTACAGCCAAAATTTGTTATGAGAGATGTGGAAGCTAGATTTGTAGCAGTGGAATGTATTTGGAATTTAAAGAGAGTGTTGGTAGTCGGACTTTATGCACCTAACGGTGCAAAAGAAAGCTTCTTTGAGGATTTAAGGAAGCATTTAGACGATCTTGCATACGGCCAGATAATTCTTGCTGGAGACTTCAATGGAGTGACAGACTTGGAACTAGACAAAAAGACTACAACGGCACAAAAGAAAAGAGGACTATTACCAAAGCTTTTTTTTGAGTTGATTCAACAAGAGACTCTTGAAGATGTATGGAGGAGAGAATATCCTAAAAGCAGACAGTTTACTTTTTATTCTGCAAGGCATTCTACATTATCAAGAATTGATATGATCTGGGCCTCAAAAGACTTAGCATTATGGACTAAGGAGGTAGAAATAATGCCTATGGTAGGCTCAGATCACAACCCAATTATGTGGAAATTTGGAAAAAAGAGAAAAAGGAAAGCATGGAGAATAAATGAGGACTTGTTACAGGAAAGAGAGAATATGGAAATACTGAGAAGAGAGACAAAGTTTTTTATACAATACAACGTGAATAAAGAAGTACCAACCAATAAAGTTTGGGATGCTTACAAGGCGGTTGTAAGGGGCATACTAATGGACTTAAATGGTAGAGCAAGAAAGAAGAAAGAGGAGAAAAGACAAGAGATTGAGGAGAAAATAAAAGCCAAAGAAATACAGCTAAAAAAGAGACCAGGGAAAAAGAAGGTATACCAGGAAATTAAAATACTTCAAGAACAGCTAACAGCAATGAGCAATAAAGAATTGGAGTGGAATCTCAAAAGACTGAATCAAAAAGCGTTTGAGGGTGCTAATAAACCTGGGAAGTACCTGGCATGGCAATTGAAGAAGAAAAGGGAAAAGAAGATAATAGATAAAATTTGCGAAGATAACAAAACGTATTCGGAGCAGGCTACCATTAGTAGAGCCTTTTATAAATTTTACGCTAAGCTGTATAATAAAAAAGAAGTAAACAAAGAATCAATAGCGTCATATTTGGAGAAAACCAAACTTCCAGAAATCTCGGAAGCTTGGAGAAATAAGTTGAATAGTGAAGTAACTGACGAGGAAATAAGTAAGGCAATACAATCTGCAAATCTAGGAAAGGCGCCAGGGCCAGATGGACTTACGGCTAAATTCTATAAGACAATGGCTAATGAACTGGCACCATTCCTAAAAGAGGTGATGAATGGGGTTTTAAGGGATCAAAGGATTCCAGAAACTTTGAGTGAAGCGAATATATCATTGATCCCAAAAGAGGGCCAAGACCTGACTAATGTGAAAAATTATAGACCTATATCGCTACTCAACAATGACTACAAAATTTTTGCGAAGATATTGGCGGAGAGATTGAAGGGGTGGCTCTCGGAAGTCATAGAGGAGGAACAAGCAGGCTTTTTGCCAGACAGACAAATAAGAGACAACTTAAGGACAGTGATCAATGCTATTGAATATTATGACAAGCGTTGTGACAAAGAGGTTGGTTTCTTCTTTGTTGACGCTGAAAAAGCGTTTGACAATTTAAACTGGGACTTTATGTTTGCCACTATGGAAAAGCTACAATTGGGAGAAAGATTCATCAGAGCAATTAAGGAAATTTATAGAGACCAGACTGCAGCAATTGTGGTGAATGATGAATTGACCAAGAAATTGACGATAAGTAAAGGAACAAGACAAGGTTGCCCGTTATCTCCATTGTTGTTCATTTTAGTATTGGAGATTCTGATGATACAAATACGTCAAGATGATGAAATTCGTGGAATAAAAATAAAGGACTATTCATACAAGGTCAGAGCATTTGCGGATGACATAATGTTAATTGTAGAGGACCCATTGGAGAACATGCCAAGAGTGATAGATAAGATCAAGGAGTTTGGAGACTTGGCAGGTTTCTTCATTAACAAAAAGAAGTCAAAGATATTATGCAAAAATATGACTAAGCAGAAACAACAATTGTTAATGGAAACAACGGATTGTGAAGTAACAAGTAAAGTGAAATATTTGGGAGTCGAATTAACTGCAAAGAACATAGATCTATTCAAAAACAATTATGAAAAACTATGGACTCAGATAGAGAGAGATTTGATTAAATGGAATAGATTGAATTTGTCATGGTTGGGCAGGATCGCAGCAGTTAAGATGAATGTGTTACCAAGAGTAATGTTTTTGCTACAGACAATACCAATCATCAGAGACTCCAAACAATTTGAAAAATGGCAGAGGAAAATATCAGATTTTGTTTGGGCAGGCAAGAAGCCTCGAGTGAAAGTGAAAGTTTTACAAGATGCAAAGGAAAGAGGCGGAATGCAACTGCCCAATCTGAGACTTTATCATGATGCAATCTGCCTAGTTTGGTTGAAAGAATGGATGACATTAAAGAACAAGAAACTATTAGCCCTAGAGGGATATAAAAAAATATTTGGATGGCATGCATATTTATGGCATGACAAAGTAAAGGTCAACTCGATGTTCCTGCATCACTTTGTTCGGAGAAGTCTATACATAATCTGGAAGAAGTACAGAATTTATCTACAAGAAGGAACCCCTTTGTGGGTGGTTCCATATGAGGTGATAGACCCGAGAGCTGTTGATAATGAACAACAATGTTTAACGTATAAAGAAATAACTAAAACTGAAGCATCCAAACTTAGAATAAAGACACAAGAGGAACTATCACCTAACTACGATTGGTTCCAGTATAGACAGATCAGAGACTTATATAATTCGGACTCTGTAAAGGGAGGTATACGAATAGAGAATTCGGAACTAGAGCAGACCCTTCTTAAAGAAGATAAGAAAAGAATATCCAAGGTATACCAAGTACTGTTGAAGTGGTATACCGAGGATGAGATAGTTAAAACACAAATGGTGAAATGGGCTATAAACTTTAATAAAGAAATAACAATGGAGGCATGGGAATACTTGTGGAAAACTACAATGAAGACAACGACATGTATTAATATCAAAGAGAACATTTATAAAATGATCTATCGTTGGTACATGACACCAAAGAAGATTGCGCTAGGGAATTTGAATACTTCTAATAAATGCTGGAAATGTAAGAAGCATGAGGGCTCCCTCTATCATATGTGGTGGTCGTGTGAGGTAGCCAGGCAGTACTGGGGGGAAATAATAAGAGAAATGAGTGAAATTTTACAATTTCAAATTAATAAGAACCCAGAACTCCTGCTACTGAACTTGGGAATGGAGGGAATTCCAGCCCAACACAGGACGTTGATATTTTATATGACAGCAGCAGCTAGACTTTTGTATGCGCAAAAATGGAAAGTACAAGAAGTGCCAACTATTGAAGATTGGACTTACAAATTGCTGTATATGGCTGAAATGGACAAGATGACAAGAAAATTGAGAGATCTGGACTCAGGGCAGTTCAACACAGACTGGGAGAAGCTGAAACAATACCTGGAGAAGAAATGGGAGGTGGGAGGAAAACTGTGGCAGTTTGAGAACTACTGAAGTATTGAAGTAGAGGGGGGAGACTTTACAGGGGGAAGAAGAGATAAATGTGAATTAATAAGCAGTCAGATTAATAGATTGACATATATATAGATATATATAGGTTAACAAACAGAACATAGAGAAAATAATTAATTATAAGGATTAAATATAAGGAGCGATTAACTAACAATATTTTCTTTTTTTTCTGACAAGTTTTGTACCAAACTGAATGTCTGAAGATATAGATGGGTCAAATTGATTGACTACGTGAGGAGAGATATATAGAACTATTATAAAAAGATAGAATGAGTAATATATATAGAGAATAAGTCAAATTGTTTGATATAAACGAATGTATGATCTATATGGTTTATGATATATAGAAATACCTGAAATTGAAAAATTGGGATAAATTGTTTATCTAAGATGGAAACAAAGGCTTACAGTTTGGGCATATAATGTTAAAAATAGTTAAGGATGTACTGCTTAGAATAATGGAGAATATATATTTGTTTTAGATAGAGGAAGCTAATAAAAGTAAGGGAAAGGGGACAAAGGGTTGGAAAGCTGTTGGAAGTCACCAAAAAGGGGGGGGGAAAGGGAGGGGGTTAGAGATGAAAAAATTGGGGAAAATTGAATGTAAATGTGGAAATAATGGATTCTAACCCAATAAAAATTTTTCAAAAAAAAAAAAAGAGGGTGTAGTCTATCTGATTATATGCCCTTGCAATCTTTTATATGTGGGCAGTACCACCAGAGTCCTCAAGATCACATTTCGCGGATCAGGACCAAAGTTCTAGAGGCTCCTTTAGTCGATCATTTCATCAGTAAAAATCACAGGGAGGATGACTTTCGTTTTACCATTTTATTTTCAGCACAAAACTTACCTGAGTGTAATCGCAAGAGGATTCTCTTGCAGAAAGAGTCGATGTGGATTCACAGGCTGCATTCGTTAAAACCCTCAGGGCTGAACCTTGAGAACAATTTCACTTGCTTTCTTTGAGATGTACCTTTAAGGACGTCTGCAGTTCTTGATTGTTACCTCCTTAACTAGGGAAACAGGTACAGCTGAGATTGCCTTAGCAGCCGTTTGATTAACTTGTTGACTGAAGCTTTGTAAGTATGCGTTTCACTTACTGTATGTATGCTATTTTATTTTATTTTGCAGAAATGGAGTTTATCCATATGCGCTTGTTTGTATTTGGTTTGTTTGCAGTTTCATTCATTTGTTGACTCTTGGACTAATGTGATTGAGATTTTTTCACTGAAGAAACTTTGTAAGTATGTTCTTTACTTAGTGGGTACACTTACCACTTTATGCTTTGGAGATTGTATTTTCCATATGCTCTTGGTCTGTTTTACAGTTTGTTTATTGGAAACTGCAGATAACCGTCCCGGAGGAAGTGAATCCATGAAACAACAGGTAGCATTTGCCGGCCCTGTTTGTTGGACAGATTCTCCGGTGTGCCACATGGGCGCCTTCAGCCCCTGGTCCTACGAACCCACGGCGGCGTTTACTTCTTTCTGACTTCAATTGGCTTTAACTATTGCCTAACCAAGGTGCTTTGGACTTGTGGGGAATTCCTTTATTATACTTGACTGCAGCGGAGTGAGGCTACACTCCGGCATTGTTTACTTGTGTGACTATATTTAATTTGCATGTAACTATTGCCACTGTGCCTTTTGTTATTGTGTCTTATTACAATCATTATTGTTTCTGCACCTCACGTGTAGCTTTCTACTTGATGTTTATAATTTCTCCAAATGCAGCACAAGTCCCATTGAACTGAGCAAGTCTACTGCCAGGATTGTGATGTTAATGCTGCTGCTGCCGCCGCTGCTGCTGCTGCCGCCACCACCAACATCATTCAATTTATATACCTCCCTTCGGGATGACAACACCCACTCAGAGCAGTTTACAGAGTATGCCATTATTATCCCCACAACAACAACACCCTGTGAGGTGGGTAGGGCTGAGAGAGCTCTGAGAGATCTGTGACTGACCCAAGGTCACCCAGCTGGCTTCAAGTGCAGGAGTGGGGAATCAAACCCGGCTCTCCAGATTATAGTCCCGCTCTCTTAACCACCACATCAAAATGGCTCTAAGGACTAGATGAGCCTCAGGACTTGCTAAATTTTATCATAATACTCAGAAGATTATTGGATGGGATTTGATGATGATCATGAGCTTAGATGTATTTACAAGCAGGCGAGATGTATTTATGATGGTCCACCGCGGGCTTTCAGCTGTGATTGCTGCACGGGCATTCTGGGTCCAGAGGCAGGATGCCTTCAGTCGTTGGATGTGGGAGAGCAGTCAGCAGATGTACGACACTGGGCTTCTGGGCTTCCCTGTGGAGTATGACTGACCACTGTTGGAAAGACTATATTGATCACTGGTCTGATCTATCTTGGTTGTTCTTATATGCTTAATTCAAGTTGGTGTCAGATTTGTTCTTTACTACCAAGATGAGACGTTTGATATGGAATAAAGATGGGTCCAACTGAGGTTGGTTTATTATTTTTAGAAGGTTCATGAACTTTATGACAGGAAGGCAGGCTGGCTGCAGGGACGGTTCCACATCCATTCCCCATTCCTTTCCGCTCTACTGTTTCACTCTGCCCCTCTTCAGGTCTTTTTCCCAATTGGAAACGTTTCTTTGGCTGGCTGTGTTTTCCCCAGTGTCTCTCTGGTGCTGGCTGTCCCTTCCCTCAATGTTTGATCCTTTCTTTTTCATTCCAGTATTTATCTGGCTCACATCTACCTGCCCACAACCTATCTCTCTCCCTCATCCCAGGCAGTGCTTTATTTTCTTCAAGGAGGAATGAATGGCAGTCTTTCACATACGCAGTAGAAAAACGGATGTCACTAAGAGCACCATTAGTGTAGGGGGTTAAGCCTGTTCTTGATCCTCATTCTTCTAGAGCTCCTAGCCTCTTTCCATCTGTAGAGCCCATTCTAGTTTTTGTGTCTTCTAAATTGTGATGAAATACTATAATATATACGTAAACATCAAAATAAAACAATTTCCATCCAGAGGTGTTCAGGAAATTAAGATTTTGAAATGTCAGATTCTATATATTCCATATAGCTCTGAAGATCCTATCTGATGCAAGATCAAGTCAAAAGGTTTCTTGACAGAACAGATTCACATTTGTGTAACTTTTCCAAGGGTGCTCCTTGAAAGAATTAGGAATGCATATATGAGTTGGTAAAGGCCTCATTCTGATACTGCATCCCAGTTCATTAACTTCCATTCCCCATAGATTCAATAATTAACTTTCAGTCTAGGTTCCTTGAGCAACTTGTAGGGAGCTCTACTGCATAGTCACTCACCAGTGAGAGGTAAGTCATGATATCATCATCATCTGGTAAGATGAACAGAAAATCCTTCTGAAATGAACCTGCCTTTCAGCAGGTCCATTCTTGAGAATAGGTTACACAAGCATGTTTTCTGAGGTCAGGTAATTCTATCATGTCTATGCATCAACATCATTTGAATACTGCAGTTACATCTGATGTAGAGACAAGACAGAAGCAGGGCTTTTTTTCAGTGGGAACACAGTGGAACGGAGTTCTGGAACCCCTTGAAAATGGTCACATGGCCGGTGGTCCCGCCCCCTGATCTCCAGACAGAAGGGAGTTTAGATTGCCCTCTGCACTGCAGGGCAATCTAAACTCCTCTCTGCCCGGAGATCAGGGGGCGGGGCCACCGGCCATGTGACCATTTTCTCCGAGGACAACCCACTGAGTTCCACCACCTCTTTTCCCAGAAAAAAAGCCCTGGACGGAAGTGTCCAACCCCAGTTGACTCTAGCTCAGTGGCAAGCAGAGGGTCTCAGGGCCGATCCCTGGCACCTCCAGGTTAAAAGGGCTCTCAGATAGCAGACGTTGGGAAAGACCTACACCTGAAACCCCGGAGACCTGCCGGCAGTCACAGTGGACTATACTGACCCTAAGAGACCAACGGTCTGTTTCACTAAAAGACATTTTCACATATTCATATGTGCTGAAGAAGGCAAGGTCAGCAAACAGCCTCCTTTACGGGTAAATACTTGGGTCTCATGATAACAGCCTTTAATGATTTAATCAACTTATTTCTTTTGGCATGTAGGACTCGTAGCAGCATTGCAGCCCATCATTGTGGCTGTGTTCACTGTCTGGAAATAACTGTTCAAGGAAACGAAGGGGAGGGGGATGAAGGTTAGAGTTCCGATCTGCTGACCATTAATTTAGGAATGCTTTCCAAAGCCTGGAGTGTTTCTTCAGATGGGTTACCTTTCTACATTGCCCTCTAGATGACGGTGAATGCCAATTCTCCTCTAATTAAAGGTACAGTCTATTTAACTCACCCCTTTCCCCTCCACGAATAGCAATGCCCTGATTAATCAGCATCAGGACAAGAGTAAACACTCTGCTTTGCTTAATTAAAAATTAAATTCCTCCAGAGGGATGATTACCAGGCGAGAGTTTCTCTATGCTTCTGCTAAATGGGGGATTCTTCCAGGACAAAGTCTGTGTTTGGCCAGTGGGATGTCTGTATCAATACAACGAGAAATTTGTTCAGACATTCAATTAAGCCTCAACACATGTTCATTCCCCTTAGGGAGGAGGTGTGAACAGAACGCCAAAGGGATCCTCAAGCATTTGGAGGTCAGGGAGGGCTGTACTTGCTGTTCTGTGACCAGACAGCGGATCGGCTTCCCCAGGATATGACCAAACCCTTCATCTCTGCTAATGTGAGGTTTAATTTTCAATACTGTTTTTCCTCACTTCAGAGACAACCTTAAATCTCCCCCCTCTCTCAAAATTTCTCTTTTGTACTCACAGATATTTAAATATTCTAAGAGGAGTAAAAAGCAACAGAACAATCAAAATAAAAGGTTTCAGCTAGAGATGCGGTCCAATTTATCACCCCTGCTGGTTCCAATCAGCCTCCTCCCCATTTCAATTCTCCCTTTTGTAAATTGAACCTGCCCTTTTTTTCCTCTGGCATCAGCTTTCCCTGTTAAAATTAACACCTTTTTCAATGTTAGTTTTGTATTGATAGTATATAAAGGGCTCAAAATGGTGTGTAAATAAAGACAGGAATACCAGCAAAGAGGTTGAAAAAGATTTACAGCGATCTAAGAAAATGGAAAGGAATGAAAAGTGGCATCTTTCAGTATCTGCGGTTTCAGCATTGCCCCCCTTTTTTATTATGTCAGCTATCAAGGACCACTGGATGGTAGGGTGGGCTCTGATTCCCCTTCTGGAAGGACAAATAATTTGTGGTCTTGGGGAAGAGAAATCACAAGATGTTCAGCACATATATAAAAAAAATCCTATGACACCAGAGGACCTCAGAAATTGCAAGGATGAAGATTCTCCTAATCAAACTACCAACATTTAATCAACTCACATGTAGTACAGAATGTACTATGCAAAGGCAGTTCCAGGTGTGTAACCATGTTGGCCTGAAGTAAAAGAGCAGCATCTCAGTCCAGTATCAACTTAAAAAACAACTAGATTTCCAGGGTTTGAGCCTGTGAGAGTCTGAGCTCCCAGATAGGGAGCTTGGACTCTCGAAAGCTCATACCCTGGAAATCGTTTGGTCTTTAAGATGGACCTTCCGTTAGAATAATGATGTCACAGAATTATCAATGTACACCTAAAGAATACACGCAAAGGTCTACTTGTGATCTGTGAACTACACAGTTTATTGGAACCAAATCTTGGACTATACCCAACTCCAGTTGGAATATAAGGCGAGCTTGTATGAAATAATTAATGTGTACATGGTGCTAGGAAGCATTTGCACTTTAATACCTGTTGCAATATTAATAGAGCACTTGAAGCACTGGACACTTTATGTATGGACTTTGGAGCATATATGACGCCTGCAAAATAATTTTTCCTAGAACTGGTTACATGTGGTATAGTTCTGTTAAATTATGCAATTACTGTAAATAAAATAGGGAGACATTGTTATTGCACGGGAAATTGTGTTTTGTTGTGGCAAAGATGTGTGGCATCTCTCCACGTCTGGGATGAGGTACCATATGAAGAGGCACCACCAGGCGGTGCTTCTTCGGGAGGAGGGTTCGAGTGGCGCCGCACGGCCGCCAGCTAGCCAGAAGGAGGCAGGCTCCTCTGGTGCTCTCCCCCCAAGGGTACCTGCAGGAAAGGGACGCCAAGCCTCTCTCCCGGAGATGCTTGGTATGCAGGGCACTAGTGTGCCCAGAGAGGGGATCCGGAGGGCGAGCAGGCACATCACGCGCCACATCGTCAACATGATAGCGGTGGATGGGCAACCGTATTCCATAGTTGAAGACTTCGGCTTCTCAGGGCTGCTCCAAGATTGCTTTCCCTGGTACGCCGTCCCTGCTCGCACGTCGTTGAGCAGATTGGTGGTGCCCTCGTTTTACAGGGCTGCCAGGGATCATGTGAAGGCACAGCTGTCCCGGGTTGCCGGGAGAACTGTGCACTTCACATCGGACATCTGGACCTGCTCAAGTGTGCAGCAAGCGTACCTCTCGCTTACTGCTCACTGGTGGGAACCCGAGTCGGTTCTGGGTGGGGGCCGGGGGGAGGTGCCTAGCACAGCTAAACAGGGAAGGATGCGAGACCGCCAGGCCGGCTACTGCAAGGCCTTGCTTCACGCCGAGGTGCTCGACGTGTCCCACACGGCGGAGAACATCGCTGCCACCTTAAGGAGACAGTTGGACGAGTGGATAGGCCAGGGACCCGCCACCGTGGGATGCATGGTGACGGACGGTGGCAAGAACATGAGGGCAGCGGCACATCTAGTGAGCCGAGAGAGCGTCTACTGTGCCGCTCACAAGCTTCACCTAGTGGTGAGAGATGCGCTGGGGTTGGGCTCCTCGAAGGAACCCGTGGATACCCGGACCCGTAAACTCCAGTTACTTGTCCAGAAATGTCAGAGGCTCACGGGTCACTTCTCGCGCAGCGTGAAGGCCACGCACGAACTGTGCCAGACACAGGTCAGGACAGGTGTGCCAGAGCACGCTCTGATCACTGACGTCAGCACTCGCTGGAACTCCACCTGCGCCATGCTTGAGCGCTTGGTGGAGCAGAAGGCCGCACTCCACACGTGGCTCTCCGAGAACCGCGGTGCGAGTCAGGTGGGTGAGTTCAGCCGGGAGGATTGGCTCACCATCACCCAGACAGTGGAGGTCCTGAAGCCCTTCAAGGACTTCACTGTGGCGGTCTCGTCAGACACGGCGACCCTCGGTCTGGTCATTCCCCTGGTGCACACGCTCCAGAGGAATCTGGCCACCCTTGCAGACCGGGTCGCGCCCCGTGCTGACCTTGTTCCAGCGGTGCGCGCATTAGTGAGAAGGCTGCAGCAGGGCATAGCTGCCAGGCTAACTCCTCTCACTAAGGAAGAGTCATACATGTTGGCGACCATGTGTGACCCGTGCATAAAGGGAACTTTCGCCGAGCGGGACGGGAACCTCACCCAAGCCAGAGACGGGCTCTGCTCTTGGGTGAGGCGCAGGCAGGCCAAGAGGGGACGCCTGTCGACAGGGGGGACGCAAGAGGGGCCCTGCCGTGCGGGTCCCTCTGACGCCCCCTCTGCGCAGGCCCCCCCCGCGGCCACCACCGGAGTACCAATGGAGATGGAGATGCTCCGGTGGGCCCTCGTCCCCTCTGGGGTCGTGAGGACCGTGAGAGAGGATCCAGCGGAGGCGATGGTCAGGGACTACCTCGCGAAGCCCTGCGAGTCGCTCTCCACCGATCCGCTCAGCTACTGGGCCAGGAAGGAGTCGGTCTGGCCGGACCTCTCCCTCGAGGCGCAGTGGCTGCTCTCATGCCCTCCGACGAGCGTGGAGAGCGAGCGCGTCTTTTCACATGCGGGCGACATTGTCGGCCCACATCGCACTCGCCTTCTCCCATGGAGAGTCGAGCAGCTGACCTTCCTGAAGGTCAACTCTCGCCTCTTCGATTTCTCAGGACTGGACTTCCAGAGTGACTGAGGTGAGCCCAACTTGTGGCCTGCATCCTCTATGAGTCCAATCCTTTGGAATCGTGCTCTCCCCTGTATAAAACCCTGTATATACAGTTAAAACCGGCCAGTAGAGGGAGGGTGGTTAGGAACCAGTGGCAAAGGGAAAACACCCAGCAATTTGAAAGCCCCCCCCAGGGTATTCAAAACATCTCCCATCACTGAGACAGACCCTGTGGGACCAAATTTATTATGAAAAATAATGCCCCAGAAACATGGATTGCTACTGGAGGGAGAAACAGGTTAGATAGGGATTGCTTAGGTGTTTTTATCAGATGAAATCCTTGTAAAAAAAAAATTGAAGAAGAATTGTTGTACTGTTTTTTGAAAGTTGATGTTCTGTTCATGTAAAAAAAGACCCCCCCCCAAAAATGTTGTGATTATGTTTTTTAAAAGTTGATTGAATGTTCATGTAAAAAAAAGAAAAAAAAACCCAAAAAATGTTGTGATTATGTTTTTTAAAAGTTGATTGAATGTTAATGTTTTTTTTAAAAAAAAAACCAAAAAATTGTTGATGTTAATGTTGGGGCCATGAAATGCCCCCCCCCAAGTGGGAGCAGGCTGAACCTTGGTGGGGGGTGGGAGGAGGGGTGGGAGAAGGGCCCCTGAGGGTAGGGGGGCATTTTGCATGCAAAATGCCACCCCTGGCAAAGGAAGCCTCCCCCAGCTGTCAGTGGTAGAGATTAGAGCACCTACTTGGGGAGGCCATAAAATGCCCCCCCAGTGGGAGCAGGCTGAGCCTTGGTGGGGGGTGGGAGGAGGGGTGGGAGAAGGGCTCCTGAGGGCTGGGGGGCATTTTGCATGCAAAATGCCACCCCTGGCAAAGGAAGCTTGCTTCTTCATTTTTCCCCATAGGAAATAATGAAGAAAGATTAGCAGCAGCATGCTAACAATATGCTGCTCCTTTGCTTTCTTATGGGAGGATGGGGGGACCTGCTTTGGGGGGTCATAACATGGCCCCCCAAAGTCCAATCGGTCTGAAACTTGGGTGGTTGTTAGAGAAGGGTTAGAGGAAGGTCCCCACCAATTTTGGGCTTATTCGGTGGGAAAATGCCTCCTCCAGGCGTCCTGAAAGACGGAGGCATTTTCCCATAGAAAAAAGCCGAAAGAATGCCGAAAGAATGCCGAAAGAATCCCGAATCCCGAAAGCCGAAAGAGATTCTTGTTTCGGCTTTCGGCTTTAACGGTAGAGAATCTTGTTTCGGGTAATCCCGAAACAAGAAAGCCGAAAGTTTTTTCCTTGCACACCCCTACTCTTTAGAATTGTACCATCGTTGAATCTTTGACGGGCCCCTTTATGAAGCTGGAGGCTCTTCATCCAGTTTGGTGGGGGCATGAGTTGTGTAGTCCTGGTGCAACCAGATAGAGATTGGGAGGTAAATCTTTACTTTCAGCTGTTTAAAAAATGTAGATAGATTCAGATATATTTCTAAAGATCAAGATGTTTTCAGAAACATTCTCCTTTGGTTTCCCTGTGGTGTTATTTTTTTTTTAAAAAAATAAGCTATCTGCATTGCTGCTTACCCTCTTTTGTCTATTTTATTAATCTCAAGGACAATGGATTCTAGCAATTTGCAGGCTAAGCTCAAAGCACTGCAAATTGGTGGCTTGTATTTTAAATACAGTATATGGAAATAAGTTTATGAGTCTGCCTCATAACTTTTAGATGCCATAACTGTAGCTTATTTGAATTTCTGAAATGTGCACTTCTCAAAACACAATAAATTCAGAATCCCTCAGAAACCCATTAGGAAATTTTTGTATTAGATAAATATACACATGAAGCCAAGACATTTGAAACAGGCTAAAGTCAATTAAATTTTAAATAAGAGACTGTGGCTTTGTAGCTCAAATAATAATACCTTTTCTTCAGCTTTGAAAAAAGGAGGCAAGCATTCAAAACAAGGTAAAATTTACTTTAAAAGGAGAATAAGGACCGCCCAACAAATAAGCTGGAATATATAAATGTTGAATTATTATCCATATTTTAGATGTTGATTTAATTCTCTCACGGGAGTAAGCACAATGACTTTCTAAGCCCCTGGAATAGAGGACTGATTAAGCAATAAGCCTGCGAGTATGTTTACTAGAGGTGGGCAAAGCTAAACAAATGAGCTGGAAATACACCCAGAAATCACTGGTTTTTAAAGTTATATTTCATGCTTTCTTGGCAATCATTGTAATAAGATAGCCTTTAAAGTAGCTAGATTTTTTGCTTAGCACAACTAAAATTGTGAAACTAAATTGTAACAATTCCCTCCCACCAAAAAGTTTGTATGTTTAATTTCGATTTGTACCTTGCAACACCAGCAGCAGAAGGCAGTTAGGTAAGCAATGGGCTCACCTCACAGGGCAGCATCTTGTTTTCCTTAATGACCTTCACCAGTCAGCTCCCAAGGGGAGAGAGCCCTTAGGTGATTAATTAACTCTGTTAATAAGAAGTGGGAATGATTGCAATGTGCATGAGTGCACATTTTTTTCCCTCATCACTAACGGGGCAATGGTATTGTCTCCCTGCCAGTCGGTCCCTCGCAAGGGGAGACCCCTCCCCACTGATCAGCTTTGGAAATGTTTAGAAGGGGGAATGCGCAGACTTCAATCCTAAACTGTGATTGGAAAGAAACTTCCGTGGGAGTAAGCACTGTTGAATAACATGGAACTTTCATCTGAGTAGAACTGTTAGGATGCATCTTGGTTTGTTCTGCAGTGCTACCCAGGCACTGGTCTGTCTCCTCAACCTCTATCGGTGCCACTGGGGGTCATGCAAGTGGTCTGCTCAACCAACCGATAAAAGCCCAGAAGACTTCAGTCATAGGCCGCAATTCTAAGGACACTTCCCTGGGAGTAAGCACAAGGAAACATGGCACCAAGGGGAATAATGTATTGCCACTATAGAAAAAGGAAAAAATGAACATAAAGCAAGATTGTTTTTTATGTCGCTGCAATCCCTTTGCCAGCCAGTTTCTTGCCATAGTGTGTGCCTGGCTGCCATCACTTGTCTTCTTCAGGGTCCATAGTTATGTGTGTGAGGTGGAGTCCTTAGACTAGTGAGCCTTAGTGGCTGCCTTGATGGCAGTGGCCACAAGAAAGTAAAGGGGGCAGAGGGGAGAAGGGCAGATTTAATGGAGGGAGCAGAGGAAAAGACAGGGCAGGGTGTGGAACAGGCAATGGGATGTGATTTCTGCTTCCCCACAAGTTCTCGCAGAATAATTTAGGAACATAGGAAAATGATTTATACTAGGATTCATATTACCAACCAATTTCTGGGATATGAGGAGCATTGTTCAAGGATTTGGTCACTGGCATATTCCACCTCAAAGGTATGGCTAAAGGAAGGGATTACCGGAAGATCAGCAAGGAAGCAGTCAACTAAAACAGATTAAGTCATACTTCCTAAACCCCATAATTGCTTCCTAGTTAGGCTTGCTCACTAGGCTGGACTACAAGGTGGGTGTCAGAATGTCAGTTCTTAAGCCACAGCTACGCCATGTTCTCCTGTTATAATCTGTAGTTATTTAGTTCTCTCCCTCCAGGCCCAGATGCTGCCCATGCCGCCTATATCCATGGGAACGAAGAACTCTTATCAGCCCAGCCTACCTTCATGTCCTCGCCTTCCCAGGCCTTCCAGACAGACTAAGGGGGGAGGCTGGGAAGGGGTGTTTGAAGTGTTGTTACTTTCATTTTATGTGTCATTCTCAACAAAGCTTCGGTTCAGCCAAGGGCCTCAAGTCCTTGGATCATGGACCCCTGTATCCTGAGCATAATCTTCCAACAAACCTTTCGAAACCAAGAGGCCTTGTGCTTCTTGCAGAAGGGGGGAGACGAACTCTAGATAACTGGGATTCCATAGTCTGACAGTGGGTTTCCTCCTCTATTCCCTATGATCGACTGCCTACCTATACCCTGTGTCTTAAACACTGAGGTTCTTTACTTTTTATCAAAAATTTCCCAGAGACCTACTGAGCAGAAATTTCCAAATTGGGCTTGAACATCACTTTAAGTGAAATAGACTAGTAACTCTGAATGTGTATACAGAAAGGGAACTCCATAAAATGAAATTTAAAAAGCTCTCCCCTCTTTCTCTGTATCCTATCAAAAGCATTTGAAATATTTTTGCAGTCTTAAGTGATGAATACATTGGAAAGGCCTCTTCTGGACCATCAATTAAGCCCAGTCAAAGTACATCTGAGAATTTGAACTACCCATTTTCTTGCACTTTTCTCAAGCGTGTTAAAAAGAGTTACACAGGCTAGTAACAATATCATTTACTGCCAGTTATGAATCAGGGTCCCGTTTTGAATGAAAGCAGTGATGTCTACAGGGTGCTATGAATTTTTTTAACAGTTTTTGCACTTGGGAACACTGGATGAAATGTTGTGAAGTGTACTTTTTTAGCTTATTTATTATGGCTCCCTCTTTTACCTTACTTGGTCTTGTGATTTAGACTTCTTTCCCCCCTGCCTTCCCTCTAGACAGCCCTATTGCAGTCCTGCTAATTTCTGTGAAACTTGAATAGGAAAACTGGATGATCATTTGAGGTTGGGAAACGTAGAATTAATGGGAACTTTTTAGTCTGGTGTGAAGATTGTGGGCATCAGGTGTTGTCTAAATAGGCTAATAGGGAATGTAGGGGAAGACTCAGTGGTTGTAATGCATGATGGTACCAAATGCTAATTTCTCCAACTCATAAGGAGAACCCCCCATTTGGGTAACATAGGTGCTTTGCATCTCCAATGACTGATCAAAAACTGTTTTCTCTCTTAACTGATCTCCTTCTTTAATTGTTCCTTGAATTTACTTACCATTTGATAATACAACAACAATAGAATGTTTTTTTCCCCTTCAGCTTGAATTTCATGCCATGTTTTTATTTTGCCTTGTTTGGTGTAATGGTTAATAGTAGCAGGACTCTAATCCAGAGAACTGGGCTTGATTCCCCACTCCTCCGCTTGAAGCCAGCTGGGTGACCTTGGGCCCATCACAGCTCTCTCAGAGCTCTCTCACTCCCACCCACCTCACAGAGTGATTGTTGTGCGGATAACAATGACATACTTTGTAGATCGCTCTGAGTGGGTGTTAAGTTGTCCTGAAGGGTGGTATATAAATTGATTATTATTATTATTATTGTCTGTCATATATTCATAATTTATATAAATTTTATTTCTTATAGTGAGGTCACAATAGGCATCAATTGGAGATGTCAACAGCAAAATTGGCGGACTTATTCTATTTCTGCCTTGGAACCATATTCTTGTGATATTCAAGACCATATTCTTTCCATAGGGAAATGGAACGAGGAAACTTAATTCAACCCTGGAGGGAAAATGTAGGTTACTAGGAAGAAGGTTAAAGTTCAGAACCGGGAAGGTGGCATATTCAGAATTGGTACCTGTTCCACATGCAGGGTCAGCTCCAAAGGCATTCAACATATGAATGAGGAAGTGCTTCTGGGAAGAAGGCGCTGGGAAACTTTGGGGGCAAGTGAACTGTACTGAACAGATGGACCTCACTTGAACTGGAATGGAATGAGACTGTGGGCACTTATTATCACAAAGCTCGCAGAGCAGATTTTAAACTAATTCATAGGGGGAAATCTGAGCGGAAGTGGCCCGGGGTAATGCCAATTGCTACTTTGGGGGTCAGGAAACAATTCCCCCCAGGCCAATTTGGCTAGGGATCCTGATGGTGTTTTGTCACCTTCTGGGCATGGAGCAGGGGTCACTAGGTGTGTGTGTGTGGGGGGGGGGGAGGGAGGTACTTGTAAATTTCCTGCATTGTGCAGGGGGTTGGACTAGATGACCCTGGAGGTCCCTTTCAACCCTATGATTCTATGATTCTAAGAGGGGAACGCCTGATTCAGGGCTGTTAGAATAAAGGCAACTCAGCACGCTGGGACACTGTAGGACACTGTTTTCCCCTTTGCATGAGAACCAGACTGTGAATATTAGATATTAGCAATTATCTAATTCCCTCCACATTGTGGCTTAGTTATTCAAGGACAGCTGTTAAACGCCTGCTGTGATCATAGACTTCACAATGCCCTGCATTGCTAGGACCCATTAATTTTCCAAACCTGTCAGAACATTTCTACTCATTCTTTAATTGATTGGTATTGCAGACTTCTAATTGAGATTGTAAAAAGAATTTTTTAAAAAGTCTCTGACGTGCTTGGCTGCTTAGACGACTCTGGATAACCGCAAAGATCAAGGCTATCCATCTCAGAAAAGTTATGAATAAAATTTTACAAGTTACCATTAAAAATCTTTCATGCTATAAAATGGACAATTCCACGTCACATTCCAATTCCTCTTTTAGAATCAAGACAAGGCAAATTATACCCAGCAAAAAAGCCGATGTCATTTTTTAAACTAAACAAAAAAACTACTGCAAATTCATTTCCAATGTCTTATTCCTAGAAAAATGCCACCTATTCATTTATTTGATTTATACTCCATTCACCCCACAAGCATTCATTTATGCTACATTTTATCTTAACGAAGTCTGTGTAAAATTAGTGAAGTTTCTCATACATATGACTATTCTTTGATCATCAACCAATACTCATCCTTGAGTTGTATCTCCAACTTCTGTGAAGTTGTATATATTGTATCTATTGATATGGGTTAGACGGCTCTTCTAATCTACACAAGGCCATACAACTGTTTTACTCCTCTGTTTCATGTCCCTCTCCAAGGTTGTTCTATTCTATTCTTTGTGTGTGCAAAGACATCTTCTATGATTTTCTTGGTCAAATCTGGCAGCTGTTCTCCTGTAATTCTAGCTATATCCACAACACTGGGTTGCTTGCCTGCTATAAGGGGGATCATTTTGCTGATGGATTTTACAGTTCAGGAGGAAGAATAAGAAACCATCATCAACAAATGAATGTCTTGTGCTGTGTGTGTGTGTGTCTTCATGTGGACCTTGGAGTAACATCTTCTGTTAACATCACCTGCAGGGTTTGACCACCACTGTTGGCTCCAAATCCTGTGATGAGCTAGAGGGCATGGCAGTTGAGAGATAGGTGTGTCTGCCTCGCCTGTAGAACGGCACACGCGGACCATTTTTCATTGCTTTCAACTGTGAAGTAATACTTAAGAGGACTCTGAACCAATCTGGTCTCCTAAGCAGTACCAGACCAACACTGTTAAGCCCAGGGAGTGGTCCAGTTCCCATGGGTTTGAACTGTAACAACTGTCACATACACATCAGTCAGACAACACTGCAACTGAAGTCTAGGTAGACTTTAGAAACATTAGATTGTAGGTGTATAATGTAAGGATCTGCCAAGAAAACCTCAAAAGACTTCACTGTAGGCAGTAAAAGAACTTTATTGGAAAGCTGCTAGTATTGTGAGCTTACTCCATCCTTGCCAGGAATAACATTCACATGCAAGCATCAAGCACATATAGGCTTTCCAAGCATGGGCAAATCTTAAGATCCTCCCCCAGTGTCTAACGGTTATCTAGGCTTAGCGGGAAAACAGCAGAACTGATGTGTCAGGGTCTTTAGCATCCCCTACCATACTTCAGGGGCGTGACAAACCCCTGGACAAACCCCTGGACTGCAGAGTAAAGGCCTAGGCCAAGACCTGGACCCTAATAAACATTGTGCTTTTAGGTTAGAGGCAGCTGCGGCTGTCTCCTGTGTTTCTGTGAAAGCATGCAGAAGAGGGGGGGCCCTCCTGAGCTTAGTTGTCCCCAACTTATCTGCCTACCTCCAGCACTCAGTCTAGGAAGAGGAACCGTTGTCATGGATACATAACTTTGGAACCTCTGAACTTTCTAAAACATCCTCTTCGCTTTCCTTCACAGTTGCTTTGCTTTGCTTTTGTATTACACACACCATAGCTAGGGGTGAGGGAACTGGGCTCTACCTAGATTTCAATATAGGCTTGTGGCTTGGCTCAAACTTCATTTCTGGCAGTGACTGGATAGCTGAACTAGTAGGTTATCAATAAAGCTTTAACTCATGCAGTTCTGGACTCACGTAGTGAAGTCATTGAAACTTACCTGGCAGAACTTTACATGATGTACGGGATTTTCAAGGTCGTGGTGTCTGGGGACTACTGGGTGCAGTTCAGAGGAGCATACAGATAACAACCAGAACATATGCCTCCCTTGCATACTTTCACATTGCAGGTCTGAAAGGCAAGGTAATTAACAGTTGCAGTCCATTCAAAGAATAGCATCAGCATTTAACCATAATCATAACATCAGGGAACAACAAGGTGTTGCTGGGTATGGCAGGTGATGCCAAGCACCTGACATGCAGGGGCATTCCAGCACACTTGGTGATGAACAACACCCACAGCACACACTATGAGCAGCAGGCCACTGAAGAAGGGCCCTGGGGTGCAGCCGTTCTGAAGGGCACTAAGAAAGGGATAGAGACAGGGGGGCAGAAGAATAGGCCGCTGATTTTCCCCACGCCTGTGCAGAGGCTAGCAATGGAGCAGCCTGCAGGCACCCCATGGGTGGCCAAGGAGCAGTAGCCCCTGGGATCACCCCTCAAACCCCTCCCTCCCCTTCTAGCAACCCCTCCTGCGTCCAACCACCAAGACCTCCTCCCTTCATTGTTCTGCTGCCAGGAGAAGGCTCCTGGATATTCCAGCGGAGACAATGACAATGGCCTGTTGATGTATTTCTACACAGTGGCTGACATCCCTATCCATCTGCTTGACTAAAGGTATGCCCCAAGAAATTTTCATTCAGTTTCAGTTCTAGGGGTTCCTTACGAATTCCTCTCCATTAATGTTTTGTTCCATGTGGGCTGGTACTGGCTTGGATTGGATCCCTTTTTTCCTTTCATTTTCATGAGTTTCCTCTCGTTACATGCATGCAAGGCCAGCATTAGCTGCACATGCACATGCACATTAGCTGCACATGCACAGATGCACAATATTCTTTTTAAGGGGCTTGGGAAAACGGGGCTCTACAGCAGCTCCTTTGACACTTGATTCTTGCTCTTTTCTACTGCTACAGACTAACACGACAACAGTCTCGATTTATCTTTTTATGCTTAGCAGCATCAAAGTCTCTCAGAAGTCACTCCTCCCTCCATAATCATTGACTGATCCTCCAAGTTTGAGCACACACACAACAACAGCAACAGGGTTCAGTCATGTACCCTGAAGAATGTTTGGGGATGGGCAGGGCTTTTTTTCTGGGAAAAGAGGTGGTGGAACTCAGTGGGTTGCCCTCGGAGAAAATGGTCACATGGCTGGTTTAGATTTCCCTCTGTGCTGCTTGGCAGCGTGGAGGGCAATCTCAGCTCCCCTCTGTCTGGAGATAAGGGGGGCGGGGCCACCAGCCATGTGGCCATTTTCAAGAGGTTCTGGAACTCTGTTCCACCGCATTCCTACTGAAAAAAGCCCTGGGGATGGGAAAGGTGTCAAGGTGAGTGTGGAGGCTGTGTGCACCAGGCTACCAAGGAGGAGTGCTCCATTGCCAACCAGGGCAGTGAAACTTTTAAAAGTCCTGCTTAATGATAGTGGCGATGAATTACCTTTGTGTCTTTCTGTTGCTTGCTGATGCCGTGTTTCCCTGAGCTTTGTAGTTGTGTTCCCACAATGATCCCCCCATGCAAATATGTACAGCACCTTTCCCCTTCCCTCGATGAGAGTTAAATGGAATGGCCTCTTCCAAAGCTTATGGCTTGGGGGGGGGGAGGGTCAGTGCTCCTCCCCTTTTCATGCCTCAATTGCCTGGGGAAAATGCACTCCTGTGCGCTGCACACATTCCCCTCTCTGCCCAGAGAGTTAAGTCTAAGGGTGGCTCAGTCTCTCCTCCTTGGGATGGTTGCAAACAGACTTGCCATTAAAGAAAACAAGATGCTGTGGGCAGCTGCTCACACTGCCTGGCTGGCCTGCCTGCCTGCGCTGTGGCTGCATGTGAAAGACCCCAATGTTTGCCGATTTTGTTTTGCTGTTTTGAAAGTTGCTTTAACAAACCCAACCAGTGATTTCTGCGTGTACTTTCAGCTCGTTTGTTCTTTTCTGCACACCCTGGCTGTGGGCTATTTCCCCCCCCCATGGGTTGCCCCCCATGGTCTATGGTCTTTATCCTTCTCTTCAGGGAAGTGGAGAAGAAAGATAAGGACGACCTGGATGAGAGGGATAAGGAGAAAATCAGGA
The DNA here is from genome assembly GCF_028583425.1 of Eublepharis macularius. Lineage (NCBI taxonomy): Eukaryota > Metazoa > Chordata > Lepidosauria > Squamata > Eublepharidae > Eublepharis > Eublepharis macularius. The sequence goes on along the minus strand of NC_072799.1, from coordinate 93,764,936 downwards.
GGAGGGAGGTGGGCAGCACTTGGGCTAATTGGCTCCCAGGATTCCTGATATTCGTGGGGGTGTTGGGTACAGCCCAGCCTTTATGGGCTGTCTCTTTATTTCAGTACCTCAGCATCATCTATAGGGGTTATACTGACTTCGTCGGAGCTGCTTGGCTGCAGTACAACGAGGAATTCAGGATGCGGGTGGCCCTCAACCCACAGCTCCCTCGGGACCAAATTCATCAGCAGCTGTGGCTGCAAGTGATGTCCCTTGCAAACCCAAACAGAGGGGACTGGACGGATAGTGGCCACCTCATTTATCACCCCTTGGCGAGTTCAGCCACTCGTCCTTCAGAGGGGCAGCAGCTTCCAACCCGGCTGCTCTGCTGGGACTTTTCAGCAAAAGGAGCATGTAATAGGAAAACTTGCAAGTACAAGCACGGGTAAACCGTCTTGTGCTGGCCCCCACCCTTATGCAGCATGCCCCGGATCCAAGCAGGGTGGGGGCGGCAGACGATCAGGGGGTGGTGGAGGTCTGCAGGCAGCTGGTAAGGGGACCCAGCCCAGTGAGGCGGGTGATACTTGAGTGCCTGTTGAGTATTTAATCAGAGTGCCATGGTGCCTGTTCTTGTTGGACGGTTAACTTGGCCTGTTATTGTTGAAGGTTCTTCAGGCTTGCTCTTGCTGGAGGGTTAACTTTTGTTTCAAATATGTAAGCACTAATTTAATTTTCCTCGGTGCAGCAGTCGCCGGATCCATTGGGGGACACCATATGGTGTTTGGGTCAGCCCACCAGCCAGCAGGACACTAGTCGGGTCCCAGTTTGGGGCTGGGCAAAAGGGCCGCGGTAGTGTGTGGGCTGACGGCAGCCGGGTGATGCCACATCTGTTTGGGGGAAAGGGTGGTCCTCTCCCACACGTGTGATTGGGGAAGGAATGGTCCTCTGTGGGCCTCGTTTGGAGGAAGGAACGGTCCTCTCCCCCATACGTTATCTGGGGGAGGAATGGTTTTCCCTGCATACTGTTTGGGGCAGGAAGGCTCCTTCTCAGCACATGCTGTTGAGGAAGGAAAGGTTTTTGCCCATATACAGTTCAGGGGTAAGAAGGGTCCTTCCCCATATATGTGATTTGGGGGAGGAATGGTTTCCCCCCACATACTCTTTGGAGGAAGGAAGGGTCCTTCCCTGTATGCATTATTGGGGGAAGAATGGTTTTCCCCTGCATACTGTTTGGGGGAAAGAGGGGTCCTTCCCCATATAAGGTTTTTGAAGGAAAGGAGGGGTTCCCCCCATCTCTCATATGGGCCATGCACTAAGAATTGGGGAGGGGGCTAGGAACCTACTGTTTCATCCTGGGACCTGGGCCATTTTTGCCAGTTTCTATGAGGAGACGGGGTTTCTCATCGGTTACTGGCACAACATCTTCCTATCTGACCTGTGGCAAGGCCTCAGGTTGGCACTTAGCCACCTGTGGGGCGCAAGGGTCTAAGCAGTGGCTTGGCCCATTGCATTGGCAGGAGAGATTTTGGGAATAGGAAGCAGGCCAGTGAGACCCCCTTGGCAATTCTTCAGTGGTGGGGAAATGGAGTCTGACAGAAGCGGAGGGTATGCTTTACAGCTACCACCACCTGGCGGACCACTACTGGGAACACCTGGTACACGTCTTTCTCTTGTGCTGTACAGCTGAGGCTTTAGGAGCTTGAAATGGGGGGGGGAGGTTGCCTGGCTAGCTGGGTCGATGCCATTCCAAGAATGGCTCACACCTGGGGCAGCAGGGCTCATCCAGACAGGTCAAGGCGGAAGTCCGGGGCTGACCCCATGGCTTGACTTGTACCACCAGTTGGCCTTGGCTGCAGTTTATGGTTTATGTAGTGTTTAATAAAGCAGCTCTTAATTCCAACCTTGTGGCTGTCTCTTTCTTCTAACTGAGGAGGGGGGGCAAATGGTCACGAATCTGGGATCCACATTCATGTCCCAAGTGATGCAGGAGCTGTTGCGGGCTTGTTGAATCAAACACCTCACCACCACAGCTTACCACCCGTAAGCAAATGGTCTAAATGAAAGGTTCAGTGGCACCTTGAATCACATGCTGAAGACCTGCACCGTGGAACATCCTAAGGACTGGGATCAGCGATTTCAACATCTGTGGTTTGGTTATCGTGAAGTGCATTCGATGTTATGAGATGCATTCCTTTACATTCCTCTTTATATAACATACCCATGGGGATTCTAGTAAAAGACAAAAATAGGCCGCTCAGAACCAAAGTCAGCGCTCCTCTGCTCTAAGGGCCAGGCTCAAATGAAGACTTGCCCCACCACTGGCAATTCACATCAAAAGAATCCAAATTACAATTCAGACCTCGTACTCAGGCACTGAAAAGTACAAATCACGCAAAAGTGCTGATTCTGAATGAAGTTGCTGAATTTGCATATTTCATTCCAAGTCTGTGATATTTGATGTTTGCAGAACATGGACTTTTCTTTTTTTAAGTAATGAACATGGTTGTAAAAAAAACCCAGCTAAAGTGCAGGAAGAGGACAGCATCCATGAAGGGAAGCAGGGGGCAGGGGGAGAACAGATTCCCTTTTAAACTACAGAGATTCTGCCTCAAACAAGGCAGGCTTTGAATTTACTGTTTTACACACCTTTGACTATATTTGCTATCATGAAGACTGAGTCTGTGGTACAGACTTTCCACTTTCCTTCCCTCTACTCATGGAATAAGAATACAAAAAGAGAAGTCCATAGTAGGTTTGCCAACTATGTCCTGGGAATATGGAGAGACAAATTTGGGGAGTACTTCTCCTAGACTCTATGGTATACCATAGTATACCGTATATGGAATACCCTAGAGTCTGCCATTAGAAGCTGCCATTTTCTTCAATGAAACAGACTGATCTCTGATTAGTTGTTGTAGTTCCAGAAGAACTCTATGTCCCACCTGGAGGTTGGTAACCCTATGCCTGAATTAAAAGCTGCCAACACTAGATGGCAGTAATAAAAACAAGTAACCCAAGAAAGCATAGTCCCCCAAAGAGAGGATTCTCCAGTTAAGCTGAGAGCTGTCCAAAACAGCATATTTCTTAGAAGCGTAATGCAATGAGGAGGCAGCTTTAGAAATCCCTTCTGCACAAAAGTACTCAGAGAGGAAAAGGGGAAGGAGCTGTTGCCCAGGAGCTGCTGAAAAAGGGAGGAAAACTAGAGGGAAACACTGGTCACTTGGGGGGGGGGGGCGTGTTCATGGAGACAGATAGGTCACATGATTGGGTGGGTTGGGAGGCAGAAAGAATCTTTTTCTGGGGTCCATAGGGTCTCTTCCTAGCTCTGCCCTGGAGGAGACTGCAGCAGTTTTCTAAGTTAAGCAAAGTACCAACTCACAAACCTATCCAAAATCTGGTGGATATGGAAAGAACTAATAGTGAAATACTAAGCACAGTTAGACTTTTCTAAAGCCAGTGACTTCAATGGGTTTAGAAAGGTGTAAATATGCTTAGAATTGCACAGTTCACCATCTTTCCTAATTTCTTATTCCTTGCACCTGTGTAAATCTTTCAGGCAAGACGGAAACCCAGCCCCAAAGTCAAGGACCAGTGCCAGATTAAAGGTATGATGGGTCATAGGCTATCTACTACATATTACAAAACACACACTTAAAGTCTTCCCTAAACTAGTTGCTGCCAATGGAAAAAATTCTAGAACAGTCCCCTCCCCTTCCATTGTATGTACTAATAGCAAAGTGGCCCTGATCTGTGGATACTTAAATCTGGAGATTGAAGCCATGGATGGACAAGACAGATCTTCCCACACACATGAAAAATGCCACAGGTTTGCAGAAAAATCTGAAATTAATATTTTTTAAATGGTAAAAGGAGCACCTGTAGCTTTAACCAGATAAAAAGTATGTTGTTTAGTGGGTTTGAAGGAAAGAAGAAGGTAGAGAAAGGTGAAAATATGGAGGCTGCTAGGAGGAGGGAAAGAGGAAATAGTATAGGGAGGGTTACAATATATTTATTGTATAAACACTGCGGTATTGTAGTATGGGGAGGGGGGTACAGGAAAAAGGGAAGTACCCCCTGCATGACTTTGCAGATTTCCTAACTTGCAACTGGGCCCGGCTCAGCCAGTACCATGTTCCGGCAGTTAGATCCACATAGTACTCCACTGCACACACTCCAGTGTATGAATTAAAGTTACTTTATTAGAGATCCATCAGTATCAGCAAACACAGGCAAGAGTAAAATCAAAAAGAGTCCAGTAGCACCTTTAAGACTAACCAATTTTATTGTAGCATAAGCTTTCGAGAACCACAGTTCTCTTCGTCAGATGATTTTGCTACTACAGACTAACACAGCTAACTCCTCTGGATCTACAGGGAAGAGTATTGGCAGAAGTGGCGTGTGTAAGGCTGTAGGGGTTAGTTATAGGGAAAGTTCCCACCTTTAGGATATGGACGGTTAGGATTCTGGAAGCCAGAAAGGGGGGGGGAGGGGGTTTGAGACAGGAGGAGAGAAGAAGGATGAGAAGGAAGGAGAGACGAAGTTATTTTCAGTTTCCAGGAAGAAGCTGGCACTCAAGGACACATTCTCAAGCGGCTGTGAAAACAAAAGTAGGCATCACAGCAGGCTCCGGTAAGATAAGCAACTCCCAGCTAAACAGGCCCCCAATATGCAACTTCACATACTCTCAGAGGATCAGCATACAATACAGAGCACAGAGAATACTCATGGCAGATATGCAGACAGACATATATGACACTGGGTCATAGAGGAGGGGCTGTAGGAAGGGCAGGAAAAGGAGTAAGGGTAAAGACTGGGGAACAAATAAAGATGGTTGGAAAGGAGAAAAGGAAGCAGGAAAAGGGGGAGTGGCTATGGGCAGCAGGGAAGGGAAAGGAGACATGGCTGGGGAGGGGGAAATGAGATCCCCCCCCCGCAAGTCCTTGCAGGTCTCTCCTGGTATATACTAATAGCAAAGAACCCCTGACTTAAACCCATGGATTGGGGCCACTTGGAAACACAACACCCCTAAGGTTGCAGAAAAATACAAAAAGTAAAAATGATTAATTGGGAGGGTTAACCCTTGCCCCCAAACAACAGCGTGGGGATTATTTACCTGCTTACTAGTACAGCGTGCACCAGAGTAGGCCTGTGAGGCCCAGGAGACATTGCTATGCCAAGACACCACCAGAACGTTGGAGTCCATTCCGCAGTCCCCACTCCTTGCTGCCACTCCGGGTCACATGGAGCAGGCCAGCAGGAGAAGAGGACAGGACGGGGATGTGGGTAGGGGTTCCCAGGTGCCTGCGGATGGCAGTCAAACTCTCGGGGATTTGCTTCCTTGCACCCCATAGGATACCTTCCACTAGCAGGCACCCAGAGAACGCGCACCATGTGTGCGCTCCCTGGGGGCACGGTGACATCCCTTCCAGAAGTGACATTGTCACGCTGGCCACAGGCGCATTCCTGCGCATCATTTGAGGCTGATTTGGGCTCCAAATGGGCCGAATTGGCCCCATGCAGAGCATGGGTGCACTTGCCCAGCTGGACAGTGACAACCTGAGATGCTGGAAGGAGGGGAGCGGGACTTGGCAACCCTAGAGGTGGAGATCCCTGCTGTGCTTGGCCAGCACTGGAGTGCACAGAGCCCCTGGTGTGCCCAGCAAGCACTCGGCCACAGCATGTCCAGCAAGCACTGGGGATGTGCAGCACCCAGATGGTGCTGGGACATGGGGAGAACTGCTCTGCCTGGCCACCTTCAGGACACATGGAACCCTCTAGGCCCAGGGAGGGCCAGAGCTGAGCCCAGCAACGCTGGGGAGGTAGGAACAGGGGAAGGGGAGGGAGGCAGGATTGGTGGGAGGGAGAGGAGAAAGGCAAGGTGTGCTTGAGGGGGAGGGGGAAGGAGTAAGGGTGTTTGGGAGGGAGCCATGGGGGATAAGGCTATTTATCTGGGAGGGATCAGGAAAGCGGTGGGGAAGAAAAAGACAGGATCCTTGGGAAGCGGGGAGGGAAGGACCCTAGGGAAGATGAGGGGGAAAGGGAAGGATTTTTGAAAGGCAGGGGAGAGAAACAGGGAAGGATCCTTGGGAAAGTGGGTGGGAGAAAGAAACAGGGAAAGATCTTTTGGAGGGGAAAAGCAAAGGCAGGGGGAATGGGATCCCCCTCTCTGCCACTGCCCTGCCCCACCTCAATGCCATCACCCCACCCCACCCAGAACTGCTGATGTTGCCAGGGTCCAGTGTGGTTCTCTCCCCCCCCCCCCCGTGTCACTCCAACACACTCTTCAACATTTTGTTGCGGGCTTCTACTTATCAATACTCCTACTACTTCTACTTTGGTGCCCAAATTGGCCCCAAAGAAGGCATGGAAATGCTCCCATGGGCGGTGCGATGACATCACTTCCAGAAGCGATGTCATCCTGCCAGTTGGGAGTGCACGTGCACAGTGCATGCTCCTGAGGTGCCTGCTGGTGGTGGGCAACCTCCTAGTGCATACCCCCTCTGATCGCTGGGCAATTAGCAGATGAGGGGGCAAATCCCCGGGAGTTTGCCCACCACTGACGGGCACCTGGGAACCCTAGATGTAACCCTTCCTGCCCTCCCTCTCAGGATCTGGCCAGGTTGACAGAATAAGCACTGCTGTCAGATGGCTGTCTAGCCTCTGCTTAAAAGCCTCCAAAGGAGGAGAGCCCACAACCTCCTGAGGAAGCCTGTTCCACTGAGGGACCACTCTAACTGTCAGGAAGTTCTTCCTAATGTTTAGTCGAAAGCTCTTTTGATTTTATTTCAAGCTGTTGGTTCTGGACCAACCTTCTGGGGCAGCAGAAAACAACTCGGTGCCATCCTCTATACGACAGCCCTTCAAGTTCCTGAATATGGTTATCATATCTCCTCTCAGTCACTCAGCATAACTCATCATCACAGGTCATAGCCCCTCTCTATACTGCCTTGGTCAGGCCGCACCTGGAGTACTGTGTGCAGTTCTGGAGGCTTCACTTCAAAAAGGATGTGGACAAAATTGAGAGGGTGCAGAAGAGAGCGACGAGGATGATCAGGGGTCTGGAGAGTGAGCCCTACGAGGAAAGGCTGAGGGCCTTGGGAATGTTTAGTTTGGAGAAGAGGAGGTTGCGGGGGGACATGATTGCTCTCTTTAAATATTTGAAAGGCTGTCATTTGGAGGAGGGCAGGGAGCTGTTCCTGTTGGCAGCAGAGGACAGAACTCGAAGCAACGGGCTTAAATTACATGCAGAAAGGGTACCGGCTGGATATTAGGAAAACCTTTTTCACGGTCAGAGTAGTTCAAAGGTGGAATCAGCTGCCTAGGGAGGTGGTGGGCTCCCCTTCACTGGCGGTTTTCAAGAAGAGGCTGGACGAATACTTGTCAGAGATGCTTTAGGCTGATCCTGCACTGGGCAGGGGGTTGGACTAGATGGTCTGTATGGCCCCTTCCAACTCTGTGATTCTGTGATTCTGTCAGGAGAATAAAATGCAGGTGAGAGAATGATGTAACCTGCCTTGGGTCTTCACTGAGGAAAAAGATAGAGTATAAATGAAGCAAATAAATAGAAAAACAAGCTGAAGACTTGGGTGGAGGTGCGAAAGGAAAGGTTGGTGGGTGAGCAGAAAGGTCAGAAGGAAGCAGGAAAAGAGGAAATGACATGAGGGCTGCCAGGAGGAGAAAGAGGAAATGGTGTGAAGGGGATACAGGGGAAATTAAAGTGACCCTCCACCCCAAATACTTGCAGGTTCCATCTGCTTGTATTACTCTTGGTGGTGACAGAGATACCACAGTTTCAGAATATTTTACAGGGTGGAGCCAGAAGTCTATTCTCTGCTTCTGTTGATTAATGCCCAAGGTGCATGGCATGAATGGAACATCCAATAGGGCTTCTGCTGAATGTATACTGGCTCTCGCTTATGGCAGGGTCAGCTGTACTATGACTACGAAGCAGTCACTTCCAGAAATACATTTCACACTCTGTTTTCTTGTGTCCAATCTATATTTCTAGGTGTCACTTAAAAAAAACAACAACAATGGTGGGTTCTGTGTTGACTTTTCATTTTCAGAACAAAAATAGCTAGGGTTGGCCCTTTCTTATATGATTGGGCCACGAATTGATGGCTTTACGTGCTGAGTTATAAAAATTTTCTGGAACTTCCACTGTGCAGCACTATGCATATGGTGAACTTACAACATATGCACACACACACACACAACACACACTCCTTTCCTCCTTCATCATTGTGTTCCCAGTTACACAAACAGCCAAGGTCTAATGTTCTTTTTGCTCTCTTCATAATACAAGAGTAATCCAGTCTCTAAGATACTAAGACAGCAGTCCATCTACTAGTATAATGTCAGTATACTCAGTGGAGTTTTAAGCTGATTTCTCTCATATGAAGATGAGACAATTATTTGGAATAAGGATGCCCCGCAATATTTTACTGTGGAACCCCCAAATTAATATAATTTATCTCATATGGCAAAGGAGATAATCTAAAACGTATGATCATTTGAGGCCCAGATGAGAAAAGCGATTTTCTATGTGAGGGAGTAATATGAGTACATTTCCAACCCCCACAAGCTATAAACACAAATCTAATAAAAAGTTACCTTTATGACTAATGAAGCCATTGAGAACTGTAACCTTGCACACGGGAAGAAAACGAAAGGGGATGGTCCATTATGCAAATGCATTAGTGAGGATTTTAATAGATGATAGACACGCATTTTCAGGCCATGTGATTAAAATGTACTGTGAGTAATTAAAATTAATATAATTAAAACAGTTTAATTATATCCCTCAAATGTTGCCTCTAGACACACCAGAATCTCTAATTCAGTGATACAGAGAAGATTTAAAAAGAAATATTCCATTGGTTTAAGAAACAGCTGAAATCCTAAAGAGGGAACAACACAATGTGCGTTTAATTGGAAAAATCGAGCTCTCTTTCCCCCCATTTGAAACTTTTGACAACTTTTAACAACATTTGGGCTTACTTTCGTATGTTTGCTAGAAATAATAATAGAGAAAATTTTTTGGTATCGTTGCCTAATTATTCACCATTATCAAAGCACACATTATCAGGAATGGAAGCAGGATAACAAATGGCATGATTTGCTAATGAGAAGAAATTGTGCGTAATATTCAAAGAGACAGTATATTACAGGCACCAGGGAAATGGGAGCTTCGCTCTGGACTGCAGGTCGTTAGTGATTATGTGGGATTCACATTGACATTAATGAGGGCACTGTGAGGAGATCAATCCCAAGAGCTGGTTCTTAACACACAACTGATTTATAGGAGAATGGAGTTGCCTGAAGAAAAATGGCCTTTGGCAATAATACGACTGTGCTTCTCACATCTCTAGGAGCAGACAGGCAACAGAAGTCAGCATACTTCTCATCCTCAGTATTTGCTTAGAAGCAGGGCTTTTTTTCAGCTGGAACGCGGTGGAACAGAGTTCCAGAACCTCTTGAAAATGGTCATATGGCTGGTGGCCCCGCCCCCTGATCTCTAGACAGAGGGGAGTTTAGATTGCCCTCCACGCCATGGCGTGGAGGGCAATCTAAACTCCCCTCTGTCTGGAGATCAGGGGGTGGGGCCACTGGCCATGTGACCATTTTCACAGAGGGTGATTTAAACTTTTAAAAACTCCCCCTTGTTCCAGCTGACCCAAAGTGACGCCATTGGCCCTGGGAGCATGCGTGCACTTTGCATGCACACATGTGGTACCAGGGGCACCACCTCCCGCCAAGAGTCGCCCCCTGCGCTGGCAACCCACTGAGTTCCACCAACTCTTTTCCCAGAAAAAAAGCCCTGCTGGGAGGTAATGGGAAGAAAGGATTTGGGTTGGAAAAGAGGCATGGAGAGTCTCCTTGCGGTTCACGCAGGGAGCCCACCTTCCCTGGTAATATTCTAATGCAAGAAGAAGGCAGGTCTGCACACGATATGAGGCTACTGCTACCCATCTACCATAATGCAATGTGCCACGTGCACAAAACAAGAACAAGAAATAAGTTCAGGGCCAGAAACTCCTTAGTCTATATAATGGTTTCACTCTAGGTACACACAGGTTTGGATCCAGCAGAAATTTTTACCAACAGAAGGCGGAGGGGATTTTTATGGATTCCTTCTCTTGTTGTATATCTCTGATCCTTCCATGTTTTCTCTTAACCTAAATTAAAATAATACGGAGAAACCTTCATCGTTTAGAACTGTTAACAGTCAGCTTCTAGCCTGTTTTATGGATATCATTTTAGGCTGCTGACATGTTAGTGCTGTTTTTGTTTCTTTGGCGTGTTTTTCATAATCATTATGTTGTTGTTTTTATGAACTGTTTTTACTTGGTGAGTCTCATGCAGGTTTCTGGAGAGGTGGCATATAAATCTCAATAAGTAAACATTAAATTCATTGAATTTATTTTTAAGGATTAAATAGGGACTAGGTAAATTGGGCCCATCCTTCAAAAATAATTAGGTAGGCTTGTGATATACCATAGTGATATAGTATTCAGAGAGTCAAATTTGGGAGACCTCTGTTCAAATTCCCACTCAGTCATGAAGAACCTGTGCTAGTCCCCTCCTGCTAGCCTAATCTACTGCACAGTATTGTTGTGAGGATAAAATGGCAAAAATGGAACCATATAGCCACGCTCGGACTTCTGGGAGAAAGGGTGGGATGAAAATATATTGAGTACATATAACATATCTCATTATCATCATTGGTCCCAATGTGGGAGAGACTGGAGAGAGTAGATACTTGAGGGCAACTTGATGACATGTGTTTGTCCATTTATATATTTTTAATTGAATGTATGTTTTATATATACTTTATTTTATATGCTGTTTTAATATCAAAATATTTTGATGTTTGCCACCTTGGGGACTCGATTTGGGTGGAAAAGTGGCATACAAATCCACAAACAAGCAGACAAACCAAAGTTCTGCTCTGTTCCTGGAGGAGAGAGGGCAATGCAATACTTTCACCTTCACAACTCTGGGATTGATTCCTTGCATCTGGGAATGGGAAGAAGAGAAGGCACGCCTCGAGGCAGCTCCCCCAGAATCTCATACCTTGTCATAGAGATATAGAGTATTCCTTTGCACGCAGCCATTCTAGACTTCCTCTCCCTTCCCCCTCCCTTGAAGAGCATTGTATACAATGCATTCTCAGACAATTTTTTTTAACTACAATTCTGTATTATGGTTAAAAAAAAGTTTGACTTTTATTTACCTCATGTCTCTCTCAAGCACCACATAACCTACAAATGTGATCCCCAGATAACAGAGCATAAAATATTCAGAAATGACTGAAGGGGGAGATAAGGGCTTGTATTCTGCCACTCCGCTGTCTACTCTGCTCCGCCAAGTTTAGAAGACTTCCAGCCCAGTTGGAATGTCAGGATACATGGTGGGGGGGGGGAACAAAAGAGAAAAAAAACCACAACCTGAACAAAAGAGAAAAAAAACCCCACAACCTGAATGCCAAGCCAGGAACCAGAAGGTTGAGCAGCAAGAAATTTAAAAAAATTAATACAACTATTCAGGGCTTTTGAGGGGGGGGGGGAGGTGATTTGTGCTGCCTTTGATGAGGGCTGAGCCGCAGCTTTTGCTTTAAGTATCATTTCTTAACCCCAAGAACGGGTCAATTTGTTCCTAAGCAGATGCCGATCATAGTTCGCTAACTACAGAACAACTGCAGAGGGCTTGTGTGAAGAATTTCCAGTTCAGACTAAGAACTTTCTCCTTCTGTTTCTAGAAATGTTTCTCTACACGCTGCAGTTAATTAGGAGAACTTTCATATCCATCTTTGAGGTTGCTAGGTGATAATCTCAAGTCTACAGGATACAATGCAAGAGATTAAAAAATGTGTAAAGGTTGCCTTTGATGATAGGGACTCTCCCCCCCCCTCCCCCCCCGGTATGCTGACATGGCACAAGCAAACTCTTGTTCATAAAATATTATTAAATGAATTTTTCAAATTATACCAGTTTCTAGCATAAGCTTTTCTTTAAAACAGTAACGTTCTTTGGAGTTTAAAACTGTTAGCAATTATTTGCTAAAGAAACCAAGTAATAACAGTAAAACAGATAAAGTTTATAATGAGGTATCTTTTAAGAGACAGGACATTGAGGGAATGGGAAGTGATATTGAAAAAAATTGATTTTAATGAATTTTTAATGAAGTCAGGGGTATGGTCAAACTCTAAAATCAACTAAATTTTAGGTATGAGACCTTGGATTATTAGGGAGCTCCGGATTCACTTTTATGCTATTTCAGGGCACAGAGACGGAGCAAGAGCTCAGAGGGCATTCTGGGGACAGTGTTCTTTTTAGTAACTCTGAAATAAATGGGTTTTATTTAATTCAGTACTTGTCTTTAATGTGGTCAGGTGGATGGTCATTAGTACAGCCTTTATTGCAGCCTACAAATACATGCAAACACACAAAATATCAACAAGGAATAACTCACGCAAATCCCACTTACAACATTTATCCAAATCCATAACCAGATCTTAAAAGTTAAAACCTAAACATTTAAACAGGGAATGTTAACTTGGCTTGTATTTTCATTGCAGAAAGCAAAAACTTGACTACGGAAACTCTTAATTCTTTGGTCGACTCCTGCCAATGATGTTTTGACCATCCTCTGTTCACCGGTTCAAGAAAATCTATGCATGCTTGGTCATAGAATCTACACTGAAATAACACATGAACCAATGACTCAACTAGGTTATTGGAACAGGGGTAAAATCTGTTATTAGAAGGAATATTTTTATATCTCCCTATCAACAATGCAGATATGTGAAGCAGTGTCAACCTCTGAAAGAAGCCAGCAACCTAGTGTTTTGTGCCTCACACCAGTGAAGTTCCTGTACAAAAACCTTTCTGTTTCTTCAGTTCAAACACCTGCCTACCTGTCTTCTGACTTTACCTACTGTAAATAAACCTTCAGTTGCATTTTGAACCTCAAAACAAAACCAAACCAATGCAGATGGAAGCCCTTCGGGAGGCAATGGAGTCCAGATGCTCCTATGTCTGTGGGAGAGGCACGCTGCTGCTTTTTGTGGCTGGAGAGTTTTTCTTCAGCTGTTTATCATTCTTGACAAGAGAATGATTGGAAGATACCCATTTGTGCCCCATTGGTGAGCTTGACGGAAAGATTTACTGCCTGGACTATGTTGGGGCGGTGTCCGATGCCGAAGTGCCAAGGACCGGGAATGCAACATCGTTAGAAACCAACATCCTTTCGCACCTCCACCCAATACAAAATATGCCAAAGCTGCTTGATAAGATAAAAGAGTTCGGAGATCTGGCTGGATTCTATGTTAATAAGAAGAAATCAAAGATATTATGCAAGAATATGACAAAACAAAAGCAACAAGAATTAATGGAACTTATTGATTGCGAAGTAACACATAAAGTTAAATACCTTGGAACTGAGCTAACTGCGAAAAATATTGACTTACTCAAGAATAACTATGAAAAGCTATGGCAACAGATTGATAGAGATTTGATTAAATGGAATAAATTAAATCTGTCATGGCTGGGAAGAATAGCGGCAGTTAAGATGAATGTGTTACCACGGATTATGTTCTTATTACAAACAATTCCAATTATTAGAGACACTAAACAATTTGAAAAATGGCAGAGGAAGATCTCTGACTTTATGTGGGCAGGCAAGAAACCTCGAGTAAAAATGAAAGTTCTGTGTGATGCTAAAGAAAGAGGTGGACTGCAGTTGCCAAATATTAGACTATATCATGAAGCAATATGTTTAGTTTGGCTAAAAGAGTGGATGTCACTGAAAGACTGCAAACTCTTTACATTGGAAGGTTATAAGAAGTTGTTTGGATGGCATGCCTACTTGTGGCAGGACAAAACAAAAGCTGACTCTATGTTTTTGCACCATTATATCAGAAGGAGCCTCTTCACGATTATGGAACAAAAAATGATAAGAATCAAAACAGAGGAAGGGTTATCTCCCTGCTATGGATGGTTCCAATATAGACAGATTAGAGACCTTTACAACTCGGATTGTTCAAAAGGAGGAATCAAATGGAAAAACTCAGAGTTGGAAGAGACTATACTACAAGAAAATAAAAAGAAGATATCCAAAATTTATAAAATACTTTTGAAGTGGTATACAGAGGATGAGACGGTCAAAGTACAGATGGTGAAGTGGGCAATTAATTGTCACAAAGAAATAACAATGGAGTCATGGGAATATTTATGGAAAACTACATTGAAGATTTCAACTTGTACAAGTATTAAAGAGAATGTCTATAAGATGACCTATAGATGGTATTTAACGCCTAAGAAAATTGCGCTTGGAAATGCAAACATGTCAGATAAATGCTGGAAATGTAAAAAGCATGAAGGATCATTGTACCATAAGTGGTGGACGTGTGAAGTAGCTAGACAGTACTGGGGAGATATTTTAGAAGTAATAAATGAGATTTTGCAGACCCAAATAAAGAAGAACCCAGAGCAGTTGCTACTGAATTTAAGTATGGAAGATGTCCCTATGCAATACAGAACATTACTATTTTACATGACAACGGCAGCAAGACTTTTATACGTGCAGAAATGGAAGGTGCAAGAAATACCAACTATTGAAGACTGGATGTATAAATTGCTGTACATGGCAGAAATGGATAAAATGACAAGAAAGTTGAGAGATCAGAACTTAGCAGAATTTTTTACTGATTGGGGAAGATTGAAAACATATTTAGAAAAGAAGTGGGACGTGAAAGGAGAATTATGGCAATTTGAAAATTATTAGAATGTTTTTTTTTAATTGGAAGAAACAGAATCTTTACCATATGAAGTGAAGTATTAGCGAATTGTTAGCCTAAATTTAAGTGGACTTGGAGTTAATAGATATTGGTTTGTGCACTTAAATTTATGGTTAACGTACTGGCTAAGTGCTGTAATAAAAGTAATAACTAATAATATTGGTAAAATTAATAAAGTAGATATTTTATTTAATTGTTAGCTTAAACTTAAATATATTTGAAGTTAACAGATAGTAATAGATAATAGATTTTAAGTTAATAATAATAGATTTGAAGCTAACAGATAGGGCTTAGTTTAACAAAGCAGAATGTAAATATGATATAATGTGTTACAGAAAAAGGGGATAGATTAGGAATAGATTAAGATATAGGGTTGGAAAGCTGTTGGAAGTCCTGAAAAGGGGGGGAGGGGGGGAAATGATATTGAGATGTTATTTGAAAGTTGTATGTATTAATATTCTCACCTAATAAAAATTTTTAAAAAGAAGCCACGCTGGAGTGAACAGACGACTCCTCCCAATCTTACTAATTGCTTTCTTTGATTTCTTAACTACAGTTTGGAACCTGCAATATAGAATGAGTCTATGCAGCTCTGGTGAGAAAATTGCTCTTGCTTAACTCTCGTCTAGCTTGGAAGTCTTTTACATGTTGGAAAACTAGAATTAGAAGAAATGAATTTACACACAGGAGCTTGTTTTATTTATATTGGAAGAAAAAAGTTTCAAACGGACCTGGGGTAACTTTTTTGCTATGTATGTGTCTTTTTTATGTGTCTTTTTTATGACTTGTAAACAGTAAACAGAGAAGTTGGAATGTCATGCAAAGTAACAGCCTTGAATATAAGCCGATTGAAGGACAACAAATCTTCCTGATAGGCCCCTGTCTCTCTGAAATAATTTTATGTTTTTGGCTATAGAATTCTGGCTCAATAACACTAATTTTTTGGTCTATGAGAAATAATACTGTGAAAACTATGAAAATGGACTTTAATTACATTAAAATAATTGAATTTTATTGGAACTGAATAGGGAAAGAATTTAACTTAAGGGGCCAATAAAAAAAAGAAAAGAATGGTTGAGGTTTTTGTTTGCCTCATATGATATACCCAAAGCATGGACTGGACTGTTCGGAGTCTACATCAGACAGTTGACCCGCAGGTGAAGTTGGAATACCTAAAGTTTGTGCTGGACTGGCAACCTAAATGTGGCAATGAAATGCACAATAATAAAAGGAAAATACATTAACAAGAGAAGCCACAATTTAGTTTGTGAAGAGTTGAAAGAATGGGAAGAAAGAAGATTACTTTGGACCAGAAGGGGAAGAGGAATAAGATTAGAACAGTCATGAAGATGTGAATAAAGAACTTTGGGAATAAATAAATAAGGGGAGAAGGATAAATAAAGGAGCCCCAAATTTATTTTGTAAAATTTTTAAAAGGGAATTTCCAATAAAAAATTGATGATACAGGCTTTTATAAAATAGTGAAAAGGATTAAAGGTTTGCAAATTAAAGATTAGAAGGGGAACAGAAGTATTATTCTATTATTTTGGGTGATTAATGTGTATTTGAAAGATCTATTTTTAGTTTAGACTAGAGTTGTATCTCTTGGGGAGAAGGGGAAGAGAGTATGGTTCTTTTCTTTGTAATGTTATATGGGGAAATGTTAAAGTGGCTTGTCTGCTGTTAGTGGAGGGATTGGATTTGAATGATGTGGGCTCTAATTGAGATTGCCAAACTTATAAAGATATATAAAAATATTGTTTGTATACATAGCAAATTGGAAGCCCTGGATGACTTTCTGTGATTGAAGAAGAACAATGAATTAATGACCAGGTCATGTTAAAATGTGGAACTGGAATATTAAAGAGATGAGATAAGATATACACACACACACACATATATATATTAAAGAAAAAAAGGGGGGGGAGGAAATTAAATAGACCACAAGATGATTGATGTGAAGAGTGAAGTGTTGTAGGGGAAAAACTGTAATGATTAACAATATAAGTTTAGCTCTCCTTTTTAGTTTACTTTGTACAGGCCATTCTAAGACGTTATTAGTTTTATGTATTTTTTTTCTTTTCTGTTTTTTTTTTAATTTTTCTACAATAAAATAAAAAATTTAAACCTGAAAAAAAAATGCAGATAGAAGCATGTTAAATCTGGCCAGCGTAAATGCATAACAGTATCTTGAGACAGTTAAGATTGATAAGTACCTTGTGTGTCGATGTAGGATCATTGGCGCTCAGTTCAATCAAAAAGAAGAGAACACAAAGCCTACCCCCCCCCCGCTTCAGGCATGGAGCAGGCTGCAATACCCGCCCCCTACACACACTTCACTCAGCTGGAATCAGGCACAAGAGTAGGAGGCAATGCCCCTTCCTTCTTCACCCAGTCGGGTTTAGGAGCAGAGCAGATGGCAATGCCCATCCCCGCTTCATCAGGCACAGAGAAGGTAGCAAGGCCTGCCACTTCACCCTGCTGGGGTCAGGAGTGGAGCAGGTGGCAACGCCCGGCCCCCCTTCACCCAGCCAGAATCATGTGTGGAGCAAGAGGCAATGCCCACCCTCCTCCACTCGACGTGGATCAGGCGCAGAACCAACAAACAAAAGGGTTCCACAGAGTATACCAGATAAGGAGATAATGACCTGCCATGAATGAATGCTAACCTGAAACTTTAACTTTAAATTACTACATACATCATTTGCTAATTGCTTCCAAATTAATTTTTATGTTATAATGACCAACATCAGAATGTGCAATGTGTTATGTAGTAAGTAACAATATACAATAATAAATATTACAATATGTTCACATCCACCAAATAACAATATTACATGAGCAATTCATCAGTATGAATATCACTTTAAGGCAACTGGCCAAAGACTGAGAGTCCAAAGAGTCTAAAGTTGTCTCTTTGTAGTATTCAGTAGCAATTCTTTCTCTGTCTTAGAAGCAGAATCCAGACAGAGGAGGAGTGTCCACGTGGCGCCCAACTTCCAGCTGGAAGCAGACCCTAGCAGACCTCCACACCTCACCTTGGGAAGGTTCCCAAGCCATGGAGAAACCCTCAACAGGCTGCCAACTCGTCTCCTCATTCTGTATCTGGGGTCCTATTGTAGAGGAAGAGAAGTAAAGAATTTTGAGTACCACCAGCTGGTTTTGTAGACTGCTGCTGTTTGAGGATGCTCTTGAAAAAGCTGTTCGAAACAGGATTTCCCTTTTCAGGTTAGAATTACAGGTGAATCTTGATCCTGGAATGCTTGAAGATCTCTGAATTAAGAGGTGGGTGTGGTCTCTGCCAATTCCAGTCAATGTAACATGGGGTCCTCTTTCTTGGTGATTTTAAGGTGTGACTGAAGCTTTTTTGCTGGCAGGCTAGTTTTCTAGTTGCAGGGATTATTTTTCATGCTCTCTATATACTACATATATATATATGTAGTATTGTTAAAGGGAGATTTCATTTTAAAATTGTGGTCATTAGTTATATTTGTATAGCTATAAATATGAAAGAGAAACCCAGCAGAATTTATCTTGGTTGCCTCATCTTAAATTAGGTAAAGATGTTGCTTTTTGGTTTCTTATCTGTTATTTTAATTATAAACTCCATATGGGATTCACTTCCTAATACGGAACCCTTCCCTACCACAGAGAGTAACTTTTCAAAGCGTATACTCTTTCATTACAAGCATGGGGGAGACAGATAATTTTTAAATACAAGAAATCCACATGGACTAATTAGGGTTCTTTTAGCTTTTATTTTTTAATTTTTTGATAGAGGGAAAACATGAAGGGAAAACAATGTTTGTAAAAAAGCTTTTAAAGAACATCTTGCCTCAGTCATGTCTCTCCTTATTTATTTTTCTCTTTTGTTTCTAAGACAAAAGAACCACCTTCTGTTACATAGAGGACGAATAGCATCTTTAATGACATTGCTTCTCAGCAAGATTCCATTTAATTTCTTAAAGGTATCATAATCGTTCTCAGGGCTTTTTTTCAGGGGGAACGCGGGGGAATGGAGTTCCGGAACCTCTTGAAAATGGTCACATGGCTGGTGGCCCCGCCCCCTGATCTCCAGAAAGAGGGGAGTTTAGATTGCCCTCCACGCCGCCGAGAGGCGGAGGGCAATCTCAACTCCCCTCTGTCTGGAGATCAGGAGGCAGGGCCACCAGCCATGTGACCATTTTCTCCGAGGGCAACCTACTGAGTTCCACCACCTCTTTTCCCAGAAAAAAAGCCCTGATCGTTCTAAATGCCTTAAAGGAACTGCGGTAAAGCACAGGTGGTTTATGGGTATGCAGGCATTTAGCTTCACAGAACACCATTGTCAATAGAAGCTGACAAATGGAGACCATCACTGAATCAATGTATTCTGCAGTGTGGTATGCAGTGTGTGCCCTGCAAAGAACAAAAGACCAAAGAGGAGGCCCAGAGGAGTACCAACCAATTGTCATTAAGCCTAATGCATATTTATTCAATTTGTTTTGTGGATGTACTATTTACAGGCTATAAATCACACTCTAAGTTGCTGCTTATGAAAATTCACAGCCAGAAATAACCAAAGCATGCATAAGCCTGGTCTATGGGGTTTGGCATCAAGGTACAAGTAGAAAGGAATTACAAGATCTGAAATATGCAGTTTATTCAGCTGGTTTAAATTGTTAGCCAAATAATTGCTGTCTCAATGGACTAGTCTCCTGAACGTCTGCCAGTCACTTCTACGGGAAAAATAAAGCT
Source organism: Eublepharis macularius (assembly GCF_028583425.1). Lineage (NCBI taxonomy): Eukaryota > Metazoa > Chordata > Lepidosauria > Squamata > Eublepharidae > Eublepharis > Eublepharis macularius. Next base: position 93,745,420 of record NC_072799.1, on the reverse strand, counting down.
GTGCCTTGGGCGAAAATGACCCCACAGAGTGGTATGTGTGTGTGTTACGTGTCGTCAAATCACCTTTGATGTATGGCGACCCTATGAAGGAAGGACCTCCAAAACATCCTATCATTAACAGACTTGCTCAGATCCTGCAAACTGGAGAATGTTAGTGGTTAGAATCATGACTAGAAATGGGCACGAACCTCATTACAAACTTCAAAAACCCACGGAATTGGCGATCGCACGATCGCGATCCGCCAGATCGTGATTGTCCACGGCAAACGAACCAGCGTTTGGAAGAAGCCTGGTTTGGTGCGTTTGGCTGCTGTTCGGGAAGCCAGACAGTCAGGAGTCAGTAAGCAATTCCCTTGGCATCGGAGCCAGGGGAATGCCTAAACTCTGTTTGCGCTCCTTCTGTCGCCCTGGAAACCCAAATGGAAGCCCAGCTTACCTTGATTGGCAGGTCTTCCTTCCAACCATGGAGCTGCAAAGTGGTTACAAGTTGGGAGAAGACACCCAGGGGAGGGAGGGGGAAGGGGGTGTCCTGTAGCCACGGGCACTCCAATCTCATCCCTGCAAACCCTGATAGGCAGCTCTGACAGCCAAACACAGACCTCCTGTATTGCTGCAGCCATGGGTGCAGCACCGCCAGGGAGACTGGCATCCAGGCAAGAGAGTGCCAGCCCCCCCCCCCGGTTACCCGTATCACTTTTCCCCTGTACTCATGGTGCCACCCTGGCCCCCTCCCAGGGTAGCTCAGCTCCCGTCATAACCTTTCCCCCACTCCCTGCTGCTCCGTTTAAGGGCCACTGGGAGTCAGAACCCCTAGGGCAATCCCGCTGGGGGTGGCAGCCATGGCAGTCCTCGCATACATGGTCAAAGTGGCACCTCTTCTTCCAGCAGCCCCTGACATTGAATTCCCAGCATGGCCTCTTGAATGTGTGGTGCCTAAGACCCGAACCCTCGGCCCGGGGCCGGTCCCCCATGCTGCTGCTGTTTACTGCTTTTAGCCAACCCATGCTGTCTGCTTGATCCCAATGGATGAGCTCATTGCTGGAGGCCTTTTTCCGAAAGTCCTCATCATACTTCAATGCCACCCGTTCACCCGAAGTGGCTTTGATGTGCGTCACCTCCCTCAGGTGCATGGTGAGATGCCAAGCTCACTCGAGGTATGCTGCCTGCACTACCCCGGCGTACTCACAGTAGCCTAAAACCCATTTGGTGAAAGTGCGCTCAACCGGGCGCTCCCTGTCATGTCATTTGCACTTCTTGGGGCATCCACAGTCCCCCACTGGGTCCTCTGATTGCAGCAAGGTGAACACATCCACATAGTACCCGTTCAGGATACGTTCCTTCACTTTGACAGGCAGGTGGTACCCAATTGGAGCTTCCCCGGGGCCCACTGGTGGTGGGGATTACTGCGGCAAGCCCCCACAGGGGTGTTCCAAGATGTCCGTGCCCCTATGTCAGTTCTCCCGTGGGGCTGGCAGTGACTGCCAGCCCTTCAGCGTAAGCTGCTGTCCCCTAGTAATTGCGTGCCTTTCTTTCCCAATCCTCATTCCCCCGATGACTCACCTCTTGAGGCCCTCAATGATGACAAGCTGTGGCTCCGGTTCCTCCATCATGTCTTGCGCGACCTTCGCCCTGAGACCCGGGACGGTCCTTGGCTCAACTCCCGCTCTGTGTCGCTCTCCCACATTGCAATTGGGCTTGCCAGGTCCTCCATCTCGTCTTCTTCAGCTGTCTTGTTGGCCTTTGGCGACGGGCTCCTAGCTGTTGATGGCCGGGACACCTTGTGCCAAGCTGCTGGGAGGGGTGAGTGCCTGCGAGCCCACCCACCCACTGACCCCTTAGTGGGGTTCCAGCTGGTGCTGCGCTCGCCCATGCCCTCACCCTCCCATCGGGGCCAGTTCGCTGGACTTGCACAGTGCTGCCGTCAGAGCCTTCATGCATTTCTGGAGGCCCTGAATGGCCACCTGCACGGCAGCCCCCTGGGCAGGGGTCCCTCTTTGCGCTTGCCGTGCTCCCCCATGGCTGCAGCTCAGCCCATGTCCTGCGGGGAGGCCCCATTGCAGCCCTCGTCACTGGGCCCTGTTGGGTGGTGGTGGCCGCTGCCTTGCTCCTTGCACCAGGTGTCATCCTGCAACCAAAGAAGAACGAACCGCCTGCACCTGCGAGGTGGTCCTGTGAGCCCAGACTGCCCCACTGGTGGTCATAGGCCACACCTGTGTGGCAGTCCAGTGGGGCCTGGCTGACCCTGGTCACTGGGGCCCTCTGTGGCGGGAGGGGAGGGTGCTGGCTGCTGGGTCTACCGAGTAACCTCCTCTGGCACACCTCCCTCCCCCGTTCTTCTGTAGCAATGGGACACCATACATCTCTGATGAAAATGTTTGCAGGGGGTGGTAATAGGGGGATTCAGAGGGCAACGAAGAGCGTTACTTGAAAAATCTCCAAGATGATTGCTATAGGTGGACACCTCCTTTCCCTGGTTGAGGATATCAGCTTCTGAGGGCTGCTCCAAGAAGTTTGTCCATGGTACATGCTCCCTGCTTGCACCACGCTGAATGGGTCCATGGTGCCCTCTCTTTACAGGGCTGCCAAGGCATATATGAAGGGACAGTTGTCCTGCATTGCTCGGAGATGTGTGCACTTCATCTTGGACATCAGGACCTATCCTCAGTTGCAGCATGTGTTCCTCTCACTGACTGCGCACGGCTTTGCTACACACTGAGGTTCTCAATGAGGCATACGAGGCAGCCAACTTTGCTGCCACCATTGAGAGATTATTACCGGCAGCGATGCCACCAAGGGATACATGGTGACCGATGGCAGCTCAAACATTCAGGCCACAGTAGATCTAGTGTGCCTCACTGTCATTTACTTTGTAGCCCACACACTTTACCTCAGGATGCAGGATGCTCTGGGACTTGGTTCTTCTGAGGAATCTACCAGCTTGAGAGAGAAGCTCTCTCAGCAGGTGCAGCATATGCAATCCAGGAGGGGCACCCTGCCAGCAGAGGAGACGGGGGGGGAACCAGCTCTGCTATTCCCTACACCACTCGTTCTCAGCAGAACCCCTGAGATGTCCCTGGAGGTGGAGTTCATCTGGCATGCACTTGGGAATGTTAGGTGTGTGAGCCAGGATGTGGCTGAGGCAATAGTCAGGCACTACCTTTCAGAGCCCTGCAAGTTAGTTTCCACCTGTTCTCTGAGCTACTGGGGCAAGAAAGAGGCATTTTGGCCGGCCCTCTCTCTTGAGGCTCAGAGGTTCCTCTCACGCCCTCTGATGAGAATGCAGAGCTAGCACGTCTTTTCACATGTGGGCAACATTGTCCGCTCTCACCGCACTTGCCTGCTCCCCTGGAGAGTTGAGCAGTTGGTCTTCCTGAAGGTCAAGTTGCCACCCTTCATTTTCTCAGCTCTGGACCTTGTGGCCTGCATCTGCTGTCAGTGTTCAGAAGGTGGGGAAAAGTGCTCTTCCCAAGTCAAACCTAGGTAGAAAACCAGCAAGAGGGGCACCTAATCCAGTTGGCACAACGTAAAATGCACATTCTAAGTTGGAATCCCTCCCTCAAAACACCAAGCCCCACCAGCATACTCTAGGACTTTGGCACAAATCTGGGCAGAAACTTAAGACAAGGAGCATCAGAAATGTTTTTATCTTGCCACTGGAACAGGAAGATTCAGAGAAGGATGGTAGGAAAAGGAGAGAATTTTTTAAATCATAAACTTTATTAAAATTGTGTTCATATACATGTGCAGATAAATTACTATAGAAATTATGACACATACTTAGAAAAATACATTCTATGTAGTAATTTCTTCTAAATGAACTATATACAGTAATTTTTTCAAAATAGTTACATATCATTTCTATTGGTTAATTGTTTGATTGTACCAGTTTTGACATTGTGTTATAAATATGTTTATCTGATATTATTGATTGAGAATATTTTGGTATAATTGATGCAAAGGTTGCATGTCTTTTTTGCTAATATATTCAAAAAAGGGCATCCATTTATCATAAAAGCTTGGTTTTTTGGTGGGTGTATCGGAAAGTTGGATCTTATCTGTTATTTTTTCAATAATAAATTGGTCCCAAACCCATGAGTACCATTGTGCTATTGAAGGGGGTGTTTGTTTGTTCCAACTGATAGCAATCGATGTCTTTACTGCTCCTAGGAAACTTGTTATGAGATCACGTCTTATTTCTGGAATTTCAGCATCCTGCCAATAGTCTAAAAAAATTATTTGAGGTTTCAGAGGGATTTTGTAAGTTGTTATATATTCAATCGGTTTTAAGATGTCTCTCCAAAACTTATTGAGTGTGGTGCGTTGCCACCAACAATGTGCATATGTACCTTTTTCTCCATATTTTTTCTAACATAAAGGAGAGTGAGATGATGTGATCACTGATAGTTTTTTTGGTGTGTAGTGCCATCTTGTCATGATTTTAAATATTTGGAGCTTTGCATTTGTTTCTTGGGAGTTGAGTAGAGGCGAAGACCAAATTTGAGTCCATTGTTCTTGCGGTATTGCTATACTGTAATCTTGCTGACATTTATCTTGAAAGTTGTATTTTTTTTTTGTTTTACTGGATTGTATAATAATGTTATATGCTTTTTTGATTTTCTAAGCGTTTTTCAAATTTTGTTTTGGGTTTATGTAGTTTTCCAGCTATTCTTATTTGTGATGCCATGTGAGAGAGTTGAAAGTAGGTAAACCAAAGTATAAAAGAATTTGTTTTTCGTTCTAGTTCTTCTTTTGTTTGTAGGCCTTTTCCTGATGCTATTTCTATTATTTTTGTTATATTCAGATGTTTCCAGTAATTGTGGACGGCTTGATGTTTTCCTGGGGGGAACCAATCCTGTAGTAAAAAATGTGGTGCATCATGATATTTTGGGAATTAATTTTGGTCTATGTGAATCCCATATTTTGCTTAAATGTGTTAGGAATATGTTTTTGCTGATTTGCGGTGGGAGAAGGTTACGTTTGCTCCATAGGACCTCTTGAATTGTCATGGGGGACTTTAATGGTTTCAGGATTTGTATCCATTCAGAATGTTCTTTACCCCTTAACATCTGTTTTATTTTAGTGAGGTGGATCGAATTTGCATATGCTGTTATGTCTGGGTATTTGAGACCACCATTATTTTTATGCTGACGTAGTATTTGGAAAGAGATTCTTGGTTTCTTGTAGTTCCATAAGAAGTTGTTTAGTATGGCTTGCCATTGTTTCAACGTATCTTGGGATGGTGATGTAAGAACGGTGTGAAAAAGAAAGATTATTTTTGGTAGAATGAAGGCTTTAATTATATGAAGTCTGTCATATCATGAATATTGTTGTTTATTCTATTTAAGGATATCATTTTTATTTCTCTGATCTTTCGTGTATGATTATATTTTATAATGTGGTTCAGATTAAAGGGGATGTTGATTCCTAAATATGGAAAGTAATTGTCCACCCGGTAGTTGTGATTAGTCTGGATATTTTCTCTAGTTGTTTGTGAAAGGGTGATTGGGAGTATTGTTGATTTTGATGTGCTAATTTTTAAACCAGAAATTCGAGCAAATGAATGTAGTGTGTTTTTTAAATTTGATAATGACTCACTTGGTTTTGTGATGTAAAAAAGCATGTCATCAGCAAACATGCTAAGTTTGTAGGTTTTTTCCTCAATTGCTACACCATGAGTTTGGTTATTCTTTTGGATTTCTGCAGCAAGAGGTTCTAGAGCAAAAACAAAAAGAAGAGGTGAAAGGGGGCATCCTTGTCTCATACCTCTGGTGATCTTAAGCTCTTTTGATGAAGTGTTGTTTATTTTAACTTGGGCTTTAGCCTGTGTGTATATTGTGTTGGTGGCTTGTATAAATTTTTCACCAAAGTTCATAGAGGTTAAGAGGAATTGAAGATAGAGTCTTTCGAGGGAGTCGAAAGCTTTTTCTATGTCAAGTGATAGAAGTAGAGCTTCTGTCTGTTGCTGTTGTTTACTTGTGGCAAGTATATTTAGTGTTTTGTGTATATTTTCTGTGATGTCTCTTTCTGGGATAAAGCCAGCCTGGTCCTGGTGTATGTAATTTCCTATAAAAGTATTTAAACATTTTGTCATAACAGATGTAAAGATCTTGATTTAATAGGGAAAGAGGTCGTAAGAGGCTGGATTTAGGGCATTTTTGCCTGGTTTTGGTATTACGATTATTGTGGCATTGCTCCAAGTGGGTGGTTGCAGGCCTGAGTCCAATAAGCCATTACAGGCTTCTGTAAGCATTTGCGTTATGTTTACATTAATTTTTTAAATAAAATTCTGCCAGATAGCTGTCTGGTGCTGCTGTCTTATTGTTCTTTAACTTTTGGATCACTTCTTGGATTTCTTTTATGGTGATTGGGTTATTTAATATTTGACAATGTTTATCTTCCAATTGTTTGATGTTTTTATTAGGTAAAGGTAAAGATAGTCCCCTGTGCAAGCACTGAGTTATTACTGACCCATGGGGGGACGTCGCATCACAATGTTTTCTTGGCAGACTTTTGTGATGGGGTGGTTTGCCCTTGCCTTCTCCAGTCATCTTCACTTTACCCACAGGAAACTGGGTACTCATTTTACCCACCTCAGAAGGATAGAAGGCTGAGTCAACCTTGAGCTGGCTACTTGAACCTGGCTTCTGCCAGGATCGAACTCAGGTCATGAGCAGAGCTTGGGATGCAGTACTGCAGCTTCCCACTCTGCGCCACGGGGCTCAGATTGATGTTTTTATTATTGTGGAGGAATTCTTGAATTTATTCTTTGGGAGTATTTTTGGAGGTATATAAATTTTTATAGAAGTCTTCAAATATTTGTGTGATGTCTTTTGGTTTATTATGAATGTTCCCTTTGGGATCTTGGATTGTTGATATTATTCTAGTAGCCCTCTTTGCCTTTGTTCTCCATGCTAATATTTTCAGCTGCTATGGTGAGTAGTACCAGTGTTTTTGTTTCAAATATAGTAGTTTTTTTTGGTAGAGAGCCATTTTGGTGTAGCGATTAAGAGCACAGAACTCTAATCTGGAGAGCCGGGTTTGATTCCCCACTCCTCCACTTGAAGCCAGCTGGGTGATCTTGGGCTAGTCACAGTTCTCTGGAGCTCTCTCAGCCCCAGCCACGTCACAGGGTGTTTGTTGTGGGGATAATAATAACATACTTTGTAAACCACTCTGAGTGGGCATTAAGTTGTCCTGAAGGGCGATATATAAATTGAATATCATTGTTGTTGTTGTTGTTGTTTTTGGTTAGTTTTGAGTGTTTTTAGGAGTTTGCGTTCATTTAATAATTGACAATAGATCTTTTTGCTTCCTGTTTCTTTATGTTGTTGTGCTAATAATTTGATATTCTTCAGTAATTTTTCCAGAGGAGTTAGCCGTGTTAGTCTGTAGTAGCAAAATCAAAAAGAGTCCAGTAGCACCTTTAAGACTAACCAATTTTATTGTAGCATAAGCTTTCGAGAATCAAGTTCTCTTCATCAGATGCATGATCCGAACTGGTCAAATACAGAAGAGGAGGGGAGAGAGGGGAGAAAGAAGGGGACGTATATCACAAGGGGACAGGATGCAATTAGCGGGGAGGCAACCCAAACATTCCTTTGCTAGTAAATGTAAACATCTCCTTTTGGTGTGGAGTCAGTTTGCCGTGTTAGTTTGCAGCAGTGAAAGCATCCAATTACTATGTAGTATAAGCCTTCGATAACCACAGCTCTCCCTGCCAGATGTTCATTTTTCTTTTTGTTTTCCTCTGCTGATATTGAGATAAGGTGACCTCTTAATACAAGCAAAAACAAAGGCTCTGGGGAAGACTGTAAAAGACCGTTGCAAAGAGAGTCTCCCCAATAACATAAACTGTATACAATATCCAATAGTATCTGTTTACTGTTATATCGCCCTTCTAACATCATATGTAAATCACTGCCACTTACAAAAATTATTTTTATCTATCACAGTGAACACTTTAACCAATACAGTCAACTTTAAATGAATGTAGAACTACATGTGGAAATGCATATATACAAATCGATACAGAACAACGTCTCTCTGTCTACATGCACCAGCAGTCCATTAAATGTCCTCACCTGCAAAGACTGTTCCAACCTGATAGTAAACGTCCAAAATATAGGGGAAGGTCCTCCTTCAGGTGGGGAAGATGTAATGAAAGTGCTGTTGTGCTGTGCGAATCCACGTCCTTTCAACCACAAGCTGGAATATGCGAAGGGATCCCTTAGCCTCCACAAAGGTCGACACGTTCCAAGTTGCAATCTCTCCCCTGGAGTAACACAGAGGATGCTGTTCCCGTCTCGCCCAACAAAATGCTAGCAATTTTTGTTTCGCGTGGTAAAGCTTTCTCAGGGGCTTTGTGTTTCAATCCATTTCTAGGCGTAGAACTAGTCTGGAGCCAGTGTGATGGTAATTCTCTCCATGTGACAGATCTTGGGTCAGTCACAGCTCTCTCAGAGCTCTCTCAGCCCCACCCACCTCATATGTGTTTGTTGTGGGGATAATAATAACATAATTTGTAAACTGCTCTGAGTGGGCATCAAGTTGTCCTGAAGGGTGGTATATAAGTGAAATGTTATTATATCATATCGCAACTCAGATATTATCAGCTATGAGGTGGAGCATGCCTATTACTCCATATTCTGCAGTCACTCCATTGGCTACCCATCAGTTACTGGTTCAATTCAAGGTATTGGCTATCACATACAGAGTCCTGTATGGCCTTCAGCTCTCTCGCTATGCTTTGCCACAACAGCTTTGCTCATCTAAGCTGGGCCTTTTGCATATGAGCAAGTTCAACAGCTGCCCATATACATTCATTTTCTGTTGCAGTCCCCAGCTTATGGAATGGCCTGCCTGATGAGGTCAGGAAGGTTCTCACTCTTAATGCATTGCTAAGACTATACAAAATGGAATTATTCGGGGCTTTATTGTAACATCAAGAAGATGCTTGAATGATGCTGAGTATTGTGTGTACTATTTATTGCTGTATGCGATAATTAATGCAGTGATAATTAATGCACAATTCTTAATTTATAATTCACATTCTTACAAATAAATGTTGCAATTGCATTCCACAGATGCAGACTTGAAAAAATTTAGAAAACCAAGTAACTCAGTTTTTTCAAGTATTTGTATCCTGACACTGACCTGGATCCAAAGATCTGTACAAGCGAACTTTGGCCTTGTTTGTGTCATACAGCAGCTTTGAAAATGGAAATGTTTCTGAAGGCAGCTCGGACATGCCCTTGGCTTAGAATGGGATAATTCTGCTTAGAACAGCATTGTAAGTATCTGTACAACAGTTGCCAAATAGACATCAACAATTTTAATATTTAAATTGCATAAAGCCACTTGTTCAGTAATACATTTAAGTGCTTTTCCTCCTATGAAAGTTGTTTGGCATCTCCATTAAACTAACAAGATGGCTACTAGAAGCAATATGCAATTTTGGGACAGTCAGTTGAAGGCATCAAAATCTGTCTGTAAGGTTTTGGATACATTTGCCTTTTTTGTTGTTTTTAATGGAGTTCTTTGAATTGGAAATTCTGTATTTTAAATTTTGGTAGGATGCTTCCTATTTGGGACTACTAAAGCTAGTATAGTATAATTCATTAAAACATATGTATGCAAAACAAGTTTCAGTCCAATCCCAATAATATTTACCTGAAACTGGGAGCTAGTTCACATACAGCCTTATGCATGCAGTAGAGTATAGCAATAAATCTTGTTTTAATGCAACTTCTGCCATGCTTCTAAATGCAAATAAGAATCTATGTACATCATTGTGAACACAGCTTATCCTTGGATCTTATCACAGTTATTATTTTGATGGGGAAATGTAAGCCCAATGCCTACCCTCTACAATGTCAGAAGCAGCTAGGCTTGCCCGCCAATGGTTGGCAACCAGTGGGAGATGGGGGGCAGTGTTATGTGTGGTGTGACATCTCTTCTGGGGAAAACTGGAAGTGATGTCACATCACTCTAGGATGTGGTTATTCCTAGAGCAATGGGATACCATTTCCAAGTTTTTTCTGGAAATGACATCATGCTGCATGCATTGTTGCTGATTTATTTTTTAACTTTTCTTCTGCCACCAGTCTGAGAGGCAGCAAGAAGAAAGTGTTGCCAGTTGGAGTTCTCGTGCTATAGCAGGAGAACTGACAACTCTAGAGGCAACATGGTGTAGCCGTTAGTTTCACAGACTGCAATCCTAGAGACCTGGGTTCAAATCCCCACTCTGCCATGAAGCTTATTGTGTGACCATGAGCCAGTTGCTTAACTTCACAGGGTTGTTTTGAGAATGAAATGGATGTGGGGAGAAGGAAGTTTGCCACCTTGAACTAAAAATGGACTAAATACATAAATTTACCTATGTGTCAGCCAGGTCTGTCTGAGTGACTTCAATGTGATTCAGCTCCAAATAAGCATGCTGAAATTGTACTGTGGTCTTTGTAAAGATATTGAAGTACCATCCATATGTTAATATTCCAGATACCAAGTCAGAGTTTACAACTACTTTCCTCTTATTTACAGCATAAGCAAACAGTATCGATCTTTTCCACTTTGGGAAATACAATATAAAAATAATTATCTTTATGTCTATTTGTGAAGAAATAAACACATCTAATAAAAACAAGCACAAAACCACACATTTCAGATCAAAGAGGATAGTAAAGAAGCTGCTCATATCCATAAAAATTAGACTGGAAATCAACCAATATAAAGTTGTACTAATTTTCTCCTGAGCTAAAGAACATAAGAACATAAGCAAAGCCATGTTGGATCAGGCCAGTGGCCCATCCAGTCCAACATTCTGTCACACACAGTGGCTAGAAATCCAGTGCCATCTAAAGGACTGTCAGTGAGGCCAGGACACCAGAAGCCCTCCCACTGCCTTCCTTCCAGCACCAAGACAACAGAGCACCACCTCCCCACAAAGAGAATACCATCTATCTCCTGTGGCTAATAGCCACTGATGGACCTCTGCTCCATATATTTGTCCAGTCCCCTCTTGAAGCTGGCAATGCTTGTAGCTGCCACCACCTCCTGTGGCAACGAATTCCATGTGTTTATCACCCTTTGTGTAAAGTAGTATTTTCTTCTATCTGTTCTAACCCGACTGCTCAATAATTTCATAGAGTGCCCACGAGTTCTTGTATTGTGAGAAAGGGAGAAAAACACATCTTTCTCTACTTTCTCTAACCCGTGCATTATCTTGTAAACCTCTATCATGTCTCCCCTCAGTCGTCTTTTCTCCAGGCTAAAGAGCCCCAAGCGCCTCAATCTTTCCTCATAGGGAAAGTGTTCCAACCCTTTAATCATTTTACTTGCCCTTCTCTGTACTTTTTCCAGTGCTATGATATCTTTTTTAAGGTGTGGCGACCAGAACTGTACACAGTACTCCAAATGAGGCCTCACCATCAATTTATACAGAGGCATTATGATACCGGCTGATTTGTTTTCAGTCCCTTTCCTAATAACCCCTAGCATAGCATTAGCTTTTTTTATGGCAGTCGCACACTGTGCTGACGTTTTTAGTGAGTTATCTATCATGACTCCAAGATCTCTCTCTTGGTCAGTCTCCGCCAGTTCAGACCCCATCAACTTGTATTTATATTTTGGATTTTTGGTTCCAATGTGCATTACTTTGCACTTGGCTACATTGAACCTCATTTGCCACATGGATGCCCACTCTTCTAGCCTCGACAGATCCCTTTGGAGTGCCTCACAATCCTCTCTGGCTTTCACCACCCTGAACAATTTCATGTCATCTGCAAATTTAGCCACTTCACTGCTTAATCCCAATTCCAAATCATTAATAAACAAGTTAAAAAGCATTGGACCCAATACCGACCCCTGTGGCACCCCACTGCTCACCACCCTCCACTGTGAGAAGTGCCCGTTTATGCTCACTCTCTGTTTCCTATTAATTAGCCAGTTTTCGATCCACAAGAGGACTTGGCCCTTTATCCCATAGCTACTGAGCTTACTTAGGAGCCTTTGATGAGGAACTTTGTCAAAAGCTTTCTGGAAGTCAAGATAAACAATATCTATCGGGTCTCCCTTGTCCACTTGTTTGTTCACTCCCTCAAAGAACTCTAACAGATTGGTGAGACAAGATCTTCCCTTACAGAACCCATGCTGAGTTTTCCTCATCAGCTTTTGGTCATCAATGTGCCCACTAATTTTATTTTTGATAATAGTTTCCACCAACTTACCCGGTATTGACGTCAGGCTGACTGGCCTGTAATTTCCCGGATCTCCCCTGGAACCTTTTTTAAAGATGGGGACAACATTAGCTACCTTCCAGTCCTCAGGAACAGATGCAGAGTTTAATGACAGATTACATATTTTTGTGAGGAGATCTACAAGTTCACACTTGAGTTCTTTCAGAACTCTTGGATGTATGCCATCTGGGCCCGGTGATTTATCAGTTTTTAAATTATCTAGCAGTCGCATAACCTCCTCTCTCGTCACCTCAATGTGACTCAGGTCTTTCAAAACCCCTCCCAAAGTCAGTGCTTCCGGAGTGGGCATGCACTTCTTATCTTCCACAGTGAAGACAGAAGCAAAGAACGCATTCAGCTTCTCGGCCATTTCCCTATCACCCTTTAGTAATCCTTTTACGCCTTGGTCATCCAAGGGCCCCACGGCCTCCCTAGCTGGTTTCCTACTTCTAATATATTTAAAGAATTGTTTATTGTTTTTCTTTATGTTCTTTGCAATATGCTCCTCATATTCCCTTTTTGCCTGTCTGATCACAGACTTGCACTTTTTTTGCCACAGCTTATGCTCCTTTTTATCAACCTCACTCCGACTAGTTTTCCACTGCCTAAAAGAATCCTTTTTACCTTTTACAGCTTCTATTACATTGCTTGTTAACCATGCTGGCCTTTTCCTAAACCTATTTGTGCCTTTCCTAACCAGCGGTATATATTTAATTTGAGCTTCCAGGATTGTAGTTTTAAATAGTCTCCAAGATTCCCCAAGTGTTTTGACCTTTTTTACTTTCCCTTTCAGTTTCTTCTTCACGTACCCCCTCATCTCAGAAAAGTTACCCCTTTTGAAGTTAAACATGGCTGTGTTGGTCTTATTTGGCAATTTCCTATTTATATATATGTTGTACTCAATAACATTATGGTCACTGTTCCCAAGTGGTGCAATCACATTTACATCTCTCACCAGGTCTTCAGCATTACTGAGGACCAAATCCAGGATCACCTCTCCCCTAGTAGGTTCGGTAACCATCTGTTCCATAGCACAGTCATTGAGACAGTCTAGAAACTCACTTTCTCTCCCCCGATTCGAACACCCATTGGCCCAGTCAATGTGTGGGTAGTTAAAATCACCCATTACAACACAGTTTTTTTGTTTAGCAGCCATCTTTAATCCTGTCATCATTTTATAATCCTCCTCTATTTTCTGATCTGGAGGGCGATAACAAACTCCCACAGTTAAGTTTCCATTTGGGCCCGTAATTTCAACCCATAGCATTTCCAGAAGCGAATCTAATTCAGTTACCTTTTCAATCTTACTGGAATGTATACCTTCTCTGACATATAGAGCCACCCCACCACCAACCCTTCCCTCCCTATCCTTCCGATATAATTTATATCCAGGAATCACCGTGTCCCACTGATTTTCCTCATCCCACCAAGTTTCTGATATGCCCACAATGTCTATGGATTCGCCCAACACTAAACATTCCAGCTCCCCAATTTTACCTCGGACACTTCTAGCATTTGTATATAAACATCTGTAACTTCCCCGGCACACTTTGCCTCGAGACGTAGTTAGGTCATCTGCACTGTTTGTCTCCATCTCAGTTGACAACTCTAATCTATCTCCCTGTAGAAGTGTTATACCTAGCCCTTCATCTCTCTGAGATGAACCATCCTGAACCAGAGACACTTTATCTCTTGTCGGCTTTCCCCTAGCATTTAGTTTAAAAACTGCTCTGCCACCTTTTTGATTTTAAGTGCCAGCAGCCGGGTTCCTTCTCGGGACAAGTGGAGACCGTCTCTCTTGTACAGCTCCCGCTTGTCCCAAAAAGAATCCCAGTGCCTAACAAACTTGAACCCTTCCTCCCTACACCATCGTCTCATCCACGCATTGAGACTCCTGATCTGCGTTTGTCTCTCTGGCCCTGCGCGTGGAACAGGTAGCACTTCTGAGAAGGCTACCTTGGAGGTCCTGGCCTTGAGTCTCCTACCTAACAGCCTAAATTTTTGTTCCAAGACCTCACGACTGCATTTCCCAACATCGTTGGTTCCAACATGGACCACGACCGCTGACTCCTCCCCAGCACTATCTACCAGCCTATCTATAACACGCGTAATGTCCGCTACCTTCGCACCAGGCAGGCAAGTCACCATACGGTCAGAACGTGGTTGTGCCACCCAGCTATCTACTTGTCTAAGGATCGAATCACCAACTACCAAGAGCCTCCCTCCCGCCCCACCCAGGGATGGTTCCTTGATGTGAAAGGAAACCTGCTCACCAACTGAAGAAGAGGGCCCTTCTGAGGGCATGTTCCCCTTATCCTCAGTACGGTGCCCTGATTCCACAAGATCCTCATTCTCCTTGACAACAAGAACGCTGCCATTTTTAGAGTGGGACACATCTATCCTGTCCCTGAGAATCTTGTCCTCGTGCCTATCTAACTGTCTCCGCTTCTCCAGGTCAGCCACCTTGGCCTCAAGGGTACGTACTCGTTCCCTGAGAACCAGGAGCTCCTTGCAGCGAGCACACATCCAGGACTTCTGACCAGAAGGCAGATAGTCATACATGTGACACTCAGTGCAATACACTGGAAAGCCCCCAACCCCCTGCTGGCATTCTGACTTCATTATTCTGTTTTAGGAATAACACACTAAGAGGAAAGAAAACGGCTATGATCCCCCGGCTAAGAGCCACAGGCCAAGAGCCCTTTAGCTCTCGCCCTTCGGCTCGCGCCAAAGGCTCGCGCCCCTGCCCAGCAGTTGCTTTTTCAATGCAAAAGGTCACTTCCTGCTAAGCACAGGAGGTGAGCACAAAGGGGGTGTGTGGCTTGTACTCCAGCAACCCCCAGCAGCCTTACAAACACACTCACCCTCAAACACAATCAAGCCCAAACACACTCAGCCTCAAAACTACACTCAAATCAACACAAAACTACACACAAAAAGCCCCAAAGCTAGAGAGGACCACCCTTAGCTTCTCAGCTTAACCCACCACAGCCAAGAAAGGGAAAAAGCCCATTACCTCCTCTAGCAGCTGCAAACCATGTGCTCCTGAGCCCAGGTGACTCTGCTTGGCCTCTGCACCTTCTTGCTGAGTTTAGTAGTGCGTGTGTGGTAAAGAAGACACACACACCACTCTCGTCTTCAGCAGAAACTTCTGAGTGCTCCCTCCCTCAAACCTGGAAGTCCCTCTTTTTATTAATTTCTTCCGACAAAACTCTAGCCCTCCAAAGAAGAGAAAAAGACCCAAACTAAAACATTTTAGATATGGGGTCAAACTGACCCCACAGCAAAAAAATAAAGGACACCAGGTAGCTCTCTCAATCCTACCATTAGCTATTTTTTTTTAAAAAAAAACAGGCCTCAAGAGTAACTTTCTTTGAAAATGCAGTAAAAACGAGTATAATTGGGGTAAAAAATAGCCCTCACTGAAAGCATCAAAACCCCATAGAACTATAATTGGGGTTAAATTTACCCCACCATTTTAAAAACAAAAGACACTGTTGGGAATCTGTAAAACTGTTTATTTTTAATAAAGCAATCATTTTTAACTGTTACAATACTGAAATTTAATGTATTAGTGCAATGTGGAATAAGTGCTAACAAAAAAGTAAGGTAACAGGTGACAGAGATACGATGTTTTTAAACAGGTAATTGCTTCCCAAATTACTTCATTGGATATTTGGATGTTTATTCTACCAACCTCCCCCCCCCCCCACGTGCACACACACACACACACACGACATTCCTTCAATCTCCTTTCACATCCTTGAATAACTCTTCCACAACATTTCTCCTGTTTTGTCTGTATTATTTATGCCAATAAAGGTTGCTGTGCTGCGAATAACTACTGTGGGATAATTGGTTCTAATGTTTGTTCCTGTTTTTTCTGAAGAGGTAAATCTGCTTGACAGCTTCAGGAAAGGGCTCTCTGAAATGGGTGGCTTTGCTGCAGATGCCGAGTCTCTGGGAATGGAGTGCTTTGACTTTGCTGTGTATTCGTGCAAATTGAGAAGACTGAACTTGGTTTTCGGAGATGGATTGCAACCTATTACTTCAATATATCCCCAGTCTATACACCCCCAGATTAAAATGTAAAAACCCAACAGAAATGTAATTGGGGTCAAATTGACCCCACCATTTTTAAAGCACATAACACAGTTGGGATTTTGAGGAGGAACAAGAAATATAGTGGGCACATCAGACCCTTGCAATGGAAAGGAGGATTCCATTCCTGCCAGTTCAAGGGTTAACAAAAGGAAGACATATCTGCACTCTTTCTCCTAACAGTCTTGTAACCAGAGCTCAGGCTGCCCCTGAAGGATTCTTATCAGTAATAGCTCCTTCTGTATAACAAAGGGAAACAACCAGCTCAGTCAACAGATGGCTAGGGGTCAGCTAAAGTTTCCAGACTAGAGGGGAGCTATTCAATCTGAAGAGCTTGGAAAGATGACTATAAACATTTCCAGGCTTGTCTTGCAGGGAATAGAATGACCCCCCCCCCCCCTTTACAAAATTGTAATACTGTTCAATTTGAGCTTTTCCATGTGGCTACGGGACATAAAGGAAGCTTTGATAGAGCACAAACACAAGATTTATACCTGTTGCTACTATAACAACAACAACAACATTTGATTTATATCAAATGTTTGGTGTAGTGGTTAAGAGCGTGGGATTCTAATCTGGAGAACCAGGTTTGATTCTCCACTCCTCCACTTGAAGCCAGCTGGGTGACCTTAGGCTAGTCACAGTTCTCTGGAGCTCTCTCAGCCCCACCCACTTCACAGGGTGTTTGTTGTTGTGGGGATAATAATAACATACTTTGTAAACTGCTCTGAGTGGGCGTGAAGTCATCCTGAAGGGCAGTATATAAATCAAATGTTGTTGTAAATTGAATATACCGCCCTTCAGGACAACTTAACATCCACTCAAAGCGGTTTACAAAGTATGTTATTATTATCCCCACAACAAACACCCTGTGAGGTGGGTGGTGCACAACAATTCAGGTTGCAAATAATGGTTTTCCTTTGGAGTACTTTCAACCCCCAAATCCAAAAGTGGTGTTTACCCCCACAAAGCTGAAAATCCCCAAAGCTAAAAGTGTGATTTCCCCCCACAAATAATACCTACATCTAAAAATTGTGGAGAGACAGTTTAGTTTCCACTATTTGCTCCAACTTCCTCTAAAATTGAGATAATAGGTGTTATAACAACAACAACAACAACAACAGATTTATATACCGCCCTTCAGGACAACAACATCCACTCAAAGCGGTTTACAAAGTATGTCATTATTATCCCCACAACAATAATCACCCTGTGAGGTGGGTGGGGCAGAGAGAGCTCTGAGAGAGCTGTGACTGACCCAAGGTCACCCAGCAGACTTCAAGTGGAGGAGTAGGGGAATCAAACCTGGTTCTCCAGATTAGAGTCCCATCGCTCTTAACCACTACACCAAACTGGCTCGCCATCTGTTATGCATGGAAACAATGCTAAAATCATTTTTCAGCATTTGTTGGGGTCACAATTATGTGTAGTACTTTCAGTTTCAAGTGAAGTTTATTGGGGGTTAGAATGACCCCCAACACTAAAGAATGAATCTCAAATCTAAAAAAAAAAGTCTTTCGGTGGGTAAGAAGCACTTCAGAGAATTTCACCTCATTAGGAAGAAAGCATAACAGGAGAATAGTGATTGCAGAAAGTCTTAAATGGGTAAAGCAATTTCCCCCATGATTTCTGGGATCAAAATATACCTTGATTACTTTGGAGGGCTAGGAACGATGGGGAAAGGAGGGGGATTAACTCTGCCCCACTTTCTATCTTTTTATTTTATTTTTTCAGTTGGGAGGGACCTCCAGGGTCATCTAGTCCAACCCCCTGCACAATGCAGGAAATTCACAATTATCTCCCCCCCCACACACACACACCCCAGTGACTCCTGCTCCATGCCCAGAAGATGGCAAAAAACCTCCAGGATCCCTGGCCAAACCAGATCCCCACAGCTTGTTTAAGTCACAGTAAAGGGGGAAAACAACCACAATAGGTACAATATAAGGGACTTTTTCCCTACTGGGCCTTTACTTGGGGGCAGATTAGTATTTCAGTAGGAAAAGAAAAACTGCATGGGAAGAAGGCCAACCCACCCTTCCCCAGCACCCCAGCCCTGATCTGAGTCACCTTCTCACCTGTTCCAAGGGTTCCATCGCTACTCCAGTTTCATGCCCAGTTTGGCTCTTTAGTAGAAAAGAAAGCATTTCTTCTTCCCATCATTCCTGAAGGTCACTGTCTGGCATGGATTCCTGTTGGAAAATCAGTTAAGAATCATTCCGATGAAATTTTAGGGGGGAAATTAGTTATTTACCGTGGATATTCAATTTGAGTTAATTAAGTTTAAGGTCCAGGTATTCAGGATCAGTTTTTATAAAAATGCTTGAAAAGCCCAATAGCCTGCAGTTGCTACAAGAATTGCATCAGACTCCGCCATGAGAGCAATTATAATGTGACCTTGGGCATCAAACCAATGCTATACAATGCCTTAATGTTTGCAGCCAATTGTTATACCCATATTAAATATTCATTAATGACTGAACTCTGATTTTCCACTTTAAAATTCATTATCTAATTACCTGGTGTGCAATCTTAACAAGTTGTAATAATGATGTAGATTACTTTGGTTAAAATAACATCCATTTTTAAGATGTAAGAAGATCTGTGTGTATCTATATCTGTATATATAATGAATGTTTATAATAATACTTAGCGCTGGTATAGAATATTCAAAAGGGTCCATAAAACATGATAAACTTCTGAAATGTTTAAAAAGGAAGAAGTCTTATGCCAACATCCTATAAACACTTATTTTTCTCAGTTTTCGTGCCAGTAGTTGATAAGCTAGACGACATACGGCTTGGTATCTGAAAGAGATGAACTTTGACTTCCAGTTGCAGCTCAGCTCTGCTTGTCCTTCTCGTTTGAGATGTGGTGGGTCAGCTAAGGCGACCAGGCTTTTTTGGCTGTGGGACTCTGGCTCCAGAAGTTTCATCTTCAAGAAACTTACTTTCCTAACTTTGCTTCCCTTCTAGAAACAGTTGGGGAAAGAAAAAAAGTCTGCTGCAGGATTCTTTAGCTGACAATTTTATGGAGATAGATTTTATTTTATTTATTTATTTTCAATTTTTATTCCGCCCTCCCCACATTTCCAGCAGGCTCATGGTTTACGGTTTCATTATATCACATTAATGTATTTTTTATATTATGTTAGCTACCTTGGGTAATCTAGAGCAAAGAGGCAGGCGACAAACATTCCAGATTAATACATAAAAAGCATTTCAAAATTGTTATTCTGCTTGCTTCCTTATTTTCTAACATACTTATGTGTTTTGTCATTTCTGTAGTTTTCCAGTATTGATTTAAGGACCCTGCAATGGAAGATGCTAAGGAGCTATGCCATTTATTAGCTACTGAAATTTTTGCTGTTAAAAATTTCAAATTAACTCAAACTGATATTTGTCAAAACTAATGCGGGCCTGACCAAACCAAGCATGACTAAGGGGTCCAAAGGAATATTAATTGACAATATATAATTCATTTCAGCAATTATTTTTCTGTCCAAAAGCTTTATTTTGAGGCATTCTCACCGGTATAATTACTACATGTCAAGCTCCTTGTCATATATGTCTGTCTACATATCTGCCATGAGTATTCTCTGTGCTCTGTATCATGTGTTGAACCTCTGAGAGTATAGAAAGTGGCATTTTGGAACCTGTCTAGCTGAGGGTACTTATCTCACAGGCCTGCCGCAATGTCTGCTTTCGTTTTCACAGCTGTTTGGGAATGTGTCCTTGAGGGTAGGCTCCTCCCGGGAACCAACAATAACTTCATCTCTCCTACAGTTCTCTCCTCCTGTCTGACACTCCATTCCCCCCACCTCTCTGGCTCCTTTGCTCCAGAAGCATAACCGTCCCTATCTTAAAGGCGGGAACCTTCCCTATAACTAACCCCTCCAACCTTATACACGTCACTTCTGCCAATTGCCCTTGTCTGTGTTTGCTGATACTGATGGATCTCTAATAAAGTAACGTTAACTCATACCTTGGAGCGTGTGCAGTGGAGTACTATGGGGATCTAACTGCCAGAACGTGACACTCCTTTTGTCTGAACTTTAATAAATCTTAATTACATACTGAATGGCATAATGGGTATGTAATAATCACATTACTTCATCGTAATCAAAAGAAAGATGGCCCAGTGATGGTTTGCTTGTTCGTTTTCTTTATAACCACCTTTTAAAACCAGGGCTTTTTTTCAGCTGGAACGTGGTGGAATGGAGTTCTGGAACCTCTTGAAAATGGTCACATGGCTGGTGGCCCCGCCCCCTGATCTCCAGACAGAGGGGAGTTGAGAATGCCCTCCGCGCTGCTCAGCGGCGCGGAGGGCAATCTAAACTCCCCTCTGTCTGGAGATCAGGGGGTGGGGCCACCAGCCATGTGACCATTTTCTCTGAGGGCAACCCACTGAGTTCCACCACCTCTTTTCCCAGAAAAAGCCCTTTTAAAAACCTTAGTCTTTAGACCTTTAAGCCAGCTCCTCCTTCCTTTACCTGGTCACAACAACCGACACTGTTTTCCACTCACATAGAGTTTCAGGTGTTCCATCTTATACCCTGAGAACACCTTCCTTTTGTTTAGTTTGTGTGACCTATATATTGCTGCCTCCCTGATTCCCTCAAAAAGTTTTCGCTGCTACCAAGGGCTTTTGCCTTAGACCTCCTGGGCTTATATTGTGATATAGGAAGGCTTGTTATAGATGGTAGTTTGACAGAATGTTCAGCACATGAGGGTGATTATGAGGAAAAAGGGACTTTTTTCTTAAACAAAAGTAGAATTTATTTTCAAGTACATAAGCATGATGGTTGCAGAGTTTGACTAAGCATACTGATTTCAGAATAGTTCTTAAGTTTGATGGTTTAAAAAATAATTATATTTTCTTACGGACATATTCACAGGTCACCCAAAGTAATTTTTCACACAGGTCTTCACTAACAGAATATATTTTCAAAGTCATAAACAGAGCAAACCTGGAGTAATTCCAGGAGTTACAGAGTAAATCCTGGAGTAAATTTATGCTACAATAAAGTTGGTTAGTCTTAAAGGTGCTACTGGACACTTCACTATTCTGTTTAAGATTGCACTGAGATTCACTCAGACCTTCCCACACAGCTTGCCTGACCTAGGTAGAACAATTTCTTTCTCATATGCGCAGACTACCCCAGGAGCACACGTAGTTTGCCTGACTTAGACAGAATTAGGCTCTAAGGCTTCCATAGAGCTTGTCTGAATCCTTTCTCTGAAAAACATACAGATTCTCTCAGGAACACACAGTTTCATTGAACTTGGCAGAATAAATACTTTATCTCAGACAATTCAAGCTCCACACAGGTTGCCTGACTTAACTAGAATAATCTCTCTCTAAGATATACAAGGTAAAGATAAAGGTGCAAGCACCGAGTCATTACTAGCCCATGGGAACGTCACATCATGATGTTACAGGGTGGTTTGCCATTGCCTTCCCCAGTCATCTATACTTTACCCTCAGGAAACTGGCTACTCATTTTACTGATCTCAGAAGGATGGAAGGCTGAGTCAACCTTGAGCCGGCTACCTGAACCCGGCTTCCACCAGGATTGAACTCGGGTCATGAGCAGAGCTTGGGCTGCAGTACTGCAGCTTACCACTCTGTGCCACGGGGCTCCCAAGATATACAAAGATATCTTGTTCTCAAGATATACTAAGGGTGACAGAAAAACTTTCTCTCAGCACTAACTAAAAATGGCAGTTCGCTCTGCCTCTTAGGGTACAGCCACTGTCCAATCAGATTACTCTCCACTCATCCATCCAGCCCCCTTCCTTCTTTCCTCATTTAAACCCACAGCAACAATTTTATAATCCTCACATTAGCAAGCAGAAATAAAATATTCAAACTTGCAAAATAATATGCAAAACATTAAACTCCTCTGTTTCGTCAAGGGGCAAAAGTTCTTTTGGATTAGGAGACAATAAACATACAAGTGTGGAAGGAAAGCAGATTAATTCAATCCCTCTGAGGGGAACTCCCCAAAGTCCCAATTTAAGGATACCCCAATACGGTATTCAACACCCCATTAACAAGGCAGAAATATTGGCAAAGTGAAAAAAGAAGTTTATTAAGAGCTTACAGACCCAAATAAATTGATGCAGAGCAGGTATCTCTGGCAATGCATACCACACAGGGTATGCCCACCACTATCTTCTATAGCTTCTTACAAACAAGCCAACTGAAGAATCAAAGCTACAACATTCAAATACTCTCAAGGCCTGTTGTAAGTCATCGTGCCGCAGAACATCCCCACCCGCTATCAGCTGTGAAACTGCTAATTCTGCAAGGTTGTTGTGTATAGGTGAAGAGGAGGGAGGCAGCCAAGACTCGTCCTAGCATGCCTTTCAATAGAACCAAAGTATAATTGAACTTGTAATTTAAAAAGCTCTGCTAAAGCTGTATATCTAAAAGAAATTTTCCCTCAACACCAAGTTTGGTCTAGTGGATAAGAGCAGCAGGACTCTAATCTGGAGAGCCGGGTTTGACTCCCCACTCCTCCACCTGAAGCCAGCTGGGTGACCTTGGGTCAGTCATAGCTCTCTCAGAGCTCTCTCAGCCCTACCCACCTCACAGGGTGTTTTGTT
Organism: Eublepharis macularius; assembly: GCF_028583425.1. Classification (NCBI taxonomy): domain Eukaryota; kingdom Metazoa; phylum Chordata; class Lepidosauria; order Squamata; family Eublepharidae; genus Eublepharis; species Eublepharis macularius. The sequence continues at coordinate 93,722,475 of NC_072799.1, read as the reverse complement.
GTGGGGATAATAATGGCATACTTTGTAAACCGCTCTGAGTGGGCATTAAGTTGTCCTGAAGGGTATTATATAAATCAAATGTTGTTGTTATTGTTGTTATTTTACAGGCAAAAAGGAACAAGTGCAAAACAGGATAGATACAGAACCGAGTATGCTTACACTCCTATACTTCTGTCGGGATCCCCTGGAGATGACAACGGGCAGGCCCCTGGTTCTGACCAGTTGCAGAGCACGGCTTGCAGTTCAGTCTTAGCTGAGGTTCTGCCGGGGAGGGGTTCAGTTACATGGCTACACTTGTGCACATGCTTTTCCCTAATTATCCTTGGACAGCGCAGTGATGTATTCAAGGCGCACTGATAAGCAGCATATGGGTAAGTGTCCAATATTAAGACTGTTACTTATCCTCCCTAAAACTCTTGCAGTAGGTACGTAGTTTAAACAGTCCCACTCCCAAATGTATTGACAAGATACTGTGATTAGATAAATGGACATTGAAGTGAAAAACAAGACCTTTAAAAGAAAAGCCTCTTATATTGTCAGAACAGAAAGAAGGGTTCAGGCTTAGTCTGCAGAGCAAGCTGGGCACAGGATGGAGGAACTGTAGAGTGCCGCACTTACGCCTCAAGTCCACGACGGGCTTCTGCATATGCCAATACATTCCTACGTGAAAAGGTTGTTCACAAAAGTTTTTTTCATACAAAACTGTAACATGTTGGTGAATTTTAGTAGGGTTGTTACGGGGTGGAGAGTTTCTTTTTCCAAAATTCACTTTTTTAGCTATAGCCATTGATTCCTCTTATTCTCTTTTTTCTCTTTTAAGAGCGGGATTTCTCTCTGAAAAGAAATCAAGGGGCCCTTTTGTCACTTCAGCCCCTTCAGCTGCTTTATGTTCAGGGCTCATTTCGAGGGGGAACGCACAGTAATGCAGTTCTGGCAGTTCCCCAAAGAGGTCCCATGTCAGGTGGCCCCACCCACTTGACTCTCGGCCATTTTGGGCCCGTTTCAGCCTGGATTGGGGCCAAACCGGCCCGGATCGGGCCTCTGATGGGTGGTGGATCACTCTCCCGCTCAGCAGCGGCCCGATTCTGACCATTTTGGGCCCCTTTTTGGCCATTTTCAGCCCCCTTTTGCCATTTTGGGCCCAATTTCGGCCCTGAATGGCCAAGATTGGGTCCAAAAAAGCCAGAATAGGTGATGTCAGGGGGTGTGGCATATGCAAATCAGTTATGTGAATGACACGCTTCCAGTGATGGCAAAGGGCATGGCATAAGCTAATGAGTTATGCTAATGAGTTCCTCCAGCTCTTTTTCTATGAAATGACCCCTATTTATGTTACACCCCCCAGGGTGGTGCTTTAGTCGGAAGAGGGAAGGCTTGGGAAGAAATTGCCTGCCTCTAAGCATCTACAAAGTGAAATTCTGATGTTTTGCAGAATCTCCCTTCCTGCCCCTCCTCTCTTCAGGTTTCTGTTTGATCAAAAAGGAACTGATAAGAAACTGACTCCAGATTCTTTAAGAAGGGGGGTGGTGCAGACAGGATTGTTGGCTGTCAGTAAGAAACTGTATAAAAAGGTATTAAAATAATTTCTCTTAAATTTAATCTTAAATATAAGATGGCCCACTCTCTCTCTCTTTTTGATAGCACATGTGGGAAAAAAACTAGTCTTCATTTAAGGCAAATTCACTTTTAGGCTCTACCAACGGAAGTATAGTGTCCAGATCATATGAGATGATGGCATAATTTTACTCTGTTCTGGTTAGTCCTTACTTGGAGTACTGTGTATAGTTTTAGGCACCACAATTTAAGAAGGAAATTGAAAAGCTGGAAAGTATCCAAAGAAGTGCAACAAAAATCAATATTTGGATGAATATTTGTCAGAGATGCTTTAGGCTGATCCTGCACTGGGCAGGGGGTTGGACTAGATGGTCTGTATGGACACTTCCTACTCTATGATTCTAAGATGATGAGGGGTCCGGAGACCATGTTAGCAGCAAGACTTGCCCTCATGATATTGAGAAGGTTTTTGAATATGGCAATATCATATAAGCCCCTCTCTGTATGTGTTTAAACATGGAAACACTGCCTAAGCCAGGCAGAAAATGGAAGCCAGATCCCACCCGGGGGATGGACAATTACTAACATGTGAGATGCCAGCCAAGTCCAGCTTTCAGCTCCTGGAGATGAGCAAAGACCCTAAGACAATAGCATCTTCACAGAGTTCCTGAATTAATCTCCTTAACACTCCCTACCAATCTTCCCTTAACCACTCTCTCATTTTCAGGCTACTCAGGGCACTGATAGCCTTACCCACACATCCATTGTGGATTGTCAATCACAGCTTTGATTTTGCCCAGGAAAACTTAATCAAACCTTCCCAGTTTTATTGTCTCATCCCAGAAACAACCTTCTAGTTCTTTGTCTCACCCTGGAGATGACCATTAAGTTATTGTTTTGGGGGCAGAAGATGTAATCTTGCCCCAGGTATTTTCCACAGTATAATTGGACTGCCCCTCGATTCGGTTTCGTTTTCTCAGCCATGCCGGACGCTCCTCTCGGCTGGTCCGGGAGGAAACGACCGGGCACCCTGACCGGGCGGCTGATCCGCAAGGATTAGCCCCCAGGACTCCCAGGGAGGGAGCCAGGGTCCGGGACGCGGCGGGAAGAACTCCCCGAAACTAATGCGGGGGGGGGGAATTGCCCGTTTGTCCCTATGGAGGCCGGCAGACGTGCGCGGCGCCTCGAGTGCCGCCGAGCAACGAGAAACGGCAAATAAAAGAAACAGGCGGAAGCCCGTAAACAAGCGAATCCCTTCTGTTCTACAAGCGTTTGTGAAGGAGAGGTTGATCTGAAGAAGACTCGTTCTTCCCCTTCGTTGAGTTCCAGAATTTTGTTGGCGCCCCCCCCCCCCAAAAAATGGCAGCAAAGAAGCAAAGTCCCGCTCTCGGTAAGTCAATCTCGGCTACCTTGAAGGGGGGGTTGCTCGAAGAGTTGGTGCGCAGGGCGGTGGTGGAAGCCATAAAACCCTTTGTTGACAAGCTGAACGAAACTGATCAAAGGGTGGGCTTAATTGAAAGCGAAGTGAAAACCATTAAGGCAGCAGCGGGGGGGGGGCAGAGAAGTCTGCTCTGGAAAGTGCGTCACTTGTGAAGGCTACAAAAAAGGAGCTGAAGCTGGTTGAGAACCAGCTGATCGGGCTACAGATGGAACGAACGCAGACAATTTTGCGTCTCCAAAACGTGAAAGAGGAGGAAAAAGAGGATCTGTGGGAGGTGGTCTCGGAACTATTGGCGATACCCGCGAGGACGACTAAAGAAGAGGTTAAAAGCGCCATTTTGGAGGTCCGTCGGGCTTCTTCAAAATATGCAACAAAGCGACAGTTGCCTCGTGAGATCATTATTGACTTTTCATCTAAAAAGATTCGGGACACCATCCTATATAACTCATACAATGCGGATTTGGACTTTATGGGTTTGAAAGTCAAGATTTTGAAGGACGTTCCATTTCTAGTCCGGAAACGGCGTTTTAAATATAAAAAGTTTGCAGCTCTTCTGAGGGACCATGGAATAAAGTACAAATGGTTATTCCCGGAAGGAATATGGTTCAGATATAAAGATCAGGCCTATAAGATATTATCAGAAGATCAACTAAAGGATTTTGAGAATAAAAACCCAGAACTCTGCTGCACCGAGAACGAAGAAAAGGAGGAGCCGGGGGGGGGGAGGAGGAGGAGAGCACCGCAACAGCGGTTGCACAGAGAGAACTGCGTCCGGGACCTAGAAGGGGGAGGAAAGTTTAATCAGAATTTGAAATGTTTATTCTCTGTATGATTAACCACTCCATCATTATCCTATGGAGCTATTTTTGTATTATGACAGTATGAAGGGAAAACATTGAAGTGTAGTGTTTAGTGTTTGTAGTTCATTCCCCCCCCTTTTCTTTTTTTTCTTTTTCCACCCCCCTTTGTCCCTTCCCTCTCCCCTTTCCTTGTGATAGTCTTGTGTAGTGCTGTGTAGTGTTTTGTAGTTATGAAAAATAAAAAAAATTATAAAAAAAAAAATAATTGGACTGCCCCTCCACCATAATTGTGTGCATGCCTTTGGATCCCGCATCTACCCTTGGACTTCAGTCTTCCTGCATTGATATGCTGGCCGCTCAATGCTCTCTCTCTCCCAGACACCCTCTTATGGATGGTAACTATCACCCAATCCCTCAAACTCTATTCAGTTTTCCTCATTGCTTTCCAGTTATCTCTCTCTGTGTGAGTTGTGTGTGTTCTTGCGCAATTTGTCATGTCTGAGCCCCATCCATGTGAGATGTTCTCAGGGCAAATTCGTGCCAAAAATCCTACTTTAATATTGGGAGGGGGAAGGAGCAAACATGTGTGTTAAAAGGAAGGTTTTCCCCAAGAATTACTATTCCTGTCAATCTTGCTCTTACTGCTTAGATGCTTACCTTGCTTCTGAGTAATCCTATGGACATATATATGGAAATGATTTGATTTCTGAATAAAAGCCATTTAACCAAGAGCCTGGACTTCTTGTTGTAATGGTACAGGGATCTGTCTGCCATATCCTGGCATCCATAGCCTGACACAATTGATCTTCATTGTTTTCAATAAAACTCCCTTTGATTGAACATCTGCTTCATTATTAAAAGAGTTGTCTAGCAGGGAAAATCCTCATATACCTAGGGAGAGAGCTCACTAAGCTACCTGTCTCTCACTGACTCTCCTTGCACGCTAATTCCCCCACCTCGCAAAAAGACCCCTCCATTGGGTAACAACCAAGTCCTATGAGCAAAGGCTGAAGGATCTGGGCAAGTTTAGCCTGGAGAGGAGGCAACTGAAAGGTCATATGATAGCCCTCTTCAAGTATTTGAAGGGCTGTCACATAGAGATGGAGTGGAGTTGTTTTCAGTTGCCCCAGCAGGTTGAACCAGAAACAATAAGTTAAAATTAAAGCAAAAAAGTTTTCAGCTAAACATTATCCCATCCAGCCTCCAGATCAGATGGGTGGTGGGTGGGAAGGAATTCTTTTGGTGTGGAATAACATTATCAGAACCCTTGCCCTGACTCTACATTTCTTGGTAAATGTTTTGTGTGCACATAAGGAAAACCAAGGCGGAGGATCCCAGCTGCGCTAAGGTCTCAGCCCATATATAAGATAACTCACACTTGATAAGGGGAGGGAAGTATGCGCATTTATGCAGATCAGCCAATAATAATAAAGCCCCAGTTCAACCCACTAAACTGTGTCTGAGATCTTCATTCCGGGCGCAAGGGCAATACCTTCAAGGAGGGTTTTTTTGTTCAGATTCATAAAGTTGCAGCTGGATCCCTTATAAAACCAGGAACAAAATTTATAGGGACATCTATCCCCACACACACTCCCCACAGTCAAAAGAGGTACAAAGAGACACATTTAATAAAAATTTGTATGTCCTTGGAGGAAGCCCTTTTTAATGCATTTTTAACATAAAATATATTATTCAAAGCAGTCAACTCTATTTCAGTACTGAAAATGCTAAAACCCATGGCAGGTTTTCATTATTCATTTTTCCTTTAATGTGATTGTATGTTAGATGTTCAGCATTTTTATACCATATCTTAAAATCTATTATTTAATCAAATTCTGGGTCTCTGATCAATAGGAAACATTTTAATATAAATAAAAGATAAGATGATAAGGAGCTGTTTTGTTCTCATTATCTCACATGTCAAAGGTTGAAACAATACATGCTTTTATTATTAAAGGTGAAGCCAAAATTACTGAAGCAACAGAGAAATATGATATGGAATTAAAATATTGGCATCCATTTATCAGATGATCTGAGTGACCTTTAAGATGAAAACAGCATTCCTCTGCAAAGGAAGATTGCGTGGATGTTTAAAAATGGCCTCTCTGTTAATGTCATGGTGGGGAAAATTGCAGCAATTAAAATTAATGCCATTAATATAATTGATAATGATAGCAAGACCCCAAAGGAATCACCCATAGCAGGTCTAATCACGTCCCATTTTATTCAATGATTGCAGCCAAAAATCTTTAAAGTACAGAATAATATGCTGATTAAATGTATGTGGGGTTAAAAAGCAGACTAGTGTTAAAATGGCACCCTTACATGGTGGACATAGGGAGGTGTTTGGTGTGCTCAAGAAAATAGGCACAGTTGTAAAGTTGGCATAAAAAGGAATCTGCCCCCCTGGGAAGAGCAAGCAGGGTGTTGGTCGTCGGACCAAAGGCCTTGGAGGCATCTTCTTCTTGAGCTGTCTTGATAACCTTGAAGTCGTGCCCCAATTCAAAACCAAAACCGTCTGTGCAGTGGCAGGATTCCATACGGTGACTGTCAAGGTATCTGTGGACTGGGCGTTCCTGATGAGTATGCCCCACTTCACCATACGAAGAACGCCTGCATCTGTTCTAGTGCGTCAGGCTGCTGGCCTATCCGGGTCAATAGTGTTCACTGTGTATTCTGAAAAGGGTAAATCTCAGTTGCATCTTTTATGAAGTTCTCAGCATCCCTAATCTACACTAACAAAAAAGGGGAAGGGAGGAAAACACTATCAGTCTGGCTGGATACAAGAGCAACTGAAAGGTCTCACACAGAGAATAGCACATGCGTATGTGTCAGTCACATAGGACTAGGGCTGCCAACTCTGGGTTGGGAAAGTTCTGGAGATTTGAGGGTGGATCCTGGGGAGGGGAGAGGCATTGGCAGGGTATAATGCCATAGATTCTACTCTGATGGCTCCCCCAGGCAAGCTCTTTCTTTTCATCTGCCATTGAATCCTTTTAACAGGATATATTGGGGATTGAAACTGGGGCCTTTGGCATGTCAAACAGATGCTTTACTGTTAGGATCGCCAGGGGCCTATACCCTCTCAGCAAGAGGGTATAGCACTTATCCTGTCTTTCCCAGGACTCTTCCTGGGAGTTCTGCAAATGCGCCTGGTGTTTGCACAATGATGTCACTTCTGGGAAGTGATGTCATCATGCCAGCCACAGGTGTGCTCCTGCTGTTTCTGTACGGCAAATTCAGCACATTTGGGGCCAAAATTGACCCTAGCGAAGCATGAGAGCACGCGTGTAGCTGGCACAACAACGTCACTTCAGGAAGTGATGTCATTGCCTGTGGGCGGCGGGTGATTGCCAAGGTTGACCACCTACTGCTGATTGCCAGCGATTGGCAGGCAACAGAGCAAACCCCGTGAGATTGCCTACCACCAGCAGGCCACTAGGAAGCCTATTTACCATTGAGACACGACCCCTCTTTGGGGCTAACTTTGAACTTAATGGTCTCAGAGCCAAGCTACAAGTGACGCCTTACACAGGTTGGACACTTGTCAGCTTCCCTCAAGTTTTGATGGGAAATGTAGGCGTCCTGGTTTTACAGCTTGGCTCTCCATTACAGCTGCAAGACCAGGATGCCTACATTTCCCATCAAAACTTGAGGGAAGCTGACAAGTGTCCAACCTGTGTCAGGCGTCACTTGCAGCTTGGCTCTCAGTGGGCCATTATTGTTAGTCAGACGCTCTAGGAACTACGGTTCCCACAAAACAGTGAGGAAGAAGAAATAGAAAAATAAAGACGGAAATAAGCTGAACAGAACTTGACTTCTAGAACTATGGCCAGCACTGGGGGGAGGATGCTGCATGCTGAACCTTGGTGGCCAGGGCCCTGAACTTTCACCCCAAAATCTGACCCTGAGAGCATCACTGACAGGCTTTAATTCTAGCCCAATAATTTCCTAAAGCCAACTCAGATAAGTTTAGTTTGGTCAGACAACCTTTTTTCCATGCAAAACAATAATCTTTCTCTATCATGAGGATCTCTTTATTACTTCCTCTGCTTTGATTCCTAGTTGCTCTCTTTTGTATGGTTCCCAAAATAAATCTAACAGCTGTCAGAGCTTGCTTTATCTTTAGGTTAATGCTGGCATTATCCATCACTGTCTCAAGGCAAAGGATATTAGACAATGGGGTGGATAGGCAAATCCAAATCTCTTTAATGAATGCAGAATGCTTTCCTGTTCCTTAAAACATTTTCAGGAAAAAAGTGAAGGAACTTGCTAAATTCTTAGTTCAGAAACTGTATGGATTAATGGTTCAGCACCGTATCTGCCTCAAGCTCATGAATGCGTGAAAATACATTTTGTATTCAGCCTGTACTGTGTCTATAATAATTTACATGACAAAGAGTTTTATAAATCCTTTTCCTGTTGTGGATTCTAGCTGGTGGTGATTTGGGACAAAATGCTTGATAGAAAGTTGCAGTTTCCCATAGGATGTGTTGTAAAAATTACTTTGTGTGTGGTTGGCTGACATGCTTTTGTACTAGGAATGTACAGAATCTTTCTCAGAAAGATTGATTAGCTTGTTGAACGTCTTTTTGTTTCCTGTCTGAACAGGAACCTCTATATCTATTTCACAATTTTACTTCCTCCAGAATGCCGTGCCATCTCTAGTCCAATCAAAATGAGCTCATAGTAAGTCAGTTATCTATACTGGAGTCTACAACCTTTTTTGAATCTGTGGATGCTTTTGGAATTCTGACAGAGGGTTGCAGGTGCAGCCACAAAAAGGCTGCCATGGGAGGTGGAGCCCACCACAAGATGGCTACCATAAACACACACACACACACACACACACACACACACACACACACACACAGAGGAAGCCCAAGTACAGGAGAGAAGAGAGGTAATTTTAAAAAACACACTGGGAAAGAGGAACGAGAGAGAGAATAAGACCAACACTGTGATGGCAGCTTCAGCTTAAACTGTGTTATTTTAATCTACACAGCCAAGCAGGTCTCCAGTGGCTACTTTGTTATTGTTTTAGTTAAAACCTGCTTTTGCAAATGCATATTTAGTTTACAGTCCTGCTAGTATCGATAGTATTAAGACTTCATAATTTCACTCTAACGTGCTCCCTAGACCCCTGCCCTTCGTGGCTGGTGAAGGCCAGCACGGACGGGTTGGGAGCTCAATTGGAGGTTGTTATTAATCGATCACTGAGCTCCGAGATTTTCCCTGGAGTGCCGAAGGAAACTGTGTTGAGGTCTCTCCTGAAAAAAATATCTTTGGATCCCACCGATCTGTCCAATTACCGACCAGTTTTGCACCTCCTGTCTCTGGGGAAGGTGATTGAGCAGGTGGTGGCAGAACAGCTGCAGGTCTTCCTGAATGATTCTTCTGCCCTGGGCCCAGTCCAGCCCAGCTTCCACCCGGGACACAGGACGGAGACGGTACTAGTCACCCTCTCGGATGCGCTTCGCAGACATCTGGATCGAGGCGAGTCAATGCTGCTGATTTTGTTGGATCTTTCAGCAGCATTCAACATGGTCGACTAGGAACTGTTGACCCACTGCCTCGCTGAGGGGGGGGGATCTGAGGGACTGCCTTGCAGTGGCTTGTCTCTTTTCTCCATGGTTGAGGACAGAGGGTGGGACTTGGGGAGAGCTTATCCACACGCCAGCCTTTGGTGTGTGATGTCCCGCAAGGGGCAATACTCTCCCCCTAGCGATTCAACCTGTATATGTGTCCCCTTGTCCAGCTGGTGCAAAGTTTTGGACTGGGTTGTCACTAATATGGGGATGACACCCAGTTGTATCTGTTGATGGGTGGCTGGCCTGACTCTGTCCCTGATGTCCTAGTGAGAGCTTTGGAGGCTGTGGCTGGATGGGTAAAGCAGAGCCGGTTGAAATTGAACCCGGTAAAGATGGAGGTCCTGTACTTGAGCCAGGGGTTGCCAGATTTGGGGATCTGGCTCCTGACCTTTGATGGGGCACTGTTAGTGCCTGTTTCATCAGTCAGAAGTCTTGGAGTTATACTGGTCTCCTCCTTATTGATGGAGGGCCAGGTTATGGCAGTTGCCCAGTCTGCATTCTTCCATCTTCAACAGGCCAGGCAGCTTTCACCTTATCTGTCAACCTACAACCTAACTACAGTGATTCATGCAACAGTCACCTCCAGAACAGACTACTCTAACTCGCCCTACACAGAGCTTCCCTTGGGCTTAACCTGGAAATTACAGTGGATCCCAGAATGCTGCTGCACGTGTCCTGATGGGTACACCATACAAGGCACATATTACTCCCATTTTGCAGCAGCTGCACAGGCTCCCCATGGAGTTCCGGATTAGGCTCAAGGTTTTGGTTTTAACCTTTAAAGCCCTAAACGGCTGGGACCAGCATACCTGCGGGACTGTCTCTCCCCATATGTACCCCAGAGAGCATTAAGATTGGCAAATAATAACTTACTGGTGGTCCTCGGCCCAAGGTAGGCCTGGCTGGCCTTGACCAGGGCCAGGGCTTTTTCAGTCATGGCCCCAACCTGGTGGAACTCTCTGTCAGAGGACACCCGGGCCTGCCAAGACCTTATGTTCTTTCAGCAAGTTGTTCCACCAGGCATATGGTTGAGGCCAGTCTTTGACTCTCTGATTGTTTAGGAGCCTTTCTACCAGTCTCCAGCCAGGGGGGTGACAAAATCATCTGCCCCCCTATAAGCACAGTCACCAGAATATTATCAAACTATGGCCCCCACCCACTCCCCTTGGTCTGTTTTTGGTATGATTGGGGAAACTGGAGGGGGCCACCATCTGATATGCCGTTTTATGTATTTATGTTTTCTGGATTTTAAAATCTATGTATGTATGTATGTATGTATGTATGTATGTATGTATGTATGTATGTATCTATCTATCTATCTATCTATCTATCTATCTATCTATCTATCTATCTATCTATCTATCTATCTATCTGCTCATTGAGCATTTTACTGTACCCTGCCTTGAGCCCGTTGGCAGGGAGGGTGGGCTAAAAATCGAACAAATAAACAAACAAACAAACAAATAAATAAATAAATCTGGATTCATAGTCTTAAGCTTTCTAAACAGCAAAGTACTTCCTGGGTATATGCTAAACACCACAGGTAAAAGCAATGAAGGTTTTGATCATTCTGCATGCATTTCAGAGCACATTAGTGGCTTCCAAATGTTGGCCTCAATTGTTATTTCAAGCAGAATTTAAAGGCAGCTTTACTTGCTGCACCTGCAGCACTAACAATGCAATCCTGAATTCATGCCAGAGACGCCCTGCATATCTGCCATGTAGCTGCATTTGCATTGAATTGTTCTGCTGTTGTAATGGGTTCCTGAGTAAGTGCAGAGTGAAGCGGATTTCTAATGTGCTGTGACTAATGGCTTATCTTACAGGAAAGGTGTTTTCATTTCGAGCTCCTGCTGTGCTGGGAACTCGGCCCTGTAGAAGGTGAACTCCTTTCCCCCTCCTCCCTTCTTCCCAGGCCTTCCTCAGACCTTACCTGCCAAAATTCCTCATGAGCCGTTTCTATGTTGGGGGTGGGGACTTCCTCCCGCAACTGTCTCTGCTCTGTCACCTTTGGGCATTCCAGCCGATTCCATTGTCTGAGCTGCTTGATACTGGTATTAATCCTTAATAAACATTTTAACTCTCCTGTCCTGCCCATCCCATCCTTTTCGCGAAGGCAGGAATGTGGGTGACGTTAGCTGCAGCCACTCAGTACCTCAGTGGGATCCTCGGAGGAGGTCCACTGCCGCCTCCCCGAGCCCACAAGTCCCGGCAGTTGCACTCGTCACTCATGTCCCTGTCTGCGCAGGAAAGTGCAGTGCAGTACTCCGAGGCCTCACAGGTGGGCACATGGGGGGGGGGGGCTGCCAGCAAGCAGCCAGACCCCCTGCCCCCTAGAGGTGGGGTGGCCCAACACCATTCTCCCCGAGCCCACCAGTCCCAGTGGCCGCACACATCACCCAAGTCTCTGTCCGCGCAGGAAAGTGCAGTGCAGTGCAGTACTCTGAGGCCTGGTGGGCGGGCACATGGGGGGTGCCACTGGCAAATGACCAGATCCCCTGCCCCCTGGGGGGGGCAGCCTGACCCCAACCCCGACTCCCCCAACCCACCTAGTCAGGGGCCACACTCATCACCCACGTCCCTGTCTGAGCAGGAAATTGCAGTGCAGTACTCTGAGGCCTGGCAGGCGGGCACATGGGGGGTGCCAACAGTGAGCAGCCAGACCCCCCACCCCTAGAGGGGGCAGCCTGATGCCACCTCCCCAGCCCGCCAGGCCTGGCGGCTGCACTCATCACCCACATCCCTGTCTGCGCAGGAAAGTGCAGTGCAGTGCTCTGAGGCCTAGCGGGCATGGACGTGGGAGTGACACTGGTGAGCAGCCAAACCCCTTGCCCCCTAGAGGGGGGCAGCCTGATGCCACCCCCCCGAGTCCACCAGGCCCGGCGGCCACCCTCATCACCCACGTCCCTGTCCGCGCAGGAAAGTGCAGTGCAGTACTCTGAGGCCTGGTGGGCAGGTGGGCACACGGTGGGTGCTGCAGGTGAGCGGCCAGACCCCCTGGTCCCTAGAGGGGAGTCAACCCACCAACACTTCCACCAGCTCGCCAGGCCCAGCAGCCACCAACATCACCCACCATCATACCTTGGCGGAAAGTAGCTTCAGGGAGGCCTGGCGGACGGGAACATGGGGGGGGGGGTGCTGCCGGCAAGTAGCCAAAGCCCCCGCCCCCTAGAGTCCACTTGTACACTGGGCAAAAGTCAGCTGGTGGCTCCCATTGTGTCGAATGGGAGTTTCCTGGGGGTGTCAGATTTGGGAATATATAACTCCAAGATCCGTATTGCAATCTTAATCAAACTTGGGTGATGGCTGGAGGAGGGCCTGCTGAACACTCCCTGTGAATATGGGCTCTGTAAGTCCAACTGGGGCCTTTTAGGCCCCCACAAACAACAAACAATGAACATGTTTGTTAATGGGACGTGTTCGTTACTGTTCGTCTGTTTGTGTTCGTCGGTGGCAATGAACCATGAACAGCGTGTTCGGGTTTTTTTTTCCGTTCATGCCCATATCTATTTGCAACGTATGCCAATATTTGCAAAAAATAAGGGGCATGTTTTCCATGGCAACTTCAAAAAGGTCTGTATCCATCCTGTCATACTGCTTAGCTGAGTTTAGTGTCTTCCTGTTATGCTGGGAGTAGGGTTGCTAGCCTCAGGTGATGGCTGGAGATCTTTTGGAATTATAACTGATCTCCAGTCCACATATATCGCTTCCCCCAGAGAAAATGGTTGCTTTGGAGGGTGAACTCTATGGAATTATACCATGCTGAGACCCTTTCCTCTCCACCTTCTGCAGGTTTAACCCACCCACCCCCGCTTCAAATCTCCCAGAATTTCCCAACCTGGAGCCGGCAACTCTGCGTGGGACAGAAGAGGCTCTTCCTGGGGAGGAATCTTCTTAATAGCGTTCACGGATTAGTCATAAACATTACTGTACTTTTTGATATTAAAAAAAACTAAGGACTGCTCTTGTTTATTTTCATCCAGTCCTAGAACCAACATCTTCAAACTGCAAGCTACTCCCCCTTCACACACAAAAAGATTTCCATGGGTGTTCTTCTGTATAGAAATTACACAGCTCTGAGGTTGGTCTGTACCCTTTTAAATCTCAGGAGCCAGAAGTTCAAGGGTGCAGCCAGAAAAATAAATGTATCCCACTGGTTTGGTATATAAAGAATCAGTCTGATTCTGACCTTCGCTGGTGCACTGCTTCAGTAGCCCCACAGTGGTTAGTCTTGCTTATGCAAGGGGAGTGGCTGTGAGTCTTGTGGGTGACTTTCACCTTTGCGTGCCTCCTTCAAGTTTCAGATCTTATTTTGCAGTTCCTGGCTCGGGTTGCCAGCCTCCAGGTGGTAGCTGGAGATCTCCTGGAATTACAACTCATCTCCAGCCAACAGACGTCAGTTCCCCTGGAGAAAATGGCTGCTTTGGAGGGTGGACTCCATGGAATTATACCCTGCTGAGGTCCCTCCCATCTTCAAACCCCACCCTCTCCAGGCTCCACCCTCAAAATCGCCAGGAATCTCACGGCCTGGATCTGGCAATCCTACGTTTCATTCATGTTGATTAACACAGACTCTCCTGGTTGATTTTTGCATTGCCCTAAAGTTGAAAAATTCTTGTGAATTTTCACCTCAAAACCCCAGTGGGGTCAGAGATCCTCTTTCTGTCCACCAATCCATCGAACTGACATCCTGTGGATTTCATCAGTGACACCAACAGAGTAATACATGTTCATAGTTTAAAGCGTTCCTTATAAAATCTATGTAAGTTCGAATGATCCATTTTAATCCAAAAAAGAGCAGTTCTTTCCCATCTGCTATTACAAGTAAGCCATGTAGGCGTTTGGACAGCTTGTCTTTCATTCCTCTGCCTTTCAGAGTCCTGCAATTTACTTGTCTAGCTTGATTGTAATGTTTCATTTTTCCTCTTTCTTCTTCATCTCATTATCTTCTCTGGCCTGATTTATTTCCTTACTTGCACCAAGCAGAAGTTCCCCAGGCTTATTTGACAACCTTCAATGTTTATTACATTCTGTTATGTTACACATCTAAGACTCACACTTTAGTGCCAGTCCAGACTTTGCACCTTCAGTTTCCATTAAAGACAAATAATTCTCTCCACCATGTCTCATGTAATAGCTGCCACGGTCATGGAAAGTGTCGGATGCAATCACACACTATTGGATATTGCACTATTGTTATGCTATATTAATCCTGTCTTGTCCTTACAGGAAAATCCAGTTGCCAATGGTTGGAATAGCCCCATGATAGAGAATTTCCAATGAGGTGCTGATGCAGCCCTAGGAATGCCCACACCGATGGAACAATCTCCCTTCAATTTGTACAATATCAGTAGTATCATTGTAGTATTGAGAAAAACCCTAATGGATTCTCAGAATCCAGCAACTGATAAAGAGCAAGTCTTTATGCTCCCTCTTACTATTGGTTCGGCTGGATGGTTAGTATGTGGTTTGGACTGCCAACACAGCACACTGGTCAGTCTAGAACTGGAGAGACCCGTGTTCAAAAATCCCCAGTAACAAAGCTCACTTGGTGACCTCAGGCAGCCACCATTTCTCAACCCAACTCAACTAACAGAGTAGTTCTGAAGAATGAACCAACCGTTTGTGGTGCTGTGGCTCTTTGGAGGAAGGGTAGGGTTCACATGTAGTAGATAATGGGTTGAATCTTCTATTTTTTCTGCATGTGCAAGTGGCAGAGCTTGCCTCGATGCATCTGACGAAGAGAGCTGTGGTTCTCGAAAGCTTATGCTACAATAAAGTTGGCTAGTCTTAAAGGTACTACTGGACTCTTTACTATTCTGTATTATTCCATAGTATCTATGTTTTGTGAGAGATTGCCTCAACATCTCTCCAGAGAGTGATTACAATACCCATCATAAATCAATTAGTTCTCCCATGTACATTTTCATTGAGTGAGGCAAGCATTTGTTGTTGAAAACATTTGGACCTTTTCATGAAAATTTTTTCAATTCTCTGGTTTTCAATGTTTCTGACATCTCTGCAAACTTAAATGATGTTCATAAAATGGGTAATGGCAGAGTTTAATGCTAGATTTATCGCTTAGCCCAGTGGAGTGAGGAATATTGTTTTGACCTTAACCTGAAAGCTTGCACAAAACCATCCCACAAACATAGACAGCCGTTTCAAACTACTCCCACCCCTTAGCTGAAGACGTAATGAGTGCGGAGGCCTTCCCACCAAAAGGATGTTCTTTGCTGTTCATTCCATGTTTCCTGTATATATGTATGTGTGTGTGTGCGCGCGCACGTAAATGTGCATTCATGAAAACTCTACAGCAATGAACTCTTCTGACTAAATATTCTCATCTGGATAGAGAAAATTGATGTTTCAGGTGTTCCTGTGAGAAATAATTTACCGTCTTCTATGGCCTTTCCAAAACTCTGGATTTCCTCTGCAACATTGCCATGGTAACCAAGATAAAGCTTGAAACTTCATTCAAAGAGGATTGGCGCTCTGCTTCTTGCCTTTGGTTTCCCATCAGCTTCTTACCTGCATTCTTTTAGTTATTTCCTGTCTGACACAAATACACAACTGCTGGCTTTATGTACTATGTGGCTTATTGAGCCCAGTGTACCCTTTAATTATAACACTGCTTTATTGGGGTGGGGAGAAGCAAATATTGCTAATGCTTGGAAATTGCCACTATATTTTGAATATACTCGCAAGCTCATCTCTGAACTAGGAAGAATCATGTTCTCTTGCTCATGTTCTGCTCCTTGTGAAGGAGAATGATATAAATAAGAAAATTAATGGGGAAAGATGCATATTGCAGCATTGGCTGCTTTTCTGAAAAGCAGCATTATGAGGAATGTGGCACGAGCTGCTTCGGTCCTTGGAGAGAAATTAGTGAGACAGAAACTCAGAATTTCTTCCTGGACTGTTCTATGGAGTTGTATTATTCATCGAGAAGGGAGAAGGAAACAACAGCAAGCGTGCAAAAAATGTAACCAGGTTTTCAAGAAACTTGTTTAAAGATAAGTTTACTGTGTGCAGCCCTAAAGCTGGAAAAGATCCTCTTTTTTGCTGTGCAGTTTTAAACGTCCTGTTCTCTCTCTTTCACTACAGGCTTCAGGTGGTTTCGTAGTCATGCCCTGTCCCCAAAGAAATCCGCCATGGCAAGAAATCATGTCCTACATATCTGCTCCACTTTGCTGAGTCACTTCCCAGCATGCTGTGAGCGTCAAGCCTGCCATTCAATGAGGATGAATTACAAGAAGTTTCCTGCATTTCTGATCTTCATCAAAAAATCACCTCAGTCCAGTATGGCTGGTCCACCAGGCACCCCATGTGCAATGCACACAGGCGCTTCGTCTCTCTCTCCAACTTTTGGTCTAAGCTGCTGTTTTCCCAGAGGCAGGGGTTCTTCTGGGGACTTGGAAGTCAAGAAAACTCACTTGAGGCAAGGCACTTTGAAAAGATAACATGGGGGGAAAGAACCAGGCGTACAACACCCCCTTGCCACAGGAGGGAAAAAACCAGAAAGCCCTCAATTTAGGGGTTACTCGGGTGAAAAAAAACCCCACATCCAGCACACCCCTGAGGGACTTGTTGGAAGAGGAGGAGCCAGCGCTGCCCCTCTTCTCAGGTTTCAGAAGGGGACAAACCAAAGAGTTAGAAAGATAGAGAGGTACTCACTTTACCAACCTCGGAAGGATGGAAGGCTGTAGTTGAACCTCTAATGAAAAGGGCAAGTGGATCAAAGCCCTAGGCTGCAAGGCATGTTCTGGCTCTTTCTAGTTTAGACATTTAGCATTAGGAAAATCTGTATGTTAAAGGAGTCTACAACTAAGGTTGTGTAGGGTCAGACTGCTGTTGACAAGTAGTGGCTTAATGTTGGATCGTATTCTTATGTGAAACAAGCGAGGATTGTCTTTCTGCTTCTAGAGGGGAGCTCCTTAGAGCTCTTGCTACATCATTTTGTAGCTGACCATCGGCATCTCCCGGCAGCGGGCTGCATATCTTCATAATTTTCAGATATTGGCCTAAAAAAAATTCTGTCGCTAAAATTTAATACTAGCTTTAATGGGCAGTAATCACTTGCTATTCTTTCACCCACTTCGAAGTAATACACTTGATCTAATAAAGTTGGGGAAAGGGCTATATAATCCATTAGTGTCAGACCGGGATCTGGGAGATCTGGGTTTCAATCCTTTCTAGAAAGGCAGGATATAAATGAGGCAAGTAGATACATTTACAGACATTGCAAGAAGGGGAAATCTTCAACATGGAATCTCCATTCCTATCTCTGAAACATCTAGTCCCTTCACCAAAGGTTTCTCATTTTCCATATTTTTAAAACTTTCCCAAAGCCTCCTTTGTATGTAGATTGGAATCTTTTTAGAAGGACATTTTTTTAAAAAAACGGGAGCTGCAATAATCAATACCAAAGGTTCGATCAACCAGAACTGTCAGTGGTCTGATGTCCTCCTGGCTCTCTCAGAACCAGCATTTTGGTTAACGAGACATAGGCCATTTCCACATGCTGTTAAAGAGACGGTCTCCTTACTGAAGGCTGGCGTTTTTTCCCACAGATTCCAGATGCCTCCGATTTCAAAGTGGAAGCAGGCCGTTTGTCTTGCGTCTGATCAGCGTCTCCCGCTCTTTCCTGTGCCGGGTCAAGGACGCTGATTAGACGCAAGACAAACGGCCTGCTTCCGCTTTGAAATCGGAGGCATCTGGAATCTGTGAAAAAAAACGCCAGCCTTCAGGAAGGAGACCGTCTCTTTAACAGCATGTGGAAACAGCCATAAACAAGAGGGGGTTTATGAAGAGCCTGCTTCCTGGTGTTGCTTCCAAGAGAATTCACTCGCTTCCTTCCCAGGTAGCTCTCCTTCCCCAGAGACTCCCGGTGACTTTCCACATTGACAGACAGCAGCCAGCCCTTTCCAGGTTAAAAAAGTGCCGTGATTGCAAATGAGATGCGGTTGCAGAACACAAGATAGGACCCAGCAGTTCTTTTCGCAGCCTCCCTCAGATAAACTCCCTCGGGTCCCAGAGACTCCCTGAGCTTTCCTGTGTTCATTTTCTGGCTTGGTGATGCTTCTTCTGGTTAAATGACTGCCCTAATCATAAGGGTCCAATTTCATTGGCCTTGCTGGATGAGAAATAATGTTTGTTTACTGATGTGCCATGCTATCAGGCCAGGAATGAGATCAAACATCAGCTAAGGTGGCTGGAAAAGATTAAGTCAGATAGGGCGGCTGACTTTGGCTGGTCCTTTGGCAGTCCCTGATCTGGAAAGATGTGCTCAGAAATACATCGAGAAAATAGATTAGATTGCGTTTCATGTGTTCAGGAGGGCTTTCTACTCAGATTATTGGGCTATGTCTTTTATAATAGCTCACAGACATTCCTTGATAAGGGACAGGGACTGTAGATATCAGGTGCTGTCTGCTGACATAGATAAGTTCCTACTGGGTAGTTTGACTTTGCTAAAAATATCATGTTAATTGCTTACACTTTAATTTAAGAAGGATTTCATCTATGTGCTCGGGTTTCTGCTAGTTTTTCAAATTTGTGGCTACAGAAAACTTAATCTAATTTATTTTCTTGAAGTGCCATCTTGTAGTCTTTTTTAAAATGTTCAACAGCAGCTTAACACAGAAAATCAGAAAGCAAAGTTTCTGAGCACATCTTTCCCGGTATGGCCACCATACCCTATTGTATCTGTTTTCATAGAATGTCCTAACTATTGATCATGTTGTATTTTTGTTTTGTGAATTGTCCTAGCTATTGAATATGTTGTATTCACTTGCAGTATGTCATCCATCTTGGATCTCAGCGAGAAATGCAGACTATAAAAACAACAACAATAACTCAAAATAGTTCTCATAATGGCAGATTCTTTGGTTACAACAGCTTCAGAACTGTAAGTCGCAGTCTGCAGCCTGCTCAAGAAGCACTCAATACATTTGCAGTAAGATTCAGTGGCTGGTGTTAGTGAATAAAACCCAATACAATTTGTGTAATTTTTTTAACACTATTGACACAGGCTAAGTGGCAAACAAAAACAGGAGTCCCCATCTATAAGAGTTTTGGGGGCCCTACTTTAAAATAAGAATATCACCCTGGAAGAGGGAAAATCCCCAGTTCACAGCCGGAATGCTCAGTCACCTGCCAGTTCACTTTGTGATCCATTTACAAGTTGCAATCACTTTAAAGTCCAACAGACTATTCATGTGTATTCACATGTATTAGAGTGGAAATACACGTTAAGAAGTACCTAGAGATGCTCAAGAGAACCTCATTTCACATGTCCCCCCTCCAACTTCCCATGCACTCTCTTGCACAGTCACACTTCAATTTGCACCACAGGAGTAAATCCCCACATTTCAGTTCTTCCTCAATTGCTAAAAATGTCCCAGTTTCCCCCATCTCCATTCATTAAAATGCAAATCTCGCCACTTTCTCTTACCTTAAAGAAATTCAAATTGGCAAACTCAAAGGAGCCTACAGTAGTTGTTCTCGCAGTGAAAACAGAGCTGAATTGGCGCTCTGCCTTCCAGACTCACTTGCAGATGCAATCACACAAACGGAGCTGCCATGAAAGCGACATGTACGTGCGCCCAGCAAGAACAGTTTGCACATGAATTGAGGACCACACATAAAATCTTGCACTTGAGCGTCCCCAGGTAATTCGTGATGTGTATTTCCACTCTTAGGCTATATACCAACTGTGTGCATCAGTGTTGTCATTCTGCTTTCCTCATGGCTTCCCCTTGTCTACTGCCTCTGTTCCTTGTCTGCTGTTTTCCCCATTCTTCAAGTAAATTCTTTATGAAAATGTTTGTATTACAGAGTTAATGATTTACAGATGTGTGGTATCTCCCTCTGTCCTTTACAGCTGCCTGACTTGATGTTCATTAATGGCAAATGCAGGCAAACTTTGTGTATCTGAAACATTTGGCAAATGTATGTTCTTAAATTGCCTTATGGGAATTGCGGAATCTTTTTTTAACACTCCTCTCCTCTCTCTCTATTGGTCATTTAAATGATGCATTGTGAGTTTGTGACTGCATGGGCTCAAAGGGAAGATGAATTGTGAGTGGTGTGTGCTCGCAAAGTAAATCATTTTGGTGGTACAAACGATGAATCCAGGAGACGGATACTTTCACCTCTCTGGTGATTAGGAAATTCCTGTTCTCTGACTGCATTAGTGCATCCCATAGAGCAAAAAATATCAAACTAAGGGATTTGTCTTGCATGTAAATGATTAGTTTGATTATGGTATGTTCAAAAGGTGATTGCAGTCTTTGTGAAGACCACAGCACCTCCGGTTCACAACAGAGGCATAAGACTTTTCACATACACACACACACACACACACACACACACACACACACAACATGATTAAAAAGTAACACTTTTCTCTATGACAGTGTCAATGGATTGTGATTTTGAACAGTTCCTGTGCTAAATGGCATTTGAAGGGAAATTAGATTAGATATATTGCCAGTCCTCATACATTTTTGGCTCAGGTTTTCTCTGGGAAGACTGTCCAATGCGCACTGCTTAGTTGGTTCTCATTACACAGGATATCAGTGCAAATCTGGCAATGTTGTAGAAAGAAGTGCCAAAGCTGCACCTAAGGACACCACTGAAGCAATAACCAGCATTAATTGGAGAGAGGAAAGTGTCGGATACGCCTCCAGCATATCTGTCATGTGTTATGAATTTCTTGCTGCAGTGTGTAGTGGACCTCTGAGAACATGCGGAGGGAACCTGTTTTGCTGACTGGTTGCTAGTTGCTTATCTTGCAGGTGTTTTGGTTACCATTTCCTGGCCGGCCTGAGAACGTGGCCTAGAAGTTCCAGCCGAGACTGCACCAACCTCCTAACAGACTGAGCAGAGCTCATCCTTCCCCACCTCCCCTCTCTCCTGGCTCCCTGGCTCAATGCGCCAAAATCCTAACAGTCCTTCTTTCCCATTGGGAGTGGGGACCTTGCCCTATAATTTACCTTGCTTTACTACCTTGAGTCACTTCAGCCCATGATCCTGTCTGACCATCTTGATACTGGTGTTCTTTAACTCATACACCTGAGTGATGCAGTGAAGTGCTTGGGGGAAATACCTGGCAAGACCTGACAGAAAGTCATTAATTTATTATTTCATGTGTAGGGTGAACACAGACTAGGTTCCATCAAGGTTAAACCATTTATCACTCAAATGCAACCACAAGGGGACTGAGGAATACCAGCTGCTGGATCTGATGATGGCTTATTAATAGCAAGTCAATGAAAGGCAAGGGACTTGTAAAAAAATTAGATTTCACTGTCGAAATAAAATGACAGGCGCTGACATTCACTGTGACACCCTCTAGGTGCTGTATTTGTGGCATTCAAACTCAAGAACAGTCTGTGAGGAGAGCAAATAAATCACTTCTTTATAGCTTACAGATCCAGTAATAAAGAAATGTACCCTGGTGGAGGAACCGCATTCTCATTTACACTACACACTAGTCGATAAGTGGAACCTAGGCTGTCTATGAATCAGAATCAATTGTGGCTCTCTTGGGTAGTGAGAATTCTTGTTGTCTGTTCAGAGAGAAAATCACATCAACAAATGTTTGTACCCAGAACACATTTCATAGAAAGCTAAGGGAACGGAAAGTCAAATCTTGGGTGGTGAACAGAAGAGAAAAACTGAAGAGGAATCCAGGCTGGGTTGAGACTTCGATAGCATGCACATGTTCAATTGACACATATTCAGCCATTTTTGTTTATATCATGTGCTTTTCAGTATGTGCTCCAGAGTTATGGGTCTGTGCTTATGTTCCCCGGTGGAGTGGGAGCTCTTTTCCCAAGGCCCATTCCCATTCTGCTTTAGCTATTTTAAATCTGAAGAAATCATGTAAAAGTGGCCACTAGTAACTACTGTAACCATTTCAGCTTAGTATCTGTCAGCTGGACAAAGGGGGAGGGCAGGATATACTGCTGTTGGTGACCACAGAGTTGTCAACCCATTCAGACGTGCATTGACACTTAAGCAAAATATTTTTTTTCAAAGGTGGGAAAGGGATAAAGCCTCAGAGCTTTAGCTAAAAGTTTGTTAGTAATAACATGATAATCTCTCTCTCTAGGATTGCCAGTTCCATCTTGGGACACTCTTGACATTTGGGGTGAAGCCTGTGTGTGTGTGTGGGGGTGGAGTTTCGAAAGGAGAAGGAGCTTAGCAAGATTATGATAATATAGAGTTCACTGTCAGAAGCTGCTTTTTCTCCCAAGGGAAACTGACCCCTATAGTTTAGAGATTACTTGTAATTCTGGGAGAGCTCCTGCAGGGATTGGCCACTCACTGCCCCTCCCTGCCTCATTCCCCCTCCCTCCTGCCTCTGCCTCACTCCCCCCCCCCCAATTCCCCTCTTAAAAAAAGGCAGGAAATGCTGTTTCTTTGCAAGGAAGCAGCAAGGGAAACAGCCAAGCCATGTTTGCTATAGCAAAAGAAGCTGCTGCAGCGTAGTTGTTAAGTGGTTCGGCTACGAATCAGTACTCTACTGGTTTGAATCTCACTATTGCCATGAGCTCAGTAGGTGGCCTTGGGTAAGCTACTCCTCTCAGCCCCAGCTCCCCAGCTGTATTGTGCGGATAATAATAATATTAACTTGTTCACCACTCTGCAGTTGTTGATGTTGTTATTTATTTGGGGGTCTCAATCTGTTTACCCAGATCAGATTCTGGAAAACCACATTTTGCTGAATCAGCAAAAAACTCTCCCCCCCCCCCCCACCGAATCCCAGATTCGGATCACATAATTAGCACAGCAGCCCTAAGCAGAATTGCACCCTTATGAGCCCATTTAAGTCAATTAGGTTAGAAGGACATACCAGTGTTTAGGATTCCACTGAACGTGTTCCACATGTGAACATACGTATATGGGAAATCAGTTCTGGAGAGCATCAAGTGAGGGACATGGGAAAATCAGTATTCCACTGACAATTTGTTACATATAAGTCATGATGTTCTGTCTGCATACCAGCATCAATGTTAAAAATTTATAATATTAATGCTGGTTTCACTACTGTAGTGGCTTATTTTCATCGCTTTTTGTATAGAACAAACCATATCATTTAAAAATCTTGTAATTTATAAACATGTCACATATTCTTAAATCAACGAAAGTAAACTATGTGGGTGGGTAGAATTATTAAGCTCAACGTTCTAATACTTCAGAAACAAAGCCCATCTCCCCAGTAATTTTTATGAAACAGCTTCACCAATTGCTGTTTTTTATTGGTCTTGCCAGTCCCTATTTTTTCATGCTGTTCCATTAAAGGCAGTGCAGAAAGCAATTTTCAAAAATGTGGGGAAACATGCAAACTGTACTTTTGCCTTACATCAGTGGTTTCTAACCTTTAATCTATTACTGCTTACTCAGTATACAACATTATAATTGGCTACCACAAGTAAAAAAAAAAGGGGGGGATATAAAAACAATATTCCAGAGGAGGCAACTTCTATACAGATATGATATATACACAGATTTTAGGAATACATTTAATGCAACCCTTATATGGTCAATACTATGGATTACTCCTGTGACTCTTCTATGATTATATCACACATTAAACACCTTTTTCTGCAAATCACTGGCAGGGGGGAAGTGAGGAGGAACCTGCTGGCAACAATCCGGCTTGTATTCGGCAGCCAAGTCCAGTGGGACTAGCTGAGAGCTGTCTATTTTGCTATTTTATATTTGCTTAATGTGTTTATTTGCATTTTTGGTAGCTGCCAGGGAGTCACTTTGGGGAGAAAAGTGCATACAAATGTGTGTGTGTGTGTGTGTGTGTGTGTGTGTGTGTGTGTGTGTGTGTGTGAGAGAGAGAGAGAGAGAGAGAGAGAGAGAGAGAGAGAGAGAGAGATGAACGGACGGACAGGTGGACAGGCAGACAGAGATAAGCCTTCAGCATTCAAGGATAGTGTATTGCTGGTGGCAATACATTCTTGCTTCTGCAGTGACTATTATCAGGGATTTTATCCACTCCACAACCTGCACCAACCTGCTCCCAGAGGTGGTGCAGAGGCTGTTGCTGGCCAATGACGCCACCTGGACATGGAGCATTGGACATTTAGGTACATGGGATAGACATATTTCTCAATAGACAGGTGCATAGCTGTATGGGATACGTATATAGGAGAGAGTGATGCATGGATACATTGAATACCTGTATTGGATTGACAGGAGAAACATACTTTGTATTGGCATAGAGGAGAGACATGTGGATGGCATAAATATCTGCGTGATCCCGTCATTAGAAAGCTGGAAGGAAAAAACCAAGGGTGGGAAGTGGGGCCCGCCCCTAACATGTAGAAGTAGAGGCTCATGTGCTGGCTGTGGAGGCGGTGGAGGATGCCTTCCCCCCATCGTGGGAGAGGCATTGGTTCCCCTAGGAAAGGAGATTGTGGGGAGACAGTTAGGTGCCCAAGTGAGGAGCTGTGGGCTGCCCCCTGCATCACCTACGAGCCTGCCATCACAGATGTGGCAGTCTATTCAGCACATCCCACAAAAAACGGCAGTTGCACAGAATATGCACTACTCAGAGACACCTTACCTGTGCAGGCAGTACAGGCAGGCTGCCACCAGCATCACCCACCTTCCTGCCTTCATGGAAAGGACAGTTGTTGCAGGCAGGACCCATTCCCCCTGCTCAGAGGGGACAGCAGGTGCTATGGAAAAGGGGGCACCATGCAGCACAACTGTATCAGCAACAGCTTTTGAGCTGCCCCTCATGTCCAAAAGCGGTGGCAGCTGACATGACCCACCTTCCTGCCTTCACGGACAGGATGGGATGGGCAGGACAGGAGAGGTTGGGAGGCATCTGAGCGGTTCCGGGGAGAGAGAGATTGAAAGAGGGACTGTCAGGGAACTTGTCAGGGAGAGGGGGACCAAAGATTACCAGCTGCATCGTGGAGCAGGACTGGGAAGACCCCTTCATTGGCGAGCCATGATCCGACAAACCCACTGAGTCACGGGGCATTGGTGGCAGATGACATGACCCACCTTCCTGCCTTTGTGCAAAAGACGTGAGAAGCGGCACGGGACTCATTCCCTCCTGCTCAACATGGACAGAAGGTGCCATGGATAGGGGGTATAGTGCAGTACCATACAACCACCTGTGCAACAGCAGCAGAGCTGTCCCAGCTGTACAGTGGAGTGTGCTGTACGGCCTTTGGCGGCCGACACCTCCCTGAGCACCATGTCTTGCACAGTCAGGTAGAGGGCAGGCAAGACTTGTCACCCAATGGTGCACTGTGACAGCATGGAGAACCACAGGGCAAAGTGCTGAAGCAGACTTTGGAAGCCCACGCCCTTCATGACGGATAGGGGGAATCCTTGCAGGGCAATTGTCTCTGCCACGACATGAATACCCATCTCCTGAGCCCTTGACCTCACCCTTTTCAACGGCACTATCCCCAACTCCAATGGAACAACCTTCCCAAGGGCAGCCTGCCTGACCGTTCCGCTCCCACCAGCAGCACCCTCGAGGCCAAGGCTTCTTGCTTGAGGTGGATTCTGGTGACCCTCCCACTGATCCTGGCTCAGAGGAGCTGGCAGCCCTCTGTCTCCCCCTGCTGGATGTTTCGCTGGCAGATGACGGAGACCACAGGCTCGGGTGGCACATCTTCAGGTTCCTAGTCAGAACCGTCAATGACAGGTGCTTCAAGTCATTGCCCCTGCACACCAGGCCATCACAGACACGGCACCGCTCCACACAGGGGTCATTCGAAGGGCTCGAAAGTGCCTCCATACAGAGAGTTTGAACCATGGTCCACTAACTGTTCCAGGGGAAGGAGGACGAAGAGATACTGGCTGTGCTGTGGAGCTGGAAACGGAAGATGAAGCACTGGGAGTTTAAACAGTTTAAAGAGTTCCTCTTCCCACGGCAGCAAGAGCTCTTCGGCCTCCTCCACAACCCCCACACGTGATTTTTGGGGGAGTGGGAGTCACTGCTGCCCCAGAGCCCTGCCCAGTACTGCTTCCCATGGGGCAACTGGGACGATCTTTTCACTTCCCCCACGACCACCTTTGCCCCCTACCCGAAGCCTCATTGTGCCAGCAAACAAGAATTAAGGAAGAAAGAAAAGAAGAGAAAACTGTGAGCCCTCAGCTGAGGTGCCCACTAAGCTTGGCCCCAGGGCCTGGCAGCAGCCCTGGAACAAGAGGGAGGGGGTAGAGCCCTAGCCCAGCACTCCCATAAACCTGACCAGATCAGGCACTAATAATCAGGGTGAGCCCTCAGCCGAGGTGCCCACTAAGCTTGGCCCCAGGGCCTGGCAGCAGCCCTGGAACCAGAGGGAGGGGGTAGAGCCCTAGCCCAGCACTCCCAGAAACCTGACCAGATCAGACACTGATAGTAATCAGGGTGAGCCCTCAGCCGAGGTGCCCACTGAGCTTGGCCCCAGGGCCTGGCAGCAGTCCTGGAACCAGAGGAGATAGATCCCTATCTCATCACACACACACAAAATTCAAGCTCCAATGCACTCTCCCTGTCTCTCTCCCAAAAGGCTAGCAACAGCTCTCTCCCACTCCACTGCTTGCTGAAACTGAAGCCAGAGCTTGGAGCACACTTCCTTTTATAACCAGAGGTCCCATAGAGCAATACACGAGGTGTGTAGTTGGCAGTCAGAACTGCCTAACAGGGTTTGTGGGGATTAGATTGGAGTTCCCAAGGCCACAGAACACCCCCTCCCCCTCCCTCCCCCCTGGTGTCTGCTCCCATGTAACCAATTTTAACCAATTTGGAGCTCCAGACTTGGAAGGAAGATCTGCCCATCAAGCTAAGTTTGGCTTAGATTGGGGTTTCCAGGGTGACAGAAGAAGTGCAGACAGTGTTCAGGCAGTCCCTGCCTCTGCTGCCAAGGGAATTGATTGAAGGTTCCTGACTTTCTGGCTTCACGAACAGCAGACGAACGCAACAAACTAGGTTTGTGACAACCACTTGTTTGTCTAGAATGGGGTCTCACAGACAGCTTGTTCGCGAACCGCCAAACAGGCTGTTCGTGGCTTTTTTGCATTCGTAATGCTGTTCATGCTCATGTCTAGTTCTGACTCCTCAGGTATTGGCTGATCTCTCGTATACTGGCTCCCTGTAGTGGTATATGCAGAAGTATATGATCTCTCTTATGCCCAGTTTACTATATAGACCAGGCATGGACTTTTTTCCAGCATGTAATTTTTTTTTCACTTAAAGATCTTGTTTTTTCTCTATTTATCTATCATGTTATTACATTTAGGAGTGAGGTCATTTAGACTAGGCACCTGGTCTGAGAGTTTTAGAACAGTAAAGTTTCAGGACAGTAAAAAGAACTGTAAAGATATACCCTCCATGCATCTGACAAAAAGAGCTGTGGTCCTCAAAAGCTTATGCTACAATACAGTTTGTTAGTCTTAAAGGTGCTACTGGACTCTTTACTATTTTGCGACTACAGACTAACACAGATCTATGACCATGAGGGTTTTAGGGAACACTCTTCATCTTGGACTCCAGCCAGATATACTGCTTATCAGTTGGCATTGAATATATCATCTCTTTCTAAAGACAGTTAGGGAAAAATCAACAAAGAGAATCTTCAAAACTCCACAGGCTAACCACATTTATGACCGTCCGGAACAGGCTGTCTTACGGGAGAGAATCCACACTACCCGCAGAGAACTTGCTGCCACAAACAAGGAGCTATTTTTCTTGCATTTCAACACCAGTCGTAAAATGAGAAGTCAGGATTGGGACAAGGTTGATAATCTCACCTACAGAAAAATGGAACATGGGCTAACCAGCCATACTTCCAGACAGAAGGAGAAGTTAAAAAAACTACAAAATAAAAGACAGACAAACCCAATGCTCAACAACACATGCATTGTCATCAATCTGATGGACTGTCAACTTTCACCAGAAGAAACCTCCATCTTAGCTAAGGTAGGAAACTTTACAACCACCCCCACTGAAATTTCTATGGAAGACATCATTGCAAATGTAGAAGCTGCCATTCATCATCTACCTGAAGAGGAAGCTGAGGAAATAAGAGAAGAGACGGCCAGGATTCTACGAAAGGCAAAGCTTCCCACCAGCAATATAATATGCAAGGAGAGGAATGCCATCAAGACCCTCAATGTGGATCCAGACGTCATTATTCTACCAGCTGACAAAGGCAATGCCACAGTGATCATGAAAACAGAGGAATACAAAAGAAAGATTAAGGAATTTCTAGACCTTTCCACGTACAAAAAACTAAAACAAGATCCAACCTGCAAAATCACCAGGCTGATCAAGAATTCCTCACTACATCCCGACATGCACAGAAACTATGCAAGACAGAAGCACAGCCACCACGACTATATGGACTCCCTAAAATTCATAAGGATTCAGTCCCACTCCGACCCATCATGAGTGCCATTGGTTCACCGGCATATGAATTAGTGAAACATCTGGCCAATCTTCTACAGGACCACATCGGAAAAAACACATCTTACATCAAAGATTCAGCACATTTCAACAAAATCAGTCCTCTGAAACTCAATTCACAGGACATACTCATCAGTTTTGATATATCCCTTTTTTACTAAGGTTCTGGTAAAAGATACAATCACATTTATTAATCAGATTTTTCCAGAGAATGTAACAGCCTTATTCTACCATTGTCTGATAACCAGTTACTTCCAATGGGATAACGAATTCTATTAACAGATGGATGGGGTGGCCATGGGAAAAAGGCCAATTATAGCAAACTTCTACATGGAACATTTTGAAAAAACAGCTTTAGAATCAGCAGCACCCCACAAACCTAGTGTATGGTTCCGGTTCGTGGATGATACCGTTATCATTTGGAGCCATGGGGAGGAAGAATTGATGGCGTTTTTAAACCACTTCAACAATATCCACCCGGACATACAATTCACCACGGAAAAAGAAATCGAGGGTAAACTCCCATTTTTAGATTCCTTGGTCATCCACAAAGAAAACTTTCAATTAGGTCACAAGGTCTACAGGAAACCAACTCACACGGATCGGTACTTACACAAAAACTCCAGTCACCACCCGCTACAGAAAAGAGGCATAATAAAAACATTAGTAGACAGTGCAAGACGGATATGTGAACCGCACTTTCTCAATGAGGAAATTAACCATCTAAACCACGCACTTCAAGCAAATGGAAATGAAATCAGAAGAGCAATTAAACCAAGGATAAATCAAACAAATAAGAGCCTCGCTACAAGTGACATCTTACATGCGAACGGCACTTGATCATTTTCACAAGTCTTTCTGGGAATTGAAGTCCCTCTCCCCCACCCCTTTTCTTTCTGTTCCTTCCCCTCTCTGTTAGAATGCCTGCCTGAAGAGACGGAGACAGCCTATGATAGCAGCTTTTGCAAATCGTCTTGCTGGGGGGGGGGGGATGCTCTGGAGAAAGCTGACATGTCGGTGAACTCCTAGTGTCCTTTCAGTGATCTTTGGGGGCGGGCAGCTGCAACTTTGCTAATTGTCTTGCTGGGGGGGAGATGCTCTGGAGAAAGCTGAGAAAGTTGCAGCTGCCCACCCCCAAAGATCATTGAAAGCAGGCTTGTGACTGGAGGAGCGATTTGCAAAAGCAGGCTTTCTCCGTCTCTTCAGGCAGGCATTCTAACAGAGAGGGGAAGAAACAGAAAGAAAAGGGGTGGGGGAGAGGGACTTCAATTCCCAGAAAGACTTGCGAAAATGATCAAGTGCCGTTCGCGTGTAAGATGTCACTTGTAGCGAGGCTCTAAGGAAAAACAGTCTCCTACAGGAAAAGTGTTTTTGCCATATATCAAAGGAATTACTGATCAGATGGGAAAGCTTATGAAAAAGCATAACCTACAAACAGTATTCAGACCCACCAGAAAAATACAACAGATGCTACGATCAGCAAAAGACAGTAGAGACCCCCTCACCTCTGCAGGAATATACCACATACCCTGGACAAGTTTACATCGGGACCACACAGTGTAGCATCCAGACAAGAATAAAAGAACATGATAGACATTGCAGACTTAGCCAACCTGTAAAATCAGCAGTAGCTGAACACAGCCTAACTCAAACAGGACACAGTATCTTATTCTAGGACACTAAAATACTGGACAACACCTCCAACTACTTTGTCAGATTGCACAGGGAAGCCATTGAAATTCATAAGCATAAGCACAATTTCAACAGGAAAGAAGAGACTTTAAGAATAAATAGGGCATGGTTTCCAGTCCTGAAAAACACCAGACTAACAAAATACTCAACATCTTACAATAGCCCTACAGAGAAGATTAGCATATCAAACACCAATCCATATGCAAAAGAACCTCCTCAGGATACAGTGAAGCTTCCCCCCACTAGCATTCCACAACCTGGGAAACTCTCACAGGATGACTCAACCCAAACCCACCTTCCTGAGTAGATATAAATGACCTGCTAACAACTTCTTCACACATTAACACTGAGAGATCTCTGTCTTTCGGTGCTACACCTCTGAAGATGCCAGCCACAGCTGCTGGCGAAACGTCAGGAACTACAATGCCAAGACCACGGCAATACAGCCCGGAAAACCCACAACAACCATGATTAGGCATATTTAGGCTGTGCGCCATTACTGAGAAGTATTCTTTTAGCTCATTTTAACCAGGACACAATTTAATAAACCTGCTTTCCTTCCACACTTGTGTGTTTGTTGTCTCCAAATCCAAGAGAACTGCTTGCCCCTTGGCAAAATATTCCCCTTGAATCTAATCTCTCTTGCTCCATGTTGTGCTGGTATGTTCTGGAATATTTGAATGAAATTAGATGGGGTGCTACAGTTCCTCTTAAAGTGTCCCAGTTTTCTACAGCTACAACACAGTTATTTTCATAGATGTCTTTGAGGCATACTCTCCTATTTTCCTAAAGGTTAACGAAAGTTAGGAGCCCCGTGGTGCGAAGTGGTAAGCGGCAGTACTGCAGCCCAAGCTCTGCTCATGACCGGAGTTCAATCTTGGTGGAAGCCAGGTCAGGTAGCCAGATCAAGGTTGACTCAGCCTTCCATCCTTCCGAGCTTGGTAAAATGAGTACCCAGTTTCCTGGGGGTAAAGTGTAGATGACTGGGGAAGGCAACGGCAAACTACCCTGTAACAAAAGTCTGCCAAGAAAACGTTGTGATGTGACGTCCCCCCATGGGTCAGTAATGACTTGGTGCTTGCACAGGGGACTACCTTTACCTTTACCTAATGAGAGTTACTGCCCTTTTAGCATTTGGCTCCCCTATTTCTGTCCAATTATTTTTAATCTACGTAATCCTTCATTTTCCAAATACTTGGTTTTACTGTCCAACCCCATTGTCTGTAAGGCTTCTAAGAACTCTATTTCCTTCAATAACAGCTTCTACTCAGAGGACTTACCTTTTAGTGCAATTCATGTCTTAGTCTTTTTCTTGTGTCGGAAATCTCCATTTCTAGAGATCTTACTGCATAAAGAAATTTCACATGAGAAGGGCTTATTGGCATTTAACCAGATATTAAACTTCTAAACCTAAAGGCAGTTAGCAAGTTTCATATGTTATCCTCTAAAAAACTATTCTTCCATAAAGTTCTGAAATGTAGTATCTTTTATGCCTTCAACTTCCAGAATACGTGTAATTTGCTGCCAATATGGAGCCTCTTTAATATTCTGATGGGTCTCACAGAATTGAGCTTTCACCTCTGATAAAGCCATATTACCATATTCATTTTCTAGAGATGCAAAATACTTTTGAGCAGGTGCTTTTCTACCTCCTCCCACGTCCACATGCAATGCTGGGTGCAGCAGGCGCATCATCACTTTTCTCCTCTTCTTGCATTTTGAATGCTGCAGCCTTCCACTGCTTGAATTTCTCAGGTGAGGCACTCATTTTCTCCACTAGAACTAGGAGAACTGCCTGGAAAAAAGCTTTCCATTTATGCTGACTGCAGTTCTAAATGCAAACCCCTTTCTAATAATTACTGTTATAACTCAGAAGGGAGTCTTAACAGCAGAGGCTGAAGTTATCACGAGAGTCTCTTGTTTGAATTATCAGAGCCCCCCCCCCCCACAACTTCCTTGTCATTTTATTATTGTAAGTATCAAACATAAGCTATGCGTCTGACTCTGTTTCTAAGAAGTGTTCCCTTTTTCAGTACTGAATTGAAGAGAGAGATTTAATTGCAAAGGGGTGTGGTAATGCACTAGAACCAAGCCCATAGCCAGAATTTTTTTGTTAGGGGGCAAATGAGCACAGTGGGACGAGCAGCACATTGTATGTACAGAACTGCTGTGCTTCTTTTTCTAAATAAGTAAATAAGTCAAGCGGGGTATTATGTAAGCAGTCGGCCCCAACCTCTGCCATATTTAATAGCTGTTTGATAGCTGCCTGTGATAAAAAAATCACAGGGCCACTTGCCTCTTCTGTGTATGTTGGTTTTTCCTCTTTAAATAAAAATACTCTTTTATCTTAAAAGCACCAAGTCTCTTCTGCTACCTTGGGGAAAGAACCCTGTAAATTAGTTATCTCATAGATACCCCTTTCACATAGCTTTGCTCCTTGCTGCTAATTCCCCTCACTTACTCACAAGGAGCCCTATTCCAGATAACAATTATGCAGCTTGGAGCTTGGGGCAGGGGGTCTCTTGCCTTAACCATGGTTTTGGTAGCCCTAATCTTGGTAGGTCTCTCCAGGTCTTCCCCTTCCCCTATTTTGCTTTCTTGCAGGCTGCAGTTTGTGGGATCCTCTGCACTGCTTAGAATCATAGAATCATAGAGTTGGAAGGGGCCATACAGACCATCTAGTCCAACCCTCTGCCCAGTGCAGGATCAGCCTAAAGCATCTCTGACAAGTATTCATCCAGCCTCTTCTTGAAAACTGCCAGTGAGTGGGAGCTCACCACCTCCCTAGGCAGCTGATTCCACCTTTGAACTACTCTGATGGTGAAAAAGTTTTTCCTAATATCCAGTCGGTACCTTTGTGCATGTAGTTTTAGCCCATTGCTTCGCGTCCTACCCTCTGCTGCCAACTGGAACAGCTCCTTGCCCTCCTCCAAATGACAGCCTTTCAAATATTTAAAGAGAGCAATCATGTCCCCCCTCAACCTCCTTTTCTCCAAACTAAACATTCCCAAGGCCCTCAGCCTTTCCTCGTAGGGCTCAGTCTCCAGACCCCTGATCATCCTCGTCGCTCTCCTCTGCACCCTCTCGATTTTGTCCACATCCTTTTTGAAGTGAGGCCTCCAGAACTGCACACAGTACTCCAGGTGCGGCCTGACCAAGGCAGTATAGAGAGGGGCTATGACCTCCTGCGATTTCGATGCTATGGCCCCTTTGATACAACCCAGGATTGAATTAGCCTTTTTTGCCACCGCATCACACTGACTGCTCATATTCAGTTTACAGTCCACTCTTACCCCAAGATCCCTTTCACATATACTACTGTCCAGAAGTGTATCCCCCATCCAGTATTTGTGCTTCTCATTTTTGTAGCCCAGATGTAATACTGTGCACTTGTCTTTGTTGAATTGCATCCTATTCACAGCTGCCCACTTCTCCAGAGTATTCAGGTCTTGTTGAATTTTAATTCTATCTTCTTGGGTGTTTGCTACCCCTCCCAATTTGGTATCATCAGCAAATTTAATGAGCAGCCCTTCCACTCCTTCATCCAGATCATTGATAAAAATATTGAAAAGTACCGGGCCCAAAACCGAGCCCTGCGGCACCCCACTGGACACCTCCCTCCAATCTGATGAAACACCATTGACCACCACTCTTTGAGTGCGGTCCTCCAACCAGTTCCCTATCCACCGAACTATCCTATAGTCTACTCCACAGTCTTCCAGTTTGCCCATCAGAATGTCATGGGGGACCTTATCAAAAGCTTTACCGAAATCCAGATAAATCATGTCAACAGAGTTCCCCCGATCCAGCAAGCTGGTCACTCAATCAAAGAAGGAAACCAGGTTGGTCTGGCAGAATCTGTTAGGAACAAAACCATGCTGACTTCCCCGGATCACTGAGCGGTCCTTCAGATGCTTACAGACTGATCCCTTTAAAATCTGTTCTAATATCTTCCCAGCAACAGAAGTCAGACTGACTGGCCTGTAGTTTCCCGGGTCATCCTTCCTCCCTTTCTTAAAGATTAGGATAACATTCGCTCTTCTCCAATCTTGTGGCACATCCCCAGTCCTCCAGGAGGCCTTGAAGATGATGGACAGGGGTTCTGCAAGTTCTCTGGAAAGTTCTTTCAGCACTCTTGGGTGCACCCCATCTGGCCCAGGGGATTTGTATTCATCCAGTGCAGCCAGATGCCTCTCCACTACCTCCCTGTCAATGTCAATTAGCCACTCAGTTGTCCTGCCACATTTTCTACTATCTCTAGATGTGCCTGAGTTCTTCAGGGAGAAAACAGAGGCAAAAAAGTCATTAAGGCTGTCTGCCTTTTCTCTGTCCTGCATCAGAGTTTCTCCATCTACTCCCAACAGTGATCCAATTGCCTCTTTTACCTTGCACTTGCTTCTCACATATCTGTAGAAGTTTTTCTTGTTGTAGCGAGCCCTCTGCATGTCCTTAGTTGATCAATTAAGCCTCCTGGATTAACAGACTCCAACAATTACCAGTAATAAAATGCAGAACAGGTCTTAATTAAATTGACTAACTGTACACTCTGGGCTTTTCTCTCTCATCTCTCTGGAAGTTCTCCTAGTCCGGTATTCCCAGAACTGAAAGCTTCTCTCACACAGCACGTATAACCACTTTGTAGAATGCTTCTCTGTAAATTTGAGGAAGAAGATATTAGCATAGCAGCAGGTTGCTCTTCAGGAAATCTCATCCTTTATTATTGAGTTATTCATTGTGGACCTTACTAAGTTTTGTTTATATATTGGGTCCAAGGAGCTCGGAGTAGAATGCATGGATTTCCTTTCTTCTGTTTTATCCACAACGTTCTGTGAGGTGTGGCCCAAGTTTCCCTAGAACACAGTGTGGGAATCACTGCAGAAGAGAACATTTTTCCAGGCTTCTTCACATGTTCTTTTTCTTTTCCTTTGTTCATTGGAGAGCCATATTCATAATTTGTTGTGACATTAGGCAAACCTGAGTTGTATGATTTCGTCTCTAGTAAAATATTACTTGGAATTAGCTCCCAGTGGCAACTCTATACTCCTAGCATAAGCAAAGCAGCACTTTTCCTCAGAGCTTTGCCATCCTGCCCATACTCCAAACATATGTATAACTAGCAACAAAGCCCGTTGTGGGGAAAAACACAACGGGCTCTAGAAAGGGGAGGGTGGGCAGGTGGGCATTCCCTCCTCCTCTGTCACTGATCCCTCTGCACCCGATTCCAGCCCAGTGAAGGGGGGCAGGAATTGCGTCCTGCTCTGCACCTGATCCTGGCTGGGTGAAGGGGCGGCAGGCATTTCCACCTGCTCCACTCCTGATCCGGAGAGAATACAAAAGACCTGCTGTGAAAAGTAGTCTATAAACTAGAACCCTCTTAAAGTGCACCATGCAACAATATAATATTTAGTTAAATTGTTTAATTGAAAGTTGATAGATTTTAACAAGTTTCTATGATAAATATAAAGTGCAAGGTGCTTCCGTTAATCAATATAAATACAGGTATGAATAAGTTCACATTCACATTTCATTACAATCATACACTAAAGTTGCAGTCCTAAGCACATTTACTAGGGAGTAAGTTCTATGGAACTCAGTGGGATTTACTTCTGAGTATATAGGCTTATGATTGCCCTATATATATCAAATTTGTTTTCTTATTTCAACTAGGCGAGGTAGTCTGGAGACTTGGGGTCAAAAGTAAGTGGCCTTTCACAGTTCCAAATGATTCCTTATTCCTTTACTTGTATCTTCCTCAGGGTGGATCCAGCCCCACGGAGGGCTCCAAGTTGGTTGCCAGCATTGCCACCTGCTCTCCTCCTGATCCCAGCTAGGTGAAGGGCAGGTGGGCATTGCCACTTGTTGAACTCCTGATCCCAGGGGGATGAAGGTGGGGGCAAACATTGTGACCTGTTCCATGCCATCCTAGCTGGGTGAAGGCGGGGTCAGGCATTGCCACTTGCTCTGCTCCTGATCCTACCTGGGTGATGGCAAGGTGTGGGCATTGCCACCTGCTCCACGCCTGATCCCACCTGGGTGATGGTGTGGTGCAGACATTGCCACTTACTCCACTCCCGATCTTGGCTGGCTGAAGGGGGGAGTGGGCATTTCCACCTGCTTTGCTCTTGATCCAAACTGGTTGAAGAGGGGATGGGCATTTCAGCCTGCTCTGTTCCTGATCCCAGCTGGGTGATGGCAGGGGGGCGGGCATTGCCACTTGCTCCACTCCTGATCTTAGCTAGGTGAAGTAGGGGGGCGGGCATTGCCAGCAGCTCTGCTCCTGATCCCAGCTAGATGAAGGGCAGGTGGGCATTGGTGGGGGCAAACATTGTGACCTGTTCCATGCCATCCTAGCTGGGTGAAGGCGGGGTCAGGCATTGCCACTTGCTCTGCTCCTGATCCTACCTGGGTGATGGCAGGGTGTGGGCATTGCCACCTGCTCCACTCCTGATCCCACCTGGGTGATGGTGTGGTGCAGGCATTGCCACTTGCTCCACTCCCGATCTTGGCTGGCTGAAGGGGGGAGCGGGCATTTCCACCTGCTTTGCTCCTGATCCAAGCTGGTTGAAGAGGGGATGGGCAT
Source organism: Eublepharis macularius (assembly GCF_028583425.1). Classification (NCBI taxonomy): domain Eukaryota; kingdom Metazoa; phylum Chordata; class Lepidosauria; order Squamata; family Eublepharidae; genus Eublepharis; species Eublepharis macularius. The sequence goes on along the minus strand of NC_072799.1, from coordinate 93,685,379 downwards.
TTCAGCCTGCTCTGTTCCTGATCCCAGCTGGGTTATGGCAGGGGGGCGAGTGTTGCCACCTACTCCACTCCTGATCCCAGCTAGGTGAAGTCGGGGGGGGGCATTGCCAGCAGCTCTGCTCCTGATCCCAGCTGGATGAAGGTGGCGGATGGGCATTACTGCTCTGCTCCTGATCCCAGCTGGATGAAGGGGGGGTGGGCCTTGCCACCTCCTCTACTCCTAATCCCAGCTGGGTGAATGTGGGAGGTGGGCATTGACCTCTCTCTTCTCGTGATCCCAGCTGGGTGTAGACAGGGAGCAGGCATCACCTGCTCCACTCCTGATCCCAGCTGGGTGAAGGCAGGGTACAGGCATTGCTGCCTGCTCCATGCTGGATTTTGGCCTGGGCTTCCCACCGCATCATACTGTCTGGAGTTTTGGCTATCTCTTCTGGGCTTCCCTCCACAGCAGCCCCCTCTGGAGGAGCACCAGTGTAGGAAGTGAGTTGTCTTGAATACACGTAGCCTTTTATATAGTCGGATGTTCCCGTAGTAGCCTCAGGATTGCTTTCAGAGCTGTAAAGTAACTGTGAGGTAGTTTGGTCTCAGTCACTTGACAGTCTCGGCAGAATTGGAATTCATAGGCATTCAAAATTTCTCTTGAATAAAAAGAAAGCAGCAGTCCTGATTTTAAGAGCTTAAGTACACAAAATGCCTGATATATGTCAAGTTACCTAGTCTCCGGCTCTACATGTCCTTGCTAGATGTTTTTTTTTTTTTTTTGAAAAATTTTTATTGGGTTAGACTCCATTATTTCCACATTTACATTCAATTTTCCCCAATTTTTTCATCTCTAACCCCCTCCCTTTCCCCCCCCCTTTTTGTTGACTTCCAACAGCTTTCCAACCCTTTGTCCCCTTTCCCTTACTTTTATTAGCTTCCTCTATCTAAAACAAATATATATTCTCCATTATTCTAAGCAGTACATCCTTAACTATTTTTAACATTATATGCCCAAACTGTAAGCCTTTGTTTCCATCTTAGATAAACAATTTATCCCAATTTTTCAATTTCAGGTATTTCTATATATCATAAACCATATAGATCATACATTCGTTTATATCAAACAATTTGACTTATTCTCTATATATATTACTCATTCTATCTTTTTATAATAGTTCTATATATCTCTCCTCACGTAGTCAATCAATTTGACCCATCTATATCTTCAGACATTCAGTTTGGTACAAAACTTGTCAGAAAAAAAAGAAAATATTGTTAGTTAATCGCTCCTTATATTTAATCCTTATAATTAATTATTTTCTCTATGTTCTGTTTGTTAACCTATATATATCTGTATATATGTCAATCTATTAATCTGACTGCTTATTAATTCACATTTATCTCTTCTCCCCCCGGTAAAGTCTCCCCCCTCTACTTCAATACTTCAGTAGTTCTCAAACTGCCACAGTTTTCCTCCCACCTCCCATTTCTTCTCCAGGTATTGTTTCAGCTTCTCCCAGTCTGTGTTGAACTGCCCTGAGTCCAGATCTCTCAATTTTCTTGTCATCTTGTCCATTTCAGCCATATACAGCAATTTGTAAGTCCAATCTTCAATAGTTGGCACTTCTTGTACTTTCCATTTTTGCGCATACAAAAGTCTAGCTGCTGCTGTCATATAAAATATCAACGTCCTGTGTTGGGCTGGAATTCCCTCCATTCCCAAGTTCAGTAGCAGGAGTTCTGGGTTCTTATTAATTTGAAATTGTAAAATTTCACTCATTTCTCTTATTATTTCCCCCCAGTACTGCCTGGCTACCTCACACGACCACCACATATGATAGAGGGAGCCCTCATGCTTCTTACATTTCCAGCATTTATTAGAAGTATTCAAATTCCCTAGCGCAATCTTCTTTGGTGTCATGTACCCTGTCCTTGCTAGATGTTAAAAGCCCCCCCACCTCTCTTTCCACTGGCAAAAGCAGGATGGGAGCAGAATTGGAAACTCCTCCCCCTTTGTGGCATTCCCTCACAGCACTGAGCAAAGGTGTGCTTTTTTAAGATGAGTTCTCCTGATGTACATTTGACTGCAAATCTGACCACACAGCTGTAACTAAACATATGTTGGATGTATCATGTAGTTTGGCCATAAGGGACAGCACTATAGGTCTCAGAGAAGAGCACTGGCATTTTCTTTATCTTTTTGATCAGGAGTGCAGCCAGGGCCCACCGTTCCACTTGGAGCACTGGGCTGTCCCTTCAAATTTTGTTTTTAGAAACAGTCTTTTAATCTGGTACTGACTTGAAAGAATAAGGGCTTGAATTTAGAACAGAAAATCTTCTAGTTTTCCAAAAATGTCTTTCAGCTACTATTAAGGAGAGTATGGGCTAGTAAGGAATAACTTTAGGGTTGCCTGGTGTCTGGTTTTCCCCCAGACAGTCCATTTTTTTTTGCCAGACTGTCTGGGGGAAACAAAGTTGAAATACCCAAACACCTGTGCATGCACGTAGGGCATGCCCAGGCAGGTGAGTGGGCTGGCCTGCCACACTCCCAGAGAGCAGCCAGCCTGCTTGCCTGCCCAGACTGTTGCACTGTATGCACCCAAGGAGCAACCTGCCAGTCAACCCGCCCAGTCTCTTGTGCTCTAGTGATGATGTTATGGACGTGATGTCATCCCGCTGAAGCTGGGAGCGCATGCATGAATGAAAGAAAAAAGGGTAGACACCAGGAGCCCTGGCCAGTTGGGGGAGGAAGCCATCTCGGCACCCTATTAACGAATGGTGGTCAGCTCCTCCAGTCCAGGGGCTGCATCTTCTATGGTCATGATGTCATTGCTCTACTGCCCCACAGTGTAAATTGGCCCACGAGGAAGAGGTGTAACCTTGTTTAGCAAGGAATAGTGGTTACAACCCTTGATTAATGCAGCTGTTGTAAATTCCCTAGGTTTGAAAGTTTGTTATCATGTAATAATTGAGAAGGGTCCAAATTTAAAAGCTTTATTCATATAAAGCCTGGATGGCTTATGCTAGCCTGAGCCCATTTGACAGGGAGGGCTGTCTAGAAATGCAATAAATAAATAAATAAAAATTTTGTCAGATTTCAGAAGCTAAACAGGGTCTCAGAGAAGAGCACTGGAACTTTGCTTATGGTACTTTGATAGGAGACCACCAAGGAAGTCCAGGGCTGCTATGCAGAGGCAGGCAATAGCAAACCAATTCTGTCCTCTTGCCTTGAAAATCCTGTGAGGTCACAGTAAGTTGGCTGCAACGTAACGAAATTTTACACACACATACACAGGCACACACAACACACACACACACACACACACACACATTGATGTAAACACAATTCTTTTTTTACTTTTATTGATTAACCAAAATGAAATACACAAAATGTACAATACTACAATACCCATAATAGCATAAAAATTAAAAATTAGAGAAATAAAAATTAAAAAAATAAAATCAAAGGGGAAATAACAAATTTTTAAGTTCAATTCATTCAAAAACACATCATAATCCTTCCTATTTGGGATAATATTATTACACTTTAGATATTCTAATACCATATTCCACCCCTCTTCACTAGCTTTCCACATATTTATGACATTTTCCTCAGAAAAGGAATTGTTGGTTATTCTGCTCATTACATATATCTCCCATATTTTATTATACTATTGCATCTTCGTAGGTAGTGTATCCGATTTCCAATGTTTAGCTATTAATAACCTTGCACCCACCAACAATATTGAAATCAAAGTGATATATTCCTTTGTCAACTTACAATCATTCCAAATATCAAATAACATCACTTTAATGTTATAAGGAAAAGAAACCTTAACAATCCTTATAATCTCCTCATAAATTTCCCTCCAAAAGACTTGAATTACCGGGCATTCCCACCAGATATGATAGGGAGTTCCTTTTATTTTACATTTCCTCCAACAATATGGGCTAGCAGTTTTAAACATTGATTTAAGCTTAGATGGAGTCAAATACCAATTTGAAAACATTTTATAATATTGATATTTAATACACAAAATTTTTGATGTATTTGAAGGTGAGACCCAAATTTTCTCCCGGTCTGGTTCAGTTAGCTCTTTTACTCCATCATTTTGCCAACTTATGACGTATCTTGGTAAGGGTGAATAGAATATTTCCACCAAATGTTTATATAACTTCGATAACCAACCTTTAACAATACTCTCTGAATCCTTCAACATTAACTCAAAAATGCTAATTGTCTTTTAAAAACACCCTTTCTTTGCAATGAAGATATTAATCAGTATTTGGAGATACTGAAACCATTAAATGTTGTTTTCCAATTTCCTCTGTACTTGAGCTCTGGTTATTATTTCTCCATTTTTAAACCAATCACACCATCTATCTAGTCCTCTTCCTGAGGATGTGAGGGTTTTGCTAACTGAAGGGGCAGAAACCTGTAAACACAATTCTGTTGGGGTGGAGTTGCTACTAAGCAAAATCTGCCAGTGAATTTGAAGGGTTCTTTATAGTCAAGTTATCTATTCTGAAGAATATTGAGGGAAAATAGAAAGCTTCAATAAGATTAGCAATTTTTTTCAGGAGACCTCCATGCACACACATAGAGTTTTCCTTAACGCAAGTTATTGAGGTGGATTCAGAGGTTCCCGCTTTGGCAAAACAAGGAATTTTGAGGGAAGTCAAGTATGTGTGAGTTGTACATGCCTACCTTAAAGGTCTGTATCAGAATACTTGCATGGTACAGCAAAAGTGAATTAAAGGGCCGCTTCAAGAAAGGCTAAGTGCGCACTTGCTAGCTACTATATTAAGATAAGAATTAGCAAATCTCAGATGGAAATTCAGATTTTTATCATTCATTGATTGACTGCTTCCTAAGGGAGAATCACTGCCCTAGAAAATGCTTTTGTTTATTTTCTGAATCCTATGCATAGTTAGTCCAGTCTAAAACCCATTGAAATCAGTGGGCTTAGAGTGAAGAAACAATGCATAGGATTGCACTATGGATCAATTAAAGAGTTTATGGTACCATTGGTAGGCCCTAAGTGAGTGTTTGGCTCATTTCTGATAATGAAGTACATTGTTTCTGAACTGAAACTGGAGATATGTTTCATTCTCATACTCCAAAATTTTACCTGCTTTTAGAAAAACTCGCCTCTCTATAAAGCCTGTTTCCTGGAGGTGAGCCCAGAGCCATGGCCAGAGCTTCTGAAAGCAGGTAACTCTGCTGTGTCTCTGAACAAGAAGAGACTGAACAATTCAGCATCATTAAGAGAGACAGCAGGCAGCATCCTCCATGGCTGACATTTTGGGATCTTAAGAATCTCTCTCTCTCTCTCTCTCTCTCTCTATATATATATATATTCATTTCTTCTGGTATGCTAGCCATTTGCTCACAGCTCACTATCATGTCCTGGCATAAAGTTTAGGAATCAGCGCCTCAAGTTATTTTTTAGTGCTGATAGATGGAAATGGGAAAGAAGAGAAACTTCCCTCAAACCATCATCTCTGGAAAACATAAAGATCCTCCTTAAACACTAACAGTCTACTTTGAGACAGTTGAAAATAAATCATATTTTATTGCCTGTGTTCATTTTTGCTTTGAAATATATGCAGCAGTGGAGAAATAAAACAGATAAGTGATATTGGGAGGGGGGGAAGGAATCAACATTTATGTATGGAGATGGCACATAAAACCTGAGATATCTGCAATATCTTCAAGCCAATATAACTGAAAATCGACAGTTGTGTAGTGCCTCATGAGATGAAGGATAATAAGATTAAATGGATTGAAAGAACTCGCCCAAACGTGGTCCATCATTACAAAAAAGAGTATTATTCACATAGTCTGTTTGTTAGCACTGACTCAGAATGATCCAGTCAGTTTCATGTATATTATTGTTAAAAGAAGTCTCCACTTTTAACTGTATCAACAACTGCCTTAAAAACAGCCCCCGGGAGAGAAAAGAGCTCTGGGAGATTTTTTGCACAACATCCAATGAGCAATACTTTATGTTTAAGACTCTGAGGGGGAAAAAAATTAAAATCTCTGTTGATGCTTGACAAATTCTCCCTCACATTGAAAAATATTAATTTTGACATGATACTTGGAGTTCATGTAGATTTGGCTCAGCTTTACCTAATACAGGGGTTTTGAATTCCTGCGGTCAGCTAAAGAAATATTTTGTACTAGCAACAAAGCCCATTTTGGGAAAAAATACAATGGGCTCTAGAAAGGGGAGAGCTGGGTGAAGGGGGGATGCACATTGCCACCTGCTCCGTTCCTGATCCCAGCTGGGTGAAGAAGGGACGGGCATAGCCTCCTACTCTGCGCCTGATTCCAGCGGGGTGAAGGGGAGACATTGCCACCTGCTCCGCACCTGATTCTGGCAGGTTGAATGGGGGGCACGCATTGTCTCCTGCTCTACAACTGATCCAGGCTGTTTGAAGGGGGGCAAGAATTGCCACCTGCTCCACTCCTGATCCCTGCGAGGTGAAGCTGGGGGTGGGCATTACCTCCTGCTCTGTGCCTGATTCAGGCTGGGTGGGAGATGGGCATTGCCTCATGCTCTGCTCCCAATCCCGGCCAGACGAAGGGGGTGGGCATTGCCCCTGCTCTGCTTTTGATCCCAGCTGGGTGAAGGGGGGGCAGGCATTTCTTTCTGCTCCGTGGCTGATCCTGGCCGGGTGAAGGGGGGTAGGCATTGCCATCTGCTCCACTCCTGATACTAGCTGGGTGAAGGCAGGGGGCGGGCATTGCCTCTTGCTCCATGCCTGATCCCAGCTGGGAGAAGGGGGGGTGGTCATTGACACCTGTTCCACTCCTGATCCCACCTGGGTGATGTCGGGGAGTGGGCATTGCCACCTGCTTCACACCTGATCTTGGCTGGGTGAAGGGGGGCATGGGCATTGTCACTTGCTTTGCTCCTGATCCGAGCTGGTTGAGGAGGGGATGGGCATTTCCACCTGCTCCACTCCTCATCCAAACTGGGTGATGGCAGGGCTATAAGTGTATTTATTAACAATCATTGATAAGCTAGGCACTGTTGCACTTATAGCACTTTAAAAAGGTTTATAAAACTTTACAATAATTAGATTGATTGTTGTGAACTCTGGGATTTTTTCTTGGCTTAGCTCCGATTAAGGAAGCAGCCCCGTGGAGCCCTTCTGCTTCATCTCAGTGGGCCTTACCGTCCTGTGTGGTTTTGGTTCCGTGAGTTGCAGCTAGGCCCAAGCGAGTGTGTCACTTGGGAGGTCTCAGTGGAAATTGTGCGGATTAGTGGTGGGTTGGTGGTTGCTGGATTTGCCCTCCGTTCCCCTTCACCTGCCTACCCCTCACAACCCCTGTTCTTGTGAACAACAGCAGCAAATAAAAACAGAAATACAAAAGAGAGGGGCAGGATGAAGGGGTGCATAGGCGAGAGAGGTGAGCAGGTGAGGGATGCAGGCATCCAAGTAGGAGGCAGCAGTAAGCATCATCTCTCCCTGCAGTGCCCAGAGGCATCGTTGCGGGGGGGGGGGGGAAAGCAGTGTGGCTTCTGGGGTCTCCAGGCAGTCCCTTTCCATTTGGAGCGTTCAGGAAGGAGTCCAGGGGCTTCTCTTGGCCGGATGAGGCAGTGCCTGCCATTTCAGCTTGTGCCCCCCCAGTATAAGCGAGTGGTGGGTCTCTCCCCAGTGACAAGTGGCTATGCTCCCCCCCTCCCCGTTCTTCTTCACCTTGGGAGCAAGTAGGTGGTTTCCATTTGGTGGCGCCAGGTGGAGCCTGCATTTTGGTGCCCCCTAGAGTGGGCAGCTTCCCTCAGCTTTCTGTGCTGTGCCCTCTGTCCTGCTTGTGCCACCTGTCTGGGCACAGCCAGGGCTCCTCGGCAGCTCATGGGTGCCCCCTCCAACACTTCCTCTGCACTGCAGAAGCAGGAGGGCAGCTTGCCCTGGTGGGTCTGGGGGGGGGGGGTGTTTTGGGTGCTTGCTGGTACAAGTCTGAGGGGCTTCCTCGGCAGCACAAGGCAGTGCCCACCATCTGGGCTTATGCCACCCATCTGCACAAGAGCCAGTGCTCTCCTCGGTGGTGTGGGTTCAGACTCCCCAATAGTGCTGCTGGATGAGGCTGAGGGCTGCTTGTATTAACCCTTTTCATCTTTTTTTCCTGTACACAATGAGCAATTATTCTGTAAACAATTAGTGCTGAGGGTGTATAAGATCCTCTGATTTAACTAGTCTTTATGCATATGATCCAGAGAGAGGAATATGCATCTGGGCTTTATTTGAAAAACAATAAAACCCATATTTCCTTGTATCACTGTAATTGGAGTCTTGAATATATTTAGGTAAGTGGCAGTAGGGGAGTTTATAATTGACAGCAGTGTCCTATTTAAAAAATGCCCCTATCAGGATCCTGATACAATAGGGCCTTCCTGGAGTTCCTGAATTAATCAACGCAACCCACCCTACCATTCTCTATCACTCTCCCCGTAACCACTTTCCTATTCTTAGGCAATTCAGAGAAATGATAGCTTCACTCCTCCACCTTGCAGGTCGTCAATCATAATTAATTCGTTCCATCCGGGAAGATCTAATCAAACCTTCTTAGTTCATTGTCACAGCCCAGAAACAGTTTACCATCGTATTGTCCCACTTTGGAGACAGTTTTCCAGCTCTTTGTCTCACCCCAGAGACAACTTCCCAATCTTTTGTCCAGCCCTGGGGACAACCACTCAAGCCTTTGTTTTTGGAACAGAAGATGCCGTCTTGCCCTTGGGTAGGACCCATGGTATAAATTAGGCTGCTCCTCTGCCCTAAATTGTGTGCATGTTTTGGATCCAGCATCCACTCTTGACCTCCGAGCCTCAATGCTCCTCTTCTCTCCTGGACATCTGGATGGTAAATACCACCCAATTCCTCAAACTCTCTTTCTAGTTAGCTCTGAATGCGTTTTGTGTGTGCGGGTGTGTTGTGTATGTTGTTGATCTCTGTTGATCTTCTCATTGCTGCTAATTCCCCCCAACTCACAAGGAGACCTTCTCTTTGGGTAACAGCACCATGGCTGCTTCTCTGTCTAGGCTATGCATAAGGGGAGTACCAGACAGAATGAGGTGGACAGCAGAATGTGAGCATATTTTTCAGGCTCTAGAACAAAGAATTGTGTCTCAACCTGTATTAACGGTCCCAGGTTTTCACAAAAACATTTGTAGTCACCACCAATGCTTTAAATTGGAAATTGGGAGCTGCACTGAGCCAGTTGGGAGAAGATAGCCAGGAGGTAAAGGACCACATTGTCTCCAGCAGAGACCTGAAGGTGACAGTCTCTAGGAGGGGGGCAGAGCTAAACTAGGATGGATAAGGATAAAGAAGAGTGTATCTTGCTCTCATGGCTGTATATTATTTATTTACTAGCAACAAAGCCCATTGTGGGGGAAAATACAACAGGAACTAGAAAGGGGAGCGGGCAGGAAGGCATTGTCTCCTCCTCTGCACCTGATCCTGACCAAGTGAAGGTGGTGGGTGGGCATTGCCACCTGCTTCACTCCTGATCCTGGCCAGGTGAAGGGAGGGCGGGCATGCCACCTGCTCCATGTATGCTTCCCCGCCGGGTGAAGGTGGGGAGTGGGCATTGCCACCTGCCCTGTTCCCAGTCCCAGTTGGTAAAGGCAGGCAGCGGGCACTGCAACTTGCTCCGCTCCTGATCCCAGACAGGTGAAGGTGGGAGGTGGGTATTCCACCTGCTCTGCTCCTGATCATGACCAGGTGAAGGCAAGGGCAGGCATTGCCACCTGCTCTGTGCCTGATCCCAGTTGGGTGAAGGTGAGTGCAGGCATTGCCACCAGCACCGCTCCTGATCCCTGCTGGGTAAAGGCAGGGAGGGCGAACGTTGCCTTGTGCTTCGCTCCTGATCCCTGCCAGCTGAATGCGGAGGGCAGGCATTGCCACCAGCACCGCTCCTGATTCCTGCCTGGGTTTGCTACTGCAGCAGCGCTCTCTGGAGGCCCATCAGGGTAGGAAGTGTCTTGAACACGCTCGATCTGTTATATATATAGATGTCATTTATAGTCCACCTTTCTCACTGAGACTCAAGGCGGATTACATAGTGTGAGATTAGTACACTCAGTATCAAGGATATTTCCATACAGTTTTAAGGACATTTCCATAAACAATGACATAGGGTAAATAAATACAAGTTTACAAAGACATAGCATTAGCAAGGATTCAATATAGAGCTGAAGAAATACTGAAACAGAACATAATCAATTCTAGGACTAGCATTAGACAACATGAAGCACAGGTAGTATATAGGCGTACATATTTAAAGCAACAGATAATATGTAAGGCAACATAGTGGGGAAGGTACGGTCCTGGACTCATTAATGAAGCATCTGAGCCCCCCCCCCCTCCCCACAACACAGCCCTCCTATACGAGTAAAAAGCCTTTTTGAATAATTCGGTTTTGAAACATTTGCAGAATATATATGATGGAGAAGAGAAAGAGAGGGAAGGTGTCAGAAGGAGTGATGGACAGCACCAGGACAGTGGAAAGGAAAGATGCACAGGGCTGTGACCTACCTATCTCTCTGGCTCTATAAACTCCTTTAACACATCACAAAGTTCTTCATTTTTAACATTTAAAAGGGGGTTGAACATATTTATAAAAACAGACATGATAGCTGTATGAGATCTCCTCATTCAGAGGCAGAATGACTCTGTCCAGTGCTGAGCAGCAGACATCAGGTGAGGGCTGTTCCCAGCTGACCCTCTGTGGACTTCCTTGTGGCAGGACTGGCTGATCTAATCTAGCATGGCTCACAAGTCCTCAAGGTATAGTGAACAGACATACAACTCACGTACTGTATTCACTCGAATTTTCTTTATTTGTGTGTTGAGTAACTCTCATGCCACATTCAGTGCATGCACACTAGAGCTGAAACTGTGATTTAAACCCTGCATTTATCCAGGGACCAGTCCCCAGTTTCATTTATCAAGTGAAAACACACCGACTCCTTCTAACTCATCTTAAAAAGCAACTTTCTGTGAGCAGCTTTAACAATAACATTTTTAAAATGAGCAGAGATTAGGCTGATGGTTTTCAGCAACTGACTTTTCATGCTTCTCAAGCTGCACCTGGTCTCCTTTTTGCAGATGAGATCCCAATTAGTCATTATGGGCTCAGGGCTTTTTTTCAGCTGGAACGCGGTGGAATGGAGTTCTGGAACCTCTTGAAAATGGTCACATGGCTGGTGGCCCCGCCCCCTGATCTCCAGACAGAGGGGAGTTTAGATTGCCCTCCACGCCACTCAGCGGCACAGAGGGCAATCTAAACTCCCCTCTGTCTGGAGATCAGGGGGCAGGGCCACCAGCCATGTGACCATTTTCTCCAAAGGCAACCCACTGAGTTCCACCACCTCTTTTCCCAAAAAAAGAGCCCTGTCATCATGAACTTGAAAATCTATGCTTAATAGCGAAAGACTCCATTTGGGGCTGGTGTTGAAAAGCAAGATGATATACCAGGTGCAGCATGCTGTAAGAACAGCTAAAACACAATGACCCAGATGATGAAGGGGATCAAAGCTTCAGAAAGTGCCAAGTCTGGAAGCAAGGCAGTCACTGATCCTTGATCTTGGCAGCGATTAACAGCTATGACAACACTTCTGGAAAAAGAAAGGCAAAGATGCTGTTCCTCTTTTACTAGTGAGGCTGTGCAGCAGGGAATATTGGGAGTTTTGTTAAATTTTTAAAATCCTAAGACTCTTGACATGTCCCCATATAAACTCTACTTGAAGGGAAAAGATTAATCCAAGTACTCTTTGCCAACTCCAAGTATCTCAGAATATCATCTCTGTAAGCAGCATTAAATAACATGGGACTTACATCTGAGTTGACCTGTTCAAGATTGCTTCCATAGTCTTTCAGGGCTCTCTTTCTCTGAGTCAAATGGCATACATGTCCCTACTCCTTCCTTTCAAAAATAATCCTGCCTCACCCACAGCAAAAGGAAAATTTATAGGGGAAAACAGGTCTGTTTGGAGGAGAGAGGAATTCAGACGCTTGGGTGAGGGAAAAGATTGGTAGTGAGCATGCTCCATTTTGCAGCAGAATGCTGAGCATCAAAAGGAAAGATCTGGATTTGCCCTTCGTCGTGTGAACAGAACTATAAAGCACAAGGAAATATAGCAGCAACAGGAAACAGCAGAATTCAAAGGCAATAAATTATTGGCACTATAGAAAAAGAAAAAAACGAACATGAAGCAGGATTGTTTTTAGTGTTGCTGCACAGCACTGGTTGGAGATCAAACATACTTGGCAGCACCCACTGCTACTGCCCCACCTGCCAATACTTGCTTTCTATGGGTCTGTTGTTGTGTGTGTGTGTTGGGGGGGAGGTGTTGTTGTGCTTGAGGAAAAACTCAGTGGATCAATGGTTTAGACTAGGAGGGGGACTAATAGTTGATGCAGTTTTGATAAAGCATGAAAACAGCAGTCCCAGGGCCTCATCCCCCCCCACCTTGAAAAGAACTGATGTGGCTGCACTAGTGTGCCTAATACCCACCTTGAGCTTAGGCAACAAGCTGAAACTCATGAAAATAAACAAAAAAAACTCAAATGGATCAGATCTGTGCTGGCACCAGCCCACTTGGAACAAATAGTGATGGAGCAGAAGTATTCCAGAACGACCTGAACCAAAACTGAAACAGAAATTTTCTTAGTGCACACTCCTGGTCCCCAGTAGTACTACTAGTACTTTCAGAGTAGGCCTAGCAGGTCTGCAGTACACTCGCTGACACAGAACTAACCCACACGATTTTTCCAAACCCCTCCCCTCCCCTAGCCAAATATGAGAAGTTTTTTTTAAAAAACAACAACAATGACTACCTACTCTAAATGCTGGCTAATTGCTGAGGACTAACGTGGATATGTAAATGTGTTACTGCATTTAAAAGCCATATTTAGGTTATGTTATCATTCTGCCTACACTAGCATGAAGCTTAATTCCTCTTTAAGAAGCAAGCAACTCTCTTCTTGAAACCCAGAAACTAGTACAGATCAGCCAATGGCTACAAACAGTACAAAAAGTACAAACAGTACTTTTTAAAACTGTTTGGCCTGGTTTCAGTTTGGTGTAGTGGTTAAGAGCATGGGACTCTAATCTGGAGAGCCGGGTTTGATTCCCCACTCTTCCACGAAGCCAGCTGGGTGACCTTGGGCGAGTCACAGTTCTCTGGAGCTCTCTCAGCCCCACCCACCTCACAGGGTGATTGTTGTGGGGTAATAATAACACTTTGTAAAACTCTCTGAGTGGGCATTAAGTTGTCCTGAAGGGCGGTATATAAATCGAATGTTGTTGTTGTTGTTGTTATTATTATTATTATTATTATTATTATTATTATTTCACTGACTCAGGAAGAAACTTACTAATGCTAGTTAAAATGCTGTTTGGAGAAGATGATGTAATAGAGGAATGGCTTGACAGAGCAATACACTGCGAAACGGGCTGTCTAAACTGCTAGCGCACCCATTGCCAACAGCCCGGGAGCTTCCCTATTGACCTTCTGGCTCCCGTCGGACCCTCTTCGCCCTTCATTGGCAGGTTTGCCTGCAAGAAAGAAGAAACAACCCATTGGAACTGTACATTTTGAAAGATGAACTTTGTATTCATATGCATGTTATTATACATGTGTTGTACGGACTGTATTCCATGCATTGGGGCCACATGTGTGCAGGTGGATAGTCCCGAGTATTTTTGGAGTATATATATTGGAATACTTACCTTGCACTTTTTGCACTTATTGCATTGGCACTTTCATTACAATTGCATTATTGTTATTATCTATCAGGTTTCTGTAGACCGTTTGGTCCTTGTTTGGCAATAACCTGGTTTCACTGAAGCCAAAAGACCAAGAAGAAGCTGAGCAGCTTAGAGTGTTTTGTTTTGCTTTGTTTTTTAACTAGGGGGCTTATTTAACTATTTTACAGCAGAAACAGAATCCTTCTTAAAACCTAGACAAGCCACTTTAGGGGAAAACTCTGTTGGTCCCTAAGCTCAAAATTAGTTTTTTTAAAACAAGGCTCACTCCTCACCTGCATTAGAAATCTTATGAAAATTTTAGCTAGCAACAACATCTCTGAACAATCCACCAAGAGAGCACCCCAAAAGACCACTAGAGGCAAAAACAAAAGCAGATCGCAAACACCTCAGTAATGCAGGTAAAAAGCAATCTTAGCAACTCTTAGAAATATATTAACAATGAACAGCAAGCAACTTTTTAAACCGACAGTAAAAAATCAATATTCTCCCCCACCAAAACCACCAAAACCCCCAACAACAGCAAGCAACCATTTTAAAACCAATAATAAAAAGCAATCCCCCCAGAACAGGAACTCATAATAATATATTTAAAAAGAACAACAAGCAATAATTTGAACCATCAAGCAAAAAACAATTCCCCATCCCCGAGGACAGCAACTCTTGACAGCAAAAGACTCTTTTAAACTAACAAGCAAAAAACAATCTTCCCCCTCACAAGAAAAGCAACTCTTTGTTGTCATTACAACAGCAAGCAACTAACAAGCAAAAAGCAATCTCCCCCCACAAAAGCAAGCTACAACTTCCTCCAGAATATAAGCAAAAGCATCCCCCAACAACAGCAAAAGCAATGATTAAACACACTTTGAAAAGAAAGTTGAGAAAACTTCCCCTTTCCTCATCCTTACCCTGCCCCTCCCCAGCCCAACACTAGGCCAACCTCTTCCCCTCCTCCTCCCTCCAAAGATGGGGGGGGGGGGAAGAGCCAGGCAGAAATTCCTCATGTGGTCCTCCAGGCGGGCAAGCAGGCAGCAGTTCCTCAGTTCGTCCTCCAGGCATTGGCTTATCCAAAAGGCAGACTCCTAGAGCAGCCAGAGGCTAAGAGCATTTACAAACACATTCTCCAGAAACTTAAAGTGGAGTCTCCCATCAAAGAATCCCTGGCCAGCCAGACAAGTAGAGTTCGTCCACCCATTGGTTATTCACTCCCCCTCCCTCCCCCCTGCTGCCTGTGAAAAAAGCTCGGGAGAGAACAGAAGAGAGAAGCTAGCTAGATTTAAAATGGCTGGTGCAACAATTCCTGGGTAAACCTGAATAATTTGGGAATCTAGCATTCAATATACCCAAATATATCCAGATTTATCTGGGTGTGCCAAATATAGCCTAATAATACCGGTAAAGTATTATTTGGGTTTATATTTGACTCAGGAATACCAAATTGCGTACACCTAGTTGGTACAGTAGCCCTTTTCGAGTATCTAAAAGTTCAGTGAACTAGCTTGCCTGAGATATTTGAGTGGTAAATGAAATCCTTCATAGTGTCCAGTAGTGCTGACTTTTTTTGCTTGCATCTTTAATCCAACATTTTTGACATAGTTCGTTACTGTTATCCCAAAGGCAATTTCATCCCATGTTATTCCTTAAAAGAAACATTTCTTAACTCCCGCGGGCAGCAGATTTTGCTTTCAAAGCAACACACTTCCACACACCTCAATTTCTAGTCCCCAAATGCTGGAAGTGATTGTAGGCTTTCAAACATTAATTAAAATGCTTCCTTCCCCTCTCCTTCACCCAACAGTATGGAACAGGCAGCTTTGAATCAATGAGAAAACTGGTTTGGGGAGGGGGAAGTGTGTTGTGTATCTGTTCATGCATATGCTTGGGGAGAGAGAGGTCAGACCAATTTTGAATGTTAAACATTTTCAGTTTTAATTTATACAACTCTTACAAGGCAAAACAGCTGTATAGCTGGAGAACTACAGATACCCCTTCAGAGCAGGTGGGAAGATGATTAAAATGTGCTTTCTGCTCACCTCCGCTCTTTGCATAAGTTGTCAATGGTTTTAAAAGCTTTCTAGTCTTTTGAACTACATATTTTCTAGTAGAAAATGCAGTCTATGAAAATGGATGAAGTACTCCAATACTCTAGGGAGGAAAGAAAAAATCCTTTTCATATCAATCATGGCTTATTATGTCAGCAGTTTTGCTTTTTTGACAGATTTTAATCATTCATTCATATTCTGTCTGAAATAGGGCTGGCAATTTTGAGAAGGCTCTCCAACCAAACACCAAAATACTGCATCTCTTTGAATTTCCTGAACAGTATGAGTCACTCATCTCCAGCTTTATGAACTCCAAATTAATGAAATTCTTTTTTTCTCTCTGTTACTGGATCATTTCCCTTCTTATATACAACTCCGAGCAATTGCATATACCTCTTTGGTACAAAATATGATTTTATGAGAAGCAGTAAGCCTGTGAATTCATGCTTGCTAGATGGACATAATCCACAAGTGCTGGGAAGGGCAGCTATTACATGGTTTACAGCATGACTGCATTTAGAAAGTTCCAGATCTGTGGCTTCTCCAGTTAAACAGCTTCAGATAGCAGGGTTAAAACTTTATAGCTGTGATTCCCAACGAGGCACCTTTAGATGCCGTGACAGGACTGCTGCCATTTTGTTTCCTGATGCTCACTTCTTGTATCACTTCTGGACTCTTTCCATACTCTTATTTGCTGCCCTTCTCCCCATTCACAGTCCCTCCTTTCCACTCTTTCCTTTGTCAGTATCCACATACCTTCCTTCCTCTCTTCCTTTCTTCTCCTCTTTCTCTCTGTTTTTAAACCATTATCCCATAAGTTTTCTCAAGACAGCTTTGAGATATGCTAAAGAGACAGTGAGAGGATGGAGAGAAGTGATGGTAGTGGAAATGCAATGGTCAGGCCTGAGAGAGAAGCCTGCACCAGCCGTCTCCCACAATATTCAGGCAATAGCCTGGATTCCAGTAAGTAATGGATGCCTGAGCTTGCAGCTAGGTTCTGTTTATCATCAGTAGGGGAGTGGACAGGGAGGCCATGGCTCAGTGACAGCATCTGCTTCGCACACGGAAGGTCCCAGGTTTCATCCCTGGCATCTTTCATTAAAAAGATCAGGTAGCAGGTGAGATGAAAAACCTTCACCTGAGACCCTGAAGAGCAACTGCCTATCAAACAATACTGACCTTGACAGACCAAGCATCAGTATAAGGCAGATTCATGCAGGGCTTTTTTCAGCCGGAACATGGTGGAAAGGAGTTCTGGAACCTCTTGAAAATGGTCACATGGCTGGTGGCCCCGCCCCCTGATCTCCAGACAGAGGGGAGTTGCCCTCCGCGCTGCGGCGCAAAGGGCAATCTCAACTCCCCTCTGTCTGGAGATCAGGGGGCGGGGCCACCAGCCATGTGACCATTTTCTCCGAGGGCAACCCACTGAGTTCCACCACCTCTTTTCCCAGAAAAAAAGCCCTGGATTCATGTATATTTCACTCACCCCATTTGGAATGCCTTCACACGTGCACCAAATTAAACTCATTGTACACAGGTGTATGGATTCTCCAGAACTGGCTTCAACTGGATCCCCTTCTCAGAGCTCTCATTCCCCCAAGGATTTCCAGGTGGTAACTGAGGCTGCCCACTTCAGTTTTACAGTAGTCAGTTTGAGATATTACCTGAATATTTTCATAATCCCTACCAAAATTCATTGTCTCTGGTCAGGGAGATTCTGGTTGCCAGCCCTCAGATGTGCTCACCCTGGAGTTGTCCTTGAAGGCTAACCACAGAAGGAATGAACAACAGCTGAGGAGGGGAGGAGCCAGATAAGACTGGAGGTGCAGAAAATCCCAAAGAGGTAGGAGGGTGTGGGAAAGTCATCCAACGAAGGTAGCAAGGGTGTCAGGCTATGGATGACAGGACATGGTAGACAGGTCCCTGCACCATTGCAACAAGAAGTCCAAGTTCTTGGTTAAATGGTTTTATTCAGAAATCCAATCTTTTCCATATATATTTCCATAGAGTTACTCAGAGGCAAAAAAAGCATCTCAGAAGTACATGTTCCCTTGATTGGAATAGAGACTTGAGGAAAGTACAACTCTAAATACCCACTCATTTCCCCCCTCCCAGCTAGACCACAGGTTTGCATGGGAAAGGGTCTGGGAATGCATGAAAGTAAACTGTAACATTTCAGACAGTGCAAGGTCACTTCTGTGAGCTTCAAAGAAATGAGATAAGACCAGGCTGTGAGAGGGAGAAACGAAAGTGATGGTTAGAAGATTTGCAAGATGAAATCAGGATACAGCATTATGATTAGAACAAAGGCATGGATGTAGGGGGTACAGACATGTGTACCCCCTACAGTTCACCAGACCACGTGGCCTCTGGCAGTTTCTGGACCCTCCAGATAAGAACCGTATTGTCTACCAGCCCTAGTAATGGAAACAAGGACCAGCCTGTGGCTATAGAAGAAAATGAACCAGCTATTCAGTATCTGCCTGGTTGCTGGGATGGAAACTCTAAGGTAGGATGTCCTCCTGTCCCCTGGAAATGTGACCGACAGACAGATAGATGGGTTAGGGCTGCCTATAGCTGTCAGTTTATTGTAACAACCACAATTCCACAAAAATCCACCATTTCTCACTGGCTCGACAAGATTGGGGACTTCTGCCTTCTTTATAGACTAGATAAATCAATAGTTTTACTAACTGAGACAACTCCTTACACAGTCAGTTGGATAGCCAACCCTTAACAAATATGACTTTATAGCTGTAACTAGGTATCAACATGATGATTTGACATTTCAGAATGCAAATCAATTTTTTAGAAAAAGTAACATTTTCAAATTGCACCTATCCATGGCTTTGAGAGAAACTATTAAACTTTAGTCCCTTTGGGCTGATTTTAAAACAACAGTGTTAAGGGTCAGCTTTTTAAATCCAGTACTTTAATACCTTATAATTAAAAAACATCCTTGTCTATCTTTTTATTGGATAGTTGTTTCATTTTAATATTGATTTACATTATAGTTCCATTGCCTTTGTTAACACTTGTTTATTTAGAATATTTGTTTCTTTCCTAATAATTAAGATGATAATTTAATCAATGCTCAATAAAATTAAAATTAAATAAAAATTAAAACATAAAATAAAATAATCAATATTGTTATCATGGATCTATAAAGGGTAAAATCTGCAGGCACAAAATAAATGGTATTTTACCATAGAATTCACCTTGATGTACATGGCAGTTTTACTGTATCTTACAGTGCAAGATGTTTTTGAGGAAACAAACTTAATTTAAAGATTGATGGCTACTTGCAAAAGTCTAGATCAAAATTCTCTTAAGCTTTTACAACAGATAGAGGGGAAAGGACAACATTTTAATTGAATGTTTATAACATTTTATAACATTAGGAGAACTTCAGTTAATTATAGAAATCATGATAAGAAAGCCAGGTATCATAAAAGACTTCAATTCTTTCCTCGTTTAAAGAAGATTTCTTCTAAAGAAGTTAATCACTCTGACTGGAGAAGCAAAGGAGATTTCCCCTTTTGAAGAATTAAATTTCTAGTCATTAAAGCAAATTTTAATGTCCTTATCTTCAGAGCAGAAGCCAGATCAGGAACTCTGTAAATATTTCCCAATGAAAACCTAGCATCCCTAACAAAGTTCACACCTGTCAAAGGCAAACAGAAGTCAAAATAATAAGCCAAATGGTTCCCAGCTTTCAGAAAGTACATCTACCTCATAACAGCAGATTGGACCAGGAAAATGTACTGTGTTTCTATGGATATAATACCATGTTCTACTTTGTTTAACATATGTTTAATACTTAGGCTTTGTTCAGCTGACAGGTCCTTAATATCCTTAATACAAGATTTCTGCAATTTCTAGTTCTATCCCGTTGCTTAATAGATGTCTTCTCCTGCTGATTGCACTGATTCATGTTGTGTGATCTGCCTTGAATCTCAGTGAGAAAGGTGGACTATAAATAATGAAAATAAAAACAAATAAAATAAACAAGCAGTCAAAGGACTGGAGTTTTCAAGGAGAGCTAGGATCCCAGCTCCCTCTTTCTTTTGCAACCTATGGGCGATGTGTCGGCCGTGTCGAATGATCCACAGACACATCTCATTTGGTTGAAATGGCCACGACTTTATTGATTACAGCCCTTTGGAGCATTGGCAAGGCAGAGGGCAGCGGAAAGGCCCTTTGCTGTCCGATGCGTTGTACCCCCAGCAATCCTGCTGGCAACCGTGGGATGGCAAGTGATGTTCCGTTACCAACAGCTGCTGGACGGCCCTGTTGCCACCCCCTTATACGGCAGGGGTGAGCTAGCCGTTATGCACTGATCCGGACCAATGCCTCAAAACAGCCAAATCACCTAAAATTGGGACTGGCCACTCCAGCTGCCCCAAACTAAGGGTGGGTGGACAGGGAAGCGCCCTGCTCCTGCTGATGCACGTTGAGAATGGTGCCAACCATGTGCCTACCTACGGAAGTGGGTCTCCTGGTGGGATCCTCCTTTTTCATAGCTAACCTTTGCCTTGCCCCAGCCTCGCCCTCGGAGGCAACACAACCCATGGTGAGTCTGCAAGCTTCCTTTGTATGACTTCACAGCACAAAGCCAACATGACTTCCTAAACAGGAAAATAAGATGGTGAGACCCCTCCCCCCTCCAAGTTTGGTATCACTGACAATCAGCAGACAGGCACGTAGCTTGAGTGAAGATACAAATACATCTCCATCACAGGTCTTCGCATGCCGCACATTGAGGTGATCCTGAGATGACAGAGTGCTTAAGTGGTGGACTGCAGGGGAGAAATGACATTTTTCCCAGTTCCCCATCTTTAATAATGCCCTGAAAATGGCAAAGTAGCAAAGTATACAAACAGTGAAACTAGAGCTTGTATCTGTGAACCAGCTCAGACTGTTAACTAGTTACCAACCAAATTCTTTTTTGTATGGATTTTCTCGTCTACCCCCTCCTTCTGCTAATTCAGATCCTTGCTATGATCTGAATCCATGCACAATGGAAACAAAGAAGGGGTGCAAGATAATTCCCAGTCTCCCAATGTCTACATTATCATTGGCTCTATGGGCAGAAAGCCAATAGGAAGACGGTGATTTTTTTCAAGTGACCAAATAACCTGATTTTGCTACCATTTTATTCTACTGTACATATAAATCAGATCCATATAACAATGCAATGTATTATTTAAATACTTCATGCATTTCTCTCTTAAGCAGCACAGCACTCGGTTGTAACAAGTTGGTTTGTTATATATAGAGTTTGATGGTGGAGTTCGACTTTTAGTACATCAGAGGCAGGGAGCAAGCTTCCATCCATTAATCCTCTGTGATATGCAAGTATATCTGTCAAGTCCCCAGCCTTTAAATATCAAAAACGCTGCCAGTATTCATTATTTCAATGGCTCCCTGTGTATGAGTCTATACTTAATTATATAGCATGTCAAATATGATTATAACGCTAACACCATTCTAAGAAAATCATCATCCATACCTATGTGGTTGTATCTCTTCCAACAGCCTTCCTGGGACTGCGCTCATATTCCAGAGGAAACATGTATTTTTATAGTGAGACAAGATTTCTGACATTCACAGATATAGCAAGATACTAAAGCAATTGTGTTGGATTTACAGCCAGAATGCTAGTGTTTATCGTCCTTGTGTTATTTTGTTTCCAGATGCCTAATTAAGGACAACAAAATATGGTTTACGACTGTGAAGAGGCATAGGTATTCAAATCTGCTTGGGAACGCATAATATGTGCTTGTTCAAAATGGAGAAGAGAGATTCGATACTAATGATCTGACTGAATGTCTGCATCTTGATAGGTCAGAATTTAGTGCTGGCGTTTTGAGCCCTACCCCACCCCCAGCTGGACGGGGGTGCCTTCTCTTAGGAGTGATCTTGTTGCCCCCAAAGGTTAACCTCTCCCCTCCCCCAAAAACAGTGGAAGCTTTGCCTGCTGTATGCAGATTGCCTAGTTCATTTCAAAGCAAGCGTTGAAAAGGGAGTGGAAAGGTTACAGGAAAAGCTTTACCCGTTGACTGTGTGCAATGTATACATTCATCAGGCCTTCTTTAGTCCAGAAATTTTTAGGTCGGCACTCAATACCCATTATACTATGACACTGTGAGGGCATTTCACACACCACATGACAGCAAGTCTAGATTTGTCACCAACTATAGTTTTGATTAGAGATGGGCACGAACAGCAATACAAACTTTTAAAAGCCACAAACAGCCCAATTAGCTGTTCGCAAACAAGCTGTTTGTGAGGCCTCCTTCTAAACGAACAGGTGGTCATTGCAAGTCTCATTCGTTGCTGTTCGTCAAGCCAGACAGTCTGGCACCTGCAATCAATTCCCTTGGCAACCGGAGGCAGGGACTCCAGTAACTCAGTCTGAACTTCTGCTGTTGCCCTGGAAACCCCAATCTAAGCCCAATTTAGCTTGTTAGGCTGGTCTTCCTTTCAAGTGTGCTCCAAATTTGTTGCAAGGAAGCAAAGAACAGGGGGGAGGGGGGCTCCCAGCTTTGGCTTTGCAGACAGTGAGGGAGAGACAGTTGCTGTTGGCATTTTGAGAGAGAGACAGGGAGAGCTTGAATGTTCTTTTTGTGTAGTGGGATAGGGATCTACCTCTTCAAGTTCCAGGGCTGCTGCCAGGCTCTGGACCAAGCTATTATTTATTACTGGTACCTTTCCTGTTGCCTGCTCAGGTAAGGTTTCTGGGAGTGGTGCACTATGGATCTATCCCTTCAAGTTCCAGGGCTGCTGCCAGGCTCTGGGGCCAAGCTATTATTTATTATTGGTACATTTCCTGCTGCCTGCTCAGATAGGGGTTCTGGGAGTGGTGTGGTAGGGATCTTGATGGCTGGAGGAGGGCCTGCTGGCCCCCACGAACAACGAACAATGAACATATTCGTGAACGGGTCATGTTTGTCAATGTTAATTGTTCGTTGTTCGTGGATGGCAATGAACAATGAACACCATGCTTGTTTGTTTTTTTCTGTCCGTGCCAATGTCTAGTCTTGATATGGAACTGCTGATAATTGGGGTGCTGTACTATGCAGCGGAATACCTTTCAAACACTTACCCGATGTTGGAAAGGTAGTCAGTTGCATTTACATTAAATTCTGTCAGAGTACACAGAATTTTTTTTTACTTGTTAGACCTTAAAAAGTTAATTGCACACATTTAGAAAGGCATTTCTGCCTAACAGACAATAATACAATACCTCCAGATGATAAACCAAAGTTGCTGTTAAGCAGGGATAGGAGGAATTTCCCCTCTTTCTGATCCATTATCATCCCAGGAGTTCTGTCTCTTCTTAATTCAAGTTTAATTGATCCTGGAATTAGAGCATGCTCACTTTGCAGAGTCTTAAAGTTCCTCTCCTATCTTGGCAGAATGTCTACAGCAAGGGTCCTCAACCTTTCAGCCAGTGGGTACCTCTGCAATTCTGACACAGGGTGGTGGGCACCACAATAAAATGGCTGCCATGGGATATGGAGCCAACCACAAAATGTCAGGGAGTGAGAATATGCCTAACTCTGATGTTATGCATAAAACATGAGAGGAGCAAACGGCCACATACAAGCCAATTCCATGCCTTTCAGCTTGACTCCAGGGATTGTAAGGATTTATGTCCCTGGTGCAGTCTTCTTCATTCAGCTCTGGGTTAACAGTTTTAGTCAGAAAGGGAGACTGACAGTCAGCAAGCTGTCCAGTCTCTCACTTTTACTAATAAAAAATAAGAAAAAAAGAGGGCCATCCTCCTTCCCCTTCACATGAAGGAAAAATCAACATCTAGCCCTCCTTTCTGTGTGCTTTTATGCCCAGTGCAAGGACAGGTTGGCTGCTGGTGGATTTAAACAGGGAGTCCCGGGCAGATTAGAGTGAGGATTTGTTCACCCCTCATTGTAGAAATGAAACTACAAGGCACAGGGAAACATGGCATAACAGCAAGAATCAAAAGTAATAATATACTGTTTTTGTCACTATCATAAAGAAGCATTTTTTAATTTTGCTGCACTGTGCTGGTTGGCAATGGAGAGCATGCCTGCTTGCGTGCTGTGCCCATGCTGTTTTGCCAGTAAGTTTCCCACCATTGTGTGTGCCCACCAACTTGCCTTCTTTGGGGTCCGTTGTTGTGTGAGTTTTCATCTGCTTAAGGAGAAACTCATTGATCAATGGGGTTTTGGGCAATGCAGTTTTTGGCTGAGAGCAAACAGAGACTCATTTTGCCATCTGCCTCCTTGAAAAGAACAGTATGTGCATATGTGTGCATTACACAGCTGCCCTACATTCACCTTGACTCATTCCTTCCCCAAGCATTCCTCGGGGCCCATAATCATGGAACCCCATTGTTGCGTGCTCTCAGACTTGGTGAGCCAATGGTTTAGAGGGAAGACTGTGTTCTGTGCAATTTTGATGACATTGTATGCAAAAACAGCTGCCCAAAGCCTGGTTTCCCTACCTCATTGAGTAGAACAGGGTGCATCTCCACATGTGCAGCCAATGTGTGCACAACAGGCTGCCACTCATGAAAATAAAGAAAAACAAACAGATCTGTTCTGAGCTGTCATCTCTTCAGCTTAAAGAAAGAGTATTGGAATAGAATTAATTTGCAACACCCCCACCAGAACCGAAGCTGAAACTAAAATTTTCTTGGTGCACTCCCATAAGGAAGACCACATATACTTGGGAGGAACCTTAAAAAGGTGGCTAACTGGAAAATGAGGTTGGGAACAGAAGAAACAGAGCGAAGCAACTTCTCCTGGGTGTGGAATGGGAGAGCAGAGTAACGCTTCCAGGGGCCAAAATGTTGTTCCCAACAGCAGCAAAATGAGCAGTGGTGTTTGTTCTCTTCTCTTCTCCATTTCCATCTATTACATGGGGTTCCACTCCCCAATTCAGAACGGAGGGGAAACCTTGTTTAATGTTTCACATGAAATCAAGTCTGAGTGTTTTACATCTATGTTAATGAGGTTTTTAAAAATTATCTGTTAATATGGGTTTAAATGTAGGCCTCTGAGCAGGGCCGGCGCCAGAGGTTTCAGCGCCTGCGGCGGCGGGCCCGCACGCGCCCCACGGGAGGCTTGATGACGTCATCGCAGACGTCATCACGCACCACAGGGGGGCTGGGCTGCGCGCGGACCGCCGAGTGCAGAAGCTGCGGGCTGCTGCTGGAGCAGCGCGTGGAGGCTGATCCGTGCGCTGCCCCAGCAGCAGCTCACGGCTTCTGCGCCCGGCTGGGGCGGAGGAGCGCGCAGCTGAGCTGGCGTGGCTGGCTACAGCTGCTGCTGCAGCCAGCCAGCCAGCTCCGTGCTGCCGCCGCCGCGCGCCCCAGCTGGGCGCAGAAGCCGCGAGCCGCTGCTCGAGCGGCACACAGAGGCTGCGCCCGGCTGAGGTGTGTGGCGGCGGCGGCGGCGGTGGCAGCAAGGGGCTGGCTGGCTGGCTGGCTGCAGCAGTAGCTACAGGCAGCCCTGTCATGCCAGCTTCGCTGCGCGCGCCTCTGCCCCCAACACCCCCTCCAGCGCCCCTCCAGTGCCCGCGCGCCCGAGGCCACCGCCTACCTGGCCTCCATGGGCGCGCCGGCCCTGCCTCTGAGGAAAGAAAGGGGGCTGGATGGCTGAACAGAGTCTGTTCTGATTGGATAGTAGCAGTACCATCGAGGGCACAGTGAACCACAGTTTTTAGTCAGTGTTGAGGGAAGAGGTTTTCAATCAGCCTTTGTATATGTCAGAGAGAGGATCTTCTGACTAAATCGGGCAAACTTTGTAGGGCAAACTGAAGGGAGTTTTCATTTGGTCAAGTCAGGCAATTCGTTGTGTGCACCTGGTTCAGTCTGTGTATATCTGAGAGAGAGATTATTCTGTCCTGGTCTGGAATGCCTTGTGGGAAAACCTGGGTGAATCTATGTCTGTGTGGATGAGATGAGAGTTTGTTCTGTTATTAAAGACTTGTGTGGAAAAATAGTCTGTATGACTGTAAATATACCTTTAAGAAGATATAATTATTTTTGAAACTACTAAGCTTAAGAATTATACTGCAACCAATATGCCTATCAAAACTCTGCAATGATCACACTTACGTCCTTATGGATAAATTTAATTTTGTTTAAGAAAACAAGATTTTTACCTCACAATGATCTTCACACGCTGACCAGTCTGTTAAACTACCATCTATAACTAGCCTTCCTATATTACCAGTTAAATCAAGGAGGTCTAAGGTGAAAGTCTTTGGTGGCAGCAAAAATCCTTTTTTAGGTACTCAGGGAGGCAGCAATATAAAGGTCATACAAAAATAAAAGGAAAGGTGTTCTTGAGGTAAAAACATTGGGAAAGTAGAGAACACCTAAAGCTCTCTGTGAGTGGAAATATAAGGAGTGTTGATTGGGACCAGGGCCCTCCTGAGGTAAAAATTTAAGGTAACATAAGGAGAAGCTGAATTAAAGGTCCAAAGGCAAAGGTTATTAAAAAAAAAAAAAGCAAATCATTACATTTTGCCTAGCTGCTTCCAACTAGCTGCCTTGCCCGATGACTCTGGTGTTGGTCCAGATCACATACAGAAATTAACTATGAACAAAATATGAAATGTAGTTGAGCTTTTAGTACCAATTATTGTCTCCCATTTCCAATTTACATGTGTAATAGTTGTTATCACAAACAGGAACAAGGAGAAGTAAAAAGCCATATATCTGCAATATGGCACACCAATATTTATCGAGGGAAAAGTGATTTGCTTATGATCATAGTTGATTTGTTGATTTACTTTGTGTACCTACATCCTTCTCTCAAGAAATAATGCAGGCATAAGGCTGGAGGTAGGGGTGGGAAAGTGGCAATTAATCAATGTTTTCATTAAGAGATTATTTGTGTCTCAGATTTAGATCCTCTCTTCAAAAACCTACTCTTTCTGCAGTGAGAGGTGGTGGGGATTAAGGCTGCCTGGATATTACATCTCCCTGGTTCTCTATAGTGAGGAACTTATTTTTCAACAGTGAGAGTTTGAACCTTCCTGAGCATTACATTTCTTCAGTCCTTCAGCCCAATTCCCTGAACAGGGTTGCAAATCTTCAGATGAGCCTGGAGATTTCCCACAATTTCCCACAATTGTGATGTCTCCAGGTTACAGAGATCAGTTTCCCTGAAAGAAATGGCTGCTATGACATTATAACCCACCGAGGTCCCCCTCTTCCTGAAACCCTCCTCCAGTCTCCATCCACAAATTTCCAGGAATTTCCCAATCTGGAATTCAGATTTTAAAACACAACCTCAGCAAGAAAACCTACCATGTGGCCATTACGCTTGCGGCCACTGTAATGTATGTACTCTATGTACCAGTATTAATTCATTTAAACATCTTCATATGGGTTCTCCTCTTTACTCCAAATATTTATCAACATGTACAACCATGTACGTGGTATATATTATTGAGTGCACATGTGCTATGATATATATTGGAAGCACAACATGCCCCATTAGAACCCGTATTCAGGAACATCTCTCTAGAATTCGCACTAGGAACAGGGAAGCACCCCTTCCACAACACTTTGAACAACACTGCTTGCATGAATGAGAATTCAAATTTTCAAGTGCTGCAAGTTATAAAATCTGGGGATAAGATTTCAAAGCTACTTAAGCAAGCAGAAGCTCAATGGATTTTCAGAATGGACAGTCTTGCCCCAAGGGGTCCCAATAATGAAATAGACTTCTCAGTATTTTTAAAAATAGTATTTTTGTAAACTGAAGTTAAAATTTGGTAAACTAAAGATTGTATTTTTGTATGTTCAACAAGATTGTATTTTTTATATGAGTTTTTACAATTCATGCGGTTCCTTTAAACCGGCCGGGACTCTGTAACTTGACGGTCTCTTTAAGACTAACATTAATGGTTAATGATTGCTATGTATATATCAACCAATTACCGGGGCATAGTATGCCATCATGTCAAAACTGTGGATGTCAACCAATGCTTTGTTATATATGACTAAACAGAGATACAAGTAAGTTTTTTAAAATTATATTTATTAAATATATTTATTATTGTAAGGTTTTATTGATACCGAAAGTGGATGTGAGTGTGCTTTCTAGAATGTGGCTGAGAAGAAGATGTTCAAACTGAATTATAAGCTGGCAGGCTCGTTGCCAACTGTCTGGAGCTTTGCTGTTCCACAGTGGATTCGCACAATAGAAACTTCTGTGGCGTTCCACTTTACCTATATCTGGAAGGAATTAACAATATCAAAAACTGACTTTGCATTGGACTATATACCTTTATAAGGATTAATAGATAGTGTATTGAATAGATTGCTATACATGAATATTGAACACTTTGTTACTTCACAATGGACCACTTGCACTTTATATAAATATAAAAAAATTAATTGCCTGTGGTCTCCTTGGGAGGTTCCCCTAGCTTGGTTGGCAGTGGCTATTCACTGTCAAGTAAAGGGAATTCTGCATATTCTCAGAGGCATTCATTCTTTCACCCAGGCAAACTGCAAAAGGTGTCTTCCAGCCTATAATTAAAATGAGCTACAGGCAAATGAGTGAAACAGGCTATTCTTTTTTCTGTTCCTGTGCACCTTCCCATCTACTCACAGAGACAAATTTCTTACTGCAAAACAAGAGACAATCCTCAAATAGTATAAATCTCATTCTAGTTTTTGCCCAGAGTTCCCACTTGTGATTATGGGCATTAAAGAATCGTTTGGGGCTGATTTTGGCCAGTATGATGATGTCACTTTTGGAAGTGACATCATAATGCAAGTGCTGGAGTGCATGCATGAAGACAGAGCACACAACAGACATGAGGTAAGTGCCAGGTCACCCCCTCCCCCATCTGGGAAGGTATAGGGACCTGGTAATCCTAATAGGGTCACCAGTCCCCCATTGGGGTGGGGATCCCCTGCTCCCACTCTTCTCTGCTTACCCGACTGGTGGATGGAAACATGCCTCTTGAGGCGGGCTCCCGGGTGGCACAGCATCCGGGAGCACCCGGGAGGCTTTGCACACACTCAAGGGAGCAGCTGAAGGCAGGTGCCAGGCCTCCTACCTCCCACCCAGGGGGTAGGGGAACCTGGCAACCCTATGGCAGCATGAAAACAGCCAGCAATAAAGTCTTGCTCAGAGTTTCTGTATAAGGAGTGTGAACTAGAACGAGATCAGAAGGGAAACGTTTTCCAAAATGAAACACAGAAACGCTTATGAAAACTTCTTTTTCTAGGCACCGCATGCACAGCAGTGGTTCTCTTGACAGTATCACATCAAGGGCTATGAGGCATCAGATGAAAACATGATTCTTTCCTTTTGAATGACTGAATTGATTGAGCTTGGCAGAGCAAACTTCTTGTATTCATTTCCCCCTTTTATTACCATCTATCTGTGATATGGTTTCCTAATTGCTATATTAGCAATCCCGTTTTGTTAATATCAATCAAGCTATCAATAGCCGCAATGTCCCTTTCTAATCATTAGATCTGTAGGTGGGCTTAAACTTGGTGTCTTTCAATATTTAATGGGGGAGGTGCCTCTTGGGAATAAAGTGGCACACGGAGAAAGGATTCTTTTGCTGCATTGAGACTGGAATGTCGAAATCACTGCTGTGCATGACTGGATGGGAAGTCACCCTTGTGCCTTTGAGGAACTCGAGAGACATTATTTACCAGAGAAACACACAAAGAGGAAGGGCGGGGGGAGTCTGGATGGCTTCCAGTTCTTTTCTCCCTGGGTTTGCACTTCTAAATTATCTGATTTTCTTTCCAAGGTGGAACCTGTGCATTTGAAGGATGCTGGCAGTCCACAGGGCTGCTAACAGACCTTGAAGGGGGGTGGGAATAGCCTGTCCCCTTTACAAATAGGGTTGCCAACCTCCAGGTGGTATTATAACTGATATCCAGATTGCAAAGAACAGTTCTGGGAATGTGCAAAATGGAAGAAATTAGCCAGAAATACACTCTAAAATTGCTGGTTTGTTTAGTTAAAGCAGCTTCCAGAATGGTGAACAAATTCAGGAAACAAAGCTGTAATGACTCCCTCCTATAATGACTGAAAAGTTTGTGTGTTCCAGTTTGGATCTTACCACACAGCGATCCTGCAGGCAGGCAAGCATCTGGGCCAGCAGTGGCAAGGCAACAGCATTCTTAATGGCATCCAGCCTTGGAGCTATCTGAGGGTGGATGAGCTACAGATGCCAGTCACCCTTGCTAGGAAGGAATGCCACTGCCACCAACAGGAACATCTCTGCTGACAGAAAAGGCAGATGTTTCCCCACTTGCAACTCCACCTTCCGCACCCTGAGCCTCCACTACAAGTAAGGCAGGTCGATACTGGACCACCCATCTTTCAAAAGAGGGACATTTCCATAGCCTGCAAAGAAGGCCATTAGACAGAGGAGGGGGAATTGGCATCACTGATGCTTTGATGTCACTTCCAGAAAAGTCCAAGCATCATGCAACGATCTAGGGAGGAGTCAGGAATTTCTCTTTCATTTCTCTTTCTACTTTTCTGTTCTATGTAACTTTTTGTAACTTCAGTCCTTGTAGGGTGTTTTATGTTATACACCACAGTAAGCAGTCGGCCCGGCCTCCGCCACCTTTAATAGCCATTTTAACATGGCTACTTGTGATATTAAAAATCACCAGGGCTTTGGATTTAAAATGGCAGCTTGTATTGCAACCAAAGAGCCCCCACCAGTTGCTGAGTCTTGCCTGGGAGAACACAGCATGAATGGAATGCCGCACAGGAATGCGGAGTGATTGAGAGGTGATTGGATTTACAGTCTTGCCAGCCCCAAAGGAATCCAGTGCAACAAAGGTCTTGCAGAGTTATCCCCGCTTAACACATTCCTTTCCCTCCTTCCGTGAGGAGATCTCCTGTTCATGATTGAGGAACTAATCAAATGACATTCATAAGTATATACAGTTGTTCCTAAATCCATCAACTTAACTCCAGTGGAATTCACTAACAAACTATCCTTGTTGTACACCGCTAGAACATGTTTTGCATTTGCTTTCTCACACCCTGGCAGCTAGTAATCAAGGTAATCAAACTCTTTGTCAAACCCAGGAACCGACCGTTGGAGCCTTTGTTCTAATGGCTAGGTGGGCTCTCCCACCTCAGGGCACATTTTACCTATAAAGGTAGGGCCCTGGTCTCATTCAAATCATGCACGCTTCCTGAATCCAAGCGCTGGTCCCTTAGGGTTGCTTCCCTAAGTCTCTCCTGGCCAAGAACGCTGGCATTTGAAGCTCTCTTCCTCCATAGACCATGCTGCTCCTCTGATTGGTAAATATACCCCCCCCCCCAGTCTATTCCAACTTCTGGCTCGCTTCCTAGGACTCTGTGTGTGTGTGTATCAACCATTTTCAATTAACTTCATGTGTGTATGTTAGTTTTTCCACTTTAAATAAAATTATTCTTTGACCTTAAAAGCACCAGCCTCGTCTGCTACCTTGGGGAGGGGACCTGGTAGAAATTGGTGGAGATTTCCTGCTTGTTACCCTTCTCACATAGCCATCTTCCTTGCATGCTAATTCCCCCAACAACACTCTTACTTGCAAGGAGACCAATTCCGGTAACACCACCAGCTGCTGTAACAGGGACAGGAAGGATTAGGAAGACATTGCCTGCCTCTGAGTACCTGCAGAACGAAATTCTGAAATTTTGTAGACCTTCCCTTCCTGCCCCTCCTCTCTTTGAATTTCTCTTTTGATCAAAACAGAAGTGATTGGAAACAGACTCTGAATTCCTAAAACGAAGACAACAACGCTCTGCAAAACTGGAAAGGGTGAATCTGGCAACATGTGCCAAGTTTCTAAGGAATAAAAGACTTTGTAGGGCAACAAATACAGCCGCCCCACAGTGCCAGTATAAACTACTATGCCTTGGTGCATGGAAACAGCAGGTGAGCATGAGCTGTCTTGGTTAAATCGCCTTAGCATAGCATTTGTTAGCAATAAACGGAGTGATTTTGTCAATCTGCCTTGAGTGTGGGTCTATTTCCTTCTAGCTGGGGGATCCAAGGAACCTGAGCTCTTCACAGGGAGCTTGTAACACTGGAAAGAATGTTCCCATTGGAAAAAAACATGCCCTGCTCTCATGTGGAAACCTCAGCTCATGAAAAGAACTGCATATACTATCTCACGAACATGGTGGGTGCGGGAGCCAGGGAGACAGGTGGCAATAAAAGGCTACCTATTTATGCTATGAAAGAAGAGCTCCTGTTTTAATTTGTGTACTTAAATTGTCAAAAAGGATCTATTTGATGTTTGTTTTTTTAAATATAGAATTGCAATTTTGGGGTGAGCTGCTCACACTTTTTTGTCAATTCAGGTACTCATTTTCTTGGGATAAATAAGCTAAGGGTGGCCCTTTCTCCTTCTCCCCTGCCAAATAAAAATGTATATCTGAAAATCCTCACTATGTTATAAGAAACCAGTTTCAAATATCTGCTCTTTTTTCTAAGTAGCTGCACCAACGTCCCTGAATTATCCCACAGATGCCTGCTCTTTTAGTTTTTGCATGGCTTAACACTCATCTGGCTCTTAGTAATCAATAAACCATTTTTACCAGCTTTTCTAGCTCTTGTCCGCTAGAAATCAATATTTTATTACTAAATCATCCATTCAGAGAGAATCAATAATGTTATTAGAGACATTTATTCTATATCATGCCGTGTCCATACACCACTGAATGCAGAATCTTTATGAGTGAGATATTAAGCAATTGTAAGATTGTTTTGATAATAAAAGATACAAAATTCATGGTAGAATTTTGCTCGTATTGCTGATGAAAAGGTCTGTATGTTTCCCCCCCTCCTCCTCTTTCAGCTTCTGATGTATCTATATGCAGGGCATTTTTCTGGGAAAAGAGGTGGTGGAACTCAGTGGGTTGCCCTCAGAGAAAATGATCACATGGCTGGTGGCCCCGCCCCCTGATCTCCAGACAGAGGGGAGTTGAGATTGCCCTCCACACCGCCCAGCGGCACGGAGGGCAATCTCAACTCCCCTCTGCCTGGAGATCAGGGGGCGGGGCCACCAGCCATGTGATCATTTTCAAGAGGTGCTGGAACTCCGTCCCACTGCGTTCCTGCTGAAAAAAAGCCCTGTCTAGATGCATGATGCAGAGAAACAACACAGTGGAGAGCAGACAACTCACAAAAAGAAGTGTTCTGGGAAATGATGGGTCAGCTGGAATCACAGGCAGAACTCCACACATCTAGATAAGCCTTGAATGTTAACTCCAGCCAAAGGTATAGGAATGTAGTCTTTGAGGACTGATAATGGCTCTCTCACATTCCCCTCTCTATCTTGACCCCAATCCTCTTGTATTTTTATTTTTGATTAAAATCTATCAACTCTCAGTTTTCATCCCTTACCAAATGGCTATGTCCTAAATCATCATAGATTTAACTGAAATTCCTCTCTCTGTTTTTCATATTGACAATCCATTCCAAAGGCTCCATTAAATATCATTTCTGCTAAAGAGATGCCAGAAGTCTTCTTTGAAAATGACCCCTGCAGCCTTTAAACCATCAAGGCCCTTTTATCATTAACTCATTTTCAGTTCTTCAAGCTTCTATTCCCTCAGCCAAATTGGCACAGGGTGCACTTGTTAATCTCCTCTGCACATAACAACAGCAACAAAGAAGCTCACCCCAGCCTGAACTCTGAGTGCATGAGTGGAAAGGGTTACCTTCCACCTGGATGGGTTACCAGGAGTGCTTCGTTGGCTCAAAGCAGTGGGTTTCTTCCCAGCTGGGTTTCATCCCAGGGAGTAGCACGCAAACACACAAAACAAACAAACTGAAACACATAAACAAAAAATCCGTATCTGTCTATGACTATATATCAAAGATGAACATACAAGCATGTAGCTGGAATGAGATAACATGAACTGAACTGGAGAGGGGCTGCGGCTCAGCAAGAGGTGGCTTGCTGGATTGATTTCTGGAACCTCCCCTCTCCGCACATGCATACATTAAATTTGTTCTTTTAAAGGAGGTCATTATAGGGTTATTAGGATGGTTTGTGAATAACTTAAAGGTTTTTTAAGTAGCAGGGAATTGGGAAGTCCGGAGATTAACTTTGGAAAGTAGATGAGTTAACTTTGTTTTGTTGGAAGATGCTATGGTTAATTATAGGGTTGTGATTTATAGTGATCAAGGGGTTTACAAGGCTGGGTGATAGGGCTGCCAACCTCCAGACAGGGCCTGGAGATCTATTGCAATTACAATTGATCTCCACACTGCAGGGACCAATTCCCCTGGAGAAAGTGACTGCTTTGAAGGGTGGGCTCTATGTCATTGTGCCCTGTTGGACTTTCTCCCCTTCCCAGACCCTACCTTCCCCAAGATCCACTATCCAATCTCCAGGAATTTCCCAGCCATGAACTTGGCAACTATACTGAACGAGTTAAAACTCTGATCTATTGTTGATATTACAATAAAACAGTTATATTTCCATTATAGAGTTGATTGGGGACTCTTATTATAATTTAAGAATATGGTACTGCTAATTATGACAATACTATTCAAGATAATGGATGAATAGCTGAAGTATACAGGAAAAAAAGAGCTGAGTGGATTCCAAGTATTTAACTGATGAGAGTTTGAGGCAAGAGGAAGGGGTAATATAAGGAAGTCACAAGACAGTCCAATCTTTGCTGTCACTCTAATAGAAGCCCAGGTAGAACGCTTTGCTGCCAAGGATAATAGAAACCCCACATGGTTAATGGCCCAAGTCCAAGAAGTCATAAAGAGCGGCAAGGCTGCTTAATGGATGTGGAACATCTGTCCTGATGTAGTGAATCAAAGTGACAGAGGGGTCTGGCAAAAGGAGTGTGAGAATTTGAGGATCACATTGCTAGTAGCATCAGGTCAACCACTAAAGATTTATTTAAATGTAACCAAGAAGGGAAACCAACCAGAGAAGAGTTGACATTTCAGACCTGTTGGGGGAAATTACATAACAACAATAACAACTGTCAGGGCTTTTTTTCAGGGGGAACGCGGGGGAACGGAGTTCCGGAACCTCTTGAAAATGGTCACATGGCTGGTGGCCCCGCCCCCTGATCTCCAGACAGAGGGGAGTGGAGATTGTTGAGCAGCCCGAAGGGCAATCTAAACTCCCCTCTGTCTGGAGAACAGGGGGCGGGGCCACCAGTCATGTGACCATTTTCTCTGAGGGCAACCCACTGAGTTCCGCCACCTCGTTCCCCAGAAAAAAAGCCCTGACAAGAATGATAATAAACTAGTCTCTGGGTCCTGAGGGCACACACCCAAGGGTTCTTAGGGAACTCACCTATGAGATTGTTGCTCTACTTACCCACATATGTAACTTATCACTGAAATTGGCCACTGTACCAGTAGACTGGCAAATATTACACTGATCTTAGCAAGGAACTCTTGCTAAGAGCGGAACCAGGAAATTACAAGCTAGTTAGCCTTATATTTGTCCCAGTAAATTGGTTGAAAATGTAATCAATATAAAATTATTAGGCACATAAAGAGATAGGAGGCCCTCTGCAAAGGTTTGTCCTACTGTGCCAATATTGTGGAGTTATTGGAGAAGATTAACAAGCATGTAGTTATTGCTGACCCAGTGAGCATTATGTTTGGGCTTTCAAATGGCTTTGGACAAGGCTTCTAGACAAAGACTCCTGGGTATGCTTGGTAGTCATGAGATTCAAAGGCAGGTTCTCTTATGGTTTAATAGCTTGGTTAAACAGCAAGAAGCAAAGAGTAGGAATAAATGAGCAGTTCTCACAATAAAGGAAGTAAGCAGAGGGGTCTCACAAAGATTGACATGGGGGTCAGTGCTATTTAATTTGTTCATCATGGAGGAGAGAGCCATCAGTGGATCCTGGCCATATTCATTAAAGGAAACCTCCACATACAGTGGCATTAAAACTCTGAATACCAGTGCTAGGGGGCCATTCTGGAGCAAGGGTTTCCCCTCTATTTCACATTGAGTAACTGGTTGACCACTGTGTGAGACAGGATACTGAACTAGATGGTCCACTCATTGGATCCAGCAGGGCTTATATTTTTAATTAGGCATATTTAATAATTACCAAGGAGTGCCCAGAAGGAAGTTAATTTTGTTATTGGTTGTGTGGTTAGACTGGGATCAACGAGATTCAGGTGCAACCCCCCCCCCCACCCAACACACACATATCGTGGAAGACGGCTTGACAGGATGGGTCCCAAGAAGGCAATCCGGGTGCCGGGGGGGGGGGAGAACTTGCAAAGAAAGAGGAGGAGGATCATAACATGGTTGGGCTGGCAGCGGAGATGGATGTTTTGGAGAAGGCCGCCCAGCCACCCAGACAACGTGGGGTCTGTCTGGCCAAAAGATGAGGACGAGCACGTGCTGCCTTGTGCAGTAGCAGAAGTCACCTGCCTGCTTTTGGGCCAGGGGAAACACAATGTGGCTGAGAGAGACACAAAATGGGAAACTGCTTGGCCAAGAGAGGCAGTGGTCAGCAGGGGATTACCAGAGAATACTTGGGACTAAAGATGGCCACGAACAGCAATATGAACAAAAAAAAGCCATGAACAGCCCAATCTGCTGTTCACGAACAAGCTGTTTGTGAGGCCCCATTCTGAAAGAAAAGATGGTTGTTGCAAGCCTTGTTCATTGCTGTTTGTCAAGCCAGACAGTCTGGCACCTGCAATCAATTCCCTTGGCAACTTAGGCAGGGATTGTCTGAATTCTGTCTGAACTCCTGCTGTTGCCCTGGAAACCCCAATCTAAGCCCAATTTAGCTTGATAGGCAGGTCTTCCTTTCAAGTGTGGAGCTCCAAATTTGTTACAAGGGAGCAAAGACCAGTTTGGGGGGGGGGCTCCCAGCTCTGGCTTTGCAGACAGTGGAGAGGGAGAGAGTTGCTGTTGGCATTTTGATAGAGAGAGTGCATTGGAGCTTGAATTTTCTTTGTGTGTGGTGGGATAGGGATCTACCCCTTCAAGTTCCAGGGCTGCTGCCAGGCTCTGGACCAAGCTATTATTTATTACTGGTACCTTTCCTATTGCCTGCTCAGGTAAGGTTTCTGGGAGTGGTGTGGTTCGATACAAATGATCTGACTGAATGTCTGCATCCTGATAGGTCAGAATTTAGTGCTGGCATTTTGAGCCCTGCCCCACCCCCAGCTGGACGGGGGTGCCTTCTCTTCGGAGTGATCTTGTTGCCCCCAAAGGTCAACATCTCCCCTCCCCCCAAAACAGTGGAAGCTTTGCCTGCTGTATGCAGATTGCATAGTTCATTTCAAAGCAAGCGTTGAAAAGGGAGTGGAAAGGTTACAGGAAAAGCTTTACCCGTTGACTGTGTGCAATGTATACATTCATCAGGCCTTCTTTAGTCCAGAAATTTTTAGGTCGGCACTCAATACCCATTATACTATGACACTGTGAGGGCATTTCACACACCACGTGGCAGCAAGTCTAGATTTGTCACCAACTATAGTCTTGATTAGAGATGGGCACGAACAGCAATACGAACTTTAAAAAGCCACAAACAGCCCACTCAGCTGTTCGCAAACAAGCTGTTTGTGAGGCCTCCTTCTAAACGAACAGGTGGTCATTGCAAGCCTCATTCGTTGCTGTTCGTCAAGCCAGACAGTCTGGCACCTGCAATCAATTCCCTTGGCAACCGGAGGCAGGGAGGGACTGAACTCTGTCTGAACTTCTGCTGTTGCCCATCTGGCTCTGTATTAGCCAATACAGGGGTCCCTAACATTTTTGAGCCTGTGGACACCTTTTTGTTATTGTTATTCATGGTCTGCCTTCCTTACTGAGTCTCAAGGTGGATTACACAGTGTAATTTGATACAATCAACAGCTGGGGCATTCAGTAAACAATACAATAGGGTATATGTTGCAGAAATTGAAAGCAAGCAGCAGAATATCTGATATAGAGTTGATACAATGCAGAAACAAAACATAAGCAATCTGATGTGTCATTTTTAATGATGTGGAAATGGCTCAATAGGAATATACACACAGCAACAGGTGGTACACAGTAGTACAGTCTACTGTCTCTATCGCTTTCCCAAAACATCTCTCTGAACTATTTCCTTACATCGCAGCCTGATTACAAATGTAAGAAAGCTCTCCTGAATAATTCAGTTTTGCAGAGTTTGCAGAAAGCCGGGAGAATGGGAGATTTCCTGACTTGTTCAGGCAGGCTGTTCCACAAGGTGGGGGTCACTACAGAGAATACATGTGTGCAGGCTTGATGCTACCATACCATGGATCCAACGGACTAGATCAGCTGGTCAAGGTATGGTGTCATCTACTGTGCTAGAATGAGTTTGTATAAGGCATTTTTAGCAACTACATTAACATGCTTGTCTAGCAACAGCTGATCCAGAATAACCCTTAGGATCTAAACCAAGTCCATAAGAGTCAGCTGAATCCCATAGAAAGTGGTGTTACCAGAACTGGTCTCCTTGCAATAAAACGATTTGTGGGGGAATTAGCAAGCAAGGAGAATGGCTATGCAAGAAGGGTAACAAGCGGGAAATCT
The DNA here is from genome assembly GCF_028583425.1 of Eublepharis macularius. Lineage (NCBI taxonomy): Eukaryota > Metazoa > Chordata > Lepidosauria > Squamata > Eublepharidae > Eublepharis > Eublepharis macularius. The sequence goes on along the minus strand of NC_072799.1, from coordinate 93,647,027 downwards.
CCACCAATTTCTAGCAGGTCCCCTCCCCAAGGTAACAGATGAGGCTGGTGCTCAACATTAAACAACAACTTTTATTAAAGAACAAAACAGCATGCACATACACTCAGAGTTATGGGAGAGACTTAGGGAAGCAACCCTAAGGGAGCATTGCTTAGACTCAGGAAGTGTGCATGATTTGAATGAGGCCAGGGTTCTAACTTCATAGGTAAAATGTGCCCTGAGGTGGGATAGCCCACCTAGCCATTAGAACAAAGTCTCCAATGGTCGGTTCCTGGGTTTAACAAAAGGTTTGATTGCCTTGATGGGTAGCTGCCGGGGTGTGTGAAAGGAAATGTAAAACTTGTTCTAGCACTGCACAAACGGGGTAGTTTTTTAATGAAGTGCACCGGAGCTGAGTTGATGAATTTAGGTGGGGACTGTACTTTCTCAGGAACAACTGTATATACTTACGAATGTAATTTGATTAGCTCCTCAATCAAGGACAGGAGATCACGGAAGGAGGGAAAGGAATGTGCTAAGTGGGGATGACTCTGCGAGACCTTTGTTGCACTGGATTCCTTTGGGGCTAGAAGGATAGTAAATCCAATCACCTCTCAATCACTCCGCATTCCTGTGCAGCATTCCATGCATGCCGTGTTCTCCTGGGTGGGACTCAGCAACTGTTAGAGGCTCTCTAGTGGCAATACCATAGCCATTTTAACTCCAGAGGCCTGAACATCTTTAATATCACAAGCAGCCGTATATAAAACTGCTATTAAAATGGCAGAGGCCGGGCCAACCGCTTACAGTGGGAGCACAATCTCCTTCAGTGTCTCGTCCTTCCTAACAAGCATCACTTCCGTCTTGTCTGGGTTCAATTTCAATTTGTTCACCTTCAGCCATTTGGCTATAGCTGTCAGGCAGAGGCTCAAGACTTCTACTGTATCACCAGAAGATTTGGATAGTGAGATATAGAGTGGGCTGTCATCTGCATATTGATGACTTCCAATTCCATGGCTACAATTTTTTTCTCCTAAAGGCTTTACATGGAGGTTGAATAACATGGGGGATAAGACTGCGCCTTGTAGAACCCCACAAGCCATCTATCCACCAGGTCTTGAGAGAAGGCAGTCATGCTGAGATACTAGCAATTTCTTTAGGAGAGAACAATTTGGGGCAGAACAGAGTTGCTGCACTTATAACTAGAGCATTAGGAGATGTAGCAAAGATTAGGAAATGGGCTGTGGGTTGTAGCGATGGGATTCCTTCCGAGGAGAATCAGGATCTTTTCAGAACCAAAAAGGCCACACATAAGGCCAATATGGCACTATGGCTGAAGGCTTTAGCATAGGTGCTTAGATCCCTCCTCCCTTGAGTTGAAGTGATATGTCTCTCCTGAATAGGAATGATGGGAGCCAACGGTCAGGGGAGGGGCGCATGTTTACCTGGCTGATTTTAGTCAATGCCTGCATGACATTAAAATCAGCAGGTTGGGCAAGGGGTGTTCAACTAGGCTAATCTCCTTGTATGGAAGGAATAGGGTAGATTGCTCAGGATAGGTAGGGGTAATCGGCAAACACCCTAAGACATCACAGTGATGGGGTGTGTGTGTTCAGAACAGGCCATCGCATGCCACGTGGCTAGGTGGTGCTGTGAAGCAGTGCCCTGGGTGCTGATTGGCATCTCTCAAGCTTGGCAGGTATCTTGTGGCCCATCAGGGGAGGCAGATGAAGCTGAGCACCTCTCAGCACAGAATGGCTGTGCAGCCTGGGATAAACAAGGCTGGCGATAACCACTGGCTGAGTTTGGAGCCAGGGTGGACCAGCCCAGTGGTTGCCCAAGCAGTTGCCTAGCCCAGCCCATGCTCAAAATGGTCAGCTTATTTAAATAAGCGGTGGCTTTTCTAGCCATTTAAATGAATTTAAATAAATAAGCAAAACTGGTTGAACCCATGTTCAGCTGCCTTTGTCGTTCTTGTCTCAAATCGTATCTGGGGGTGCCGGGAGAAAGAGAATGGGAGCAGGCAGGCATGATCGACATCCCTAGAAGAATGAATTAAAAATATGATCTGGATAAGATGTTGCAAACAAACCAACAAAACAGCCTGTTTTTGAAAAAAATCTTGGAGGTAAATGAACTGAAACAGATGAAAGGGAAGAAAAAGAACTTTCCTGGAGGCACGATGCCTCCGTCACCAGCTGTTACTGGGAGATAATGTGCATTGACAAGGGAGATATTGAAGAGAGTCCAAATGTCTGCAGTCCTTTTCTCCTTTCCAGTTTTGGAAGGAAATGGAATCTATCCTGCTGTTGAGAGAGCTTCAAGGACCGAAACCAGCCGTCACCATTAACAGATGTCAGTTTGCTGCTGTAACAATATAAGAGAAAGAACGTAAAGAAAAACTCTCTTTTATATTTAACAATTACTGAGAAAGAACAGTTACGTCTTTGTACTTTCAGAAATCTGCACAGGAAACACTTAACAATACCACCACAGCTTAAATGCTGTGACTTTCCCACAAAGATTCCTGGGAACTCTATTTTGACCTGGGTGTCAAGAATTCTATTACAGACTCTATAGAAAAGACCAGGTTTTCTTTGTGCCTATCAGGGATTAGAGACTAGCACATCAGAAGGTCATGCACCATGGCAGACGTCAGTGCTAGCATCTCTTTTTTCTCAAAATTGAGCAGTTAGCAATTGGAAGCTCAAGTCAAGGCCAGCCTCTCCACACACACACACACACCCCGCCCTGGGAAGTGTCACTTGTGTGGTTGTCATTACCAGCAACAACTATTTAGCAATCTGATGCATAATTCCACTGAATTTAACAGATCTTATTCCCAAGTAAGTAGATACAGAATTGCACCCAGGATGGATAGAAAACCTCATGAAGTTCAGCCAGTCAGTGACCTCCTAAGCAGAGTTACTGTCATATATGTCTGCCTACATATCTGCCATGAGTATTTTTCTGTATTCTGTGCGCTGTACTGATCCACTGAATGTGAAGTTGCATATCAATGGTGTCCAGGGTCTGAGGCCCAGCCCCCAGACTTACTGTGAGGAGGGGATGGGAGACAGATAGGGAACAGCTACCCAGCTGCCCCAACTGACACCCCAGTCCAAATCCCAACAGGAACAGAGGAAGGAAGAGAAACACCAAAGCCTCAGAGGTTCAGGCGGAGCAGGTGGAAGCCGGCTAGCCCCACCTTCTGGTGGGAGGCTAAGAGCCCAGGCAGGGAGACTAGGGGCAGCCAGGAGGGGATCAGACGCTCAAGTGGAGATCCTTCCGAGGAGGAAGAAAAACCCCAAGCCAGCGAGAAACACCAACAACCTGCTGCGAGGAGGCACCACCGGCAGGTCATAGAAGATCCAGCACCCACAGAGGTGAGACCGAAAAGGGCTTTGCTTTATATGCCAGTGACTAGTTAATCCCCAGAGAGGGACTCACATTCGAGTTTGCGCTCTAATTGTCTCTGGGTGCACTCGGGACTTGATTGCCCCCGCACAAGTCACAGGGTTAGGACTGAATGTGTGTAAATTAACCCACCCCCTCATTTTTGAGCAAATGGATGAATCTCGAATGAAAGGAGCTCCCCCCAGTTACGAGACTGAGCTAACCCCCATGGGAATGGGGAGTCATTGGGAAGTCAGGAACTTCATAGTTAGTGAAATCACCAAGTTCCCTATGGTGCTGGGGATAAGATGGTTATGGAATCGTGACTCATACGTACGGTGTAAGATGGGAGAACTGTGTTTTGCGGGGGGGGAGCTGCCAAGACCATGTATGGGACAAAGAGTGGGGACCGACTGCACCTCATCTCCCAGAGGTGGCATTATTAAGTCAGGAGGAGCCAAGGCGAATCCCTCCGGGATACCGTGATTTAAGGCAAGTGTTCGATGAGAAGGAGGCGGGTGAACTCCTCTCCCCATAGGGCTATGGGCTGTGCCAATGAACTCATCCCAGGGCAGAAACTGCCCAAAGGGAAGCTGTACTCTATGAGCCCTATTGAGCGGGAGGAGCTACGGAAATTCATCGACAAGAACTTAACTAGAGGTGTTATCCGTCCCACCAGTTCTCTGCATGCCACCCCTGTACTATTCCAAAAGAAAAAGGATGGGGGGGGTTGAGACTGTACCAATTATAGGGGGATCAATGCAGTGTCAACGTCCAATGCCCACCCCCTTCCCCTTATCAAGGACCTTCTGAATGTGGTTGCTCAAGGGAAGATTTTTTCTACATTGGACTTAAAGGATGCCTACTTTTGAGTAAAATTTAAAGAGGGGAATGAATGGAAAACTGCCTTCAACACCCCTTTGGAACAATTTGAATACCAGGTCATGCCTTTTGGATTGCAAGGGGCATCGGGTTTTTTAATGCATTTAATTAACAAGGTTTTTGCATAAATACCTGTACAAAGGTGTGGTGGTTTACCTTGATGACGTGTTGATCTATTCACAAGATTATGACTCCCATGTCAGACTGGTGCAACAGGTACTGAAATCTCTATTGGACAACAATTTACCTGCAAAGATATCCAAATGTGAATTTCACAGAGGAACTGGATTTCCTGGGGCACAGAATATCAGGGCAGGGGCTGAAAATGGACCCCGCTAAGATACAAGTGGTAGTGGGATGGGAACACCCCAAACTAGGAGACAATTACAATCGTTTCTGGGCTGAACTAACTTTTACTGACCTTTTATAAGGAACTTCACCCAGGTCTCTCTGCCCCTGACGGACTTGTTGAAAATGCTAAGCTGAACTGGACAAAAGACTGTCAGGATACGTTTGAGCGCCTGAAAACCTTATTTACATCTGAGCCCACCCAATGGCTCCCCGATCAAAATCGCAACTTCAGTGTGTAAGTAGATGCTAGTGACATAGCCATGGGGAGGAGTCTTACCACTGGAAGATGATGAAGGGAAATCACACCCCTGCGCTTATGTCTTGAAAAAGTTCTCTGAGGCAGAACACCACTGGGCTGTGTGGGATAAAGAGGCTTCGACTATAGGTTCGCATAGGACCTATAAGGCCCTATGCGGACTGGGGCCAGCATATCTGCGGAACCGTCTCTCCCCATATATTCCCCGGAAGACTCTCCAATCAGGAGAAAAACAGCTATTAGTGGTCCCTGGTCCCAAGGAGGCCTGCCTGGCCACAACGAGATCCAGGGCTTTCTTGGTCCTGGCTCCTACCTGGTGGAACACTCTGTCTACTGAGACCAGGGCCTGGCAGGATTTATTGTCTTTCCACCAGGCCTGCAAGACAGAGTTGTTCTGCCAGTCTCATGGCTAAGGTTGGCCTCCGCCGGCCTGGAGGTGGAAAGGAAATTTAATCCCCCCAGGGAAAAACTGTTCACCACAGTATGCATGCAAAATATTGTCTTCCTGATGCTGCCGCCACACAATACAAAATGTCGCTGTTTAATGGTGTTTTAATATTTAATATTTATACAGATGTAATGTTTTAAATTGTTTTTAAATGTTGTTAGCCACCCTGAGCCTGCTTGCGGGGAGGGCGGGATATAAATATGAAATAATAAGTAATAAATAAATTAAGGCACCTCCCTGGAAAATCTAATTTTCTAGCGGACGCCCTTTTTCGCATGCCCCAACATGACAGCACGAGGGAGGAAAGAGTGGACACCATGTTCTCACCAGCACAGTTGCAGGGAGTGGTGACTACTTGGAGCTGGGCAAAATCCGCAAACCATGATACTGACCAGAAAGTGTGGGAAGGAAAGGTAAAAAGGGAGACAGAAAAAGAGGGGGAGGAACTGCCCAAAATTGAACTGGAAAAAGGAGAAAATGGCAGCTGGTACAGGCAGGGTAAAATGTACATCCCGCCTATCCTGAGGAGGGAAGTCTTAAAGAACTGTCATGATTCTAAGCTCACTGGACATTTTGGATATGTGAAAACATTGCACCTAGTGCAGAGACAGTTCTGGTGGCCCAATATGAGACGGGACATTTCTCAGTATGTATCTTCTTGCCAAGTGTGCTTGATGGGGGAAAAAAGAGGGGGAAAATCATCTGGACTACCATGACCCTTGGAAACCCCCTTCTGGCCGTGGGCAATAGTGTCAATGGGCTTTATTACTGTCGAAGGGTTTCATGGCCGGAGAACAATGGTTGTTGTGGGTTTTTCGGGCTGTATTGCCATGGTTTTGGCATTTTAGTTCCTGACGTTTCGCCAGCAGCTGTGGCTGACATCTTCAGAGGTGTAGCACCAAAAGGCAGAGATCTCTCAGTGTCACGGTCACAGGCTTTATTACTGATCTTCCCCCTTCTAAGGGGAAAACTGTGATTTTGGTGGTGGTGGATTTATTTTCCAAGCAAGCCCATTCATCCCGTGCTCCAAAATCACGACTGCCCAGAAACTGGCCAGTTTTTTCATGCAGCACGTAGTCAGGCTGCACTCTTTTCTGGAGAAAGTAATTTCCGACCGGGGAGTACAGTTCGTTGCGAACTTTTGGCGGGAGCTAATGAAAGTGGTGGGGATTGAACAGGGAATCAGCTCTGCTCATCATCCCGAGACCGATGGCCAAACCGAAAGGGTTAATCCATATCCTACAGGCGGGAACTCAACCTATAACTAACCCCTCCAAACCTCTACATGTCACTTCTGCCAGTGTCTGTGTATGCTGATACTGATGGATCTCTAATAAAGTAACTTTAACTCATACCTTGGAGTGTGTGCAGTGGAATACTATGGGGATCGAGCTGCCAGAACCTGACTGTTATGACCTGTACTTTCTTTGGGGTAGATTTTTCTTTTAATCTTCCCCTTACACCCTCTGGGTAGTTTGCTGCCACCAGGAATATATTATTCCAAAATATTTTATTCAAATTTCCCCTTTGGTAATGCGTTTAAGCATAAGGCTCCTTCATGGTTCTATGTGGCCCTGAGGATATGAATGGGATATAGCAATGACAGCTACTCTGGGATATAACAAAACAAAATAAATGTTTATTTTTCAAGAAGCGTATCGGTTTCATAAAAGTAATTCTTAGTTCTTAAAGTTACTTCCTATAAACTCATTCACACAGATCTCTTCTAAGGCTTCACACACAGTTAGCCTCGTCCACTAGACTCAATAGTTCTCTCACAAATACTTCCAATATAGGCAGCACACAGCTAGCCTCTCTTTCTCTGACTCTCATTCACAGGAATATTAAACCTGCTCAGGCAGCACACGGCTTGCCTCTCTTTCCCTGACTGAGTGTCCTTTCACAAACATGCTCAGTTCAGGTTCCACACAGGTCATATTTCTCTCATAAAACACTTCACCATATACTCAGGCAGCGAACAGCCAGCCTGCTTTCTCCTGACTCAAACTTTGCTCTCTCTGCACTGTCAGTCTAAACTGCATTCACTCCGCCCACACTCTCAGTCATCAACCAATCACATCACTCACTCTTCCCTCTCTCACCCCCACTCTTCACCTAGCTCAAACCAAGCATTTAAAGACACATGCACCCATTTAATTGGAATCATTACACTGACATTTACAGTCTTCTACAGCCATTGAAAATGGGTATACTTTTGTTTTGGATGGCACTAGCAGTCTCAGAACCTAGGAATGATTATGGTTTATATGAAGGACATGTTGTTGTTCTCCTCTTAATCAGCAGTATCCTCAAGAATTATTCCTTTTATTTAATCAGGGCAGTATCATTTTAGCGTCATTTTAGCATCACAATCACACAAGTTGTTGGCAGAGTTTCCAGATTAAATCCCTGGCACCTCCAGTGAAAGGATCTCAGGGAAAGTAGCAGTTGTTGGGAAAGACCTGGTGTTGTTTGAGACACTGACGAGCCATCACAGTAGACCGGGGATCCCCAATATGTTGCCCACAGGTACCATGGCACCTGCTGAGATTGTTCCTGCTACCTGCCAAGTGTTTGTAAAAAGTGGGCTGGACCAGATGGGGCTCTGATTGTGTGTATTTATACAAAACAAATGTTGCTTTTTTAGCAGCTGCCACTATATCTCAAAGATCTTCATTGCCTGACTAAAGGCAAGCAATGTGTAAGGAAGGAAATATTTTAAAACAACATGTTCATTTAAAGATAACTCACTCCCTGGCATTTTGTGGTTGGCTCTGAATCCTGAGGCAGCCATTTTGTGGTTGCCCCTACCACCCTGTGTCAGAATAACAAAGGCTGCTATCATTCTCTATGAGTCCTTTAACTTCCTCAGACTTCTGCTACAAACTGCAGTTAGCATTGACTGTATACTTTTCACGTCTGGAACTAAGGAGTGATCAGGTATTCTGCTTGTTTACCGACCACTTAGTGCTCCAGTTAGCAGCACCCCTCCTGAGCTGACAGAGCTGCTCTCGGACATGGTATGGGAGACACCTAATATGATTCTCTTGGGAGACTTCAACATTCATGCGGAATGCTCTTCGTCAGAACTGGTTCAGCATCTTATCACTTCATTGGTTGCTCTAGGTCTCTCTCAAATAGTGACTGACCCCGCAACTTGCCCCCTACCTGACGCCCCAGGACCTGGCTACAGTGATCCATGCAACGGTCACCTCCAGGCTAGATTACTGTAACTCACTCTACGCTGGGCTACCCCTGGGCCTGATCCGGAAACTACAACTGGTCCAGAATGCGGCGGCACGGGTCCTGACTGGTATACCTTACCAGTCACACATCACACCTGTCCTGCGCCAGCTGCACTGGCTTCCAGTTGAATTCCGAATCAGGTTCAAAGTGTTGGTTCTTACCTTTAAAGCCCTGAGTGGGTTGGGACCGGCATATCTTCGGGACCGCCTCTCCCTGTACGTTCCCCGGAGATCGCTCCGATCAGCGAATAAATATTTACTTGTGGTCCCCGGCCCTAAGGAAGCCCGCCTCGCTTCAACCAGGGCCAGGGCTTTTTCAGTCCTGGCCCCAGCCTGGTGGAACGCTCTGTCAATGGAAACCCGGGCCCAGCGGGACATATTATCGTTCCGCCGGGCCTGTAAGACAGAGCTGTTCCGCCAGGCGTTTGGTGATTGAAGGGGGCGGTGCCATGTCGGCCTCCCACCTTTGGGGTGGGGAAGGTTCTCCCCACCACTGCACCTTGTTAATTTGTTTTATTATTTGTATATTGATTTTAGTTTTGTTTTTATCAATTTTAACTGTTCACCGCCCAGAGCCCCTGGGATGGGCGGTATATAAATTGAATAAATAAATAAAATAAATAAAATGAAAGAGGCCACACCTTGGACTTCTGCACTGAGCCTTGGCACGGAGGTCTTCTTTTGCGATTGGAGATTTGGCTGTGGTCTGACCATTATCCACTGAAGGTGATGGTGAATATTGCCCCAATAACTGGCAAAATGGCGGGCGGGGGGGGAGGCGTTAAGCTGTCCACCCATAGACGCTCATGGATCCTTTTGGATTCCAAAGTGCTGAGGAGAGGGGGACAGGTAGAATTCCTAACACATGCTTTGTAGAAGCTTCAATGGGAGCTTGGAATGCAATTGAGACCATTTATAATACTGCTCGTTGATGACCTCTCCCACTCTTAGGGCAGAAGCAGCTCTGTGGTTCTCCACAGAGCTGGGTGACTTAAAGAGGACTGGAAGATGTCTAGAAAGATGTTGGCAGAAAACTCATGCTGAACCTCATGGAGTAAGCTACCTACCCCACTGGAAGACACACGAAGCAGCAGTGACAATGGCAAAGAAATATTATTTCTCTGCAACTCTTGCATCAGCTGATTCATTACCATCCCAATCTTGACATGTTCCGATTCCTAAATCTCAACATCTACTGGATAAGGAACAGATAATAAACTGTGACTCCTTTGCAAAGATTTTTGCTGGTAAAAACAGTACAAATACACTCTGATCTGGATGCTGGATGTAATTTAGTCAATGCTGAAAAAATGCTTAATATACTGTCTGGTCTGCTTAGGGTCCATTTTGATCCGGTTACAGTGATAGATATTGAGAAGATCCTGAGCTCTATGGCTACCACTTGTGTGCTGGATCTTTGCCCATCCTGATTGCTAAAATCACATAAAGACCACATAAATGAGCCCTTGATTCCTATCATATATCAAGTCCTAAGTCAAGGTCACTTCTCTTGGCCACTCAAAGAAGTGGTTATCCACCAAATACTTTTAAAAAGCTTTCCTAGACAAAAATGATATGGCCAATTACCACTCAGTCTCTAATTTGCCCTTTCTAGACAAAGTGATTGAGAAAGCAGTAGCAGATCAACTACAGGCCTTCTTGGATAACTCTGGTGCTCTGGACCCTTTTCAGTCTGGTTTCAGGCCAGGCTATGGGATGGAAATGGCTCTAGCTGATGACCTCCACTTGAATGTAGACAAAGGCCATGCTTCATTGTTGCTCCTCCTGGATCTATCTGCAGTCTTTGACACAGTAGACCACACCATCTTGCTGAGGTGTTTGGAAGCAGAAGTAGGTATCAGAAGATGTGCCTTGGAATGGTTTAAATTGTTCCTCATGGGACAAACTCAAAGGGTTGCTATTGGAGACCAGCTGTTCTCAGAGTGGGAATTATCTTGTGGGGTTCCACAAGGCGCAGTCTTATCCCCCATGTTATTCAACCTCTATGTAAAGCCTTTAGGAGAAAAAAAACGTAGCCATGGAATTGGATGTCATCAATATGCAGACGACAGCCCACTCTATATCTCACTATCCTAATCTGGTGATACAGCAGAAGTCTTGAGCCTCTGCCTGACAGCTATAGCCAAATGGCTGAAGGTGAACAAATTGAAATTGAACCCAGACAAGATGGAAGTGATGCTTGTTAGGAAGGACGAGACACTGAAGGAGATTGTGCTCCCACTGTAAGCGGTTGGCCCGGCCTCTGCCATTTTAATAGCAGTTTTATATACGGCTGCTTGTGATATTAAAGATGTTCAGGCCTCTGGAGTTAAAATGGCTATGGTATTGCCACTAGAGAGCCTCTAACAGTTGCTGAGTCCCACCCAGGAGAACACGGCATGCATGGAATGCTGCACAGGAATGCGGAGTGATTGAGAGGTGATTGGATTTACTATCCTTCTATCCCCAAATGAATCCAGTGCAACAAAGGTCTCGCAGAGTCATCCCCACTTAGCACATTCCTTTCCCTCCTTCCGTGATCTCCTGTCCTTGATTGAGGAGCTAATCAAATTACATTCGTAAGTATATACAGTTGTTCCTGAGAAAGTACAGTCCCCACCTAAATTCATCAACTCAGCTCCGGTGCACTTCATTAAAAAACTACCCCGTTTGTGCAGTGCTAGAACAAGTTTTACATTTCCTTTCACACGCCCCAGCAACTACCCATCAAGGCAATCAAACCTTTTGTTAAACCCAGGAACCGGCCGTTGGAGACTTTGTTCTAACGGCTAGGGGGGCTATCCCACCTCAGGGCACATTTTACCTATGAAGGTAGGGCCCTGGCCTCATTCAAATCATGCACGCTTCCTGAGTCCAAGCAATGCTCCCTTAGGGATGCTTCCCTAAGTCTCTCCCTCTCTCCTGGCTGAGAACGCTGGCATTTGAAGCGCTCTTCCTCCATGGACCACGCTGCTCCTCTGATTGGTAAATATACTTCCCCCTCCACTCTATTCCAACTTCTGGCTAGCCTCCTAGGACTTTGTGTGTGTATGTGTGTGTGTAATTATTTTACCCCCATAACTCTGAGTGTATGTGCATGCTGTTTTGTTCTTTAATAAAAGTTGTTGTTTGATGTTGAGCACCAGCCTCATCTGCTACCTTGGGGAGGGGACCTGCTAGAAATTGGTGGAGATTACCCGCTTGTTACCCTTCTTGCATAGCCATTCTCCTTGCTTGCTAATTCCCCCACAAATCATTTTATTGCAAGGAGACCAGTTCTGGTAACACCACTTTCTATGGGGTTCAACTGACTCTTATGGACTTGGTTTAGATCCTAAGGGTTATTCTGGATCAGCTGTTGCTAGACAAGCATGTTAATGTAGTTGCTAAAAATGCCTTATACAAACTCAGTCTAGCACAGTAGATGACACCATACCTTAACCAGCTGATCTAGTCCGTTGGATCCATGGTATGGTAGCATCAAGCCTGCACACATGTATTCTCTGTAGTGACCCCCACCTTGTGGAACAGCCTGCCTGAACAAGTCAGGAAATCTCCCATTCTCCCGGCTTTCTGCAAACTCTGCAAAACTGAATTATTCAGGAGAGCTTTCTTACATTTGTAATCAGGCTGCGATGTAAGGAAATAGTTCAGAGAGATGTTTTGGGAAAGCAATAGAGACAGTAGACTGTACTACTGTGTACCACCTGTTGCTGTGTGTATATTCCTATTGAGCCATTTCCACATCATTAAAAATCTCTTTGACATTAGGAGAAGAAACCAGGAGGGAGGGGAAAGCAGCCATTTAACCCTTTCCTGGCTTTAAAAGCTAGCAGGGAATAAGCAGTAACTTTACAACTCTTTCCTAGCTTTGAAAAAAAAATAAGAGAGTGTATGCATACCCAGGAGGAAGGAAGCCAACGGAGAAGCAGCCTTATGACCCTTACCTCACTTTACTGATAAAAATGGTGGACAAGGAGTTCAGAGAGCTGGTTTGGTCTGAGGTTTGAAATACGTCTATGGCTCTTGACTCCTCTGTAACTTAAATATGTGTAACACACATGCCCCTACCCAAGTTCTTTTGGCTCTCTGAAGGATCATACTGTGAAGCTTTCCCTCTTGAGTGGTCCAGGCACTAAGAAGCAAAACAGGAGGCCTAATAGTGGCAATGTATTATTATGTCTTTGGAACAGGGCACCAATAACAGAAGGAATTGTGGCCTTCAAAAGCCTTTGCCCTCCATCCATTTTGCTGGCTGTAGGGTGTAGAAGAGAATGGATATGATATCACACAGGCTGGACCATGGCTGGCTGGGCTTGACCATGGTTTAGCTTTAGAACACCTTGCCTTACAACGGAGCTCACACCAACTACTTGCTGCCTGCTAATGGTCTCTCCCAAAGGGAAAACAGGAGGCGCCTCTCATTTAACTTACCACCCTACAAAAAGAGGCTAAGAGAGAGATTTTGCAAAGTTTGTATATTTCTCAGGAAAGACAACATTGTAGCCAATAGACAACAAGAGTTGGTGGGAGCATTCCTCAGTGAGGCTTTTTAAAAGCTCCAGTGAATACAGATTGACATCCTAAAGTTGGTCTTCCAAATAATAAAAAGGAAGTTCCCATCCATCCATTTAAGTTGCTTCTTTTGCATGCGGGTTCCCAGAACCCTGTTTATGATGCCTCTTTTGCATGCTGAACACCAAACCCACCTGAGTAACGTCACAGATCAATTAAGTCTCATTCCATTAGCATTGCAGAGTGTACTTCTTGTCCCTATTTATAGATCCAGAGACCTGTGGCAAGCTTGCATGATGATTTTCTTTTTCAAATGAACTGAGCCTGCAACTGGTATATTTTAATTGCTATCATTTAAATAATTAATTTGAAGTTAGCAAAAAAAAATTACATTGAAAATTGGTTTGGAATGTAGTCAGTGGTAACGAACCTGCTGCCTGATTAAATAAGTCTTCGTGGTGGTGTCTGATTGTATATCCAAGTGCTAATCAATTTGATTTAAATTGGTAGTTTCCTCTCCAACTTGTTCTTAAAAACCAACAACAGCTACTCCTTGCATTGTGCTGGATGTGCTCGGCCAGAGGACTGTCCAGACGGCTGGAGCAATGTATGGCTAATTCCACACACGTTGGATAATACACTTCCAATCCTCTTTATAGATCATTTGGAATGGATTTTTTTGTACATGGAACAAAAAATCCACCTCAAACGATTGATAAAGTGCATTGAAAGTGCATTATCCAATGTGTGTGGAATCAGCCTATATGCACCCCTCCATGCGACTCTTTCCATTGCAATGAAATCATTGTTCAGAGCTGCATCTCCCATTGGAAGCAACAGAGAATCTTGTGTGCATACTTATGTGTACGTGTATGCATGTGTACATGTAGACCCTGAAATCCTTGACCTTGATTAAAATATCTTGGATTGGAGTAGAAGTAGTCTTGAATCCTGACAAATACATAAAGCTGCTTCACACAGTCCGCATATCTTCTCTGTTAGTAAATGCAGGAGTAAAGGTTTTTATGAAGTAAGCTGGGTGCAGAGAACTTCACAGCTATTCCCAGGATTTCAGCAGTTGGGAAAGTTCTGTCATTGAGCAGAGCTGCCATTGTTATGGATTGTTATGGATGTTTAAACACCCACTGGTTCAGCTCCTGTTCTGTTCACAGATTGCAAACAGGGAGCCAATTTTATGTCAATCATTCAGCTGTTTGCAAGCAGATCGAACCCATTCCAGTCACTTCCCTCATATTCATCCACTACAGTGTAATGCAATTGGTGGTATTTCATGCATGAACATTTTCACATGGTGTTTGAGAGTTCTAGTTTTCCCTTCCCCGCCAATGTGTCACTACTGCACATTGCTTGGCAGGCAAACATCATAACTCTAACTCTAAAGCAGCCCCAACCCATTTTCTGGTGTGACAAAAGCACTGCAGGTTGCACTGATGTCCAATTCATTGCCCATTTGGAGGTGATTTTTAATTAATTGGGCTTTGTTGTGACCGGCATCCCCCTATTGCACTGGAAAATGATGTCATTTTCTGGTGCAATTAGCAAGTGCCCCCACCCCTAGTGCTCTTCTCCCCACCCACTTTGGCCCCGGAGGGGACCTGGCAACTCTACTGAGGAATGGGGTCAATTTGGAAGAACACTGGGGCTTCTGCAACCTTGGGGAACCCACCAGCGTTGCAGAAAAATCTTTAATGTCACAAATATACATGGGGGGGGGGGCTTAAAAGCCCCCCACAACACAAGCAAACTCTATTTATGTGTGCACCATTTAACAGCATGCCCCAAAGCAACCCCATGAGGCTCAGCTGGCATTGACATGCTCCTCCCAGCCCAACACAGCCAGGCTGGGGGAAGTTCTAGGACACTGGCTGATGGTGGGCCTTTTCTAAAGCCTGCCCCACCACTCCAGGATAGATAGAGGAGGTCAGCAGGCAGAGAAGGGTGACGACGCTACCGCATGCAAGAATGGCTGCCCTGGGGTAGCCACTACTGCAGCCAGGTGAGGAGAGCTGCGTTGGGGTCGCCCTGTGGCATGGCAATCCCAGCTGCCCTAGGAGCCAGGAGAAGACAGCTGCTTCAGGGCTACCCAGCAGTGCACCAAGCCCAGCCTCCCTAGGAACAGCCACTGCTGTGGAAAAATAGAAAAAATCACATGAATGAGAGCTATAGCAGTAAAAGGATCTTCCCTGTACAGAGGCAGTAAACCTCAGATACGCAACATTGGGGACAACAGTAGGGGACAGCCTTCATGTCAGGCTCCTGAACTTCCCAGAAGATGAGAGTGAACACTGTGGGAAACAGGTATGATTTAAGTTTGATATGAGATTTTTAGAGTTTGCCTCAAATTGGAGTGTTTTGCTAACTTTAAAAAAACATTTAGAACTATTTAAAAGGAACACAAAAACACCAGTGGCATTAAGACTCTGGAGACGTGACTGATTTCAGGCTGTGCAAAAATTCAGAGCCAAAACATGTGAAGTTCAAAAGAAAACAGTCTTTGTGTATAAAATCTAAAGGAACACAAGATCAAACTAAATTTGGCAGACTAGCATTCATAAAAGGCAAGAAGATATAAGAAAAGCTTTCTCTTTCAGGTTTAATGTAGATAACAAGGACTTTTAAGGTCAATTTGTTCCCATTTAGTTCCACTTATAAAATATCCTACTATATAAAAAGCCAAGCATATTTAAGACAACTCACTTCCTACCCTGGTGCACCTCCAGGGGGCAATGCTGTGGAGAGAAGCCCAGAAGAGATAGTGTCATGTCTGCATGCCGTTCATCCTTGTCATTCATGTATTCTCCGCTCTCTGTATTGATCTGACCACTGTATTGATATCCTGTGTGCCTGTGTGCTTTCATGTCATGCTCATATCAAAGTGCCTATGTTTGTATCCCCATTCCTGCCAATTTACCCATCTATGGTTGTATCCATGAACTTAATTGATCTCTAATTAAAAACCTTTTCATCCAATGCACTGGAGCGCTTGCAGTGATGGGTTTGTGGGTCTATCTGCCATGGACTGCCACCCCTAGAACCAGGGCCTCTGAGAGGAATTTTATGAGGCGGTGCAAAAAATTTTCAGGGCCCCTTTCCTGCTCCATTCGCCATCGTTTTTTTTAAAAATCCATAATGGTTTTAAGCATACGGTCAAAAAGGTTTTTTTTTAAAGGCTTTGTATTTACTTAAAAATGAGCTCTCCTTGCCTTTTTTAATAAAAAATTTCTAATTTAAAATAAAAATTAATTGTTCTGGCAATGTTTGATTCAATACTCAGCCTGGCCAAATCCACAGGACATTCTTGAGACACTGTAGACCTTAAAAATTCTTAATCAGCTCGAGTTTGCTAAATGATTTCTCTGCAGAAGCTACTGTTGCTGGAATTGTTAAAAGAATTCGTAAGCTGACACAAACATTTGGAAACAGGTCACCAAGGCCATTTCCACATGTCTTACCTTCTGCCGGAACATGGTGGAAGACAGTGTCTTCATGCGTGAAATCGCACCAGGAAGACGTTGTCATCCGGGATTTTTGCATGAAACTGCGGCTTCCTGGCGCAATTTTGCGTGCGAAGACACTGTCTTCCGCGATGTTCCGGCAGAAGGTAAGATGTGTGGAAATGGCCCAAGTCTTTATTCTGTTAATATGTTCAACAGATCCAGTGGTTTTAACTGTGCATGTACTGAAGGTAAATGCTGCATTTCTGTCAAAGAATCCTCATCATTAAGGTCATCAGGATATTGTTTTGATAAAAATAAAGCTTTTTCTTTCGAGTCACTTTCAGACATGGTGAAGTATTTCCATAAGAAATCGAACTTTTCAGCCAACTGCTTCACAGCATTGAATCTTACAGTTAATCCTGCTATAACACTGTCTGCCAAAACATGAAACACAGACTTTCTGAAGTAGGCTTCTTCTGGTGAATCATCTGTGTCTTTCATTTCCAGCAAGTTAGCATCAGGTCTCTCATCATGCAGCCTCACCCTCTTATGCATAACTCCACCACATCCACGAGAGAATTTTATTTCTATCTTAAGGGTAGGTGCAACAATTTTGGCTTCATTCCACATGCATTTCCAGTCGTTTTGAAGAAGACACAAAATATCTACCTATTGAAAGAATCCCCAAATCCGATAGCAATACATTGCTGTAGTTTTGAAAGTGCTACTTAACTAGGTTTTTTAAAATTTCTTCTCTACGCATTAACTAGGTCACCCCTTTGAAACTGTACCACACCATTTTAGATACCAGAAAAATGGAGAGCATGAACATGTACAGAGTGCACATTCCTTGCCAATCTTCTCTCCAGGCTGCACACAGGGAAAAAGGAAATTTTAAAAAGGCCTCTGATCTGCACCCTCCGCCCCCCCCCAATCCTGTTCATGCAGATGGGGTTTCTCATTGCTTCAGAAAGACAACACTCAATTTTAGGAGTTGTCCTTTTCTGCAATAGATACCACCTCTCTATTTAAAAATGGAATGGAAATTGAAAGAGGAGCTTAGGAGTGGCTGAAGCAGCCCCTCACACACACACATATTACCATAAAAAAACTAAATGTTCTTCCATAATTAAAAAAACCCTCAAAAAACAGAAAACAGCAGCAACAATCAAACAAAGCTATCTAAACAAGGAAACATAGAGCCTACCCTTTCCCAATTTTCCATTTCCAAAATACAATGTAATGATAACATAACTTAAAAGTAAAATAAAATAGAGACTTACTTTTTCCCTATTAAAAGGAACAGAAACTGGTCTTTAACAGAGTAGCATTGATTGCAGAAAAAATATGATGATGGGTGGATAGAGCGTGCTGGCTGGTGTGAGTGTGAAAGTTTTTTAAAAAAATTAGTTTTAGAAAAGAAGAGATTTGTATGATAGGAAATCCATCCTTTGATAGGAAAGTGGAGAGATAGGCTCTTATCTACTGATCTGTTTCTGAGGAGGAAGTTCTGAGATTAGCAACCTACACATCAAAGGATAGTTCAGGGCAGTAAAAGAGTAAACAGTAAACAGATGCTCTGACCTGTCTTTCTAACTCTCTGGTTTCTCCCCCTCTGATAGCATTATAAGTGGAGCCTTCTAAACTTACAGGTAGCCAAAACTCCAGAGAGTGTGCCATGCTAGGAAGCCCAGGCCAAAATCAGGCGTGGAGTAGGCGACAATGCCTGCACCCTGCCTTCATCCAGCTGGGATCCAGAGAAGAGCAGGTGGCAATACCCATCCCCCGCCTTACCCAGCTGGGATCAGGAGAAGAGAGGGGTCAATGCCCACCCCCCGCTTTCACCCAGCTGGGATCAGGAGTAGAGTAGTTGGCAATGCACAGCTCCCCTTCACCCAGCTGAGATCACTAGTAGAGCCGCTGGCAAAGCCCACCCGCCTTTTACCCAGCTGGAATCAGGCACAGAGCAGGTGGCAATGCCCATCCTCTGCCTTCACTCAGCTGGGATCAGGAGTGGAGTAGGTGGAAATGCCTGCCACCTGCCATCACCCAGCTGGGATGGCACAGAGCAGGTGGTAATGTTTGCCCGCTACCTTCACCCAGCTGGGATCAGTAGTAGAACTGCTGGCAATGCCCACCCCCTTCACTTGGCCAGGATCAGGTGCAGAGGAGGTAGACTTGCCCCCCTCCCCCCACCTTCATCCAGCCAGGATCAGTGACATGGGAGGAGGGAATCCCCTCCTGCCTGCCTTCCCCTTTCTAGAGCAATGGGTTTTGTTGCTAGTAAACATATAAAAGAACATAAAAAATGCCCCTGTGCTTAGGACAACAAATACATGAAGTATGACTACATGCACTCACACACACATGTGATCTTGATGTGTATTGTTAAGATACATTGCTGGTTATTTTGGGTATGGAAATAAACATAAACAACATGGCAACAGAGAAGCACAACCAGACAAAGTTTGTCACATTCCCAGCTGGGCACCTTCTTATAAAACTAGATATAGGAAGCAACAGTGCGTAGGATATGGGGAGTGAAAGATACTGGCCAGAATCCAGGCCAAAATTCATAGCACTTTGGTTTACAGCAGCATCTTCAGGGACTCCTCTATGGGCTAAGCAGCCAGGTATTAATTCTGTGTGGTAAATCACCTTGGTAGGGAAAGGTGTATTTGAGAAATGGGAGAAAAATAGATCCTTTGCCTATTCCTGGACTGGATGGATTAAATATCTTATTTGTTGATGTAAAAACAGACAATACTGTTACAAAAGAAACACATTGCTAGTAACATGTATATCACACCAAAATGGCCCAAAGGTTCAGGGTACTCATGATGACTACAAGTTCTCTCTTTTTGTCATTCTCTACCTTGATGAAGAAACATAAACTGAGTGGGGTTATGCAGGCAAAGAGAGTGTTACCTGAATTGGTCTCCTTGCAAATAATTGGAGGAATTAGCAGCAAGGAAGATGGCTATGTGAAAAGCGTTAACTACGAGATCTTTTTCATCAATTTTTACGGAGTCCCTTCCCAGATAGCGGACGAGGCTGTTGCTTTAAGTTTCAAAGAGGAAACTTTTATTGAAGAGGGGAAAAAATACACACACACACAGGAGTAAATAATAAAATGGTTACACACACACGAAGTCCTAGGAAGCTAGCCAAAAGTTGGAATAGAGTGAGGGAGGGGAAGTATCTTGAAGAGTAGTCCAGTCCACGGAGGAAGAGAGTAGCTTCAAATGTCCAGCATCCTCAGCCAAAAGAGCAAGAGGCTTAGGATAACCTCCAGGGAGCAGCACTTCGGATCCAATAAGTGTGCACTACTCGATTTGAATGGAGGCAAGGACACTATTCTTATAGAGTAAAACATGCCCTGAGGTGGGAGAGCACTCCCAACCATTGGAACAAAGACTCCAACGGTCAGTTCCTGGGAATTACAATGGTTTGATTACCTTGATTACTTGCTGCTGGGGTGTGTGAAAGAGAATCCAAAGTTTCTCCTGGAACTGCACAAAAAGGGCAGTTTGTTAATGGAGTCCACCAGAGCTAAGTTGATGAATTTAGTTGAGGAATGTACCTTTCCCAGGAATGAATCATAAGAGCTTATGAATGCTAATTGATTTTTTCTCAGTCATGGACAGGAGATTTCATCACAGAAGGGGGGGAAAGGAATGTGTTGTGGGAAGACACTGCAAGACCATTGTTGCTCTGGATTCCATTTGGAGCAGAGAGGTCTGTAAACTAATCACTGCTGGTTTACTTGTGACATTCCATTCATGCCTGGATCTCCCGGATGGGACTCAGCAACTGCTAGCTGGAATTCCCCTGTTTGCAAACTAAACTGCATTTAATCCAGGGGCCTTGTGGTTTTTATATCACAGATAGCTATATTAAATAGCTATTAAAAATAGCGGAGGCCAGGCTGACTGCTTACAGGGGGCATGTCCATGCAGAGTGCAACTGCTTCACCTCACCTCCATTGAGTTGCCTGGGAGCAGGGGGGGGGGCAGCAAGTAAGTGTGTAGTAATCTGTGGCACAGCTGACAGGAAGGAAACACTGTGGTATAATGGATATCATGGTTATAAGGAGGTATAATATCGAGCTAGGACTGGGAAGATCCAGGTTCGAATTACTGCTTGCCATGAAATTTACTGGATGACCTTGAACTACTCTCTCTCTCTCTCTCTCTCTCTCTCTCTCAGGCTAACCTGAAATGGAGGAGGGGAGGACCACACATACCTCCCCAAGCTCCTCGGAAGAAAGGCAGGATAAAAAAGCACTAACTAAATAAATTCCTTCCTGAGGCATTTTGCTGCCTAGAGTAGAAGAACAGCCTCCATTTTTTGCACACCCCTTTCTTACTTCCACATCAAAGAATGACTAATATGGTTGCCAACTGCAGCTTAGGGAATTCCTGGTGATTTGGAGGTGGAGCTTTTGTTGGGCAGAGTTTAGGGAGAGGAGGGGGCTCAATGGGGATGGGATGCCACACAGCTCGCCAAAGCTGCCATTTCCTTCTGGAGAATAGATCTCTGTAGTCTGGAGACCCGTTGTAATTCTGGGAAAACTCCACGCCCCACCTGGCAGTCATAACGGTTACATTTCCCCTCTAATGGGAAACACGCTGCACTTGAAGTTGCAGTGGAGACAAAATTTGCCCGCTAGCTTTCCCCTGTGCTCAGTGCACCTTCCGCATGCATAGCCCTGTCTGCATGTAGCAGCAATTTTCTGAGTATTCCTTCTAGGCTCCTGTGCTCAAAGATGTTGGTGATGATGATGATGATGATAGAATCATAATAATCTTTGCAAATAACAGGTATCATTGGTTTACTCTCTAAGCCAGCCAGCAAGATAGATTTCGTGCCAGGCTGCCACTCCGCCTTTGGAAACCATGTTGTAATTCTCCTAATTACTCTCCCTTTCTGACTGTAAATGGTTCTCTTTTGTTGATTGAAATACCATGTAAATGTGCCAGTCTCCCTTTTCCTTTAATGTCTCAGTTGACTTGGTAGCTGTTGGAATTGGAACCCCCACAGAGGACAAATGAGCTAATCATTCCCAAAGCGAGAAACTGCAGTTTGAGAAATTGCACAGATGCTACAATATAGGCTGGTTTAGGAATGAAGTGTGCCCTGGTCGCCCTCTGGACAAGACGTCAGCAGCATGCTGGAACAGCCAAGAACACTTTATCTTGTCGATATTTTAATTCAAGGGAGGGGACACAATTATAGTTTTATTATTGGCTTTTATATTTCTTACCATTTTAAGCAGTCTTCAACCCAAATATCAGTGTACTGTTGTTTTTTCTTCTTCAAAGCAATCTTTGTAAATTTAAAAGGCAGTGATAACCAAAATTAATTTTTTATAGACAAAGTTTTCTAGGAAGCAATAACTGGTAGTTAATTTCATTCAATCTAGGTGACAAAAAAATGGGACAGTTGCTCACTTACTCCTAGTTACTCCCATTTTTCACGAGACAAGCACTGATGTATATGTTGGATTTTTTCCTTTAATAATTCAGAGAGGGAAAAGTACCTGTCCATCTCTATTAATGCAAAAACCAAGTAGATAGCAAAATGACAGGTGCATGTACCTGTTTGCCTGATCTGTTCTCGGGGGGGGGGGGGGGGATTGATTAATTTTGCTTTTAGCAGTTTCCTAGAAAATTCATCATGCAATAATTGTGCTACTAGTACAGTAGATGTTACGTGGTTCAAAGCCTAGTAACTTCCACAAATCTTCAGTGCTGCCAAAGCTGTCTTCAGAACCTTTTGCTGGCAGTGTAAGCTGTTGCTGGACTATCCACATTTGTAAACAGGAGAACAACTGATAGTTCTTTGATGTCAATGGACTTAGAAGGATGCAATTCCGCTTAGGATGACACTGTGGGTTTAGAATTAGGACCAGCTTCAGCATTAGGCAGCGTGGGGCAAACCTCCCTAGATAGCAGAAATCATTTCAGTTTATTATTATATCTTTTGCCACCAAAGGGCAATATCTTATGCCTTGGCCACTAAAATCTGTCATATTTATCTCACCGTTCTTGCACAATCAGAGCAACATATGTACTCTTCCAGTCATCATTTTATCCCTTTAACAATCCTGAGGTTGGCTAGATGGAAAGAGAGTGGAGCATCAAAGTGGAATGGATATTCATCTCTGGCTCTCACAGGCTCGTCTGAAACACTAACCACTACGCCACAATCAGTTGTCTCTGGGTGCCGAGATGGGTGAAATTTCATTCTGCTTTCTTCCCCATCCTCACATCGGAAGA